>NW_028232785.1:7582269-8832269 GCF_057557595.1 Rhyacophila brunnea
TTAAACAGTTCGTCAACATTAGATGACACCTTCAATTCATCATTTTCGCTAGCTATATTCAAAATTGGATTCGTACCTTTTTGAATCGACGTATTAAGTACTTTTGAATCTAAAATATCAACATCCATTGCGACTATCTTTTGTTCAAGTATAACATCACCCGTCTCCGAGTCTTTCTCGTTGTCATCCAATTTTCCGAATAGCTTAGAGATAAATTCATCCTGATGGTGATTCTCCAAGATGGCTGCCATACCGAGAACAGATCGATTTTCCAACAGCTCCTTCGCCAAAGTCTGCGTATTACTCATGCTCGGCGTCAGAGTATTTTCCGGGCTGATGTTCTCCTTGATTCTCCTGATGATTTTACTCGGCAGGTTGTCAACGGAGGGCCCCGTTTCGGGGCTCAGTTGCCTCTCGCCAGTTTGCGCCTTATTTTCGAGGCCCATCGACCGTTTCAAGACTGAGGAATACGCATTTTTGTTTTTCTGCTGAAAGTCGGACGGCCGAATCGCCATATTCTGACTGAGATCAATTGTCATTTCTTTGTTTAACGACGCAGCGTCGCTTTGTACTATGTCCGCCTTTTGAACAACGACGGCGTTTTTAATATCACAACTGCCGTCGTCACTCGTTTCTGCCATTTTATCACAGTGCCCTTTGTCGACAACGAGAAATGAATCGGCAGATTCTTTCCGTTGACCCGATGATTCGTCTCCCGTACGAGTCGTTTTATCACCGATTCCACTCGTTTCTTCAGGATTCGAATCACCCGTTTTCGCATTAAAATCTTGAACACCCTCGTTTTTCTCTAATATATGTTCACATATATCTAAATTGGTAACATCACAAATACCAACGGCTTCCTGCACCACCCCCGCATCTGATTCTCTCAAATCTGGCCCTAAATTTGTACTATCACTTGGTAAAACTCCATCATTTGTACTATGGCAATTATCTTGTCTATTATCAACAATAGACCGCCTCTCTATACAGATATCCGTGGCAACGGATATAATATTGTCTATGAAACTAGATATACGCTCCCCGTCCTCTGGCAGTAGACAAAATTTGCCAGACTGTAAATCGACCGGGACAGCTTGAACACTGTTATTGTCACAATTAACAATTGAAAATTGCGTAGATTCAGTTTTAATGTCACTGTTTGGTTCTACAGTAGATGCGACGTCAATAATTACATCTGCGGTAACTTTTTCACAAACCGTAAACGGTAAAATATCACACTGTACAGTTGAGACTTGTGTATTTAATACACTTTCCAGTCTTACGTCAGAAGCTGCGTTAATATTAGCGTTAATATTTACATTTACATCACAAATTACACTTAAAACTTGCGTATTATCTAGTATTATGTCTCTATCTAGTTGCACAACAGATGTAGCGTCAGTGTTAATGTTTTCATCACAATGTACAGTTACGCATTCCGGCTGCACGACAGTTAATACGCAAACATCGGCGGCATCACTAGTTATATTTTCACAATCCGAAACGTTAGATATTACGACCGGTTTGTTAATATCACAATTCTCTGTTAAAACTTCAATTGTTTCATCACTTTGCGTCAATAGTGCGTCGTTGACTTCATCGAGTTCGTTCTGCATGTTGAGTTGACTAATCAAAAGCCGCCGGTGCAAATCGGAGCCGCCCAATGCCAACGTTGGATTGAAAACGATATCACACTCCTCCGTACTCGTTCTCGACGACACGATGCTCGATTCTTTAATGTCGTTCTTCACCGCAGCCTGTTCTTCACTACTAAACGGAACATCACCGTCACCTTGTAAATTAGGTGACACCCCGCTACCGCCACCCGCCAATCTATTCTCGAGAACGATTTCGGTTGTGACAACAGCTTTCGTGTCTATAGACGGAATGTCGCCGATCGCCAACCTTTCCAGAACGTAATTCGGATCCTTAATCAAAATATTTTGTGGAATAATTTCAATGTTCCTTCCGAAACCATACTGATTTAAGTTTATCCTCTCGTCATATTCGCGTAATAGCAAATCGGTATCAGAACGCATCCTAGAACGCGGCGTACTGTCATCAGTATCGATCTGACGCTCTAGCAGTGGCGGCGAAGAATCGTGTTCAGCCTTTGACGTCAATTCTACGTCAAATATACACTGTTGTAATAATTCAGATGCGATATTTCCACGCGGTGATATCGCCGTATTTTCTGGAACCGCTTCGAGAGGCACGTTAAAGATCTGCCGTTCCAATAACTCAGAACAAGATTCGCTAGGAGTTATAGCGGTGTCGGCTATACCAGCCAAATCATCAATCGAAAGGCTTTTATCGTCATCCATCAAATTGTCCTTCTGCACGATCCTCTCGACCGTTTTCTTGGCGTCATCTTTACGGACGACAGGTTCCTCAACGTCATTTCTGCCTTCTGCCAAACGTAGAGTATATTCCGCCGACACCGAACTGCTGTAAAACGAATCTAAATTCGTATCTTGCGACGCTGTAGATTCAAAACTTTCACCGAAACGTTTTAACTTATCGACAGTAGCCGTAACAACTGGAACGACATTCTTAGTGACTGCAGAATTTGTGTTAGAACTGCCGCCGAGACCCCATGACCAGAATGAATTGGTGTTGGACCCTTGAGAATCTCGTCTGACACTCGCCACGGTGCCGCCAATATCTGTACTCCTTTTTTCTACAGTACTACTACTATCTGTACTTCGTGAAAACAAACTTCCGGGATGTTGAAATATACTTAATAGCTTCTCAAGATTCGTTGGGGGTTTTACTGGTTCAATTATGCTCTCGATTGCGTCAGCTTTCGGGTGAAAAGGCACTGGATTCGGGTTGTACGGGGCAACCCAGCTGATCTTTCTACTGCGAGCTGTGTTCTTGGGGCTAGAATTAGTCGGCAATTCCAGTAGAACGCTTCTACTCTTATCGCAATCGGTTAAGGTATTGTCGGAGGAGTATGTAGCGGTATTTTCGGCAGAGTCTGTCCCCGCCGTGATCGGAGAAGAAAATATGTTTGACCGAAGGTTTGATCCGCTCGTCAGAGTCCCTTCGTTTGAAGATATCGATTCGTTTCGGACCAGTTTGGATTCGAATCCGCTGTCCACGTTGGAGTGGCACGATTCCGACGGTAATTTGTCATCGGTGGTGAAATTAAATACGTTGTTACCATTGGTGCTTTTCAGGGAATCCACCGAGCTGACGCTAGCTTCTAAGCTGGTCACCGAACCGTGTAATTTAAGATGTTTTCCGAACATATTGGGCGAGACACTTTCGTTTGACGAAACTGACGAATTTAACTGATTCGAATACTGCGATATAGACACGGCTTCGAAGGTACTGGACTCCATGCTACTTTCGTTAGAAGAAGCCGATAAAATCGAACGTCTGGTTTCACTTTTGCTAAAATCAGCAGTCTCGTAATTAAAATTATCACTCTTTTTATCGTTTTTTATGAAAACTGACCCGCCGTCTTCCGTTTTATTGAAGTCGGTAACTTCAACGGTGGGACGTGCAGGAGTGACAACAGTTTCTTCGAAATCGTGCATCATGACACGGGAGATTTCCGAATCAGGACTGTCGAGAGAAGAAGAAAATTTCACAGAGCTCTCTGCAGTCCCGAGGGCCTGCACGTTTTTTACGACACTCTCCTGTGCTAAAAGAGCCTCTTGTATTTTTATCGTCGCCATATCTTGCGTATTTCCGCAAACCGATGCGGATTTTCTCAACACGTTCCCATCGGGTATTTTATCACTTAAATTGTCATCGCTTTTTGACGAGTTCACACACTGGCAGAGATTCCGCGTCAAATCATCCGTGCTGCGCGACTTGCAGCAAACGCACAACTCTGCGACGTCAATCCTCGAACCCACGTTCGTGAAAATCTCCGGGTCACTTCTATTACAGTCGCTTGTGAGATTAACGTTACGTATTACGCTGAATCTGTTGCTTTTTTGTTCTTTATTGTCCACAACCCGTGAGACTTTAAAACGGCTGGATTTCGACGGGCTAGGGACCGGACTGCCGGCGGGTGAAGGTATCGGGCTCGGCAACGGTGATCTCAGTGGCCTGCTCTGGCTCCTGGGCGGTGATAGGTGGGTCGGCGTTAATATTTCAGGTATCGGTGTTCTCGTAGCTTGAAGGGTTTGACAGGTGAGGCTGATCTTTCGTGCGAGAGGTGCCGCGGGGGAGTCCAGGTTTCGCTTGCAGGCCGCACGGATTTCAGCCAATAGCCTCGTCTCTTCGATCGGGTGGCGGTCGTCGGATGTTCCGTTCTGAAAATCAAAACAGTAACAAATGTTAGTTTTAGCATTGCTACATGTATCAGTACATATTCTTGTGAATACCAATCGCTCTCACTGGAAGCAATGTCACTGAAAGTAAATCGATTTGAGTACTTTTGTAGTGGGTGCAAACATTAACTAAACGTTTCCTAGAGGTGGGGGCCAAGGTTCGAAACCCCTCGTCTATTATCATCATCATCATGAATCGCGTTCGATCCACTGAAGGTCTTTCCTAGCTCCCTCCACTCTTCTCGGTCCCTAATTCTTTGCTGCCACGTACACCCACCGAACTTTATGAGTTCGTCTATCCTGTAGGTTTTAGGGCGTCCTTGTGGGCATTTAGTGCCCCTCAGGTACAACTGTATAACAGCAGTTGTCCACTCGCCGAGCAACATGTCCAACCCATTGCCATTGCAATCCCTACCACATCATGTACTCTTGTCTGCTTCCTTGTCCATCGGTTACTTTTGCGATCTTTATGCTATATGCTCAACATGCACCTTTCCATGCAACGCTACTTGTAATTTTTGCATTACTCTTAGATTAAGAGTTCATGTTTCACATGCATACGTGAGAACACTTTACTCTTAACCGCGGAGCATTTAATTACCACATTTACATAACATACTAATTATATCTAATGGCCCCCTAATGAGGGCACAACAGCTGTGCCGTCAGCGGTGAATGAGAAGACACAATGGGAGGTCACTTTTAAAGATACTATTCAGGCGCCCAAATGCACTCCACACCAGTTTGGTTCTGTGAGCAATGAAATCGGATATCGATGGCGAAGATTCCTAACCCTCTATGTGAAATTTTATCGATTTCAACTACATATTATATGGTATTAAAAAATCAACAAAAATTCAATGGATATGTTTGATTTTGTCAAAGAGAGATTAAGCTCAGTTTTTTTTTTTTTTAATAAAACACCTATGTCAAATCATATCCACCGTAGTCGGCTGAACAAACCCAGGTTTTTATCTTTTTCTATAAAATCATATATTCGGACTAAGTAGATTTATGATCTTCACGGTCGATATGCAGAATAGAGAAACAAATTTTAAACGATCAAATATATTATAGATGGCTTACTGGTGGCGTTGGCGCGTCGTCGAGGTCTATCCTGGTGATGCCGCGGTTGTTCCGCAGAGCAGTGGCAAGCGCCAAGAGTCCTGCCACCTGCAGACGGTTGTCACGAAGATCTATCCTCTGGAAGAAGAAACATATCACAAAATATTATATCAATTTGTTTTAATTAAATCTCGCATTCTAATTGAAGCATTGCATGCGTAATTGTTATCACATTCAAATAAATTCAATAAAAGTTTTAATAATGTTCCACTGAATTTGGAATCCAAACGGACGGCGTTGGGGTAGTTGAAAAAAACATGTGTTCAACGCACCTGAATGACGGGGTTATCTTCAATGACTTCCGCGAGGGCGACGGCAGCCTCGGCCCCCAGCCTGGCGCTCTGCATGCCCAGCGACAGCAGAGAACGGTTCTTCTGAAGGGCGCCCTTTATCCGGTTCACTGTCTCGCCCCCCAGGGGGTTTTGGCCGACGTTCAACACCTCCAGCGACCGACATCGCGTCTGTAACAACAAAAAAGGATAGTCGCAATATACTTCTATACTAATAATAAAATTGGAGTGTCCCGTGTGTTTGTTCGGTTATAACTCAAAAACTACTGGACCAATACTTATGTAGTTGACTTTAGATAATAGAAAATTGTATCTGAAATGCGTCTGCGATGGTCAATTGGTAACGTATCGGCTTACAAAGTCTCCAAGATCTCAGGTACATATACCGGTTTTGAAAAATTAACATGTTTTTGTTGTTATTTATTTAACACGTTAAAAAAATTAATCTGTTAAGAAACCTCTTTGTTAGAGGACTAAGATCCATATCATATTGTACAACCGATGCAGGGAAATGTGAAGGTCCCACTGTTGAAGCAATGAGATGTGGTAAATAGTGCATGGTGCAAGCGATGTTTCAACACCTAGCTATGGTGAATACGTCTGCAGAGTCCTTACTGCACATTCCCGCCGATTACCGTACAGCAACTCGTTGCTTCCATGGCGGGACAATATAATTTCCTCGCATCGATTCCAGGCAATTTGTGAAAGTGATTGACAAAATGAATAGGTCAACAGGGCAGATGGTCAGAATGAGCTATTGGTCCATGATAATGGTTTAACTCACGAGTGCCTTGCTGAAGTGTTGTCCGCTGTTCCTCGTGAGGTTGTTGTTCCAGACTATCAGCACCGCCAGACCCCTCTCTTGGATGGAACCTGCAACAAAACATTATCACAACAATTAATATCAAAGACGTCGAGGAAAAACATTCTTCTCTCCATTATCGTAGTACAGGGCAAAGCACGTCATGAGATTTCTCTCGTTCCAGCGCCTCTTGCCATGAGTGCGTAACTCCAGTATCAGCTAATGCAGGGGGGGCAAACTTTTTGGATGGAGGGCCAAATTCAAGAATCCAAAATGAGCGGCGGGCCGCAAGTAAAATACACTTTTTAGATATACACTATTTATTATCACGAAAAATAAACATTACAAAAAAATTTATGAGAAAAATGAAACTGTTGTACATTTTGTAACATTTTTTAAAATTCAGGTGTTAATTTTGTAGTTGATATTCTCAAAACTGTTTGTAAATGGGCATCGGAGATATTTGATCGTATAGAATTTTTATTGAGGTTCATGATCAAAAATGTTTGTTCACATATTATATAGGTTGATCCAAAAATAACAAACATTTTTCTTGCATAATCTTTAAGTTGGTCGAATTCGTCTGAATTAAGGGCATTGTAAAATTTGGAGATTTCTTCACGACGATACGATTCTCTTAAATCAGTGTCACACTGTAGATCAATAATTTCAAGTTGTAGCTCTGTTGGTACACTATCAATATCTATTGAAAATGGATTGCGTACTATTGCTAAACTTGTCACCAAATCTTTGTGAAAAATCGTCATTCAGAGCTTTAAAAATTTTACCATATTCTTCAAATTTATGTTCTGGTATATTCAGCAACTTAAAAGTTGGAAAGTGGTCCTCGTTATTATTCGATATTTGTCGAAGGAATAACTTGAGTTTTAATTGAAATCCATTCAAACTTTTTACCATATCATGGGCATATATTTTTTTTCCTTGCAACGCAGAGTTAAAAGTATTTAAATGTGTCATGATGTTCAACGTAGAAAATAGTGGTTACATAGTGTGAGACGAGACGCAAGGAAGACGTACTGAGATAATACATTTACGAAACAACAAATTCTTCAAATTTTAATCTATTGTAAATATTTTTTTAAAAAATTATAAAAAAGTTATTCGTAATATGAAGTACAACAATTAATGATGGCGGGCCGCAAAAAAATACCCGGCGGGCCACAGTTTGCCCCCCCCCTGAGCTAATGTATTTCAATAGCGGCTCACTGATAGCAGAACTGGAATCTCTCAGTTTCAAAACTTCCACGACCGAAACCGAAGAGACGCGACATGCTAGTCTCTCAGTTTCCAGTCACCCATAAAACAGCGGTACCAATATCAATAGATTCGAATAAAAAATCATATTTTCTTACCGATATTGGTAGCACTGAAGTCAACTAAAAGACATCAAAAGTTCAAGATGGGCGAACCGATTTTTAATTTAAAATTTGTGGCAGAAGTTGAGAAATACTCCTGCCTGTATAATTACAGGCTGCCAGAATATTCTCGTAAAGATATTACGGAACAAGCTTAGAATGAAGTAGAAAAGACAATGGGTTTTCACAGTTTGAGGTTATGAGATTATTAGGTTTCAGTAGAGTCATGTGCGAAGCATCAGTCACTGGCCAGTTTATGAGTTCCGTCACAAATGAGTTTGTCAGATTTTAGTTTCTACGTGAGCGGATGGCCTATAATGTGTACAGCTCAGTTCTTAAGTGCTAGAAATTGGTACCTGCCTCTTTAGACCCTCAGAGGAGACAAATGGGGACAATTTAGGGGTGTGACACTACTCTCACTGTTAATAGAGGACCCCAGGTAAGCGGCACTTACCCCTAAGTGTTAATTATTATTGTCTATGAAATTAGCTTGGCGTTTTGAAGTTTGAAATAATATTCAGAGTAACCGACCTGAGCTGGCTGACTGCGGCGAGGACATGGGCGAATCCGTACTGGACCCGCTGGATGGAGAATTCAAGGCGGACTGTTCGGCCAGGGCTTCCGCTATCGATTCGATGCCGGAATCCTGAAACGTGAACCATTACCAAACATATAAAAATTGGCCTAATAGACTTTAACCCACGGTGTAGTCGATACGAGTGACCGTATCCGATGCTGTGTTTCTGTGTTCGAATCTGTTAAAATATACAAGTTATTTTTTAAATACACATTAGGTTGGTCAAAAAATTCTGTTAATACAATGTCCAATGTTCAATGGAAACAAATAACTATGAAGCATCGAATTTTTGCTGATTGGGCTTTAGTGCGACTTAAAACGGACCCATTATTTCATGAAAAAATCATCTTCAGCAATGAAGCTAATTTTTAAATGGCTTCATAAATTGTCGCATTCAGAATAATGAAAACCTACATGCTATTCTTGAAACACCTTTACATTAACAACGATTAACAATTTGGTGTGGTTTACGGTCTGGAGGTGTAATGAGCATGTAATTTTTTTGAAAACGAAAATGGCAATGCGGTTACTGTCAATGGAGAACACTACAGAAATATGTTGACTGATTTTTACTAGCATGATATGTGGTTCCAACAGGATGGTGCACAGCTCGTGACACAATCAACTTATTGAGAGTTAAATTAAAAATATATATCTCTTATATGGTAACCATGGCCCTCACAAGGGAAGGGCTGACAGGACTCAAGCCTGGGGGCCCGGCGTGGCAGGTCAACCAGTTAAGTGAGATAAACACACACCACAAATTTGCTCTAATAGTAAATTAGAGTAGAATTTACTATATAATTACTTTTAGTGCTTCCTGACTAATATAAATGACTATTCATCTAACATGCCGAAGGGTCCCATGTTACTTGGCTATCACAAAAGGGGGTCACGATCAATGCTTCATTATATGATGAGTATCGGCTGAATGCCGACAATTCGAGCGGATTTATTTTAAAATACCAAAAATCGCTAAAAATACACAGAACCCTGGAATTCCGCGGAATATCATTAAGAAAACACTGCCCTTAACCGTAGTGATAGGTTGGGGGGCCACCAAATATCGTGGCCTAGGGGGCCATGATGGTAACCATATATAATTAGGTTAGTTTGGTTGACAAAATTCATAGCCCTAAGTAAATAATCTATTGTCTATGGCCACGTACCTGTATATCATTATTACTGACGTCCAGCAACTGAAGTGAGGAATTCCCCTTGAGCATGCTGGCGAGGCACTGCGCGTCTTCGGCTCTCAATTCATTGTCCCCGAGGTGCAGCTCCCGAACCGACTTATTCTGTTTTAGGTATCCGGCTAAAAAGAAATAAGCAACATAACATTATCGATTAAGGCAGATGACTGTCAAAATGTGGCTAATCTGAGCGTAAAACACTGTGACACTTGACGTAATAGCATGATGTAACCGGTGTAGTGGGAAATCCATATCTCCCTTTTGAAACGGTACATTTTTTTAAAATATAACTGTTTATAATATCCTACCGAGACATAATAGAGGCCTCCCGGCGAGCTTGGATCTCTGCAGATGCAGGCAACGCAGATTGCAGGGGTTCCGCAGCGACCGACCCAGCGCAGGGGCCGTGTTCTCCGCCAGCGACGTCTCGCAAGCCTTCAGCTGCTCCAAGCACTGAGACTGTGAGACAAAACAAACAAGAAGTGTTCAATCATTGGGGCAATAACGAGACATAAGCTGATAAATAGGGCTAATCATGAGACATGCGTTGATTGATTGAGGCAGTAATGAGACAAACGTCAAATAAATATGAAACAAGAATTAATTAACTAGCCTACTACTATACTATTTTTTTTTATTGATACGAATCTTGGCCGCCATTAATTGCGCAGATTGCGATGTCTTCTACTGTGTTTATATTGTTTCGTAAATTTAATCATCATTAACGTAATTATTTCCGACTACTCCTTCACGAAGCCTAATGCATAGTTTTCTCTCGCTCAGCGTTGTTCTAACTACGTCATATTTTCTGTCAGAACTATCGAACTTTACGCTTATGTGGTATGTTTATAGCGAGAAAGTCTCCTTTCACCAAAGCTTAATCATAATGAACTTAATAAAAAAATCAATCCCGAAAGTTTCGGGATTATGTTTACCAATCCCGGGATTCATAGGTATCGAAAATAGTTCAGGATCCCGGGATTGGAAACCAATGCCTCGCGATAACAGGCAAATCAGAATAAAAATCATACACCCTAGTGTGTCACTCTCATCAGAACATTGAAGGGTTCTTAACATTCATCACACCGAGAGGGGAAACTTGGCAGGTCAAGTGTGCAGCTTTAATATAAAAAAAGTTACCTTGTGAATCATTCTGGAGCAGGCCGCCCATCCGAGAATGCCGAACTCGTGGTTTCCGGATATGTCCAGTTCGCTGGCGCTCTCGTAATACTCCACCATGTCGAACAGGGCAACCTGAAAATTGTAACAATACTCATTATATCACCGACTATGGTGGAATTGCCATTTGAATGATGTCAATCTTTGAAAACACTAACAGCCGTATTCATAGAGTTTCGAACCGCGCTCAACGCAGTTAGTGGTTTATCGGCCTAATAAGAAAACTATAAAAAATGCATACGTCATGAAGATGGGTACAGGAATGCGCACCAAACTTAAAATGGCGGCGATCTGCGCGATCTGTCAGTGTCACTTTAATATATGTCAAAAATGAGTTCATCACAACAAGCGTTTAGTAGGTTTAGTTCGTCTTTATTGAGGTTAACTGCCCGTCGTCATTGGGATAGAGATGGATTCATGATGGTAAACATGCTAAAATTGTAGAAATGTATACAGATATCGAGGATCGATGGAAATGTCAATATTGTCAATGAGCCCGCGAAGTTGTATTGCCATGTTATGGAAATGTTTACTGGGTATACGTTATCCTTTTGTGCATTGAAGTATAAAATAAATAAGATATTATAACAAATAAATTATTTAAAGTTCATGATAATTATTCATTTATAATTATTAAATTTATATGGTACCGTTTGCACATTTTTACACCTATTCACAATTTCAAAATTTTAAATTAATTATCGGGGAATCAAAATTTAAAAGTTGGTAACATCAGTCACGGCATGACGCGTATTACGTCAGCAACGTGACGTCACTATTCAACGGTTTCTATTTAGGTTTATGCATGCAAATTTGCATTAAATAGCTTGAATGCAGTTTGCTGTTATATGCATACGCCAGTAAGAAAGTAAAGTAAAGATGTCGATGCCATGTAAAACTAACTGTTTATGAACCCTGAACATAGTTGGTAGATTAGAATAACAATAAATGATACGGCAACATTGTTTTTGGCAATCGAAACTGCTGCCATTTTAAATATTCCAATATTTTGTCAATTGGCAACGAGCAAAACATCGAGAGTGTCCACAGCTTCAAATGCCCGGGAGTACACATTACGGGAGATGGCATTTTGGAAAAAGAGTTCACACGGAATGGTTGGAGCAATATTCAACTCGATACTAATTATCTGGGACTCACAACTATATTCGGTTAAAACCAAATGCCGCCTGTTTGGAAAGTCGAAAGTACTCACGGCTGTTTCGTCGGTGAGCTCACACTCCCTGAGCTCCAGCCGGTTGAAGCGCACCCGCTTGAAGATGGCCTCGAGCGCCTCGCACGCCGGGGCGCTCAGGGGAAAACCTTTGATGGACAGGCGCCCCCGACGGATCCCGTCGATCATGCCCAGCACCTGAAAGACACAAAGGAGATAACATAGATTTTAAATGAAAAATTTATGTGAGATAACATTGAAAAATTATATAGGCAGTCTATATGCCCTGAGGACATTTTTTTTTGACAGCTGAAACTTTGTCAAGGGAGATAGCAACTAGAAATCTTCGACGCTGGATCCCACCAAAAGTTGTAGTGCCATTAATGATGATAATCTCTGTATAAATACATTTGTTGGGCCTTTGGATTGTATAAAAATTGTTTATTGATATTAAAACATGCTAATTCCCTCATAATGAAATCTAGACTCATGGCATTTTGTCATCTAGTGGCATATATCCTGATAGGTTTCATCACACAATCGTAAGAAAAATATATAGCCTAATAAACCCTGCTGGGTCTGGAAGGAAAGCATGAGGCCACCTGCAGCGTTATTCTAAATAATTAATACATTTCCGTTATTTTACCCAAAGCAATTCCATAAACAAGATGGTTATCTACAATAATTGTTAGCACAGTTATCACGTCTTATTTGATTCCAAATGCATCCCGTTACAATCAAATAAAACATGTTAACTGTGTTACTCAACGACATTTAATAGCTCGCAGTTAACACGATCATAGGCGGCCGTGTTAAATATATGACAGTTAATTTCCCGTGATAATTAACTGCTTGAACACGACAATCACATTTATCACCATTATTATTGATTTTGGAGTTATGTGTTAGAATATCCTGTTGAAAGACTTGGTGATCGATAACTGAAGAAGGAGAGTGCAAGAAGAAGAGTGTGGCTCACCTTGAGTTGGTCCACGATGGTCTGGACAGGCAGGGTGAGGTGCTTCTCGCATGACTTCGAGTACTCCGCTATCAGCTCATCGTTGGATATTTCATCCACTGGAAAAGAAAACAAATCAACAGATCATTAAGTGGAAACCTGAGTGATTCGAAACACTAATTTTCATTTCAAACATCTTATAGATTTAACAAAATATAATTCTTATCAAAGATGGATACATTATTCTATATCAAATGACAAACAAAATATCAAAAAATTGCAATGAAGAGATAAAAGTGGAAATTGTATAATTAGCATATTGCACTGACGAAGGGTGGAGGTAGGCCATTAAGAACCAATACAAATAGTACAAACTAAACAATGTCAGTCATACGTGTTTGTACATATATCATCAATAAATACTTGTTATTATTGTTTATTATTGGTGGAAATAAAAATATCCACAATAATGATGCGTTTGGGTGGAGGTGGGCTGTTATGATTCGCCATAAATAGTGCACATTAAACTTTTTAACTAAGACTACAATTTGCAGAGGGTGTTGGTTAGTTTTTAAAATTAAATTAAACCCCGACTAAACCAAACCCTTCAGGTTTGCTATGGGCGATCCGACAAAAATAGTGCACACCTTTTCAGCCGTCCTTAATTGTTTTCATCGAATTATGAAGTTATTTACCTGTGCCTAACAATACCATAATAATATTAATACTATCGACCGAAGGTACTTGATGGAATTTGAATATAAATTCTAATGGATTCAAGCTCTGTACTATTCCATTAAAGTCGTTTTTCACTGACGTGTGTGTTTTTACCTTTGGTGAGTGTACACGACGCCTGAAGATGCCGAAAGACGAAACCCGGGTAGCAAGAAACGACTTAAATGGAATAGTACAGAGCTTGAATCCATTAGAATTTTCATACCATAATAGATAAAAAATATTCTTTTATCTATAAAATATCTAAAACTATGCATGATTTAATTTGCATAATTTCAGATATTTCATAGATAGACGAGTATTTTTTGACTATCATCTATTATGGCTTGGTTTTCGCATGGTTTAATTGAATTTTAAAATATAACCAACACCATCTGTAAATTGTAGTCTTATTTCAATGAAAACAAATACGTAGAACTGACTAAGTTTAATTTATGGCGGATCTTAACAGCCTATCTCCACCCTTCGCCACTGCTGTCTATAAGATGTACCATCATAAATTAATCGTCTGGTGTTCGAATTAAGAACTAAGAGCGGAATGCAGAAACATTTGTCATAACTAAAATTTCCTTAGCAGAAAACACTATGCAGAAACACTGTCCTTAGTTAAGATCATTTTTACTGAAAATAATACCATATTTAAAAATTCTAGTTAGGTAAATTAGGTAAATTATTTTATATTTGTTAAACGATGACAAAAATATGACAACTGCATTATATAAATGCAATAACTATAAATACATATTAATATTAAATTATAATACTCTTATGTTTCCGTTATAAGTCTTTATACGTGATTCCACAGGCACCGCAAGATATTTTTTTAACATGGTAACACTAGCGTTAAGCGTTATTCTTCACCTGGTATTTTGTATTTCTGCGGGTTGGCGTATAAAAGTAAAATAATATTCTACAAGTACATGCCAAAAGAATTAACACTATCAATATACATATTGAGATACATTGTTAAATGAATTTGAGTGTATGGACTGTGTTATAGAGATGCGAATTTATTTTGACAGCAGCTGCCAGTGGTAAATGGTAATACAGAAGGAGGCGTGTTCATAACAAAAGTAGTCTATGGTTAAGGATTCCTTAACTCTATACTCAGGATTGTCTATAGTTAAGTCATGCTTTTCGGCGACTTATCCTTAGGAACGAAATCTTAGATTGTGCATTCCGCTCTAAGCTCATCACAGCATAAAAAGTATTGAATGATATGTCAAATGTTAGCATGTGGAGCTATATATACGTTTGCACGTTTTCTATTAATGGAACAATAATTCGATAACTGCTATGTTTCGTATGTCTTCATTGAAGATTCCCGTTTTTGTTCCCAACGTTTGTGATATCTTTTCTAAGAAATCTTCAATTAGGGCGATTAATTATTTCCTCACCAACACCAACAAAGAAAATAAGCAAAAACCTGTATTCACACACGTATGTATATAATATATTTAGATGTGTTGGTTAAAAGACTAGATAGTGAATAGAAAAAAATATTTTTCCCATACAAGACGACGACTAAAAGGCAGAAAAAACCTTTTAAAATCAAAAAACAAGACTATAATACGCAAACCATACGAATATTGCTCGTTTTGATACTGAACAAATCGCACATGTAACAACGGTAAATACTCACATCAAAAGTTACAATATTAACATACAATTACATAAAAAGATTGCCGGTTTTGATACTACAAGAATTCAAACAAAACGTAAACAAAGTATCCGTAATAAAAATCTTTAATATTACCCAATATAAAGTTTGTCAGTTTTGATTCTTGAACGGCACATAATACGTTTGTTATCAAATGTAACGACAATTTATATGTATCGCATGTATACATTGTCGCCTTTGATACCGCAAATGTACAAAGTAAAACGTAAACACAGTATCCGTAACGAAAATCTTCAGTATGACGCAATGCGAAGATTGCCGGTTTTGATTCTGACATGACAGGTAAAATTTCGTAACAAATCGCGAAATTTTGTATTGAACGGACTGTACACATTGCCATGTTTGATGCTGTCTAATTTGGCAAACGGTTCGTGATGGATAATAATTAAAATAAAGAAGTACACTGGGGACCTGCCAAGCCTAATTAGCGAAATAAGTAATTGTAAACCTTTTTTCTATTTTAATATAAATGTACTTACTTATATAAATATTTTATTTAAACATTTATTTTACATTCAAGTGAATCTTTCAGAGCATGACAAGCACAAGCACAAGGTCGCGTCACATCTCTGGGTTTATGCGCACCGTATTCGGAAAATTGTAAATGTGAAAACTATTATTAACCACAGAATTAATGGGAACTGAAATACCTAACGGGTGTGGAGTAATAGGCAACCGATCTCGAGTGTGGAAGAATATGGGATAAACTTACACATATTTCAAGAATTATGCACTGACGCTCGCTCAATATTGGTGTATTTGAAGGTTGTAACACAAACTATTGCAAATCTTGAATGTACGTTTCATTTTCGTAGGACATTAACACATTCAAAACCCTGCTTCAAAATTAAATGTATTGGGGTATAGCCTATCTAAATTATATGTATTAATCTGTTCTGGGGTGAAAACGTATGCCAATTGGGAGGACAACAGCTAACTGTATTCAACAAAATCACTTCGAATATTGAGATCTTCCACTTGTGTGGTTGAGTTCAGGTAGACGTTGTTTTATAAATTCTTAAAATACGATCTTTAAAAAAATCTTTTAATTATAGATATTTTAATTTTAACTAAACAATTTTCGACTCTCGCGCCTCCGGTGGAGGTAGGCTGTTAAGATTCGATATTAGTTCACACTAAACTTTGTCAGTCATACTTAAGGGGTCTAGGACGATTTGACGCCGGGACAACTGGACGCCACGCAATTCAAAATTAAATAGACGTTGGGTACTTATAGGTATCTACTTTTTAAAAAATATTTAATATTATTATGATTTAATAGTTGGTGAGAATTTAAATATGCACACGTAAATAATGATTAATCGTACTGATTAAAATTCCTCGTCTACGTTCTGTATAGGTACTTGTCTACGACAGTGCGGCGTCCAATTGTCCCATTCCCTGCTGCACATTGACTGCCGACTAGACAATTACTTTTTTAATTACCGCATTTAAATAGCATGCTAATTATATCGAATGGCCACCTAATGCGCGTCTTTTGCGTCCAATGTATTAAGTAATTGTTTTCATTCGATTAAGAGTACAAATTGCACATGGCGCTGGTTAGTTTTTAAAATTCAATTAAACCCTGCCTCAACCAAACCATAATAGTTTAGCTGTGCTATGGGCGATCCGACAAAAATAGTGCACACTTTTTCAGTAATAGATACTTATTTGTTTTCGTTTAATTAAGAATATGGACATATTATTACAGAATGATGGGTCCGTTAGTTATTTTTAATTCATTAAACCCTGCCTAACTAATCGATAATAGATAAAAAAAATATATATTTTATAGATAAACTAATATTTGTTGAGTATTATCTAATATGGCTTGGATTAGGCAGGGTTTAGTTGAATTTTAAAAAATCAACAAACAATATCTACATATTGTAGTATTAGTTCAATGAAAACAAATACGTTTTACTGACAAAGTGTAGTGTGCACTATTTATGTCAGATCTTAACAGATTACATCCACCCTTCGCCGATGCATTTAAGGGACATCACTGACAGAGCGTATTATAATATTAGTATAAATGTTTGATATTATGACATAATGATATTACAGAAGAAATCAACAAGAGAATCATGTCTGCGAATAAATGCTACTTTGGCCTGTTAAGACATTTTAAGTCCAGCATACTATCTCGCCGAACTAAAAGCACTCTTTACAAGACACTTGTAAAGCCAGTGCTCACCTACGCATCGGAAACCTGGACATTAACTCTGCGAAATGAACGAGCCCTGAAACATCTTTGAAAGAAAAATTCTCCGCCGTATATATGGACCGATCAGGGACGGCACCAATTGGAGGAGAATATAATTAATGTTGAGCTCTACGGACTATACGAAGATTGAAGCGCAGTTCAATCAATTAAGATTGGGAGACTGCGATGGCTAGGTCATGTGCACCGTATGAATGATAATGAACCGGCAAAGAGAGTGAAGTCCAGCAATCCAATAGGGCGTAGAAGAAGAGGCAGGCCAAAGATTCGATAGTTGGATGGAGCTGCCAGTGACTGCCGTATTCTGGGGGTACCGAATTGGAAAGCGGCCACACTGGATAGGGACAGGTGGGGGGAGCTGTTGGAGGAGGCCAGGACCCACACCGGGTTGTCGCGCCCCTGATGATGATGATGATATTATGATAATATTATTATCTGAGTTCGCCGGTTGCCTACGGCTGCGCGGCTCACGCGTTCCAACTAGACTGATCGGCGACAAGTCAGTCGCGTATATAAATACAACTGAATACTCAGTAATAATACTATGACGCCGCACGTACATACTCGAGTTATATATATACACAAAACATTATGAAATATATAATATATGACAGTCATAAATATACTTAGGCGTGGGATGACAGAACTTATATTTTTAGGTAATGCCTATACAGCATATTATAGACACCACGCGGTGATTCCAAGAACCACGTCGCTCCCCAGTGCATTTTCCATGTCATGCCAGTATTTTTATAACATCCCTATAGCTTCGCTGTATACACCATGCGGCAGTGGCGTAGGGTGGAGGTAGGCTGTTAAAATCCGCGATAAATAGTGCACATTAAATTTTGCCATTTATACGTAGATACCTAGGTATTTGTTTTCATTGAATTAAGACTACAATTTACAATAGTCATACGTATTTGTTTTTATTGAACTAAGTCTACAATTTATAGATGGTGTTGGTTGGTTTTAAAAAAATCAATTAAACCCTGCCTAAACCAAACCATAATAGATAAAAAATATTCTTCTATCTATAAAATATCTAAAATTATGTATGATTTAATTTGCATAATTTCAGATATTTTATAGATAGACGAGTATTTTTTGACTATCATCTATTATGGCTTGGTTTTCGCAGGGTTCAATTGAATTTTAAAATATAACCAACACAATCTGTAAATTGTAGTCTTATTTTAATGAAAACAAATACGTAGAACTGACAAAGTTTAATTTATGGCGGATCTTAACAGCCTATTATCTATTAATTATGGTTTGGTTTTCGCAAGGTTTACTTAAATTTTAAAGACGAAACCATCACCATCTGCAAATTATATTATTAGTGCAATGAAAACAAATAGTATGACTGACAAAGTTTAGTGTGCACTATTTATGTCTAATGTTAACAGCATATTTCCGCCCATCACCACTAGCCCATAATGCTCCTGTCAAGTGACGGACATGTCCGAAGAAAAATGCCATCAAGTGTTTTAAAAACTGAAATTTTCCAAGGTTACCATAATTGTAACAAAGATACAGAAGTTTCAGGTGTAATGCACTTAGAAGAATAATTGTATCGATTATGATTTGGTAGGCAGGGTTTGATTCAATTTTAAAAACTAACCAGCACCATCTGCAAATTATATTCTCAGTTCAATGAAAACAAATAAGTACGTCTGACAAAGTTTAGTGTGCACTATTTGTATCGAATCTTACCAGCCTACCTCCGCCCCTCACCGCTGTCTATATTCTCCAGTCAAGTGACGGACATGGGCGAACAAAAATGCCATCAAGTGTTATTAAAACTGAAATTTTCCAAGGTTAGATAGGTAATAGTAAAATAAAATATACCTTACAATCCTTACATGATGTTAGATATTTTATAAGTAGATAGAAGAATATTTTTTATCGATTGTGGTTTGGCTTAGGTAAGGTTTGATTGAATTAAAAAAAAAAAAGCTAACTATCACCATCTCGATGGACTATAACGCCGTGGGTCCCAGGTTCGTATCCTGCGTCTGGCAAGTAACATATTGTTTTTCAATTTGTGTGTGAGTCAGGCTATGGACCTAATAGGTTGAGCAAGTGGCTGACATCCATTTCTCGTAAAAAAAACTGTTAATACAAACCTCTACTCTGTGGAGGCCTATGTGATCCTATTAGGATCGGACATGGCCGGAAAAAAATTGTATCGAATCTTAACAGCCTATCTCCACCTATCACCACTGGTCCATATTCTCCAGAGTGACGGACATGGCCGACGAAAAATGCCATCAAGTGTTTTTAAAACTGAAATTTTCCAAGGTTACCTCTTGTTATTTTAAAATAATCTAAGGGTGGCACAAAGTATCCCCGACCTCGGGCAACTCCTAGTCAACAAACACATTGTAGCGATAATTTATTATGTACCATTGCAACTATGCGAGAATTTAATTCGCCTAGCCACAATGTGAAATGCAAAGCGGCCATAAAAAAATTTATGACGCAAGCCACGGTTGAAGAAATTCCGCTGCTTTTCAAGGGCGAATGACATAATAAACATTATATTTTTTTAGTTCGAAATTCGGAATAAAGAGAAAAAAAACAACAGACAGTTTGTCGCCGGTGACGTCACAGACACAAGTAACGGCTCCACGGTGACGTCACTATAAAGAGTAATAAAATCGCGGATTGCCGATTAAGATTGGGTACCTACCATAATAATTGGAATAGAAAATTTAATGTACCATACGCCGCAGCAAAACAATGGTTTGGTTGAACCAGTGGATGGGCGCAAGGCGTAGAGCAGCGATTTCCAAACTGAACCGCAGACTAGGGCAAAAGGAGGCGCGATCAAGATGATGAATTTGGATTGACTACTATTGAAAAGTAAAAAAATGATAGAATTATCATGCGATGTTTCATTGAAACAAAACATTCAGAGTGAAACCCTTGTTCAATTTCAGTTGAATCGAAGTGAAGAATATACCTAATGCCTACTCTCTTAAGAGCATCCATAAGTGAAACGGCAAATAATTTTCAACGATAGGTAAGACGAAATTTCGCATTCGTCCCCAATCGCCGAGCGACATACATAGTGGGAGCACGTCGATTTTTTTTTTGTGATGGCGTCGTAAGAATACATTCTCATATCGTGTAAAGATGATAAAAAAACGTTATGCCTGTACTCGAAAAAGAAAACATGTCAATGAATATATTATCATTATTATTACTTAATATAACAAAAAACATAACACTAAATGGACGCATGTTGAATTTTTATGACAAATTATGTTCCGTTCGGCACGCGTCATTAGCACAATCTGCACGTCGCATAGTTACGATCTTTTTAGACCATGCCTCAGTTGATGTATAGCATATTATCTATAGGTATAGCCAGCCTTAAGCAAAGCAATGCAAGTAATGTTGCCATTCGTAACATCATATTTTTGCGAAACTGGATTTGCTGAATTATCTGCGATTTGGTAAACTTTGTGCTAATAAGCTAATATAATAAACAAGCACATCAATGGCATTAAAAATTAATATGTACAGGCGGACCTCGACTTACGAACGTTCGACTTTCGCACAATTCGCTATTTCGCACATTAAAAAAAAAAATCGTTTTTTTAAAACGTCGCGCTGGCCGTCACTTGCATCCTGCTCGCACCCGTCACTTTGCTTGTGAGCTAGCTAGGATAGGTTTATTCTTGCGCAGGAGCGCGTGCGGGCGTGTCATGTTGTGCGTTTTGCTAATTTTATTCATTTGAAATTTTTCACCCTAAAAATTTATAAACATGAGTGAGAAACGGAAAAACTGCAGTGTTGATACGAACAAAGAGAAATCAAGGATTTATAAACTTCACATGACGTTCTGATTGCGGTGAATCTTTTGCTTCAATCGGACGTTCGTATGATACAAACAGGTCTACTACGATATGTTCAATTTTGAAAAGTAAAAATAAAATTAAGGAATATGTTACAAATTGTGGAAATATATCTTTAAAGGTTGTTTCCAAAAGACACGGCATAGTTATGGATGAAATGGAAAAATATAAATCTTAAATCTTAATAAAAAATCTTAATAAAAAAGCATAAACCTTCTAAAAACCGATTGACATTGCTTCTTGGTGGAAACTTGGCTGGTGATTTAAAATTGATGCCAATGTTAATTTATCAACCAGAAAATCCCAGAGCATTAAAAGGGAAGGATAAAGAATTGCTTCCAGTAATCAAATAAGAAAGCCTGGGTTTACTGCGTTAATATTAAAAGATTGGTTCACTTTACATTTCGTGCCAGCAGTTAAGCAATATTGTGAATTTAATGATTTACCGTTTATAATAAAGAAGAACTTTTTAAGGGTAACACCCGCAAACCCCACTTAAACATGTCTCTTAAACATCTTATAATATTTCAAAATACACACTATTTTTTTTTTTTTACTTCCCTCTACTTTCGAACATTCAACATTCGCACACCTTTTCAGGAACCAATTATGTGCGAAAGTCGAGGTCCTCCAGTAATTATATACGTATAGCAGTGGCAAAGGGTGGAGGTAAGCTGTTAAGATCCGCCATAAATAGTGCACACTAAATTTTGTCAGTTATACGTATTTGTTTTCATTTAAATAAGACTACAATCTACAGATGGTGTTGGTTAGTTTTTAAAATACAATTAAACCCTGCGAAAACCAAGTCATAATAAATAATAGTCAAAAAATACTCGTCTATCTATAAAGTATCTATAATTATGCACTTAAATCATACATAACTTTGAATATTTTATAGATAGAGTAATATTTTTTATCTTTTATGGTTTGGCTAAGGCAGGGCATAATGAATTTAAAAAAATGAACAAACAATATGTAATATGAATTCTAAATACAACGAAATCAGATAGGTATTAATGAAAAGGTGTGCACAATTTTGTCGTATCACCCAAAATATACCAAAACGATTGTGGTTTGGTTTAGACAGGGTTTAATTGATTTCTAAAAACTAACCAATAAAATCTGTAAATTATAGCCTTAACTCAATAAAAACAAATACGTATGACTAACAAATACGTATGACTAACAAAGTTTTTTTTTTCCGACCATGTCCGATCCTGATAGGATCATATGGGCCTCCACAGAGTGGAGGTTTGTATTGACAGATTTTGTTTTTTACGAGAAATGGATGTCAGCCACTTGCTCAACCTATTAGGTCCTTACCCTGACACACACAAATTGAAAAACAATATGTGTACTTGCCAGACCCAGGATTCGAACCTGGGACCCACGGCTTTAAAGTTTAATGTGCACTATTTATGGCGAATCTTCACAGCCTACCTCCACCCTTCGCTACTGACGTATAGTAGGTATATTCTCGTTATTATTCTGTCAATTACGGTTTGTTTGTATTAATGCATTTTTTGTCATTTAAAAATGTGTGTATTATTTTATGAAATAAGAGGGGAGGCGCCACGATAAGATTTTTTTAAAGGGGGGCGTAGTAACATAAAGTTTAGAAACCACTGAAACGTAGAGTGAACAGCCAATCCCTGTAAAAATGCGTTACGATACACGCAGAATATTTTGTAAATATCCCAATACCCACCCGATAACACACACGGGACCCTACGTCTGTATGTAAATCATCAGTATTTGTCTATGACTGGGAATGTCTCAGGAGCAGTTATCCAAGACTCAGATCAACATGACCTCAAGTGTGCTTTGACTGTATTCACACGACTTTAAATTAAAGTTATGTAAAGTGCCCATGGGAGATAGGAATACAGAGGCAAAATATGTAATACAAAAAGGTAGTAAATACAAAAGTTATTACAAAACTGCCGAACAATCTGAGTACAGAGATCTTCACGTTAACAGTATGTGGCGACCAGGCCGGACGTTTTGGACATTCCTAGAGGATGTGGTTTGCATCATGTATTTGTCAGGACACGTAGACGGGTAACAAGACCAAGGTCATAGAGCCTGCCAGTGAAGTCCAGTCAAAAAATGACTGATGTAATGGTCCGGAGTCAAAGCGGTTATCTCCATTCGCCATAAGGGACAGAATCGCCTACTAAACGGGTTGACAACACATACCGAGACCAAGGAACAAGGCAATCATGGGAAGAGGGTTGCTTTCTGGACGAGGCTGTAACAAGGTTTAATTTTCGAGTGTGGAGATGGTTTCGAGTCTGGTAATTCGGTCATCATCATCAGGGACGCGACCACCCGGTGTGGGTCTTGGCCTCCTCCAACAGCTCCCTCCATCTGTCCCTCTCCAGTGTGGCCGCTTTCCATTTCGGTACCCCCAGAATACGGCAGTCACTGGCAGCTCCATCCAACCAGCGAATCTTTGGCCTGCCTCTTCTTCTACGCCCTATTGGATTGCTGGACTTCACTCTCTTTGCCGGTTCATTGTCATTCATACGGTGCACATGACCTAGCCATCGCAGTCTCCCAATCTTGATTGATTGAACTGCGCTGCAATCTTCGTACAGCCCGTAGAACTCAGCATTATATCTTCTCCTCCAATTGGTGCCGTCCTTGATCGGTCCATATATACGGCGGAGAATTTTTCTTTCAAAGATGTTCAGGGCTCGTTCATTTCGCAGAGTTAATGTCCAGGTTTCCGATGCGTAGGTGAGCACTGGCTTTACAAGTGTCTTGTAAAGAGTGCTTTTAGTTCGGCGAGATAGTATGCGGGACTTAAAATGTCTTAACAGGCCAAAGTAGCATTTATTCGCAGACATGATTCTCTTGTTGATTTCTTCTGTAATATCATTATGTCGAGTTACAAGAGATCCAAGGTATATGAAACTGTCGACCGTATCAAACTTGTATGCACCAATATCTAACTTTGGTGCGCCTTCTCGTGGTGTGACATAGACAGGCATGTATTTAGTTTTTGCCTCGTTTCTTCCCCCATTCTTTTGGCAGAGGCTTCTAGTGCTGTGAATGCCCTGGTAATTTGGTACATTTCACAATATGTATTGTAAAAAACATATATGTACAGATAATGTCAAAACCAGTGTCATTCTATCACATGACCTGAGGCTTTTTGTATAAAACCAGGGAACTCAGAAATAATGGGAACTGAAATACCTAACGGGTAAGGAGTAGCAGGCAACCGATCTCGAGTAAAGAACGCGGGATAAACTTAAACACGTGTCAAGAATACGTCATACGTCGAATACTTAAAACCGCTCTCGGTTTACGCATTGACCCTCATTTAATATTAGTGCATTACACACACTATTGCACGTGCATAATTCGTGGTTAATTTTCGTAGGACAACTCACAGATTCAAAACCCAGCATCAAAATGTAGTGTATTGAATATAGCCTATCGGAATTCTGTTTATTAATCAGTTCTGTGATATAACCTAACAGGCCCTTAGTTTTGTATATTATGTAGTATACTTATTGAACATACATAATGTTGAACACACTTCTGAGAAAATATTATATTATAACGAATAGAAAAAATGATTTTGAAAAAAGCAAGACACCCCCTCCCATAGGATCGAACCTGCATCTCTCGGGTATCGCGTCCACGCACATTGACCACAGAGGAGACATACTTAATTGCGACAAATTTTAACTAATCTCTTTTAATACTCACTGAAGCGCTTTCCGAATTGAGTGACTATTGGCGATCGGCTTTTATATTTTAAATTAAAGTAGGTAAGTATTACTTTAATTACTAACCATGGCCCCCACAAGGGGGAGGGGCTGACAGGCCTCTAGCCAGCCCCCCCCCCCCCCGCGTGACGCGACTACCTTATAAATGAGATAAACACACATCACAAATTTGCTCTAATGGTCAAAAAGTCACCTGCGGCGCTGTTTTATTTCAATAATATTAGCATTTAAAATATATGATTTTGTGATACAAATTTTGATTATTGTATGACGATATTCGAAAATTTGTGTAAAAAAATTGTGTGGATTTGTTTTTGTGTGGATTTATTAAAAAATACAAAAAAATCGCTAAAAATACGCTGAATTTTACCTGGAACACCATTTGGAAAAAGTTTTTTTAGAGCGTCACACTGCTTTTAACCCTAGCGATAGGTAGGGGGCCCCGACAAGGATCCTGGCCTTGGGGCCCGCTTCAGGATATAGGGGCCATGTTACTAACCGACGACACGGATGACGCCAAGATTTTTTGTTGTAACGTACTTGAACTTGCCAACTTGCTTACTTCTTCTATTGGTTATATATTGTAATATATTTTCAAGTGTTTTAAAAATTATGTACTTATATTCAATAATTAGAATGTTACATTCTTGTGAATTATTCGTTGAATAAAAAAAAGTTAATTATAAGTAAGTAGGTACTTATACTTCTTTGTGCAGTAAAATATTGAAGATGGACAAAATTCAAATTTAAGTAAATACTGTCCTCCGCACCCTAGCTACATTCAACAGGCACACTTCGCCACTGGTATATCAACATGCTCTTCCATGATTGACATGGTGACAGGTCAAAACACACTCGTGACGGTGACTCTGGACAGAGCAACAGGTCTTGCCCGTGCCGTGCCAAAGCATATTATGATGAATAATGACATCGCATTGGCTCGTTGCCAGAACATGCCTACAGGTGAGATTTCCACAACGGCGCGATTGCGAAAACACACCTCAGTAAAAAAAAATCTACAAATAAACCACATAATATTAATAAAGCTTTGGTAGTTTGGACAGGAAACGAGCAAGAGTGGAATGGTCGCCGAATGAGACAGGCGATCTAAACTCTAAACACACAATACGCAGCGTTATTGTCATGACAAATATTACCACTGTCATCGTTAGGGCCCGGATTTATATGCTAGTGCATGTTTTGTTAGGGTGATGCACAGCTATGAGAGTTGCACAGAAATCTGTTTTGAAAGACACAGAATCCAAAAATAAAATTTTATTGTGCATATAAATGCATATTTGAGACGTTAGAGCATATTTGAGACATTTGTGCATATTTCATAAATAAATGCATATTTTAGAGCTTTTGAATGTATTATTTTAGTTTTTTTTTTTTAAATTATTTTATCGAAATATAACTAAGTAAAGAAGAAGGATAGTTTAGATGCACTTGCATTTTTAATGCCATCTCCGAGCTGTGGATTTATCAGTGGAAAAAGTGAAGTCAAGTCGGGCACTATTATTTAAAGTTTGTCCAAGTGGACGTTGAGAGGTAGTTTTCCGCATATAAACAAAATACTGACAGATAACCATGCGGAAAAATTTAATGCCAGAGCATAATATTGAAAAAAATAATGTATTTTTTTTCTAGCAAAAAACAGAAAATAGTATTTAGGAATAGTTAAGTGTGTCGTTTTTGTTTTATAAGTTATGTTTGGTTTAAATTGCATTTATTATTCAATTATTTGTAGGTACTTGTGAAAAAACTATTTTGAAAATTGTAATTGATTAACTTTATATTCTTTGTTTGTGTTTTTTGTTCTGATATCGTATTATGTTGAAAAATTATTAACTAGTTATTCGATTTTTTGTCAGTAATATTGGGTAAATTGGGTATTTACAATTTTTTCTCACAAAAAATGTAAATTTTTAACTGCATATTTCTTCGGTTTTAGTGCATATTGTATTGATTTTAAGTGCATACGTGCATGCATATAACCATGTTTTTTGTTGCATACAAATCCGGTCCCTAGTCATCATTTGCATACGGCTTCTCCTGACGTTCTGTCTATGTTCAATAATCCGTCTGTGACCAGCTGCAACAGTCTGGCGGACTCTTCGTAGACTGTAGTGACGAAAGGTGGGGGTAGGCTGTTAAGATCCGACTTAAGAGCGTAATTTTCAACTGTATGTGAAACGAAATTTCGGCCGCGTTGCCATTCGTAGAGCGATAGCGACCTGTTTGCACGTAAATTTGTTTTGTGATAGCGTCGGGGGAATATATTCTTAAATCGTGTAAAGATGACTAAAAAACGTTCCGCATGTACTTGAAAATGAAAACATGTCAATGAATATACTATTATTATTACGAATATAATAATAAACATAACATAACAAGGACGCATGTTGAATTTTTATGACAAATTATATTTCGTTCGGCTCGCGTCATTTGCACAATCCGCGCATCGCCTAGCCACGATCTTTTTAGACCATGCCTCAACGCCCTCAACTGAGGTATAGCCTTAAGCCGCGCGGCCACCGTGGGCTGACAAAGTTTAGTATATACTATTTATGGCGGATCATATCAGCCTACCTCCACCCTTCGCCGCTGATAGGTAGGTACCAGGTGCAAACACAATATTTTAAAATGTAAATACATCTGAAGTAAAATGAGTTTTATTACTATTCATGCAACAAATTTGTAGCGAATGGAATGTGTACAAAACCAACTGCAATATTATCAAAACTGTTGTATTCTGTTAATCTTACTTATCTGGCTGACCCGACCCGCCACGCCCCCTCAGGCTACAGTCCAGTCAGCCCCGCCCTTGCGGGGGCCATGCCCGCGGGACGTCGCCGAATTTCAATGTCATATTCAAAAAGCGGTTCGAAAAACGACGGCACTCTTTGACAGCATTGATTAGGTAGATACTTTATCTTTATCAATTAGTGTTTTTATTCATAAGATAACATTTTTAATCAGATATTTACTCAATAAAGATTTATTTTATAACAATTAAATAATGGTCGAATACGTAAGTGCTTATTTCTGGCATAATCAGATAGCGTTAATAATAACAATTATGAAATAAATCAGCGCTGAGGTGAAGGCAATAATAAATATTAACATTATAATATAATGTACAAAGGTCAAAATAAAAGTAAAATACGTATAAGAAATTACAAACTATTGGGTCTAATAATTGGACCACGTACCCAGTGGCGAAGGGCGGTGGTAGGCTTTTAAGATCCGACATAAATAGTGCACACTAAACTTTGTCAGTCATACGTTTTTGTTTTTATTGAAACAAGACCAAGTATACTTTATGCGTCAATTACATTGAGCTACTTTATGAGCTGTTTGTTGGCGAATTTAAAAGCGGGCGATTCAGCTACTGCGATTGTGATGACACACCAAAATTTCCATTCGCTGAGAAGCCGACAAGTTAGCGACTATTTTGACAGAACGTAGTTCGTTTTTTACCGGGAGGCCGCTACTACGCTCTACTGCGCAGACGCAGTAGGCCCACACGCCGGCGTGAAGCGTGTAAAGTTGACCGGCTTTAAACTTTTCTCGGTAGATTGTTTACAATCTGCTCGTTAGCTTGTTCGATGATGACACTGGGCGACTTTACAGGCAGATTGTAAATTCGCCAACAAGCAGCTCGTAAAGTAGCTCAATGTCATCGACGCATTTCAAATGGTGTTGGTTAGTTAAAATCAATTAAATCCTGCCTAAACCATACCATGGCATCTATTCTATACACAATACTGCTATCGGCCGCTATCGAGTAGTTTATCATATTTATATATTGAGGTATTATAATTGTTATAATAAGTTAGCTGTGTAAACTGTCTATCTCGCTCCTAAAGTTCAAGAGAGGTGCTGTTCATGGCCCCCACAAGGGGGAGGCTGACAGGGCCCTAGCCTGGGGGCCCGTGCTCAGGAAGGGCCCGGCGAGGCGAGTCGACCAGATAAGTTAACTAAACACACATCACAACTTTGCTTCACTAGTAAATAATATTATTATTAAAAATTATGTGGTTATACGATACAATTTTTAATTGTGTATCCAAAACTTGACAACTCCATAATTCAAATGGATGTATTAAACTATACAAAAAAAAACACTAAATATACACATTAATTTTACGGCGTACACCGTTTGGAAAACGCTACTGTAGAGCATGACAGTCCCTCTATCCTTAGCGATAGGTAGGGGGGCCGTCAAAGATTCTGGCCTGAGGGCCATGGTGCTGTTACAACATAGCACTTTTGAAACAAATACAAGTAAATCATTGCAACAATTATAATACCTCAATACATAAATATGATAAACTACTCTCGATAGCTGCCGATAGCAGTCTTGTGTAGAATATATGCGCATAATAGTTTTGGTTTGCTATGGGCGAACCAACAAAATAGTGCACACTTTTTCATTCATACTTAATTCTTTTCGTTAAATTAAGAATACATATTACACAATTGAGTAAATGATGTTGGTTGGTTTTTTTAAAAACTAAGTAACTAAGCCCTGCCCAAACCGGACCATAATAGATAAAATATAAATTAAGTATTCTATCTATAAAATATCCAAAGTGATGTATGATTTAATGGTATAATTTTAGATATTTTATAGATGGAAGAGTATTTTTTGACTATTAGGTATCTATTATCGCTTGGTTTTCGTATGGTTTAATTGAATTTAAAAACTAACCAACACCATCAGCGAATTGTAGTCTTAGTTCAATGAAAACAAATACGCATGACTGATAAAGTTTAGTGTGCACTGTATTATTATCTCGGATCTTAACAGCTTACCTCCACCCTTCGCCGCTGCTCGCACCCTGGCTATACCTCAGTTGAGGCACGGTCTAAAAAGATCGTGGCTAGGCGATGCGCGGGTGCAAATGACGCATGTCAAACGACATTTATTATAATTTGTCATATAAATCCGACATGTGTCCATTTAATGTTCTGTCTATTGTTCTATCAGTAACAATATTAATATTATATTCATTGACATGTTTTCTTCAAAGTAAATGGGTAACGTTTTTAGTCATCTTTACACGATTTAAGAATTAATACGCCCGTCGCCATCACGAAACAAATTGACGTGTTTCCAACTCGACGTTCTCTCTCCGAATGGCAGCGAGTCCAAAATTTCGTCGCGCCTATAGTTGAAAATTATTTGCCGTTTCACTGATGTATCACCTTAAGTAGTTGGCTGTACAATTTAATGTTTTTAAGAGAAAAACTGCACTTTTTCAGCATACATCATAACCACACAAATAATAATTGTCAACGTTTAGGAAGGCTAGCTTCCTGAAATTTATCCCCCCAACAAAACCGCGATCATATTTTCCAAATTGCACCCCATAAAATTTAAATTACTTAAAAATATTATGCAAATTAGGTATGAATTCTCTGAAGCATTGTTGGAAGGCTCTGAGTGTCGTCGTCTGAGTCCATATGAGGTTTCCTATAAACTTGTTTTAGAGCAGTGTTTCACAAAGTGAGCGTTATCGACGCTGGAGCTATCCAGGGGGATGGTAACAGCATCAGAGGCAATTGGGGGGCGAGGCAAAAAGAAATTAGAAGAAAATTGTTCATTTATGTTTCATGTGTTTTAATTAAGTTATAGGTACAATTCCATTCGATCACCTATTTTGAAACGTTTTTCTTAGCTCGTATTCTTATTTGTCATCTTGCAATCGATTTTTAATTAACTTCCCGACTAGCTAGACATTTGAAACTTTTAGAATATATCAGAACACGATGCCAATGCATTTTTTTAATACTTTTAGCCTTCTGTAAGTAGAATTAAATTCATTTTTCTGTTTTGTATGAAAAGTTGTTCAGGAAGAAATCCGTAATCCAATCCACTATTATTTGTTGCTAGGGTGCTAACAACTAAATTATTAATATATACGTGCGTTACTATGGAAATCAATATGACATGTCGGGTACAAATTTTTTTGAGCGTTTAAGCTAGTCAAGTCAAGTTTATATGATTCAACAGAAAATTTAAAAACGTTGTATATAAAAAGTTCTTTTTATCTTGTAATTATTAGGTACACAATGAACACACAAAATGCGTTAAATTTTAAATTGCATTTTTTGATGTCAGCAAAAACCTGTCCACATTTCCATTTTCCACGTTTTACCACAATATAGGTACCCCAAAGTTGGAAATAAAACATAGCGAGCGATATATTTTTTTTCAATAATATCTTGACTGGACCTAAGAAGAAAATGTAGATAATAATGTGGCAATGATTTCCAACAGGGTGGAATCCTAAAGCTCAGCGAGTAGTGCCAGGCGTTCCGCTGTTGTCAAACTTGACTCGCATCAAAAACAATAACATACCTATTACTTATATACTATTTTATATTTGGGGGTGGGTCAATTATTAAAACTGCTAATAGTGTTCCTAATAGGATAAATCCATACTTGATTTTAAAGGATTTTTCGCAATATTAATCAAAGGCAACAGCTCATTGACTGTCAGATTGATGTGCTTTTGTTTTGTTACCTAAAAAACAGATCGTTAGCAAATGGTTTTTTGACAGTGGAGATCAAGGCTGTATTCTGTGAGGACCAAAAATGTCGTTTGTTCAACGCGTGCGTGCTACCTGTGCTCCTGTATGGCTGTGAGACGTAGCATCTTACTAAGTTTAAGCTTCAAATGCATGGACCCCACATCTTGAAGCGGGCCCCCAGGCTAGAATCTTCGGCGGCCCCCCCTACCTATCGCTAAGGTTAAAATCAGTTGACGATATACAGTTGTGTAATACAAATAGTGTAATTTAGGGTATTTTATAGCGATTTTTTGTATTTTAATGCACCCACTTGAATTGTGGAGTTGTCGAATATCGACAAACAATAATCAATGTTAGTATACTAGTATTTTACTATTAGTGTAATTTTGTGATGTGTGGTCGGTCCGCCACGCCGGGCCCCCAGACTAGAGCCCTGTCAGCCCCCCCCCCCCCCCCGTTGTGGGGACCATGTTCAAAGGTATAGGTTTTTGAGCTTTGAGAATCGATGTTTACATTGGTACGACCGCGATACAAACACTTGACTTCGTGAGTGGACACTGCAGCCCTCAGTGATTGAAGTAATCGCGAAGAGACACTTCACGCGGGTGTACCGGATGCCGACAGAGAGTGCGACATTTCGTAACCTTGTGGCATATCCTAAAAAGCGTTATGTGCATGGCGGGAAGCGCAAAAGTTGGCGATGGACCGAGGGAAGTGACGCAAATTTATGCTTGCCCTATGCCTCAATGCTAGGGCTGAAAGAAGATTACCAAAACGGTGTTCATCCTGACATGACCACACCTCCCCCGTTCATATTATGATTCCATCCATTCTCTCTCGCAAATTCAAACCGTATTCGTCCAGTATAAAAGGGTGGTGTCTAAGTAGGTAGGCACCAGTGGCGAAGGGTGGAGGTAGGCTATTAAGATTCGACGTAAGTAGTGCATATTAAACATTGTCAGTCATTCGTATTTGTTTTTATCGAACTAAGACTACAATTTACAGATGTTGTCCGTTAGTGTTTTGAAATCAATTACACTTTGCCTAAATCAAACCATAATAGTTTTGGTTTGTTATGGGCGAATCGGCAAAATAATGCACACTTTTGCTTCATACTATTTTGTTTTCGTTGATTTTTTCCGTCGATCAGGTCCTCACTCCTATTCTGTTAAATAACTTTACAATTTTGCCTAGCTCTTCCGTCTTACCCACCGCCAGGACACCCTTCAATTCGTCGACATTTTCATAGATATCCGCAATTCGCAGCTGTACTCTGTGAATTTCATATTTGGGGCATTGCAGTGCTATATGTACAATGTCCTCTAAAACATGACATTCATCGCAGAGCTGCGATTCGCTTCTTCCCATGAGGACATCGAATCTTTTGCCCATGGTGTGCCCTGTTATTAGCCTCAGTATTAAGCTCATTCCTCGTCAAAAAAGACTCTACAAACCAGGGCACCTCTCGTGGTGATGTTAGAATAGACTTACTCCATTTCCCCTTTTCTAATGATGCCCTATGGTGAAAATCTATCCACATACTATGGCACATTTTCTTTATAGCCTCATTCCAGTCCAGGTTTTCTGGTATCCACTGATATGGTACCCCTGAATGGCCGGCTTCCTTTGCCAGATCATCTGCCCTTTCATTGCCCTCAATGCCCATGTGCGATGGGATCCATTGAAGGCATAGATCTCCTTTTCGTTGAATTAAAAATACATACTTAATATTACACATGTGTAAAATTCAATTAACCCCTGCCTAAACCAAACCATAGTAAGTAAAAAAAAATATTATTCTATCTGTAAAATATCCAAAGTTATGTATGATCTAATTGCATAATTTAAGATATTTTATAGATAGACGATTATTTTTTGACTATTATCTATTATGGCGGATCTTAACAGCCTACCTCCACCCCTCGCCGTTGAGGCACCTACATATTTAGTTGTATTGTAATGCCTTTCCACCAAGAATTATTGATAAGAGTGTGGAGTAACCAAGCTTGTCAGATATATTTACGGGAAATAAGAAGATAACCCTATATTACTACTGATGAATAGGTACACTAAATCGATGAAATTTCAAAATCTCAATTAGTTTATAAATAAGCAATTAGATTGAATTATGTATTTTCCTATAAACGTAACATACGCTCAAAATATGATATTATCTATCATCTTTGAAAATATCCGTTGTGTATAATATGTTCCATAACAATTTATAATTTAACCCGTAAAACTAGACATTTTAAAATACGTATATATTTAAAAGACAGACTTAGGTATAAATAACTGATAAATAAAAATCGCGAGATAAATTATTTTATATTTTTAACAACAATCAATATTATAGAGTGGGTACCATTAGGTACTCAGTAATTAAGCATATTATAGTATTATAAAGAAGTCCACATATGGCCAATGTCTAACAAAAAAAGTATGTATGTTATCTTATATTATATATATTCATAAATATATTATACTTACGAAAAAAACTTTTAAATCTGTACTTACTGATATAATAGCAGAAACCAATTTATTAAAATGATACAAACAAATGACATACAATAATAAAAAAAATGGGCATATTATTATGTATTTCAATTTGGAAATACAATACATACAATGGGGTAATGAAACCAACGATAAAACCAATCATATTATTATACTAAATCGCCGTTTAACAAAAATAGTCAATAGTGGATACAAAGCCGGCTATCCTAATAGGTATATTCGGGACGTGGCACTGAATTGCGAATTACGATAGTAGTGCTGTTCGTAATAAAAATGAACGTCAAAGGCAGTGTGACGCCTTTTTAATACCTACATCAAATTGTTTTACTATTAGAGCAAATTTGTGATGTTATTTCACGTATTTGATCGACCCACCACGCCGGGCCTCAGGCCAGACCCCTGCCATGGTCTGGGTATAGGGAATGTACCCGGAAGTCAGTAGCACCGGTTAGATTTCGTTACACCCCCCTCCCCACTACCACCCTTCGCCATAACAATCATTAATAAATTATGGATAATTTTTGTAAATGGACCCCCCTATACCATTTTTCTGTGTGCGCACCCTGTTAGAAGACGTTCATAATAACAAAGTACAGTCAGCTGTTTAGACGAGGTAAAATATATATTATTATTAATACAGAATTTATACATTTTTTTTAAATGTCAGTGTAAAGATAAGTGTTATTAGATATTTACAGCTACTTTAAATCAAATCGTATTGAAGTGATGTCATAATTTTATTTTGAATAATCACTGTAAACAATCGGTGATTCTCAACCTTTTTTGTTTGACGGAACCCTTGAGACATTTTTTTTAAATCTCGCCGAACGCACATCGGTCCAGGGTAATCCACTATCAAAAGTTATAATATTAATCGTATATGTAATCCTTATTCTGCCACCCTCATAGAATATCTTGCTCTAAGCATAAGCAATGCACGACCTGCCTACCGCCACAGTTTGTCTAATTATTAGTAAGTACCTATACGTATTAAAAAAATATACCATCTTCGGCCATGTCCGCCCATTATCTGGAGCATATGGACATCACATGACGCCTCCAATAATCCCTGTCACTCACCAGTCCTCTTGGGTCATTCCAAGTCACGCCCGTATCCCGTAGCTCCGCCATATACTACAATCAGTACGTAGGTATATAGTTTACAACGGCCTTATAGGGTGCCGGAATCCGGTTGGCTTGAAGAACAGTCAAGCCAGGTTGTAATTCTTCTAAGGAATCTAAGGCATCCGCAGCACGTCGCCTCTTCACTCTCACCGTGATGAGAGACTGCTTGGTCTGCTATCTTATTTTCTGCTCTTCTTCAGCCATATCCTCCTGTTAGTTGGAGCATATCGTCGGTGTTTTGTAAAAAGGGCGAATTAACCAAAATACTATTTTACACGAGGAGGATTTTTAATTGTTGACATTTATTTATTGATTTTCTGTGGATGATTATAAATAATGTCTAACAAGTTTATAATAAAGCTTAGAAAGAATACTGTCCTTATGAAATGTCAGCTTGTTCGATGATTACACTGGGCGACTTTACAGGCAGATTATAAATTCGCCAACAAACAGCTCGTAAAGAAGCTCAATATAATTGACGCATTAGCACCTAGTGTATCAATACAACACATTTCTTAGATGTTGGAGTTATAAAAGGTTGATAAAAAATAACGCGGCATTCTGGCGCTGTCTAGGGGCGGCATTTTGCCTAGGGACGTCACTACGCCTATACACTCTGGTCAATTGCAAGTATTAGTCCTTCACATGATTTCAAGAGTTACCAACTGTTGGGAGTAACGCCACGATGTGTAATAATAGAAATGTGAAGGCCAGTTGCATGGCCCCCACAAGGGGGGGGGGGGCTGACAGAGCTCTAGCCTAGGGGCCCGGCGAGGCGAGTCGACCAGATAACTCAGATAAACACACATCACCAATTTGCTTTAATAGTAACTATTTTCCTTCCAATAATATTATTATTAAAAATACAATTTTTAATTGCGTATCACTACTCGACAACTTCATAATTCAAATGGATGTACATATAGATATATCTATATACAAAAAAAAAAACACTAAATATCGAACAGATTGGACTCCTCCCTTTCTGAAAGAGTCTTTCAATCTCTTTGCTAAATATACACATTAATTTTACCGCATACACCATTTGGAAAACGCTACTATAGAGCGTCACACTGCCTATATTCCTAGCAATAGGTAGGGGGGCGCCAAAGATTTTAGCCTGGGGGCCCGCTTCAGGATGTGGGGGCCATGGCCAGTTGCCCTATGCCCTAGAGTCTAGACCACAGAACAGATTAATAAATAGAATTCAGATATGCTTTACCCAAATACACTACACTTTGAAGCAGGGTTTTGAATGTGTAAGTGTCCTACGAAAATGAACCACGCATTATAGACGTGCAGTGTAGTGTGTCTTGCAACCTTCATAATATACAGAATACACCAATTTTTAATGACGTGTTTAAGTTTATCCCATATTCTTCCAACACTCGTGATCGGTTTCCTGTTACTCTACACTCGTTAGGTGTTTCAGTTCACATTACCTTTTGGGTGAGCTTCACCGAATTCTCGCTGAGCCCCAGGCCTCAGTGAGACCCAGTTGGGTATCATAGGTAGGTATATATGTTACAGAAAACCCCATTATAGCAAAATTATTATCGTATAAAATACCTACATACAATCGGTTAGATTCGTGCATCTAGAAAATAGTTTATGTAGGTACGGATTTCAGCCGTTTTTTTTCACATTGATAATAGATTTCGGACCGAAGTATCAATGTGTATCATTTGTGTTTTTTTATTACAATATACAAGTAAGTAGGTATATGATTAAAAATAGACCCATGATGATTTGTTTGTATTTTTCGCCTATAGAATATGTTTATAAATGAAACAGCACACCAAATATCACGTTATTTTCCTGTAGACAGTATTGTAAGGTGGGATAACTTCAAAACAATCAATTAAAAATGAAAGTAATTATTTTGTTTCGATAATTTGCTAATTGACAGATCTTATCCATTTTTCGGACTAAATAGATAACAACATTATGTTTTGTTTGGTGTGTGTTATTTTCGCATACTACAAGGTTTCGAATGCTTCAAATAGTTAAATAATAAATACACAGGTAATTTAATTATTTTGATTTTTACCTGGTAAACCTTTTTGTGGGTGGATTTTGGTATTTTTTTGACAGTGGTTAGATTGTGTGTTGGGTAATTGTTGGTTGTAGTTTGTTTGTGTGCAATTTACCTGCGCTCCAAGGGGTGACGGGTTCCAAATACCCAGTGACAAGTCTGGTCTCGTCCTCTGGAAATGTCACCCTCCGGCACTTTTTGTCAGCATTCCTGGTGCTCTGGGGGGCCAGCGAGCTTTGAAGCGCCGGCGGAGACGCGAGGCACCCGTCCGCGCTCGAGTTGTCGCCCGCAACGCGCCTGTCCTCTGCAGACATCGCTGAAAAACGCCACTATCACATATTACTTCACGAAATTGTCAGATTCTACATGGAAAAAAACACTACATTCGACGGGCGGTTACGCCGCAGTCGGACGCATCATCGTCGCGAGCACTGCACAGATTTGTCGGCCTTCTTCTCGTTGATTTTTTACGTATTTTAATTGTCGCTTTGTGGCGATTTCGGAGGCGCTAGGAAGCAACACCGCGAACGGTAGCGCAGATACAAAGGATACACACAGCGACGGCCATTTTGGATTATTTGGACACAAGAGATTTGTGTGTTGCCATTATCAACTAAGTTGTTTACGTAAAAATTAAAAATATTACAATTTTTTAATTGATGTTATTGATGTTATTTGATCAGATTAAAATTAAATGAAACTAAATTTTATAGAGAGCAAGCAGTCTCAAAATAAAACAAGAATTGAAAAAGTAAAGAACGAATTTGACATATATTATGACATGTGTGAATATGACACTACTTACTTCCTTGGTAATGAAGAACTTACTAACCCACAGCTGAGATTACGTTGAGTTCAGCAATTGAAACAGCAATGCGAAGTCACTTTTATTTAGCTAACTTACTTTTCTATTATTTTTTGCTTTAATTAGGTAAGTAGGTAATACAAAATATTGTGTAATTTTAGGCTCCATCTAGAAGAAGTTCTTTGGTCGAGAAAGTTTTCCACACTGGAAAAAATCAACTCTAGAAACTAAACGCGAGAAAGAAGAAGAATTTATGCATCGTAGCCGGGTGCAGTGTTAAAAATAATAATAATTATTATAATAATCAATAGGCAGCTGCTGGAAGCTCTATAGGTAGATAGCAAGAAGTTCTTTCAATATTTTTGGGCAAAGATTATGGTAAATTTAGTATCCTTATTAGTATGCTAGATCAATGATATTGTAATTTAATTATTAAATAATAAATTTTATAAATATTAATTTTTAATGCCAGCCCAATAAAATCTAGGTAGGTACGTATGTACCTACCTAGAGACCGAAAACTTTAACGTCAGGCCTGGCGGCGGCGATCGTGTTAATCCTGTCTATGGTTTTCGATATCAAAGTATTGCGAGTATTGTCAGGATTACAAGATAATATCTTATTTCCGACTTTAATATTATTATTTCCGACTTCCTTAAATAGGTATATATTTTCGCAAATTTCAAATAGGTAATGTAAAGCCTCCCCCACACCAAAGCGAATATTCGCGGCGAATATTCGCAGCGAATTATTCGCCAATCAAGCTCGTATTGGCTTACGAGACAGAGCACGCTTGCGCGACCGCCTTGCGTCTTGAGTGCGAATTTGCAGCGAATATTCGCTGCGATTTTCGGGAACTCTGTCGACAGCGAATTTATTCGCGGCGGACAATTTCGCCAAGGGAATTAGTAAAATCAAAATGGCGAAGACATTGAGCAGCTGATCGAGTTGGTCCGGAAATATCCAATCCTTTATGATTTCTCTGACAGTGACTACAAAACATAAGAAAGAAAGATAAGATATGGGATGAAATTGGCAGGGAAATTGTTGAAAATGGTATGAAGGTCGTCATAATAATATTATGTAGGTATCTTTGTCTAACCAAAGTATGTAAAGTTTTTTGACAGGATGAATACGCTATTATAAATAAATAACTTTAATCTAAGGTCCCGATATTTAAAAAATACATATTAATTTGCGTCATGCACAGCCTTTAATAACAGAAACTTTATAACTTTGATTGTTAGTGCACTGACAGTTCTAACTTATTGCGATCGTTTGACGTTTTGGTTTCGACTTTTGAGCAGTCATATCAATAATGTTATAATTAGGTATCATTTACAATACCTACTTCAATCATATTCGGTATCGGTCACGTAAATACCCATGTTATATTCGTTGATAATATTTTTTTAGGTTAGATAGGTACCTAGTCTTTAAGATTATTTTTTTGCATCTAACATTATGCAGCATAGCATTTCTATTGTAGCTAAAGATATAATATACATATAGGTACTCCATGTCGTCATTGTGGTATTTTGTAAGGTTAACTACTTACTATCGGGTTATTTACAGTAGGACATACCTAGGTTGTGTTTGTTTTTTGATCTCAAGAGACCTCAATCACAAAAACGATATTATGTACCTATATACCTACTAGGTATATATTTCCTTCATTATGTATAGGTATATTGAGCTAATAAACTGGTTTTGCCCAGTGCCGACCGCGAACCAAGATAATATCTACATGTTCCATGTACCTATCTAACATAACCAATGTTTTCTGTTTCACATTAATTTGTATACCTACAAACATTTTAAACTTAATTGAGATGTTCTTAAACTTCTGTTCATGTAATATTATGTAGGTAGGTATATCTTGGTCTGCATTAGGCAATAAGATTAATAATTTTATGTGCATGTAAATATAAAGGTCAGATACCTCCTCTAAGTACATAATATTATATTATCATCATGGATACCTACCTGAATGATGTTGGAGATATACTAATGCTTTGTGATGAATTTAATTTTCGCAAAGATCTTCAACCTTTCAACGTAGGTACAAAGCACCAGAAGAAATTAAAAATGAAACCCCCGGCATTAACAGGAATAAAATAATATTTCATCATAAACATCAGTCGGGGTCATTCCACTGCTAGATGAAAGCCTCTTCTAGCTCCTTCTACTATTTTCGGTCTCTAGTTCTTCGCTGCTACATACTTTTATTGTACTTCACGTGAACAAAGAGATCAACTAAGTGAAGTGTCAATCAACAAAAGTGGCATTTGTGCACAATGTTAATGAATTTTCCAAAACATTAAGTGTGATAATATAATATACAAGGATGAATAAGGCGTGGGCGAGGGCCAAGGTCCATTTTATGATTCCTCTATTGATGTACCTATTTTTATTAAGAAAAATGTTTGCCGTAGAATGGGGTGAATACTGAATAGACCCTTTTTAAAATTTCTATTTTTCTGCTACACATTATTCGGACAAATATGAATGACTTAAAACCTGTTTCTATGGACATAATCATACTCTAAAATATTTTTAAACTACCATTTATTATCAAACAGCCAATTATGTGTGATGTCTCTTTCTATCCAGCGTTGGGGTGATTATAGACATGGCGGGTGGATAGAATCGAATAATGGTAATTTCCTAATGTTAAAAATGTAATTAAGTACCTACTGTACATTACAAATTTATGTAGGTACATTTAAGTATGTAAATCAAAATCAAAAATATAAATTTAAATGTTATACAACACAGTATCATGTAAGTATTTAAAAAAACATATACTTACATAAACATCTATTTATCCAAGAATTATTTGATACTTGAATCTGTATTTTATATACCATATTCGATGGATGTATGTGGTGTATTTTGTAATATATTTGGTACGTATTTATTATTTAACTAAGCGTATTTAATTTGCTACGTGACCTGTAGCTCTTTTATAATCACAAATTATTGTTGAATGTTCCGAAAATGAGTTTATGTGCCGAAACAGCTGTCAAGGTAAATGACTCAGTTAAAGTAGAATTAACAAAAATAACTATATTTCAAAACCATTATAATCCATCTACCATATAAACACCATTTCAAGTAATAAAGAAATAAAAAGTCACCTAATTAAATAATATTGTACTAGAAAAAATATACTATCTATATACCCACTTAATTTTCATTTAAAGTTGTAAAACGCCCGGTTACTAAATAGAGGAAGGACAGAGTCTTCTGGCACGACCGAATCACATTGGAACGGTGTTATTGTCATTTGAAAGTAACAATACTGACACCTAAATGAGTCGCCTGCACTGCCAGAATCATCTGAACCCTGTCTACCTATCTATATACAATTTATTGTTATTTTTTTTCATATTTGTCCATTTTATTACAATATCGTGTTACTTTTAAAGCTCATTGTAATTCTAATAATTATATAAATATTTTTCTTGTATTCTGTGCAAAAATGATTATTAAAACTTTCTTAACCTAAACCAAGTATTTTTTATTGAATGATCCTGCAAAAATATTCAAGTACAGTTAAGTGACATATTTTGTTTCGGTGTATAAGCCATAAATAAATATACATAAATTATATTTAATATATACATGTATACTGTATGTATAGCCACGGTTGGTCTTGCACTTGTTGCTGTAGCTATGCGATCTGGTGTGGTCCATTATCCAAAAACACTCAATCACATCCCTGGTCAAACAGCGGGCAGCCGTGTAGTGAGTCTGGCTGGCCTATGGTGGCACTAGAATGATTTCAATATACACAGTCTGTTAATTTGAATATGTTTTCGACTGAAAGTTGTAAAAATATTAGAAATCAGGATTTAAATAATTAAAAAACTGTTTCATTAAATATCATATTCATACCTATGCAAAATTTTGATTCCTTTGAAGTACCTATACAAAATACGGATGAATATAAACCAAACAAAAATATTTGTTACTGGTACTGCCATAGTAAAGTAAAGTTTAACATACTTCCCTAATAAAACAAAATTCCCAATTCTTGTCGTTCTGTAGATGTTTCATTTCAGTTTTTACCAACGATCCACTAAATATGAATTGGTCATAAACACTCAAAGGAAATCTGGCACTCACTGCCAGAATGTCCATGTCAGATACCTGCATAAAAATAAATGTCATGTTATGATATTATACGTAATGAATATGAATGTATCAGAAACAACATAGATTTTATTACGAATTTCACAGTTACAGAAAATTTTCTGCGCTCATTTTTGAAAGTCTCCAAGTATGACGGGTATATTCGCACATGGGTGCAGTTAATGCACCCAATGATTTTCGGGAAACCTGCCCTTTCTTGAAGTCTGAAATTAAAAAATATTTTTACCGACACAAAATAATATTCCCGTTAAATTCTTATTGAGTAGGTAATTTACTTGTTGTGTCTATGCGCAGTTACTCTAGTTACATGACATGTACATTGTAATATTGTATAAATTGATCAGAGGGTATCAACACAACACTAAAGACTGTCAGCGCTGTATGGCGACTGTATGTAAGTATTACTAAGCACTGCTATTATAGCATCGGACACGTTTCCTATGCATCTGCTTACTGATGCCTGGCTCATTGCGCAGAAGACTTGGCCTACCCGTTTTTGGTACGCTCCCTCTGCGTAGAAACGCAAAATAGTCAAAATCTACAATTCAAATAACGGAGACATGTTATTTCAATAGCATATTACCTTCAAATCCTGTTAACCCTTCATGGTAAATGCTTATTTATAATATGTGCAGTTATGAAACTGAGTAAATCTATCTTACCTATGAGCCATGGCAATCTTGCCCTGTCATAAAGTAAGGTTGGCTCTATCCTCTTGAGACCCGAGATAGAACCAGTCATGAGAAAAAATATTTGTGCATTTTACTGTTCCATAAATACTATTAAGATCACAAAAAAAAAATTAAAATATTTTTTTTACTATATATTAACTAAAATCCACTACGTGCACGTGAGTGCATCTCAGGTCACAATAGAGTACAATATTGGATACAGTACAAACAATGAAATGAAACAAAAACAATGTGATATCCATATAATGATACAATTTTATTAGAAAAATAATACAATAATCATAATAATATAATGGTGATTGGAAAATTATATTTATTTAGATTAAAAATATAGTACATTAACGGTCAAAACCCTAAAATACTACACATTAATTAGCGCACTTCAGGGAATAGGTTTAGGGACAACCATTCTTTGCTGTAGAAGTAGATCTGTGTTTACTCAGTGTGTTATTGAAGCTAATGGTGAAGAGTTTCTTGGATGACCTTGTATCGATGATGATACTGATGGCTAAGTGACTTTCATACCAAATCGTAGGGTTTGCAAGTCTGATTTTCCATGACTATGAAGTATTCCAATGACAGTGAATATTTTCTTTCCTATAAGTTTGCATGTACAATGAGCAAACAATTTCATGTCCATGTCCAACAAGTCCATGTCCACAGTGGTCAAAGATCCTCACAGTTTACATGCTTGATGTCCTGTGAAGGCAAACACACCACTGTGAAGATTAATGCGGCTCATCGACTTGTAATCAGTATTTTACAACAGCTGACTGAGTGATGCATATCGTTCTTCGTCTTCTTTGAATCATAACACGTATTGGCCTGAAATAACGAATCGGTGAGGTTGAAGCTGGTAAAAAAGTCATATGTGTAGACGTACAAGGGCAGTTGTTGTGAAGCCAAAGTAACATCACAGCGTTGCATTGAGATTGTATCGTATCTTCACCAGATAGGTAGGATTCACTTCCCCACATGGAGAATAATTTATAGAGCAATTGGAGTCCAGCACCCAATAAACCATATATGGCCATGAACTGAACTCTTCAGCTCAGCATCATTCGTCTTATTAGGCTCAGCGTACTGAAACAATAGAAAATACAATACTATGAATTAATCGATACATTTATTCCTATTTATTAAGTATTCAACACCAGGAATATAAATACTAATGGCCAATAGTATTAATCACTAGGTATATTAAGTATATTAATTATTCTGTCCATCGAATCCTCAATATGGAGATCACAAAGCCCTTTCATCACAAACTGTATCAATTTAATTGGTACTTAATTGATTTTTTAGCAGTGCATGCATTTGCCTAATAAAATGATAAGTTTGATATTTATGACTAAATGATAAAGTAATATAATATGAGCATTGATACCTTATGGTTTCATAAGCCAGGATAGGATCCTGGATTGTGAATTTGAAGGATGTATCTCAGCCTCTAGCAGTGAGTAAAGTTCACTGGTTATCCAGAATAAAGTCATCATCTGGGCCCAGGAGATGAATGTGAACATCATTACTGTCGTCAGGGTTATATCCTCCACCAACTTCGACATCATTATCATTCAAAATATCACCAATATGCTGGCTATTCAAGGATTCGTCTAAATGTAAACAAAAAACATAACCTCAATAAATCAGATATACTAATGTCAAAATATATCACTCTAGACCTGAGTTACTCATGTGTGTACCGAATTTTGAAACTATGATTATAATATTTTACAAAAGTGTTAAGATAATTTAAAGTATACGGAATATTACTATGATTCATTGTGAAACTAAATACATCATTGGTTTTTAATATAAATAAATATTAATATTTAATTAAAAGCACTTACTTGTCAGAGTTGACTTTTTAGCCGCCATTTTTGTCTTGTGCAAATATCCATAACTTCAAAGTCAAAATAACAATTTATTTTAAAACTACACAGGCTAGTGTTTTGCTCTAGTGGTAGAAAAATATACTATCTATACCACTTTAGTCAAATGCGGTTCAAGTATCCATTCAAATCATTACTAAAAAATATTTAAATAACGTCCACATATGTGTACCTCAGGACGCAAGAGGCTATGTTACGACCGTACTCCCTGGATAAACGTCAGATTTCTATATTCAATACTTGAAAGCATCTAAGCGTCACTTTTTGAGCATAGACAATCATCGGAAAAATTGCTATTATATGGCTTAGGCGCTATTATAAGCGTAGACAATAAGAACAAATAAAATTCAAACATTTTCAATTACCTAATAAAATTCGCCGTTTTCAAAAATCAGTATAGTATATTAGAGTTCGCCAATGCATTTCATAAAATTTTAATAATTATAAAGTAATCTTTGACACAAAGACACTCGTGCTTAAACCTTCGTCTAAAAACGCTCTGAAAAGGTAGGTAAAGCCTCAATTACATTGAGCTTCTTTACGAGCTGTTTATTGGCGAATTTACAGGCAGATTATAAATTCGCCAACAAACAACTCGTAAAGAAGCTCAATGTAATTGAGGCTTAAGTATGCGAAAATAAGGAACATTTTTCAAAATAACGTTATAGATAACAATATTTTTTGTATAAAAATTTTCCGTGTTACATAACTAAACGATATTGTTATTATTTCAGATAATTTCGACTCAAATTTAATCAATAAAATAAGAAATACGAGTGAAAATGGCTTGAATTGTTCTTATTTACACTTTGATTAGTGATTGTTTTTATAAGATAATAATATTTATTCATAGTCAGTATTCCGTATTTAATTTATATTCATTTAATTAAATGTATAATAAATAAAACAGGCTCCAGTTTATGATATTTATTATTTCGCTTCCACAAACAAATGGCCCGGTTAAATAGCCTCGATAAAACGGCTCACACTGATTGAAATTAAACGTCACTGGTTTTCATTAAATGCCACTTTTCCTACTTAAAACTTACCTTTCGGCATAATATACATATCATAAATATGCATGAAGCGTGTTATCTTTCATATTAAATATTATACCAAACTAACCTCGTATTTTTTTTAATCTTAATTTTCTCGGTAATGCGTTAATACGGAATACTGATTATGGATATAAATATTACAATCTTATAAGAACAATCACTAATCAAAGAGTAAATAAAAGCCATTGAAGAAATTATAACAATGTCGTTTAGTTAACACGGCTCAATTTTATATATCAAATATTGTTTTCTATAACGTTATTTTGAAAAATGTTCCTTATTTTCGCATACCTACTTATCTATTTAGAGCGTTTACAAACCAACGCGAATATTCACCAAGTACCCCGTCAAAATATCCCAAAAAAAGCACCCGCCATCGGTACGGAAGGTCCGGTCAAAAGAGTCTCAAAAAAAGCCTATGCCGCTGTAATGCTCTCTACTTACCTGTTGTTAATGAACAAACGTGACATTTATTCACGCAGGGGATCAAAAGATACAACGAAAGCCATCAATTTGTCATATATTTGGCTATTTTTTGAGACTCTTTTAACCGGAACTTCCATATCGATGCGGGTGCTTTTTTCGGGTTATTTTGACGTGGTAAATGCGAATGGATGGCAGTGTCGGAGCAAATAATTGTATCAATGATAATATAAAATTATTGATATATTATTTGAATGCTCGATACCGAAACGTCAAACAATCGCAGCGCTCCATATTGAACTTTGTAAGATAATAACTTAATTCCCTTCCGAAATCTGAACGTCGCGTGCTCTTTACCGTAAGCCAATACGAGCTTGATTGGCGAATAATTCGCTTTGGTGTGTGCACGAATGTTTTAGGTTACTTTATAATTATTTAATTTTTATGAAATGCATTGGCGAACTCTATTATGCTATACTGATTTTTGAAAACGGCGAATTTTGTTAATTTAAAATGTTTGAATTTTATACTTACATTGTAAATTATTTTTATGTTTACTTATTGTCTACGCTTATAATAGCGTTTTCGCCATATAATAGCGATTTTTTCGATGATTGTCTATGCTCAAAAAATCTCGCTTAGATGCTTTCAAGTATTGAACATAAAAATCTGACGTTTATCCAGGGAGTACGGTCGTAACATAGAGCCGTAAGGTTATATTAAATGTCGATGTAATTTGTCGCACGCCATCTCATTATATCTTCAGCGTGTAATAAGCATTCAGAAGACGTGTACATTTTGTCAACACACAACTGTCACTTTGACATTCGTATATGTATTTAGTCTATGGCTGCATCCAATGCTGCCACCTTGTTTCAGATAATTAAAATACACTTTACGCAAAGTGGGTAAAAGTTGTAGCAATTCTGAAAGCGCTATAGTGTACGTGTATTTTTTATATTTAATTCATAAAAATTATAGAATAATTGGCGTAAAATATTAATAATATTTACAATTTTAAATCTGGCGCGTAAATAAAATTATTTAGTCTATGGCTGCGTCGCTGACGCTTTGGTGTGGGGCCAAACGCGAAATTCGCATCAAATCCAAGCGGTAGCGACAGCGATAGCGAGGGCGTTGCGAATTCGCTGCGAATATTCGCTTTGGTTTGGGGGAGGCTTAATGAAAGGAGTTTTACCTACCAATAAAACTCTTATTATTCATGTTGACTTTGAAGTCCTTGAGATAGGGTTTGCTCTTTCTTCTTCGCGTGAGGATATATTCTACTAATTTATTTTTCTTTTTCTTGTCATTGGTCATTTCTCCGTTTTCATTTACTGGTCATACCCGCGCGTCTGTTTTTTATGTATAAAGTTTGGCATCACTTTGTTCATTATGATATGACTCAAGGAACCAGGTAGAAGTTACCTGGACTTCAAAGTCAACATGAATAATAAGAGTTTTATTGGTAGGTAAAACTCCTTTCATTATTCGAATTTGACTTTGAAGTCCTTGAGATATCTGTTTGTTATCACCTGGTGTTGGGTATGCCAAATTCCTGTATGTGACAATGATTCATTGACGAGGTATAGACCATCGTGACTTTCCATGTATATGTTGAATAGAGAAGTTAATGGGTTCTTTTCCCCTTCTGATGGTGGTGTATCCAACGTTCTCTGGTAGTTGTCGTGAAATGTCGACTCACTACGCCAGTTACCTCTCTTTAAAATATCATCTATTGGGTATATTTACAGTTTAAGGAAGCCACTACTGAGCGGACACTACCTGGTGGTTCTTGTACCCCTGCTTCCAACAGTACTGACCATATCCAATTCCCTATAACTGTCCTGGTGGTTGGTTTTGGTGATCCTCTTGAAGATATAAATAATTCCGAAATATACCGACCTTCCCCTCTCTTTAGGTTTGACCAGCGCTCGAAATGGAAAAGATTACAAACCGGAGCGCTCGAAAATTAACATGGTTATCAAATTTTATGTGTATTTTATAAACATAAGTGTGTTAGATTTTTTTTTTTTTTTTTTTTTTTTTATATGGCATATCTAGCTCGGACGGTCAAATTATTTTGTCCACGAGACGGGGCGATAACTTGACAGATTTCACGAACCGGAACGGCGCTCCGGTGCGTTCCGGTCCATTTCGACCCCTGGGTTTGACATGCAGACGAGTTTCCGTAACCAGAATACTGGGTCGATGTTTTGACACGTGGAAGCGCTTAGCTTCCATTCCGATTGACGATGCTTGGCGGTATCTGTATTTGAGCCAAACATTGGCCATACAATTTGTGGCCACTTTTTTCCACTAATCCATTGTCTACTATTACTGAGTAGTGTGAGGTCATGAACCCTTCGTCCCGATGCGAGAAGCAGCCGAGTAGGTGGCTGTCCTGCGAGAGGTTTCGAATAGGTTGTACTCCACCGGTGTTGTTTTCCTAAGATGATCTACCACTCGTCCTGGATCCCAAACCGGTGGTTTGATGGGTTTCATATTTTCAGTTATCATAACCGAAATTTCCTGTAACATATTGTGTTGTACTACCACGTTGGTGCTGATATCTACAATGATAATCGGTTTGCAAAATGTGGCTATGGCTGACTTATGCACCAGGATGGTTATGTACGACAAACCCTCCATGTTGTGCATGTAGCCTAGGTATCTGGCCAATTCCATTGGTTGAGGGCTATTATGATCCATCAGGTTCATGTTACCCATGTCATTGTCTTCCATTTGTTCCAAGCTGGTTTATTTTTAGAGTCGAAGGCCGCCATCTGGAAGTAAGAAGTGCCCTTTCTTCCACCATTCAATTTGATGTTATTTCCACCCCACCCGAAATTATCCATAGTTAAAGGGACAGGTCCCGGGTCCTTGGAGGTGGACCGTTGGTCTCCATACCAACTAGTGTCGTATGTAGGTGAGGCATTGTATAAGCATTGTTTCCAGCTTGGTGCCACTAGTGAGTACTTCCCTCTTGCTGAGTTCAGGTGCGCTAGGACTCGTGAAAGGATGTTTGGTGGGGGAAATATCCACGCCAATCTAAAGTCCTACACTCGGCTGAAGGCGTCGTGAAACAGCGCGCCACTGTCTGTAACGTCTCGTGACACATACGCTGCAATGACATGTGCTGTTTCGCTTGCGAAAAAATCCACCTCGGGAACACCCCATCTTTGAAACAGGGGGGTGGTTGCGGTGTTGATGAGGTGCCATTCGGGAATGAGTTGTCTGCGGGAGAGATGATCTGCCACGCAGTTGTAATTTCTGCGGAAGTATTGTGCAGTAAACGTGATGTTGGTTCGACTGGTAAATACTAGTATCTGTCGGCATAGGTTTGGGAGGGTGACAGATTTTGTGCCGCCCTCGTTGTTGATGTATGCCACCACTGTTTTGTTGTCTGTCTGCAGAAGCAGATCTGATCCTATGATTGATTGTATCTGAGATTGAATTGCAAACATCTCCTTCCTGTTGGAATGCCATGCCATGCTAACTGGTCTTGTTTCCACGTACCTGATAGGTGTGTTCATTCAGTTGGGCTACCTAGCCTGTGTCAGACGCGTCTGTCGTCAGGAGGTGATTGATGTGTGTCAACTCTGAGGAGCCTATCACCTGGAGCCACCACATGATGTCCTGTTAGGCCTGTGGTGGGATTGTCGTCTATTGGCGAGAATGGGACCTCGACAATTTTGATGACTGGAGCTTTGTAGCCGTCGGCAATGCAATCTTCCTCGTGGAGGTAGGATGCGAAGTTAAGTCGCCCCAGAAGGGATTGAACATGTGCCTACCTGAGGGACCAACTGCCTTTTTGTAACTGCGTTGTGTCAAATCTGAGGATCCTATCGCCTAGGGCCACCACAAGATGTCCCGTTGGGCCTGTGGTGGGATTGTCATCAATTAGCGAGGATGGGACCTCGGCCATATTGATGACTGGAGCTTTGTGGCCGTCGGCAATACAACCTTCCTCGTGGAGGTAGGATGTAAAGTTGAGTCGCCCCAGAAGGGATTGGATATGTGCCTGTCTGAGGGACCAACTGCCTTTTCCTGCGTTATGTCAACTTTGAGGATCCTATCGCCTACAGCCACCACATGATGTCCCGTTGGGCCTGTGGTGGGATCGTCATCAATTGGCGAGGATGGGACCTCGACCATATTGATGACTGGAGCGTTGTAGCCGTCGGCAATGCAACCTTCCTCATGGAGGTAGGATGTGAGGTTGAGTCGCCCCAGAAGGGATTGGATATGTGCCTGTCTGGGGGACCAACTGCCTTTTTGTACCTGCATTAGCAGCTGATGGTGACGGAGTGCTACACACTTCTCCGGCGACAGAAACCCCCGCTTGTTGTGTGTGTCCTACGTGATGTCCAGGGACCCTCATTGTTGGCTTGGGTTCAGACAGGATCTTTTAATATTTATAAACCATCCTAAAGACTGTAGGAAGGTTATCCTGTATTCCACCTGAATCGAGACTGTTTCTCGGATTGGTTGGCTACTAAGAAGTCGTCTAGGTAAGTGAATATTCTCAGCCATTCTTTCGTAGGCGTTCGGCGACCCAATCGGTCAGGGATGCCAACATAATTGGAGCGGTTGGCAGCACGAACGGGAGTCACGTGAATCGTAGGAGCTCCCCTTGGTAGGGTAGTCGAACGAATCGACGATGTTGAGAAGCCATTGGTACCTGGAGGGACGCCTGGCTTAGATCTGTTATTACTAGCCAGTCTTCCTTTTGTAAGACGGCTGGAACCTCGTAATGGTGAATTAGTTTGAATGGCCTTGGCTGTAGGAACGCATTCAAACGCTTTCGGTTGAAAACAGGGCATAGGGCCCCGTCTTCTTTCTTGATCAGAAACAGGGTAAAGAGAAAAACCAGGGGTTTGACCCGCTTCTTCTAGAACCCCTGAGTTCTTTAAGTCCTCGATCTGGAGAGTGACCGCTGCTGATTGTTGCGTTTGAAAATCTTTCCGTAAAAGTAAAGAAGGACTTACCAATGGTGGTATCCGCACAAAAGGTATGCGGGCTACGGCTATTATTTTTACCAATTGTTTTGAGGATTAGTTGCCCAATCCACTAACCCTTGCATACCCTTTCAGAAGCTGTCCCGTTGGGAAAAAATCGCATTCTGGAGGGCCGCGATGGTCCTTTTCGTCAGATGGTTAGCTGATCACGAGTGGTCGCACCGACGCAACTTGTCATTTAGACCTAACTCTACGACCGTAGGGGCCGCCAAGAATTGTTTTTTGGGCGTTGTGCCACTCCTTGCCGGTCCCCCTGCTGAAATAAGGTACGTAACGAGGATACCTCAAACATCAGCATCTTAATCGACGCTGGTACGTTGAACTTTTCCTCCTGTAGCAGTTCTGCTGCGCCGTCTGGTGTCCATTGCTTTTAGAATATCCTCCTCACGGTCATTCAGATGTTGCGCCATAATCACTGATCACTTAACGTTCACTTAACTATCACTTAACGTTCGTCCAAGATAATTATTTTGATAGTTAGAATGAACTGTCAGAAGCAACACGTAAACAAAGTAAGAAGTCAAATCCATAATGAACAAAGTGATGCCAAACTTTATACATAAAAAACAGACGCGCGGGTATGACCAGTAAATGAAAACGGAGAAATGACCAATGACAAGAAAAAGAAAAATAAATTAGTAGAATATATCCTCACGCGAAGAAGAAAGAGCAAACCCTATCTCAAGGACTTCAAAGTCAAATTCGAATAATGACTGATATCGCGCACTTATAAGAAACGTCAAATGCGTTCAAGGCGAGAGGAATGAATATTGAAACGCGTGAGGAGGGGATCGGGGATCTAGTTCTCCTAGCTGCCGCCCACCACCGTAGAGTTTTCGCACTTTAGCAGTCAAAATAAAATTCTGATTTACCTATAATATGGTCTGTGGTAAATAAAGAAGATTATTTTATTTTTATTTTATCTACTGGCAGTATATTGTCTATGGTACTGTACCTATGACATATCCCGCCAAAAATGGCCAAAGCCGTCAAATGTTTCTCTTTGCCAAGTTGGAAGTTTGACAGATAATATCTGTGAGCTTATTTCAGTCCTATTTACTTAATTTTGACGCTAATTTTATGTTAAAGCCATTACTGATACACACATCAAAAGTTCGTTTATGGATTGTTATTGTTTTTGTGGCATCATATTTAGGCGTTTACGTCTATGATAGTCGTAATGTGAAACTATTCGCAAGGAAAAGGTGAAAGTTTTGAATGGACAGTTCAAATTTCGTTTGGAAGCTTGAAAGGTATTATACTACTCCATATCGTTTTGTGATCGAGGTCTTCCGAGACCAAAACCCTAACAACCTTCTGTAACTCACAAATAAGTAGGTTGGGTTTTGGATTGGTTTTTAGTAGGTTGTTTTTGTTCTCAAAACACTCCCACAATGACGATATAGAGTCTTCTTATTGTGCCATCCACTAGCGGAGGTCGGCCACCATCAAGGCTATCTTTGCTTAGTCGTCCGCTACCCGAAACAGTTCAGTAGAGCTGCACTCATACCAATCACGGAGGTTCTTTAGCCACGAAATGCGGCGCCGTCGGCGCTTGTGACTGGTCATCCGCTGTCTTTGGCTGTCAGTCGCCATCGTTGAATTCTGCTATCTTTTTGTCATTGAATTATAGTACGCGGTCCAAGACATTATAGTATTTCGGCAAAAATTATACGTCGTGTTGAAAATGTAAGTGTTTTGTTTGTCACATAAAAAACGGAGAATTCGAAAAATTCCGATACCCTGCTTTATTTAAACACCGATATAATATGTATGTATGACCGAAAAATGCTAATCGACATTCAATTAATTCCATTTTTCCATTTAACCTAACCGAACCCAACCTTATCTAACCGGCGAATTCAATTAATTCCATTTATCAAAATTGTGGTATTTTTGACGTACTATACTTTTTTAATAGTACGCGGACCAAAATGTACTATAATTATAGTTCGGTTAACAGATGGCTGCGCGCGACGGCAGAAAACCAATCACAAGACCCGAGTCTTCTACTTACTATGCTGTCCACTAACGGAGGTCGGCCACCATCAAGGCGATCTTCGCTTTGTCGTCTGCTACCCGGTACAGTTCAGTGGAGCTGCACTCTTACCAATCACGGAGATTCTTAAGCCACGAAATGCGGCGCTGTCCTCTACAATGCTACGCTTACAGTATATTCCATGTAGACAATTATAATAAATACCTTTTTCTGTCGGCGCATAGGCTTTTCGCTCCAATAATTGTTAATTTAAAAATTTGAAATTTTCATACATTTTGATGCATCATTATCACAAATTAAGATTATATTAGGTAATATTAGGTTGGGGTAGGTTAGGTTAGGTTAGGTTAGGTTTAACAAGAAAGTTATAAAATCTCATGATGGCATCTGCGGCACATTTACAAAAATTACCAAACATTAAGTGTATATAGATTGTCTGTTTTGCTAATATTTACCTGGTGAATTGTAAACGCGTAAAGATCACAAAAGAAACCGATGTGATAGAGGCCGCTAAGCAGATGAATTGGCAATGGGCTGAACACTGAACGCCGAGCGGACAACTGCTGGAAAAACGCTGTCATACAGTGGCACCCAAGGGGTTCACCCACTGAACGCCTACAGGGAAGCCCTAAAACCTGCTGGATAGACGATTCCATAAAGTTTGTGGATGTATGTAGTAGGAAAGAGCTAGGGAGATAGGGGAGACCTTCATCCAGCAGTGGATTGACCATGGCTATCGCGGCTTCTGTTATGAAATCAAAACCAAAACCGTTATATCAAAGTTTTAATGTAGGCAATTCACGTGTCTGGAATCTTGTATGTATGTAGTTCGCCGTATCACACTTCACCGTGAAATGTTCTATCGGAAATATATGGCCGTATAAATGTCCTACCCCTTTGGGTTGTATAGTACTGACATATAATTTGTGTCTAAATAAAACACTCTTCTAGCAAGACGCCAGCAGCAAACAAATTTTGAAAATATCCGATATACTGGATTATTTGTTAGGTTAGGTTTTGAATTCATGAATTTTGCCAAAATTGTCATCTCTTTCCGATAAGAAAGCTCAGGGCGAACTGTTTTTCGTACAATTTATATGTTACCATCAATTCAATATTAATTCAATTTTTGACCAAAATCGTGATCAAAAAAACTGAAGAGTGTCGATAAATTGACTGGTCTAATCTACAAATTTATGACACAGTCCTGTTTGTGTTTTTATTATTACAGAGACAACCTCGATGGGGTGGTTAGGAGTTTCACCGGCTTGGAGCCACTTCACCAATGTGGACGGAGAGGATGTCGCCAAGTGCCGGAAATGCGGCTCACTGATCCGTTGCTTGAAGTTGAACACCAATGGCATGATAAAGCACTTAAAAAATATCCACGGCATCAATGCCACCTTCAAATATGCCAAAAAATCCAAGGAGTTGAAGAATAATAAAGAAAACGGTAAGAAACGATATTGACGAAAATGTTTTACAGTCGAACATGGTTATTACGAGCAAGATGGGATCGACTCAATTTGCTCATTATAAGCATTACTCGTTATATAACATTTTTTGCGCCATGGTCTATTTAAGCATAGAACGTATAAAATCTGAAAACCTTTGTAAAAACCCCCGAAACTAGCATGGCATTCATAAACTACAAAAGAAGTTTATTGTAATGATATGCTGAGACGCCGGCGCTGGTAGGTACCTACTGACTTCACAAAGCTTGGAATTTTTACATGCAATTTCAACCATATGCGTGGATACTTTTTTAATGTTGTCGGCGAAAACACCAATTATAGGTACATCAGTCTAGTTAAGGGGGTCTAGGACGATTTGGCACCGCGAACTGGCCTCCGCCGATTGGCCTCCGGTTATTGGCCGCCGGTACAATCGGACACCGACCCAATTGGCCTCCGGGACGATCGGACGCCGGTACAATCGGGCGCCGGCCTAATTTGACACCGGCCCAACTGGCCGCCGGGAGATTGGACGCCGCACCGCTGAATAAAATGCGCAAAGGAAAAGACCTACGTAACGACTTCGTAGAGAAAGTAGACACGACACTTTAATAAATGCTTCTATCTACTTAGTGGTTGTACCCAATACATTTTGCGCTTAATATATTTTTATTATGATAGATAATAATTATTATTCATGCTTTATGCTGTTTATAAAAGAAAAGAATTCTTTTCTCGCCAGAAATTGAAGATGTGCATAATTAAGTAATTTTTGTGTATACCTACCTATTCATATTAAAAACAACAAATATTAATAATGAATTGGTTAGTTAAAATATTGTCTTTCGGCGTTTTCTCGATTTCATGTCATTATAATTGAACTTTATATATGTATATAACCCGTAAATAAGTATTTTGAAGATTATGAAATTACAAACAATATAAGTAGGTAAACTACTTGAAAGGTATATACATATTACATTAGATATTATGTTGACAAAGCGAATTTGTAACTTTATTGGAAGTTTTAGTCATTTTTATTTAAGTATAGTATATATAATATGATGTTTATAAAAATAATGGAAAAATTTTAAAGATGTGCACAATTAAATTTACGTATTTTTATTTATATTTACGAATCTGTAGGTGTCCCTATAAAGGGGATAATTAAGTATATGTTATGCGAAACTCAACTTTACAGAAAGCGAGGAAAAACACCAAATAAAAACAGTAAGTAACCAAAATATATGTATTCGTATATGGTACATATTTTTTTAAAGTTTATTAAATGTATATGATTTAAAATACAACCATAAAACACTTAAGCTATTGTAATTTATTTCGTCGTGTGTTTTTTATTTTTTTGTCTGTTTCTAGTTTATTAGTTAAATTGAGCCAGTTTGAATGAAAATAATATTCTTTCAGACTTTTCTTAAATTAAAACAATACATTTTAAAGTGTGTTTTAGGGTAAATAAAAATATCTTTAAAAATTTAAGAAAATAATCTGCTGTAAATATTTCAGTAGGTTGATGGATAAATATGTAAAGTAACCTTATAGTAATTAATAATATTCACTATTTGCTAAGTCATATTTTTATAATAATACTTACATATGAATTTCTTTAACGGTATTAACTCACAGTGAAGCCTTGATGAAAAGACAATACCAATATTAAATAATAAAATAAAACACAATATTATGCAGTGCTAAGCAAAATTGATAAATAAAACGACAATTATAATAATACATTTATTTTCAATGACAACCTATTTTAGACAATACATTTTAATAATATAAAAACAAAATGCAGTTCATAAATACACATCGTATGGGTATTTTATAATCCTGCTTATGATATTTAAATAACATAATATACGTACATATTCATCTCAAAAAACCTCATAACAAAATAACATACTAAAACTACACAAAATATTTATTACTATCCATAAAAATAAAGGAATAAATGGAGGAACCTAATAATACAATATTAGGTACCTTCCTACCTATCTACCTAAAACTTGTAATGTATATGCGATCATCTTTTCTGTAAATTTAATTCATTAAAGCACTGTTAGAAAAAAAAATTTAACGTTTAATTAAATTTAGAATATAAACTAGATTATTATTAAAATAAGCAGTAAGGATTTGCATCATATTGCCACTTACAATGATCAAAGAAAATGTCTATGACGAGGATTATACATTTTTTTATTTTACCATATTTAGCTGTTATGAAAATTTGCCCCGAAAATATACTCCGAAATTATGGTCTATGTATACAAAGGTAAATAATCATTAGGTATTTTTTAAACATCTCAAAATACTAATACTAAGTAGATAATGCAAAAGTTAAAAGCATTAACCCTACAGCGGAATGAATCTAGATCAGTGATGGCGAACCTGTGACACTAGTGTCACGCGAGATGATTTTTCATGGCACGCGAATGTTTTATTTTGAAAAGAGAAAAAAACCTACAATAATTTAATAATATACAAGAAAGTTTTGCAAATAAATTAATGTTCTTATAAGTAAGTATATAATATTAAAAAATGATGACGACAGAGCAATGTTTTCTTCGGTTTTTAATATTATTTTTACCAATCAACGAAAGTCAGGCAAAAATGACAGATTAAAAATAAAAATATTCATCCAACAATGATGACAACTTGGTGAAATTTATCGGCAGTCATTCAAATATAAACAGCTGCTTATTATTTTACCTCAAATATAATCGCTAAAAACGGAAAACCGCTTAGTTAGTGATAGGGAATATAATAATATGAAAGAAACGTTGCTAAAATGCTTCCACGATCTCCTTGAAATTTTGAAAACAAGGAAAAAATTATTGAACGAATAAAAGATTAGCCTTCGGCTAGAAACACAGTGAAAATAGAATCTCAAGAACTCAATTATAATCTTTAAACTTTTTCAATAGCATTCTTAAAAACTGTTTTTCATTTTTTTCTCATGAATCTCGGTATGTCAGACAGTCGAACAATTATAATAGGGAAATTTTGGCCCACGTACGTAAAAAGGTTCGCCAACCCTGATCGAAATAATACTATTAAACCTATTTTTTTCTCAAAAAAAGGGGTTTTCAAACTGTGTTCACTCGTATAATTCTGTTTAATATAATATTTCTTTTATTAATTATGTTAACTGTAAATTCATGGTGGAAATGAATCCTATTATTGATTTAATTTAATAAAACGCAATTTTTATCGTACTGACTAGACTAGCCTCTGGGTGGACGAAACCGGTTGCAGTTAAAAAAGGTTCATGTGATTGGGTCATCGATATATTTAATAATATGTTTACTGTTCAATTCTACTTATTAAGTCATAATTTGTGTTATACTAATTATTTAATTTATAAAAACGTGCTGCAATATAATCAGTCAATGTCGATTTAATGATTTATTTTCTTCCAAACTCAATAATTACCCAGTATTATTTAACCTAACTAAAAAAATACGACATCCAACAGGATTCGCGCCCAGATGCGTGCTCTGGCCACTAAGCTATACGAGTCCTATCTACTTGTATCGAAGTGAGCTAATGCTTTTATAATTGTCTCTGAAGCACTTTCTAAATTGCGTTACTTATTGGCAATCGACTTTTGTATTTTAAATCAAAGTAGGTATTGAATTATCGATTTCAGGATCACTCCAATGTTTTATATTATATTTGGCTGATATTTTTGGACGAATTCACTGGACAGCCGGCTCTTAGACTGTTAGCCGATGAGTTAGACATTTTTCGAAATTCTTGTCCTATTAAAAATATTTTTAACGCTATTAAAATATGTTGTATAATTCTCATGACAAAGGCCAATCATTTTTTAACCCCTGATAAAGCTAATGAGGTAGTTAGATCAGATTATTTTTAAATATCTGGGGCTTTCCCACGTACCCAGGTATTTCCACAGATAAATTAAAAATAATTCCCTATTTCAAACATCGGCTTCCTAGTGATTAATATAATAGATATTATATATTTCGACGTAGTTACACAAAACAATACAACTCATAAAATATAAATCCATGCTTGGTGAAATGTTTCACCAGTCAATATAATTTTTTTCCCTAGATTATTTATTTTCTTATTATCTTCCCAAGTCATGTCACCATTCTGTATCCACCATATATATAATGTGTGGATGGTTTTTAGTAGCCTTGGTCAGGTGACAGGTGGTGGTATTGACTTTTGTTGTCAAAGAGGATATATAATTATTAAGTTTACACTGCTACTTATTACTATTTTGTTTTACTGTTTTTGTTATATTATACGTATTCATATTCCAACAGTGAATTTTCCATTTGTGAGATTTTCTTCAGAAATAAATATTTATCTTCTTCTTCTTATTGTGCCATCTCCTAGCGGAGGTCGGACACCATCAAGGCAATATTAGCTTTGTCGTCTGCTACCTGGAATAGTTCAGTGGAGCTGCACTCGTACTAATCACGGAGGTTTTTAAGCCACGAAATGGGGCGCCGTCCTCTGCTACGCTTACCATTGATCTTTCCTTGAATAATAAGTTGGGGAATACTGTACTTTTGTCCTCTCATAATGTAGCCGAGGTACTGTAGTTTCCTGGTTTTAATACTACGTAGAACTTCTTGGTCCTTTCCCATTCGATTGAGAATTTCAACATTTGTCACCCTGTCAGTTCAAGAAATTTTGAGGATGTATCTATACAGCCACATCTCGAAAGCTTCAAGTCTCCGTAACATCTCTTGGTTTAGCGTCCATAATAATGTTTATAATAATGTATTGATGTTAGCCATACTATTTATCTTTCAACAAAAATATGTGTACACATTTTAAATTAAAGGTGAAATTTTTAACATATGAACATTTCGACTTATTTTAATATCTAGTACACTCTACTCCAGTTATTTTAAAAATAATGTAAAAAAATATACCACACTATGAAAAAATATTCATTTACCTATGCACCGTGCTGAATTTTTTGAGTCAACTTTTCTTGAAATTTTTCTAATGTGAGTTAGCGCGTTTTTTATAAAATACGTTTAGTAATAAAAATGGAATAAGCAATTTTAAGCCGAAGAAACCTAACACCTATTTCAAACGATAGTCTATTGATAATAATATGCACCTACATACAAATTTGCTTTGTCAACATAATATATAATAATGTAGGTACAGAATACATGTAGGTACTGAATACGGTATAGTTTGTCAATTATTATAGACTTATTTTATTTATTACGTAAACGCCTTGATTAATATAAATTGTACCTAATTATTAAAGATTGATTGACCAACACATTTCAAACAATAATATAATATATAATGTAATATGTAGGTACCTTTCAAGTATTTTACCTACTTATATTGTTTGTAATTTCATAAACTTCAAAATACTTATTTACGGATGATGAATAAATATAAAGTTCAATTATAATAACATGAAATCGAGAAAACGCCGAAAGATATTATTTTCACTAACCAATTCATTATTAATATATATTATATATTTTTAATATGAATAGAATACACAATAAATAACTTACTTAATTATGCACATCTTCAAGTTCTGACGAGGAAAGAATTCTTCTCTTTTTATAAACAGCATAAAGCATAAGTAATAATTATTATCAATCATAAGCGAAAAATGTATAAGGTACAACCACTAAGTAGATAGAAGCACATTAAAGTGTCGTGTCTACTTTCTCTACCAAGTCGTTACGTAGGTCTTTTCCTTTGCGCATTTAATTCAGCCGTGCGGCGTCCAATCTCCCGGCGGCCAGTTGGGCCGGTGTCCAATTGGGTCGGCGCCCGATTGTACCGGCGTCCGATCGTCCCGGAGGCCAATTGGGTCGGTGTCTGATTGTACCGGCGGCCAATAACCGGAGGCCAATCGGCGGAGGCCAGTTCGCGGTGTCAAATCGTCCCATTCCCTAGTTAAGGTGATACATCAGTGAAACGGCAAATAATTTTCAACTATAGGCGCGACGAAATTTTGGACTCGCTCCCATTTGGAGAGAGAACGTCGAGCCGGAAACACGTCATTTTGTTTCGTAATGGCGACGGGCGTATTATATGACAAATTATATTTCGTTAAACATGCGTCATTTGCACCCACGACCCGCAATCCGCGCATCGCGTAGCCACGATCTTTTTAGACCATGCCTCAACTGAGGTATAGCCTTAAGAAAATCATATGGGCCTTCACAGAGTGGAGTTTTTATTAACAGATATTTGGTTTCACGAGAAATAAACCTAAACACCATATGAATTTTTTTTCGCCAGATTCAGGACAGTCCTGGGACTCAAACCTAGGACCCCTGATATCACAGGCTGACATGTTACCCGCTCGGCCATCGTTGGCGTATAAATAATAACATACAGTCGAACTCGGTCATTATGATCACGGATATAGTGAGATCTTGGATGTAATGAGGAAACATTCGTTGACATTTTAGTTTATGATTTTCTCCATACATTTATTCTCCGTTATAACAAGCAACTTATCGGATATACCGAGCTAAAATATCATCAAAAATTTTCTTAAAGCTGTTAATATGTCGATTGTTTAAAAACATTTTGACCCTAAGCAATAAAATCCGATGGGACAGGATGCCGCCGGGATCATATGTCGATCGTTTAAAAACATTTTGACCCTAAGCAATAAAATCCGATGGGACAGGATGCCGCCGGGATCGCATTACGTTTATGACACTATTTAAGTGTCTAAGTACCATCCTAATTGGTGTTTTCGCCGACAATATTGAAAAAGTATACATGCATATGGTTGAAATAAGTAAAAAGTCCATGGTTTGTGAAGTCAGTAGGTAGGTACCTACCAGTGTTCATTACAATAAGCAACGTCAACTTTTTGTGTTATGTGACCGCTCATTTAAAAATATCTATTCCCAAATATAACGAGTAACGTTTATAATGAGCAAATTCAGACGGTCCCATCTTCCTCATAATAACTGAGTTCGACTGTAATTAAATCATGTCCGGAAACTTGTACGTATGCAGTTCGCCGTATCACACTTCATGAAATGTTGGATCGGAAATATATAGCTGTATATTACAGACCGTCCAACTTGTTTGGACATGGGCATTAGGGCATGTCTAAATAAAACACGGTTCTTGTCAGTTTACACTTTACAGGAAGCCAACTGCAAACAAATTTTGAAAATAGCCGATGTACTGGATCATTTGTTAGGTTAGGTTAGGTTTTCATTCTTGAATTCATGAATTTTGCCAAAGTCAGTGATGAAAATTGCATTGATGTTCATATTGAATATAATAAAATTGGAGACCGTATAGTATATATGGTCATCTCTTTGCGATAAGAAAGCTCACGGCGAACTGTGTCACGGTGAAATATTTTACGTACAATTTACATGTAACCTAATTAGATACGTAAATGAAGTTATGATTGTTGACAATATGGTGTTGTCTCATCTACAAATGTATGATGCAGGCCTGTTAATCAAATGTTTTTGTTGTTATAGAGGAAACCGCGGCGGGGTTGTCTGTAGTTTCACCGGCTTGGAGTCACTTCACCAAAGTATACGGAAAAGAGGTTGCCAAGTGTTGGAAATGCGGCACACTGATCCGTTGCCCGAAGTTGATCACCAATGGCATGGTAAAGCACTTAAGAATTATGCACGGCATCAATGCGACCTTTAAACACACCGGTGTATCCAAGAAGTTGAAGAATAATAAAGAAAATGGTAAGAAACGATATTGACGAAAATCTTATAACTAAAAAACAACACTGATTTTGTTTAAATTTTTTTTCCGATCCTAAGCAAATATATGGGCCTTCGCAGAGTGGAGTTTGTATTGACAGATATGTTGTATTCTGTTTCGACGGAGGATAGGTATTCCAGATGAAAAACGGTAGTAGTTCATGATGATGGAGGAGGCGAGAATTTATTTACCGTTTCAAATAACAACAATGGTACAATCGATGCAATTTAATAAGTATTACGGCAATTCAGTGCGATGTGTTGATATAAAGTAAAATATAAATAAAACGATAAAAGTGAATAAATGTATGGAGAAAATCATAAACTAAAATGTCATCGAATGTTTCCTTATTACATCCGTGATCTCGGTGATCATAATAACCAAGTTCGACTGTAATTAAGTTTATCATGATATTGTCTAAAGCACAGGTATACACATAATGGCACATTGCATTTCGGAACACATATCACACCATGAGTGTAAAACCCAAGGCATCTGCAAAAGACATATTTTGGATATATTAGGGTTTAAAGTCTTCGTTTTGTTAGGAGAAATAGAGTTTCTAAGAAAAAACCATAATATTTGGTTTATATCTACATTATATTGCATGTTCTTTCAGTTACTTCACTTTTACATTATCAAGTTCACGACGTTTGCAGTAGTTTCGCATTTAATCTCGAAATTGAAAAATTTGCAGATACGTTGGTTTTACACTCACGGTGCGATATATCTTGTGGATACTGTGCACCTACAAGGGTTCACAATGAATTAACAAGTCTTTTCCGGAATGAATTACACTAGCTATTTTATATGTCTAGTCATAAATCGTATCATAGAAACCTAGAAACCCAACATTTGAAGTGTGGTTGTATATTTATTATTTTATTCCAATGTTGATTTCTTAATCTTAAATTATATAAGGTAGGTAAATGTAGGTACAATGTTTATTAACTTGATATTGTCATCTCCGAAAGGGGGTGGGGGGGTGTAGGATGATGCGCTGGACCCCCCTGATGATGATGGGTCACGGTGTTATCGTCTGCTGGCTTCTTTCGGGGACATGCTTATGTTGATTGACAACGCGGAAATATTGGCGACAACGGTGTTTTATTGTTCGGAATACAGTTAGGTACAAAGTACTACAGCGTAGGAAATATTCAAAAATATTTAAAAAAAAAATAAATAAATTTAAAATGGCGGTGACGCCGGGAGCGCGGCGCCACAGCCGACGTCCGCAGAGACCAAAAACTGAATGAATCAACCTTTTTGGAGTAGGTTAACTCAGGCAAGAATTAAAAATATTACCTACAAATTCTGTCACTGAAAAATGACAAAAGGACAGTAGTGCAGGATCCCATAGACTTTTCGTATACATAATATGCGGAACGCATTCTGACAATTGGAATAGGTTTTGGGGGTCACAAAGATATATAAAGTCGATGTTGCCAGGCGATATTAGTGGTCAATTTTTTTTTATTGAGGTTTTAATTTTTTTTCTTATAACCCACCAAAAATTGTTCTGAGTTCTTCAATAAAACCATGACCGAATCAGGGATTGATTGAAAATGCAATAATTGTACCATGCCATCGGCATGGTCGTAGAACGGTCCGTCCCGTTTGAAAAATAAAAATAGCGGGTAGTGCAATGTGTTCAAAATTATCGATTCTTAGGACCCTTCTTGGCTTAAATTATTTTATTAAGTAGCATTTTTGCATATAATCACCTAAATTGGTTTCTTTACTATATCTATGCATATGATATTAGTTTTAGTATTATGGTTAATCCAGAAACAGTGTAGGTTGCATATATAGGTAGGTGAATAAATGAAATAACGATAACCACTAACCACACTAAGTTCCTACACATTTAATAAAATAAAGAAACAAGAAGTCAAGTGTTCAAACTGTTTTAGGTATCATGATCACAGTTTTTACTAACAATACTTACACATTTTCACAATGATATTCGTGTCAAAGCCGATTTCTTATAACTACGTGATAATTTACGGCATTCAGAATTACATTTGCATGGTTTAACTAAATAATTTGGCAGAGGTTCATTCGTCATTTGTCTTGGATACAAATTATTTTCTCATAATTGTTAGAAGTTGTAGGAAATCAATAGGCTCAATAGTGGATCAGATGAGCTTTTCCATAAATAAACTTGTGCTGAAGCCCTTAAACAGTGTAAATGCTTATAATATCTAAGCCTTGGAGATTGTCCCTTAGTGTATGTAGTAGGTATGTGGTGGATTAATTGCAAAGATTTTTTTGTGAGCCCTCAAAATAAATTACAGCTTGTTAAATGTATTTGCAAAAATGCTCCCACATTTGCAAAAATCAACGGAAAAAGTGAGCTGTACATTGTGGTGAATTTGACGACCCCACACAATGGTTTAAATTGCAGGGATCAATTTTCACTGACGCCATTGATTTAAAATCAAAATCATTTAGAAGCAGACTCTGGAGTCTAGAATATTCTGTCATATATTTCATGCTGTAAAAATGTAAAATTTGGAGATTATCACAGTCCCGATACAGATGTTTTAATTTTAGGCATTAATTTCTGGAATTAACTTGCAACTATTGGTTGCCATGGATAATGGTTTGAGGGATCTCAGAAGAAATTCCATGTTTTAGAATGCCATTTGGCAGCTGAATCTCTTGGCGAAAATATTTGTAATATTATACCAGCATTACATTCTTTAACCGGCTGCGACACCACTAGTCGCATATGTACAAAGAAACAAGCTTTAACCATCTCGTCAATGAGTTTTGTTCAGGATGCACTTTCAGCTTTAGGAAATGGTTTGTTGGAGACCACGGCAGATTCAAGACCTGGAAAAAGTTTGCACTTACTTATTATGTAAACAAAAAACAACAGCGGATGAACTTCGACATAAATTTATTTCCCAAAATATTGGATTTAGTTTAAATTTGTCAAGAGTGATATGCACATATGATTCATTGTATTTACACTGTTTAAAGGCTTCAGCATAAGTTTATTTATGGAAAAGCTCATCTGATCCACTATTTGACCCTCTTGATGTCCTACAACTTGACTATGAGTTACGAGAAAATAATTCGTATCCAAGACAAATGACGAATGAACCCCTACCAAATTATTTAGTTAAACCATGCAAATGTAATTCTAACTGCCGTACATTATCACGTAGTTATAAGAAATCGGCTTTGACATGTATATCATTGTGCAAATGTGTAAGTAGTGTTTGTAAAAACTGTGATCATGATACTTAAAGGAGTTTGAATACTTGACTTGTTGTTTCTTTTTTTTTAATAAATGTGTACTTAGTGTGGTTAGTGGTTATCGTTATTTAACTCTTTTACTCCCAGCTGATTTAGCCTAACATATGCGAAAACTCCCAAGCGTTTTTTGACAACAAATCGTCGATTTAGTTTTTTTTAAATAACTAATTCTACACATGTTTTAAAAATTTGAAACTTTTTGTGTGTGTTCTCAATGGTGTATAAAGCAATAATAAGTAATAATATTGATAGTTGACATCAATAAAACAAAAGAAAAAAATAATGTATCAATATTTATTTAGAAATGAACGGATAAAACTATGTTTGAACAACAAAACAAGTGTGACAACATTTTTTTATTTATAATTGATATATCAAATTTTATAATATAATCTATCCTTATGTAGTAACAGAAAAAAAAATAAACATATTATTATTTCTCTATGAAATAGAATTTTTATAAAGTAATCAAAAAAAATCGTATAGTGTCAAGGTATTCAAGAATATTATTCAATTCACGAAATCGCAAGAGAATTCGATACAGTATCGACGACTAACTGATATGGAATGAAGTAATTTCAAAAAATAAGTCTCAAAGCAACTAAATCATTTATAATATTATTTATATTCATGTATTTTTTCACCATCTTACCAAAAATACAGTGGCATCCATTGTTAGTTCAAAAATTACAAATTTCGTTTTGTAATGTGATATATGAATCATAAAACAACTAAAAGAAATATCAGAATTTAAAATGTGTCATAAAAATAATGTTTTATTATTTTTATGACCCTCTTTGGTCTCAAGTTCGACAGCAGAGCAATCATGACTTGTGAGTTATTAGGGTATGGCATAATTATAAACAATGCCGACACTAAAATAAATGTTAGTCACCACCCAACACACAGTGAATATAATGCTTCGTCTACATGAACGAAATATGACGGGAAAAAATTTGGAATAAATCGTAAATTTGGTTCCAAACTTTCGGCCGATGGATCGGCCCAGATGGAGTTTTCGCATAGGTATGGTGGGCCGAAATATCGGCCCCGTGGGAGTAAAAGGGTTAATTTACTCACCTACCTATATATTATGCAACCTGCACCTTTTCTGGATTAACCATAATACTAAAACTAATGTCATATGCATATATAGATATAGTAAAGAAACCAATATGGGTGATTCTATACAAAAAAGCTACTATGTAATATAATTTAAGCCAAGGAGGATCCTAAGAATCGATAATTTTGAACACATTGCACTACCCGCTATTTTTATTTTTTCAAATGGGAAGAACCGTTCTACGACCATGCCGATGGCATGGTACAATTATTACATTTTCAATAAATCCCTGATTCCGTCTTGGTTTTATTGAAGAACTCAGAACAATTTTTGGTGGGTTATAAGAAAAAAAATTAAAACCTCAATAAAAAAAAAAATGACCACTAATATCGCCTGGCAACATCGACATTATATATCTTGGTGATCCCTAAAACCTATTCCAATTGTCAGAATGCGTTCCGCATATTATGTATAGGACAAGTCTATGGGATCCTGCACTACAGCCTTTACACCCTATATACCCGGCTGGTAGGTACATTGGGTGTCATATTTCTGAGAATTTTTGCTAACCACAGAAATATTCAACCAGACCTTTTCCAGGTACATGCTTTGAAAGGGACTGCATTTGCTGGGATTAACATTACTGCACTAAATTACAGCTTGCTTGTATGTTTAAAATTGAATAAGTATAAAATTTATAATGACGCTAGGTTTTACTTTGCTTGCTTCTAGAATTAATGTAGGTATAAAGCAGGATTTTACATACATTAAGGGCTAGAATGATTTCATTAAATTTTGTAGAACTTGCAAAAGGGTGACTATAAATTTTCATACATCTAAGCTTACGGGCTAGAAATTTGCCTCGCAGTCGATCTGTTCATGTTTGCATGAATCAGCCCAATGATGATTCAGGCCTCATGGCCTTGGATCCTCTGAGGATGCCATGGTTTAGGCGGTATCAATATCATACGTAATAATGATCTTATTTATCGATCAAAATTAAATTGTAAGTATGGTATCCATAAAATTAAATCATCACAATGACTGACAATCACTCAATGTTTGGGAAGTCAGGTTTGCATGTTGTTATTTTTAATTAAGTATAATTCCAAGTTCTTATCAATAAGACGACTTCTCAATTTACTCTTGATTTCCTCTCTTAGATATCCCTTTTTAACCACAAAACTTGCAATAATAACATTGTTGGAAGTTTGTCTTCAGTAAGTAAATACAGAACTTGATTTTTCTTGACTCTTCTAAAGTTTCTCAACTGCTTTCTTCCTTGCATCACCGACATGATATTTAGTGCTAAATTACGTACAGGGCGTGTTTAGTTGTAAAGTGTCTCTCCAAATTTGACCTTTTGTTATGCGCCAATTTTTCCCGACAAACAATACAAGTCGGTAGGCCATTTAAGTTTTGAATAAACGCGAAAGTCTCGGTCCATTCAAATTTAAATTCACGGTTTTCATCTTCCGTTTTTCTTTGCTTCTTCTTTGTAGCCGTGCTAAATAGGGCAGAGGGCATTTGTGGAAGAGCCGCACTCAAGGGGCCAAAGAGCCGCGGTTTGCCGACCACTGCCCTAGAGCAGTGGTCGGCAAACTCATTAGTCAATAGAGCCAAATATCAACAGTACAACAATTGAGATTTCTTTTGAGAGCCAAATTTCTTAAACTTAAACTAGGTATATATGTATGTGCACTGCTTCAACTTAATAAACTTTGATTAAAGTTTTAAGACTTTATTAAACTATAGCTACACTGAATAAAAGTTGATATCATACTTAATAATGATCTTATTTATTGATATAAATTAAATTGTAGGTAAAGGTACCCATAAAATTAAATCATGACCAACACTTAATGTGAACAATGACCTTCCATCTCCTTGAAAAGTTTGGGTTAGGTTTGTATGTTGTTGTTTTTAATTTAAGGCACGATTCCAGGATCTCATCAATAAATCGACTTCTCAATTTACTCTTGATAAGGTTCATGCTTGAAAAATATCGTTTGCATGAATATGTAGAACCAAAAAAGGAAAGAACAGGAAACGCTAGTTTTTTAACTGATCATGAGTCAGGAATACTATTCCAGGTATTAAAAATCATCATGCCTTCCTTCTTCAGGTCTTTCAAAGAAGACTACTTGTGCTGTGAACCATGTTCATATTTGTTTTTCTCCAATAAATGTCCATATCAGCACAGGGACGTTCAAATTTAGAGCTCCATAATTCTTTATTTTTATAAAATCCAGCATTTCAAAGTAGCCAATGTCAACATTAAAGGGAGAAAAATTAATTCTGTTCCGTTAATTAAGAGTTTTTTTTTTAACAAAGACAAATGTCGTTTTGCAGTTTCTCAATTCCTGAAGCCTGTTGAGAAGATCTTCCCTCATATTTAAAATTGCTTTTTGGTAATAGCGAATGTCAATATCAGAATTATGTTCTTGGCGATGTTTCAGCAGGCTTAGAAAGTGAATCGAAGATTCTCTTTCGAAATTTTGAGCAAAAAGGTATAATTTGTTTTTGAACAGAATAACCTCTTCTAACATCGAGAAAATTGTGTTTCCTTCCCTATGCAGTTTACGATTAAGCTGATTTAGCTACCATGAAATATTTTTTTTGAATCAACTGATCGTCCATTATTTCTGGATAGTGACCAACCTTCTATTATTAAATTTCTGTTAATAAAGAAGCGAAACCTTTTCTCTTGATAATCAATGTACCTTGTTATGCAGGAGAAGATTTGAGTATTCATTCTCAATTTAAACTAAAAAATCTTTAAACTGGCGTTGATTAAGAGCTTTAGAATAGAGTTGATAATCTTAATCACACACATTCCATAACCTAGTAAATTTCTTCTGGAAATGTATGCGCACAAAGAGCTTCTTGACGAATGATGAAATGGTATCTTGTGAAGTATCTTGTGATTAGTTTTTTCTTTCAAAATAGTAACACACCCTTTTCTTACGGTCATATGTTTCGCCCTGTCTGCTGAAATTGACACAATTTTATCGAGTAGAATATGATTTTTTTCCTTGCACTGAATTACAACGTTTGCAATATCCTCTCCACGTGTTTGACCTTTGAGTGGCAGTAATCCTAAAAGGTCTTATTTAGGACCTGTAGATGAAATAAATCGTTCAAATTTGTGCTCTATCATTTATGTCACAAGACTCGTCAACTGCTATTGATAAAGCTGAAATCAATTTAAGATCTTCGACTTGCTGGTTGGTTATATTCGAAGACATTTTGACTGTTCTTTCACTGTTTTAGCCCGTACGTGGTCATTTGTGGAAGAGCCACAACCTAACCGTTTTTTTTTTTAAATGGCACATGTTCAAACATGCGCGTTACCATGATCTTACTCCCTACATTTATCGTTTGTCAATTTATGGCTAAGGCTGTATGCTGTAGCTTAGCCACTGGGAAACGCCAATAGAAATGGCGTATTTCAAAAAAATACTACCTTATTCTTAGGTCGATAATTATTATAAAGCAAACATTATTCGTAGAATGTTTATCACATTTGAATGGTCAAAGACATAGCTTATAATTAGTATCTTTAAATTTGTAAATCTTGCCCATTTTTTGAATAATAAAATGCCTAATTCTTGTCAAATTTGGGATCACAGAGATATTTTTTATTGTGAATATTTCACTATAATAATGTCGACATAAATTTTACTAATGGTTTTATAAATGCTTTTAAAAATTAATAAACATAAAAAATCTTAACACCATTTCACATGGACGTACTGAAATATGACTATATTCTAAAACATTAGAGCGAGAAATTTAAAAGAATACTATTTTATGTAATAAAAATACTTTATGCAGTCATTAAATGTTTAAAATAAATATAAAGGATAATAAGGCTTCAAAATTATCTAAATAGATTATCTACAACATTTAAGGAATGTCCAGGATCATGCTTTGAAAATAGCATAAAAGCTCCATTTTGACGTACGCTGAGCAATGTCCCCCTTAATGTGTGTTTCTTTAAATAAATAATGACTGTTGTCTGATCTACAAATAAATGATGCAGTCCTGTTAATCAAATATTTTTGTTGTTACAGAGAAAATCGCGGCGGGGTTGTCTGTAGTTTCACCGACTTGGAGTCACTTCACCAAAGTGGACGGAGAGGAGGTAGGTAAGTGCCGGAAATGCGGCACACTGATCCGTTGCCCTAAGTTGAACACCTGTCACATGGCAAGGCACTTAAAAAAAGTACACCACATCAATGCCACCATCAAACATGCCAGAGCATCCAAGGAGCTGAAGAATAAGAAAGAAAACGGTAAGAAAGGATATTGACAAAAATCTTATAACTAAAAAACAACCTTTAGAAAGTACACACTGTGTAAAGTAAGTAAAACTGTTAATGGTGTTTTCACCGACAAGATTAAAAAAGTATCCACGCATATGGTTGAAAAAAAGTTCAAAGTTTGTGAAGTAAGTAGGTACTGTTATTTCCCTCCATTTTGGTAAGTGAAAACAAACTGTCACTTATGCTTCGTTATGGTTTTTTTCGTCTGGGTTCGGGATGTGGAGGTGAACAATAACACACCGGAATTGTTTTGGAAACGGCAAGGTATATTTAAGTTAATATTATATAATAGTTACATTTTTAATAATTTAATTTTGACGGATAGCGAAATTGGCGTGTTCGCGATTTAGCTGTTTGTAGCGTTCTGCGCGCCATCTTGTGTTTTTTTCCAACAAAAGCCGTTGTCGAAAAACAAGCGACGTTGCAAATCTTCAACGGTTATAATCTACTCTACGGCATTGCCAGCTCCGCTCTGTTATTATTATTTATTTTCGTAATCAGCGCTTTACTATTTGTTGGGTTTGATACCGATTCGGGCCTCTCTAGATACACATAGACATTCCCAAACAAAATAAAACTAACTAATCTATGATGCTAATGGCTGAGGATGCTGCTTGGGTGCTTTCTGCTGACGGAGGCTGCTTTGCTCAGCTGAAGAAGGCCGCTTTGTAGCTCTCTTCATCATGGTGCATCTGGGCCAGGGCTGATTGCAAGGCTCGCAGACACGCTGCTGTTGACGAGGAGGGCTCAAGCGGCTGATGATGCAGGGTATTTGATGCCGTTTTCCCTCGTTGGAGCCAGGGTCTTGCTCGATACACTCGTCCGTGGGCCAAGTTCGCTGGCGGATGCAGTTGGTCGGGAGTACATCGGGAGCCCTAACTTCGCAATCCGGGTGTTTCTGCTCTTTTCTTCACTGGCTTGGCTTTGGCAGCATCCTCTTTCTACTGCTTTTTATTATACTTTTGTTGAGCGCCACCTGAGGCAAGCCTCCGGATGTTTCTTCCTCGCCGTTTCCTATTCCGGTGTTTGGATCTCAGGGTGTGTCGGGTGAAAGAAATTTCACCTGCTTCTTGATTCCAGACGATCAAAATCAAGAAGCGTAGCCCCACGTTGGGCGCCACTTGTTATTTCCCTCCATTTTGGTAAGTGAAAACAAACTGTCACTTTTACTTCGTTATGGTTTTTTTCGTCTGGGTTCGGGATGGGGAGGTGAACAATAACACACCAGAATTGTTTTGGAAACGGCAAGGTATATTTAAGTTAATATTATATAATAGTTACATTTTTAATAATTTAATTTTGACGGATAGCGAAATTGGCGTGTTCGCGATTTAGCTGTTTGTAGCGTTCTGCGCGCCATCTTGTGTTTTTTTCCAACGAAAGCCGTCGTCGAAAAAAAAGCGACGTTGCAAATCTTCAACGGTTATAATCTACTCAACGGCATTGCCGGCTCGGCTCTGTTATTATTATTTATTTTCGTAATCAGCGCTTTACTATTTGTTGGGTTTGATACCGATTCGGGCCTCTCCAGAAACCATTTTTTCATTCAACGAATAATTCACAAGAATGTAATATTCTAATTATTGAACATACATAATTTTGAAAACTCTTCTGAGAAAATATATTATAACCATTTTGTTAAAATCTAACCAGCATCATCTGCAAATTGTATTCTTAGTCGGCTCGCACATCAGAATTCGCCTCATGCACCGCATGTCGAAATCATCCACATAATAAACGCTGTCAAATGGAGCTTCACAGATTGGTTGAATGCGACAGAACAACAAATGCAACATGTTGAGGATGGACTCTTCTAGCATATTGACGTTTGCGCCCGCCGAGATTGCGCGAAGCGCTCGATGCGGCCATTTGTTGTACTAGCTTGATGTCAGTGGTCACCGGTCAAGCTTTCCACACACAACACATCAAATAAACAAAAATGGCAGACGTACGCTTCAACATTATGACTGAATCCAATATTTTCGCCGTCTACTTAAATTTCTGCGGTACCAACGTATAATAATCTCCGCTTCAGTGTTTGATGAAATCTGCGTAATGGCGTCTGGCTGGGAGTATATTATTATTTTGACGTTTCGAGATGTGAGTGTCGCTAGTAGATGTGCGTGTTTCGTGCGGCTCGGAACTCAGTCGCGTCGAACGAGGCGAGTTTTGATGAGAGCCGCCTTAGTTTTAAGAAAACATAATTATGACTGACAGTTTATTGTGCATTATTTATGTCGAATCGTAACAGTCTACTTCCACCCCTCCACTGAAATAACCTAACCTAACCTAACCTACATAATATTATTATTATCGTTTTATCTTGTAAATCTCATAACTAAAATTATTTTTTAACTTGAGATATTTTTTTTCATAAGAAATGCGTGTTGACCACTTGCTCAACCTATTAGGTCCATACTCTGACTCAGTGACGTCCCGTGGGGGTAGGCAGATTGAGCGTCGCTTGGGGGCGGCAGTTATTTGAAGGGCGGCAAATCGAGGAGAATCATTATTTATATATAGAAATAGCTACCCAAACTCAGTAATAGATAACGGAAAAATATTTCCATTAAAAAATTCGGCTCACTGGTTGTAAACAAAATGTATTAATTATTACTATAAAAGTTTTAAAAGGATTTTATTTTTTTTGTCGGGTTCGCGATGTCTTGTTTACCTCCGTTGTCCTTGGACGTCACGTCCTTAGTGAACAGCAATGACACGTGTAGATTTGCAAATAATATTTGAATTGTAGGTAGGTAGGTACATACTTACATTAATTTAAAATTTATCCAAATATGTTTGCTAATTACTCGTTTTAGAAGTTGTCAGGCGTATTTTTAAATCTACCTATCTGAAATCATCGATTCGCAATATTGTCTATTGAAGCAGAAATGGCATTTAAATTAGATTAATTAGTGATATTGTTAGTAATGTATCCATACAACATAAAACACATTTCTTAGATATTGGAGTCATGAAAGGATGATAAAAAGTACTGTAAGTATAAAAAAATGTGGCGGCATTTTGACACTGCCTAGGGGCGGCATTTTGTCTAGGAGCGCCACTAACGTCCAAACAACATGTAAATTTTTTTCACCAGACCTGGGATTCGAATCCGGGACCCATGACATCACAGACTGACTGACACGTTACCCGCTCGGACATCGTTGGGCCGTACAAATGATAACATATAATTAAATTGTGTCCGGAAACTTGTACGTATGCAGTTCGCCGAATCACACTTCACCGGGAAATATATGGCCGTACATTAAAGACCATCCAATCTCATAAAATTCATGTCTAAATAAAACACGGTTCTCTTCGGTTTACACTTTACAGGAAGCCAGCAGCAAACAAATTTTGATAATAGCCGATATACTGGATTATTTGTTAGGTTAGGTTTTTAATCTTGAATTCATGAATTTTGTCAAAATCAGCTATGAAAATTGAATTAATGTTCATAATGAATCTAATATAATTGGAGACCGTATAGTATACGGTCATCTCTTTCCAATAAGAAAGCTCATGGCGAACTGTGCCACGGTGAAATGTTTTATGTACAATTTACACGTAACCTAAATAAATACCTAAATGAAGTTATGATTAATGACAATATGTCTGTTGTCTGATATACAAATGTATGATGCAATCATGTTAATCAAACGTTTTTGTTGTTACAGGGGAAATCGCGGCGGGGTTGTCTGAAGTTTCGCCGGCTTGGAATCACTTCACCAAAGTGGACGGAGAGGAGGTCGCCAAGTGCCGAAAATGCAGTAGATTGATCAGCTGCCCTAATTGGGTCCCCTATGGCATAGAAAAGCACTTGAAAAATGTGCACGGCATGGCTGACTTAAAAAATTCCAGGAAATCCAAGGAGACGAAGAATAGTAAAAAAAATGGTAAAGTTGTGATCAGCTTGAGATGCATGTCACGTCACCGTCACGCTGTCTTTGCGACAAATTTAATCTATAGTTTCTTCATTTTGCAGAATATTATAAATTCTTATTATTATAAATTCAGCTATAGAGAGTGCCAACTCTAATGCGCCGGCCACATGGCAGCGACTTGCCTGTGGGGTTTAGTTCAGTTTTTAGTTTAGTTTAGTTTAGTCTCGCATGGCCATACGGCACAAGTAAGTCTGCGCTAACCTCATTACGACAGAAGTCATCGTCGTAAAAATACTGTTTTTCGGAATCGTAGCAATGTCTTCAATTGACTGTTTTTGTCAGAAGCGTTTTTCTATTGTTTATTGGTTAAAAAAAAAGAGAAATAAATCCAACAGATCCAAGTGGACCAAACAATGGCTATTGAGAAGAAACCATTGATATACTACTGGATGAATCATATGCTTCTTAAAATGACGCCCGATTTTCAGCGACTCGGCCAGTGTTAAAACTTACTGTTTTAATATCAGCGGACTTAACTCGATATAAGCTCACTTAATATTTGTCTCGAAAACGACCTGGCAATAATTATGAGTAAGCCCGATCTAGCTTGCATCTTACTCTAACTAATAGTCAGCGCATGACGACTTGCTCTGTTCGCTCAGACATGAATTTTTGGTAGCTTGCAAGCTTTGGGTTGCAGACACCCTTAGGATCACTATTCCAAGAACGCAAATTTAGTTTTACAGCCAGGGCAATACGGGTGAAATTCGGGAATCCATGTTAACGGTCTTAACGCATTATACCTACAAAGAAATATTATAAGACGATATTCGTAATATCTTCTTTTGTGGTACATTTTTAAAATGACACTTGTATGGGAACTCCTTATCTAGTAGTATATCAATGGAAGAAACATACAAATTACATATAAATTTACTCAACGATATAAGAGACGATCCAGCTGACTGGCGGAATTATTTAAGAATGGATGAAAATGCATATAATGAGTTACTACATTTGGTCTCGCCTCTAATTGACCGACAAAGCACAGTGATGCGTGAATGTATATCTCCTCGTGAAGGATTGACATGTACTTTGAGGTTTTTAGCTACTGGAAGAGCATATAGGGATTTGAGTTTAACCGCGCAAATAGATTTTGTACAGTCCAAAATTTCAAGCAAGTCGAATTTTACGCAGGCCGCACTTTTCGGTTTGCGCGTGCTTCCGTTTTCCCGTCCACACGTATGGAGTTGCCTGCGCAAACCGGTTTGCGCAGGCAACCTCACAGTAAAGCATGAGCGTGTGGTCGGCCTTTGATATTTGTATTAGTATTTTGAATTATTATTCATGCTAATTTCAATTAATTTCTACAGTTTATATGTGTACGATATTGCATCCTTAGATAATATTTTAAATACCAGATATAGATAATAATTGAATAGAAAATCCACAGAGAAAACCACTAAAAACAAAGAACGAGCGATTTTGACATGAGTCAAGGACTGTATAAAATAGAAAAAAATCATAGACTATAGATACATATAGACGCCACCCATTGCATTGCTAAATGAAGCTACGTGCCGTGCGTTTGGTTTGTGGGCGAGCGAACGCATTCGCCTATAAATGTTCGAGACCATAGACCATTTCGCTAGTGCTCGCCCAAACTGCTCGCACTAGACGCTCAGAATTAAAATATAATTTTCTATTTTTTTACGTTATATAGTATTTTTAAGCGGTCAAGATGCAACCAATTAGGTAAATATATCCATAATTTAAGTTATTTTAAAGAAACACTAGGTCACTGATATTAAAATAAATAATAATATACAAATAAATTGTCACGAACATGTATCAACTTACCTATAAAACGTAATACCATCTTCTTGCTTATCAGTACGGCTACCATATTTTAATACAACATGCAGAACCACCTTTCCTACTTAATTAACTAAAAATATTTACCACTGACTTTATGTTTAACACAAAAAATAGCAAATTTAGCAACACGAACAACACGCTACGTGAAGCGATTCAGCACGATTTACCGGCGATATTTTTGGAAACCAACTTAAAAATATGTAGACCTTTTATCTTACTCTAGCGCGTGTCGCAGAGATTATAAGGGTGCCGAATACTTTCTCACTCGCACTCATGCATCGTTTTTGTTCAGGCCTTGAAAAAAATGTTCACTGACTAGTGCAGTTCATGATGTAGCGCGATACGCGTGAGTTGACTTCATCGTTATTTTGGCGATTTCGGCAGATTTTGCTAACTGACAATGTTCATTTAATTTAAAGGTTCAAAATGTGTACGGGATGGGAGTATCAGTCGGATACCATTTTAAATACCAAGAAAAACAACTTTACACAATTTTTTCCCATAGCGGTAGCTTATTGTGATAGCATGTGACAGCACGTAACATGATGATAATGTATTTGAATAGTAGTATTATAATTATTATAATTAGTATAAAAAGGGATCCTTTTAGCTAAGAGCAATTGTCGCTCTAAAATAGTGTGACAGTAATTAAATTATTGCCATCTTTGTCTGATTGTATGAAGTTTGTGAGTCCATAAGCCTAGTACCCACGCACGGTCTTGCTCGACGGTTTTGCTCGATCGAGCATGTTGACTTGGAACCATGCTCGTCGTTGTGTCCACACAGTCGAGCAACTCGACACAAGACGCTGTGAGGCCACTGTCGCACCGCCATGACTTCAACCACGAGTGAGAGCGAGGCCACACTAGTCTTGCCGGTGCGTCCTCACTCCCTCACTCAAATTCCATCGCGCAAGAATTACAGACCTTCAATCTTTTTCGGATAGTGCAATTTGTTCGTTGTCGAACAAAAAACCATCGAGCCAGATGATACAGACGTTGAGACATGTTGGAATCAGCGTAAAACTATCGAGCAAGAATGTGCGTGTGTACTTACTATTAAATTCTTTTGTCAATGTCAACACTGCAGTTTCTCCTTTTTTCACTAATATTTATAAATCTATATGGGTTAAATATTTCGGGGAGAGGGGAGTGACTGCATTTTTTTAAATAGCAAATTATACAAAAGTAGAGAAAAGCTTATTTATGTACTGTCCCCGGGGTGCAATGGGTTAAATCTGAAATTTGCGACCCCGACCACACACTCCGGCTCGTCGGCCCCCGTCTACTGTCGAAATCCGACTGCGCGTGTGGATTTATACAAAGAAAAACGAAAATTATAGTATAGATAATAAATGTACCTACCTAACGTTTATTGGACTTCCATGTTTGTGGAATTATTATAATGGTTTATTAACCTTTTTCTTAGAGATAAACATCGTAAAAAGGACACCCGTTGTTTATGCACTAAAGTGGACTTCAATGATTTTTTAATTAGCTATATCGGTTAATTTACTACTTATGGACTTCAGTGTTTCATTCATTTGTGTAATGAAATAAAATAAAATTTTCTGCATATTTAACTCAGAAACGGTAAAAACTGAACTTCCGTGGTTTATCCTCTAATGTACAGAATTTATATGCAACTTTTTTAATTGCAGATAAGAAGAAAAACAGTAAACTGTTGAGCCAAACAGACGTGAAGGCTTACCTTCGGAGGAACAATAAACTGGCTTGCTCCTTCTGCCGGAGTACCCTGGACAACGAGGTCGCTTTTGGGGGGATGTACACAATTGGAGATCGGCTCACGTGCCACCACTTTTGCTTGGTGAGGGAACATTTTAAAAATTCTTCCCTTTCTCTCAGTTCAGTTTTAAAAGTGTCTTTCAGTCTGCCCCACGTAGAAGGTGTGGAACACACCGCAAATCTGTTGGGCAGTGTCTTTACAGCTATTAAATCGTCTAACTGCCGCAACCGCGATGTAGATCCAGGGTTCTATTTTAGGTTAAACCTAGTTCATTAGAACCTGGTTTCTGAGACCGTATGGTCTTGGAAGATCACTGCTATATCTTCACTTATGAATCTAAAAAGGGCGCCATCAAAAAACTCTGAAAAAGAGACATAAATAAAATTGGAAAACAGTTACAAATAAATAAGACTTGAAATTGTCGAAATCCACTGTATTTTACAATTTCAACATTACAAGCAAAAGCAATATCGGTGAACATGTACTGAACGGAAATAATTAAAAAGTGAAGTAACCATTGTCCATACATAATTATCCAGAAGTTATACAAATAAAATTCAAAGTCGATACATAGCTACCACTCTTCGACCATCTTTGATAAAGTTCAGCTCCAATGGATGGTTCACAGGGAAACCGATCCTGGAGGGACGTCCGACTCCGGCCACTGATTCCAACGTAAGCCGGCTCTCACATCAAAACTCGTCGCGTGTGCCGAACAAACCTTCCGAGAACTCAAATCCAGTGTTGCTTCTACACATCTACCTAGCGTCAGTCGCGCGTAGCCTTCGAAACGTATAGATATTTGAATGCGATGATAGGCGAGCCGGTATAGGAATGAACAATTCGTAGGTGTTTGTATGTGACTTCGACTCGGAGAAGGATGCAACTTGTCGATTGCAACAGCCAAAAGTTTTTTTCAAACGAAAGTCACATTCGACCAATCTGCGGAGCTCCATTTGGCAACGTGTGTTTTGTTGTTTGTGTTGAATAACAATGACGTCACATCGATGTATTCCACACGTTTTAGGCGAGTTTTGATGTGAGAGCCGGTTAAGATAGTGACACGAATGTCATTTCTATCGAACTAAACTTTCCAATGCCTTGCGGCATCGATCAGTTCTCGTTTAATGATATATTTCAAAACGACAGCCCATTGGCTAATTTTGATCAATTCATCAGGATGAACAATCAAGAGATCCATTGCAATAAAACTCTAATTAATTCTAATATGTTTCCGGACCGCCTTGTCCTGAAAATGTTACATAATAACAGCGTTTACGCACCTTAATTGTACGTTAATTACACTTATTACAATTACAATTATAAAGGGCGGATGCGAAGCGGAAATAAGAAGGTGCACACAGATTGCAAAAAATGCGATGACACGCCTTACCACTATATGGAAGGATCGGGGAATTTCGATTGCCACAAAAATGATGCTTGTGCAAACATTAGTGTTCTCGATATTTCTATACGGAGTCGAGTCGTGGACCCTGAAGGCAAGAGAACGGAAGGCAATTGATGCCTTTGAGATGTGGTGTTGGCGCCGGAGCACAGGACGAACCAGTCAATCATCCAGAGACTGAAGATAAAGGAACAGCTCGACGATATGTCTGAGAAGAATTCTGCAGTTTTTTGGACATATTGTCAGGCGTGGACCGGACAACCTGGAGAGACTGGTAGTTTTGGGTAGCCTCCAGGGAAGGCGAAGCAGAGGAAGAGCGTCTGCGCGATGGAGCGACCAAGTGAAAGAGCTGACTGGGGGCACCATCCATTTTGCCCTGAGAGAAGCGGAAGATCGAGAAGGATGGAAAGTCTTGGTCGCTCAAAGGATGGCGAAATTTAAATGTAGTCACGATCCTCAGCCATGAGTGCACGACCAAGAAGAAGAACACTTATTAATTAATTGCGGCACATAAAGGATTAATGTCACTGTCAGAAACGCTTTTGCAACTTGTAAATATATTTGGCACGAAAGTGGCATACTGAGTTACAGTTATGACTGGACTTGCAATTGTTAGATTATTCTTGATTTGGTGGTTTATTATATTGTCGACTGTTGTATTTTTAGCTCCTGTCGAATGAGCTACCGCAAAATGGCCGTGATGACCAGGGAATCCTTGGATTTATGCCCCTGGATATCAAACAGGAAGTGAAGAGGGCTTATAAACTTGTGAGTAGCTTTAAAAATGTACACTCCTTATCGAACACAACTGTATACAGCAAAACCTCGTTAATACAAATTCCACTGGACCGAAAATCGAAAAAAACTTCGAATTACGAATTATGAAATGTATGGGGGGAAAAAATAAATTTTTGATTTTCACTCATTTTCGCGCGATTGGAGTCATTGGCCATTAGAAATCGTTTACGATCAGAGCTGTGCCTATCAAATTTCCAGTTCCGTGTGTGTTAATGGGTCATAAAATGTCAGGATTACTTTTATTACCTTCTTAAAATAAGTAATTTTTGATGTTTTAAGAAAAGTCTGTCACAATTTTCAATGACTGGCTCATGAAATAGTGTACTTTATTACGATTTATTGAATATTTTTATACGCCAGGACTCTGAAATAATTTCGAATTACGAAATTCGAATTAAAGGTATGGTTTTATATGAAAATAATGTTCAAGGGACTTTTTTTTCGCGAAAATTTCGAATTACGGCGAATTTCGAATTATCCGTGTTCTTATTAACGAGATTCTACTATAAACAAACAATTATGTCAAACAATGGAATGGTTCGCTGGAGTCACCCTCAATGCATGTTTTGAGAAGCGTCTTTCTTCTTCTTTAACTTAGTTCGCTTCTTAGTTAGAGCATACGGCCAAGAATCCCTGTCTTCTTGCATCATGCCGGCATCCCGTAGCTCTGCTCTATACTAGTGGTGAAGGGTGGAGATAGGCTGGTAGGATCCTACTTATAAACGTGGGTATAGCTAGGTTTAAAAACATGGTAGCTCGAAGTCGGAGGATACAACAAAGGGCAAACATGTGACCTTTCATGTGCCAAGACGCGACACGAATTCCAGCACTGCACGCACGCCATTGCACAGAATGAGTGGTCAAGAGATAACATTTTTTTTAAACATCGCAGGATGTCGTTGTTGCAAATTTTGGCAGTTTTTCTATTTCGCTGGATGTTAAGATCCGACATAAATACTGCACACCAAACGTCAGTCATACTCATTTGCATTCATTGAACTAAGACTACAAATTGCAGATAGTGTTAGTTAATTTTTAAAATTCAATCGAACCCGGCGTAAACCAAGCCATAGTAGATAAATAGTCAAAAAATATTCATTTATCTATAAAATAATATTTAAAATCATGCCATTAAACCATACATAATTTTTATGTGTTTTATAGACAGACGAATATGTTTCATCGATTATGGTTTGGCTTACGATGGCTTATTGAAATATAATGTATTCTTAATTCAATGAAAAAAATAAATATGTATGATTGAAAAAGTGTGCACTATATTTGTCGGATCGCGCATAGCATACCTGAACTATTATGGTATGGTTTAGGCAGGGTTTAATTAAATTTTAAAAACTAACCAGCACCATCTGCAATTTGGATTCTTAGTTCAATGAAACACCTCGCCACTGCCGAGGTAGTAGTATTATAGATAGTATATACTATATAGAGGCCTTCCGGGACGCCGGAATTCAGTTGTCTTGAAGAACAGGCAATGCATGTTGAAGAGGCTGCTTGGTCAGCTCTCTTATCTCAAGTCATACCACCACCACACACTCAGTATCCGTCGCAAATATTTATTCTCGAAGCTCAGTATAGGGTTGTTCTGATCCTTTGTAAAGTGCCATGATTCGGTACTGTAAAGCAGCACCATCAGAATGCAAGTATCGAATAGGCAGCATTTGGTTTTAAACGAGTACAGTTGTGAGTTCCAGACACTCAGACAGCTTCAGCCATTTCTATTTAGATGACAATGTCTCTTTGCAAATTAATGTATAGAGTATTGATACCGGCCTTTCTCCGTCGAGGAGAATGGTGAGGGCCGTATCACTAGCAGGCCAGAAGCGGGGTGGATTGTGAGAAACACACGTTGTAAGGTGTTGATGCTGGTTTACTATTCACAGGAGATGTTAGTCAAGCAATTAATGATGTCAATGATGCTGATGGCCACGTCAGTAGGTGTATGGCTTGGCTGGATCGTAGGTACGCCGCTGGCTCGAGGGTGATGCTCGCATTGTCAAAATTGGCGGACGCGGCGGTATGGCGCTCTGTACTCGGGTACACGAGAGAGATGTTGGCTGTAGGACGTCCGAGGCGAGAGCTTGTATTTGGCGGGCAGGCGACGCGGGGGAGATCTGTGCTGGCTGTTCGGAATGCTTTTAGCTTAGGATGATTTCTTGGCGCCGACGCGGTCTTTTTGGCTGGAGAAGTGGAGACGCTGGCTTGGCTTCGCGTCCGAGGCGATGCTAGCTGTCCGGCGTCTGATGCGAGAGAGAGATTTGGCGGTCGATGCTGTTCGTTTGGCGTCAGGGGCAAGAGAGAGCTTTTCGCGCGCGTCCAACTGTCAGATTCGGCGTCCTGTTCGTCCGTCGGTCGGGAACCTCCCTGTTTTACCGACGGATTGACTAGTGGCGGCGCGAGTGGCCGTTTTCGACAGACCGCGTCTGTCTTTTGGCGGGAGCGTGGACGAAATTGAATTTTGGTATTTTCAGTGGAGGTAGGCTCCGCTCGGCCGGGGGTTGTGAGAGCCGCGAAGAGTGGACGTAGGCTATGGTGTTATAGGAAGGTTGATGGTTCGGTCCGTCCTTTGAGGTGGTCTTCTGTGGGAGACCTTCATCCGGTATCAGTATATGCTTCATAACTTTGCACTCCGATTCTAGGATGAAAATGATGTAATATATTCTAAAAATATTGTTTTTACATGATATTATCTAGTCGAACTTGGTTTCTTGGAACTTGAACTGAATTTGCTTGTTATAAGCATTACTCGTTATATCGTTATATAACATTTTTCGCGCCACGCCAGAAATTTGAAACAAAGGCACTAATGGTTTAAATATTCCGAAACGAATTTATGGGTAGTATCTTCACTCCAACAAAATGTCATTTCTACGATAACTAATGAACTTGACTAATAAAGATAACTTGTTCACACTTGTCTCATGTCTTGTTTGGTATTTAGTGAGAGGTGGTGGTTGTACACCCACGATGGCCCCGTGGCTTGAGCGCCGGTCTATAGTATCGAGGGTCCCAGGTTCGAATCCTGGGTCTGGCAAGCACACATATTATTTTTCAATTAGTGTATGAGTCAGAGTATGGACCTAATAGGTTGAGCAAGTGGCTGACATCGCATTTTTTCTAAAAATAAAAATTTGTTAATACAAACCTACCGAGGTCCCATATGATTCTATTATGATCGGACATGGTCGAAAGAAAAGAAAAAAGAAGAGAGGTGGTGGAGGTCGCTACTCGACCAAAAAATTAGAACTAAATGATTTTACTAAATTACTTGACTAAATTTATCTGTTCATACATGTTTAGTCACTAAATTACTCGACACTCGACTAAATTACTCTACTAATCCGAACCAGCCTTTACAGAGTTTCGAGCAATATAGCTCTACTGCTGGTCATTAACGATTTCTCGTAATAAATTTGAATTCTCTTTCTAGAGTTGTGTTTTCTGTCACAAATATGGGGCTACCTTGAAGTGTCACGAAGCCGAATGCAAAAAGAGGTTTCACCTGCCGTGTGGCAGAAGCAATGGCGCCCTCTCGCTGTTCAACGAGGACTTTGAGTAAGTAACATTATTTGCACGGTCTTATAGCGCCTGTTCGCACTTTTTACGTGTAAACAGTTATTATCGCGATAGTTTAAAAGACACTATTGCTGCAAGTATGTAAATCCATGCACATGTACAACGTTACATGTAAATTGTACGTAAAATATTTCACCGTGGCACAGTTTGCCGTGGGCTTTCTTATCGGAAAGAGATGACCGTAGGTATACTATGCGGTCTCCAATTTTATTAGATTCAATATGAAGATTCAACTTTAGCCGATTTTGGCAAAATTCATGAATTCAAGAATGAAAACCTAACCTTACATTGGCTATTTTCATAATTTGTTTGCTGTAAACCGACAAGAACCATGTTTTCTTTAGACATGAATTTTATCTCAGCACTATACGACCCAAAGAGGTTGGACGGTCTTTAATATACGACCATATATTTCCGATAAAGCATTTCACGGTGAAGTGTGATACGACGAACTGCATGCCTACAAATTTCCGGACACGCATGCTCAGGTTGATAGCAAGTTTTACATAAAATGATTGCAATGTGTTTTTAAGTATCTGATGGATTACGCAAGTACATACTGTGCGAAAACATCTACTTGGCTACGTAAGGAAGCGCTGTTGGCGACTAAATGGGAGGAGCTTGTTAGTTTATAATGGAAGTGCCGTTAAAAATGGGCGGAGCATGTTAGTTCACTGTTTTAACACGTAGCCAAGAAGATGTTTTCACACTATAGTCAAAGAATTTTGTCTATAAATAGATAGAGCCTTATTCGTTATTTCTGTCATAACGTTTGAAATTATTTAGCAAACACGTGAAGCATGGTTAAGTTGGTAAACACCATAAATAATTACATAGCTCAGTTGCCATATCGATTCTATTATTTATTTTTTTATGTCCATTGTGATTATTTACTCGAGTGTAGTGGGTTTTGTATAAATTTTACAGGATTTTAAGCTTGCCTTCCAGAGTCAATGGTGCATTCGATAGTGTGCCGTGTATAATTTTTCGATCTTCGAACCGGCTGTGACGATTTATAATTTGTAAATATAAAGTTTATGATTTTGCTGTGACTATGGTAATCAATGGCGGCTGGTCTATTGGGTCATTTGGTCAATGACCCTCCAAAAATAAACATCTTACAATCTATGTAGGTTATAATCTAAAATGTAAGTACAATGTATTATAATAATTATCAGCTAACACGTCAAGGCAAGACGCACACGGACGGACGAACTGTGTGTATAAAATTCAAACAAACAGAATCCGCTTGGTCGCTATACTTTGGGTCATTTTGGAATACGCCGGGATAAAATATTTCTAAATATTTCTCTTTCTCTCTCATTTTCCATATGTGAAACGGAGAAAGCACACATTTCGCCAGTCTTTTTTTAAATTTGTTTTTACACAGCATAGGCAAGATTTTCGTCATTGTCCGAGAAAGAGATAACAATACATTTTTCAGTGTGTTAAAGGAAACAGGTATAAAACGTTGTTCTGTTATTAACACTTTACGGTCCGGTCACGCCACATTGGCGTCCTTTGCAAGCCGAACGTTACGATCCGGTGACGCCTACGTGGCGTCCTCACATAGGCATATCTTTACTGTGAAAAATAAATATGAAATTTAATATTTGGTTGCAAGATCTATCGACAGATGGTTGAATGACATGTGCAAGAAGTAAAAGCATGATGGAAAAAAAATATTTCGGGGTTTTTACAGAGATGGCGGACGTAATACCATTCAGTATTTTTTTTGTACCTATACCATTTTTTTTATTAGTTACAAGCCCATTTCTAGCCGGCTGAATCACGAGACGTAAACAAAAACGGTAATAAACACTCAATGTTATATTCCAGTGTCGTCACTTCAACTTCGAAATTTAATTGTCGACCCTTTTCAGTGGTAGTCACCCATTTATGAACCTGCATTCTTTTTTTTTAAATGAACGCGATTTTTCGCTATGAAATTGCATCCTATTTGATAATTTGTCATTAATGGTTTATTACCCATGAAACATCCACCCACCATGCTTCATCATCCATGATAGAAATCTTAACTTGAAAATGAGAATAGTTATAAATGTGAACTTGTATCGCGTTGTCATTTTCGTTCGCTTTTTTCGGGAGATTATTGCTTGTGTAACTGCATAAATAATAGCTATTATTATTTATATTGCACTAATTTCATTGAAAAAATAATTAATCTAAGTATATTTCAGCTAGGATATATATTTTTTATTAGTTTTATCTCCAAAAAAACTTTTTAAAATGGAGGACCATTCGTTTTTAAACAGAGGAAAACTATGCGGATTGTATGTCAGATATTCCCAGTGACTGAAGATATCGGAGATTTTAGTGTAATTTTCAATCACAATCAAATATTTCCGTGGATTTCCGCAACTAATAAACGTTTAAGAAGAAAGTGTAAAGTGTGTTCCTCACATAAACTTCGAAAAGAAACTATTTACATGTCCAAAAAGTGTAAAGTACCTCTACATCTACATATTGGTAATTGGTTTTCTTCGTATAATTTTAAAAAAAGTGTATTAGTTGTTAGTTCATTTTACATTCATAGTTTTATAAACTATTTCAAATAATTTCAGCTTTAGTGTGATAATAATTATTTCGTGCCTAGCCAGTTATCTAAAGGTATTAAGGTGCATTGGGGTAATTCCGACAGGAATTTCTATGAGATGACTAGAGGTTATATATTTCGGTTAATTATTCAAAGTGTTTTATATTTACTGCCATTATTGTTTTACCTCTGTGTACTTAAAGAAAAGATCTATGATAAATATATATTAGATTCTTGAATAAATAGTTAGGTTCTTTAAATTGAGAATTTGAAATATTGAGTCATTTTTTTTTTGCATTGGGGAAATTACGAACTATCTTGGGGTAATTCCGAAATTATTCAAAAGTTGATATTATTGCACTTTGACCGAAGGTTTACCTTTCTTTTTTGACCGTAATTATTCCTAACACAAAATATCATTAATTTTGTTAATAGTATCCATAATCCCTAACTTTTGATACTATTAGTTCGGAATTACCCCAAAAAAAGATAGTGGTTCTCAACATTTCAGTTAAGAACTTAGGATCAAAGGGATTGTGGAACGGGATGGAGCAGAGCAGGTTTATTCCCGGTTGTTACTACCAGTTTTGTTCCCAGCGGTGACAAATAATGAGAAAAAATATCCCAATATGACACAAGTACCTACCACCTTAAATCAATAAAATAAAGACGAGGAAAATCAAAGAAGGTGATAATTTTAAAAATCAATTTTTATTTGAGTCTACATTCTTATTTGACTACTTTGATAGATAGAACAATATTTTTTATAAAGATATCTTTTGTTTACTTACTGCTTTTTGCATAGCAAAATAAACTTTCTTCATACCCATACAATTAAATTAGTCAACATTAAAAATGTTAAATCAAAGTCGGAACTTGTCTTTTTAATCATTTTCATCTACTTTTACGGCATAAACTTATAATTTATTCCTGCTAGCAAGCCTAAAACTAAAATGCGGGCTACACTGTTAAAAAAATATAACAGAATTGCTTAAGACATGGTCTGAAAGCCTCACATATACATAATAATGAACTATTGGTTTGGTACGCAATCGGTCAAATTAAATTCTATCTTCTATTCTTCTATCTAAATTCTATCTAATGACTCTGGAACGTTGTCACTATCTTTTCTTTTGGTCGTAATAAAGGTTAGCTGCTGCTGTGGTCTCATAGTTTTTAAGAAGTTGATAGAGAAGTATGTTTCCTCATGTTTTATTATTTCTTCTATGAACCCAATATAGTACCTCCATTTTTTCTGATTGAATATCTGACAAGCACTGAATTATTTAATTTGTAATTTTCCTTCATGGCAGGGTCCTTTTCTTGAGTTTTGTGTACTATATCTTTATTTTTCAGTTTTAGTAGCAGTTGTTCATCTTTGTCTTTTTCTTTTGAGTCTTCTCTAGTTGTCATATTTTTTCCTTTTATAAAAACATCAACGTTGTCTTTGTCATCTCTTTCAATGTGTCCTTTCTCTTCGTTTTTTTGTCTGTTTTATCCGCTTGATTTTCTTTACCTTTACTTTTTTTGCCAACACCTTTACTCTTGGTACAAAGAGAATTTGAATCGTTGTTGGTGAGTATCTTTTCGTCACTTAAGCTTTCACCATATTTCACATCTTTTGTTTTTTTTGTGACCTTGGTTCTTCCTTGTATATTTTTCAATCATCTTCAGAGTATTCATCCATCAATTCTTCAAAATCAAGATAATCTATAATATCAGCATTGCTATATTCGCTCATGATGTCGGGTACACTAGTTATGCTGTTAAGTGAAGGGTGGCGTTACCGCACTTACCCAAGATTATAATAGGGCGTGCGATAGCTTCTTATTAGGATGACGCTAAATTTACTTACTTTAATATTAATTTAATTAAGTATTTTATGTACATCTAAATTAGATATAATTTTGGTTTCTTTACAGATTGAGAATCACTGCCAATTACTATGAAAAAGTTAAGTGGGCTATTGCGGAATGAATATATATCGGAATAACCCCAAAGGGGTATTTCCGAAAAAAAATTAAAAACACAGCTAGGACGTTGTGATCCTCTCACAAAATCGTAAAAAACGATAATCTATCGTAAAAGCAATCACTTATTCAAATAACTTACCAGAATTCCGAGATATGTAAGTTGGGGTAATTACGAATCAGCAAAAATGGCGCGAAAAACACTTCTCCGAAAAAACTTGATGGTATGCACGCATTGTTGATACTAGCGACTAGCGACGACTTACGAGGCGATCACAGTGAACATGGCTTCTAGACTAAATGTTGCTAATAGGAAAATATCGCTTCGATTGGTAGAATTTTCGAACTTTCGGAATATACCCATATTCGGAATTACCCCAATGCACCTTATCCATAAGATTGAGTGTTGATTCAAATATTTTTGTGGAATGTAGATGTTTGTTTTACAATTCTATTGCTCATAGATTTTGTTATATGAATTTTTTACGCACGCCTCTGCACTGTTATTGGATTGTCTCGATTCCTACAATAATACCAAATTGTAATAAACGGTGGGAATGTATATGCGTGCATTTTATTTATTTGAATTTACTCGAAAATATGCACGCCACTGCACTGCCTCAGCCATAAAACCAATAAATCAGATTAGTGTTCTTTGGGAATGAATGTGCATTTATTTTTAAACACTTCACAGTTTGTGTGAAGTCTTTGTTATTTTATTATATTTGATAATCAGAGATATGAGTAGTAGCGCTAAAAATGAATTGATACGTATTCTATAGCGGTGTAAAACATTTTGTATTTGAATATTTTATTACATTTTTTAATTAAAAAATAATATATTGTGATTGCTTTATATCAATAGGCTGTTTCCTTTACATTATATTTAACAAATTGAACTAATCTAATAACATATAATAAACAATTTACGAAAATTTACAAATTATATACTTTACCTTTATGGAACGCGGGCCAGAGGTTGACAAGTGTTAAATAAATGACACAATTTGATGCATTGATATATTTTAAGTATTTTCTGAAAATTTTATTGAAATATATCAATAGGTTCAAAAGTTATATCATTTTTAACTTCGCGATCGAAATTTGTTGATTTTCATTAAAAAATACCTGATATTGGCGTAGGTTCTTCGCGAAAATTCGCGGACTGTATAGTGTTAATTATTATTGCCTCGCGATTTCATCGAGCATGTTTTGTTTTACCTACCAAACATGCGATTTCATTGAGCATGTTTTGTTTTACCTACCAATTGTTTCAACCTTTATCTGGTTAACCTTTTTATATTTTTATTATTTCAATCTTCCTATTGTTGTCTGAAAGTTTCATATTAAATGTCATTGTTTGTTTTGTAATATTATAGTACTCAACCAAAAATAGCTTTTTAGTTTAGTTTAAATACAACCTTTGACTAAAACGACTGCATTCATTGTGTTAAACAGTTAAACCATTGTATAAATGTTACCCTTTAAAATGTAATCTGCTATAGGTATCAATCATAAAAGTAACCTTCTAATAAAATCAGTGGAAATATAAAAAGTGTTTATATATAAATGATCCCGCTATTTCATAACAGTACACAACACTTTTTCTGATAGTGACAGTTTAATGAAAAATGAAGCTAAAAAGCTACGAAGTTTTTATTAAATATTTTTGATTGTTTGATGTGAAAATATACATTTTTTTGATGGTTAAGTAGGTACCTATCTTTTCTATCTAACTATCTAACAATTTATAGCACTTCTTTTATAATGTTTAAAAAGCCAGTTTGCTATACGTCTTTTAAGTGTACAACGAAAAGGCAAATTAAAATAATATAAAATTATTTAAAACTGACCTCCCATATTATCTAGCAAAGAGCTGCCAATGATGGTAATGTTGTTTCAGGTCATACTGTGTTCTGCATCGTCCGAACCAGCGGATACCCCTTCAAATCTTCGAATCTCGTATCGGCGAGTCTCCCGGATCGCTGATGATCAACTTAACGCCCGTGGACTACAAGGAACAGGTGGCCAATAATAAAATAGGTAAAACAACACCTTTTCAATGTTTCAATTTGTTTATTTCCAATATTAACTTCACTGATGGTCTTTAAATCTACTTTGACACAGGCGGCTCTCGTGGGACAGTGGGTAAGGCTCTGGCCTTCCGCCGGAGAGCTCTGGGTTCGAGTCCCGGTGAGGACACAATACTTATGTGTTTTTCTCAATGCCTGGGTGTTTGTGATTGTCCAAAAAGCAAGGACATGGTTATTAATGATTAAAAAAAAAAAAAACAATCTACTTTGACACTATTCCTCTATTTTGTATAAGGTCGGCCAGGTCAGTTTCTTTATCATGAGTGACTCGTCCGTCCTATATACAGCAACCTAAGGCGACCCAGTTTAACCGGATGGCTGCCAATAGCTTCTTAAGCCGCGCACTTTTCCGTGAACGGAACGCTGCTCATATAAAAATAAGTCTTTGGACGTATCGCTTTAAACGGGATTTTACTAACGGAAATCAATTATTTTAAACATACAAATGTGTTGAACACACGATATCTATTAGGAATATCGTCACATACTCGGCATTGAAACAGAATTCGTTTTTACTTCTTGTAACGTACATTGAAAAGAGTTTTGTCACCGGAATAAATGGCGGCGCTAACAGGACTGTGCAATTCATTATCACAGTTTATACTACGGGCTTCTCCGAATTCCTGGTAAATTCTTAATTTCTGATCATGTTTGGCGTATATAATTTTTCGTCTTCAGTTTTAAATTGTGTTCCATGTTTGGCGGTTCGGATTATTTACATTTAATTTATTTCGCATATTTTCTATGAGAAATTTTGTGACAACCCTGATGTGTCATAAACATTTTAAATGTGTTATCATGGATAAATGGCGGCACACTATTCAATTATTTTGGTAAATTTTTATAAATAAACTTTAATATATTTTCAAAAATGATATATTTAGAAGGTTTTACTTTTGCAATAAAATTCGCGGCGTGCAAGGTACCGCCATACATACACCTACCGGCAGTTAAAAAGTTAATGGACTTTTAAATGTACAAAGCGTAGAGCTCGTTACTGTATCTACGTCCCCAACTCGACCGTGTCGTTGATGTGTTCAAAGATACCGTTCAGCACGCCCCACTCGAATGACACACAACAATCTTTCTATGCCTTTAATCGTGACGTAACAGGTTTCCGAACCGTACACGCCAAATGGTCTTATTAGTGTTTAGTACAAGATGCACTTCAAGTGTCGGTTCAATGCCTTGAAACGTAGCACGCACGGAATGGATTAATATGATGCGAAAGTCAATCGCCATAGACCAAGACATTGAAGGCTTAAAACGCAAGAAATACAAAGCCCGCGGAATGTCCTCTAATATTAACAATATTGAATGCGTGTTTCGTTTATGTGACAAACTTTAATGCATGATATATTGAACTTTAACACGTGTTGTAAGTTTATTCCAAATTTCTTCTAAAACACACCTAGAAGATAATGCATCTCCCTATGTCCGAACCTAACCAGCAGACCATAGATAATAGACGTAGATATTAATTTAATAAAAATCCACAGAGAAAACCACTAAAAACAAAGAACACACAATTTTGACATGAGTAGAAAATAATAAATAACGTTCATTGAGTCATGCGGTTACCGATATAGCGCGGTACGCTTGAGGTGATCTCATTGTTATTTCAACGATTTCGGCAGATTTTGTTAACTGACAAAATTTGTTTAAGTTTAAAGGTTCAAAATGTGCTACGGGATGGGAGCATCAGTCTGATAACATTTTAAATAACAAGAAAAATGACATTACACAATTTTTTCCTGTAGCGCCAGCTTACTGTGACATATGTGGTGTCACAGTAAGCTGGCGCTGACGTGATGATAATGTATTTGACGGTTTAATCTATGCATGCAATATCACAAGTCGTTTTGACATATGCACAAGTAGAAACTGTTTGAAATTAGTTTGAAAGAATTGAAATTACTGTGAATTCAAAATACAGTAGGCGCTCAGTAATTCGGCACCCATATTTTTTCACCTATGCCGGATTGTCGGATTAATATAGGAAGTAATTCTATCACAGTCACAGGGCACCGAACTGCCGAGCGAACGGCTCTCCGCTCTGTAATCCGGCAGTTCAATGTGAAACCTGCCGGATTATAGAACATGAATGCTGAGTTGTAAAATGCCGGACTATTGGACATGCCGGATTGGTGGACGCAGGATTAACGAGCGCCTACCTTATGTATTAATAAATTAGAGTGGCATTTTCCATACTTGAATTTATAGTGATAGTGATTGTTCAAAATATATTGCGGAATGACGAAACCATAGACTAAATTTATCAGCATGACAGCACGTGACGTGATGGTAATGTCTTCGCGCAGTGGCGAAAGGTGGAAGTAAGCTGTTAAGATTCGACATAAACAGTGCGCATTAAACTTTGTTAGTCATACGTATTTGTTTTTATTACACTGAGACTACAATTTACAGATAGTGTTGGTTAGTTTTTAAAAATCGATTAAACCCTGCCTAAACCAAACCATAATAGTTTTGGTATATTTTGGGCGATTTGACAAAATTGTGCACACTTTTTCATTCATACTTATTTGTTTTTGTTGGATTAATAATACATAATATTACACATGTTGTTGGTTAGTTTTTAAAATTCATTAATCTCTGCTTAACCTAACCATAGTAAGTAAAAAATATAATTATTTTTCGACTATTATTTATTGTGGCTTGCATTGGGCAGGGTTTCACTGTATTTTAAAAACTAACCAACATGTAAATGTGTTTGTAAATTGTAGAGCTAGTTCACTGAAAACAAATACGTATGACTGACAAAGTTTATTGTGCACTATGTATGTCAGATCTTAACAGTCTACCTCCACCCTTCGCCACTGCGTAATGGTAACGTGTTCTCTTCATATGTGTATTTATTTGTGAAAGATTTATGGGAGAAATGGCCCTGGGCAGAGTCGAGAAATGTTGAGGGCATGATTGTTTCGAGGGGGCATTTTATTCATCCATTTAATACGTCAATGATTTCAACAGTCACCGTGGCGACAAGACGTCTGTTCTCATCGGAAGAATACGTCTGCGGCATCTGCAGAGAGTCAATCACTCCGATGCCGTCGTCGAGGGTATTCTGGCCGCCGTGCTGCAAAAGGGACAGATGGTTTCACAGGATTTGTGTAGAGGTATGCTGACTGGGTTTTTAAAATTAAGTAAGAATGTCAGTCCTCACACTGCGTCAAATACTCACTGAAACAACAACATGGTTTATGTATATTAATACAACGCAAACATAATATTATGTATATTTTTATATGGTTATATGTAGTGGCGGCTCGTGTATAAGATATCTGGGGGTGCTGCAGTTGATTAAAAGTAAAAAAAGTGTTTATTTGGATTATAGTTTACTATTAACATCAAAATTAAATATAAATTATTAATTAAAATAAAGAACTTTGCATAAATTGCTTGCCGAAATAAATTTTAACAATGTTAATAAATCATTAAAGCTATATTTCTTTCCTCGCTGTCGCGCGCAAACGTAGAAACGGCTAAATACTGTTGGACTGGCAGTACCGATCAACCTTCCAGCTGCGAGTCCCGCTCCCCGCGCCCCTCTTTCGCCTAATTATTGGATGTATCGGTGCGAGGGTGAGCTTAAATAATATTGATATTTTCATATAATATACATAAATTTATGTATATTATAATATTACATTTTTCTCAATTTGCTTGGGGGTGCTGCAGTTCCGCAGTGCCTATGGACGAGCCGCCACTGGTTATATGTATATTTCACCGTAGCAAAGTTCACCGTGAGCTTTTTTCCGGAAAGAGATACCTGCTGCAATCTCCGTTGCTATCTTGAACTGGTAAAAAACACCACCTGTCAACATTATTATTGGTGCCATGATTCGGTACCGTAAAGCAGCACCGTCAGAATACAAGCGTCGAATAGGCGGCATTTGGTTTTAACCGAGTACAATCGTGAGTCCCAGACACTTGGTTGAATGTTGCTCTTGACAGTGAGCCATTCCCATTCGGATAGCGAGCTTTCTTTGCAAAATGCCATCTCCCATAATGTGTACCCCTAGGTATTTGTAGCTGTTGACACTCTCAATGTTTTACGCTATTTCACAAACCAACGCGTGACGAATTGTCAAGCAGCATGTCGATTGTCTCTTAAATGGCCTCCATTGTGTTGTCGAGTAGGGCAGCGTCTTATATTATTTCAGTTTTTAATACAACTGAATTCCTCAATTTTTGTTGCTGTGATATCTAAACCTAAATATGCATAACTTTGCCCACTCCATTGCTTAAATTCAGATCACGTTAACGTTACTTTAAGCATGTTACTAAAGAGATTTCATGATGTGTCTACCTTTTGGGAGACCACTTAAGAATTCTCGTGAACCAGGTTGGGAATCTCTGGCCTACACAGTGTATGTAGCCTTGAATTGATCATTAAATATAAGTAGGTTCTGCTTTAGAGAATTTCTTCAATGTCGATGGTTTCAACATAATATGTAATACAGTACACTCTCAGTAATCCGCCGCTCGATTATCCGACAACTACTATAATCCGCTGTTATTTTTACTAGTTGAAAGCACACAATCAAGCTCTATAATTCGCCGGTATTCGATTGTCAAATTCAGTAGTCCGCCACGTATAAGTATACAACGCAGATGAGACGGGCTTCTTTTGGAAACTTCTCCTTTGTAATACGTACATTCATCGCGAAGAAAATAATGTACCAGGGAGGAAAGTGCTTAAGGACGGCATCACAATTATGCCGTCCTCCAATGCAACAGGGACACACAAAATGAAGCTTTTGGTCATAGGGAAAGCCAGGAATCCTAAGCCATTCAAGTATACAGGCGGACCTCGACTTACGAACGTTCGACTTTCGCACAATTCGCTATTTCGCACATTTCAAAAAAAATCGTTTTTTAAAACGTCGCGCTGGCCGTGGGGTTAAGATATCCCCTTCTCGCTCGCTCACAAGCAAGTGCATTTCTTGCTTCACTTGCATCCTGCTCGCACCCGTCACTTTGCTTGTGAGCTAGCTAGGATAGGTTTAGTCTTGCGCAGGCAGTGTTGCCATGTCTACTGAAATTTCAGTAGATCTACTGATATTTTTAGATATTTTTGGCAATATACTGAATCTACTGATATTTTATGAAATCTACTGATATTTCTTCATTCCACAAAATTCCCACCATCCGGGAAAAAAACGAGTCGTCTTTGAAAATTTGGGAACCTGCGGCCCGCGGCGAAATATTTCTCCTAAAAAAAACAAGCCGACTATGAAATTTTGACTTGGCAACACTGTACGCAGGAGCGCGTGCGGGCGTGTCATGTTGTGCGTTTTGCTAATTTTCTTCATTTGAAATATTTCACCCTAAAAATTTATAAACATGAGTGAGAAACGGAAAAAAACTGCAGTGTTGATACGAACAAAAAGAAATCAAGGACTTATAAACTTCACATGACGTTCTGATTGCGGTGAATCTTTTGCTTCAATCGGATGTTAGTATGATACAAACAGGTCTACTACGATATGTTCAATTTTGAAAAATAAAAATAAACTTAAGGAATACGTTCAAAATTGTGGAAATTTATTATCTTTAAAGGTTGTTTCCAAAAGACACGGCATAGTTATGGATGAAATGGAAAAATATTTGTCATCATGGATCGACGACCAACATCAAAAAGATATCCCTCTGAATATTTCAATTATTCAAGCGAAGGCTCTTAGTTTGTACAAAGATTGGAAGGCTAGAAAAAGAAGATTCTAACACGATTTTTCAAGCAAGTAACGGTTGGTTTATATTAAATTCACTGGAGAATCGGCTGATGCGGATAAAGATGCTGCAAAAGAATTTATTTCCTCATTATCCAACATTATTGAAGATAGAGAATATTCCTCTAGCCAAATATATAATGTAGATGACACAGGTTTATTTTGGAAAAAATGCCTAGTCGTACATTCTTATCTAAGGAAGAATCAGTTGCCCCTGGGCATAAACCTTCTAAAAACCGATTGACATTGCTTCTTGGTGGAAACTTGGCTGGTGATTTAAAATTGATGCCAATGTTAATTTATCAACCAGAAAATCCCAGAGCATTGAAAGGGAAGGATAAAGAATTGCTTCCAGTAATCAAATAAAAAAGCCTTGGTTTACTGCGTTAATATTAAAAGATTGGTTCACTTTACATTTCGTGCCAGCAGTTAAGCAATATTGTAAAGTTAATGATTTACCATTTAAAATATTTTATTTAAAATAAGAAGAAGAAGAAGAAACACCCGCATACCCCACTTAAACATGTCTCTTAAACATCTTATATTTACTTGATAAATAAATATTTCAAAATACACACAATTTTTTTTTTTTACTTCCCTCTACTTTCTAACATTCAACATTCGCACACCTTTTCAGGAACCAATTATGTGCGAAAGTCGAGGTCCTCCTGTATCTGCCTTACTGAACAACGTGTCAAGTGATTTACTGTTTAATATTTAGATAATAAACTTAGTTTATAAATATGTATACTTAAGTAATTAGGTACTTAATTTTGATTATAAATAAAACCGTAATTTGCTAGTACAAATTTCTCAAAAAAACTATTTTTATGAAATACCTGTTTTAATTTTTACCATATTTTGTATGTACACGCTATAATCCGCCGCGCTTTCACTAATTGGACACTTGTCTTGTTTTTGGGTTGGCGGATTACTGAGAGAGTACTGTATATATAATCATACTTTTCGTTTTCCGTTTCCAGAAACTTGCCCTCTCTGCCGGAAAGCACTTCCTCAAATGTCCCCTGTGCAACAACCAGCCCATATTTCTGGGTGCGCTCTTGAAGTTCGGGTTTTACATACCAGATCAGTGAGTATAACACTTTTTCTTACACTCGTATGATTGCGTGGTGTAGATATTCAAACAGAGGTAAACAGCAGTGGCGAAGGGTGGAGGTAGGCTGCTGAGATCCGATATAAATAGCGCACACTAAACTTTGTCAGTATTTGTTTTCATTGATTTAACCTGATAGTGCCACGGATGAGTTGACTCGCGGGTTCTTGTAAACATCATAACTTCTGAATGAACAGTTTGTGTATATTTTCTAAACAATATTTATCATTTTAGTGTGAAAATATTCACGATAAACTCGAGAAACATGTTGATTTGGTAAATTTTCACAAATATTTAGCATTCTGTTCCTATTTCATATTTTTTAAGGGATTTATTTTATTCCAAAAATAGCTGGCCTACAAGTGTCCACCTAGTAAAAATTGGCTGGCAGTGATAAGGTTAGCTACAAATTGCAGACAGTGTTGGTTAGTTTTAAAAAAATCAATTAAACTCTGCGTAAACCAAGCCATAATAGATAATAGTCAAAAAATATCCGTCTGTCTATAAAATAATATCGAAAATATGCAATTTAATCATGCATAATTTTAGATATTTTATAGATCTATTATGGTTTGGTTTAGGCAGGGTTTAATGAATTTTAAAAAACTAACAACACTATCTCTAATATGTATTCAACGAATAATCCACAAGATTTAAGAATGTAACATTCTAATTATTATTGAACATACATAATTTTGAAAACATTTCTGAGAAAATATATTATAACCAATAGAAAAAATCTTTTTGAAAAAAGTAAAACACCCAGGAATCGAATCTGCAACTCTCGGGTATCACGCCCACGCACATAGACCACTATGTTAAAGGAGTCATACTTAATTGTGACATATTTTAACTAATGGCTTTTAATATTCACTGAAGCGCTTTCCAAATTGAGCTACTATTGGCAATCGGCTTTTGTATTTTAAATTCAAAAAGATCTTTTCTATTGGTTATAATATATTTTCTCAGAAATGTTTTCAAAATCATGTATATAAAATCTGCGTCACATACTGCCATAGTAATATCGTGAGGCATAGAAAAGGTTGATAGCTCACCTCCACCCTCCGCCGCTGGTTATGACGCATACCCTCGGACCACTCTTATGTTAACAACTTATTCGGACTTTGACCGTATTTTTACTTTTAGAGATGCGTCATGGGAAAGGGAGGCGGGTGCGTTCTCCGAACTTCTGGAGCGCCCCAAAAGTTGCTACGTCCTAAACTGCAAGTGCCCCCGCGGGAGGAATTACAACGCTTCAAAGTTAGTATACTTCTGTTAGTATTACCTAGTGAAATGGGTTGACGACATCGTAAGCCCACATGAATAACTCGACAAAGTGAATTGATTGACGATCGATTTTGATTTGCAGATGGCCGCTTTTATTCTGCAATACATGCGGGTCGCAGGCCGCCCACAAGAAGTGCATCGTCACCAAAAACGATGTATTGATTTGCTCGCGGTGCCAGCCTGAGGATTCAACCGTAACATCTGACGCAAGTAGGTTTACAAAGCATTTTGATAATTATATAGATTACTCAAACACATTTCTGTTATTTTTATTACTCCAAAATATCACAGAGCAATTGCATAAACGAGGCGGTTATCTACAATAACTGCTAGCCGGCTTGCATATCTAAACTCGTTTGGCGAAATTTACTTTTTAATGCAGTTCATTTACTTTTGTATAAACGCATCTTAATCGTTAAAAATATAAAAATTTTCATTAAGGCTATACATCAGTTGAGGCACGGTCTAAAAAGATCGTGGCTAGGCGATGTGCGGATTGCTGATCGCGGGTGCAAATGACGCATGCCAAATGAAATATAATTTGTCATAAATCCAAAATGCATCCATTTAATGTTCTGTTTATTGTTCTATTAGTAACAATAATAATATATTCATTCCCATATTTTCTTTTTAAAGTAAATGGGTAACGTTTTTAGTCATCTTTACACGATTTAAGAATTAATACCCCTGTCGTCATCACGAAACAAATTGACGTGTTCCCAGCTCGACGTTCTCTCTCCGAATGGCAGCGAGTCCTAAATTTCGTCGCGCCTATAGTTGAAAATTATTTGCTGTTTCACTGATGTATCGCTTTAAGTAGATACCCACCTATTGATATAGAACGTTGGCCGCGTGGCTTAAACGCCGGCCTATTGAGTCGAGGGTCCCAGGTTCGAATCCTGGGTCTGGCAATTCCACATATTGTTTTTCAATTTGTGTACGAGTCAGAGTATGGACCTAATAGGTTGAGTAAGTGGCTGACATCAATTTCTGGTAAAAATAAAATCTGTTAATACAAACCTCCACTCTGTGATCCAGTTAGGATCGCACATGATCGAAGGTCGAAGATATTTTTTCAAAAATGTCCAAGAAACCACGGTACAAAACAATCATTCGGTACAGTGGAACCCCGATCTACTGTTCTCGCAAGAATCGTTTTCCCGCACGGATCGTTCATTTTTAAAAGTCCCGCCAAACACCCATAAGAACAATGTTAAATAATCCTGCATTAACCGTTCCCCGATTTATCGTTTTCCTCGATCTATCTAAATATTATGGTCCCGTCACAAATATTATCCCGATTGACCGTTTTGTTGAATATTTTTCATTTCGCTTTCGTAGAATTGTTTACGATACATACGACCTTTCAGTCGCATCGTTTTGTTTGCTCAGGCTTGCCTCGCATCTCGTATCATGAATTTTTATAAGTCACAACTGAAATGCCCCCCATGAAGAAAACTAGAACTCTAGCTGAGAAACTGTAAATAATTCAAGACGTCGAATAAAATCCAGGAGAAAAATGAGTTTTTTTTTAAAAAAAAAAATTATATATCCTGCATTTATCGTTTTTTTAGGGTCCCTCGAAAACCGTAGAATCGGGGTTTCACTGTATTGGTTTGTTCAATGTGTGGACCAAACGGCGTCTAAATTTGTTATGCGGATACCGCCCCCTCTATTACGTGATTGGCGCTTCTTAATTAAATGACTAATATCATTGGAGCACTTTTTTAATAATAATATACAGTCGAACTTGGTTATTACGAAGAAGATGGGACCGACTGAATTTGCTTGTTAAAAGCGTTACTCGTTATATCGGAGAATAGGTATTTTTAAATGAGCAGTCACAAAAATACGCAAATCAAACAAAAATACACAATTAGAATTTTTCCCCGAAACAAGCATGGCATTCATAAACTACAAAAGAAGTTTTTTATTGTAATGAACGCTGGTAGGCACCTACTGACTTCAGCTTGGATTTTTTACATGAAATTTCAACCATATGCGTGGATACTTTTTCAATGTTGTCGGAGAAAACACCAATTAGGTACTTAGACACTTAACTAGTGTCATAAACGTAATCCGATCCTGGCGGCATCGGTCTAGTTAACTACCCGGTCGGATTTTATTGCTTAGGGTCGAAAATGTTGTTTTTATACGATCTACACATTAACAGTTTTGCTCGGTATACCCGAGAAGTAGCTCGTTATAAAAGTGAATAAATGTATGGAGAAAATCATAAACTAAAATGTCAACGAATGTTTCCTCATTACATCCGAGATCTCACTATGTCCGTGATCGCAAGTATAAATATAATATATAAATATGAACATTGTTTTTCGTCTCCTGAACATTTCACATATTGTCGCTTTGGACAAACCAATACTAGGGCGATGATATATCAAACCTCTGTAGGAATGTCGCATTAGTGGGCTCGCACATCAGAACTCGCCGCATGCGTCTTACGACGAATTCGTCGTATAAACAAACGTTATCAAATGGAGCTTCACAGATTGGCCGATGCAACTGCAACTCTGCGACCCTGAGACATTCGTCTAGTTGCATTGGCCAAAGCCTGCATGTCGATGTCCGGCCAATATCGACTCCATGCATGCACACAGCTGCAGAATCGGCCATTTCTCTCCAGACTGTCGCCGTGTTTGGCAGAGCTAGAGCTAGCAGCGCTAGGCAGATGTGCGAGGTTGTGATCATGCAACATTCGCCGGCAGTCTCAGAGGTTTTGATTTATGGCCGTCAGGCACACAAGGCGAGTTGTGATGTGCGAGCCGGCTTAATGTTTCATGGCTGCCTACGCACATATGAGCTTAGCGCCAGTCACGATTGCAATCACTTCAATCTCTTTCAATATTGGTCCACTCGTCTGTCATTTTGTAGGAGATACGGCGACCGGTGATGTTTAAATTAAAATGGCCGACTCGTAGCGGATTATGCAGGCGTAACTGCAACACCGGTCGGGTGCAATTTGTCTTGTCATGTTTTTTTCAAACTAAAATGTTGCATTCCACCAATGTGTGGAGCCAACCGCTAAAAACAAAAAACACGCAATTTCGACATGAGTCAAAAATGTGTAGGCATGTAGAAATTGATAGAAAACGTTCATTGAGTCATGCAGGTGTCGATGCAATGAAATTATCGATGAAAGCGTGTAAAAAATATTGAATTTAATTAATGTTTTAAAATTTTTTTACAGGCACATCTCGGGAGAATTGCAGCATCAGATCCCATCCGCAAAGACTCGCATCTGTGACTCGAACGACCCATTCAAAGAATAATAATGAGTCTCTTGTTTATGACGACATCAATGTTGAAAGCACATCCAACGATAGTGATTCTTATATCAGAATGTTGCGTAGAAAATATATGATTCACGATAATCTTCTATCTATTGACGTTCTACCGATAAAAACTGAGTCTTTTAAGTTTAAAAAACGCTATTCTTATATTGATTCGAAACCGTCCGTGTATCGACTTCCCAAGTCAAACGTGGCTACCGTGAAACGATTCTTATTCCTGGAAACGTGGCGGTCTTTCGGAATGTTTATTGAGAATGCCGAAAATGTGTTAGTCAGCGATTTCAACGAGCAGCACGCTCGTGTAATCAACGTGAGCTGTCTGGACTTGGCGGGCGTTTTAAAAAATGACTGGCAACTGTCATCCATCGGGAACTCTCTTTATTCCAGAATCAACGGGATCGATGCCGCATCGATACCGGAACAGACGTTGAGCGTGCTGAATTATTACGCAAACTGTAGAAATATTAATGCTAAAGAATCGACTCTCGTTGACAAGTCCGTTTGTTTGACACAATTTTTGGAACGAGTTTTGAAAAATAAGGTTGCTTCAAAATTGACGCAAGATAAATTTAATCATTTTGATGAATCGGATGTCATCGATTTAAGTGACGGCGGTGTCGTTAAAAGTAATTTGATGCTCGAAAGTTCAAAGGAAATGTCATCGCGTTCCGATGATAATTTACAGTCATTGCCAGATAATAAACGGCACAGATTATCGTCGTATACATCCGAGGAAGAAAGGCGAAATTTTAAACTGGTTTACGACGGTGATAGCGATTTAGTTGATGAATTATTGACTAACGATGAAATTACGAATTTGAATTGTGGTAATTCGAATTATGCTAATAAAGTTGACATGAATGAATCGGTTGTAATAAAAAGAAAGGTTCGAAATAAATCCAAGTTTGCGGTCGACAGTTATAAAACGGATAGTAGAGGCCGCCCGACAGAGTTAAAAATTAAATTGAACTTGTTACAGTGGGACAAAGACGATAAAAAAGGAATGAGGGGTGTTAACGACGAGAGAGAGCGTCGGAGAGGCAACAGAGGGAAGAGGAAGAATCGCCGTCCGGCGTTCAGGATGAAGTTAAAGCTGAACTTGAACGGTTTGGATATCAAAAAGGCCCCCAAGAATAAGGTCTCCGACTCGTCTCTGACGGTTAATACTAAAGTCAGCCAACCGAAGATTACCAGTGTCACAATTAATAAAACGCCGAAAAAAGATGATAAACCTTTTAAAAATTATAACCTATTCAAGTATTTTAAAGTGGATGAGGTTAAAAAAGGTGATTGTCGTAGTAGTGTGACTAAACAGTTTTTTAAGGATGACGGAAACGCGTCCGTTAATGATATATCGGGCACAAGAGATGATCTTAACACTTCAATTACTGATTGGGCGGTTGATAAACTGAATTCGAGTCATATATCAGTTATAGGACCGCCGTCGAAGAAGACTCGCAAACGAAAACGAATCGAGGAAAAAAATCTGTTTAATTCGAGTTTCAGCAGTAATAATACTTCATTCGGAAGTATTTCAGATACCAGTGTTTGTACGAGTCCGAGAAAAACTGTTAACCTCGTCTTGCGAGGCGGAAAACTCATTCTGGAACGTAACGAAGACATTAAACCTGATATTGCATCAAAAATTGAATCAGTGACGGATGAAAACAGGTCGAATCGTAAGGAGAATATTTCGATTCTTTCTAATTTACTTAAAACCGTGTCGAAGAAGCTAACATATGAAAAACACGTAACAGATGACGTCGACAGACCATCCACGAGCAAGCGTGAAAATAATCGTAATTCTGATGACGATGGATTTTCTATTGTCGAATCTCAAAGGACAAAGACCAGCAACTATAAAAAAGCGAGATTAGACTACAAATATAACGGTAAAACATTTAAAAATCGATCAAAAGAAACGTTTTCTAGTACGTCGAAGAAGCATAAGAAAAATACAAAAGCACGTCATAACAATGTGAGAGAAATGAAAACTGACGACAGTAGAAACGAGCCAGATTCAGAACATAACCGTAAAAAGCAGGATCATCCATATTTCACTGACGATACGGTTATTTTAGTAAGCGATGATGACTTCATACCGGTCGGTAATTGGGCGAACAAGTGAGACAAAACGAAGAATAACACCCAAAATATAATATAATATAAAAAGATGGACGCTGATGTCATATATTAATTATAGATCGAGCGTTGTTCATTATTTATAGTAAACTAGCAGAGCCAGCTGCGATCGCCAGTCTGTCTCGCTAGGTCTTACAGACGGCTTGGCGGTGTTGGATATTAATATGATTGTGAAGTATGCATAGACGGCGCCATCATGTTCCCTTCGGGATGGATTTTCATTCACCTCAGACAGTTTGACATGTCGCTAATTTGTCAGTTTTACGATTTGCAAGTCGTCACCGCCAATATAAATTTGGGGTCATATGCGTAGTCTATTCTGAAGTCTGGCCTTCACAATATCGTCTGACACCACCTCTGATAAGCCTAGCAGAACAGCTGGCAATCGCCGATTCCTACCAATGACATTTTAATAGAATATAATAAGTTTATATATTGCACTTTATCATTCATCATTCATACTTATTTGTTTTCGTTGAACTAAGAATACATATTACACGTGTTGTTGGTTAGTTTTTATAATTCATTAAACCCTGCCTAAACCAAACAATAGTAGTTTAAAATATTCTTCTATCTATTAACACAATCACTGCTGAACTTTTAAATACCTTTTAATTACCACATTTAAATAACACGTTAATTATATCTAATGGCCAAGTACTCCAAACGCGCCAGTCGCGGTGTTAGCACTAACGCAACGTCTTACGTGGGCGAAGTCGGCGCTCACAACTCAAATATATAAATGTATAACGAAAAAAAAAACTGTCTACGAACATTTTCACACACGGTTATACGTTTGAGTTGCGCGCGCCGCTCTGCTCCGCGCCGACTTTGCCCACGTAAAACACCCCGCAAATGAGTTACCCATAGTGGCCGCGCGGCTTAAGCATTGGACTATAACGCCGTGGGTCCCAGGTTCGAATCCTGGTCTGGCAAGTACACATATTGTTTTTCAATTTGTGTGTGAGTCAGGATATGGACCTAATAGGTTGAGCAAGTGGCTGACATCCATTTCTCGTAAAAAACAAAAATCTGTTTAAACAAACCTCTACTCTGTGGAGGCCCATATTATGATCCTATTAGGATCGGTCATGGTCGGAAAACTGAGTTAAAATCCTTACAGCGCTGACGGCACAAATGTTGTGTACGCATTAGGTAGCCATTAGATATAATTAGCATGTTATTTAAATGTGGTAATTAATAATAGTAATTAAATACTCCGCGGTGAATGAGTTTTAAAAATCCAAAATTATGTATGATTTAAGTGCATTATTTTAAATATTTTGTAGACAGATGCGTATTATGGCTAGGTTTCCCAGGGTTTAATTGAATTTTAAAAACTAACTGACAATATCTGTAAACTGTATTCTTATTTCAATGCAAACAAATACGAATAATTGACAAAGCTTAGTCTGTACTATCTATGGTGGATCCACCCTACCTCCACCCATCGCCACAGCAGGATAGTCTAATTTTTCATACATTTAGATTATTGCGTTGCAATACGTTTTATTTATTCAATGGGGGAAGATCCCATTAGATTGAAAAAAAATATAAAAACTATCTCTCGTAATGAGTCTTTCAAGATACTCATAATTTTAACCACTCTGAAGGGGTGTGTCAACATGCTTTGCTTAAGCCTCAATTACATTGAGCTTCTTTACGAGCTGTTTATTGGCGAATTTACAATTTGCCTGTAAAGTCGCCCAGTGTAATCATCGAATAAGCTAATAAGCAGGTTGTAAACACTCTACCGAGAAAAGTTGCCTACTGCGTCTGCACAGTACCAACCTCCCGGTAAAAAAACGAACTACGTTCCGTCAAAATAGTCGCTGGCTTGTGGCTTCTCAGCGAATGGAAAGTTTTGTGTGTAATCATCAAATCGCAGTAGCTGAATCGACCGCTTTTAAATTTGCCAATAAACAGCTCGTAAAGAAGCTCAATGTAATTGAGGCTTTAGGTGCAAAAATGGTATTTTATTTTAAAGTTAGTAGGTTCTTAATAATACTACCGAATGAATTCCAACATGCTTAATTTATTATTTAATAAATTATCTGGGTGAGGAAATAGAAATGATATTATTTTTATCACGTACAAAAATGGAAAAGTAGTAGCTACTTAATTATAGTACCTACCTAATTATGGCGTAAAATAGTAATAATTGACTATTATAATATTATTTGCCAATAACCGATATTACAGGTGATAAAGAATAAATGATACGTCCTTTTTACGTACGTCATTTTTTACAATATTATAATATATTATTATCCTAAGAGATTTTGGAAAACGCACCAACTGCTCATTTAAGCGACATTTTATTAATATTTTTACATTTTCACTTCGATATGTACGCTACCGAATTGTCTACCTATTTGAAAAATATCCGATGATTTCGCAGAAACGTGACGTTTAAAATCCACATTTTCTTACATACCGTGTACGATTCGCCATATTGCTATTCACAGCCGACCAATTGACGTCTTCGTCGCTTAAGACCTTCTAATCCTTTATTTTCAAATGGAACCGATTATTTTAATTCAAATATCGTAATGTAGACATTGGCACACTTGTGAGAAAACCATAATCTTGGTACGATTCACTACGTAAATTATCTTCTGACAGCCGCGTCCGCCACTGCTATAATTTCATAGATAACGTGATATTCCAAATTTGATTTTTTTAAAATACTTTTTATGGCTGTCACATTTATTATTTTTATTACATTATTATTACCTACATACTTTTTTTATTGAATAATTACCTTTCCGTAGATTAATATAACCAAAATTTATGCCAAATTTGAATCTACTGAAGACAAAATTGCCATTGTAATGAATGAAACAGATAATTTAAATTTTTATTTTAGACAATCTGACATTAGTGAAAGACATTATATTATCATAACGGGTGATATTATAATAATATCTACATAATATTTATATGTATCCACTACGGGATGAAGGGTTCCGCAACCTGATTATACTACTATCGATTATATGAATTTGTGATATTATACCTATTTCTATCGTCTTTATCATCATCGACCTGGACCTATCCACTGCTGGATAAAGGCCTCCCATAACAGATTCTACTCCTTTTTGTCATATGAATTGATATATTTATCAAAATCAGTGATATTATAAAACTATCTATTTGTAATGCCATTATTATCATGAGTCTGAATCAATCCACTGCTGGATGAAGGCCTCTCTGTTTGTATTTCTGTCGGTCTTATGAATTGCTATATTTATCAAAATTGCTGATATTATATTTACCCATTCATAATATCATCATCAACCAGGATCAATCCGCTGCTGGATGAAGGTTATCCCAACCTAATTCTACTCTACTTGGTCATATAAATTGCTATATTTTTTTAAATTTGTGAATTTATATACCTACCCATTTATATCGTCATCAACCTGTATCAATCCACTGCTGGATGAAGGCCTCTATAAGCTGATTCCACACCTTTGGATCTTATAAATTTCTATTCTTATCAGATTTTGTCAATTCCTCTCAGATATAATATGACCATTATTTATCAACATTTGTTTCGATATGAATGTCCCGCACCGGAAGACTGTTATTTAAGGTTAAATTTTAATTCAAAATTTGATTTTTTAAATATTATTCAACGGCTGCAAGCATTTATTTTTTATAGACTGCTAACCTTTTATTATCCAAATGGGTCCCGTGGCAGATTAATATTCATGTTATATTGGATCGCTTTTCATAATAATCACATACATTGCTTTACATTCGAATTTATGAGATGTATAATTATTATTTATCATATTTAAATGCACGTGTTTTAACGAAGCATTTATATAACTACACATATTATATTCTATTAAAATGTCAGTGGTCGCAATCGGCGATTGCCAGCTGTTCTACTTGGCCTATCAGCCTGAGGTGGTGTCAGACGATATTGTGAAGGCCGGACTCCAGAATAGACTACGCATATGACCCCAAATTTACATTGACAGTGATGACTTGCAAATCGTAAAACTGACAAATCAGCGAAATGTCAAACTGTCTGGGGTGAATGAAAATCCATTCCGAAGGGAAAACTCTATGCATACTTCACAATTATATTAAAATCCAACACCGCCAAGCCGTCTGCAAGACCTAGCGAGACAGACTGGTGACCACCAGCTGGCTCAGCTAGTCTTACAATAAATGTCTTGATTGAAATTGATTATTTATGGGTGGTAATAGAAATGTCACATTTTTCGATTATTCCTGCAAATTCTAAATTTGAATTCTGACACGTCAAATGATCTTGTTATAGGCAGTTCGCGAAAGAAAACAAATGACAATTATTAGTTTGACAGTTAAAAAACAGTGACATGGTTTTAGATTATATTTTCGTAGTAATTAGTGAAGAAATATGCACTTATTTCTTGTTAAAACTCATAGTACGCTAATGCGCCTCTTACAGAATTGAATAGTTTTGTGGAATTATCATTGTGATTTGTGCAATATCGATTATACAGAAAGTATTAAGCGACACTATATTCAATTTGAGGTAGATTGACAGCAAGACGCGAAAATGTATGGTGACGGATATAAAACGTGATTTAAAAATGATTTCATCTGTGATTGTGTCGAGTTTTATCAGATTGTGCCGGATTTAAATGGAAGTAGATTCGGTACTCTAAAAAATGAATTGAAATAGTTTAAAAATCAAGAAAATGGTATTTAAATAAAAAAAATTGGTGCGTTTTCCAAAATCTCTTAGGATAATAATATATAGGAGATACTCAATTTATCTACATTGTAATCATGTTTATTCATTTTTAAGGGCAGAGCAAGTAACGTATACTTCCCGTTTCCATTTCATCAGTTTGACAGCATCTATCAAATCGTGTACACTTGTCTGCTTCATTATATATTAGTTTCTTTTTTAGTCTTTAACTTCCTACCCGTTGTTTTTGGATTTCTGTTGCATTAGCTGGCTCTCGCATCTAAAATCGCCTCGTTTGCCACACAGCCATAAATCAAACCTTCTAGGAACGTCGATTCAGTCTTTAGAAATTTGGATCCAGCGGTGTTCGTATGCGTTCTGGTGTCTTCGAGTCGCAGCCCGAGAAGCATGCGATTTGTTGATAGCAGCACTAGATGTTTTTTTCAAACTAAAAAAAGGCATTCGACCAATCTGCGAAGCTCCGGCAACGTGTGTTTTGTGAATGACAATAATATCACATCGACGTATTCGACACATTGCAGACTTGCAGAGCTTAGACCTGAGAGCCGGATGAAAGGCTTTTTTTTTTTGATCTTTTGAGTTGTGATCTTTTATTACATTACATTGTCAAACTTAACATTTTTAAAACACATTAGCGATGTAATTTTAATTTTATTTAAAAAACATGCCTTTGAACTCATTCACTGCGGACCAGTTAATTACTATTTAATTACCACATTTTAATTATCATGCTAATAGTATTTTATGGCCATCTCAAGCCGTGTCTACATCGGCAACAAGTTGCTGGCAACCTCATTAATTTTTGATCAAACAAATTTTGATAATTATCGTGAAATTTAATGAGGTTGCCAGCAACTTGTTGCCAGTGTGGACATGGCATAATGCTGACACCCAAACATTTCCTGCGATGGAACACTTTGCAAATCCTGAAATTTTAACAGAACACCTTGCTTACATTTTTTACATTATCAATATCATTTTTTTTTAAATTAGAAAAATCAATTATTTTATTTATTTATGAAGGGTATACTTCAGTTGAGGCATGGTCTAAAAAGATCGTGGCTAGGCGATGCGCGGATTGTGCAAATGACGCGTGCCGAATGAAATATAATTTGTCATAAAAATTCAACATGCTTTCATTTAATGTTATGTTTATTGTTATATTACTAATAATAATAGTATATTCATTGACATGTTTTCTTTTTCAAGTACATACGTAAAGTTTTTTAGTCATCTTTACACAATTTAAGAATATATTCATCCGACGCCATGACAAAACAAATCGACGTGCGCACACCTCGACTGTCGGTCTCCGATTGGCGACGAGTGCGAAATTTCGTTGCACCTACTGTTGAAAATTATTTGCTGTTTCACTGAAGTACGCTCTTAATTATAAAATAAATATAAGTGAATGAAGTTCTTAATGACTTCGATGGTTTTGGATTTTTTTCAAATCCTTGCGACTGATATTAAGAAATCAGGCGTAATATTAGAAAGTTGAATAATTAATTCTTAAATGTAGTCCGTCATCGAGCCTGTTCCTAACCTTTGACTTTGTATAATAAGAAAATTCTGCTTCACACAAATACATACAGTAAAACCTCGTTAATAAGATCACGGGTAATTCTAAATTCGCCGTAATTTGAAATTTTCACGAAAAAAAAGTCCCTTGAACATTATTTTCATATAAAACAAGACCTATAATTCGAAATGATTTCAGAGTCTTGGCATATAAAAATATTCATTAAATCGTAAAAAGGCACACTATTTCATGAGCCAGTCATTAAAAATTGTGACAGACTTTTCTTAAAACATAAATTACTTATTTTAAGAAGGTAATAAAAATAAGCCTGACATTTTATGACCCATTAACACGCATGGAACCGGAAATTTGGTAGGCACATCTATGGTCATGGACGATATTGATGAAAATCAAATTTCGTATTAACTAGGTTTTACTGTAGCTTGTTTTAACACGCTGGAGTGCTCTTCTGATAAATTCGTGGAACATGGTTTGTGGGAAACCTTTTCCAAACATTGTTTTTCTTCGGTCATATTCGCCCCTTAGGAGCATGTGGACACCACGCGGTGCCTCCAAGAATCCCTTTCGCTCACCAATCTTTTTGCATCGTTCAAGGTCATACTAACATCCCGTAGCTCCGCCGTATATACTCTATAGATAGCAGCCGTAAAGGGTGGAGGTAGGCTGTTAAGATATGCCATAAATGGTGCACAATAAACTTTGTCAGTCATACGTATTTGTTTTCATTGAAATTAGAGTACAATTTATTGATGGTTTTGGTTAGTATTTTAAATTCAATTAAACCCTGTGAAAACCAAGCCATAATAGAATTTAATAGTCAAAAAATACTCATAATTAAAATTATGCAATTAAATCATATATAACTTTGGATATTTTATAGATAGAATAGTATTTGTTATTTATTATAGTTTGGTTAGACAGGGCTAAATGAATTTAAAAAAAAATGAACCAACAATATGTGTAATGTGTATTCTCAATCCAACCAAAACAAATAAGTAAGAATGAAAAGTGTGCGCAATTTTGTCGTATCGGCCAAAGTATACCAAAACTATTATGGTTTGGTTAGGCAGGGGTTAGTTCATTTTTAAAAACTAACCAACACCATCTGTAAATTGTAGTCTTAGTTCAATAAAAACAAATACGTATGGCTAACAAAGTTTAATGTGAACTATTTATCGCGGATCTTAACAGCCTACCCCCACCCTTCGCTACTGATAGATAGTATTTAACGGCCTTCCAGGATGCCGGAATCCGGTTGGCTCAATCCTCAATCCAACAAATCCATCAATATTCTCAATCCAACGAAAACAAATAAGTAAGAATGAAAAAGTGTGCGCAATTTTGTCGTATCGGCCTAAGTATACCAAAACTATTATGATTTGGTTTAGGCAGGGGTTAGTTCATTTCTAAAAACTAACCAACACATTGCAAAAACAAATACGTATGGCCAACAGAGTTTAATGTGAACTATTTATCGCGAATCCACAGCCTACCCCCACCCTTCGCTACTGATAGATAGTATTTAACGGCCTTCCAGGATGCCGGAATCTGGTTGGCTTGAAGAGCAGGCAAGTCAGGTTGAATAATATTTTTTATCTATTATGGTTTAGCCTATGCAGGGCTTAATCTTTAAAAACTAACCAGCACCATCTGTAATAATTCTGTTTATACAGTTTTTTATTATTAATAAATTTATGAAAACATTTTAGTCAAATTTATTCAATGCTCATTCTCTGAGGATTGTAGCTAATTCTGATGGTAGGTTTATATATCGTCTCTGTTCTGGCAGAACACACTAACTGGAGAATACTAGTTTTGAGTAATTTGACTTTGAAGTTGTTAATATGTTTGAAGTGGTCTATCATGTGAGTTTATTAAGTAATCGTAAAAAGTATGACTTTAAAATAAAGACTGTTTATTTATTAAGAAGGTTTCCAGACGGTAAAGTTTGAAATAAGGAACATTTTGGTATAACTAACTCAATATGTCATTTTTTCGAATTAGTGTCTTCTGCCAGAACAGTGACGATTTATACAAAAATGGTGTATTGAAGTAAAATTGAAACGTTGAATGCAGAAGTGGTGTAATTCATTTTGACAGTAAATAAATAATACATTTTCCAATGCATTCAGGTAAAAATAGTCACTATTAGGTGAAGATGCTTTTAATGAGTAGACTGTGCAAAGGGCATCAAAGTTTCTCTATTACACCAACATTTACAGAGTTTCTACTAAAACCAACCCTAATTTCTGTAAATCAACCTTTTTTGACTTACACTACTTCAGCTCTCAACGGCTCATATCGCACACACTTAATAATAAAGTGACCTAATCCAAAAAATGCGATTTTTTAGGACAGCCCAAAAACAGATTTACACATAGGGCTTCTCTCAATTAAATATTGATTTTACCACAGTTTTTTTTTGCTTATAATGATAATTTGTTAAATTGAGATTTATACTGTAAGTAATTTTAATAATGGTAATTGTTGATTAAATTATTTTCAGGGATTTAAAAAAAAGTTATTATTTTAGGTAAATTTATTACAAAATAATTCGTGGGTATTCTGCGAATAAGCATTAAGTCAAAAATACTAGTTTTGAGATAATCGAGTTTGAATGTTTGGACGGTCTTAACTTTTTTTATATATATAAAAGGCAAATTCCTTTCTGCGATATTGCTTTGAGTATGACTTAGTGCAGTTTCGCACGCAGAATTTTGTGAATCCTGAGAATGAGAGAAGCAAATGCACTAAGTCCATTTAGTGCTTTTTCTCTGAATAGATGTATGTTTTTTTGACTTATAACATAAATTATCTTCGCCAGTTTTATAGATATGACTGTGTGTGTTTTTGTAGACTATAGAGCGTACTCTTAATAAGATTACCTCATTATTAAGTCAAAACAGCAAAATTTTGACTTAGTGCTTTTTTGCAGAATACCCACGATATTCCAAATTGTTTTGAACGTTGTTAATTGTAAAACAACCCATATTAAAATAAAACATAAATGTATATCTCATATTTTGTATAATTACGCGTACACAGAGGAAACGGGGAGGAGATGTAGTAATACTGTCGAACTTGATTATTACGAGGAAGATGGGACCGACTGAATTTGCTCGTAATATCGTTATATAAAATTTTTCGTGCCACATTCTATTTAAGCATAAAACAAAAATTCTGAAAACCATCGTAAAAATCCCCGAAACAAGCATGGTATTCATAACTACAAAAGAAGTTGTTTATTGTAATGAATTAAGTGCTGAATCGCCGGCGCTGGTAGATACCTACTGACTTCACAAAGCTTGGATTTTTTACATGCAATTTCAACCATATGCATGTATACTTTTTCAATGTCGGCGAAAACACCAATTAGGTACATCGGATTTTATTGCTTAGGGTTGAAAATGTTGTTTTTAAATGATCGACACATTAACAGTTTTGCTCGGTATACCCGAGAAGTAGCTCGTTATAACAATGAATGTAATAATCAACGAATGTTTCCTCATTACATCGGAGATCTCGCTATTTCCGTGATCGTAATAACCAAGTTCTACTGTATTTGGCAGTTTTAAAATATTATGGATAACAAGTATTAAAAGCGGCCGTAGATGGGTTTAGTAGTTGTTTATTAATTTTTTATTGACATTACAATATTCATTAGTATTTTTTGGTGAATAGTTCAGCTCAAAATAGTTTGCAAAAATCCTAAATCTAATTAAAAATAACCAATCTGACAAATAGTCAAAGATGTTGAAGAAAACCTCCTTGTATATAGATATGAGTATAAACATAATCTCTGGGAATACTGTACTAATGTTTATACAAACTCTCAAGTAATGAGAGATTATTCCTTTTGCTTCAAACTGCCAATTGCTTCAGTGTTTTTATTTTTTAAGGGAATCACAAAGCTCAATCTGGAAGTACATCATTCAACATCTTTGCGTGTAACATAGAAATAAATGATTTTAAATCGGACTGCGTCATGCAATATAGATCTACAAAATACATTTTATAAAATTGTGTGTGGCAAGCACACGTGACAAAAGTAAAAAGACAATCTCAGTAATCCATTCCATCTTCACTTCCACTTACGTTTACCGCATTGTCACATTTACATGATCTTCATAAGACGAAATAACCAAATTAAGAACTATGTATTATCGCTTGTCTACGACACTGCGATATGTTAAATTTAAGAGGCGATCAACTATTTCTGTTTTCTTATTAGTTGGCCGGACGAATTGAAATAACAACACAAATATAGATCCCTCCCAGCACCACACTCTGTCTTAATAGAGTATATCTTGAGGTCTTACGTGCAGTGTTTTATGCCCTGGTGTCAGGAGTAGATACCCAAGACTAAGGTCACCACGCACTTTGAGTTTACAGAGACTTATAATAAAGTGCCCATGGGAGAGATGAGCCTGGTGAACTAACAAAATGACAGCAATTTTAGTACAAGTATTAGCATGCTCGGCCGCTTGATAATTTAAAGCCAACACATTAACCAGTTTCATCTTTTTTTGAACATGTCCGATGCTAAGAGAATCATATTATGGACTTCCACAGAGTGGACGTTTGTAATTACAGATTTTTGTTTTTACGACAAATGAATGTTAGCCACTTACTAACCTATTATGTCCATACTCGTGACTCAAAACACAAATTGAAAAACAATATATTGTGTATTTGCCAGACGCACCACGCACACGACTTTATAAGTCGACGCATAAGCCGCCCGGCCATCATTGCCAATTCATTAGCCGGCAAAATTACTGTCTAAAAAGGGACTTGTAATCATATTTCTTAGTTTTATGTCTTATCTATAAATGGTAACGCAATCCGATTGTAGACCTTAATGCCTCGTTAAAGAGAGTGTATTTAGTATGACAATGGTAAGTATTACTTATATATTTATTCATTAATCTCAAGGCACTATTAATTGTTAGAACAATGGATACATGTCGGAATTATTAACTTCACATTTATGTTCAAAATCAAACTACTAAGTAACATTAAAAGTAATTTTAGTCCTTATTTCCATCACTATAAGGTTGTGTTTACTGTGATGGAATAATAAATATTATAATAATTAGTTGACATCAGCGGCGAGGGGTGGAAGTAGGCTGTTAAGATTCGACATAAACAGTGCACACTAAATTTTATCAGTTATACTTATTTGTTTTCATTCAATTAAACCCTGCCTAATCAAACCATATTAGCTTAGGTACGCTATGGGCGATCCGACAACAAAATTGCACACTTTCAGTCCTCCATATTTGTTTTCGTTGAATTAATAATACATATTACATCCAAAATGGTAGAGCGGCTTAAGCATCGTCTTGTAATGTCTTAGGGTCCCAGGCTCGAATCCTGGGTCTGGCAAACACACATTTGTTTTTTGGAGTCAGAGTATGGACCTAATAGGTTGAGCAAGTGGCTAACATTCATTTGTCGTCAAAACAAAAATCTGTTAATACAACTTCCACTCTGGAGGTCCATAGTATTACAGATGGTGTTGGTTAGTTTTTTTTTTGTTCACAAACCACAATCGATAAAAAATATTCATTTATCTATAAAATATTTAAAATGATGTATGGTTTAATGGCATAATTCTAGATATTTTATAGATAAACGAATATATTTTTACTATTATCTACTATGGCTTGGATTAGACAGGGCTTAATTGAATTTTAAAAACTAACAAACACTATCTACACATAGTAGTCTTAGTTTAATGATAACAAATACGTTTGTCTTACAAAATTTAAAATGCACTATTTATGTCGAATCTTAATAACCTACCTCCACCCTTCGACACTGGTTCACATCTATGTTTATAACAAATAATAACATGATATATTAAAATTACTATGTATTGAAATGAATAAACAAACCATTTTCACCCTTAATTCTTATATTTATTATAATTTCAAAGTTGCATTTACCATGACAAATAATACAATTATAAACATTAAGTTCACATTCTTTTTCAAAGGTTATTTAAACAGCAAAATAATAAATTATTTATAATTTATCTTAGTCCTTATTTCTACATATTATAAGGTTGTGTTTGCCATGACAAAAATATAATTAGTTAAGTAGTTAATGATTAGTTCACAATATCTATGTTCAAAGGGAAATTTCTTAATTATAATATAAATGTTTCGAAGCATTATGTACCTTATTTTTATTGTTTGGAAGGTTGCTTTTATCATGACAAGATGTTCACATCCATTTTAAAATGAAAAAAATGAGCATAATTATTATAGTTAACACACTTAAATTATTACCAGGCGCACACACGGGGGAGGGATTTAGGGTCAGGACCACCCCCATATCCGAAAAAAAATTCAAATTATTTAGGTAAATGGTAAATTGTTATAATTAGGAACATAAGTAAAATGAATAATTTTAAAGCAACTTTAGTCTGTATTTATAATTAATTTAAGGTTGTGTTTTGTTTACATACATTATATTATTTAAGTTTTATTATATTATGTTCAATAAAAAATACTTTTGTGTGACATTATTGTGTACTTATCACCATTTTAATTTGATCGTGCACATACTAGATTATATAATAAGAAAAAACATTTAAAACACTTTCTGGTAAACAAAACACACACAAATATCTATTATATACTTATAATATAAAATAAAATTAATAATTAATTATAGTAGGTACATAATATATTATTTTTAATATATCTTATGCAATGAGACATAAATCTGAGCATCGCAAGGCTGTCAGATGCTAGATTATATCCGTATCGATTTGAGTTACCCCATCTCCACTTGTCATGTATATGCGGCTGTGATTTGTGCACGGCCGCCTTCAATGATGCTATAAACGTGTCAGAATGAAATAATTTTAGTGCCACACGTCCTTAACGAAAGAGTTAAAAAAATAAAAAAAGAATCTTCGGCTTACTATGCCGTCATTTATCTTTAGTGACATTTAGTGTCCTCTGTACCCGTTTACTGAAACTTGGAGGAGTCAGGTGTTGAAAGTGATGAATCGAAATTATTCCGTCCTCCATATTATGGCACAGCAAACTTTTCAAATGCCTCAAAGTTGGCCTTGGTTGATATCAAGTCGGCGTGGCCAATTGGGCCCGTGTGTGGACAGACCCTGGCAAGAAGCTCCATTCGGTCGGATCCCACTTAATAAATTGTACTAGGTACATAATAGGGTTACTGCCAAAAGTTGGTAAGTCTAGAAATCGTGTTTTGAGTAACCGCAATTTGAAGTTTGACTTGCCCTCTAAAATCAGACATAATGCTTTTTTCTTTGCGCTTTATGTGCACGTTCTATATATCGGATGACCTTGATTTTTTTGACACATAATCCGTTATGAACTTTAAATACCTAAATTATCGACTTACCAACTTTTGGCAGTAACCCCGCAACCGAGACATAAATCTGAGCATCTGATGGAGGGGTGTCAGATGCTAGATTATATCCGAATTGATGAGGCAAAACCTGGATGTTTATGGAACAGACTATCAGAAGATTGGAGTACAATTAGTGACGTCCCTAAGCAAAGTGCTGCTCTCTAGACAGACTGAAAACCCCCCCCCCCCCCGCGTTAATCATAAATTGGTGGAATTATTGTATTATTAACTTTCTTGGAATTAAAATCGGTTTTCAACTTTTAATAACACACCTTAATTACCAGAGCGTTGGAGCGGAGCACTGGAGCAATGGGTTTTACACGGAGCACTGAAAATTTGTTGTGCTCCGCTGCTCCGGATGTTTTTTTTATTATTAAATTTTCACCCTAAAATCCAATGAAAATAGTATTTTTTGACACTGCATCACCGAAATTATTCTAAATATTGCAACACTGCCGAGTGATAAATAACCTCACTTTTTTGACAGAAGAGGCAAATAATGAGAGACAATTTGCTTTCGGGAATTTTGTTTAATAGAAATTATTAATGAAAATGACGATTATTTTAAAACTACTTTTTTTTAAATTTTTTTTAACATTTGTATACATATAATACTTAGTAAAACATTTTACCCAGAGTGGAGCAGACTGTGGAGCGGAGCCGGAGTAAGTATTAGGTCCCCGAGCGGAGCAACTCAAAGAAGGGCCCAGTCCAACGCTCTGCTAATTACTGTCATTTTTTTTAGATATTACTGCCGATATTCAGTTTTTGTATTTGTTTCAAAATTGCAAATTATAATAAACTAAATAAACTAAAAAATATACTTCCCCTAGATTTAATAAACATATTAATATTATCCTATTTCAGAATAATTATTGTTTAATTAATGGTCAGTGTTTTTTGTACACATAATAAAATAGGTATAGGTCGGCAATGAGGAGGTTTTAAAACGAGAACTGAAAGAGAACCTTACGTACAGCTATCATCGAAGATATCCTTCCGCTCGGTGTCCTGTCATTTGAGGACTCTTTCTAATCATCAGCTTAACATCACGGATGATGTTGGAGCTACGATACAATACTTATGTTAATAGCTAAGTTATAATATAAAGCATTTTTAAGTCACAAAGTGAATTTAATATATTATTATGATTTAATATTTAGGTAATTCATCAAAAAGGCAATAGATGGATGGCTTAATATACTAAAATGTATTGTTATTTTACTATATAAAGGATGCGTTGACAGTGAAGTGGATTGAAGATATAACTTGTCATGTCGTCTAACTTGGATGTGACAACATGAGCCTTGGAATGAGGAGATAAGAAAACGGTCCAAGCAGTATCTTGTCAGATCTAATGTGTAGATCGGATGTTAGGCCTGGTGCTATAGATAAAGCTAGTCTGCGTTTTCTTCAAGTTCCGTTGGCCTTACAACATCATCCACAGGGAGTATATATTATGACCTAACTGGCAAATCACAAAGATTCTTTGAGGCACGGTATGGTGTGCATTTTCTCAATCTAAGACTACGTCCAGACACGTGTAGTGTGTAACGTAATGTAACGCGAATGTAGTTATGATCCTTACATGTAAAGCTCATAGCGACGTTTGCGCTGATCCATCGGCTGTTAGTTTTTGACACAAACACAACATACAATTCGCGTTACATTACACGCGTCTGGACGTGCCATAAAGAGCAGAAATTAGTCGCGAGTGGAGAACTACAAGGTTCTAAGTGTTTGTCCTTGGAGAAACAAAAGTAACGGATCTACCGAGAGTGTCCGAATAACAATGTCGGTTCTTACCAACCGATATTATTGGCTGGGCGTGGGTGAGCAAGATGCGTCGGATCTGACAGTTACTGCTATGTTCACCAGACAGACAGATGTTTTTATAAACGTTTAGAAAAGTTTCTATAACCTGTATTTTTATTCATTATGGCAAGCAATAGGTCACAAAGGATATTTGATGAAACATCTTTGATTGCTCGTACTGAAAAATAGCATTTTGCAGATCCGACTTTTTTAATAGGGACCGACGAATGGGCCTCCATAGAATGGAGGTTGTATTAACAGATTTTTGTTTTTATGAGAAATGGATGTTAGCCACTTGCTCGGCCATTGTGGCGACAATAGAATAATAATTATTATGTAAAAACTATTGCATAAAGCTTTTCTCATTCATTATGTCATGGTATACATCCGAATGGGTGTAGAGCACAGTTTCTTAATCCTCCGTAACCCTGATTATGGTAGCAGTTTTAGTTTCGTAACCCAAGGGAACGTTAATAAAATAACACAGGTACAGATATCTGCTAAAGATACTAATACAGTATGCGGGGAGTCGCCAAAAACAGTTTTATAGAATTCTGAAGGTATTATTTCTGACTTGAATGTCTTTTACGTTTTATAGGCACTCGCAGTTTAACCTTTTCTATGCCTCACGATATTACTAATGACAGTAACTGACAGGCCTCAGATTTTTAACGTCAGTATTTCATAATTATTCAAACAGATGTCACTGTGTGTTTAATTTTTAAGATTATACAAGTAAATTAACAGTGGCTAGTATAGGCGAGTTTATGTTGTATCGGAAATATATGTCCGTATATTAAAGACCGTAGCTTAACGGTCATAATTATTATAAGGTTCGTTAGTGTCCATTTGTATAGCCCGAGCTGTCTTGTCTTTCAAACATGCCTCATCGGAATATTAATGCAATCATCAGATAGATCCCCAGGTATTTTAGTTGCATCAATTTATGAGTGATTGGCCGTATATTAATAACCGTCCAACCTCTTTGGGTCATATAGTACTGACATAAAATTCATGTCTAAATAAAACACGGTTCTTGTCGGTTTACACTTTACAGGGAGCCAGCGGCAAACAAATTTTGAAAATAGCCGATATACAGAATTATTTGTTAGGTTAGGTTTTCATTCTTGAATTCATGAAATCTGCCTAAATCAGCTATGAAAATTGAATTAATGTTCATATTTAATCTAATAAAATTGGAGACAGTATAGTACGGACATCTCTTTCCGATAAAAAAGCTCACGGTGAAATTTACGTACAATTTACATGTAACCAGTTTAAAGTCGGACGAGATAACTCGCAAAATTTGTATGTGCGGCCTGTCGATCACGGCATCATAGAGTGAGAAATCTTGCTGAAGGCATAGAATCGGTAAAATTCCTGGAAACTCAGTGTGTGGTGAACTTACTCTTGAGTTGCTCAATATCTAACGGCTTCACTTCACTGTCAACGCAATCTTAGTTAACTTAACACTTAAATAGATAACAATATTAAATACATATCTATATTTTAATAACAACTTAAAAACACACAAATTAAGTAATAAATCACAAATTATGTAGTTATGTTATTAAAATGGATTTAAAGATGTTTTACATAATAGAATTGCTACTTTACCTACCTAAAGCAGGTTTTTACAATGGTCTGTGATAAAAAATTATCGAGCTAATGTAAAGAGACCGCATCACACTCAAGATCGGTTGCCTGATATTTCACACCCGTTAGGTATTTCAGTTCCTATTAATTCTATCTTCCCTGGTCTAGACTTATGCCTGGAAACTTATATGTATGCAGTTCGCCGTATCACACTTCACTGTGTAACGTTGTATCGGAAATATAATATGGCCGTACATTAAAGACCGACCAACCTCTTTAGGTTGTATAGTAGGTACTGAGATAAAATTTATGTCCAGCCAGCGGCAAACAAATTTTGAAAATGGCCGATATACTAGATTATTTTTTGTTAGGTTAGATTTTCATTCTTGAAGGTACATTATTGTCTACAATGCTCCACGAACAATGCATAATTTTTTAATCTCGGTGCTATAGAGATAACCGTTTAGTATAATACATGTCGGTTTACACTTAACAGGAAGCCTGCAGCAAAATTTTGAAAATACCCGATATACTGGATTATTTGTTAGATTAAGTTTTCTTAAATTCATGAATTTTGCCAAAATTGGCTATGAAAATTGAATTAATGGTTCGTATTGAATCTAATAAAATTGGAGACCGTATATTATACTGTCATTGCTTTCCGATAAGAAAGCTCAAGGCGAACTGTGCCACAGTGAAATGTAATAAGTACAATTTATATGCAACTGTATTTTATGGCCTCAACCACACCAAGTAATAATAATTAACAGCAGTTAACGTTTTAAAATGTAGTTATGGCCAGGGTTTTGCTTCAGTATTCATGATAACATTAGGAAACGTGGTCTCTTCCTTATAGTTAAAAGCTCATACAGGACGGTATCTGTCAATCGAAGCTCTCGTAATGATATACATAATGTAATTAATATTAAAATAGAAATGATCTTATTTACAAAATATTCAGAATTTTTATATAATTATATATTTTTTTTTTATAAATCTTTGAGAATCTATAGTACGCTGCGACTAAAATTCAATAAAAACAACCCATAAATCGTAGCTCATTGAATTTATACATAGTAATCAAGGCCTGAATAAAAACGAACCAGAAGTGCGAGTGAGAAAGCATTCGACACGCTTATATCTCCGCCATATGTGTTAGAGTAAGATAGAATTTCTACGGCTGAATTAAATATTTTTTGTACACGTCGCTGGTAAATATTAGTTTTAATGACTCCATTTATTTAAAAACTGCGAGCACGTGTTACTGAAATATATTGTTTTTGTTTAAAATATAAAGTTAGTGGTAATAATTTTTTGTCAATTTAGTAGAAAATATGTTGTGCTTAAATTTGGTAGCCGTACTGAGAAGTAACATGATGGTCATGGCCCTCACATTCTGAAGTTCGCTCCAGGCTAGGATATTTGGCGGGCCCCCCTACCTATCGCTAAGAGTAAAGGCAGTGTGACGCGCTGCAGTAGCGTTTTCCAAATGGTGTACGTAGTAAAATTAATGTGTATTTTCAATATGTACATCCATTTGAATTATGGAGTTGTCGAGTATCGGCACACAGTTAAAAATTGTATCGTACAACTAAATATTTTTAATTATCAATATTATTGAAGTAAAATGGCGACGTTTTTACTATTAGAGTAAATTTGTTATCTGTGTTTATCTCACTTATCTGGTCGACTCGGCCCGGGCCCCCAGGCTAGAGCAATGTCAGCCCCCCCCCTTGTGGGGCCCATTATGATGGTACTATAATGTTTCATGGTTAAGTTAATAATAATAAAATTGAGGTTCGACTGTGTGTTATACCATTGCCAACTCAAGTAGAAAGCCGATACATTCACAACGACTGGTCCTACTTTTTCTGCCCCTCCCATTTTACCTGTCATTGCTTGTCATTTTTCTACAGAGTGCTCATACTGACGCGTCTGTCGTTTTCACACAGGGAATGGTTTGATTTGAATAGATGAGTTCCATGATAAATAATACACTAGCATTAACATACCTCCTACAAATGTAATGCATAGATCAACGCCACATATTTTTTGGAAATTGATATTACACCGGTTTTTGTGTGAAGGACTAGTCTGACTTTGACAGCTGATGAATAACAGGAATGTATATTATTTATTAATATATTTGATTTGAGAATTTTTTATAATTCAATTTGAAACGAGAAAGGGCAAATCAATATGTCAAGCAATCTGGGATCTGATTTTGACAGCTGAACAGTGGACCACTCGTTGCTTGTGTAAAAAGATATGCTCTGGCTTTATTAATCTAAAGATGGCGCTGGTTATACGCAAGAAACACGGCTTCATTTTGTCGAACAATACCCACTCTTTTAATATTATTACTTTGAGATGGTGCCTGCCGATACCGATATTTTAAAATGTGCTGTCGAGTACAGAGAGGTTGGTCCAGAGCTTTAATTTTATTAAAAGTGGATTGTCAAATAACAAGTGAAATATTGTCGTATTTATTGAATTTTAGTTGCCGCCTTCCATTAAAATCAACGTTGGTATACTCTTATACGATAACAACTAGGCATATTAGTTTTCAAAGCAAAATAAAATGGTTTTAAACATAATATAGGTAATATTAATAATATAATAATTGATTTATGATGTAGAAAAGATAAGAAAATAGCATTAATATAATAATAATTAAAAAATGGATGATTAGGCATTGTTTAATTTTCTCTCCGGAGCCACGTCGAGATGACAAGACCCAGCAAGATGGCCGCCGAGATAGAGTTGTGAATCACTGCATCTGTAAATAAAGACAAGACAATCATTAATTAAATTATAAAGGGTTATCAAACTAGTAAGCGAATGGGTTGTATAACAATGGGTTTATATAGGTAAATCATTCTACAGTGGCACCATAGGTGATTTGCGCGTGTATTGAATTGCTTGCGACAATGCCTGTTTCAATGCTAGCAAACAATACCACTACAACTGCAAGCCGCATTTGCTGTACCCATGGTGCCACTGTAAAACCATTTACCTATACCTTGGGACGGTTTTACATTGGGACACATTGGTAAGCATAATTATAGATATTAATACTATCGACCGAAGGTACTTGATGGAATTTGAATTCTAATGGATTTAAGTTTTGTACAATTTTTGAGACCCGGGTTTCGCCTTTCGGCATCTTCAGGCGCCGTGTAAACACACTGACAACGAGCACTATTAACTCTAATCAAATCAAATTTATTTTACATATAATGAACATAACAAATTATAAATTTAAGCGTTCACAACATGACATAAAATAAGTGTTAATAATTTTTAAAAATAAAAATAAGAAAAGAAATAAAATAAAATAAAATAACCAAATAAAAGTAGATGGAAGCACACAGAGTGAACTTTGATAGATCCTATCTTAAAAACTACGTCAACCTAAATTCACCCTCACCTAAGTGGAATATATCAATATCCGAAGCGATTTCATTAAACATGGTTATTGCCCTCCCAATGGGCATTACTAATGGCAGGTTAGTTCTGCACCGTGGGAGAACAAACAACGGATGCCCTCGATTCCTAAGGTAATTATCAGAGACACACAAGCCAACACCACCAAGAATGGCAGAGTTCACATTTAGCTCTAGCTTATAATAAATCAATACTATAAAGTAGGTAAAAACTCCATTACCTATCTATCAAGTCAAAGATCACAAAAAATACAACAAACAAATTATGAATAGTTGAAGTGTCAGTAAAAAACCTAATTTATTAGTGAAAAACCTTTTCCCCTACTATTGATTTTTTAAAACGTAATTGCAGCCATTTTTTTCTGGTATCCACCAAAATTGACATCTGTTTTCAGTAATGTTTGGAAAATCATCACGGAATGATATACAGTTGTACATTTTGTTGATTGGGCTTTAGGGCAATGAGTCAAAAGTGGTAAATGTTTGCGAAGTTAAGAATCCAATCGTGTCAAAAATGTAAACGTACTGCTGAAGATATCGATGTTGCGAATCAAAATATGGATGAAAATTAATAAAAATCGTTCTCGAGAACCTGGACTTTCTTATGGCACTACATGCAATATTCGTCATAACGATTTGCATTTGATGGCGTAAAAAACAGTTAGTAAACGTGCCGAATAGTTTTTCATGGGGAAAAAAGGTTTTTAAGAATTCTATTAAAATAGATACCATTCACAGAACATTGCACATATATATGGTTTTATAATTTTTTTTCAATTACGCCATACATTTTGGTCCACCAATTTTTAAACTGTCTGCCAAATATACAACTATTAGCTGTACCAAGTTTTTGTTTCTTATTTGGTGCATCTATTTTTGTGGTTAGAAATGAAATAATTGTATTTATCAGGTTCGTTCTTTAGGTAGAAATTGACATCTTACTGAGATCAGATGAGGCATTCTCTAACTACAGTGGCCTCAAGCATTGTAAATCGATCAAAATCAGAGGTTTGGGGTGCGTTTCCCCCGCCGCCTGATGATGTGAGTGCGATAATATTACCTGTGACGCATAAAGCCTAAGGACATGCACTTATGTATTTATATTAAACGTAATGCTTTTTCTTATTTAGTATTGAGTATTTGCCTGTTTTTTATACAGTGCGATTGGTCATTTATTATTATTATAGGTACTATTTTTTCTCTTCAAACGCGTGCCGTAGGTTTACTACCACTGACCTAGATGATTGCCATCTTGGCGCCGGTAAAGATTCATGAAACGCGCGATAAATAAATTAATATACGTGGATACGCTACAAACTAGTAGAATTATGGAGTAGGCGTAGGGTAAATGCTACTGTAACAGTGTCCTCGACCATAACGATAGGTAGGGGGGCCCGATTCAGTATGTGAAGGCCATGAGTTATAATATTCTAAGATGCGTGCGCAGTAGATGAGCAAAAGTTTTGTTACCACTGCAATAGTTGTCCCGTTCGATGTATCCATCATCCTCGTTGCAGAGGCACATCTTGTTCATGACCTGCTGCTGCTTGCCGGCTGTCTTGGTGGCGTTGGGCATCAGGCAGACCATCCCCTCCATGCAGTCAGTGTTGCCGGCGCAAGAGTGCTTCAGACCTGAAGACGAGAGTAAACCAACGTTAAAATGTGTCAAAATACTTGTGTGAACTGGAACAATGCAATGAATTAAATGAATATTATTTGCTATCGTAACATGTCAATTGTATGCGTAAAACACAGTGACATCCCTTCTAAAACTGCCGCCCAACCTTTCATTTTAGTCTCAGATTTCATGACAACTAGCAGTGGTGAAGGGTGGAGGTATGCTGTTAAGATCCAACATAAATAATGCACACTAAACTTGAGGAGCAAACATTCAAAAAGTGATTTGTCACACATTTTGAAAAATGCCGTTTATTGTCAATTCTGATAATCCATATTTAAATCTATGAAAGGAAACCAGAATCAGTGTTCAAAGAACCTTTTATCCTATAAAAAAATATAATGCCTTGATTTTCATTCAAATAGTGTTTTGCCCACAAGTTTCATGCAAATCGTGTTTTGTCCAAATTTCAAATCAAAAAATGAACCACTTCCGCGAATTTTGGATTATACAAAATACCAGGTTTAAAATTCTTTCCTTAAACAGTTTTATAATAAAAAAAACGATTTTGAGTACAATATGTTTTTCTTGATTATCTCAGCTCAACATCTGTGTGACAAATCACGTTTTGAATGTTTGCTCCTCACTTTGTCAGTCATATTTATTTGTTTTCATTGATCTAAGAATACAATTTGCAGATGATGCAGGTTAGTTTTTAAAATACAATGAAACCCTGCGTAAACCAAACCATAATAAATTAAGTATGCTATGGGCAATCCGACAAAATAGTGCATACTTTTTCAGTCATACTTATTCATTTTCATTGAATTAAAAATACATATTTAATATTATTACAGTGGTGTTGGTTAGTTTTTATTTAAATTCATTAAGCCCTGCCTAAGCCAAGCCATAATCGATATAAAAAGATTTTTATAAGTATGTATAAAATATCTAAAATTATGTATGGTTTGGTTTAATGGGATTTTTAGATATTTAATTGATAAATGAATATTTTTTTACTATTATCTACTATGGCTTGGATTAGGCTGGGCTTAATTGAATTTTAAAAACTAACAAACACTATCTACACCAATGAAAACAAATGTGTTTTCCTGACATAGGTTAGTGTGTAATATTTATGTCGAATCTTAACAGTCTACCTCCAGCCGTCGCCACTGGTACCTAGTTAGAGAAAGGACAGACTCTTCTGGCACTGCGACCACGACGAAATCACTTTAGAACGGTGTTAGTGTCATTTTAAAGAAACCAACACCTAAACGAGTCACCAGCATCGCCAGAATAATCTCACACCATTATATTTACATACAGTATAACCCCTATTTTACGTTTTTTAAGGGACTGGAAAAAAATAACCTAATTGGAGGGAAAATGTAAAAGGGGGGTATTGAAAAAAAGAACATTAAAATTTTATGTTTCTAAAAAAATAACGTTTTATTAAAAAACAACATTCAATTAAAATTTTTATTGAAATGATCATGTACATAATATGTATATTAGTTTGTTGCATTTTTGTTTTTTTGTTATGTAATTCTCTTTCTACTATATAAACATTTAAAAGTGTCATCTTGGATATCAGCAAAGTTTGTAAAGTAGGTTTTTAAACCCTCGGTGAACCTCATTGCTTCTTCTTTTGTTGGAATATCAACCTCGCCTTCATCAGACAGTTCTTCAGAAGCGCGCGTAACTCGCATATTTTGAATATTTCCGACGAAAATCGCGGGAAATAAAAACGTAAATGCGGGTATTAAATGTACTGAAATACATCGGGACCGAAAAAATTACACGCAATTGCCGGGAAAACGTGAATACCGGGCACGTAAAAACGAGGTTATACTGTATTTAATTATTAATTTTAGGATATATATTTAATAATTTAAGAAAACAAAACATTGTGGACTTAACAAATATTATATTTATACAGAAAAATAAAATTTCGAATACAAAATACATAGCACGTCATCGAAAATGTCGACGTCTTTGGGGAGCGCATCTTGCACCCCTCGATAATGGTGCCTGATAGGCTTGACAAGAGGAAACGGTTCCGATCCAGAGTAAATCATGGCTGCGACCACGTAGGTAATTGATAGGCGCATATAAATTCAAATTCATTAGGACACCAGGATTGGAAACCACCCTTCGTGATAACAGGCAAAAGTGTTTCAAGAGCAGAATAGACATACGAAATTCAAGAGAGTGAAAAATGTTATTTTTTTTTACATAGGCACACATCATAATAATATACTGAGGATTGCATTTCCACGAAAAACTCTCAAACAACCGTGTTTTAAAGCTATGTGAAGGTCTGAAGCTTTGACTGGTTTGGAGGCCCGACAAAACGCCATTGAGTATTGTAATAAAAAACAGAGTAAGTTGTCAGGATTTTTTTGCATCCTGCATCATGGAAACCAACAAATGCTATCAAAAGATGTAAAATTCGCATTTGTTCCCTCATTTGCCACCCTTTGTAATATACCGTCCCCGAGCAACGCATGGTCTGCATACCCCCACGGGACGTGATCTTGCACGATGGTGTGACCATTTATACCAAAATACACTTTGTTGAAGCCATGGCGTTTTTAAACGTAGTCCATCGTCTCAGGGTCTGATTTTCAATTGAAAGGGATCTGGGCTAAAACATATTGGGGGGGGGGGGAGAATTTGTGATGTGTGTTTAACTCACCTAGCAGGTGGACCCCAGGCTAGAGGCCTGTCACCCCCCCTGCGAAGGGCCAAGGCTACAGCCCCTTTAGCCCTGTGGTAACTAAGTTAAAGAGAGATCCAGAAACTTAGAGTAGCAGAACGTGGTATGGAAAGGTGCATGCTGAGCATAACGCGAAAGGACAAAAAGAGGAATGAGTCGATAAGGAAGCAGAGAAGGGTTTGAGATATGATAGAGTTCATTAAAACATTAAATAGAGATGGGCTGGACACATATCTCGAAGAAGGGACAATCGTTGGACAAATTTAGTCATCAAAAACGTCCGCAAGGTAGACCTAGAGGCCGCTGGATCGATGAAATGATAAAGTTCTGTGGAAGTACGTGGCAACGCAACGCACAGGATCGAGAGAAGTGGAATCAGCTTGAAGAGGCCTTCATCAGGCTGATGATGATGATTTATAATAGTAAAAAAAAAAACAATAAAAATTAACAATAGTATTCAAATAAAAAAACTGAGATCTTCATTAGAGAATAATTAAATTGAAATTTGGAAGTTAAACCATTTAAAATAATAAAAATTAATATATTCAAAGTTTCTTTGTGCTATTTTCGTTCTGGCAACTACATACCGTGTCCAATTTCCATATTTTTCTATTACACATATATTTTTTATATGTGATTGTTTATTATTATTTTAGAATATATTCACGGGTCAATAGTCTAGTGTTTGATGTTACTTAGTAAGGTTACATTTTTATATTTTCAGATTACAACTCAGGCCAATATATCCGATTATTAATTCAGCGGCGAAGGGTGGAGGTAGGCTGCATAGAACCGACATAAAAACTGCAATTATTGAATTAATACTACAAATTTCAGATAGTGCTGATTATTTTACCACATTTTTATTAGCTCGTGTTCTTGTTTGTCCAGTACACATTTTTTTTGTTTGTCCAATAGAAATCTTGTTTTAACTAACTTCCCGACTAGATAGACATTTGAAACTTTTAGAATATATCAGAACACGATGACAAGCAAAGTGGACAGAAAATAAAAAACATTCAAAGACTGATGACGGGCCATTAAATTTAACACAATTAAGCCAACGTCGACTCAAAGTTAGCACAATTTTTGCAACATCAGGAAATTTTGTGTCTCAAAAGCGTACGTGATTGTCAAACGTAGCGATTGGCAGTCTGTGTTTTTTTAAATTCCATTTTAATACTCGTAAGTAATGTTTTGAATTATTTTTGTTTTCCTACTTCTATTTTGTTTGTCTTCTTACATAAATAAAAAAACACATTTTTTTGGAATTTGTCTGTTTTTACACTGATTTTGGGATTTTTACATGTTTTTTTTTTTAAATTCCCCGATATCTCGAGAATTCTCGAGAATTCTTTTCTGGAAATTTCGAATCTCGAGAATTCAAAATTTCATCATTTCGGGAAATCCCGAATCTCGAGATTGAGAATATATTCTTGGGAAATACCCAACTCTAACCACGCATTATAGACGTACAATAGTGTGTGTAATACACCAATATTAAATGAGCGTCAATGCATAAACCAAGAGCGTGTTTAAATTTATCTCATATTCTTCCTTACTCGAGATCGGTTGCCTGCTTCTCCTTACCCGTTAGGTATTTCAGTTCCCATTATTTCTGAGTTCGGTGATTTCGACACAAACCCAAGGTTCTTTGCTAGCAAACTGTTTATGTGTTTCATTTACACATAACTTTAACATCTATATATACCATCGGTTTATATCATTCATCCCAAAATTAAATATGTAACAAAATCGTCTAAATTCGTTCGTTTAAGGGTCGTTTGGCCTACTCACCCCCTACACAATTTGGTCGTGTTAAATTAATTGTTTTTACACGTTCCACTATTACTCAAAGTCCCCCTTTCGATCGTTCCGAGGAAATGGATGAAAATAATTAATTGTTTTCACGCGCTATTTAAAAAAATAACAAACACGTTTTTTATAGGTATATATAATTACAGGTGTGAGTATGGAGTGTGTCTAAATCAACATTTAATAAATAAAACACACCTACCGGGTTCTTTATTGAACGCAGATTTAAAAATAAAGATTTTTGAACTTCTAATATTTGAGTATTATCAAAAGTAGAACTGTCGCAAATATATCGAAATTAAACTGAGAATGCCAAATTATTCTTCTGGCCATAATGTACGACTTTGATCGACAAGTTTGACACGGTCGACAGTTTCATATACCTTGGTTCTCTTGTAACTCGACATAATGATATTACAGAAGAAATCAACAAGAGAATCATGTCTGCGAATAAATGCTACTTTGGCCTGTTAAGACATTTTAAGTCCCGCATACTATCTCGCCGAATTAAAAGCACTGTTTACAAGACACTTGTAAAGCCAGTGCTCACCTACGCATCGGAAACCTGGACATTAACTCTGCGAAATGAACGAGCCCTGAACATCTTTGAAAGAAAAATTCTCCGCCGTATATATGGACCGATCAGGGACGGCATCAATTGGAGGAGAATATACGAAGATTGCAGCGCAGTTCAATCAATTAAGATTGGGAGACTGCGATGGTTAGGTCATGTGCACCATATGAATGACAGTGAACCGGCAAAGAGAGTGATGTCCAGCAATCCAATAGGACGTAGAAGAAGAGTGAGGCCAAAGATTCGCTGGTTGGATGGAGCTGCTAGTGACTGCCATATTCTGGGGGTACCAAATTGGAAAGCGGCCACACTGGATAGGGACAGGTGGAGGGAGCTGTTGGAGGAGGCCAGGACCCACACCGGGTTGTCGCGCCCCTGATGTTGATAATGTACGACTAGCAATATAATATTCGAATCAAAATCATATCTGTGTGGTATAAAATTGTGATGGAAAATAGGGCTTGGTATCAGAATTAGAACTGTTCAATATTTTGGAAACAAATAAAAGTAGAACCGTTGAATTTGAATTGAATTTCTAATTACTATATGTAAAATCATAATTCGTGCTATTATAACACTAAAAAACCCAACAAATCGTTTTTCGTCGTTCCTCGAAATGATGAATAATGCACAGATCTACTTTTGATACTATACGACTCATTTATAATTTATATTTCTTGGTTACTCCAGTGACGTCGCTAAAACAGATTTAGCATGGGTACCCTTTTAATTTTTAGCCTCAGTTCAAATAAATTATCTACTATTATCTACTATGGCTTGGATTCAGTGACGTCCCGTGGGGGTAGGCAGATTGAGCTGGGGGCGGCAGTTACTCGAAGGGCGGCGAATCGAGAAGAATCATTTGGCATATAGAAATAGCTACCGAAACTTGGTAATAACGAAAATATCTTTCCATTAAAAAATTCAGCTCACTGGTTGGAAAATAAATGTATTAATTCACATAAAAGTAACAGGACTGTATTTTTTTGTCGAGTTCGCGATATCTAGTTTACTTCCGTTGCCAGTGTGACCAGAAATGACACATGCACGGATAATATAAAATACTGTATAAAACAGTGGGGCGGCATTTTGTCTAGGGACGTCACTGCTTGGATTAGGCAGGATTTAATTGAATTTAAAAAAACTAAAAAACACTATCTACACATTATAGTGTTTACAGGAAGCCCGCAGCAAATAAATTTTGAAAACAGCCGATATTACTGGATTATTTGTTAGAATAGGTTAGGTTTTCATTCTTGAATTTATAAATTTTGCCAAAATCATCTATGAAAATTGAATTAATGTTGATTTATTGAATCTAATAAAATTGGAGAAAGTATAGTATACACTATCCAGTGGTGGCCAAACCGTGGCGCATTAGATGATTACAGGTGGCGCATTGCACCTTTGCGCCTAGGTATTTATTCTTTTGAATTAGGCGCTATAACTGAATTCATCTTCATATATCCAGCATCTGAGTGCTGATTAAAAGCATAACAAGGTCGCGAATAACTGATTCAAATTTGAAGAATTATCTGCTGCTCTCAGTAACAAATTTAACACCAAACATTGAAAGACTAGCAAAATCCAAACGCTCAAAAGCTCTCAGTGCTCCATCCCACTCAGAGCTCTCTCTCTCTCATCACATCCAACAATCAGAGTTGCTTCACCAAACGAGACTCTCCGGCAGCTGTAGCAACATCAGCGGGGTCCACAACAGCGATCACCCTCTCGTCCAAGAGATCATTTCTGAATATTGTAAATTGGTGCTCCAATAAACGTGTGTTTTTTGAATTGGCATAAATTAATAATTAATTTAATTGCCTGATTGAGTTATTCCTTTTTCTCCTTTAGCGAAGCAGATCCGATCCCTATTTTCCAACCTCAACCGTGAACGTAAGAAGGTAGAAAAGGTGCTTGAGTTGGTTGGCGCATCTGAACTCGTCTGTGAAGAAAATTACCTCATGGTATGCAACAGTTTGGTCACCCTTACACTATACGGTCATCTCTTTCCGATAGAAAGCTCACGGCGAACTGTGCCACGGTGAAATGTTTTACATACAATTTACATCTAACTGTATATTTTACCTTTAAATTTGGCTACGCATCTTCCATTGACGGGGCCAGAGTTGTCTCCACACAGGCATCTAAGTTTGTGGTCGTTGGTATCCTTCACACAGCTGGTGCCCTCTATGCCCGCGCAATCAGGCTCGCGAGCGCATTCCCGGCCTGGAGACGAGAAACGAAAATATATTAGTTACAATAATTTGACTATAATTAAAAAATTATATATTTGAAAAGAAAACAAACCTTATAGTATTTATTACGTCTTCCCAGTAAGCAAATGTTTCAATGTTCAACGATGTCATAATTTTACATAACAATTTTAGCAACAGAAGGTTTCAATCATGGAGGCATAGGTGACAACACCACGATGATACAGTCACGATGAGGGAACGGCCAAAAAGAAGAGAAATAAAATCTTACAAGGTGAGCGAAATAAAGATGTAGTTTGTGGCGTAGGGTGTTCAACCAATGTGTGCTACCCGTGCTCACGTATGGCTGCGAGACGTGGACCCTCAACACGAGAGATGACCAAAGGCTAAGAGTCGCACAGCGAAGTATGGACAGGCGTATGTTGGGCATCACGCGAAAGGACCGTAAGAAAAACGAATGGGTTAAGAATCAGACAGGAGTACGTGATGTAATAGACGTTGCCAAACAGCTAAAATGAAGATGGGTGGGGCACATTGCTCGCCGAAAGGACACGAAAATGCGAATGTCCAAGGGGCACGAAACAGCCATAGGGTCGCCCTAAAAGCCGCTGGATATCAGTGTCCTCAGAGCTGCTGGGTGGATTAAATCGTCGAGGGTAACAAAGCTGTTCTCGTAACTAGAGATAGTGACCATCAGTGAGGAACAATGACTATGGAGTATCCCTGCCGCTTGTAATTCTTCTTGCACCTTCCCAAAGTCTTGCCATAATGCTTTACACCACGTTCTGTGGATGATAATCAGTGGCCTTCTAGGATGCCGGTACCTAGTGAATTGTATAAAAACTGGACCAGGTTGAGATTATTTTGATGCATGTCTAGTATGTGTACAAGATAGGTCTTCTATGTGAAAGATAGTACGGGGAGGGGTCCACTTCGTAAAAATATATATTATTATATATTTCTTAAGGTAGCGAGGTAAATAAAATCTAGAAGTTGCCACTGACTTCCATATTATTTACCCACCCACCATTTATAGCTTCTCAGCGCTTTTCCGGACGCATTCCCCATATCCAGAAACTCCGCACGTTGAGTATAGAGATAAAGACATGGCTTGTAGCTATAACCATGGGTACTCACCAACGAGTTATTGTAACCTGTCGCATTCAGCGTGGTAATGGTCATAATAATTAGGATCGTTTGTGTCCGTTTGTGTCATCCATGCAGTGTTGTCTTTTAGATAATATGCCGCATCAGAATATTAAAGGGAACATTGTATACAACAATTATTCATGAGTGTCACAGGCAATCCACTGACACATGCCCTGAGTGTCATAAAACGCTGAGAAAACAGCCAATTCAGCGTGGCCTAACGGTCATAATAATTAGGATCGCTAATGTCTGTTTGTGTCGTCCACGTAGTCTTGTTTTTTTAAACATTTCGCATCAGAGAATTAACATTGAATGCAATAATTCACAGTGTCACGTGTATTCCACTGACACATGCCCTGAGTGTCATAAAACGACAAAAGGAGAGGAGTCAATCCGCTGAGAAAACAGCCAAATCACCCGGGTCACGACCCTCATTCATGACCTTCTGTCTGACAAAGAAGAAGTAATATTCTATCCACCTAAATATTTTGTATTCTTTTGTTCCTTGGGGCGGTCCAGACACGCCCCTCCCCTATTTATGTGTGCGCATGCCTATATCGTGACAAAATGCTGCATTGTCCACTATATTACAAACCATTATTCCTAAGTTAAGTTACCATAAAGCAGCACCGCCAGAACGCAAACGTCGAACATGTCGTAGATATTTAGAAATCCCAGACATTCCTATATGCATAGTGCATAGTGGCAAAAAGTACACAAATTGTTTTTCAATTTGTGTACGAGTCAGAGTATGGACTTAATAGGTTGAACAAGTGGCTGACATCCGTTTCTCGTAAAACAAAATCTGTTCACTCCGTGGAGGCCCATATGATCATATTAAGATCGGACATGGTCAGAAAAAAATAGGATGCAAATTTAATAATAAAAAAACATCTGGAACAGTGGAGTACTGCTTCGTGTAAAACCCCATTGCTCCACTGCTCCGTGCTCCTGCTCCGAGCTCCGCTCCAACGCTCTGATTAAAACTACTAACTAGTAGTAGATGAAACTGATTAAAATTCCTCGTCTACTTTCTGTATAAAATCGTAACGTATATTTGAAACGCCTAGTTTCAAAAGCCCTAAAACGGTTTTTGAAAATTTTAGATATGTATTTAGATGGATATTTTTGTTACCTATATGATAGCCAAAGATTTAACTTTAAAAAACGCCTAAAACCATCAATACGTATGATCAAAAATTAGGGTAAATTTCAAAACCCGCTAATATGGTTGGGTGTGCTTTTCAAATACCCCTAAAATGGAAAGCCATAATACTCTTTAGAATTTAACGAATTAAAAAATAAATACATAAAGTTCACAGATTTAATAGATATGATTTTTTCTCAGTTTTCTCAAAACTACCTAAAATTTTTTTTCTCATTTTTCTCAGAACTACCTAAAATCGTTTTAGGGGCTTTTGAAACTAGGCGCTTCATTTATTTTATTCGACAGTGCGGCGCTCAATTATCCTGGCGCCCAGTTGTCCGATTCCCTGCCGTTTCTCGAAGAAACAAGCTAACGACGTCACAGTTTATAAGTACAATAATTAAAATTAATAATCATCATTGCATGCGAGACATTTTTAAACCATAGCGTGCCAAAACACTTAACATGGAATGAAACTTCCAAGGCAATCCTAGGGTATCAACTAACTACTTGTCGAGGTAAGTCAATCTACCTACTTGTTGGCACTTTGCAAAAATCAATATTTTCATACACACATCAACAAGAGAGACCTTCTGAAATTTACCTCAGTGCTAAATACATTTCTCGTATATTTAACCTTATACTAAAATGAATTCATTTACATACTCGTAGATGGGCATTTTCGCCAAAGTTTGTACATTGCGTTTTTGGCATGTCCCATGACTTTGATTGATTTTTTCATAGTTATTATATTATAAAATGTTGGAAAGTTATGTACTTTTAACATGCAAATTTATTAATTTACTCTATTCAATCAGTTAAATACAACTATCTGACCTGTATATATTTTTAATTGATTATTTAGATCGAAAGGTAGTGCGTTTTTACCATGTCCCACCCATAAATTCAAATAAACAAAGTCTGATTTCGTCATTAATTTTGAGTGTGTAAAATTAAATTCGTAGTGTTTTCAACAGCTTACATTATATATTTTTGGAAAATATATAGTTTTTTTGTAAATTTGTACCAATATTGAAAAAAAATCACGTTTAAAGTGTGTCCCAGGATATTTGAAAAAGTGGAACTCCACATTCCGTTACCACGATTTTAGCATGAAGGCGAAAAATTTTCACTATAAATATGTTTTTTTTAATGTAGCAACATTTTTGTATAACACTGATCGCCATGTACACTTTAAATTGTTGGTGTGTGTCGGTATCGCTATCGGAACAGGTTGCTTTCTGGGTTGGTCATTTAAGAAGTTCCACTACTGTTACCACGATTTATAAGGTAAGAAAACACATATTTCTATTTCACATACTACACATATGGAGCTTATCTTTCATACTACAGATATAATAAAACATATCGCAGGTTTAACAATAAAACTAAGCTAAATTTTGGCTTCAAACACTTCTGAAACAGAATCCGTTACTTCCACTCCGAAACTATATTGGTGGTAACGTATATGTGGAATGTAAAAGTAACGAAATGGCATGCATAAAGTTGGGTTTACAGTGTGTGTTTAGTTCTTCATAGATTATAAAAAAAATTATTTTGTCTGTTCGTATGAAAAACAAAAATATTTTCATTAAAAAATATAAAAAATAACCTGACTATAATATAATAATATAATAAAGATTAAAAAAGTATGTGATATGTCTGAATACGCAAAAATAGCGCACATAAAAGTATGGAGATAAAAAAAAACAACAGAAGGAAAAGAAAAAACACCAGACTGAAATAATTGCGAGACAGGCACTGGCTCTGTCATACTCTTTCTGTTATACGCCACCAAAATTTTAAAACTTCTCCATACATTTTAGGCATAGAAATTTATAAAAATGTATGAAAAAGTATTTTTTTGTCACGTTTAACAGAAATGTGTACTCGATTAGATTTAATACCTAGAACTGTAGGTATTCACGAAATGTCAGAAAAGTACGTCTTGATTACAATCAACCTGTATAGCTACATTTTATGTTGATGAATACAATTAAATTTCAAGACAACATAAAGTCGAACTTGGTTATTACGAGGAAGATGGGACCGACTGAATTTGCTTGTTATAAGCGTTACTCGTTATATCAGAGAATAGGTATTTTTAAATGAGCATGTCACATTACACAAAAAGCCGAAAATAAAAAATTTGGAAACCATCGTAAAAATCCCCGAAACGAGCATGGCATTCATAAACTACAAAAGAAGTTGTTTATTGTAATTAACGCTGGTAGGTACCTACGGACTTCACAAACCTTGGATTTTTCAACCATATGCGTGGATACTTTTTTATTATTGTCGGTGAAACACCAATAAGGTAGGTACTTAGACACTTTACTAGTGTCATAAACGTAATCCGACCCCGGCGGCATCCTGTCCAATCGGATTTTATTGCTTAGGGTCGAAATGTTTTAAAACGGTCGACACATTAACAGTATTTTAGCTCGGTATATCCGATAAGTTGCTCGTTATAACAGTGAAAGAATTAAATGTATGGCGAAAATCATAAACCAATTGTCAACAAATGTTTCGTTATTACATCCGAGATCTCGCTATGTCAGAGATCGTAATAACCGAGTTTGACTATAATTATTTTCGTAAAAGTTATATACTCCGTGCCGCGCTAGGAACTCGCGTCTGAATCCCTTGCTGATTTTTTTTTTCATATATTGTTAATTTGCTTAAAAATATTTTTTATCTGAGTTACAAATAATATAAATGCCAAATAAAGTTATGGTAATGTATAGTGTGTCAAAATTATTACCTACCTTATTTTACAAGTATTGTGAAATTTATTATAAAATATGTCTATTTTAGTGATTAAGTTTGATTTGTTTTGTTATTTTGACGCACGTTGAATATTTATCTGTCTATCAAAAAATTCAAATAAATTTCATAAAACAAAAATTTGTTTTTATGGTAACATGTAACTTAAGCTTTACAAATTACACTCCGTTACCATTTCGTTCCATTCCGAAAATGTCCCCAAAAAAGTTGAACGTTAACTATTTTTCATTTGATTATTAAATAACGAAACTTATTTATTTTTCCAATAAAATTTAGTAAAAGTGATTATTGTCTTTAAAAAAATAGCAGAACGAACATTGATTGGTTTTTTCAAATACTAAAGGAAAAATGCTCTGCCATTATAGACATAGGGTAACGGAGGGGAACGAAATGTGCCCAAGAATTAAAATTCAATAATATTTTTTGACTATTTGTAGTTTTATTTTGAAGTGTATGGTTTTTTTAATCTAATAGAGCTCTTTTAAGTGATAAAAAGTGTTTCATTCATGTTTTAAAAGCTAAGTTTCGTAGTCACGGAACGGAAACTTATTATGCCCAATTTCATAATAAAAATGATATAAATATTGTATTAATCAATATTTTGCTGAAAAATTGCTATCACCAATTCAGCAATAGAACAAGGAATCTGCTAGCTATATAAAAATGGTTAATTTGAGTGAAAAAATAATATTACCCAAATTTCAAACATGTACAAACTTTGGCGAAAATGCCCAGATACGACAGGCTTTTCTCGTCCGTTTTTTTTCTGGTGCTATAATCCGACGGAACCTTGGCTACCTAAAGCAAACTTCTTTATACTCAGGCGCACACAAGAGGGGAGGTTCGGGACCATTGAAGTTAAAGTCCCTCCACCAAACCCGCCCCGTACCACCCTCGGTCTTAATCGAGAGTATCACGGGACCCGTCAATTGGTGATGTGAAGCATCTAAGAATTGGCCTGGGAGTGTCCTGGGAGAAGATGCCCAAGACTTAGATTGCTACGCTCAAAGTGAGCTCTGACTGAGTTTACTCTAATGCAAAGTGCCAGGGAGAGAAAAATCACATGGAAATTACTAAAAAGAAAATGAACCTACTTGAGGTTCGGGACCGTGGACCAGTAGCGAAGGGTGGAGATGGCTGTTAGCATGGCCCCCACATCCTAAAGCGGGCCCCCAGGCTAGGGTTTTTGGCGGCCCCCCTACCTATCGCTAAGGGTAAAGGCAGTGTGACGCGCTGCAGTAGCGTTTTCCAAATGGTGTACGTGGTACAATTAAGGTGTATTTTTAGCGATTTTCTGTATTTTTAATATGTTCATTCATTAAAATACAGTTAAAAATTGCATCCTACAACCAAATATTTTTTAATTATTAATATCAATGTAGTAAAATAGCGCCGCGGGCGACTTTTTTTACTATAAGAGCAAATTTATTAAACAGCAGGCATTAATTAGCAGGCTAGAGCCCTGTCAGCCCCCCCTTGTATGGGTCATGGCTGTTAGTCACACGTATTTGTTTTATTGAACTAAGATTACAATTTACAGACTTGGGTATCTGCCCCTGAGACATTTACATGCGTAAAAACTGCTGATGCTTCACATTCAAACGTAGATCGTCGTGATAAGCTCGATTAAGACAGAGTATGGTGCGAGGCGGAATCGTTTTCCAGGGTCTATGTTTGTGTTGTCCATTCTTGCTGCATCTCATGATGCTCATCGGAGCCTGTCAAGTTTAACGAATGTGGATGCATTCTTCTTTTGGGTTGTACCGAATACGCCATTCTCCTCCTTCTCATGTGTAATATATCGAGTGAACACTCATCGGCCTTGTCTAGAGTTTAACACTCCAACCCTTAGGTCAGTATTGGTAGTATCCAGTATCTTGTAATTCTGAATTTATCTAATTTGAAGGGAGAGGATGCGAGACTTATTATGATGTATATTTGCAGTTCCCAATTAGTATCAGATGCTTTCGAAGTCTTTCTGTAATTCATCAAGCAACCAAAGTCTTGTTCTTGTACCGTTTTCCATTTGGTCCACTATATGTGAGACGCTTCGTCTATCCAAATGAGACCATCCATACGTATTACGTGGTCAACTCATCGCAGACGTTGGGTTTTGATAACTCATAACCAGACTAGGGTGCGGAGAAACGAATCAATCTCAAGAATAAACATTAAGAAGGCCAAGATCTTAAGAGTGTCGTGGATGAATGGACATTCAGGAAACATTTCGGTGGGTAATGTTGATTTAAGTACTTGGGAACCAACATATCCCAAATGAACGAGATGAGCCTAGAATTCGCTAGCAGTTTGAAGAGTGGAAATGCATCGTTCTTTGTACTGAAGAGACTATTCAGGTCCAACGATTCCACAGTTAACAACGTTTCAAATATAAAGTGGCGCATAGGATAACCAGATTGACTTCAAACCATTGGACTTCTCAGTTCTTAACCAGACTGTCGTTTTCCCTCCAAACTCTGTCAGCTTGGACTAATAGAATCTCCGACTTGCTCATGTGTCGATCACATCATCTGGGAGTGTCCCTACCCTCAGTTGGACCGGTCGCATCTTAGTACCTACAAGGGAAAATATCTCAGCTTTCAAAAAAGTTTTCGTCATTTTATGGCGAACGAGAAGGTATTTCTCATCGAGAATTGACCGTAATCAAAAGAAGAATCACGACAACTAAGGTCTTGGGAAGTTGCTCCTGGGAAAGCGTTAGTTACGCCACGGTCTTTCGTCAAGGAAAAGCAAGGTACAGAACGTGACAGGTGTGAAACCTGCAACCTAACGGAGAAACAACGGAATACTATCCAAGTATTCAAAAACACACTCTTAAAATGATTTTTATAAATCATAAGTAAACTGTATTAAACTCTGTCGCTAGATGTCTCCAGTAATCTACAATGGTACATATTTGACTTCGCCTTGAGAGATAAATAATTTGAATATTATAATAATTTGTAAAAATGTACATAGTAGATACCTATAATAAAAAAATATATGACATGACATAGAGGTTTATTCATTTGTATGGCATGACAGTGATGTGCCGATGTGCCAATGTGCCACAAAACACCGATAAAACACACGAAAATGCAACAATTATTAATAGTATAGTAATTAACATGCAATACACACAAAAACACACTTACATAGTTACTCATGGCAAGAAAATGTGAACACATTAATAATAATAGTAAAATCAAGGAGATTGATGAAAACCATATTACAATATATATATATATATTATATACAATATATATATATTATGTAGCATAATAGAATATAATATTATATATGAAAGTGATGTTGAACAAAAGGGTTACTATAAAAAACACCCGCTAATTATTTTGCAGTAGAGATTCATTATTTTTGTAGTTATTCCAAAAATGTAGGTAATCGCTCGAATCTATCAAAAACTGTTTAAAACCATTCAAAGGAACTTTTGCAAATGCAAGGTATTTTTTTTTTGGAAAATAAATCTAATTTCGACACTTCTGCATCGTGTACCTACTTATGTACACATTTCGTGATTGTTTATCTGAATAATAAATAATTTATTTTATTCAACGAATTATTCACAAGATTTGAGAATGTAATATTCTACATATTATTGAACATACCTATATAATTTTTAAAACAACTCATGCATGCACCCACTAGAAAAAGTCTTTTTTAGAGAAAATACAACACCTGACGGGACTTGAAGACGTAACCGCTGGATTCTCGCCAGTTTTATACATGTTTATTATATTTATATTTTATATTATATTTTAATGTAAGAACTACTAGTTAAAATCGTCGTAATCAAGTAGGATGCCCGTAGCTTAATTGGAAAAACACACTGGCGAGAATCCAGCGGTTACATGTTCAAGTCCCGTAGGGTTTTCTAGTAGGTATATGCATGAGTTGTTTTCAAATTATGTATGTTTATTTAAAAATGCATTCATTCATAACAATTAATAAATAATTCATGTTTCAACATTTAATTTGACAATATTTACCTAATTAGTATTAATTTGAATTTAATATTGTATCGAAATGTCTGTGGTTTTCGACAGATGCGAGCGACATTCAGTGGCTGTTTCAAGTACGCGGAGGTGCTGACGGGTTTGGAGGCCCCTTTCGAAAATGTTGCCTATGCAATTAACTTACTTACAATGGCCAAGATATTTTTTTCTTTGATTTATTTTGCTATAAGTACTCAGATTGTGGAAAATATGCATCATTTTTAAAATTTTCATGCTTTTATATGAAACCGCCACTAGTCAAATTTGCTAGTAATGAATCTGCAATGCGAAATAACTTGCAAAGCATTAGTCTTGTAGTACTCCTTTCAGAGGTTCACTTTCATTATATTTCTATCTATATAATTAAGGATTTCTTCAACGTATTTATCCTTTTTTTCCGCTTTACAATATATTCATATAATACAATAACTCCACCTTTATATACCACGAGTTCCCAACCTTTTTATAGTCACGGCCCCCACCCCAGGGTCAAAAAGGCCACGTAGGCTTTATGCATAATATACCGATAATCTTTGTATGAATACGATCCCATGAAATCCTTGTTATTATTTAATTAAATATTTATTATGAAAACATTTTCTATATTTACATATTTACGCTCACGATGGCCGAGCAGTTACGCATCAGCGTCGTGGGTCCCGGGTTGAAATCCCGAATCATGTAAATGTTTTTTTTCGTTTTTCAATGTTTGTTTTTACCCAAAGTATGGATGTAATAGGTTGAGCAAGTGGCTAGCATCAATTTCTAATAAAAACAAAAATCTACTTACTGTTCAACAAGAACTTATTGGCTACGTGTTAAAACTGTGAACTAACAAGCTCCTCTCATTTAGTCGATGACAGCGCCTTTGACTTGTGCCTAAATCTTCTTGTTGGATAGTAGAATTGAAAATGGTAAAAACGTGAAATATTTACATATTGTGAATTCGCATCTATGGCATTTTCTTCACTCTGTTTAATCCACAACACTAGGTGATATGTAATACCGACATGTAGTGACATTTTAATTTAAAAAAATATATTTCTAATTTGTAGTATTCCGTATGTTTTGATAATGTCATCACTTAAGACGAACAACTTATTAAGTATACTATACCTGTTTTATATCGTACATAGTACGCGGACCAAAATTATAGTACAAATATTATAATTATAGTACATTTGGCAACACTGTCCTCATTTGAAAATGGATGTGCGATTAGCTGGAGATTAGATGGAGGGGATTGTAAGTTCACAATTTTAACACGCGAACAAGAAGTTCTTCTTCGACAGTAGACTATGGTAGTTTGCAACCTTTTAGACCCTCTAATACCTCACAGCTCATAGATTGAGAACCCGTGTTATACGAAGAAAGATTCGTCTGAAAAATCACTCTTCTAGTAGAGTGTATATTATAAATAAAAGAAAATGAGTCCCTTACCTGGTGGTGGCGTTGGCTTTGCTGGTGGTGCAGCCGTAATTGGAGTCTTCCCGAAGGTGGTGAGGGCATCCGAGGAGTCGTGAGATAGGCAAGCGAGAAGCCAAATGGCCGCAGCCCATGACACCTTCGACATTTCGTGACCCCACAGCCTCAAGCCGGTTTATCACAGCTTTTTATAGGTTAGGTTAGGTGACAATTTAAAACCGTTGTCTTTGGTTTATGGTCTTACAATGTCTTGTAAATGATTTGGTATTTTTAATCGGGCTAATAAAAATATTTCCTTGTTGTTTAAGGCAAGATCTGACAGTAGTTTTAAGACACTGATATATTATATTAATATTATAAATATTATATCCTGGGTAACACAATCAAATTCTAAAGTAAAATATTATAATGCTAGGGAGATATAGTGATGAAATTACGTACTATTCACGAAATACAACCCCTTCAAAGTGTTTTAATTAAAATTACCGCTAATATATTCGATATACCAAAGCTTACGTGAACAAAAAGTGAAAAATTCGTTGTAAAGCGCCGGCTAGACGCTCGTGCTTTACCACAAGCTTACCTGCGCAAACCAGTTTGTATCGGGAAGCCCGTGTGTATGGATGGGAAAACTGTATAATATATTTGAAGTCAATATACCACGCAGGCAAGTCGTTACCGTCTTGCCCGCGTTTTAGAGATTGTTTGACCGCCATCTTAGTATTTCATGGGCTTTCAATTATTTTAACTTCAAATAAGTATTCAGCATTATTAATTCTTTATTTATATTCAACGAAGAATTTCGTGGGTCCCAGATTCAAATCCTGGGTCTGGCAAATACACAATATTATTACCTATATTGTTTTTCAATGCGTGCTTGGAGTCAGAGTATGGAGATAATAGGTTGAGCAAGTGGCTGACATCCATTTCTAATAAGAACAAAAATCTGTTAATACAAGGCTCTAGTCAATGGTGGCCCATAATAATAATATGATCTTATTAGGTCGGACATGGTAAAAAAAAAATGTCTACATTGAAAATCAATCAAATTAAGTTATAAATATTATAGAAAAATGCTATTTGGACACCATCTTGGTATTCTATAGACTTCCAGTCACAAAATAGCAATTAGTATAACTTTTAATACCATAAAATACATGCTGAAACTTAAAATGAATCAAATCAGCTGGTAATTATTATAGAAAATTAAAATTTTGACCACAAAATTGGTGTTTTATTGGCTTCCATTTGCCTAATGTAAAATTTAGCTTTAAATTAGTATTCAGTACCATTAAATACATCAAATCTGGTAGATTAGTTATAATAATATGTCACTGGTTATTAAAATAAATATATGCACGTTAATTCTTAATTTACAAGAATACATACCTACTTATTTAATTTAAACACTTTTAAAAGCAAGTTTTCATAATGTAATATGTTATTAATTTCATTGTACGTACGTTCCTCAATAACGTCACTATATGTCCCTAATAGCAAAATATTTAATATTGTAAGTTAATTAAAATATTAAAAAAAAACAAATTTTGTATGGGGATTAAAAAATCACAGATTTAAAATGTTTCCAAGCTAATAAAAATATATTTATGTGTTAAGTCGATATGCATATACAATTACGATATGCCGATTGTAAATACGTCATCGATATAGATGAGGACCTATATATTATTATGATACGCAATATTCTGAACTTATGAAAAATACAAGATATTGTGTACGATGTGGTAATAGTGAAAATTGAAACATATATTGTATAAGTAACATCAAACATATATTGAAAAAACATCAAACAGGCAGTGATAACACACGAACAGTGAAGTCTACCTGGTGAGTTAAACAGATAAATTAAAAAACAATGTTCACATAAATTCACTCTCACGTAAACGGAATAAATCAAACAATCGAGGTTACCGATGATGTGTCATAACTAAATTATGCTATAATTGCGCCAGCCAGTAGCGAAGGGTGGAGGTATGCTGTTAAAGTCTGCCATACATAGTGCACATTAAACTTTATTAATCATACTTATTTGTTATTATGGTTTGGTTAGGCAGGGTTTAATTGATTTTTAAAAACTAACCAACACCATCTGTAAAATATTGTAGTCTTAATTTAATAAAAATAAATACGCGTGACTGATAAAATTTAATGTGCACTGTTTATGGTGGATATTAACAGTCTACCTCCACCCTTCGCCACTGGCGCCAGCAGACACGTGAATAATCGTCAATCTTAAATAGCAATTATTACTCGTAACGATTCAGGTACCAATTCGATCGTTTTGACACTTGTTTTGAATGGTTTATAATATTATAATATATACGTTAATGTGTTACTAGTCTTTCAATGTATGAGTAAATAAACATTTATATCTATTGGTCAGTTCTGTAGCTACACTAAAAAGTTAAATTTATAGTTTTTTACCTGCGCGGTAAGGCAGGTGAATTAATATTGTAATTTTTTGTACACTTGATAAAATACATTTTTATTGGGTGTTCAGCGCAGCGGTTTGCTCGGGCAAAATTAGATCTGAGAAGAGCGACACCGTATACAGACGGCCATTAAAGATTGTGTCACAAAAACTAGCTTCCTTGTATGCATTGATTGCTTGCTTGGTGATAGTAGATGGTCTTAAAGACCCTCGACAAATTCTATGTTTTACATTATACTGTTAATAATATATCGGTGCGTTTCCTGTTCGGTTTTTACTCAAAAGCTACGCGATCTGTATTAATGACAATATAGCTTTATATAAATACTATATTGTTGGTACTAATTCAGATTCGTTTAATCTTCTGATGCTCCAAAAATGGGATCCTCATCCAACCGTCTAAAAAACCATCTTTGTCACTGATGCTTTCAATCACTGTAGTTGGTACAAAACCTTCACGAATTGTTTTTTTTTTTTTAAGATAATATTATACAGTCGAACTTGGTTATTACGAGGAAGATGGGACCGACTGAATTTGCTCGTTATAAGCGGTACTCGTTATATCAGAGAATATGTATTTTTAAATGAGCGGTCACCAAAGGTAACAAAAAACGTCAAAAATAAAAAATCTGAAAACCAACGTAAAAATCCCCGAAACAAGCATGGCCTTTATAAACTGCAAAAGATGTTGTTTATTGTAATGAACGCTGGTAGGTACCTACGGACTTCACAAACCTTGAATTTTTCAACCATGTGCGTGGATACTTTTTCATTATTGTCGGCGAAAACAACAATTATAAACTTAACTAGTGTCGTAAACTTAATCCGTCCCCTGGCGGCATCCTGTCCGATCGGATTTTATTGCTCAGGGTCGAAATATTTTTAAACGATCGACCCATTAACAGTATTTTAGCTCGGTATATCCGATTAGTTGCTCGTTATAACAGTGAATAAACGTATGGAAAAAATCATTAATCAAAATGTCAACGAATGTTTTCTCATTACATCCGAGATCTCGCTATGTCCGAGATCGTAATAACCGAATTCGACTGTAAATGTAAAATAAATATTGGACGTCGTCGATTTATTTTTCGAGATGATTGACTTTAAAAATAAACAATTTAAATTAAAAAAAAAAAAAAAAAGAACGCGTCTGTTAAATTTAATAGTAAATACCTACCATAACATCATACCGCGTAAGTTAGGTTACTTTATAATTTTTAACATAAATACATGACGTGAAGTTAATGTTATATTGTATACATTTAGTGGATTTTACATGCTTTTGTGCCTTAGTGAAATAAACAGTAAACATCAATATTATTATGTAGTGCAAAACACTGATTTTTTAAAACAATTTAAATGAACTAAAACGTCAGAAAATATAAACAATATTGTAAGCTAAGTGTTACCATTCCTCACTGAAAAAATCTCTACTAAACCTTTGACTATTTAACGTTTTTCTGGATTGATAATATACTTAATAGTAAGTTAATTATAAGATTTTTATAAAAATATAATACATCGAGGTGCTGAGGATTGTTTGTGTACAAGTGACATATCATTTTAATTGAGTTAGGTGCAATTAATTTTCAGATCAACACATAATAAAATTATTAATACGGAATCATTATCGGGCAGTCTCATAAATATATAAGCAGGGTTGATTACGAGACAGAAATTTTAAAGCCAAGAAAAATGTAATTATTTATTCTTAATATTAATATGTACACCCACGATGGCCGCGCAGCATCAGCATCGGCCTATAGCGTCGTGTGTCCCAGGTTATAATCCCGGGTCTGGCAAGTACACATATTGTTTTTCAATTTGTGTATGAGTCAGAGTATAGACCTAATAGGTTGAGCAAGTGGCTGACATCCATTGCTTGTAAAAAACCAATTCTGTTAATACAAACCACCATTTTGTGGAGGCCCATATGATCTTATTAAGATCGGATATTGTCAATATAATATATTGTAAATCTCATACGGTAACCTAAGGAACGTACGGAATTTATTAGCATCGTAAAGGGAAGGTTAAAGTGTGCTTTTAAAAAAAAATATATCCCTACATTGAACAGAACGATACAAAATATGTCTTAAATCAATTATGTCACTAAAGATTATGCAAGTAATTATTTTTTTCAGTGATGCAGGCAAAAAAATCTTATTTCTACCAACATATTATTAGTCAAAAATGGTATATTTTTTTTATCCTTTATCTGCATCAATTAGTAGAGTATGTTTTACCAAGTCCCAGGGGTCACTGCCTTGTTTATTTAAATAATGGATTATTTACAATCTGTTTATTTATACATAATAAATAACACAAACATATCCACAAATTCTGAATATGTATATTTAATTATATACCGGACACAATTTTTACTTTTCAGACGAAATTTCAAAGATTTTACGAACTGGAACTGTGTTCCGGTTCGATCCGATCCATTACAAACCCTGCATGTCACTTTTTTTTTCGACCATGTCCGATCCTAATAGGATATGGGCCTCCACAGAGTAGAGGTTTGTATTAACAGATTTTGTTTTTTACGAGAAATGGAGGTCAGCCACTTGCTCAACCTATTAAGTCCATACCCTGACTCACACAAATTGAAAAACAATATGTGTACTTGCCAGACCCAGGATTCGAACCTGGGACCCACGGCTTTATAGTCCAACGCTTATGCCGCGCGGCCACCGTGGGTAATTCTAATTAATTGATATTATTAGACAGTAATTTTGCCAGCTGATCAATTGTCCACTATGGCCGAGCGGCTTATAAAGTCGTGGGTCCAATATTCGAATCGTGGCTCTGGCAAATACACAATTTTATTATATTGTTTTTCAATATGTATTTGGAGTCAGAGCATGGACACAATAGGTTAAGTAAGAGGCTAACATTTATTTGTCGTAAAAACAAAAATCTGTTAATACAAACCTCCACTCTGTAAAGGCCCATAGTATGATTATATTAGGATCGCACATGTTCATAATTGCACCAATTAATTGCACATTCGTCACAACAGGTAAAATTGTAGTATTTCAATCCTCAGAACCTCTTCCTACAAAATAACGCAGTCACAAACTAGCGACATCAAAATATTATAGCAATGGTAACTATTTTAATGTGAAATTATTGTCCTGTAATCCTAACTCATAAATGTATGAAATAAATTAACACTGTCTACGTAGAGTTAGATACACGAACGATTTTGACACCCATCACTGTGTATGTGCACTGGTGTATGTGAAGTCGTGTATGCACTGGTGCATAAAATTGATCGTTATTTCTGTTGACCCAACATTTACCTTCGTCCTGCAGGAAATGAGGCACAATAACGATGTTTGATTACATTTAAATAAGGATTAACATACAATTTAAATAACAACCAATGACTAACCAGTTGAAAATAAATCACCGTCATAGATGAGTGTTGTTTCTTTCCTAATTACTGTATCGGTTTCGATTAACTAGTAATATAAGATTGTGGCATATCTATTAAAATAATTATAAAAGAATAAAATATAACATACAAAATTATGAATAGTTGAAGTGTTTGTAAAAAACCCTCTACCTTATCAATAATAATACACTCTATAATCACATTATAATAAATCGTCATAATTGTTGTTTTTATTTAATAAACGCAATTTTTTTTTGTAGTACTTTTTCCACTTTTAATCAATAGATTAGGACCGGTTTCGTCCGCCTCAGAGGGACATTTTCAACTGACATTTCCCTCTGAGGCGGACGAAACCGGTCCTAATCTATTGATTAAAAGTGGAATAAGTACTACAAAAAAATGCGTTTTATTGAATAAAAACAGCAATACAATTGAGTTCCACTATGAATTGACAGTTAACAAAAAAAAAAAGAAAAAAAAATCATCATAATAAACAATAAAAATACTACACTCAAGAGGTGTAAAATCGTCCATTCTGGGAACAATGGTAACGTATTGGGAATTAATGGAGTTAACTAATGAGATAAATATATGATATCGATCAGTCTTTAGTTATTAGTTAAACAATTTTAATATTCAATAATATTCTTGTCATGATACCTATATTTTTATAATATTATTTTTTAATTTTAATTGACATTAATTTGAGATTAGTATAAATGTTATATTTTAAAAATAACTGTTAAGAAATTAGTGTTAAATTCGATTTTAATTATTACTAGTAGATAATTACTGTGTGAGAGATAACTAATTGAAGTAAATTTTTGTTTAAAAATGAATTTGTTTAAAAATAAATATTTATGTACCTATTATATTGTCATTTCTACCAGAATATCAACGAATCTGTGTGTTGTTTTAATAAGTAAAACATCAAATTTATTTTATTAGTAATAGAGTTTGCTAATAACCACAAAATGGAAATGGGCTCTAAAAAGGGACAACCGCTGGACAAATCTAGTCATCCAGTGGTGCCCAAGAGGTACAAAACGTCCGCAAGGTAGACCTAGAGGCCGCTGAATCGATGAAATTGTTAAATTCTGCGGAAGTACGTGGCGGCCTCTAGGTCTACCTTGCGGAAGTTTTGTACCTCTTGAATATGACTGGATGACTAAATTTGTCCAACGATTGTCGCTTCTTCGAACTATGTGTCCAGCCCATCTCCATTTGAGGCTTTTAATGAACTCCATCACATTGCAAACCCTTGTTAGAATTAGATTATAATCTTCATTTTATAACATAATTATTAAATTGTTTCATCAAATTACACTGTGAATAAATTGTCTTTAATTGCATGCCTTATAATTAAGTCATTAAACTCCACCTTATTTAAAAAAAATAAAATAAAAGAAACAATCACACATCTACAACGATGATACATTTGCGATTAGCCAATCATTAGTTACCATTTAAACTGTATCTTAATCCCACAGTTACCAGCGATTTGGCACTCCCCAACTTGGCACCAATAACCTAGTGCAATACCATCCAATACAACACAGGAACAGTGCACTGACATGCCATTAAGTCGTAATTTCTTTAGCGCGTTCAACGCATATGATCAACGCACGCGTTAAACGCTTCCGTATTAATTAATGTACATTATAGGACGTATACGCACTGCGCGCATACAAAATACGGCTTTGTGTTATGCGTGCGTTGTTCACACGCGTCGGATACACTCTAAAAATTGAGACATTATAGTATTATCACGTAACATTTAAAGGCGACGTGCAATTAAAATTATATACATAAGGCACACTAGTATGTTACATCGCATTTTTTCTACACGTCATATTTTTCTATAAAGAATTACATGCATGAAATAAATGTCAATACAGCACACCAGTGTGCTTCTGTTTCCACCAAATTTTAATTGTGGTATCCTTCTAAACATTATATGATGTCATCTGGACTTGGGAGAGAACTGGTTTATGTGAAGAAACACAGGTTTTTCAGTTGAGGCTAAAAATGAAATTGTCTCTAATTAAAACGCAAATCAATTGGCGAAAACCATAAGATCGATTAACAAATGACAGAAAAACAGTTACACCGAATGAAATCGTCGTCGATTAGCTTTCGCCGAAACGGTAATTTGTAAGAATTTTAAAAAATAGCAGCATTTATTTGAAAATAATTATTTTTTCTTAGCACAAGTAACAGAATTATACACTATTTTTTAAAAATAAATGTTTGATAGACAATGGGTGCTGACTCACCCACCTTTTAGTCATGTTGTACTATATTTAAACATTTAAAAATATAATTAATTTAAAATGTATGAACGGAAAGCATTATGGAATTACTAAAAGGTAGGTAAATAAGTATCCAGTGAATTATAATTAGTTTGTTAATACGAATTTAATTATTTTCAACTAATTTAATCTATGTGGAATTATATTCAAAGAAACATACTTCTGGACGATTCGGCGCCGGGACAACTGGGCGCTACGCAATCGAATGAAATTGAAAATAAATAGACAATCCTGAATAATTATAAGTAGATACTTTAAAAAAATATATTTAATATCATTATTTATATTTAAATTATTTAATACTTGGTGAGGATTTAAAAATGCACACGTAAATAATGATTTAATTGTGCATACTATGTCGAGAAGAGAGTTTTGTTATTTTTACATAAAGCCTCAGGCATGATATTAATTCTCAATCCAACACATCCATCATAATAAACAACATTATGTTAAGAGCAAAATGAATTAAAACTACTAAGTAGTGAATAGAAACTGATTAAAATTCTTCATCTACTTTATGTATAAAATCGTAACGATTGTCTATTTATTTCTTTCGACAGTGCGGCACCCAATTGTCCTGGCGCCCAGTTGTCTCATTCTCAATAATTGTCACAGTATTTACTTGTTACAATTATTATATATTATTTCTTTTATAGCCGTCGGTTTTGCGGCTGGAAAAACTGCACTGTTAAAAATGTGTGTTTGATCCATTCCAAGAGACCATTGAATTGGACAAATGGATAATATCCATTCCTCGTACAAAGTCAATTAATAAAGATAAGATCCACTATTCAAATGCTTTTTTTTTTAAATTCGTATAAATTACTGTTTCGGAAAAGAGTTAATTTTTAATATTATTCAACGAATAATTCACAAGATTTAAGAATGTAACATTCTAATTATTGAACATACATAATTCTGAAAAAAACTTCCGAGAAAATATAATATTATAACCAATAGAAGAAATATTTTTGAAAAAAGTAAGACACTCCGCAGGAATCGAACCTGCATGTCTCGGGTATTGTGCCCACGCACGTAGACCACTATGCCAAAGGAGTCATACTTATTGTTGTTTTAATTTAATAAAACGCAATTTTTTTGTAGTATTTATTCCACTTTTAATCAATAAATTAGGACCGGTTTCGTCCGCCTCAGAGGGATATTTTCACCGAATGAAAGATGAGTCATGAGTCAAACACCCACGGTGGCCGCGCGGCTTAAGCGTTGGACTATCACGCCGTGGGTCCCAGGTTCGAATCCTGGGTCTGGCAAGTACACATATTGTTTTTCAAGTTGTGTCTGCCAGGGTATGGACCTAATAGGTTGAGCAAGTGGCTGACATCCATTTCTCGTAAAAAACAAAATCTGTTAATACAAAACCTCTACTCCGTGGAGGCCCATATGATCCTATTAGGATCGGACATGGTCGAAAGAAGAAAAGTGGAATAAGTACTCCAAAAAAATGCGTTTTTTTAAATTAAAACAATACAATGCAGTTCCACCATGAATTGACACTTAAAAAAATAAATAAAAGAGTCATACTTAATTGCGACAAAATTTAACTAATGGCTTTTTAGAGTTAATTATTACAATTTATTAGATGTACATTCGGATTTATTGTTTTTTTTCTGCTTGTTTATCGAATAGATAATTTCGAATAAAATACTTTTGTACAAATGTTCTCGTACAAAATGCCATATAGCCATAGCTTCAATTGAAAATATTGTGTTTTTGGTGTAGTCCAGTTTATCTCGCAGATCCAGATATGTACTATGAATAGAAGTGGAATGCCAATAATATATGATTGGTAACCTGGTTGAGGCGTTGGTTTGGGTGGTGTCGGATTCGCGACCGGAACCTTCCCGAAGGTGGTGAGTGCCTCCGAAGAATCCTTCGCCAGGCAAGCGAGGAGCCATAAGGCTGCAGCCCACGAAGCCCTCGACATATCGTGGCCCCACAGCGTCAGGCCGCTTGTCACTGCTTTTAAGGCCGGCTTAGGCGTCAGACGTTTGGTTTAGTCAATGTTATTTAAAATATATATTAGAACTAATTTCAATCAGATTATTAATATATTAAATATATAACGTTTTTTTTTGTAAGGCACTGTTGTATTATTAAATATACCTATATTATAATATAAAAAAATAGTTATTCAATTATACCTACATACATCCACACTCTTTTAAATTTTCTTTCTCTCTCTCAAAACAATATTTAGCATAATTCAAAGTGGTGTTACAAATAACATCACCGAAATGATTTCTCAATACACTATTATTATAAAATAGCATAATATCCTACAGTGACGAAAGGTAAAGGTAAGCTGTTAACATCCAACATAAATAATGCACAGTAAACTTTGTCAGAAATACATTATATTTTGTTTTCATTGAACAAATAATACAAATTGCAGATGGTGCTGGTTAGTTTTTTTAAATTAAATTAAACTCTACCTAAATCAAATCATAATAGTTTTGATATGAACACTTTTCCAGTCACACTTATTATTTGTTTTCGTTGAATTAAGAATACATATTACAGATGGTGTTGGATATTTTTTTTTAAATTCATTAGGCCCTGCTTAATACAAACCATAATCGATAAACAATATTGTTCCATCTATAATTAATTATCCAAAATTATGCCATTAAACCATACATAAATGAATATTTTTAGGCAGGGTTTATATGAATTTTAAACACCAACAAACACTATGTACACATTGTAGTCTTAGTTCAATGAAAACATAATAATACCTATGTACGTTTGACTGACAAAGTTTAGTGTACACTATTTATGCCGGATCTTAACAGCCTACCTCCACCCTTCGCCACTGCTGTATACACATGCCGTTTTTAATAATTACGTCTTAATCGAAGGCCTTCCTAAAGTAAATACAGTTCGAAACTTTAGAAAACATGACATGTACCTGCACTTAATATAAAAATTAATAAATACATATAACGAGTGAAAGGAAAATTGACTGTGACTGTAAAAAGATGCTTAAAATTAAAAAAAACATTTTTTTTTACAAAAATGGCAGTTGAGTATTACAAAACGGGACTGTGACGTGATGTAGTATAAGGAGTCCGATAGAAGATGAGCATAATAATTATTGATAAAGTAAACTTGTTGTTTTTTGTAACTAAACTATTTCCAAATCCGGATAAACCCCCAATTCATTATTTAAGGTAGGTAACACTCACGATGGGTGCGCGGCTTAAGCGTCGGCATATAGCGTCGCGGATCCCAGGTTCTAATTCTGGGTCTGGCAAGTACACATATTGTTTTTCAATTTGTGTATGAGTCAGAGTATGGACCTAATATTTTGAGCAAGTGGCTGACATTCATTTCTCGTAAAAACAAAATCTATTAATACAAACCTCCACTCTGTGGAGGCCCATATGATCTTATTAATATCGGACATGGTCGGAAGAAGGTATAGGTCAGACGTGGGAAAATGCGGCTCTTTGTTGGGTTAAGTGCGGCTCCTAATGTCTCTTGATAAACATATAGGTATTTTCGCGAGTTTGACTTTCTAAATGTTGTAAGTGACAAGATGCGCGTATTAAATTTGAATTTCTGCATTTAATACTACGTGATAACGTGACTACGCTGTGGCTCTTTATATATATGGTTACATGTAAGTTGTACGTATGCAGTTCATCGTGGGACACTTATTCGTGCGCCGCAGTACGTGAAACACGAGTTCGTATAACATTTTATCAAATTACGAGTTCTTCGTTGAATATTTCACCGTGGAATACATTTGTACGTATCTTACAAAACGCGGTGATAGTTTGAAAATAGTACTGTTCCAATAATTAGATTAACCCTAACCTAACCTAACCTAGTAAAGACATCTCCAAATATTGTAGCATACGTACAAATATACTCCACGGTGAAATTTAATGTTCAACGAAGAACTCGTCATTTGATTAAATATTACACGAACTCATGTTTCACGTACTGCGGCGCACGAATAAGTGTCCTGCGGTGAACTGTTTACGTACAAATTTCCGGATACGTTATATATATTATAATATATAATATGAAAATCCACAATGTGGCTCTCGTTGACCTCATGTATGAGTATGCCCATCCCTGGTATAGGTTAACGAAGTTTTTGTGTTTCAAGTGAAAATGCTTAGTTCATTTTTATTTTCCGATAAAGCATTCATTCTAATACAAATAAGCAACATATAATTATTGGACATATCAGAATTTTATATATATAATTTTAACACGTTATATTCAATTATTAGCAAGTGCAAGTACGTTATAATTAAACTCTAATATCCTGCCACCGATAACATTAATATGGACGAAGCATCTGGAAAAAAATGACTCTCGCTTTTTTGTCGAGTCTGCCGAATGGCATAATCTGTTCTAACGCCATTACAATAAAGGTGATATTGCTATAAATTCCTGATGCTTTTTGTCGGGTCTGCTGAATAGTTTGGTTCGAACGGGTTCGCTCAAATGAACATTGACACTAGAAACACTGTTCTGACGCCATTACAATAAAGGTGATATTGCTATAAAATCCCGATGCATGATATCGCATAATGGAAATAATTTCATGACGTCTACCTATGCATGTGCAAATGTCGCTATGCGCGAATTTACTTGTTAGCTACTGTATTGAGTGCGTTGTCTATTAATAATGTCATTGCCTGCCACCGATTAGTAATAAAAATACTAATACGACATTTTTATTAAAAAACGATTCTTAAGGTTTGATGCCCTGACCCTTTTATAGATAAAATAAATAGCAATTAATAATGATGATGAAACCTTGTTAGATTTATATATATTGCCAAAATAGACATTTCCATTTTACCTACTGTATTATTGTTAATCTTGTACGGTAGCACAAGGTGATATCACCGGTTGGGACGGAATTTATTAGCATCGTAAAGGAGAGGTTAAGTAATTTAAACATAAATTTAACTGGAAACTCTAAAAACGTTTCAGTTTCAGTCGGCCACTTCAGTTTTGCGTTTAAGAGCAAAATGAATTAAAACTACTAAGTAGTAGATAGAAACTGATTAAACTTGCATATTTTGTTCAAGTTCCAACGATTTTTTTTTATATAAAGCCTCATGATAATTTTCAATCCGCAAAAAAACATTAAGTTAAACATCAGTTTAACTAACAGCTCTACTGAAACAGAGACTGAACGGACTACAAGACTTATCGTTTAAAAGCACCTTTAAAGGATACGTCATAACAGTTGGATAACCATTGTCATTTGCTGAAGGTTTATACAGTTTTCTTGAATGTTTTTGACAATTCGGCATTTTATTATTTTCATGTTTTAGTCTAACAACTCTTGTAGGCAACGGTTTTTAATTAAATGGTACTTGTTTAGAGAGACCATAGAGGTATTAAATAAAAAAGGGGCAAGGAATCGGCTTTCTCATACAACTGAATGAAGCAGGCCAACAATAGCTGACAACTTACGAGAAATGGCGACGCCATAAAAAAAATCAGGGCATCACGGAGGATTTACTTTGGTCATTATGACGTACCCATATAATATAATGTTAACGTGGAAATTTTGCCACAAATTGATTACTAGCCTGATTCATCATACTTTCATATTATAACCTGCCACCCCTAGAGAGAGACAATAAATAATTCAATTGATTTATTGTAGCGGCGCTCGTGGTGCAGTTGGTAAGGCACTGGCCTTCCGCCCGAGCGTTCTGGGTTCGACCCGGTGAGGACACAATATTTATGTGTTTTTTCTCAAAGCCTGGGTGTTTGTGATTGTTCAAAATTACTAACAAACACCTTGTACGAAAAAGCAATGACATGGTTATTAATAATTCTAAAAACAAAATGATCTATTGTAATTATTGTATACACACTGTGACTTCCCTAAGTAGGGTGTTGCCCTTAACGGCCCACATGCTCAATGTATTTGTATATTATTTCAAAAAAATACTACCTTATTCTTAGGTCGATAATTATTATAAAGCAAACATTATTCGTAGAGTGTTTATCACATTTGAATAGTCAAAAACATAGCTTATAATCAGTATCTTTAAAATTATCTTTAAATGTCTAAATCTTGCCCATTTTTTGAAAAATAAAATGCCTAATTCTTGTCAAATTTGGGATCACAGAGATTATCAATATAATTTTTTATTGTAAATATTTCACTATAATAATGTCAACATAAATTTTACTAATGGTTTTATAAATGCTTTTAAAAATTAATAAATATAAAAAATCTTAACACCACTTCACATGGACATACTGAAATATGACTATATTCTAAAACATTAGAGCGAGAGGTTTAAAAGAATGCTCTTTTATGTAATAAAAATACTTAATGCAGCCATCGAATGTGTCAAATAAATATAAAGGATAATAAGGCTTCAAAATTATGTACATAGATTATCTACAACGTTTAAGGAATAGGAAATTTAAGGAAAGGATCATCCTTTGAAAATAGCATAAAAGCTCCATTTTGACGTACGCTGAGCATTTTCCCCCTTAAGCGCCCTCTTTAGTAATTTAATTATTTATTTTGGACTATCTGAAACAAACAAAATTCTTAAATTGCAATATACAATATAATCTACTGAGAATCATAGAATTTCCACAAAATCTACTATCAAACAGTGGTGGTTTGGAGAAACATTATTGTAAAAAAAAATCCGTTAGATAAGCCGCCACTTTAATTATGTTGTCAATAGCGACGGTATCTTTTGTTTCATGGAAAAATGCTGCATTAAAACGTTGTAATTTTTGTATTCGATCCTCTATTCGCCGACATTTATTATGTACCGCCCCTATGGAATGCCTACCCCAATAGATCAGGGTGGAGGTAGGCTGTGTAAATCCGACATAAATAGTGCAAATTAAACTTTGTCAGTCATACATAGATATTTGCCTTACATATTTAGGATAAAACATTTTTTATCTATTATGATTTGGTTCAGAAAGAGTTTAATTGAATTAGATTTTTGGGTTTCCAACGTGTGTACTTCTTCCTTCTTTCCTCGACGTTTTGAGTTCGTTGCAGAGGCCATTATCAAGAGATATAACATCGAGGAAAAAAGGAAGAAGTACACACGGCGAAATCCAAAAAAAGCTATTACGATAAAAAAAACAACCGTGAAAGTCTCAAAAATGATATAACTGACATAGTTTATTGTACATTTTATTACCGGATCTCCACAGCTTACCTCCACCCATCGCCACAGGCCTACCCCTACGGTACGTCACTGTATATAGATTAAAAATAAAGAAAATTCGGTACTGTTCGGTTATACGGAATACAGCGGAAAACGCATTTTGAAAATAGCCGATAAACTGGATTATTTGTTAGTTTGGGTTAGTTTAGGTTAGGTTAGATTGGGTTAGGTTAGGTTAGGTTTGGTTAGGTTAACGTAACAAATAATTCAGTTTATCGGCTATTTTCAAAATGCGTTTTCCGCTGTATTCCGTATAACCGAACAGTACCGAAAATTCTTTATTGTAGGCATAACAATAAATTTCCCATAGACAATTCAGAAGAGTCTGATGACAAATCAGACAAAAATAAATGATTTTAACCTTTCCTTTACGATACTATTTTTTTGTCCGTTGCATTGATGTCAATATTAGTTACTTCCTTATTTTAAGAAGGTTATTCGTCATTATTTTCTGCTTGTTTTACCTATAAAATGATGAAAAGGGCATTAAAACTAGTATTTCCATTCAATCTGGCTGGTCACAATTCTAACGGATATCTATCTATCTATCAATTATAAATGTATTTACTGGATAATGTAACTAATTTTGAAAAAAAAAATACATTTTATTTAGCTAGGAAAAGCTAAAATATAAAGATGGCAAATATTGAATATTGACAGATTTTTTTGCAAATTGAAATCAGATCAAAAAGGCTATATTATTCAAAGTAACATTATATCAACGGGTGGGATAAAGCAGGTTTCATCTAAACACCATACTTATAATAAATGTATGTGTGAACAAGGATTTAACCATATAATTTCTTTGTATTAAACATTAAAAAAAAAATTGAAAACACACTTATATAGGTACTTTAAAACTATAAATTTTTTGTTGTTATTGTCATAGCAACGAATTAATCGTTAATTTTATCCCTTAGGATAATAAAAACACTAACAAACGTAAGTACATATATATTTTTTATAGAAAAATTTACAATTAATTGCTTATTTGAGAATGACACCAATTTACAGAACGTTTGAAAACAGCTATGTAGAATAGAAAATCGAATTATTTACTTTTAAATCGATTTATTGAACCTGGCTAGGTACACATTGCAGCACTAATAATTTCCTGTCTATCACTGGCGAAGGGTTGAAGTAGTCTGTTATGATCTGACATAAATAGTTCACACTAAACTTTGTCAACCGTTCGTAGGTATTTGTTTTCATTGAAATAATACTAGGTACAATGTGTCGATAGTGTTAGTTAGATTTTAAAATTCAATGAATGATCCAATGATTCAAAGCCTAATCCAAGCATAGTTTAAAAAAATATTCGTTTATCTATAAAATATCTATAATAATTATGCCATTAAACATACCCACATCATTTTAGATATTTAATAGATAGAAGGATATTTTGTATCGATTAAGGTTTGTTTAATGAATTTAAAAAAAAAACTAACCGTGCTGAAACCAAGCCATAATAGATAATAGTTAAAAAATATTCGTCTACCTATAAACTATCTAAAATTATCTATTATGTTTTGGTTTAGACAAGGTTTAATAAATAAAAAAAACTAACCAACAACATCTGTAATAATAATTATGTATTATTAATTCAAAACATACAATAATTAATATAAATAAAAAGGTATGCACCATTGTTGTATAGCATACCTAAACTATTATGGTTTATTTTAGCCATGGTTTAATTGAATTTAAAAAAATAGCAAACACTATCTATACATTGTAGCCTTAATTCAATGAAAACAAATACGTTTTTACTGACAACGTTAAGTGTGCTCTATTTATGTATGATCTGAACAACCTGCTTCAATCTTTCACCACTGCTATATACAAAATAACTAACTTTATAATAAACTCAAAACAACTGAACGAAGTATTATTTTAAATGAAAATAAACGTAGTATAATGTAGTTGAATAATTGAATTTTTCGATACCTAAACTATTTAAAACAATGCGATTAGGTAAGACATTTTTTTATGAATCAAATTTTCGCTAATTGCAGTAGTGTATGACATCGATTGACTATCCATTTAAAATATCAAATTTTGACAGAGAAATATGCTATAATACGTATTTTAAAAAAATACCCACGAAATTCACCTTTCAATCAACAATCCGCAGTTTCTAAAATAACCCTTAACTTATATAATATAATTAATAACGCAGAACCTTATCAGATATACAAACTTAATATATAATTAATTTAAAAACCTTTTTGATTATATTATTATTTAAAATTGATTATAATTATTATTACTTTGCGATTCTTCTTTCCTGTAACGCGGATTCGAACTTTGGTTCACGGATTCGCAATTTGGAAGCAACGCGGCGAACTTCTGATCAAAGAATGAAAAGCAATATTATTCAGTCGTTGGTTATAGGTTGAATTTTCGAATCTCTGCTACGGCATTTTTAGGGATGTGCTCGGGTATCGGATACTTATTGAATCATTAAGACGGTACTTCAGTGAAACGGCAAATAATTTTCAACTATAGGTGCGACGAAATTTCTGACTGGCTGGCAGTCGGAGAGCGAAAGTCTAGCTGTGAACACGTCAATTTGTTTTGTGATGTCGACGGGGGAATTAATTCTTAAATCGTGTAAAGATGACTAAAAAACGTTACCCATTTGCTTGAAAAAGAAAACATATTAATTAATATATTATTAGTATTAGTAATAGAACAATAAACGTAACATTAAATGGACGCATGTTGACTTTTTATGACAAATTATGTTTTGTTCTGCACGCGTCATTTGCACAATCATTGCGTCGCGTAGTCACGATCGTTTTAGACCGTGCCCCAGCTGAAGTATAGCCTTAACATGATCGCTCGATAATTTTTTGAGAGTTTGCGAGTTATTTTATTATAAGCATCAGTGGCGAAGGGTGTAGGTAGGGATTGCAATATCGGTATTTGAAAACCGGTATCCCAGTATTTTTCGATACCGAAATACCGGCTTTAAAAATCATATATTACCGATATTGAAAGTGTAAACAATATGTATCTATTAAAAACTTAACAACACTTAGTTCAATGAAAAAAATACGTATAACTGGGAAAGTTTAGTATGCATTATTTATGTCGGATCTTAACAGCCCACTTCTACCTTTCGCCACTGCCTTATATAGCAGGTATAGGCTTACCTACACACCTTAGACGGAACAATGCAATTATAGTTTTTAGATATCTGATACGCACGACTAATAATGATTTGGTTTGGCAAAGTCTTTTAGCGCCGCAGGTGAAAAAAAATCAATTTTTACGAAATATCCTGTCAAAAATTATATCACTATTTTTACTTTCTTTATCTGCCGCTTATAATCAGTCCACGGTTCGTCTACACTCACGGGATGTCACCTCTTTCTCCTTATATATTATTATAATCCAGTTTGACCCCTGACCATTACACCAGTAATTTCTTGATTGGGCCCGGTGGATTCGCTGTCAACCTCTTTGACTTTGGACTTGTCACCTGACCAACTCATGAGGCAAAGAACTACATGATGCAAGCCACATCCTCTGGGAATATCCAAGAATGTACTGCGAAAGGGAAGAGATGCTCAAGTCGGCCCAACCATCTGTCGCCACAGAGACCAACTACAGACCTACAAATTTATTTGAAGAATTGATGAGGGAGTCACAATCGAAAACTACCCAATCAACACTCGCAACTGGACAGAATCTGATATTCAAATGCCGTTTTCACAATGGCGTCCATATGGTAGTTCGTAGTTCCATTTTTTACCGTTCTTCAGATAAGTTTGTAGGACTGTTCAGTGCTTTAAAAAAAATGCAGCTTCTTAAAACGGACGTGAAGATCTTTTCACATAGTTCAGTATGTCCATATTGTTTTTGATATATTTTCACATATTATAATGTCAATTAATTAGAATTACCCACGGTGGCCGCGCGGCATAAGCGTTGGACTATAAAGCCGTGGGACCCAGGTTCGAATCCTGGGTCTGGCAAGTGCACATATTGTTTTTCAATTTGTGTGTGTCAGGGTATGGACCTAATAGGTTGAGCAAGTGGCTGACATCCATTTCTCGTAAAAAACAAAATCTATCAATACAAACCTCCTCTCTGTGGAGGCCCATATGATCCTATCAGGATCGGAGATGGTCAAAAATTTATTTTTGTTAATTTTTAGTGATCCTCTCTTCCATGGATACTTTTTATTAAATTAAGTCCCATTAAACTCAGTCAAAACACACATTTTGAGTGCGTGGCGACCTCAGTATTGGGCTTCTACTCCTGAGACATTCCCAGGCGCAAACAATCCCTGATGCTTTACATCCAGTTTACACATATTATTCTAATTTTATCTATATTTTATAAAATAAATGTGTTAGATATTTTGTTATAGGTATCGCTTATCCAGCTAAGACGGGAAAATTATTTTTTCCACGAGACAGTGATAATTTCGGGGATTTCATGAACCGGAACGACGCTCCAGTGCGTTCCGATCCATTTCGAGCCCTGTTTACATCCCTAATCGTAGGGCCTCGTGATACGCTCGATTGAGAGCGAGTGTGCAGCGGGGCGGGTTGGTTTAGACTGTTTAGAGGGCACTATTAGGTAGTCTGGAATAGGTAGTACAGTCTTTAAATATTAGAGTATTGATTTACTAAATAACGATATATTTTCCTGCAGCCCTTCTCTATTCATAATATGAAATGTGCGCACGCAACTTATACAATAGGTATTTGTTGTTGACTAGGTATTTTAAACGTAATAGATTTGTAATTGATAACTTCTTTATACGGGCACCTATTTAAATAAGTAATGAATTTTAACTTAACAATTGAAAATAGATCTTGGAATATGCAGTTTCTTTTTGTACCCAAGGCCCCCACACAGTGACGTTCCGTGGGGGTAGACAGATTGAGCGTCGCTTGGGGGCGGCAAATGAGAATCATTATTCATATATAAAAATCGATAGGTACCTAAACTTAGTAATAACGGAAATATCTTTCCATTCAAAAAATCAACTTACTGGTTGGAAACAAAATGTATTAATTAACATAAAATATTTAACAGGGTTGTATTTTTTTTATCGGGTTCGCGATGTCTAGCTTACTTTCGTTGTCCTTGGACGTCACGTTCTTGATGACCATCAATGAATCGTGTAGATTTGCGAATTATTGGTAGGTATATACTTACCTAATTAATTTATCCAAATAGGTATATTTTCACGTCACTTGCGAGTTTTCAAAGTTTTCAGGTGTATTTTTAAATCGACCGTGTTTAGGAAAAAAGAACGTAACCCACACAGAACAAATTTTACAGGAGAGGCAAAAAACGTTTTTTGAATGATTTTGGTTTAATATTAATAAAAAAAATAAGCACACACATTAGGTGCATGATGATTGATGATTTGGTGTTAATATTTTTTCTATGTACTAATAATTAAAGAAGTTATTATAGAAAAATCAATAAAATTGAGGGTAAATGCTTTTTTCCTTAAATTAAAACTTAATTAAAGCTAAATTAAAACCTGAATTTATATAATAAATCGGTATTTGCGACTTACTTCCTTCTTACAGAACGTGTATTTAGTTGTATACATTGTTAATATCTAATAAAAGCACTTTTCGAAAAATCGAGGGTTACGCCCTTTTTCCTATACACAGTCGAAATGTATCTGAAACCGTGGAAACTCGCAATATTGTCTATTTAAGTAGATAAAGCATTTTAATTAGATTAAGCGGTATAATTATATTTTGTTGCAATGTTTCCATACAACACATTTATTAGATATTGGAGTCATGATTGGATGATAAAAATGCTGTATAAAAATGGGGTGGTATTTTGGTACTACCTGAGGGCGGTATTTTGTCTAGGGACGTCACTGGGGGGGGGGGGGGTCTGACAGGGCTCCAGCCTGGGGGCCCGGGCTTAGAGGGGGCCCGGCGTGGCAAGCCGACCAGTTAAATAAGAAAACACACACACCAAAATTTGCTCTAATAGTAAAAAAGGTCACCTGCTCAGTAAACCAGACAACTCAATAAATCAACTGGATTTATTTAAAAATCGATAAAAATACACGAAATACCCTTAATCCTGGGGTTCCGTGGAAACCACTTGGTGAACACTACTGTAAAAAATCACACTGCCCTTAACCTTAGCGATAGGTAGGGGGGCCATGTCTGTACCATATCCGTTATTGGAAATCGGCCATGATATTGGCAAAATATTATCAGATGGCAGGTCAACATTCTAATCAGCGTTGCCAATTTAGGGTTTTACTTGCTTGGCATCTAGCCTGCCTTCAACAGCTTTAATTGTGCTGAAAATACGCTATATATTTAGCTTATTTATTTTTATGCGCATCAAATTTCTGACAGAATCAGATACCTACTTAATGTAGGTATTTCGGAACATATTTTAATAGAGTGAGAAAAATAGAACAACATAATTTAACACGTTGAAACAATAGGAGCCATCCATGGCCTTATAGTGAAATGATATCATATAATTTAATTTTTGCTTAGGTATGTGACATCGGTTTGACGATTGTATTATAAGAATGATATGAAACGAAACTTGAACGCTGTTGACGCACTATAGGCATTTGTTGACCATTTTGAAATATTATATTTCTGTTAAAATGTGTGGTTTTGACATTTATAGACATTTTTTCGATTTGTTTACTTTTTTCGATATGCGTAAGCAAAGGTATTGACTTCGTTCTTGGTAGAATAAGCAAATTTACTTCAATTTTATTTTCACAAAATCTAGAGTTTAAAACAGTTTTTTTTTTTTAAATTTATTTAAGAAAAGGTAATATTCATAAAATTCGGCGTAGAAACAAGTGCCTGCCTGCACGTCCGTGACACTGGCGGTTAGACGCCGTTCGCGTGCCAGAACGTCAGTGGCGTCTAGCTGGTTAATTATAACAATTATGACAACAGTAAATGGTTATTTATTATCCGTGAGCATCCAGCGATTCCCTCTGTGACATGTGCAGGCACACACACTTCACTAACATAATTTTGTGCACATATTAATTGATTGTGATTGATAAAAAAATGAATCAGGAAGGTTTCGGGGTTATGTTTACTAATCCCGGGATTCATAGGTATCGAAAATTGTCCGGAATCCCAGGATCTCGGGATTGAATTCCCTAGTTACAGCCATGTCCCCCACATCCTGAAGTGTGTCCCCAGGATAGACTCAACAGTAGTGCATTCCAACTGGTGTTCGTGGTAAAATTAAGAGTATTCTATGTATTTTTAGCTATTTTCTTGTATTTTTAAAACATCTAGGTACTTGAACTATGGGCCTAAATAGTATTATGACGTTTTATAATCTCTAGTACTAATTTAATAACTCTTTATAACCTTGAATCTATATAAAAGGAAAACGTAAAAGGAAAGTTAAAAATAATTCCAATATATGTAATGGGACCCTCAAAAAGATAACTCGTGACCTAATACAAATTTATCGACACAATTTGGAAAATGAAACACCGTGTATAGCGCTCCCAAATTTATGTTAAGTACATGTTTAGGCGCCCTGTAGTTAACGCGGCGCGAAATAGCACACTGCATTGTCATGATTGATAGCTAATGTTTGTTATAAATAACACGTTTCAATATTTTTATTACTGAATAGCGTATGAAACAAGATAAATTATATGAGAAACTTAGTTATTAGCGCAAAACTGACATTTTTCATTATAAGGGATGTACATCTATAGTTTATCTGACAGTAAGTCAGAGTTTTTCAAACTAAGTGTCAAATACTTCATACCAGGGCTGTAGGCGATAATTTACAGCCTAAATTCTTAATAAAAATATGTTTTAATTGCATATTAACATAATATTTCAATTATAACTTGATTAATTTAAATTCTATAACAAAATGATTTAATTTGCCAACAGTTCTACGTATATGTATGAATGTATTATAAATTGACTGCGGACTAGACGGACATGTATCTACTCATAAAAACTGACCCGGTAGTATTGGTATTAAACTAATACGTAGTAAAAACCAACACAATAATAAAAAGGCTTCAAGTAATTTAGTACATTTCACGCACACAACACATACAAACAATATCACGTGACCTGAGGCTTCATGTATAAAGCCTAACGGGCACGGCTTGAAATGAACCGGAGCGCCGTTCCTGTTCGTGAAATCAGTAAAATTATCGCTCCGTTTCATGGAAAAAAAATAATTTGACCATCTGAGCTAAATTGGCCATATAATAGAAAATCTAACACACTTATTTTTATAAAAAACGCATCAAATTTGAAAACTATGTAAATACCATCAGAAAACTGTTGAGCGCTCCGATTCGTAAACTTTTCCATTTCGAGCGCTGCTAACGGGGCCCTTTTGTATAATAATAAGTATATTATATTTATTTTGGCGCGCAGGATTCGTCCCGTGGTGTAGTGGCCTTAGCGTCCGACTCTCTGATAGCACAATTTCTGTTATAAAACTAACTCAAATAATTTATGTACTTTCCAATGGGCACATTTAGTTTAAAATCTTCTTAAGCTCAGGTTAGGTTATTTCACTTAGTGCGTGCCAACCTCAGTCTTATGTAACTGCTCTTGAGACATTTCCAGTCATAAAACATACGGATGCTTTTCATACAAACGTAGAGTCCCGTGGAGTGCATTTACTTTATTGGGAATGTACCAGTGGCGAAGACTCCATACTAGGCGATTATTTAAAGCCAAGGTGTATGAAAGAAATGAAAATATAATTAATATTAAATTCTACAGGTTTTTTTAAAAAAATGTTTGTCGATAGCTATTTCGGTCACGGTGGCCGCGCGGCATAAGCGTTGGACTACAAAGCCGTGGGTCCCAGGTTCGAATCCTGGGTCTGGCAAGTACAAAAAAAATTGTTTTTCAATTTGTGTGTGTCAGGGTATGGACCTAATAGGTTGAGCAAGTGGCTGACATCCATTTCTCGTAAAAAACAAAATCTGTCAATACAAACCTCCACTCTGTGGAGGCCCATATGATCCTATCAGGATCGGACATGGTCGAAAAAAAAAAAAAAAAATTTCGGTTGTAACACCATTATCAAGACTATTCAGATAGGCCGTTTGCCTTTTCTTAAATACTATACGCATAGATAGAGACAGAATACATTATCTTATTCGTTCAAACAATATTATGATTTTGTATACTTATTATTAATTGTATTGGTGTTATTAATACTTTGAAAACCCTAAGTGGGTTTTTAATGGATACCTTTTTAATATAAAAAACCTGTAGAATTTAATATTAATTATATTTTCATTTCTTTTAAAATTGAATTCTACCAAGTAAATGGTAACTAAATTAATTCCAAGGTGTATGGTTACTTCATCAGTCCCGTACCTACAGCTTCATTTCAGGACAAGGAAGTATAGCACTAAAATATTTTAATTCTGACACGTTTATAGTGTCATAGAAGGCGGCCGTGCACAAATTGCGTTGTTCTTTTTAGTTACGAATCGTTTATATTTTTTCAACTAGCAGTGTTCGTCCAGTATCGACTTTTCGGTATTTACCCTGAGTTACCATTCCCATTGGCTACCTCACAAGTGTTCGCGTATGCCTAATATAAAATAATATGCAAATTTTCTAAATCGGTCATTCATTCGACCTCACCTCATCCCGTGTGGTGTATTGTGTACTGTACGTTCTGATTCGATACGCCGGCGCTCTGGCATTTCGGTTATGTTTGTATACACGTGTACTTTTACGGGTGAATTATTGGCCATGGATTCAGACATCACAAAAACATACTTATTTTTAAGAATGTAATAAGTATTATTTAACACCCACGGGAGATATTAACGCTAGAGTCTGTCTTCTATAATAAGCGTGTGGTTTACCCCTGCTTCAGCATCTTAACACTGCATTCCCTCTCGTTCCCTCCCATTGAAAACATGCAAAATGCATTCCGTCCGTGAACGACGTGACGTAAACGCCAGCTTATAGTGGACAGATTCTACCTCCTAGCATGTCCCTCTAGCCTAGGGGACCGTGATTGGGGGAGAGGCAGTTAACTGAGATCAAAACACACCACAAATTTGCTCTAATAGTAAAAAAAAGTCGTTGACGGTCGAGCGGCTTCGGCGTCGGCTTATAACGTCGTGGGGTCCCAGGTTCGTATCCTGGATCTAGCAAATACACATACATATTGTTTTTAATTTGTGTTTGGAGTCAGAATATGGACCTAATAGGTTGAGCAAATGACTAACATCCATTACAATGATGTTCCTAACTCTGCTAATGGGTTTCTAGACAGGATTTTTAGCAACGTTAAAATATCGATTTTGCGATGTATATCACCGATCGTACGAGAAGATGCGTATCACCCTACTTTATCTTTTTTACACGATTTTCGTCCAACTCTCATTCAGAGGACTAACATTCCCTCACACAGAATAAATCTGCAGAGGGGGTGGAAGTTTGAAGGGGGAAACTTCGATTTACTTTACTCATTAATGGGTGAGGTAGATTGGAGTGAGTTGTATGAAATTTGTGACGTGAATGACGCGGTACAGCACTTTTACAACATTATTTATAATATTTTTGACCAGTGTTTTACAAGGAAGTCGCCATGTCGTGGTGGAAGGCGATACCCGAGGTGGTTTTCTCGGGAAATTGTCGGGGACATTAGGGTCAAACATTATTACCATAGAACTTGGAAGACTAAGCATATTCAGCAAGACTATGAAATGTTTAGTCTTTATCGCTCAAGAGTGCGGCAAGCTGTTCGACTGGCCTATCGAGGTAGGTAGATAGAAACGGTAGAAAATTGCATCCGCGAAAATTCTAAATCGTTTTGGGACTATGTTAAATCTTTAAGAAGGGATGGTGGGTTTGCCAATTCAATGAGTTGGAAAGGCGAAGAGGTGACCGGATCTGGAGTGGCATTGAAGTTAAATTCCCTCCACCAAAACCCGCCCCGTACCACCCTCGGTCTTAATCGAGAGTATCACGGGACCCATCAATTGGTGATGTGAAGCATCTAAAAATTGGCCTGGGAGTGTCCTGGGAGAAGATGCCCAAGACTTAGGTTGCTACGCTCAAAGTGAGCTCTGACTGAGTTTACTGAGTTTACTCTAATGCAAAGTGCCAGGGAGAGAAAAAGCACATGGAATTTACTTTAAAGAAAAAGAAGCTACTATTTTAATATAACAAAGAACGAAGCTAATCATACAGGCAGCAAAATTTATGTGAAGAGATCTTCACGCCCGTAGTAAGACGCCGCAAATTTTTTGAATGCAAGATAGTTGGCCTTAGTAGCAACCAGGTCGGACGGGCCGATGGGTCCAACAGCTGGTTGGACCGACCTGAGCATTTCCTCCCGTTCGGAGCACATACTCAGACACTCCCATAGGATGTGATTGGCATCCTGTACCTCCCATCCGCATGGACATGTCGGATGGCTTACAAGTCCAAGCTCAAAGAGCCTGCCAGCGAAACCACCATGACCAGTCACAAATTGACTGGTGTAATGGTCTGGAGTCAAATACTTGGTTATCTCCATTCGCCACTGAATGTCTGGAAAAAAGCTGTATGTGTGCCGGCCCTTGGTGGATTCGTCCCACTTTCGCTGCCAGGTCTTAATGGCCGCATCTAGCGACATGAGTCTAATTTTGCGCTTCAGTAGTGCTAATCCCTCGCCGGCTCGTCGAGGGGGGGGGGCGAGATGAAAATCACCAACGTCGGCCTCCTCACCTTTGAGGAGCAACACTGAAGCGCCGCTGACCTGAATGTGCAGGTCAAGTGGGAGAATACCGGCCAGGACCGGGAGCGCGTCGGTTGATGTCGTACGGTAGGCCTTGGTAATGGACAGGAGCGCGCTGCGCTGTCCTCTTAAAAGAGAGATTCTAAGTTTGACACTCTTGGGAATGCGCGGGCACCAGGCACTGGCGCCATAAGCCGCTATTCCCATAAAAATGGCGCCGTAGGCGATCTTGAGCGCCCTTACTTTTAAGCCCCATCCTTCACCAGCCATGCGGCCGATCCTCTGGAAGGCCACCCCAGCCTTGTGGACTTGGGTTTCGGCATGGTGTAGGAAATTTAACATTGTGTCCATTTTGACGCCTAGATAGGTGACGATCTTCGACACTTTCACTCTCGTGTCACCGAATCGGACTGTGGGTAGTCTCGAACAGCTAAGTCGTCTCGGTCCTTTAAGGACAATGGCTTCTGTCTTGGAAGGTGCGAATGATAGTCTAGTTAATCTACCCCAAGCCTCAATTGATGCTAAAGCTTCGCCAACGGTGCTCTCAATCTTCGCCCTGCTGTCGGCCTCGACCAGCAGCAGCGCATCGTCTGCGTAGGCAATGACAGTACAGTCGGTTGGAAGCGGAATTCTAAGGAGATCGTCGAAGAGTACGTTCCAGAGAAGGGGCCCGAGGACTGAGCCCTGGGGACATCCCATGCTGGTTTTCCTCTCTATTGTTGTTGATCCAACACGAAACTCGATCGATCTATTCGTGAAATAACTTTGAATTGACGCGAACAAATTTCCTGGTAGTCTCTTCAGCCGGAGCTTTCGAAGTATAAGAGGCCAGGACGCACTATCAAACGCACCTGCAATGTCCAGGAAAACTCCTAGGACGTATTTACGGCGAGAATTTTCAGCAATGGCAATCACGTTCCTAATGGCGTCGACTGTTGATTTGCCTCTTCTGAATCCAAATTGCTTATCGGAAAGCGGCGAGTGTGTCTCCAGGTGGGCTTCAATCCTGTGGCACAGTAGCTTCTCCAGCACTTTGCCCAGAGCGGGCAGAAGTGTTAGAGGGCGGTAGGCTTTAGGGCTAGACGGTTCTCGGCTGCCAGTTTTGGGGATTACCTTAAGTAAGCCCCTCTTCCAGCAGTCGGGGAACGTGCCGCTTCTGATGCAGTCACTGAAGAGGGCTGTAATCTCTGGCGCGGCGATGGCCCATGTGCGTTTGACAAGTAAATTGTCAATGCAGTCCGGGCCCGGGGCCTTGCCAGCAATCAACGAACGCACGATGTGGTTGATCTCCTGTTCGGAAGGCAACGATGAGTGATCCGTGTCGATGGGAAGAGAAGCCTCAAAGCGGGCCATCCTCATGGCGTCATCGTCCCTGGATTCATCATCCAGGGGGATGAGGGCCTCGAGTAGGACCGCAGCCGTTTCAGACTCGGTACTGGTGAATCCGCCACCCGGTTTCTCGATGCCGCACAAGAGGCTCGTCGGTCTGAGTCCCAGCCTCAGTGCGCGATATGGAGGACCCCAGGGGTCCGAACCTCCCTCAATGGTGACGAAATTACGCCAGTAGTCTTTCTTGGCTTGAGTGATCGCTTTCTTGTATTCCGTTCGAGTGGATTTGGCCATGGTTGCAAGGGGATCGATGGAGGCAGGTGGTTGCTTGCGCAGGCGTGCACGTTGATGGGCCTTACGCGCTTTTCTGAAAAGATCACGCAGGCGAGAAACATGCTGCGTCCACCACGGCGACTGGCTTGGTGGTTTGGGCTTGCAGCGTCCGAGTGAAGCTTCGGCTGATCCGGTGATGTCTGCAGTCAGTCGTGAGGCGGCCGAGTGTAGGTCCGGAAATCGGGTTCTGGATGTCCTGTCAAGCTTTTTGGAAAGCGCCTCTTCAAACTTTTCCCAATTCCCGTCGCGCGTTCTAAATCGCGCGGGAGGGGTTGGGGAAACGTCAGAGCCGCCATCGTGCGAGGAGTCAGGGGCCAGCTCAAAAGTGATCAACCGGTGATCACTCATGGAAGCGCTCTCATGGACTCTCCAGCCGCTGATACGTCTCGCGACGGACTCAGTGGCCAGGGTGATGTCGATGTGGGTACTTCCGGAGTTTGCGTGCGACACAAAAGTCGGCACGCTATTAGGGTCGTTGAGGACGACCAGGTTGTGCTGGTGAACCAACTCCTCGATGACGTCCGCGTCGCACAGGGGGGTATCCACGGGCGCCCAGAGGGGGGATTGCGCGTTCGCATCCGCACAGATGATGACATCCCTGCCACCAACTGCGCGTAGGATGCCGTCGAGCACTGATGCCACGTGTTCCTTTGTACTCTTAAAGCTGAAGTAGGCGGAGATAACCACCACGCTGCCTCCTCCGGGAAAGCTTATGTCTGCACACGCGACTAACTCAGTTGACAGGTGCGAGAGCGACAGCACGCCAAGGCGAGGGTCAAGAGCGAAAACGCAGGCCTTCGGCTCAGCACCCCTGGCGCCGACGACAAGACCCGCACACCCGAGTCCCCTTTTAGTGGCTTTTGGGCCCCTTTCAGTGGCCCAGTGGTACGGCTCCTGTACCAGCGCCAGAGACAGGCCTTTGGCCCGCATAGTCTCAATTAACTCCGCCGAGCCGGCGTCGCTCAGGTTGACGTTCAACTGAGCGAAGGAGATCATCGCGTGGCAGTGTAGTCCACCATGGCCCTCTCACGCAGTTCAGCGTGGAGCCTTGCTGGGCAGTCAAGACTGCCGGTGGAGTGGTCCGACGGCTGCTTGTGCTTGTGACAGGCTACGCATTTGGGGGGGTTTCCTTTGTTGGGGCAGTCCTCGCGGTCATGGCCGGTTATGGCACAGTGGCTGCACGTTGGAGTTTTGCTCGTACATCCTTTGGCCATGTGACCAAAAAGGTGGCAAATATTGCACTTAACTACCCCAACGTAATCCCTAAGGGGGAAGGATTCCCACCCCATGTAGAGTCTGTCCTCTGCAATTAGGGCAGACCAGATAGCCGCCGGGGCGAAGACGACGAAGTGGCATCTGCCGGTTCTTGGCCCGGCTTTGTGGCTCAGTCTGATGTCTTTGTATGCCTTTTCTGGCAGGCCGGTCTGTTCCCTGGTGGAGGTGAATATGGCTTCCCGGAGTTGTGATTCAGTAAGGGTCGATGGAAGGTTGAAAATTATGACGCGAGGCTGTTTTTTCCCGGCGAGTTCGGCTCGCAGGGCAGCCTCCGAGGTCTCCAGGGCTTTCATGAGAGCCTTGGCCTCGACTTCAGAACGGGGGTGAACAATGACACCTCCGTTCCTTATGTTACGGATACCCGTAATTTGTACTCCAAGAGACCTGGGGTCGAAGGCCTTTTTGAGTATTTCCTTCGTGGTATCCGACTTCTTCTCCCCAGAACCGGTCGGGAAGAAGAGAACTCCCGGTCTGGGGGCGAGGGGAAGTAGGGACGGAAACTGGTTGGCGGAAGTTGAGGTGGAGGGTGGAGCAAGTGTTGCTGCATTCGCCGCGGGTGGGCGGCTTTTCCTTCCCAGTGCTGTGGCCCATGACATTGCAGGAGTGGTTACAGTGGGTATGACGTTTGTGGCCGCTTGTGGCTGGATGGTTTTGAGTATTTTGGACTGGGCGTGTAGGTCCTTGATGGCTTTTTTTTGGATGTTTAGGCCGGAGGTCCTGTCCTTCAGCAGTCCTTCGAGGTGCAGGATCCTAGCCTCTTGGACGATTGCTTTCCGCTCCAGTTTGGCCATGGCCAGATTTTGTCGGCTATGGGCTTCAGACAGATTCAGGAGGGCATTTGTTATGCGTTCCTTGGCACCTGCCTGTTTGCCGCGGAAAGCCGTAATGACCTCATTAAGGTAGGTTGAAACGTCGGTGTAGATGTCCTCATATTGGTCCGGGTCTATTCGGGAGACGTCCACTTCGTAATCCTCGCCAGAGGAGGAAGAGTCTTCATCTACTTGTGGGGGGGGCGGCTGGTGGTTGTTTCTGGATTTTGATTTTTTTGCCTCAGGTTCTTCGATTGAGTTCGGAGAAGTGTTTTTTGTTGTTTTTTTGGTTGGAGTTTTAGGCGAACGTTGTTTTGTTTTGCTGGTCCTGGCCGATGATGGGGCGTATGCGGTGGACCCCGAGGTGGATGCCGCGAGGGTTGAGGAGTTGTTTGGATCGGGAGGATCAGGACCCTCCTGGGGAGGAGTACGCATCATGTTGGGCATGCAGTCGCGTGGCGTCGCGTGATGTGAGAGAGAAAGAAACGGGCGGTGTTTGTATTGGATTTGGTCCGTTACGCGGCCGGTAGTGTGGCGTTTAAGAAGTGATAGTGTTTAAACACTTTTATGGGCGGCCAAAGCGAAGTAGTGGTTATGTAGCCAAGTGGATACCTACTTGACTACCAGGGGTACTCAAGTGAAGGGTCGGGGTCCAAATGGGGTCCCTTGACTTTTGGTCAGGGGAGGTCAAGTTGGGCCCGCGGTCCAAAAATGGTCCCTATCCAAAGTTGGACAGGGACACGAGGGGGGGTACAGCAGGCCACAGATGCGATGTTTTGGCGGAATTGGCTTAAGTATGTACTGTATAAGTAAAAATAATGAGAAGAGGGAGAAAGACAAAAACGTGAAAAAATTACAAGTCCAAAATGTGTTGGATGTAGGTATAATATGCAAAAAGGACAAAACGTGAAAAAATTACAAGTCCAAAATGTGTTGGATGTAGGTATAATATGCAAAAAGGACAAAACGTGAAAAAATTACAAGTCCAAAATGTGTTGGATGTAGGTATAATATGCAAAAAGGACAAAACGTGAAAAAATTACAAGTCCAATATGTGTTGGATGTAGGTATAATATGGAAAAGAGGAGAGGTATAATTAAGTTATGTAAAGAATTTATATTCAAAAAATTATCGATGCGGGTAGGGCAGAATGACCGCCCGCTATGGACGGCCGTCGAAATGAGACTGACGCCAAAAATTTAAAAAATGGGCGTGGATTTGGGAGTGTGGATTTAGAGCGGAGGGGGCTTAATAGAACTGTTTACGAGAAGACAGTTCGCTGCTGGGTCGTTAACAAGACTGATGATGGTGATTAACTTTGGTCTTCAGTGTTGATTGGAGAATTCTTGCTAATCGAATCTTGATGTAGCTGCGGCAGAGGCATTTGCCGGTCACTTTAGGTCTGTCTACGCAAGTAGTAGTCCGAATCTGGATGTTGCCTCAACGTCAAGAAAACCATCACGCGGTGCCCAATCTATTGATATCCTTCCGATTGATGTTGCTATTGTGTTTAGGTTCATTAAAAAGCTAAAGAACACACGATCTTTAGGGCCGGATAATCTCCCAACATTTTTTTTAAAGTGGTGTATTGACTTTGTCAAAGGCCCGCTTTCATATATATTTAATCTTGTGATGGAGACGGGTATCTTTCCCGATTTGTGGAAGATGTCAAAGGTTACTCCAATCCATAAGAGTGGTGCTGAGTCATCAGTGGAGAACTACAGGCCGGTGGCTGTTCTCTCGGCACCCGCAAAAGTTCTTGAGATGATCATGCATAACATGATTTATCCAAAAATTGAGTCATTTATAATGAATGAGCAGCATGGATTTAGAGTTGGCCGATCAACGGAAACTAACCTGATGGTATTTGTAGATTATGTGTCGTCAGCACTAGATAGAGGCTATCAGGTTGACTGTTCCTACAATGACTTCTCAAAAGCGTTTGACAGAGTCGATCACGACATCCTGTTGGAAAAACTCCAACTAATTGGATTGTCCGATCGTTTTCTGAAGTTATTCGGGAGCTATTTTAGGAATCGTCAACAATACGTATCGTATGGCGTCTATCAGTCACAGATGTTCAATACATTTTCTGGTGTCCCTCAGGGCTCAAACTTGGGGCCATTGCTGTTTACGATTTTTATAAATGACATAGCAATGGTCATTAAAAATGCTATGTTTTTGTTGCTCGCTGATGACCTGAAACTCTTCATGGAAGTTGTCACCTTGGACGATTGTCGTCAACTCCAACTTGATATAGACAATATATTAGATTGGGGCAGGCGTAACAAACTGGACTTCAATATTGAAAAATGCAATATTTTATCATTTACCAGAGCCTCGCGAGTATTATTTTTCCAATATTCGATGAATGGCAGAGTTTTTTCGCGAATACCATCTGTAAGGGATCTTGGCATTACGTTTGACAGTAAGCTGTCATTTAGTGGTCATATAGCTATCATTTGTAAAAAGGCGCTACAAATGTTGGGCTTCGTCTTGCGTACTTCCCGGGTCTTTTCGGATGTTACTGTATTAAAAATTCTTTATAATTCCTTAGTGAGAAGCCGGCTTGAGAGTGGGTCGATTGTTTGGGCCCCGCATCAGTTGAAATATGACCTTATGGTGGAGCGAGTTCAAAAGAAATTTTTGAGACTCCTTTATTTGAGGTTATATGGATACTATCCGTCCCTTTATCCAACTGACTTTCTCTTAGGTATGCTAACATACTGTAGTTTAAGTGCTAGAAGATATCAATATTTGGCCACGTATTTTTTTCGACTAATACGTGGTGTGAATGAGAACTCTGCCATTCTTGGTAATATTGACTTGTGTGTCCCTGATAACTATCTTAGAAATCGGGAGCATCAGTTGTTTGTTCTCCCGAGGAGCAGAACTAACCTGCCATTGGTGATGCCAATTGGTAGAGCAATAACTCTGTTCAACCAAATTGCTTTGGATGTTGATATATTCCATCTACGTGAGAATGAGTATAAGTGGACGTTATTTTATAAATTCTTAAAATAGGGTCTGCTTAACTCATCCGGTGTACTTCCTTGTACCTATATACTTAATATTTTTTGTATTTACACATTTATACTATAGAATAACTTAATATTGCATAATTACAATATTACATAATACTTTTTTTTTTAATAATATTTATTTGTTTCTAAATGTCATGTTGTGAACGTCTTAAACTTATAATTTGTAATGTCCACAATATGTAAAATAAATTAAAATTGAAAATTGAAATTGAAATTTCTCGTAAAACACAAAAACAAAAATCTGTTAATACAAACCTCCACTCTGCGGACGCCTAGGTAAAAAAATTTCATCATTATCTCAATTTTGACTAAAAGTGGACTTATCGTATATAGGAACTATTTATACGACTCATATTATGATCTTATTGGGATCGGACATGGTAAAAAAAAAATATTTATATTTATAATCCTTTCTATGTCTCCGGCGGCTTATTTTTAGTCCTTCAGTAGCAGCGGCGGGTTTCCTTGAAGCAGATGACGCAATTGATTCGTCGGAAGATATAAAAGGGGGCCTTGAAACGGTTCCAAGCTGTCATACAATAAATAAAATTAAACCAAAATCTTAAATTCCTCCCAAATTTTGTATAAGACTTACAAAATCCTTGCGAATAACAAAAAGGAGCCCATAATATGACCACGCAAACATATATGTACTTGTACACGACATAAGTCGATGTGTCGGGCCTTCACGTCCCTAAATCCACCACTGTTTAGACGTAGCAAATACACATGTTTACCACAGTGATCTTCACATCCAGTGATTGCAGTCAAGACCCTCGTAGTCCAGTGCGTAAAGGTTTAGGTAAATGAAAATAAATGGTTACATGTAAATTATACGTTATAATTTCACTGTAGCACATTTCACCGTGAGCTTCCTTATCAGAAAGAGATGACCGTATACTATACGGTCTCAAATTTTATTAGATTCGATATGAACATTAATTCAATTTTAATCGCTGATTTTGGCAAAATTCATGAATTATTCAAGAATGAAAACCTAACCTAACCTAACAAATAATCCAGTAGGTACATCGGCTATTTTCAAAATTTAGTAATAAAATATAGTAAAGTAGTATAACCCGACAAGAACCGTGTTTTATTTAGACATGAATTTTATGTCACGACCCAAAGAAGTTGGACGGTCTTTAATATACGGCCAATCACTCATAAATTGATACAACTAACATATCTGGAGCATCTATCTGATGATTGCATTAATATTCCGATGAGGCATGTTTGAAAGACAAGACAGCTCGGACGATACAAATAGACACTAACGAACCTTATAATAATTATGACCGTTAAGCCAGGCGTATTCGATAACCACTTGCGGATGCGACAGCTCGCAATAACTCGTAATTATACCTGCAGGTCAGATGTTTATCGCTAGACTCAAAGTGCGGGTCTGGGTATGAGGAACGTAACTGGAAAAGTGCGGTATTCCGTGGGTAAATGTGGAAGTCAGTGGCGCCTGCGAGATTTTGTTAAACCTTTAACCTCGCCCCTTTAATCATCAATCATAGGTGCAGACCATGTGTTTATTGCTAGATTTAAAAAATGAAGTGTCTGAGTATGGTGAATATAGCTGGAAAAGTGCTAAGGTCGGCGTTTGCAACCCCGCCCTATCGCGCAGCCTTAAAATTCAATACTTGAAGCGCGTAGTTTCAAAAGCCTATAAAACGATTTTAGGTAGTTTTGAGAAAAATGAGAAAAACTCATAGATATCTATTAAATTTGTGATATATTTATTTTTTAATAAATAATTAATAAGTGTATTTTGGCTTATCAATTTTTGAGGTATTTGAAAAGCACACCCAACTATTTTAGCGGGTTTTGAAGTTAACCCTATTTTTTGATCAATTGTGGTACGTATTGACGGTTTTTGGCGTTTTTTAAAGTTCAATCTTTTGCCATCATACAAGTAACAAAAATATCCATCTAAATCATGGGTGGCCAACCTTTTCAGCAGCCGGGCCAGATTCTAAAAATGAGATTTCCTACCGGGCCGCACAACCGATTTTTTTTATTATACAAAACAAAAAAGAAATATATATTTTATATTAATAAAATAAAACAAAAATGAGAATCAAACATATTTATTAGATTAGACTTTTTTTAAATAATAAAAATTAAACAAAATAGGTAATATAAAAATAATAAATTTTAGTGATAAGTTTGATTTTGTGTGGCAGAACTAAGTGCATCAATATCGATATCGGTTGAGGTTGTTCCTACACGCAAACAGTTTTCCAAATGCACATGAGTGATTCATGTTCTCACTCGGGATTTGATATGCTTCATCCGACTAAAAAGCTGTTCACACGTGTAAGTGTTTCCAAATAGCGAAGTCATTATTAGAGCATGTTTGTAAAATGCAGGATATTTCTCCTTGTCCAAATATGTTTTGTAAAACTCTTCCAAACCAACCTGATGGAATTTCTCCTTTAACTGTTCATCGCAACATATTTCACAATGTTCCATTTGTAAATTTCCCGGTAATAAATTCACGTCTACGGAGAATGGCGTTGCAAATGCAGCAAAAGCCACACCGTGCTTTTTTAAATCTTGAGCCAATATCGAATCTCAATTTGCGAAATTAGCACATCTAGCGGCAGCATTTATTATTATTTTTATTTTCTCACTGTTCCACGGGCCACAAATTGACTCCCAGCGGGCCGAATCTGGCCCGAGGGCCGCGGTTTGGCCACCCATGATCTAAATACATATTATCTAAAGCGTCAATTACATTGAGCTGTTTAATGGCAAATTTATAATTTGCCTGTAAAGTCGCCCAGTGTAATCATCGAACAAGCTAATAAGCAGGTTGTAAACACTCTACCGAGAAAAGTTGAAAGCCGGTCATCTTTACACGCTACACGCCGGCGTGTGGGCCTACTGCGTCTGCGCAGTAGAGCGCAGTAGCAACCTCCCGGTAAAAAAAACAAAATACGTTCTGTCAAAATAGTCGCTGGCTTGTGGCTTCTCAGCGAATGGAAAGTTTTGTGTGTAATCATCAAATCGCCAACAAACAGCTCGTAAAGAAGCTCAATGTAATTGACGCTTTAATCTGTTCTGTGCTATTGACATGTCAGATGACGCCATTACATACTTTACGATGTATATTATCTAATTTGCTTTTCAAAACTGTTTTACCTATTGTTTATGGTTCTTATTTTGCCGCCAATGTTTTATAAAGTTTATAAAGTACCCACAATTAGACACCCACGGTGGCTGCGCGGCTTAAACGTAGGACTATAACGTCATGGGTTCCAGATTCGAATCCTGCATCTGGCAAGTATCTAAGTTCCAAAATTTCAAAAACCGTTTTAGGGGGATTTGAAATTAGGCGGAATATTTTTTTGAAATGTACCCCCCAAAATAAATTTTCTGTGTATTGTGCAAGTTAATAGTAGATTGGGGTGTCTGAATGTATACCTCGCTTTCCACATAATAAAAATAAGCATATTAATAAATCTTGGATCTTGCCATTTTTTATACTTTCTGCAACCCCCTGCCCCAACCCTTTCTGGGGTGAGGCTCGCGTGTCGCCGGACAAAGGTGAGAGAAAAAAAGGGCGATCGAGAGGATGTGACGTCACGGCGCGGCGGCCAATCTCGCGCCCAACATCTCGGTGACGTCATGAGCGATCGACCAATAGCATGGCAGGATGGCCTCGTGGATTTTATTTCAATTTTTATTTTATTTTATTCAAAAGAATGTATTATTTTTGGCCAGACTGTCTATATGTGGCGAATCGCAGGTTGGATAACAATCAGAGCGTCTTCTTAGAGGTTACATATTGTAAATTGTACGTAAAACATTTCACCGTGGCACAATTCGCCGTGTGCTTTCTAATTATTTTATTAGATTCAATATTTTACCCTTTTGTACTATAATATTCAACATAGAAAAGGATGGCAACACTGGCTCTACTGGTTTTTTGCGATTATCTCAAAACTCGGCTTTTGGAATATGTGAGTTATGTAGAGCGTTGGAGCGGACCCTTTTTTGAATTGTTCCGCTCCGGGACCTAATACTTGCTCCGGCTACGCTCCGGGTAAAAAGTTTTAATAAGTATTATATTATCTAAGTATACAAATGTTAAAAAAATAAAAATAAGTAGTTTTAAAATAATCGTCATTTTCATTATTAATTATATTAAACAAAATTTCCGTTGACCTAACGAGTGTGCTAATATTTCATTATATGTAATTTTGTCTTTAGGGAATGACAACTTTTGGCGGTGTCAGTCACTATCCTCAGCCATTAGGGGACGATCAAAATGACAAAGTAGTAAGACGTTTGTTTCATCGCATTTTTCGCAATCAATAATAAAATTATAACCAATTTCAGGCACTCTACGCCTAGTGAAAAGCGTAAAATCAACCCCTCGGTGAGTTATCGGGTAGTCACACGAAACATGTGAAAAGTTCACGAAATCGTTACGTCACGCACCACAGTGAAAATATAACATAAGAATAGGAATTCTCAATTTTGACCGCGGCTATAAAAAAAATAATTCTCGGCTTCGATCGCAGTTTAGATTGGGGTTTGGATACGCGTCGACAAATTCGGGGGTTTCTTGCGGAGGGCAATTTTAGACACGCCATGGCGCAGTACGTATGCCTAATACCTACTTAAGTAAGAAAGAAAAACCGTCTATATATTAAGTGCCTTCTTAAAGGTGTATATATATATCGAGCATGTCCAACTTCAGCGCTCGAAATGGAAAAGCTTATGAACCGGAACCGTTCAATAATTTTCCGAAAATATTGGCGTGAGATTATTTTATATATTATATTGTCTTATATCAATGGCGAGGGTAGATGGGTAGACGTAGGTTGTAGAGATCTGACATAAACAGTTCACACTAAATTTTGTCAGTCATATTTTTTTATTTTCAATTAACTAAAAATACAAATTGTAGATAGGTACTGCTGTCACTTTTTAAAATTACGAAATGAAATTTACTGTACTTTAGCGGCGAAGTGTGGAGGTAGGAATAAGTAATAGTGCACACTAAACAGTCAGGCATACAATGTATTTGTTTTTATTGAACTAAGACTACAATTTGCTGTGGATACTATTAGTTAGTTTGTTAGTTTTTAAAATTCAATTAAACCATGCCTATCCAAGCCGTAGAAGATAATAGTCAAAAAATATTCGTTTTACTATAAACATCTAACATTATACCATTAAACCATATAAATCATTTTAAATAGTGTGCAATTTTTTTATATGTCTTTGATTTTCAGGAGTCGATCCACTGCTGGATGAAGATCTCCTGTAGCTCTGTCCAATCGTCTCGGTCCCTCGTTCTTTGCTGCCACGTACATCTACCGAACTTTATCGGTTCTTCTATCCAGCGGGTTTAATAAGTGTGTTTCTTGGTTACCAACATGTTCAACCCGTTGCCATTTCATCTGCGTAGTGCCCTCTATTACGGGGGGGGGGCAAACTTTTTGGATGGAGGCCCAAATTCAAGAATTCAAAATGAGCGGCGGGCAGCAAGTAAAATATCATTTTTAAATATACACTATTTATTATCACGAAAAATAAACATTACAAAAAAATTAATGGGAAGAATGAGACTGTTATAGATTAATAAACATATATAGGTTGATCCAAAAATAACGAACATTATTCTTGCATAATCTTTAAGTTGGTCGAATTTGTCTGAATTAAGGGTATTGTAAAATTTGGAGATTTCTTCACGACGATGCAATTCTCTTAAATCAGTGTCACACTGCAGATCAATAATCTCAAGTTGTAGCTCTGTCGGTACACTATCAATATCTATTGATCTACATACAATATCTACATCCAGAGCGAGATTATAATCCGAAATTTCTTTCCTTTCATTCCCAATCGATGTTCAACGTAGAAAATAGTGGTTACATAGTGTGAGACGAGACGCAAGGAAGACGTACTGAGATAATACATTTACGAAACAACAAATTCTTCAAATTTTAATCTATTGTCAATATTTTTTAAAAAAATTGTAAAAAAGTTATTCGTAATCAGAAGTAGGTACAATTAATAATAGCGGGCCGCAAAAAAATGCCCGGCGGACCGCAGTTTCCCCCCTCCCTCCCTGCTCTATTATATCGTGTACTCTTGTCTGCTTCCTTATACATTGGTTTATTGTGTGATATTCATGTGTTGTGCCCAACGTGCACCTTCACATGCAGTACTGCACTACTGGTATTTTTAAAATTTCTCTTACATTAAGTATTCATGTTTCACGTGCATACGTGAGAGTTGGTTGCACATATTGGTTGAACACTTTACGCTAAAGACACAATGGAAGGTCACTAACAAAATACTATTCAGGCGACCAAATGCACTCCATGCCAGTTTGGTTCTGTGAGCGATCTCGTCATAATATATCTACCTAATTTCGGACCTTAGGTGGAAAAATCCAATAATAGTCTTTAGACATCTGATACGCATGGCCCCCACAAAGGGGTGGCTAACAGGGCTCTAGCCTTGGGGCCCGGGCTCGGGAAGGGCCCGGTGTGGCGAATCGATCAGATAAGTGATATAAATACACATCACAAATCCTCCCTAATAGTAAAAAAAGTCGCCTGTTATTGTTTAAAATTATTTGTTTGTACGATACAATTTTTATTTGTGTATCGATAATCGACAACTCCATAATTCAAATAGATGTAAGTATTAAAATATAAAAAAAACACTAAAAATATACATAATTTATTTTACCGCGTACACCATTTGGAAAATGCTACTGTAGAGCGTCATACTGTCTTTATCCTTAGCGATAGGTAGGGGGGGCCACCAAAGATCCTAGCCTGGGGGCCCGCTTCAGGATGTGGGGGCCATGCTGATACGTACTACTATTTAAGGCAGCCCTTGTATTCCAGTGCATAAGGCATTGGCTTTTCATCCGGAGGGCTCCGGTTTCCATCCTGGTGAGGTCAAAAAATATGTATTTGATTTTATCAAAGCCTGGTTGTTTGTGATTGTTTCACTTATATTACTGATTACATTGCTTTTTCCCTACACTACTGTCATTGGACATCATGGCATGTATATTTATTAAATAAGGCTATACCTCAGTTGAGGGACGGTCTAAAAAGATCGTGGCTAGGCGATGTGCGGATTGCGGGTCGCGGGTGCAAATGACGCATGCCAAACGAAATATAATTTGTCATATAAATCCAACATGCGTCCATTTAATGTTCTGTTTATTCGCCATCACGAAACAAATTGACGTATTCACACCTCGACGTTCGGTCACCGAGTGCCAGCGAGTCCAAAATTTCGTCGCGCCTATAGTTGAAAATTATTTGCCGTTTCACTGATGTATCGTCTTAATGTAAGATTTGTGAAGGAAAAAATACAAAATTTTACGAAATAGGCCGTCAAAAATTATATAATTGCTTTTCATTACTTTATCTGCCGCACATAAGCAGTGCATGGCCTGTCTACCCCTGCTGGACATCACATTTTTTCACTTATAATTAATATTGTATTATTTCCGATCGTTTAAGTAGGTAGTTTAATTAGTAATATCATACAATATCCACGGACAATGAACATGTACAAACAGGCCAAAAGGCATTGTATTGTATTTAGTAATAGAAATAAAACATTGAAGTTAATCTCTCCAAACCACGCCACGCACCACACCCGGTCTTAATCGAGCATATCACGTGGCCCTACATTGGCGATGTGAAGCATCTAGTTCAGTTTCAGGCCGGGAATGCCCTAGGCATAGGAGAATATACCCAAAACTAAGGTTGCTACACTCAAAGTGAGCTCTGACTGAGTTTAAAGTTACTTTCTAATGCAAAGTGCCGGGGAGAGAAGAGCACAGGGAAATTATAAAAATAAAAATGATTCTAGTGTATATATAATAAAAATAATGAAGCTAATCATACGGACAGCACAAATTATGTGAATAGATCTTCACGCCCGCAGTAAGACGCCGCAAATTTTTTAAATGCAAGATAATTGGCCTTAGTTGCAACCGACTCGGACGGCCCGATGGGCCTAACAGCTGGTTGGACCGACCTGAGCATCTCCTCCCGTTCGGAGCACATTCTAAGACATTCCCAGACGATGTGGTTGGCATCCTGAATTTCCCCTCCGCATGGACATGTCGGACGGCTTACAAGTCCAAGCTCAAAGATCTTGCCAGCGAACCCACCGTGTCCAGTCACAAATTGACTGGTGTGCAGCGCTCGAAATGGAGAATTTTACAAACCGGAGCGCTCGATAATTTTACGAAAATATTAGCACTGTTAATTATCTAATTCTGTACATATATATGTATTTAAAAACGATTATGTTAGATTTTTTTATTATATGACATATCTCGCTCAGACGGTAAAATTAATATTTACACGAGACGGAGCGATAATTTTGGGGATTTTATGAACCGGAACGGCGCTCCGGTGCGTTCCGGTCCATTTCAAACCCTGCTGGTGTGATGATCAGGAGTCAGATATTTAGTTATCTCCAATCGCCATTTAATATTTGGAAAAAACATATATGTGTGCCGGCCCTTGGTTGATTCGTCCCACCGTCGCTGCCAGGTCTCCACGCCGTCATGAGACGTATTGTCCGCTTCAACTCACTAAAAATGAAACAATCATCAACCAAATGCTTTGAAAATAATCACATCAATATATTGTGACCTCACCGGAAATCAAACCCGGAGCTTCCGGATGCCAGCGCCTTACGCACGTCACCACCAGAATTTATCTCGTATTAATATCGCATAAAAACTTTGTAACACAACACATCCACCCGAGAGTTCCGGGTTCGATTCCCTCGTCAGGACACAATATTTATATAGTGTTTTTCTCAAAGCCTGGGTGTTTGTGATTGTTTAAAATTACTAACAACCACCTTGTACAAAAAAGCAAGGACATGGTAATTAATAATTCTAAAAACAACATACAATCTTATTATTGTTTGTAGAAATACGTGTGTACGACATATTAACAACTTTCTTTTTAATAATTATTAAAAGATAATGATTTTCCTAATAATTTCCGAAATAGAGCGTTATTTTTATTTTTTCCTCAAGACAGAGCGGTAGCCTCCGGTGCGTTCCAGTCCATTTGGAGTGCTGGATTTACTATATTAGCATACTTTCCCATTGTCATTGTTTAACTTATATAAACAATATTATATTATATTCGACTGAGGGCATTAAGGTATAACCAATTACACAACAATACATCTCTTTTACTATGATAAAGAAACACGCAATTTATTAATCGTTGTAAAAATTGATTTATTCCCAATATTAACGTCTCAAGGAAAAGTGCCGCTTTAGGGAAACCAAAATTATTTGAATACTTTTATTTTTCAGTCTCAGATTGTATGTACATATTAGGTTATATTTGACAGTTCCAAAGATGAATAATTATAGTCTGAAACAACTGTCAAGGTTAATGACTCCTGGCTGAGAATCGTGGCCACCATGGAACGCAAAATTAATGGGAACTGAAATACTTAACGGGTGTGGAGTATAGGTCGCACAATGAAAGTTGAGGCGAATACAGATACGAAAGTTTGTGTGTATTGGTGCATTTCTGAGACAACGGGCATTGCACAACGTCTACTAGAAACAGCCGTTTGTCCTGCTTACGCGTACTTATTGCGCTTATAGCGAAAAGAGGACAACATGCGTATAATAAATCGACTGTGTTTAGGAAAAAGGGCGTAACCTTCGATTTTTCGAAAAGTGCTTTTATTAGATATTAACAATGTATACAACTAAATACACGTTCTGTAAAAAGGAAGTAAGCCGCAAATGCCGATTTATTATCTAAATTAAGGTTTTAATTGAGCTTTAATTAAGTTTGGATTTAAGGAAAAAAGCATTTACCCTCAATTTTAATGATTTTTCTGTAATAACTTCTTTAATTATTAGTAGATCGAAAAGATATTACACCAAATCATCAATCATCATACACCCAATGTCTGTGCTTATTTTTTATTAATATAGAACCAAAATCATTCAAAAAACGTTTTTTGCCTCTCCTGTAAAAAGGTGTTTTGAGTGGGTTACGCCCTTTTTCCTAAACACGGTCGAAACGTTGATGTCGATTTAAAAATTTGAATCATCACGTTTGTAAACAATGCGTCTGTGTGAGTATTGCTTGACCTCAACTCTTGTTAACACAATATCTATAACAGGCAACCGATCTTGAGTGTGGAAGAATATAGGAAACTTAAACAAGTGAATATTGATGCAACACACACTATTGCACGTCTATAATGTGTGTTTCATTTTTCTAGGACACTCACACATTCAAAGGCAAAATGTAATGTATTGTGATATAGCCTACCTGAATTCTATTTATTGATCTGTTCTGTGGTGACTATCTTGAAATTCCGTCTTCTTCTGAGCGACCAAGACTTTCCACCTCTCTCGGTCCTCTGCTTCTCTCAGGAAAGAGTAAAGACTGCCCCCATTCAGCTCCTTCACTTGGTATCTCCAGTGCGCCGACACTCTTCCTCTGCATCGCCTCCCTGGAAGTTACCCAAAACCACCAGTCTCCCAGTGGCGAAGGGTGGAGGTAGGCTATTAAGATCCATCATAAATAGTGCACATTAAACTTGGTCAGTCAAACGTGTATGTTTTTATTGAAATAAGACTACAATTTACAGATGGTATTGGTTAGTTTTTAAAAATAAATTAAACCCTGCCTAAACCAAAACATTATAATATTTGTATATTTTAGGCGATACGACAAAATTGAGCACACTTTTTCATTCATACTTATTTGTTTTCGTTTGATTAAGAATACATATTACACATATTGTTGGATCATTTTTTTAATTCATTAAGCCCTGCCTACGCCAAACTATAATAGATAAGAATTATTATTCTGTCTATAAAATATCCAAAGCTATGTATGTTTTAATTGCATAATTTTAGTTATTTTATAGATAGATGAGTATTTTTTGACTATTATCTATTATGGCTTGGTTTTCGCAGGGTTTAATTGAATTTTGAAAACTAACCAATACCATCTGTAAATTGTAGTCTTATTTCAATAAAAACATATACATTTGACTGACAAAGTTTAGTGTGCACTATTTATGGCGGATTTTAACAGCCTACCTCCACCCTTCGCCACTGCAGTCTCCACAGGTTATTCTCTCCGTACCGAATAATATGATACCTATATAAAAATGCTGAATGTGTCTTAGACATGGCCCCAACATCCTGAAGCGAGATATACGGCGGACCCTCTACCCATCGCTCAGGTTAAGGGCACTATGATTTTTTACAGTAGTTTTCCCCAAGTGGTTTCCACGGAACCCCAGGATTAAGGGTATTCCGTGTATTTTTTACAATGTTTAAATAAATCCAATTGATTTATTGAGCTGTTGACACTCAGCATATTATTACGAAGCACTGATCGGGTCATCCTTTTTGTGGTAACCAAGTAATATTATATGCTACCCTTCGCCATATTGGATAGAAAGCCAAAGGAAACACGCTTAAAATAATTATAAAATAAAATTCTACACGCGAAACATCATTTTATTAAGATATGAATCATCAAAGCACGTCAAATTACATCACACAGTCATATTTTATTAAATGTTAATAATCGATAAGGAAAATACCACTAAGGTATATTTTGTGGTGTATGTTTTTATCACTTAACTGGCCGACCCGCCACGCCACCCTTGTGAGGGCCATGGTCTAAGACGTCATATTTTGAGAGTCCTTCTTTTATCTGGAGTCTCTGGATGATTGACTCCTTCATTATGTGGTGTGTCCACCGATCAGTGTTGCCATCTTTTTCTATAATGATTATAGTACAAAGGCGTAAAATTTATAGTATTTCTGAAAAATATATAGTGCAGGAACATTTTTCGTTTTGAATCCTTTAAAATTATAGTATTTTGGTATATTTGGCGTAAAATTATAGTACGAGGGTGGGTCAATAAGTCCTTAGAAAAGCCGACAAGTGGCGCGACTAGTACTGTAAGCGGTTTGTTTTCATGCAGCGGCACTACCGATTCAGTATGCTGCGAAGTTTCAATCAGATTGGTCGGGTTGTTGTGTGTTTTTCGTACATTTAAAAAAAAAATTTGCTTGTGGAAAATGGAAAAATGGAAAATGGAGAAAATTGAGTTTAGAGCTGTTATTAAACATTTTAATATAAAAGGGTTAACAGCAAAGGAAATAAAAAATGAGTTGGATTTAGTTCACGGCATATCTGCTCCTTCACTTGCAACTATTTATAACTGGTTAAATGAATTTAAACGTGGTCGTACATCAACAAAGGATGAACCACGCTCAGGACGTCCTGTAGAGGTGACTACACCAGAGATGATCAATAAAATCCACGATATGGTGTTAAGTGACCGAAGATTAAAGTTGAGTGAGATAATTGAGGTTACAGGGATCTCAAAAGGTAGCGTCATTTCTATTTTACATGACAAATTGGGCATGAAAAATATTTCTGCAAGATGGGTGCCGCGTTTGCTCACAGTCGACAATAAACGCAATAGGGTGGTGGCCTCTAAAGCCCTGTTGTCGCTCATGCAACGCAATCCGGATGAATTTTTTCTTCGCTTTGTGACTGTAGATGAAACATGGATACACCACTATACTCCCGAGACGAAAGAACAGTCAAAGCAGTGGATTGCGAAGACAAACCATGTCCAAAGAAGGCGAAAACCGTAAAATCAGCTGGTAAGGTTATGGCTACTGTATTTTGGGATGCACGTGAAATTATTTTCGTTGACTATTTGGAAAAAGGAAAAACAATAACAGGGGATTATTATGCATCTTTATTGGACCAGCTAAAAAACGAAATTGAAGAAAAATGGCCTCATTTAAACAGGAAAAAAATCCTCTTTCATCAGGACAATGCCCGTGTTCACACATGTTTACGATCAATGGCTAAAATTGAAGAATTGAAGTTCGAATTGGTCGACCACCCACCGTATTCGCCAGATTTAGCCCCCAGTGACTTTTTCCTTTTCCCAAACTTAAAAAAATGGCTAAGTGGACAAGGTTTTTTTGCAAATGAAGAAGTCATCGATCGGACAAATGCTTATTTTGAGGACCTTCCGAAAACTTATTTTTCTGACGGTTTAAAAAAAATTGAGAAACGTCTAACCAAGTGTATTGAGCTCCAAGGAGATTATGTTGAGAAATAAAAAAAAATACAAAAATAAAAACTGTTTTAATGCTTTTTTCTAAGGAATTATTGACCCACCCTCGTATTTAACATTTTCCGCGGAATTAAAATTATAGTATTGTACTATAATTATAGTACGGTTGGCATCACTGCCACCGATACTACATTTTGAAGACATCAATTGCCTTCCACTTCCATGTCCTATGGATCCATGTCTCGTTTATATTCAATAATATCATACATACATAATTGAATTTGATAACACCTCAGATATGTACCTACAAGATTTTTTTTGTTTGTTTAAATACAATGCCCGACGAGACTTGAACCATTTATCACTGAATTCGGGCCAATGTGCTTTACCAATTAAGCTACGGGCATCATAGCTAATTACGGTTAAATTAACTAGTTGTTTTTAAATAAAATGTTTATCAAATTGCGTTATGTTTGGCTTTCGGTTTTTGTGTTTTAAATCAAAGTATCAATTATTGACCTAATAACTAACCGACGCCCTAATCTTAGATTAAGCTACGGACACCATATCTAATTACGAATAAAAACCAATCAAAAGTCGCCAGTGGGATTCAATCACATCTTTCATTTGACGGATTAGTGGTCTTATCCTTTGAGCTATCAATCCGTCTGCAATTAATGCAAATTATTTCTAATAAATAAGTATCTACGCTTATCTGAGGTGAAACATTGTTGTAGGTAATTTATTGACTAAGATGATTTAAAAAAATATATATTATCAACGTCATTGTATGAATTACGAATTAGTGGATATTTAAAAAAAAAAATGTGCGCGCCTGACTGCAATACTTTTAGATTCAGTGATGTCCCGTGGGGGTAGGCAGATTGAACGTCGCTTGGGGGTGGCAATTACTCGAAGGGCGGCAAATCGAGGAGAATCATTAGATATGTACCTAAACTTAGTAATAACTGAAATATCTATCCATTAAAAAAAACAACTGACTGGTTGGAAACAGAATGTATTAATTAACATAAAAGGTTTACCAGGACTGTAATTTTAATGTCGATTTCACGATGTCTAGTTTACTTCCGTTCTCCTTCGACGTCACGTCCTTGATGACTAGCAATGACACGTGCAGATTTGCGAATTATAGGTAAGTATATACCTACCTAATTAATTTATCCAAATATTTTTGCCGGTTACTCATTTTTAAATGTATCTGAAACCGTAGACTCGCAATATTGTAAATTAGTATATAGTGGTATATATTTTGTTAGTAATGTATCCATTCAACACATTTCTCAGATATTTAAGTCATGAAAGGATGATAAAAATACTGAATAACAAAAATGGGGCGGCATTTTGGCGCTGCCTAGGGGCGGAATTTTGTCAAGGGACGTCATTGTTTAGATTTAATACCTGGTGGTCATATGCTCCACCTAAATGGCTGACACAATACAGACAAAAAGCAGGACATCAATTTTGTTAATATATATAATATAATAAACATATTTAATTTTAAGTGACTAACCGTTCAATGTCTATAAACATATTAATGCGTTATCTAATCTGTATTTTTTATCCCACGGAAAAGATAATAGAAACACCTGCACATTTTAACAAAATGATGATCAGTGTATCTGTATAAGCCACCTGTGATAGTGAAATATTTATTGTGTTGTAAATACTTGTAATAATAATATAATAATAAGTCGCCTATAGTCATAACACATATTTTGCAATTTTGCCATTTTTTAGTTAAAACTAAGTGATTCTAAAGGCATTATTATATAATATAAAGAAAAATAGTTCGGTATCTAAAATCACTGACAAAGTTAACTTTTGGTGTCATAACTCACATTTTTAAATATAACCTAACCTAACTAATCAGGGAGCTCTATTTTAACATACTGTGCTGTGTGTCTGCAGCTAGAGTTGGGTTTCGGGAATTCTCGAGAAATTTTCGAGATTTCCCATCCCGAATCTCGAGAATCGAAATTTCTAACATGTCGGGAAATCCCGAATGTCGAGAATCTTTTCTCGGGATTCGGGATTTCTTTATTATCAAATATTAATTGAAAAAACAATTATCTATATGAAAAAAGTGGACAGAGAACACAAAACGTTCAATGACTGATCGGGGCATTTAACACAATTATGCCAATGTCGACTGAAAATGAGTGCAATTTTTGCAATATCAGGGAATTTTGTGTCTCAAAAGCGTACGCGATTGTCAGACGCAGCGATTTTAAAATTTATTTAAATTAGTAAAGTTTTGAATTATTTTTGTTTTCCTACTTCTATTTTGTTTGTTTTCTTACAGAAATAAAAAAAATCATATTTTTTTGGAATAGGTACCTATGTCTGTTTTTACACTGATTTTATGATTTTTACTGGTTTTTTTTTTAATCTCCCGATTTCTCGAGAATTCTTTTCTAGAAATCCCGAATCTCGAGATTGAGATTTTCTCGGGAAATACCCAACTGGATTAATATTCAAGGGAGTTATTTATAAGAACTATAGGGAGTATAATATGGAGAGTATATGGAGGTTCAATACTGTTCTTATAAAAAACAGTGCTCTGGTAGTTTTTTGCGATTATTTCAAAACTCGATTTTTGGAATATGTCAGTTATGACTCTAGGCATATCAATTAAGTATGTACTCTTGTTTATTAAATAATTATTATTTTTATAAAATAATATAAATACCTACATTATAATAATATACACATAGTATATCTCCAACGTTTTTTATGATGTCTATCTAGTTAACAGACCAACATGCATCTGTCTATAAACAAAACAAATGAATTCTAATAATTGCTTTAACATTCGTGCTATTCCATTTGAGTTATTTTTTGCAACTCGGGTTTCGCCTTTTGGTATCTTCAGGCACTATGTGTCAATGACGAAGGGCGAAGGTAGGCTGTTAAGATCCGCCATAAATAGTGGACAGTAAACTTTGTCAGTCATACGTGTTTGTTTTCATTGAATTAAGAGTACAAATTGCAGATTCCACATAAATTAGAACTAATAATCTCAGTCGATAAGTACTCTTCACTAGAACTTGAAGGGTGGAGGTAGGCTATTAAGATCCGCCATAAATAGTGTAAATTAAACTTTATTAGTCATACGTATTTGCTTTTATTGAACTAAGTTGCTATATTGCAGATTGTGTTGTTTAGTTTTTAAAATTCAATTAAACCTTGCGAAAACCAAGCCAAACATTTTTTTTTTGTTATAACTGCTCGACACGTCAGTACGTACGTAAAAAGGTTCGCCAACCCTGATCTATAAATATAAACAATGCCGTACAAATCTATTAATTTGTTTAAATCTTAAAATGCATTTCGTGGGGTTACCGCCAAAAGTTATTAAGTTTCGAAATCATGTTATGGAGTAATAGCAATTTGAATTTTTACATGCCCTATAAAATCAGGCACAACGCTAATTTAGTTTACTTTGTTTGCATGTTATATGTATCGAATGCGTGTCTGAAAACTTGTACGTATGCAGTTCGGCGTATCACACTTCGCTGTGAAATGTTGTATTCGAAATATATCGCCGTATATTAAAGACCGTCCAACCTCTTTGGATCGTATAGTACTGACATAAAATTAATATCTAAATAAAACACGGTTCTTGTCGGTTTACACTTTACAGGAAGCCAGCAGCAAATAATTTTTAAAACAGCCGATAATATATTATTATCTTCTTCTTGGTCGTGCACTCATGGCTGAGGATCGTGACCACATTTGAATTTCGCCATCTTTGAGCGACCAAGACTTTCCAACCTTCTTGATATTCCGCTTCTCTCTGGGCAGAATGTCAGCTCTTTCACTTGGTAGCTCCAGCGAGCAGACGCTCTTCCTCTGCTTCGCCTTCCCTGGAGGCCACCCAAAACTACCAGTCTCTCCAGGTTGTCCGGTCCGCGCCTGACAATATGTCCAAAAAACTGCAGAATTCTTCTCAGACATATTATCGAGAGCCGTTCTTTTATCTGCAGTCTCTGGATGATTGACTGGTTCGTCCTGTGCTCCGTCCAAGAAATAAGAAGCATTCGGCGCCAACATCACATATTATTATACTGGATTGTTTGTTAGGTTAGGTTAGATTTTCATTCTTGAATTCATGAATTTTGCCAAAATCATCTATTAAAATTGAATAATTAATGTTCATATTGAACCTAATAAAATTGGAGACCGAATAGTATACGGTCATCTCTTTCCGATAAGAAATCTCATGGCGAACTGTGCCACGGTGAAATGTTTTACGTACAATGTACATGTATCCTATCGGATCACCTTTTTTTTTTTCTAGCGTACATATTATATAGACATAATATAATGAGTTACTCATTCACTGCTGACTGGACAATGATTTTTAATTACCACCTTTAAAATGCACGTTAATTACATCGATCGGTCGCCAGGTCATTACGCGCTAGGTGCGTCTCCAGCGTCCAAAGTATTAGCTCAAATACCTAAATCATCCATTAACAGCGCTCGAAATTTTCTGAGGATATTAACAAGGTTATCAAATTTTATGTGTATATTATAAACATAAGTGTGCTAGATTTTTTGTTATATCTATGGAATATCTAGCTCAGACGGTCAAATTATTTTGTCCGTGAGACGGAGCGATAACTTTACATATTTCACGAACCGGAACAGCGTTCCGGTGTGTTCCGGTCCATTTAGAGCCCTGTCGATTAATCAATGTTTTTGGCAGTAACCCCACGAATTATAATAACTGTCTTTAAATCTTAATTTATAGTGTAGCAAAATGAAGACAAAATTAATTGTCTCATTAAGTGTAATGTTATTAGCTGTCAGTTTGGATTTAGCAAATGGTGAGCATTTTTATTTAATTTAAAAAAATAATAAATATTAGGTATATTAATAATTGGATAAGTATATATGTCAAAAAATATAAACATCACAAACATGGACAACCCAAACCAAATAAAATTTCAATACCTGTTTTTGCTGATCGAAAAAAGAGTGCAAAAATTAAAAAATGCGTATTTTACGTGTAAAAATGCTCTTATTGTTATATTTCTCAAGTACCGATCTCTCTTCATTAAATACCTGAATATATAAACTAAACATCTAGCTTATTTTCAGTTAATTTAAAGCTGTTATTTTGAGAGAGATGCTGTGTCCTTCAACACAGTCCGACCACCGCAGTTTAGGTCACCTATCCTTATTTTCTATCTTGTTTATAGAATATAAGCCTTTTGCATCGTTCCCTATCTTCTACTATTTAGACATGGCCAGATGGTTTGATCTATGCAGCAGTAGCGAAGGGCGGAGGTAGGCTGTTACGATCCGCCACAAATAGTGCACATTAAACTTTGTTAGTCATACGTAATTGTTTTTTTTATTAAGCTAAGACTACAATTTATAGAAAATGGTGTTGGTTATTTTTTAAACCCTGCATAAACCAAATCATATTAGTTTTGGTATATTTTGGGCGATACGAGAAAATTGTGCACACTTTTTCATTCATATTAGACTTATTTGTTTTCGTTGGATTAATAATACGTATTATTACATAATTATATTGTTGGTTAATTTTTTTTAAATTCATTAAGCCATGCCTAAACCAAACTATAATAGATAAAAAAATATTATTCTATCTACCTATAAAATATCCAAAGTTATGTATGATTTAATTGCATAGCTTTAGGTATTTTATAGATGGACGAGTATTTTTTGACTATTATCTATTATGACTTGGTTTTCGTAGGGTTTAATTGAATTTTAAACCATCATTTTAAAACATCTGTAAATTGTAGACTTATTTCAATGAAAATAAATAAGTATGTTTGATAAATTTTAGTGTGCACTATTTATGGCGGATCTTAACAACTTACCTGCACCCTTAGCCACTGCTATGTAACGTCTCTGTTATAGTCGTTAATTGTAAGTAAATTTCAGGAATCTGGCAGTGCACATCATCAGATCAATGCCCTGGAGACGTGGTTACAGAGTGTGAAGATGGAAGGTGCATATGTCCAAGTGGGAAGACTTTAAACAGCAATGGGACGGCTTGTATTGCTTGTAAATAGAAAAATTATATTATAAATTATACATAGACGAAGTTTTGTTTTTGTGTACCAAATGAGCATTCAATTGATTCTATAATATCACCATGGCCCCCACAAAGGGAGGCTGACTGGGCTCTAGCCTAGAGGCCCGGGCTCAGGAAGGGCCCGGCGTGGCGAGTCGACCAGTTAAGTGATATAAACAGACATCAAAAATTCTCTCTTATATTTAAAAATTATTTCGCTATTTCTCTTCAATAACATTAATATTTAAAATTATGTGTTATTCGATACAATTTTTTATTTTGATACTCGACAACTCCATAATTCAAATGGATGTAATATACAAATAACCACTTAATATACACGTTAATTTTACCGCGTAATCACACCATTTGGAAAAGACTACTGCAGAGCGCCACACTAGCTTTATCTTTAACGATAGGTAGGGGGCCCGCCAAATATCCTAGCCTGGGGGCCCGCTTCAGGATGTGGGGGCCATGATTATCCCACAACTACAGTTACATAATAACACCGCCAAAAGGTGTAATTCCCTAAGGATCTATTTACATAGTACCCTAAAGAGCTCGTAATCATTATTGGGCTGATCAAAGCCAACTCAAGTACAAGCCAAAGCAGTCGGAAACTTTCACGAGTGGTCCTACCTCTCCAGCCTATGGCTGACCTATCATTATAGAGTGCTTATACTGACGAGTCTGTCGTGTTCACTTGTCAGAGTATTTTTATTGATTTCGTTAAAAACTGATTATATTAAGGCTATACTTCAGTTGAGGCATGGTTTAAAAAGATCGTGGCTAGGCGATGCGCGGATTGTGCAAATGAAGCGTGCCGAACGAAATATAATTTGTCATAAAAATCCAACATGCGTACATTTAATGTTATGTTTATTGTTATATCACTAATAATAATAGTAAACGTCAAGTTTTTTAGTCATCTTTACACGATTTAAGAATATTTTCATCCGACGCCATGACAAAACAAATCGACGTGCGGACACCTCGGCTGTCAGTCGCCGATTGGCGACTGGTGAGAAATTTTGTCGCACTTACTGTTGAAATTTATTTGCCGTTTCACTGAAGTACGCTTTTAACGTATCTTGGAGACCTCGGAGTTCAAGTGATTTAGTGGTTCTGTGTTATCGTTCTCGATTCACTTTAAGCAATACACGTTGTATAAATAAAATACAGGTACTTATTACAATTTGTATAAAGTCAAGTAGTAGGCATATAGTAAATTTTCGAAATTCGAAACGAGAAAGGGCTTGTGTGGTTTTGCAAATCAATATGTTAGGTAATCTAGGATTCCATTTTGACAGCTGAACAGTGAGACCACTCGTTTGAGAAATATGTTTGTGCAAACAAATATGTTCAGGCTTTGTATCTTAAGATGGCGCTGGGCTGATTCATAAAAATATATGTAGGGTTGACTACAAGACACCAATTTTTAACCCATAAGACAACACCCACGGTGGCCGCGCGTCTTAAGCGTTGGACTATAACGCCGTGGGTCCCAGGTTCGAATCTTGGGTCTGGCAAGCACACATATTGTTTTTCAATTTGTGTGAGTCAGGGTATGGACCCAATAGGTTGAGCAAGTGGCTGACATCCATTTCTCGTAAAAAGCAAAACCTGTTAATACAAACCTCTACTCTGTGGAGGCCCATATGATCCTATTAGGATCGGACATGGTCAAAAAACTAAAAAAAAAAAAAAAGACAATTTTTTAGTCATCCTTTCATAATTTTCGACAACAAACTTGAGTAGAATCATTTTTCCATTAATATATTATTATATAAGTTCCTGCATTTTATGTATTTAGTCTAAACTTATTCATATTAAGATTTTAGAAAAATATGTGTTTGGTTGTAGATTTTAGAATAATAATCAGTATTCTCTAGTGAAGAATTTGTTCAGCCACCAGAAAAGATAATAAATAGAATTCCGATAGGCAACAATACAGTAAATTTTGAGGCAGGGGTTTGAATGTGAGACTCATACGAAAATGAAACACATTATAGACATGCAATAGTGTGTATTGCAACCTTTAAAAATATACTAATATTTGAAGGCGTCCCCGGAAAAGGGGTCTATATAATACATCAAGTGATTTTATTAACTAAAACGGGTCTATATAGCATTGCTCACGATATTGGAAAGTTTTATTATTTTAACTGCCACACTTTTTGAGATATTAGCAACACTAAAATGCTTACCGTAGAAAAGGGGTCTATATGAATATTTTACTATCCAAAATAAAAAAAATGCTTTTTTCTGTCAATGATAAAGAGTATTTTTATGAACATAATTATTATCATAGATATAGTTACTCCAAAAGTCCGCATGATTGAATAAAACGTTTTTTTCCTCTCCTGAACAATTTTGTTTTTGCATATAGACCCATTTTCCGGGGACGCCTTCATTTAATGAACGTGACTGACTGATTTTGACTCCTGTCAAAATCGCGTGTTTTTTGTTTTAGCGTTTGGCATTCTGTATTTTCTATAAGAATGTTGTCTATTATCTATGGTCTGTTGTTCGGTTCTGTTCAAAATATTATATATGGATATACAGCACGACTTAAGCGTCGGCCTATCCCTATAGCGTCGTCAGTCCCAGGTTCGAAACCTGGGTCTGGCTAGTACATATATTGTTTTTCAATTTAAGTATGAGTCAGAGTATGGACCAAATAGGTTGAGAAAGTGGCTGACATCAATTTATCGTAAAAACAAAATCTGTTGATACAAACCTCCACTCTGTAGAAGCCCATATGATCTTATTAGGAGCGGACATGGTCGAGAGAAGGTAATATCGCAACTATTAGAGTTGGCACTCTCCATCATAGAATTTACAGAGATGGTGATCGTTCGAAATATTCTTCAATATGACGAAACCATAGATACAATTTGTCGCCGTGACAGCGTGACAGTACGCAACGTGAATCTCAATATAATCACAACTTTACTGTAATCCATTCTTGCACAACGGAGTCGATTCATTTTAAAAGAATATATTCATCAATGTCTTTATATTTTTTTTACTTCCATTTCCAGCTGCGCCATACTTCTTGTCTCCATGCATAGAACATCAACAGTGTAAAGATCTTGTTACAGGATTCGAATGCAACGAAGAAAAAGGTTATTGATAAAGTATTAATTCTTTTATTCAACGAAAAATTCATAAGATTTTAGAATATAACATTCTTTATATTGAACATACATAATTTTAAAACACAAACCACAACAACCGACGAGACTTGAAGCTGTAAACACTGAATTCGCGCCAATTTTTTAAATTTCACATGTTAAAAATCTTGATTTGTTGAAAAATGGTAACAAAAACGCTATAAGCTAGATGCATTTTTGCAAGCTAGATGCCTATCGAAAAATGCTACATCTGGCAAGAAAAACGCTAAGTTGGCGACGCTGTTCGACGCCATCGAGCCCCTACGTTTGGATGTGAAGCTCAGCAGTTTTTTACGCCTGAGAATATCTCAGGGGCAGATACCTAAGTCTGCCCTCTCGCCACCCTTTCAAGTAAACTTTGTCTGAGTTTAAAGATACATGGTAGAGAAAGGCATGGAGACTTAACAAAAATAAAAATAAACGAAATACTTATCTGGTAAAGCTGGGCAACATAATAATATACAATAACACTTCAAGCGATCTCGTCGGGGTCACCAATTGTGTCGCTGAGTTTCAAAACCCGCTATAACACTTTTTCATTATGTTGAGAAAATCAACAAAAACCTTTTGAACTAAAAAGGTTTTTGAATGTTTCAGTAGTGTTATAGCGGGATTTGATAGACACATTGATTTTGTTTCATAAATGACAGTTAATCGTAGCGGCGTTTGAAAGAGGCGATAAAGTTTTCATGTAGAGATTTTAATAACGAATCCAACGATATATATATCTTAATTATTTCAAAAAAGTGTTATAGCGGGTTTTGAAACTCAGCGATACAATTATAAATCTAACAGTAACATTGATAAAATTATATTTTTTATCTGTTAAGCGTCAATTACATTGAGCTTCTTTACGAGCTGTTTGTTGGCGAATTTAAAAGCGGGCGATTCAGCTACTGCGATTTGATGATTACACACAAAACTTTCCATTCGCTGAGAAGCCACAAGCCAGCGACTATTTTGATAGAACGTAGTTAGTTTTTTTACCGGGAGGTTGCTACTGCGCAGACGCAGTAGGCCCACACGCCGGCGTGTAGCGTGTAAAGTTGACCGGCTTTCAACTTTTCTCGGTAGAGTGTTTACAACCTGCTTGTTAGCTTGTTCGATGATTACACTGGGCGACTTTACAGGCAGATTGTAAATTCGCCAACAAACAGCTCGTAAAGAAACTCAATGTAATTGACGCTTTAGGAACAAGAAAATTAATGATAATGAATATGAATTGAAATATACATACTTTTAAAACCCTCACATATATAGGTACTTACTAGAAAAAAAATCTATAAAAAAAACACTGTCTGACGGAGCTTGAACTGGCTCTGTTTTCGCGCCAATGTGCTTTACCAGTTAAACTACGGGCATCCTATCGTATTACAATGAATTATCAAATTGCCCACTAATACCCACTCTGTTTATATTATTACTCTGAGGATAAAACACTTTTATCGAAATTATTTAAAAAAAAAAATTGATTGCTAATTGCATGTAGTCCAATTAGTATGATCCAAATGTATTAGGTACCTAGGTATAATAATATAATATATTGTAATGTATTTTAATAATATATTGTCTCCAGGATCCTGCATGTGTCTCCAAGGGTTTCACTATGCATCAGGCCGCTGCTGGCCCTCCTCCTTCTTCGGGCAGAGCTGCTCCGTCGACCAGCAATGTGATGGTGGGCTACTTTCGCTATCACTGGCCTGCAAGGCAGGGAAGTGCTCGTGTGCCGATGGTTATTACAACAGACAGAGGGGAGAGTGCAGGAAAGCTGCCAAAAGTAATTATTTTTTATTTATATGTTATATTTCATTGAGTGATACCTACTTATTTATAAGTTGTAATATATATCGACATAAAATAGAACTAACAGTCTTAGTCGATAATTAAGTACTCGAACATAATATCATAGTATAATTCAGTGGCGAAGAGTGGAGATAGGCTGTTGAAATCCGACATAAATAGTGCACACTAGGGATTCCAATCCCGGGATCCCGAGCTATTTTCGATACCTATGAATCCCGGGATTGATAAACATAATCCCGAAACTTTCAGGATTGATTTTTTTATCAATTTTTATGAAAAATAAAATAAAAACAAAAATACATAAAACAGAAAAAATACTTTTAATAACAAATAACTACATTAGAAATAAACTGAGTTTGAATGAAGTTTGATTTATATCCATGTGTAAGTTGCCGATTCATTTTATTTTTTCACATAAATTAATAAAAATGAGAAAGATTGAAAAAAAAACAATGCTTCGCACTATTAACAAAGTAATTCCACCATTATCTCATACGTTTTACGGCAGTTTCATATTTGGCTGACTAATTTGATTTATGAAGCGGAAAGGTAAACCATGAATTGCTATACTATTTTAAATCTCACTAACCCATTCATTAAGTCTTTACTATCAGAAACAGCAATCTCATATTAAATTCAGATTAATATTTATATTACAATAATATTTACTCCAATAAACTTATGTATTTCCAAGATTGAACGTAATAGTACCTATACAATATTAACAATAAATGTCTTAAATAGTATAAATTATACTAGATTCATTTTTGACCAATTTTACCAATGTTATTTGTAAATATAAAATTTTTATATTAACAATGGAAAAAATGCTAATCCCGGGATTGACAAATTGTAATCCCGAAATCCCGAGATCAGAATTTTGGCTCGGGATTGGATTCCCTAGTGCACACTAAACTTTGTCAACCAAACTTATTTGTTTTCATTGAAGTAAGAATACAAATTGCAGATGGTGTTGGTTAGTTTTTAAAATCCAATAAAATATAACCCTGCTTTAAACCAACCCATCATAGTGGAGGTAGGGTGTGGAGATCCATCAAAAATAGTGCACAATTTTTTCAGTCATACTTATTTGTTATCATTGAATTAAAAATATCTGTAGGATATTTTTTTTAATTAGTTAGGCCCTGCCTAACCAAACCATAATCGATACAAAATATTCTTCTATCTATAAAATAACTTAAATGACTGCATAATTTTAGATATTTTAAAGATATACGAGTATTTTTTGACTATCTGGCTTATGCTATTCTGGCTTGGATTAGGCAGGGTTTAATAGATTTTAAAAAAAATTAACAAACACTATCTACACACTGTAGTCTTAGTTCAATAAAAACAAATACGTTTGACTGACAAAGTTTAGTGTGCACTGTTTATGCCGGATCTTAACGGCCCACCTCCACCCTTCGCCACTGATATATCCCAACCGGAAAATTTGAAGGCAAACGAAGACTTGGATGATCTCGTACAAAGTGAATGGCTAGTGTTAAAGGTGGATTTTTTTTGTGAAAACGTTCAATCGAATGTCAAACCCAGACATGTACATTCTGGTTCTATGTCTCCTAGTCAAGTTGACTGTTGGCCGGCTCTCACATCAAAATTCGTCTCGCATGCAACGTGTCGAATACGTCGATGTAACGTCATCTTTATTCACAAAACACAATATTGCAATCAACAAGTAACATGCTTCTCAGGCTACGAGTCGAAGACGCCAGGACGCATACAAACACCTACAAATTGGTCATTCCTATACCGGCTCTCCGATCGCCGCATCCAAATATTTATAATTTTCGAAGGTTACGTGCGACTCTCGATAGGTAGATGTGCGCGGTCATCAGATGCAACACCTAATCGACGTTCTTGGAAGGTTTTATTTATGGCTGTGCCGCAGACGAGGCGAGTTTAGATGTCAGAGCCGGCTTAGAATTTTCGAGTAGCCGTGAACACTATTTTTCACCAATTACCACTTCTGGGGGGAGTATACTGCAGTGTAACATTGTAAAAAAAAAATAAACATGACCCAGTTTGACAAACGTACCTTAGTTTAAGTAAAGCGAATAAATCACTGGGCCGCTTCCTCTGGAATAACAATTCCATTTCCTATACGAGTTCCACGGTATGTTTTATTTATTCATTTCGATGTAATTTACATATTATCTAGCCTGTTATTTAGGTGGCATTTAAATGTTTAAATGTCTACAAAGATTGTATCGTTTCCTGAATTCTAATTAAATAAAAGTGACCTTTTAGTGGGTACCTACATATTAATGTATCTATCTATTTCTGGAATTAAAAAAAAAAACACTAATATACTAACGATACGTCATAGCAGTAGGGTGGAGATAGGCCATTAAGATCCGCCATTAATAGTGCACATTAAGGGCGCGTTTACATCATTTTACTCCATACTTCAATTATTATAGTTTGTCAATTTATGGCTACGGCCGTATGTTGTAGCTTAACTACTGGGAAATGCCAAAAGAAATGGCGTATTTCAAAAAAACACTACCTTACTCTTAGGTCAATAATTATTATAAATCAATCATTATTCGTAGGATGTTTATCACACTTGAATGGTCAAAAACATAGCTTATAATTAGTATCTTTATAATTATCTTCAAATGTGTTAATCTTGACCATTTTTTGAATAATAAAATGCCTAATTCTTGTCAAATTTGGGATCACAGAGATTATCAATATAATTTTTATCGTAAATATTTCACTATAATAATGTCGATATAAATTATACTAATAGTTTTATAAATGCGTTTAAAAATTAATAAATGTAAAAAATCTTAACACCACTGCACATGCATGCACTGAAATATGACTTTATTCTAAAACATTAGAGCAAAAGGTTTAAAAGAATATTATTGTATGTAATAAAAATACTTTATGCAGTCATCAAATGTTTAAAATAAATATAAAGGATAATAAAGCTTCAAAATTATATAAATAGATTATCTACAACGTTTAAGGAATGTCCAGGATCATGCTTTGAAAATGCAATAAAAGCTCCATTTTGACCTACGTTGAGCATGTCCCCCCTTAAGCTTTGTTAGTCATACGTATTCGGATATCTAAGATCTTAAGGACACACAAGTCACAAGACACAAAATTTTACGAACTGAAGCGCTCGATATATTAACGAAAATATTCTTCTTCTTTCGACCATGTCCGATCCAAATAGGATCATATGGGCCTCCACAGAGTAGGTACAGGTTTGTATTAACAGATTTTGTTTTTTTACGAGAAATGGATGTCAGCCACTTGCTCAACCTATTAGGTCCATACCCTGACACACACAAATTGAAAAACAATATGTGTCTAGCCAGACCCTGGGACCCTGGGACACGGCGTTATAGTCCAACGCTTAAGCCGCGCGGCCACCGTGGGTGTTACGAAAATATTAGCTATATATTATACTATATTAATTGTATGTAGGTATACCTGCTTATGTATTTAATAAAAATAAGTGTGTTAGATTTTTTTTATTATATGACATATCTAGCTCAGACGGTCAAATCAATATACATAATTTGAAAACATCTCATGCATGTATGTATACACTAGAAAAAATCATTTTGTAGAAAAAAACGACACCCGACAGAACTTGAACCTATATCTGCTGGATTCGCGCCATTATGCTTTTCCAATTAAGCTACGCACATTTTATTGAACTACGACGATTGTAACTGGTAGTTGTTACATAAAATGCTTTTTCTAGTGAGTTGTTTTCAAATTATGTATATTCAGTATATCATCATCAGCCGGGGTCAATCCACTGCTGGATGAAGGCCTCCCCAAGCTTCTTCCAACTCTCTCGATCCTGTGTCGTTCGCTGCCACGTATTTCCCCCAAACTTTACCAGTTCGTCAATCCAGCGCCTTTTAGGGCGACCGTGTGGCAGTTTTGTGCCCCTTGGGTACCACTGGATGACGGCATTTGTCCAGCGGCCGTCCTTTCGGCGACCAATGTGCCCCGCCCATCTCCATTTCAGCTGTTTGGCAACGTCTATTACATCGCGTACTCCTGTCTGCTTCCTAACCCATTCGTTTCTCTTGCGGTCCTTTCGCGTGATGCCCAACATACACCTCTCCATGCCTCCCTGTGCGACTCTTAGCCTTTGGACATCTCTCTTGTTGAGCAGGTCCACGTCTCGCAGCCATACGTGAGCACGGGTAGCACACATTGGTCGAACACCGTACGCTTAAGGCACAATGGTAGGTCACTTTTGAAGATACTATTCAGACGCCTGAAAGCACTCCATCCCAGCTTTGTTCTTCGAGCAATTTCATCGTGCATGCTTCCGTCTATGGACACCTGCTGTCCGAGATAGACATAGCTGCTGACTTGCTCGAGTTGGGTGCCATTAATAGATAATCTCAGGATCCGAAAAACAGTTCCTCATCACATGTATAATGTTACATTCTTAAATCTTGTGTCTTATTCGTTGAATAAAAGAAATAGTGTATTAGGTCAAAGTAATATTTCCACGAAACAGAGCGATAATTTTAGGAATTTTATGAACCGGAACGGCGTTCCGATCCATTTTGAGGCCTGATACTACCAAGAAGTGAGCGTTGATTGCACACACTGGTTGAAAACTTTACGCTTAACACACAATGGGAAGTCACTTCTGAAGATACTATTCAGGGGCATGTCAAGTAAATAATAAAGTTATATTTCACGTCAATAGGTATATATTATATTATATATTACAGAAATTGGGGACGCCTGTATTGTGAGTGACGACTGTCAAATCGCTGGAGAACCAAAAGCAGTTTGCGAGATGCCTTCATTCAAGTGTCAGAAGAAAGCTAAGGATCTATTCACTAGAGGTGAGTTGCGACTTTTTTTACTATTAGAAAAAAAAATGTGGTGTGTGTTTATCTCACTTAACTGCTCGACCTGCAACGCCGGGCCGTTCTTAAGCCCGGGCTCCAGAATAGAGTCCTGTCAGCGCCCCCCCCTTTTTGGGGGCCATGGTATAGATTGATAGTATTCAGCTGCCTTTCAGGACGCCGGAATCCGGTTGGCTTGAAGAACAGGCAAACCAGGTTGAGAATCTCTTCTGACATCCGCAGCACGTACCCGAGCTAGGTCTCAGTATGATGAAAGGCTGCTTGGTGCGTTCTCTTATCTCCTCGCTACTCCTTCACATCTATTCTATACACGAGGATGCTATCGGCGGCTATCGAGGGTAGTTTATCGTATTTATGTATTGAGAGGGTTAATACAATAATTACATGCGTGGTCGCAGCCATAACCTATTTTGGGTGAAATCAGCTGTTTCCTCATGTCAGGCTCACATGCATGAATGGCGAGAGCTATGCGGCTGGTCAATGCTCTCCCTAGATATGTAGACATTTTAGCGATTCATTATGTGTTTTGTTTTTAAAATTCTATTTTATTGTTTAATTTGTATTTTATTTTAATCATTGTTATTTTATTGTTTTATAAATATTGGCAGCGCCTGTAATAATTTTAGTGACCATATCTTCATAAAAAGAATCGTGTCCGGAAACTTGTACATATGCAGTTCGCCGTATCACACTTCACCGTGAAATGTTGTTCCGGAAATATACTGCCATATATTAAAGACCGTCCAACCTCTTTAGGTCGTATAGTACTGACATAAAACTCATGAGTAAATAAAACACGGTTCTTGTCGGTTTACACTTTACAAGAACCCAGCAGCAATCAAATTTTGAATATAGCCGATACACTGGATTATTTGTTAGGTTAGGTTTTCATTCTTGAATAATTCATGAATTTTGCCAAAATCAGCTATGAAAATTGAATTAATGTTCATATTGAATCTAATAAAATTGGAGACCGTATAGTATACGCTCATCTCTTTCCGATAAGAAAGCACGGCGAACTGTGCCACGGTGAAATGTTTTACGTACAATTTACTTGTAACCGAAGAGAATATGAAGAAGGTAGGTAATAACACATTAATTAGATTAAATTTATATTGTAATAACACGGCTTCTAATTAAACTTTTCCAGGTGTAAAATCATCTGTGTCATATATGAATGCCAAAGATATCAAAATGGACGCCGATGGACAAGAAATGGCGTCGATTTTAGGCGGGAAATGCAAGAAGGATGACGATTGCGCAGCAGTAGCATATTCCGAATGCTCTTCATACAAACATTGCATCTGCAAAACGGGGTATCACCCAAACGCAGATTTGAACATTTGCTTAGCAGGTAAAGTAGAAATACGACCAATTGGTTTCCCTTCACCCAGTGACGTCCCTAGCCAAAATGCCACTCCTTGGCAGTGCCACTAAATCTATTTTAAATGCCATCTCTACTTCAATAGACAATATTGTGAGTCCTCGGTTTTCAGATACTTACATTTAAATATACATCTGACAACTTTCAAAACTCGCGAGTGACTGGCAAAAATATTTGGATAAATTAATTAGGTAAGTATGTACCTACCGATAATTTAAATATAATTCTCAAATCTCCACGTGTCATTGCTGGTCATCAAGGATGTGAGTCCAAGAACAACGGAAGTAAACTAGATATCGCAAACCCGACAAAGAAACACTCCGGTTAAACATTTTATATTAATTAATACATTTTGTTTCCAACCAGTGAGCTGATTTTTTATTGGAGAGATATTTCCACGATTACTAAGTTTAGGTACCTATGTCTATAAATACCTAATGATTCTTCTCGATTTGCCGCCCTGCGAGTAACTGCCGCCCCCAAGCGACGCTCAATCTTCAATCATCAATCAAGACGTCACTGCCTTCACCACCTTTCATTCCTGCACATATCCAGCGGCATTCTTTGACACAGATGACGCAATCGATTCGTCATAAGATTTTAAAAAGGCTCGACATAGTTTATATATAATTGAAGGTTTAAAAGTCTAAAGGGTCTAAGTGCCAAAAATGTGAAACTGACATAATATAACAAAACAAAAGAAAAAAAACTATGCATATATGAAAACTTACATTTTTGTTTTGACAAAGTTATATGATAAGTTTGATAAGTTTACATAATTCTAAAGATAAAATAAACAAAGGAAGAATGAAATATTTAAACATGGACAATATTGAAACGTTCTATGTAGATATTTCAATGTATTTGTATGACAAAATGGTAGAGTTAGGAACTTAGACCCTTCAGAATATCATTAGGCTTGGCATATAGATTGTATCGAAGTAAAAAACTTGTTATAGAATGTCAGACGCGATATCTTTTAACACGGCTGCCCTTAACCGCGTTTACCGCGAGTCGTTGAATAACACAGTTAGCACGTCTTACTTATGAGATTCTAATGTGATACATTTGGAATCAAATAAGATGTGTTAACTGTACCTACTCACAATATTAATTGTAGATAACCGCCTTATTTATGGAATTCCTCCGAGTAATATCCGTGTTATTTTGGAGCAATAAAAATAACTGAAACGTGTTACAGTGTTAACTATTTAGAATAGCTCTGCTGACACGGCTAGTTGTTGATGTCCTACGACCTATCTGATATCATTATGAAGTATTTGTTAATGTATCCTAATCATGGCCCCCACATCTTGTAGCGGGCCCCCTTCCTATCGCAAGGTTAAAGGCAGTGACACTCATAAAAAGCGTTTTCCAAATGGTGTTCCAGGGTACAGGATATTCAGTGTATTTTCAGCGATTCTTTGTATTCTTAAAAACATCCACTTGAATTAACAGTTGTCAACTAACATACACCCATACTTACTTATTAATATTCTACGAGTGAACTTTTTTACGAAGTACTTTTTTCACCATTAGAGCAAATTTGTGTGTTTATATCACTTATAAGGTAGACGCGATATGCTGGGCCCAGGGAACTCAGAAATAATGGGAACTGAAATACGAACAGGTAAGGCGATAGCAGGTAACCGACTCGAGTAAGGAAGAATCCGTGTTAAACTTACACACGTGTCAAGAATACGTTTTACGTAGAATACTGAAAACTGCTCTCGGCTTATGCATTTACGCTCATCTAATGTTGGTGTATTACACACACTATTGCACGTGCATAATGCGAGCTTCATTTTTGTAGGACACTCACACATTCAAAACCCTGCTTCAACATGCGGCGTTTTGAATATAGCCTAACGGTATTATATTTATTATCTGTTCTGTGGCCGGGCCTTTAGGCTAGAGCCTATTAATAATATTATAACGTTGTATGTTTCTAGAACTTGGAATGCCTGCAACATCGGCCAAACACTGTACCGGAAAATTTGCAAAATTCGTCGAAGGAGTTTGTGATTGCCCAATTGGGTTTTTCTACGAAATGGGAAACAGAGATTGCATCAAACGTAAGTCAAATTAGTGCACATACATAACTTGAAAACACCTCAGATATATATACCCACTACAAAAATCATATTTTAAAAATCGGTGTGTGTACCTACTTGTACGAGCGTTAGAAGTTATACTTCTTTGGCGTAACAAAACAAAACTTTTTATAACCTAGATTCTTCAACTAGCTTTTATTAAATTAAATATATTACTTATATTAAAATATATATAAAAAAAATTATATTAAATTAAACTAAATTATCTGGTTAAATTACACACTCAAGAAACAGGGCCACTTATTGGAGCGCCGTTGGTTTATTTCTATACACTTATATTACTAAATTATATAATTATTTATCGTTGTTTTTATGTTTAAAGTAATAATTATTGTCACTCTGACGTTTAATCGTTTGTTTACGCAAGGAATTGAAAATGGTCGACAATAATAAATTCGTTGCCTAGGCACGGAACGAAACAATTCTACTATCAAACTTGCGTTCGTATACAGCTGACTGATTCGCAGTTAACTTCATACTATCGCGCATTTTCGTAATGGTGTGCGCGCGCAGCTCTCAATTTTACTCTCTTCCAAATGCCCCAAAAGAAGTATAACTTAAAAAAATACGAAACTCGACTAGATTTTGATAAAATTCATGAATTCAAGAATTAAAATCTAACCTAACCTAACAAACAATCCAGTATATCGGCTATTTAAAAAATTTGTTTACTGCTAGCTTCCTGTAAAGTGTAAACTGACAAAAACCGTGTTTTATTTAGACATGAATTTTATGTCACTACTATATGACCCACAGAGGTCTTTAATATACGGCCATATTATATTTCCGATACAAAATTTTACGGTGAAGTGTGATACGGCGAAATGCATACGTACAAGTTTCCGGACACGTACCTACGGAAACATGATATGTCCAAGCCATATGAAACGTCTCTTCATGATTGCATATTTTTATAAAAATAGAAATTTTTCTACTTCTAGCTGCCAGAAGGTTCGGAGAATCTTGCCAGAGAGACGCATCGTGCTTCACGTTCGGCGCCGAAGGAAGGTGCATCCAGGTCAATGATCTGACGCAGTGTCACTGTGATGAGGAAAAGTCAGTGGAAGACAAAGAACGGCAGATATGCAAGCTAACTGAGAGTATGAAATCGAAATCAAACTGTTTAATACATTGTTTACTTACTATCCATAATCATGACCATGGCCCCCACATCCTGAAGCGGGCCCCCAGGCTAAGATGTTTGGCGGACCCCCCTACCTATCGCTAAGGGTAAAGGCAGTGTGACGCGCTGAAGTAGCTTTTTCCAAATGGTATACGTGGTAAAATTAAGGTGTATTTTTTGCGATTTTTTGTGTTTTTAATATGTACATCCATTAAAATACAGTTAAAATGGTATTGTACAACCAAATGTTTTTAATTATTAATATCATTGTAGTAAAATAGCGCTGCAGGCGACTTTTTTTTTACTATTAGAGCAAATTTGTGATCTATGTTTATCTCACTTATCTGGCCGACTCGTTACGCCGGGCCCTTCCTGAGCCCGGGCTCCCAGGCTAGAGTCCTCTCAGACCCCCTGGCCAAGATCATGACATCATATTTTAAGATATTTTTCGGGTCTAAAACGACGGATCTGGATGCCGCTAGGGATTGCAATACCGAATGAATATATCAATACCGGTATTCCGGTATATATTGTAGAATACCGGTATTCGTCAAAACATATTATAGAAACAAATAAGTACTTATCAATAAATATAACTATTAAAATCTATGTCGAACACTATTTTATAGCAACTTAAGGGGGGGCATGCTGAGCGTAGGTCAAAATGAAGTTTTTATTGCATTTTCAAAGCATGATCCTGGACATTCCTTAAACGATGTAGATAATCTATTTATATAATTTTGATATCTTATTATCCTTTATATTTATTTTAAAATTTGATGACTGCATACAGTATTTTTATTACATAAAATAGTATTCTTTTAAACCTCTCGCTCTAATGTTTTAGAATATAGTCATATTTCAGTACATGCATGTGCAGTGGTGTTAAGATTATTTACATTTATTAATTTTTAAACGCATTTTTAAAACCATTAGTATAATTTATGTCGACATTATTATATTGAAATATTTACGATAAAAAATTATATTGATAATCTCTGTGATCCCAAATTTGACAAGAACAAAAACGACAAGACAAGAAGAAAAGACAATTATTGACCTAAGAATAAGGTAGTGTTTTTTTGAAATACGCCATTTCTTTTGGCATTCCCCAGTGGTTAAGCTACAACATACGGCCGTAGCCATAAATTGACAAACTAAAACTGAAGTAGGGAGTAAGATCATGTTGACGCGCGTGTTTGAACATGTACCTAACCGATTTTTTTTAAACGGTAAGGAATGTCCAGGATCATGCATTGAAAATACAATAAAAGTTCCATTTTGACCTACGCTGAGCACGTCCGCCCTTAAAGTACCTAAATACCATCATTTATTATGTTGACCTTTGTAAATATCTATAAATCATAATATTTTAGAACTGTTAATTTTTACAAAACTCCGGGTATAGAAACAACTCTCTGAAATTCAACGGCTGTTGGATATACTATCAACGTTGGATCAATAATGACTTATAGAATAATTGGAAATATTTGTCATGAATGTTTTCTTTTTCGAAATATGTTAATTAATAATCGATAAGTATATTTGAGGGATTTTTTTAATGTTATTTAATTTTTGTTACTTTCAGTCAATGACATTAATATGGACGAAGCATCTGGACATGACACTCACTTTTTTGTCGGGTCTGCCGAATGGCATAATCTGTTCTAACGCCATATAATAAAGGTGATATTGCTATAAATTCCCGATGCTTTTTATCGGGTCTGCCGAATAGCATAATTCATATTTTAATATAAAAATATCGTTCGCTCAAATGAACATTGACACTAGAAACACTGTTCTAACGCCATTACAATAAAGGTGATATGCCCGATGCGTGATATCCAATAATGTAAATTGCGAAATTTTGTCACGTGACGTCTACCTATACATGTGCGAATGTCGCTATGCGCGAATTTACTTGCTAGCTACTGTACTGAGTGCGTTGTCCATTAATAAAATCATCGGTTTCAGTCAATGTATTTGCGTTTTGGCTCGATAAAACTTATACACTAAATTTAATATAGGTACCTACTTACAATTTAAATTCATTTTTTAAAAACATGTACTTATACTTATACTTTCTTAATACCGAAAATACCGGTATTTTGGATCTTTGAAACCGGTATTTCGGTATCTATAAATAAAAGAATACCGGTTTTGAAATACCGATATTGCAATCCGTAGTTGCCGCTACAGAGTATTTCGTTGCGCATTTCGTTTACCCGTGACATGCCCAGATGTCCATAATTCAGTCATCTTGGTTAGAAGTACCATCAGTATCGAGGGATGGAAGTAGGCTGTTAAGATTCGACATAAATAGTGCACACTAAACTTTGTCAGTCATACTAATTATTCGTTTTCATTGAACTTGGAATACATTTTGCAGATGGTGCTGGTTAATTTTTTTTAAATTCAATTAAACCCTGCCTAAACCAAACCATAATAGTTTAGGTATGCTATGGGCGATCCGACAAAAATAGTGCACAGTTTTTCAGTCATATTTATATTTGTTTTCGTTGAATTAAGAATAGGTACATATTATTACATGCCTATGGTGTTCGGTAGTTTTTTTTTTAAATCCATTAAATTAAAATTACGTATTGCATAATGGCATAATTTTAGATATTTTATAGTTTTTATAATGTTTTTTGACTATTATCTACTACGGTTTGGATTAGGCAGGGTTAAATTGAATTTTAAAAACTAATAAATACTATCTACACATTGTAGTCTTTGTTCAATGAAAACAAATACGTTTGACTGACAAAGTTTAGTGTGCACTATTTATGTCGGATTATCCATATCCATCGTCCATATTATTCATATAAAATATTCGTCATAAATAATGCACACTCAACTTTTTCATACAATTTGCATATCGTCTCTGTTCTGGCAGAACACACTAACTGGAGAATACTAGTTTTGAGTAATTTGACTTTGAAGTTGTTAAAATGTTCGAAATGGTCTATCATGTGAGTTTATTAAGTAATCGTAAAAAGGATGACTTTAAAATAAAGACTGTTTATTTATTAAGAAGGTTTCCAGACGGTAAAGTTTGAAATAAGGAACATTTTGGTATAACTAACTCAATATGTCATTTTTTCGAATTAGTGTCTTCTGCCAGAACAGTGACGATATTATGGTGGTAGTTAGTTTTTTAAAAATCAATTAAACCCTACCTTAACCAAACCATAATTTTTTAAGTATTCTATGGGCGATCCGACAAAAATAGTGCACAGTTTTTCAATCATACTTATTTGTTTTTGTTGAATTAATTTATAGATAAATGAATATTTTTTGACTATTATCTACAATGGCCTGGCTTAGCAGGGCTTAAATGAATTTTAAAAACTAACAAACACTATCTACACATTGCAGTCTTAGTTCAATTAAGATAAATACATCACTATATTTGTCAGATCGCCCTAAACTATTAATTTATTTTGGCTAGGTTCACGCAGAGTATAATTTTTTTTTAAATTATCCAACACTTTCTGTGTAATATTGTAGTCTTAGTTCAACGAAAACAAATAAGTTTGACTGACAAAAATTAGTGTGCACTATTTATGTCAGATCTTAACAGCCTACCTCCACTGCTGTCCACATTATTCATATAACAGGTAATCATAGGTATAGATTAGATTATTAGAATATGTTCAAACGGGTTCATTAACAATAATTGATATTATATTTTCATCGTGTCCGGATATTTATTTTTACGTATGCAGTTCGCCGTATCACAACTTCACCGTGAAATGTTGTATCGGAAATATATGGTCGTATATTAAAGACCGTCCAACCTCTTTGGGTCGTATAGTACTGTGATAAAAATCATTTCTAAATAAAACATGGTTCTTGTCGGTTAACATTTTACAGGAAGCCAGCGGCAAACAAATTTTGAAAATAGCTGATATATTGGATTATTTGTTAGGTTAGGTTATATTTTTAAGAATTATTAATAACCATGTCCTTGTTTTTTTGTACAAGGTGGTGGAACAATCATAAACACCCAGGCTTTGAGTAAGACACATAAATATTGTGTCCTCATCGGGAATCGAACCGAGAACTCTCGGGTGGAAGAGCAGCGCGTTACGCACTGAACCACGAGAGCCGCCGGTTAGGTTAGATTAGGTTTTCATCTTTTAATTCATGAATTTTGCCAAAACCGGCAATGAAAATTGAATTAATCTTCATATTGAATCGAATAAAATTGGAGACCGTATAGTATACGGTCTCCAATTTTATTCTCTTTCCGATGGAAAGCTCACGGCGAAATGTGCTACGGTGAAATGTTTTACGTAAAATTTCCATGTACAGTCCTACAAAGTCATCTAAAGAACGGTCAAAAAATAAATGGAACTACGAACGACCATATAGACGCCACTTTGAAAACGTCATTCGAATGTCAGATTCTGTCCAGTTGCGAGTCTTGATTGGGTAGTTTTCGATGGAGCAGTGGCTCCCTCATCCATTCTTTAGATAAGTTTATAGATCTATAACCATATTTTTCTAGGTATCGGAAACACATGCCAGGAGGACAATGACTGTATGCAATCGATGCTTTGTCAAAATGGAAAATGTGGTTGTGCCAAGGGTGATATTCCAGCAGAATCTGGATTGGTCTGCTATAAGACAAACTTAGGTAATGTAATTTATATTATTATTGTCTGCAAAAGATGATCACGTCATATTATACCTATGAATTGTAAACCATGGGTGGCCAACCTTTTCAGCAGCCGTGCGAGATTCTAAAAATGAGATTTCCAACCGGGCCGCACAACTGATTTTTTTTATTATACAAAACAAAAAGAAATCTCTATATATATAAAAATCTCGTGTCACGATGTTTGTGGTCGAACTCCTCCGAAATGGCTAGACCGATTTTTATGAATTTTTTAATGTATATTTGTTAGGTATGAGAATAGGTCAACAAGTATATTTCATACCGCTAGGTGATTAGGGTATCTCTATCCAGAAAATTTTTTTTTGTATTTTTTTTATTATTTGGCATAAAAAAATACCTATAACCCCAAATTTTCACCCTCCTACCCCCACCCTCCCATTTTTTAATCGCGATTTTATTATTTTTGTATGAACAAATTTAACCGTCGTTCGTATTTCAAACAGAACGAAATTATTTATGTTGTTGAATGACAGATGACGCTACGTCCAAGAAGAATTCAAGAGACGCGTCGCGTCATTTTGACATTTCATTCGGCATATCACAACGCAGTGCGTGCAAAATTTTGTACGATTTATTTTAATTTATCTATTTTTGTGTGCGTGTATTACAGTGCACAATGCCAGCAAGACGGGGGCCATTTGGGCCGTCGAACGAATAAAGCAACACACATGCGAAATAGTAGAGCAGAAAGAACAGACGAACAAATCCAATAAGATAACAAAAACGTGCGTGTAAGCATGTCGCAATTGCGTGCATCTCAATCACAAGAGGCACGAGCTGAACGAAATCAACTACGACAATTGGAACGGACCCAAGCGCGCCGGTTCGTAGTTAACACGCGCAGAGCAAATGACCGACAATGCCAACAAGTACATCGAACATTTACATCCGCTTCGTTCCTTCGTCTCGCATTCGAGTACGAGCCAGATATTGAATATTCCGCTCATCCGAAAGTGCTGATTGGTGCTATGGACAAAGAATGTCCCCATTGTCATGCGCTCAAGTCAGCCGGGATGTGTTGCGCATCAGGAAAAGTGCAACTACCAGAAATTGAGATACCACCAGAACCATTGAACGGCTTGCTCATCGGCACGGTTCCAGATTCAACCTGTTCCTGAAGTCCATTCGCACATTCAATTCATGCTTCCAAATGACTTCGTCCGGAGCAACAGAAATAGTTCACAATACTGCGGCAAATGGTCAACAATTCCATTCTACGTCCAAAATCAAAGGCCAAGTATACCACAAAGTAGGCTCATTGCTGCCAATGCCAAACGAACCACATACATTTTTACAAATCTACTTCATGGGCGCGGCCATCAATCATGTGGATGCACGTTGTGGCTACAATAGCCTCAATTCGCCTAATGCCAGGCGCATCGTCGGCGAATTGGACGCCCTGTCGAATGAGCACAATGAATTATTGAAATTCTTCAAAGCACACATGCACGAATTGAAAAGTGACAATCACGCTACTGTCATCAATCCTGATAAAACACCAGCTGGAGAGCACGTACGTCGATTCAATGCGACTGTTGTTGATGACATTGCTGGAATCATGGTTGGCGACCGCACATCGACGCGAGAAATCGTGATTCGAAGAAGAAACAATAATCTGGAGTTCATCGCTGACACACACCGTTCATAGGACGCTCTCAAATATCCGCTAATTTTCTGGAAGGGACAAGACGGATATTGCATAAACATTAAACAACGAGATCTTGTCACAGGTAATTCGTTCATTATGAACATCATTACTCATTTTGAATTGAGAAAATGAATGGTTGATGTTTTTTTATTTTTATCGGCGGTCATCGTCTACAGCGCTCTATTCCTCTTTCTGTCATAGATCCCATCCCCACACACTTACGATACATTCGTTATTTTTTATTTAACAACCAAAATATTCACTAGAAATAATTTATATGGCAGAACAACGTTTGCCGGGTCAGCTAGTACTTATATATATTAATAAAATAAAACAAAAATGAGAATCAAACATATTTATTAGGTTAGACTTTTTTTAAATAATAAAAAATTAACAAAATAAAACAAAAAAATTCAAGATAAAAAGAACTTTTTATATACCTACAACGTTTTTAAATTTTCTGTTGAATTATTATGCTCAATATGCTCAAACTTGTACTTGATATGAAGTAAATAAAAAACAAACAAACAAACAAATTAATATAGGATACTGAAATGTCATTTTGATTTCCATAGTAACGCACGTATATATTATTAATTTAATTGCTAAGACCACCCCCTTAGCAACCAATAATAGTCTTTTACCTTCTACGGATTTTTCTGAAATAACTTTCCATACAAAACAGAATTAACTGAAAATTAATTCAATTCTGCTTAAATATAACTTAAAGTATTAAAAGAATGCATTGGCATCGTGTTCTGATATATTCTAAAAGTTTTAAATGTCTAGCTAGTCGGGAAGTTAGTTAAAAATCAATTGCAAGATTTTTACTGGACAAACAACCACCGGACAAACAAGAATACGAGCTAATAGAGACGTTGTGATAATACATTTTAGTGAGAAGTTTGATTTTGTGTGGCAGAACTAAGTGCATCAATATCGATATCGAGTGAGGTTGTTCCTACACGCAAACAGTTTTCCAAATGCACATCAGTGATTCTTGTTCTTACTTGGGATTTTGATATGCTTCATCCGACTAAAAAGCTGTTCACACATGTGGGAGCTTCCAAATAACAAATCATCAGAGCATGTTTGTAAAATGCAGGATATTTTCTCCTTGTCCAAATATATTTTGTAAAACTCTTCCAAACCAACCTGATGGAATTTCTCCTTTAACTGTTCATCGCAACATATTTCACAACGTTCCATTTGTAAATTTCCCGGTAATAAATTCACGTCTACGGAGAATGGCATTGCAAATGCAGCAAAAAGCACACGGTGCTTTTTAAAATCTTGAGCCAATATCGGATCTCAATTTGCGAAATTAGCACATCTAGCGGCAGCATTTGATATTATTTTTATTTTCTCACTGCTCCACGGGCTACAAGTTGACACCCAGTGGGCCGCAGGTTGGCCACCCATGGCCTAGGCCCTAGACAGAGTGGCGGTTTTGTATTAATAGATTTTTTATTTTTACGAGAAATTGATGGTAGTCACTTGCTCAACCTATTAGGTCCATACTCTAAAGACTCCAAACACAAGGAGTCGAACCCGAGACCGACGACATTATAAGCCAACGTTTAACCGCTCAGCGATCGTGGTATTACTATTATTATTAAAGATATTTTATGAAAGACATATTTAAGTACCTATTACACTGTACAATTTGTTATAGATTAATATTCATCATAAAAGATATTTGTCCAGATAGTCTAATACCGACATTAGAACCCTGCAAACTCTAGCGCAGTGTTTCCCAAACGCCGGACCGGATCTGGAGATATTTTCTGCCTGTCCAAAAATAGTTGTCGGCCCATCGGCGAAGGATGGAGGCAGGAGGAACTAAGACTACAGTATTATACAGAAAGTGTTGGATAATTAAAAAAAAAAATTATACTCTGCGTGAACCTAGCTAAAATAAATTAATAGTTCAGGTGTACGGTGTACTATTGGCTATCTGACTAAGATAGTGCAAACTTATTTGATTTCGTTGAATTACGAATACATATAATTAAATTCACGAAACCTTACCTAAGCCAATCCACAATAGATAAAAATAATTACAAGATAAAAAAAAACTTTTCATATAAGAACGTTTTTATATTTTCTGTTGAATCGTATAAACTTGACTTGACTAGCTTAAACGATCAAAAAAAATTGTACTTGATAGAAACTATCAAACTATTGACAGATACTGAGTTTCAAAACCCACTATAACACTTTCTCATTATGTTGAGAAAATCAACAAAAACTTTTTGAACTAAAAAGGTTTTTGAATGTTTCAGTAGTGTTATAGCGGAATTTGATAGGCACATTGATTTTGTTTCATAAATGACAGTTAATCGTAGCGGATTTTGAAAGAGGCGATAAAATTTCCATCTAGAGATTTTAATAACGAATCCAACGATATATATATCTTAATTATTTCAAAAAACTGTTATAGAGGGTGTTGAAACTCAGCAACACATGTCATATTTATTTCCATTGTAACGCACGTATATATTAATAATTTAGCTGCTAGATCCCCAGACCCCTAGCAACCAATAATGGTGTCGAAATAACTTTTCATACAAAACAGAATTAACTGAAAATGAATTCAATTCTACTTAAAGATAGCTAAAAGTATTAAAAAATGCATTGGCATCGTGTTCTGATATATATAAAATATCTAGCTAGTCGGGAAGTTAGTTAAAAATCGATTGCAAGATTTGTACCGGACAAAGAACCACCGGACGAATAAGAATACGAGCTAAGAAAAACGTTGTAAAATAATCTTCTATCTATAAAATATCTAAAATTATGTAATCAGGTAGTTTTTTTTTAAATTCATGAAACTAAAATTACGTGTTGTTTAATGGCATAATTTTAGATATTTTATAGATAAATGAATATTTTTTTACTATTATCTACTATGGTTAGGATTAGGCAGGGTTTAATTGAATTTAAAAAAACTAACGAACACTATCTACACACTGTAGTCTTAGTTCAATGAAAACAAATACGTTTGATTGATAAAGTTTAGTGTGCACTATTTATGTCAGATTTTAACAGCCTACCTCCACCTTTCGTCACTTTGTCACTCATTAAAAAAATAATAAGAATAACCATCACTGAGTTACAAATCCGTTAAATTATTGTCCAGATTTTCGACTTATTGTTTATGTGAGAAGGCTTTTTAAGCCATGTCAATATTAAAAATGAATCAAAACAACGGAATGGATGTCAATGTAGCACTTCGTCTTTCTGAAACATCACAACTAGGGATCCCGGGATTCCAAGCTATTTTCGATACCTATGAATCCCGGGATTGATAAACATAATCCCGAATCTTTCGGGATTGATTTTTTTATCAATTTTTATGGAAAATAAAATAATAACGAAAATACTTTTAAAGTTTGAATGAAGTTTGATTTATACCCATGTGTAAGTTGCAGATTCATTTTATTTTTTCACATAAATTAATAAAAATGAGAAAGATTCGAAAAAAACAATGCTTCGAACTTTTAACAAAGTAATTCCACCATGATCTTATACGTTTTAAAGCAGTTTCATATTTGGCTGACTAATTAGATTTATGAAGCGGAAAGAACATAAGTACACCATGATTTGCTTTACTATTTCAAATCTCGCTAACCCATTCATTAAGTCTTTACTATCAGAAATAGCAATCTCAAATTAAATTCACATTATCATTTATATTACAATATTATTTACTCCATTAAACTTATGTATTTCCAAGATTGAACGTATGCAAGATTAACAATAAATGTCTTAAATAGTATAAATATTATACTCCGATTTTATCAATGTTATTTGTAAATATAAAATTTTTATACTAACAATGGAAAAAAGCCAATCCCGGGATTGTCAAACTGTAATCCCGAAATCCCGGGATCAGAATTTCGGCTCGGGATTGGATTCTCTAATCGCAACCTATTGGGTCCTTACTCTGGATCAAACACGCATTGGAAAAAAACAACATCTAATATTTGCGAGAGCACTGCTACAGAGATAGGCACTCTAACAAAATGGCTCATGTAGTGAAATAAAATAAACATTCAGCTCTATTATTCATCATACAGGAATTGGAGACACATGTCAGCTGAATGAGCAATGCACAAAAACAGAATATGCTGCATGCATATCTTCAAAATGTTCCTGCACCGAAGGGTTTTTTGTCGACAACACAACAATGAAATGTGTTTTAGGTACGTACATTTTACTTAAGTTTTACTTTACTTTTACTTAAGTTTTACTTAGGTTTTACTTGACTTTTACTTATTTTTTACTCTTCGTCATATCGGATCTTCAATAGCTACAATTTGTCGCTCCAGAAGTTGGCGAAGGCAACACCATTTTCCTCGACTTGTAGGATCTCGTCAAAATTGCAGTTTACCGGGCAAGCCTTGCATGGAAATAGGCATTTCACCACACTCGCAAGTCTGTTCATCGGAGAACCCATCATGTTGTCTCGAGTGCGCCCTCTAATGGTTCTCAGTCTATTTATGGCTTTCTATGTACGGTACCTGAGACTGGCTCCAGGTGGGAGATGCTCTGCAAGCTTTACCCAATCTTTGAGACCCTCAGAGGCTAGGCTTACCTCCATAAAGCTTATTTTGGATTTTAGCCTTGTTTTCCACATTTGATACCCATGCATGACGTGTCGCGGGTCCCTCTCTTGGGCTGCCTTTTCAACTCGGGCTGCGGTTTCGCGTTGGATTGGGAAGAGGGGCAATTCCTGAAAGCACGCGAACTTTGGTGACAGCTGGTGTAGGTTTCAAGCACCCCGTCACGATCTGGCAGGTTTAGTTAAGCGCAGTGACCACATGTCTCGTGTGTGCAGACTTATGCCATACCGGACAGGCGTACTGAGGCACAAGGGCTGAGACCCTCAGTGTATGTGGTTGAGCTCCCCATGTATTGCCGCTTAGCTTTCTCAAGATACTGTTCCTTTCCTCTATTCTCATTTTGGTATTAATGCATCTTTTACTTAACCTTTACGTAAGTTTTACTTAAATTTTACTTTACTTCAATTTAGGTATCGATGGAAACTGTACCAAAGACACAGAATGCCTGGTCGAAAATAGTTTCTGCGACGTCAACGGAACGGCTGTTTGCAAATGCATGGAAGGTTATATCAACAACTCACCAGAAGAGTGCTTTAAAGGTAAAAAACTATTCTCTCATAATCCACCATTAATTTCTAAGTGTACCTAAGTACAGATTTATAATGCAATATTTTGTTCTTATATAAGCAAAAAAAAAACTATAAATACTTATACAAGCAGATTCATAAGGCAGGGTAAATGTGATTATTAAATAACTATTTATTTTATTCAACGAGTAATTCACAAGATTTAAGAATGTACCATTCTAATTATTGAACATACATAAATCTGAAAACACTCACGAGAAAATATAGCCAATAGAAAAAATCTTTTTAGAAAAAAGTAAGACACTCGGCAGGAATCGAACCTGCGTCTCTTGGATTTCGCGCCCTGTGCTTGGCTATATTGTCTCATGAGTGTTTTCAGAATTATGTATGTTCAATGTGATTATTGTTACAATTGCTATGCCCGATTATACTTGCAACAAGCGTATTGCATTGCATTCTCGTGCTTGGTGCTGCTCTGACTATGTCTTGTTTTCTGGCAGAAGTACAAGCCTCACGCTAATGTGATATATTATTTAACAGGATTTACATGACTTATAAAGAACATTGGGTAAAATCATGTGGCACACCGGTTGGGAAGCTCTGCATTAGCGCGTACAGCTCATCATGACTCTTTTTGTTAAAAACAAACATTGATTCTCCCAAAAGGATAATAATTGACATTCCTCCATATATTATGCTCCGTTCTGATGTTGCAATTTCGATTACCACAGTGTCAGTGCAGATTGGCGATTCTTGCGAAGTGGACGAGCAATGTTGGGAAACTCTGGGAGGATCTACGGCTTCGACATGCCGCAACGGGAACTGCTCCTGCACTGAATTGCACCACGAGAGAGATGGAAAGTGTTTCAAAACGATCCGTAAGTATTTTAAGATCATTTTTTTACTTATATCTTTACGATCCACGTGACAAAACAGAAAATGACAAAACAGAACAGCCAGGGGAAAAATGAAACATTAATTTTTGTGGAATCTATTTAGGTTAGGTTAGGTTAGGTCATTATTTCGTTGTACCTAGTCACCCAATCATTTTGAACATATTATAGTGATTAAGATGAGATATTCTTAGCTTGCCGGCAACACCGAGTTAAGTCTCGTTTATTTGAGGCTTTCTAGCGATTAGGAATGCAGAAATTAGGTATATAATTTGATTTATTATGGCGTATTGAAAATCTGTGCTATTAGAAATCTATCAACATAATAGAGATAGGACAATTTCAATATTAAATTTATATTTTTCCTGAAAGATCATATTTATATTTATCGTTGTTCGGTTTTGTCATGGAACCGGCATCATTAGGTATGTGTCGCTACATTTTAAAATCAGCCAAGTCCACCTTTAGGTATTTTTGACTTTTTTGTGAATTGCTGAAGAACTACTGCTTTCTAACATTTCTGCATTATCAAAATGTGGAATTTATTAATTTTAAATATTCTATACTCGAAATAATATAAACTTTCACCCTTGTGAATGTGTATTTGATAAAACAAAAAGCTGTTTTTCTCCTATTCATCTATTATGAACTTGGCTGATTTTTAAATCTAGCGACACATAATATATGCTACGAGGAATTTGTCTCGAAGATTCGCTTCTGGAGGGAGGTAAGCAATGGTTACTATCATTATTATGGGACTTAGTTGAATTTTGAGGCTTCTCTAGCATTCTACTTCGCTAGAAGCGTCTTTTTCACTTGTATTGAATATCGTGTCATTTTATTTATCTACCTAATAATATTTTTATTCTTAGTGATTTGAAGTAAGTATATCAAAATTCCATTTCAATTTAAAATACCGAGTTTTCACACGTTTCCTGCAGAAAAATCAGACCGCCGTCGGACGCCGTATTAGCCTGAGCGCCCATTAATTCCATTTTTGTGGTTGTTTTTATGGGTCTAGGACGATTTGGCACCGGACAACTGGAAGCCACGGAATTCGAAAATAAATAGACGTTAGGTACTTATAGGTACTTTAAAAAAATATTTAATATTATTATTTATATTTCAATGATTAAATTATGATTTAATAGTTGGTGAGAATGTAAATATGCAGACGTAAACAATGATTTAATCGTGCATATTATGTTTAAGTTCCAACGAAAAAAGAGTTTTTTATTTTATATAAAGCATTAGGCATGGTAATTCTCAATTTGCGATAAAGAATAAATTATGTTAAGAGTAAAATGAATTCAAATTACTAAGTAGTAGATAGAAACTGATTAAAATACCTCGTCTACACGTGTCTACGACAGTGCGGCGTCCAATTGTCCGGATGCCAGTCGTCCCATTCCCGTTTTTATGTAGGTATCAAATTGCAGTAGGCTTATTCTAACAAATCACTTAACATCCAAAAAGAGCTAATTGTTCCTAATACCTAAATATAATATCACATTTTATTACTTTACGTATTCTGGGGGTTAACTATGTAAAAAAGTTAACCGTCTGAACTATCAAAAAGTGCAGCCCCTCTCTTGGCCGTGCTAACCTTTTGAGAACGAGACAGAGTGCGTCAATTTTACATAATATTGAGAATTTAGATGCAAGATTCGACTATTGAACTGCATTTGATATGACATGACTAATAAAATGGTAGGTTATGTTGATATGTCTGACGTATCAATACAAAATTCTTGTGTTCGGCTTTATCCGCTTGGGTCTACCAACCTAACATTTCGCCGTATAATGAATTTAGAGATAGCCGCCGATAACTATTATGTTTATAGAATACCTTCTGTATTAATTTGGACCAATGAAAATAACGGAAACGTGCTAAAGTGATAACAGTTAAGAATAGACCTACATATATTGTTAGTTACATCTTAAAAATTAATTAAAATGTAGCTAAATCAAACCATAATAGTTTTGGTATCCTTTGCAGATGATGTTTGTTAGCTTTTTAAAATTCATTAAGCCCTACCTAACCAAACCATAATCGATAAAAAATATTCTTCTATCTATAAAATACGTAAAATTATGTATGTTTTGATGCCATAATTATTGATATTTTATAGATAAACGAATATTTATTGCCTATTATCTACAATGGCCTTGGATCAGGCAGGGTTTAAATTGAATTTTAAAAATCAATCAACACTATAATGCAAATTGTACTCTTAGTTCAATGAAAACAAACATTTGACTGACAAAGCTTAGTATGCACTATTTAAGGTAGGGGTAGTCAACCTGGTCCCTACCGCCCACTAGTAGGCGTTCCAGCTTTCATTGTGGTCGGTAGGGGTTGTAAAAACATTTTCATTAAATGAAATTTCATCAGACTTCATGCTTCTATGTATGTAATGTATAAATAAAAGATAGATTTAACTACAGTAAGTTGTTTTATAAAGATTTATTCTGCCAAACTTAGCGAAAGTCTGACATAAAGTATTTGGTAAGTAATTATTATTATATGCTTTAACTTGCTGTAACTCTTATATACTATTTATAAAGTAAAGTTACTTCCTTACTTTATAAATCACCATTACTGTGGAACCGGTGGGCGGTTAGAAAATTGTACTACTAACAGAGATACAAAAGTGGGCGGTAAATGCGTTTAAAAATTAATAAATGTAAAAAATCTCAACACCACTGCACAGTTATGTACCGAAATATGACTATATTCTAAAACATTAGAGCGAGAGGTTTAAAAGAATACTATTTTATATAACAAAAATACTTTATGCAGTCATCAAATGTTTAAAATAACTATAAAGGATAATAAGGCTTCAAAATTATATAAATAGATTATCTACAACGTTTAAGGAGTGTCCAGGATCATGATTTGAAAATACAATAAAAACTCAATTTTGACCTACGACGAGCATGTGGGCCGCTAAGAAGAGATATCCTAAGCTTGCCGGCAAAGTCCCGATTATTTGAGGCTTTCTAGCGATTAGGAATGCAGAAATTAGGTATATAATTTGATTTATTATGGCGTATTGAAAATCTGTGCTATTGAAAATCTATCAACATAATAGAGATAGGACAATTTCAATGTTAATTTATATTTTTCCTGAAAGGTCATAGTTATATTTATCGTTGTTCTGTTTTGTCACTGTCCTGTTTTGTCACTGTTCTGTTTTGTCATGGAACCATCTTCCACTGGCTCATAGCCTCGTAATATAGTATCGAGAGTGTTTAATATGTGTTTTTTTTAATTTCAGAACTAGGAAAACTTTGCACAAAGACTCCTGAATGCTACGTAGAACAGCAAATTGAACGAACTGAGTGTCGGAATGCTATCTGCCGTTGCAAACATCAATATAAAGAATCATTGAATCCACAAGAATGCAGTAAGGAATTTTTATCTTTCTTATGTATTTAGGGATTGCAATACCGAATGAATATATCGATACCGGTATTTCGGTATTTCTTATCGAATACTGGTATTCGTCAAAACTTATTATAGAAAAAAAGATGTAGGTACCGATTAATAAATATAACTATTAAAATCTATTTTAAATACTATTTTATTGCAATCTACCTACATTTATTATGTTGACCTTTATAAATATGACATCATTATCATCATCAGCCTGAATCTATCCACTGCTGGATGAAGGCCTCTTCAAGCTGCTTCCACTTCTCTCGGTCCTGTGCATTGCGTTGCCACGTACTTCCGCAGAACTTTATCATTTCATCGATCCAGCGGCCTCTAGGTCTACCTTGCAGACGCTCTGTACTTACTACGTATGACTAGATTTGTCCAACGATTGTCTCTTCTTCGAGCTATATTGTGTCCAGCCCATCTCCATTTAAGGCTTTTAATAAACTCTATTACATCGCAAACCCTTGTCTGCTTCCTTATCCACTCATTCCTCTTTTTGTCCTTTCGCGTTATGCCCAGCATGCACCTCTCCATACCACGTTGTGCTACTCTAAGTTTCTGGATCTCTCTTTTACTTAGGGTCCATGTTTCACACGCATATGTCATCACGGGAAGCACACACTGGTTGAACACTTTGCGCTTTAGGCACAGTGGAAGGTCACTTTTGAAGACATTATTCAGGCGGCCAAAAGCACTCCAGCCTAGCTTTACTCTGCGAACAATTTCATCAAATATACATCCATCTATAGATACTTGTTGTCCCAGATAGATGTAGCTTTTCACCTGTTCGAGCTGAGTGCCATTGATGAGGATCTCTTTTTGGCCTGCAAAGCAGTTGAACATGACTTTCGTCTTTGTTACATTTATTTTCAAACCTACTTTGTTGCTTACTTCAGCGAGTTCCTGCATTCTGCTTTGGAGGTCTTCTGAGTCTTGCGAGAAAATTACTATGTCATCGGCAAAGCGCAGATGACTCAGGTATTCTCCATTTATGGGGATCCCTTTGTCATTCCAGTCAAGTTGCCTGAATAAGTCTTCAAGGGTAGCTGTAAATAGTTTAGGTGCGATCGTATCACCTTGTCGGACTCCTTTGCTGATATGTAATCTGCGCGATGGTTTATGGAGATTTACAGATGCTGTTGCGCTACTGTATATATTATTGAAAATATTTATATAGCGTCCAGGGATTCCTTGTTTCGGTATTTCTTATTTATTTTATCAAAACAGAATTAACTGAAAATGAATTCAATTCTATTTAAAGATGGCTAAATGTATTAAAATAATTAGTATTAGAATAAAACATTGGCATCGTGTTCTGATATATTCTAAAAGGTTTCAAATGTCTAGCTGGTCGGGAAGTTAGTTAAAAATCGATTGCAAGATTTGTACCGGACAAAGAACCACCGGACAAATAAGAATACGATCTAAGAAAAACGTTGTAAAATAACATTAATTTATTTTCGAAAACATAAACTTGTATGCTTTCTTAATACCGAAAATACCGGTATTTCGGTATCGATAAATAATTGAATACCGGTTTTGAAATACCGGTATTGTATTCCCTATAATATGTATTATCTTTTCGTGATAGTGATTTCATTTCTATGCTGTCGAATCTGGGATATTTCAAAATCTTCATTAGCATTTTTTTTGCAAGTTTTATGAAATTATTAAATTACTCTGAAATTGGCGAACGGGCTTACATACAAAAAAAATGGTTTTGGGAGCTCTATTTCTGAAAAAAAAAACATCCATACTAATTTAATATTGTTTTTTACGAGCACGATTATAACGCAATTCGATATGTAGGTATTTCATGTAACAAGTACTATCTAAAATCGTTCTAATTAACTAAGATGGGCATCTCATCCTTAATTGGAAAATCATACTGGCGCGAATCCAGCAGTTACAGATTCAAGTCCCGTCGGGTGTCGTATTTTACAACGTTTTTATTAGGTCGTATTCTTATTTGTCCGGTGGTTGTTTATCCAGTACAAATCTTGCAATCGATTTTTAACTAACTTCCCGACAGCTGACATTTGAAACTTTTAGAATATATCAGAACATGATGCCGATGCATTTTTTTTAATATTTTTAGCCATCTTTAAGTAGAATTAAATTCATTTTCAGTTAATTCTGTCTTGTATGAAAAGTTATTTCGGAAGAAATCGGTAATCCAATCCACTATTATTGGTTGCTAGGGGTCTGGGGTCCTAGCAACTAAATTAATAATATATACGTGCGTTACTATGGAAATCAATATGAAATGTCAAAATGAATTTCAGTATTCTATATTTATTCAGTATTTCTATCAAGTACATTTTTTTTGATCATTTAAGCTGGTCAAGTCAAGTTTATATGATTCAACAGAAATTTTAAAAACGTTGTAAGTATATAAAAAGTTCTTTTTATCTTGTAATAATTTTTCTACAAATTGATTTTTTCTACTGGGTATAGTATACTCGTACATTGCGAATAATAAAATTGTCTCAGGAGGTTCCATGAAACACAGAGTTAGTTAATTCTACTGTAAATCTAATACATAACCTTAACGACATTATTTTGAAAAATTGTGTTACAACCTAATTATTTTTTCATTTAATGATTCACAAACTTATATTATACTCGCACGGACAGCTACATTTTGCGCTATTTTCGTTCTAACTATCGGTTCGATATACGCTGATACCGAGGATCTCAGAAATAATGGGAACTGAAAAACATAACCGGAAAGGAGAAGCAGACAACCGATCTCGAGTAAGGAAGAATACGGGATAAACTTGAACACGTGTCAAGAATACGTAATACGTCGAATACTGACAACTGTTCTTGCATTTGCATTTTATTTGTGCATTTTATGCATTGACGCTCGTTTAATATTAGTGTATTACACACACTATTAATTGCACGTGCATAATGTGTATTTCATTTTTGTAGGACACTCACACATCAAAACCCAGCTTCAAAATTTACTGTATTGGTATGCAGTTCGCTGTATCACACTATACCGTGAAATGTTGTATTCGAAATATATCGCCGTATATTATAGACAGTCCAACCTCTTTGGGTGTTTAGTACTGGTATAAAATTCATGTCTAAATAAAACACGGTTATTCTCGGGTTACACTTTACAAAAAGACAGCGCAGCAAACAAATTTTGAAAATAGCTTATACTGGATTATTTGTTAGGTTAGGTGAGGTTTTCATTCTTGAATTCATGAATTTTGCCAAAATCAGTTATGAAAATTGAATTGATGTTCATATTAAATCTAATAAAATTGGAGACCGTATAGTATACAGCAGTGGCGAAGGATGGAGGTAGGCTGTTGAGATCCGCCATAAATAGTGCATACTGAACTTTGTCAGTCATATGTCATTGTATTTCTTTTCATTGAAATAAGACTACAATTATTTACAGATGGTGTTAGTTATTTTTTTAAATTTAATTAAACCTTGCGAAACCAAGCCATAATATATAATTGTCAAAAAATACTCGTATATCTATAATATTTTTTATCTATTTAGTTTGGTTTAGGCAGGGATTAATGAATTAAAAAAAATGAACCAACAATATGTAATACATGTATTCTTAATCCAACAAAAAACAAATAAATATGAATGAAAAAATGTGCACATGTTTGTCGTATCGCCCAAAGTATACCAAAACTATTATGGTTTAGTTTAGACAGGGCTTAATTGATTTCTTAAAAACTAACCATCTGTAAATTGTAGTCTTAGTACATTAAAAAACAAATACGTATGACTAACAAAGTTTAATGTGCATTATTTATAGCGGATCTTAACAGCCTACCTCCACCCTTCGCTATTGGTATACGGTCATGTCTTTCTCTCACGGCGAACTGTGCCACGGTGAAATTTTTTACGTACAATTTACATGTAGTCATCGGAATTCTATTTATTATCTGTTCCGTGGCTGACACGTATAAACAAAACGATCATTAAATTTTAGTTTGTAGTAGTGAATTTTTCAATTAAAGTCTTTCTTCCAATTATGGCTGATAGACAACATCGTCGAAATGTACTCTTGGCTGAAGGATCTTGGAAAAGGGGTTGCGTGTTCAAAGAGCTGACGTTTAAAACTGGTTTTCTGCTTATCTCATAGACGCAATCAAAAATGAGAATTCGCGTTCTCATTGTAGTATTAAATTTTATGATTAATTGTATTATATAACTAACAGGTCCCAAAGTTTTCCCCTTTCGACACCTTAAATCGACAAGGTTCTAGTTAAGAGCGTACATACCTAAGTGAAACGGCAAATAATTTCCAACAGTATGTGGAACGAAATTTCGCAGTCGTCGCCAGTCGGAGAGCGATAGTCCACCTGTTTGCACGTCAATTTGGTTTGTGATGGAGTTGGCGGAATATATTCTTAAATCGTGTAAAGATTACTAAAAAACGTTCCGCGTGTACTTGAAAAAGAAAACATCTCAATGAATATACCTACTATTAGTATTACGAATATCATAATAAACATAACATTAAAAGGACGCATGTTGATTTTTTATGACAAATTATATTTCGTTCAGCTCGCGTCATTTGCACAATCCGCGCATCGCCTAGTCACGATTTTTTTAGACCATGCCTCAGCTGAAGTATAGCCTTAATATTTATTTAAACTTTAAAATGGGGATAACATCAGCGTTGCCAGTAATAGATTGTCCCGCGCGGGACAATACAAACATAGACCCCTCCAAACCAACCGCCCTGCACCACACTCAGTCTTAATCGAGCCTAACACGAGGCCCTACGTTTGGATGTGAGGCATCAGCAGTTTTTTACGCCTCGGAATGTCTCAGGAGCAGATGCCCAATACTGATATCGCCATGCTCTCAAATGAGCTTTGACTGAGTTTACTGAAAGACATAATTTAATAAATGTGCCATGGGAGAAGAAAGGCATGGAGACTTGATGAATTTAATGATATATAAGATACAAAAGACAAAGCTAAACCAATACGGATAAACAAAATTACGTGAAGACATCTTCACGTTATCTTCATGTAAGTTGTACGTATTACATTTCACCATGGCACAGTTCGCATGGTACAACATTAATATAAGAATGTAACAGAAACAACATTTCACGGTGAAGCGTGATACGGCGAACTGCATACGTACAAAAGTGTCGGACACGGTGTATGTTATGGTGTTAAATACTTATTTGAGGTTAAACGTGACATTTTACAAAAATTGGAAGTCCACAAAATACCAAGATGGTGGCCATGATGTAGCTATGGTTCACAAACAAGTCGGGGGTACGCTAATATAATCACAAAACAGATTAATAAAGTAGAAAATCGAAAACCAATCGCCATAGACGATTTGTTGAAGTCAGATTTGGTTTATTACTTATATATATATTATAATGGTCAATCCATAAAACGAAAGAAATACAAAACCCGTTGAGTAGCCTCAAATATACCAATATTAAATTTAATGCGCGTTTCATTTACACGTCACACACGACGTGCTTAAGTTTATTCAATATTTCTCCACATTCATGAATATCTTCTTACAGCCTCACGTAGAGGGTAATCCAATTCCCTTATTTTTGTATTTTTACTAAATATAATTATTTCCCCCATAAATATGGTGAAAAACTAATTTAGAACCATGTCGGCGTAATGTCACGAAATGGTAACGAAAATAAAATAAAATTAATAGCATGACAAATGGCACCTCTTAATACAGTGTAGATTGCTATATTTGGGAATCGCTTTTTGGCGTGTTTCGTTCATTACATTTGAGAAACATTAAACGCCTAAGTGATTCCGGGACTCAAAAACTAAAGTGTAATAACTGTACTCGTATACGCTATGTTGATTTCCATAGAGGTATTAAATAGAAAGAGGGACCAGTAATCGGCTTTCTCATACAACTGATTGAAGCAGGCCAACAATAGCTGGCAACTTGTGAAAAATAGTGACGCGATAAAAAAAATGCAGAGCATTACGGAGGATTCACTTTGGTCATTATAACGTACCTATATAATAGAATTTAAACGTGAAAATTTTGCCGCAAATTGATTACCAGCCTGCCACACCATACTTGCCTATTTCACCATACTTTCATATAACCTGCCGCCCCTAGTTGATTTCAGTCAGGTATTATCGAATATATCAAGGCAAAATGTGAACAGGCCGGGGCACTGAATTGCGAGTTACGATGGTAGTGCTTATTATTAGCTACGTCTACATTTGATCACTTCACTACATTTAATACCGAGTACTTTTGCGCATGCTTTAAGTTGAAAGCATGTAAAGGTTCGAATAAATTATCATCACGTTATGTGCTGTCACAGTAAACTGCCGCTATGGGAAAAAAAATATATATTGTCGTTTTTCTTGGTACCTATTTAAAATGATCAGACTGATGCTCCCATCCCGTAGCACATTTTGAACCTTTAAACTTTAAACGAACATTATCAGTAAGCAAAATATACCGAAATCACCAGAATAACGATGAGATCACCTCACGCGTACCGCGCTATATCATGAAACGTACTAGTCAGTGAACGTTTTTCTGCAGGCCTACACATTTTTGACTCACGTCAAAATCGCGTCTTTGTTTTCAGTGGTTTTCTTTGTGGATTTTCTATTAAATTATTATCTATGATCTGCTGGTTGGGTTCTGTTCAAAATATTATCTATTACTGCAATATCGGAATTTATTTTAAGGTACGCACACGTGGAAACTGTTAAAATTAATTGAAATTACCATGAAAACTACCTAATTCAAAATACTAATAAATTAGAGTCGACACTTTCCATAATTGAATGTATAGAGATATTGATCATTCATAATATTCTGCGGAATGACGAAACCATAGACTAAATTTGTCGCCGTGCCAGCACGTGCGTGATCAGCAGCTTTATGTCGGCGTCAACTGTCTACACTTGTTGCACTAAAATAAATAGTTATAATAAATAATAATAAATAACTAAAATCAATTCTGTCGCGTATGTTAGACGCATACACGCATTTAAAATAATTGTATCCCTTTTGTAACACTCAAGCATAGAGTATTTTGTATAAGAGATTCAATACTAATAAATAAGGCTAGATGAAATAATTAATATCTAAAATATTTGTTATTTGTTTTTTTTCCAGGTGGCGCAAGCAACGTCTGGAGCAGAGCCATTACATTGCCAATTCTCATGACAATACTCCCTTTCTTCTTTATGTTATTAATAAAATAATAATTAATTTATATGTAAATAATATGTAGGTACTTACTTACCAATGATTGTATAAATTTTTGTTTATATAATATTATATTTTATGTAACAAAAAAAAATGATGTTTTTAATAATATAGTAGGTAAAATAAAATAATAAGAAAATAAATAAAAGTTATATTATAAATAATTACAAGATAAAAAGAACTTTTTATATACCACGATTTTAAATTTTCTGTTGAACCATATAAACTTGACAATTCTATGTATTAATAAAAACTTTTTATTGTACTTGATATAAATACTGAATAAAACATAGAATAATGAAATGTCATTTTGACATTTTATATTGGTTTCCACAGTAACGCACGTATATATTAATAATTTAGTTGCTAGGACCCCCTTAGCAACCAATAATAGTGAGTAGTAAAAATATTACTTTTAACGATTTTTTTCCGAACACACACAAAACAGAATTAACAGAAAATGAATTCAATTCTGCTTAAAGATGGCCAAAAGTATTAAAAGAATGCATTGTCGCCGTGTTCTGATAATCTAAAAGTTTCAAATGTCTAGCTAGTCGGGAAGTTAGTTAAAAATCTAGGACATCGAGAAAAAATTTGTACTGCACAAGAAAAAATCTGTACCGGACAAACAACAATACGAACTAATAAAAACGTGGTAATAACATTCATTATAATCAATGAGAAGGATGAAATTGTTTATGTTGAGACAGATCATCGAAATTTGGTTCCCTTGTTGTTAATTTTAATCTGAGATGCAGTTCCACCTCCAAAAGCCTGTTCCTTTTTTTGACTTAATGTTTACAAATGCTGAAAAGGCAACTTCGCAATATAGATAATATGAAGTTGGAAAAGGCAAGATGTATTTCAGGACTTTCTCTGTTAAAACTGGATACACAATATGTTGCATTTGCAACAAGAATGATGTTAATACTTTGGACGCGGAAGACGCACACGGTGCGTAATGACCAGGCGGCCGATCGATGTAATTAACGTGCATTTTAAAGGGGGCAATTAAAATCTCATTATCTCTTCAGCAGCGAAAGTACACTCCTTATATTTATTTTTCAAGAATTCGTAGACTTCTTCGTCGACTATAGATACATCTAGACGCCACCCATTGCATTGCTAAATGAAGCTGCGTGCCGTGCGTTTGGTTTGTGGGCGAGCGAACGCATTCGAACACAAATGTTTGAGACCATAGACCATTTCGCTAGTGCTCGCCCAAAGTGCTCGCACTAGACGCTTAGAATAATTAAAACATAACTTTCTATTTTTTTACGTTATATAGTATTTTTAAGCGGTCAAAATGCAACCATTAGTTAAAAATATCCACAATTTAAGTTATTTTAAAGAAACACTAGGTCATTGATATTAAAATATATAATAATATACAAATAAATTATCACGAACATGTATCAACTACCTTTGAAACGTAATACCATCTTCTTGCTTATCAGTACGGCTACCACATTTTAATACAACACACAGACCCATTTTTCTACTTAATTAACTAAAAATATTTACCACTGACTTTATGTTTAATACAAAAAATATGAATTTTAGCGACACGCGCTCGCAGGTTATCGACGCTTAGCTATGCAACAAACTAAGATTTGGCGGCGACACCACAGCAAATCATCTCACTCATCTGTAAACCTTTTATCTTACTCTAGCGCGTGTCGCAGAGATTATAAGGGTGCCGGATACTTTCTCACTCGCACTTATGCATCGTTTTTGTTCAGGCCTTGGTCTGAAGCTAATTCCAACAATATTGCTCTTCTTTTCCATGCGATAAACCTTCTAGAATGGATGTTGTATTAATGTTGAATGGATATCTTAGCCATTCAATATTTTTGTTTAAATCAGTAAAATAGTTTTTCTGGTCCACTTGTAAATTCTCTAAGTGCTGTGTTATACATTTCATAGTAACCACACACCCAATCCTAACAAGTAACGAAGTTTTTTTTAAATTATTAATTAAGTTAATTGTTCGATGTTTGTAATCGAAATAAGTAAGCTGCTTGTTGCACCAGGCGCAGCCAAAGACCGGTGCAGCGCGTACCCCCAAACTCTTCCCGTACCACACTTTGGGAAACACAGGACTGTACAGAATACCTTCCGTGTTAATTTGGAACATTGATAATAACGGAAACGTGCTAAAGCGATAACAGTTAAGAATAGACCTACATATTATGTGTATTGCTAGACTCATAGTGTATGAGGAATTCACTTGAAAAAATGCGTTATTCCACGGGCGGGGTAAATGTGGAAGACCACAGAACAGATTAATACATCGAATTCCGATAGGCTATATACCAGTACAGTAAATTTTGACGCAGGGATTTGAATGTGTGAGTGTCCTACGAAAATGAACTACGCATTATAGACGTGCAATAGTGTGTGTAATACACCGATGTTAAATGAGCGTAAATGCATAAGCCGAGAGCAGTTTTCAGTATTCGTACACGTCTTTAAATTTATCTCGAATTCTTCCTTACTTGAGATTGATGCCTGCTTCTCCTTACCCGTTAGGTATTTCAGTTCCCATTATTTTTGAGTTCCCTAGAACCTCCTGAGTATCCTATGTATGCTATAAATAGCAGGGTTTCCCAAACCATGTTCCGCGTGAATAGGTGTTATGCGAATTTATCAGAAGAGTGTGTCAACAGTGTGTCAACACAATCTAATAAACTATTTTTTTTTATTCAACGAATAAGACACAAGATTTGGGAATGTAACATTATATATAGTGAATATACATAATTTGAAAACATCTCATGCATATACACACTAGAAAAAATCATTTTGTAGAAAAAATACGACACCCAATGGAACTTGAACTTGTATCTGCTGGATCCGCGCCAGTATGCTTTTCAAATTACTCTTAGGAATGTAGCATTCTAATGTTACATTCTCAAATCTTGTGTCTTATTAGTTCGCTGTGAAAGATACACAGAAGAAGATACGCCCACGGTGGCCGCGCGGCTTAAGCGTTGGACTATCACGCAGCGGGTCTCAGGTTTGAATCCTAGGTCTGGCAAGTACACATATTGTTTTTAATTTGTGTGTGAGTCAGGGTATGGACATAATAGGTTGAGCAAGTGGCTGACATCCATTTCTCGTAAAAAAACAAAATCTGTTAATACAAACTTCTACTCTGTGGAGGCCCATATGATCCTATTAGGGTCGGACATGGACGGAAAAAAACGGTGAAAGATAGTGGCGTCTGCTAGATTTTGTTAACCTCTCACCACCCGCCGCATTAAAAATCAATTAAGAAAATATTATAGACAGTTATTTAAATGAACCCCCTTCAAACAACTTGTCTGTGTGCGCGCTTTCAACTACACGAATTTATTTTACAACGTTGTTACCTGAGGTCATATAGCGCAATTAAAAAAAAAATTTACAATGCATTTTTATAAATTTACTGGCTATTACGTATGAATTAGCAATTCGATGCAAAGAGCAAGCAGCGCTTAGAAATTTCACCTTTGATTCATATTAACCTTGTAAAATCAAGCCTCAAGTGTAAAATATCACGTTAGAAATAAGGGGTTCAGTTCCTTCCGTGGATCAAGTCCACGAAAATATATTTTGATTATATTATTAACGCAAGACACATGTTGTATTGGTTACACGCAGTGGCAAGAGGTGGGGGGCTAGCTGTTAAAGTCAGACATAAATAGTGCACACTAAACTTTGACAGTAATATTTATTTATTTTTATTGAACTAAGAATACAATTTGCAGATGGTGCTGGTTAGTTTTTAAAATTCACTACAACCCTGCCTTAACCAAACCATAATAGTTTAGGTATGCTATGGGCGATCCAACAAAAATAATACATACTTTTTCAGTAATATTTATTTGTTTTTAATGAACTAAGAATATATTATTACAGAAGAAATCAACAAGAGAATCATGTCTGCGAATAAATGCTACTTTGGCCTGTTAAGACATTTTATACTATCTCGCAGAACTGAAATCACTCTTTACAAGACACTTGTAAACCCAGTGCTCACCTACGCATCGGAAACCTGGACATTAACCAGCCCTGAACATCTTTGAAAGAAAAATTCTCTGCCGAATATATGGACCGATCAGGGACGGCACCAATTGGAGGAGAAGATATAATGCTGAGATCTACGGGCTGTACGAAGATTGCAGCGCAGTTCAATCAATCAAGATTGGGAGACTGCGATGGCTGTGCTCATGTGCACCGTATGAATGACAATGAACCGGCAAAGAGAGTGATGTCCAGCAATCCTAAATCCAAAGAATAGACAGATGGTACCGGTTAGTTTTTAAAATGTACTGAGACCCTGCCTAAATCAAACCATAATAGTTCAGGTATGCTATGGGTGATCCGACAAAAATAATACACACCTTTTCAGACATATCTCTATTTTATTTTATTCAAATAATACTACATATTTATTACAGATATTGTTGGTTAGTTATTTAAAATTCATTAAACCCTGCCTAAACTAAACTATATTATTGATAAAAAATATTTTTCCATCTATAAAATATCTAAAACTATGTATGGTTTAATGGCATAATTTTAGTTATTTTATAGATTAACGAATATTTTGTGATTAGGCATCGTTTAATTCAATTTCGAAAACTGAGAATAATATTATCAACGTATTGTAGTCTTAGTTCAATGAAAACAAAGAAAATTTGACTAACAAAGTTTCTTCACGGCCTACCTCCACCCCTCGCCACTGCTTGATATACTGATATGCTTTTAAATAAATACTATAAGTAGAACAAATGTTTACCAAATATTTTTATCACTGTTAGATTAATTTTATCATGTTTTCATTTAATTTGCATGCTCTTGTTTTAATTTCATAAGTTTTTCTATAATAAAACATCCATTATTGTAAATGATATGTCAAAATGTTGAAAATATTTTTATGCCAAAACCCCATATGTCATTAAATGCTCAATAGCTCATGAAATTACTTAACTTTCTTTTTTTATTAAATATATTTTTAAAATATACTAGTTTTTTTATAATAATAACATTAAACAATCCAATTTCCATCATATCCTGATTTGTGACACTTCTTTAAATGCCCTTGTAAAATGCGAATAAATGACTTATATGCTTCATCCATATATGTACCGACTTGTTAGTTGAATTGAAAGCAGGTTAATGTCATCGTGGGAATAGAAATATATGTAGTTTATTTCGTTTAAAATTCATCTTTCTGGACTTGTCCCGTCTGAGGCCTGATTCCCACAAATAATATGGTAAGTAGGTGTAATAAATGTTTATTTTTTTATTGAAAACATGCAGTACTAAAAAAGCTCTTTTAATGTATGTTAAACAAAGCAGTGCACTGCAAACAAATTGAATTTTCCCTTCAATGCTTAGACATGACATGTTTTCTCTACACTTTGCGGAACACCGTTGTATTTCTGAGAATCTTCATTTTCTCACATGAAACTTAATACAACTAAATATCCAACACGTTTAATAAGTAATCATCTAGAATATCTAGATATTTTAATAATCTAACTTTTAACTAACTTAATGCGGAGTGTCTGGGACTCACGATTGTACTCGGTCAAAACGTATTCGACGCTTTCATTCTGACGGTGCTGCTTTACGGTAGCAAATCATGGCAAATTACGGAGACTCAGACCAACTGTATATTGAGCTTCGAAAACAAATGTTTGGGATGGATACTGGGTGTAGGTGGTATGACTTTAGGAGCATTGAGGAGATAAGAGAGCGCACCAAGCAGCCTCTCGTCACCCTGAGAGTGAAGAAGCTACGTTGGACCTGGCTCAGCCACGTGCTGCGGATACCAGAAGAGAACCTCAACCTGGCTTGCCTGTTCTTCAAGCCAACCGGATTCTAACGTATACGGCGGATATACGGGATGCTGGTTTGACATGGAACTATGCATGAAGACTGGCGAGCGACAGGGATTCTTGGAGGCGCCTCGTGTTGTCCATTTGCTTCAACTAAGGGGCGGGTATGGCCGAAGAAGAAGAAGACCTTTTGATTCGATGGATAATTCTTATTCTGGCTCCAAAGATTCGACATACATAGTGCACATTAAACTTTGCCAATCATACTTAAGTATTTATTTTCATTGAACTAAGAATACAATTTTCAGATAGTGCTGGTTAATTTTTAAAATTCAATTACCTAAACCCTGCCTAAGCCAAACCATCATAATTTACATATATACTATGGGCGATCCGACAAAAATAGACCACACTTTTAGGCATATTTGTTTTTGTTGAATTAAGAATACATCGCACCCCCAGTAAAATAGTGTCGTAAGTCTGAAATGGGCGTTTTTGAGTTATGGATGTGGTTGGATTCGTATTTTTTTTTGCTATTTTAATAAAATACTATCGTATCTCAAACTCAAATAGTGTCGGAGAGAAAGCACTTAATACAGTACATTACTTTCCGAAAATTGTTGAATAGATAATAAAATAGTGTTGTAACTAAGTTACGACAGTATTTTACAAGAAGCTTTCTAAAAAACTAAAACAATACTTTTCAAAAAAATACTGTTGTAACTCTGTTACTACAGGAAAATCTTGAGATACAGCGTAATTTTCTCACTAATTGCATGGATATTATTGTTCCAAAGTATTCAAACAAAAAAAAACTGGAAGCAGCAGAGGCAACAATTTTTGTTATCAACAATTAAATGGAAGTAAAATACAAGAAGTATGCAAAAAATACTTTATTAACACATTTGGGGTGAGTGAAAGGTACTGCTCCACTGCATGGAAAACAAGAGATCTTCTTTCCGGAACGCCAATTCCAGAACAAAGAGATCACAAAAATCACAAAAAAATTAGTGATTTTTAAAAAAATGATATAAGAGCTCACATTAAGTCTTTCCCAGTGATCGAGTAACATTATTTGCGTGCACAGACGTCCAAATTGTATTTAGATGGTAAATTAACAATTGCTGAAATGTATCGGTTATACAAAAAACAACAAGCTGACAGCAATATGCCATTTGGAAAAGAACACTATTATACGCATCTATATTTAATGACGAATTTAATATTGGCTTCTTTAAGCCTAAAAAAAGATTTGTGCATTGAATGCGACCTATACAATAATTCTTCACCACCAGATGAAAAAAAACAACTTCAAGAAAAATATGAGACACATCAACCTGGAAAAAAGAGGCAAGGGATGAAAAGATCAAAGACGTAGCAGAGTCCCGAACTAATGGCCAAAATAGCGTCATTGATGTAGCTGTATATGATTTGCAGGCTGTTTTACCGCTTCCTTGCGGAAATGTGTCAACTTTCTATTATAAACGAAAGTTTGGCAATGTACAATCGTACAGTCTATAATATCACTGAAAATATTGCAAACTGATACATGTGGGACGAGAGTCAAGCTGCATGAGGATCCAATAAAATTGGTAGCTGTGTACTCGATTACAATGCATGTAAAAAATATCACCACAATGAGCATTTTATTTTTTACAGTGACAATTGTGCCGGGCAGAATAAAAATAAATACATTGCTGCAATGTATTTATATGCCACCGGGAATTCACAAAAAAATACAACGATCTCTCATAAGTTTTTGGTCACCGGGCATAAACAAAATGAAGGCGATATCGTCCATTCTACAATTGAGCAGCAGAAGACCAGGGCTCTAAAAAGTGGACCAATATTTGTGCCCAGCCAAATGATTACCATTGTACAAACAAGTAAGAAAACAGGACAACCATACATAGTTAAACCCATGACGACAAATAATTTTCTCAACATGAAAAAACTAGCAGATGAAATCGGTAAAAAATACAACACGGATGAAAATGGAGAAAAAGTTTTGTGGCAGAAGATTAAAGTTATAAAAGTAGACAGAGACTATCCATACATTATTTTTTTTAAAACCAGTTATCATGAAGAATGTAGGAAATTGAATGTTCGACAACAGCAAATAGGCAAACCGTTACCAATGGATGGTCTCAATATATCCAAAGCATATCAAGAGTGGCCAAAAATAACGACAATTAAAAAGAAGGATTTGCTTTCCTCTGCACCGCTAAACATCGTGAATTTTATTATGATTTTTTGCTTCTCTTCCAAGTGATGTTTAAAAATTAAAAATCGTATGTAAAAAATTTATTTTCCCATTAAATTAAATAATTAAGTATTTTTTTGTTGTTTTAAACTAATAATTGTATTTTTCTTTTTTTTTCAATAAATCTTTAAAGATTGTACCATAACTTAATATTTTGAAAACCTTCCTTTACAGTGCCCAACAAATTAGTTGAAATTATTAGAGTGATGGTAGGGAAATTTAAATAGAAAGTATTGAGTTGATTCAAATTTTACCATGAAATTGTCAAATATCCTAATAAAATACAGTCGTAACTCAGAAATATCCAAATATCTCCGTTTGTATATGTTTTAGAGAAAAATGATGAATACAGTTGAAAATAGATCATGTTTTTCCATAAAAATGAGTAATAATTTTTACATTCAGACTTTTCCTGTATTTACAAAGAATATTTGAAACTTCAAATGGCTCTCCTGCAAAATGCCAATTTTTGACTTACTACAGTATTTTACTGGGGGTGCGACATAGTTATTATTACAGATGGTATCGGTTAGTTTTTTTTTAATTCATTAAGCCCTACCTAAACGAAACCAAAATAGATAAAAAATATTCTTATATGGCTCGGATTAGGCAGGATTTAATTGAATTAGCAACATTGACGTTCCGTGGGGGTAGGCAGATTGAGCGTCGCTTGGGGACGGCAGTTACTCGAAGGGCGGCAAATTGAGGAGAATCATCATGTATATATAGAAATAGCTACCTAAACTTAGTAATAACTTAAATATCTTTCGATTAAAAAATCAGCTCCTTGGTTGGAAACAAAATGTAGGTATTGATAACATAAAATGTTTAACAGGACTGTATTTTTTTGTCGGGTTCGCGATGTCTAGTTAACTTCCGTTGTCCTTGGACGTCATGTCCTTGATGACCAGCAATGATATGTGTAAATTTGCGAATTGTATTTGTATCAAAATATTTTTGCCAGTCTCTCGCGAGTTTTTAAAGTTGTCAGGTGTATTTTTAAATGTATCTGAAACCGTGGACTCGCAATATTGTTTATTGGAGGAAAGCTGGCATTTGATTAGATTTAGTGGTATATTATTTTGTTAGTAATGTAGCCATAGGCATTTCTTCGATATTGTAGTCAAGAAAGGATGACAAAAATTACGGTATAGATAACGGGGTGGCATTTTGTCTAGGGACGTCACTGATTATCAAAACTAACAAATACCATCTACACATTGTAGTCTTTGTTCGATGAAAACACAATACGTTTAACTGACAAAGTTTAGTGTGCACTATTTATATCAGATCTTAACATCCAGCGAAATAGAATAAAATGCCAAAATTTGCAATAACAACGTCCTGCGATGTGTTAGAAAAGCTACCTCTTGACCACTCATTGTGTGCAATGGCGTGCGTGCAGTGCTGGAATTCGTGCCGCGTCTTGGCACATGAAAGGTCACATGTTTGGCCTTTGTTGTACCCTCCGACTTCGAGGTACTATGTTATTAAACCTAGCTATGCCCACGTACATAAGTATGTTCTTGATAAATTATTGCGGAAAATGGGGAAGGATTTTATAGCTACCTGCTAACAATTTAGAAGGAGGTAAGCCACAACTAAAATCAATAAACGAGGTAAAACTACCTTCCGTTTTTACTAACCTATGTGTCAGAGCTTTCCAACAAGGGTGCCGCAGGCGCAGGGACAATGGGCCGTGTTTAAAAACGTCATACCTTCCGCCACTTTCAATAAAATCCAATCTGCGCATTTATTCTATACACAAGGCTTCAATGATCCATAATATGCTGCCGAGAGTCGAAAATTAAACATTTCAAGTAGATTTATTTAAAAATAACTAAAAATACATGTAAAGGTTTGATCAAGTTGAGGTGCATGTCGCCTAATATCACGTGATGTCACATTAAGCTGCCGCTAAGGGAAAAAAGTGTGTAGGTAATATCGTTTTTCTTGGTGTTTAAAATGTTATCAGACTGATGCTCCCATCCCGTTGCATATTTTGAACTTTTAAAGTTTAAACGAACAGTGTCAGTTAGAAAAATCTGCCGAAATCACCAAAACAACAATGAGGTCACCTCACGTTGAACTGCATCGCATCGACACCTGCATGACCCAATGAACGTTTTTATCGTCTTCTACATGCCTACACTTTTCGACTGTCATGTCAAAATTACGTTTTTTTGTTTTTAGCGGTTGGCACTATGTATTTTCTATAAGATTGTTGTCTATTATCTATGGTCTGCAGATTGGGTTCTGTTCAAAATATCATCTATGGCTGTCATATTGCAATTAATTTAAACGCAGGCACACGTAGAAACTTTTAAAATTAATTGAAATTATCATGAATAATAATAAAATTAATAATAATTAAAATTACTAATACAGTGGAGTTGGCACTCTCTATAATTGAATTTAGAGAGGTGGTGATTGTTCAAAATATTCTGCAACGAAACCATAGACTAAATTTGTCGCCGTGACAGCGTGACAGTAGGCGACATGCACCTCAATTTGATTCGCGCTTAATAGCCTTTAATTTTATTTATGTAAGTAAATAAATTTATGAAAAATATACATTATTTTAAGATTTATACTTAAATAACCATTTTAACTGTTTCGAGGCCCACTTTAAATCATACAACGAATCGATTGCGTCATATGACGTGTTAAAGATGATCACCGCTGTTTAGTGTACTTTGTTGGTAACGACGGCCAGATACCAGCGCGTCTATTCCATACACAATGCTGCTATCGACGGCTATCAACGGTAGTTTATCATATTATGTATTGAGATATTATAATTGTAACAATAAGTTAGCTGTATAAACTGTCAAAACTATCTGTCTCGCTCTAAACGTTAACACAGCCAAGAGAGGTGCTGTTAAAATATAGCACTTTTTGACAGTTCAGACGGTAAATTATTATATGAATTAACCACCTAAACACATAAATATGATAAACTACCCGCGATAGCCGCCGATATCAGCCTTGTGTATGGAATAGACGCGCTGGTATCTCTGGACATCGTTACAACAAAGTACACTACACAGCAGTGATTATCTTTAACACATATAACGCAATCGATTCGTTGTGAGATTTAAAGGGGGGCTCGAAACAGTTCAAACTGGTATAAAAGTATAAATCTTAAAACGATGTGTTTTTTTTTTATTAATTGATTAACAATATTACCTACATAAAGCATAAAATTAAGCACTATTCTTTATTATTTTAGGTTCTCTCGAAATGTTTAATTTTCTACACTCAGCATAATATTATGAAGCACATCGCAACCTGCTTCTGTGGTAGTCAAGTAACATGCGACCCTTCGCCATATTGGATAAAAAGCCATTTTTATTAGTCAGGAAACACACTAAAAATAATTATAAAATAAAATTGTACACGTGAATTATTATTATTTAATTATATTATATCAAGTTGCATCGCACAGTCCAAATATATTTTCAAATTCACTTAACTGGTCTACCCGACATTTATTAGCCATATTTACCAATAAGGTACTGTTCGGTTATGAGGAATACAGCGGAAAACACATTCTTAAAATACCCGATATAATGGATTATTTGTTAGGTTAACTTAACCAAACCTAACCTACTCTAACCTAACCCAACCCAACCTAACCTTAATTAACCCAAACTAACAAATAATCCAGTACCTATATCGGGTATTTTAAAAATGTGTTTTCCGCTGTATTCCTCATAACCGAACATTACCAATAATAATTATTCTTTAGTTCGAAGCAGGCTTGAGAGTGGGTCTATTGTTTGGGCACCGCATCAGTTGAAGTATGGCTTTATGGTTGAGAGCGCTCAGAAGAAACACCTTTATTTGAGGATGTATGGATACTATCCGTGGCTTTATCCAACTGACTTTCTCTTAGGTACCTATGCTTACATACTGCAGTCTGCAATTCAGAAGAGATCTTTATTTAGCTACGTATTTTTTTCGACGTATGCGAGATATAAATGAGAACGCTGCAATTCTGGGCAGTGTTGACATGTGTTTTCCTGATAGAAATAGAGAGCATCAGTTGATTATTCTTCCAAGGTGCAGAACCAACCTGCCACTGGTAATGCCAATTGGGAGGGCGATAACTATGTTCAACCAAATTGCTTCGGGTGTTGATATATTTCACTGGCATGAGTTGAGTATAGGTGGACGCTATTTTATAAATTCTTAAAATAACGTCTCCTTAGTAAACTCGGTGTACTTCTTTGAACTTCTATAGATGTATAATTGTATTTTCACTGATTTTATATGTTTATATTACGTTATATTTATATATTTTCATTTTTATCCCTTTTATTAATTTTCTTTTTCTTTCTTCTTTATAATAATGTTTCTTGTCATGTTGTGAACGTCGTAAACTTTATATAATAATTTGTAATGTCCAAAATATGTTAAAAAATAAATAAATTGAAAATTGAACACAGAATTGAAATTGAACCCGCTAAACCGGGCCCCCAAGTTAGAGCCATGTCTTAAGTATCGAGGTATATCGATCATCAATACAGAGATTACTTTGTCAAAAATAACTATTTAAGCAAATTTAAAATACCCTACATTGACGTTTTTCTTTGTCAACCGCTGTTATGCTTTTTTCTCTCTCTCTCAGGAAACGTCGAATTTTTCTTTCAAATTCCCATAGTCATGGTTGTTTTTACAAATGTGCCAACACAATGTGACTTCCTCTCGATATAACAACACTGGTTTCCCTTTTTTTTATTGTATACAACACGGAAATGACTCGAAATGTCAGACAATATTATAAAGAAACCAAATTTTGTTTTCTACTTAAAACGATTCGACTATTTACGTATGAATGTGGATTATTAATATGTCATATGTTTATATTACGTTATATAACTTGCTAGATTGTTAGTCCCCATTGACGGGCACAATGTTCGGTACCCCACGGTAAATGCCCGCAAAAGGTCCTATCATAATATTTACACAATATATCAGACAGTGGCGAAGAGTGGAGGTAGGCTGTTATTAGTAAAACGTATTTGTTTTCGTCTAACTAAGATGTGTAAATACTATTTATTTGTTAGTTTTTAAAATTCAATTAAGCCCTGCATAATCCAAGCCATAGTAGATAATAACAAAAAATATTCGTTAATTTATAAAATATCCATATTTTATAGATAGAAGAATATTTTTTATTGATTTTAGGCAGGGCTTCGTGAATTTTAAAGTCATTAGTAATATTATGTATTCTTCATACAACGAAAACAAATAAGTATGACTGAAAAAGTGTGCATTATTTTTGTCAGACCGCCCATAGCATTTTTAAACTATTATGGTTTGGTTTTTTTTCTTTTTCTTTCGACCATGTCCGATCCTAATAGGATCATATGGGCATCCACAGAGTGGAGGTTTGTATTGACAGATTTTGTTTTTACGAGAAATGGATGTCAGCCACTTGCTCAACCTATAAGGTCCATACTCTGACTCATACACAAATTGAAAAACAATATGTGTACTTGTCAGACCCAGGATTCGAACCTGGGACCCACGTCGTTATAGTCCAACGCTTAAGCGGCGCGGCCACCGTGGGTGTTAAAAGATAAAAAATATTTTTCTATCTATTAAATATCCAAAGTTATGTATGATTTTATTGCATAATTTTAGATATTTCATAGATAGAAGAGAAATTTTTGACAATTAATTGTTTATTATGGCTTGGTTTCGCAGGGTATAATTGAATTTTAAACCAACAGCGTCTGTAAATTATAGTCTTATTTCAATGAAAACAAATACGTCTGACTGACAAAGCTTAGTGTGCACTATTTATGGTGGATCTTAACAGCCTACCTTCACCCTTCGCCACTGCGTCATGATATGAGTCAAATTTAGTTATAATTTCAACCGTATACAGACAACTCAAACGCGAGATGTGTGCTTCGATCAACCAACGAGATATTATGTATATTCATGAAGATTTAAAATAATAACTCCTGTTTAAGTATATTTGGAACGCCATATATCATTGGCGTTACGGCAGAATAACAATTTGGGGCCAGAAAATAAATCAATTAAAATTTGCAGATGATACTACAGTGATGACTAGGGAATCCAATCCCAAACCAAAATTATGATCCCTGGATTTCGGGATTACAATTTGACAATCCCGGAATTGGCATTTTTTCCATTGTCAATAAATAAAAATTTTATATTTACAAATAACATTGATAAAATCGGTCAAAAATAAATCTAGTATAATTTATACTATTTAAGACATTTATTGTTAATATTGTATACGTTCAATCTTGGAAATACATAAGTTTAATGGAGTAAATAATATTGTAATATAAAAAATAATGTGAATTTAATATAAGATTGCTGTTTATGATAGTAAAGACTTAATGAATGGGTTAGCGAGATTTAAAATAGTAAAGCAAAACATGGTGTACTTATGGCCTTTCCGCTTCATAAATCTAATTAGTCAGCCAATTATGAAACTGTCGTAAAACGTATGAGATCATGGTGGAATTACTTTGTTAATAGTGCGAAGCATTGTTTTTTTCCAATCTTTCTCATTTTTATTAATTTATGTGAAAAAAAAAATGAATCGGCAACTTACACATGGGTATAAATCAAATTTCATTCAAACTCAGTTTATTTCTAATGTAGTTATTTGTTATTAAAAGTATTTTTTCTGTTATATTTTCGTTTTTATTTTATTTTCCATAAAAATTGATAAAAAAAATCAATCCCGAATGTTTCGGGATTATGTTTATCAATCCTGGGATTCATAGGTATCGAAAATAGCTCGAAATCCCGGGATTGGAATCCCTAGTGATGACTGTTTGATGAAAGTAAACTCACAGTGCCAAACCCTATTTAGGGCTCACACACATCACCGCAATTGTAACGCGTCGACGTAGGTCTTACTTGATTCCAACTGCATCCGATTAATTGAACCGACTTCTAGTGGTCTTATTACTATAAGTTGGCTGAATTGTTTTATGTAATAATATTTAAATTTAGTTTAATTATTTATGTATTGTTATTTAATTTAATAAAACGCATTTTTTGTAGTACTTATTCCACTTTTAATCAATAAATTAGGACCGGTTTCGTCCGCCTCAGAGGGACATTTTCAACGGAACTTATTAAATTAAACAACAATACAATGCAGTTCCACCATGAATTGACAGTTAACAAAATAAAATAAATATTTATGCATCTGTTCAAATTTGATTCGATGTAAAAATGTAACTTCCTGCAAAGACAAAATATTTTGTTAATGAGCCATCCTAAGAAGAGGGCACTGTAACTCAGAAAGAGGGGACGAGTCAATGAATAAAGATTGTCGTCACTTGCCGTTTACAAGGGTAGTCAAACGCTATCGTTTTAACTTACTTGAACTTGCTAATAATTTAATAAACTATTTTTTTATTCAACGAATAGTTCACAAGATTTAAGAGCGTTCAGTGAAACGGCAAATAATTTTCAGCGGTAGGTGCGACGAAATTTCTCACTACTCGCCAATCGGAGACTGACAGCGAGGTGTCCGCACGTCGATTTGTTTTGTTATGGCGTCGGATGAAAATATTCTTAAATCGTGAAAAGATGACTAAAAAACTTTTCGTACATACTAAAAAGAAAACATGTCAATGAATATACTATTATTATTAGTAATATAACAATAAACATAACATTAAATGGACGCATGTTGGATTTTATGACAAATTATATTTCGTTCGGCACGCGTCATTTGCATGTCAGCCACGATCTTTTTAGACCATGCCTCAACTGAAGTATAGCCTTAGGAATGTAATATTCTAAGTTTTGAACATACATATTTTGAAAACACTTCTGAAAAAAATAGTCTTTTAAATTATTAGCAAATTCAAGTACCTAAGTTACAACACAATCATATCTTGGAGTAATCCGTGACTTCGGCTAGTAATTAAATTAATAGGTGGGTACCTACTTTGATTTGAAATACAAAAGTCGATTGCCAATCGTAACTCAATTTGGGAAGCACTTCAGCGAGTATTATAAGAGCCAATAGTTAAAATTTGTCGTAATTAGTATGACAGCTTTATCATAGTGGTCTATGCGCGGCGGGCGCGGTACCTGGAGAGATGCAGGTTCGATTCCTGCGGGTTGTCTTACTTTTTTCAAAGGTATTTTTTCTATTGGTTATAATACATTTTTTCAGAAGTGTTTTAAAATTATATGTTCAATACTTAGAATATTACATTCTCAAATCTTGTGAATTATTCGTTGAATAATAAAAATAGTTTATAAGATTAATTAATGAGTTTCTGGGAAAATGTGGTGTCATTTTTTCAATTTTTTTTGATCAGCAAAAACAGGTACTTATTGAAATTTTATTTTCTCAAAATCCAGCGTTTTTTTCCAGCCAAATAGCTTGTTTTCGGGTCTAGGACGATTTGGCACCGGGACAACTGGACGCCACGGAATTCGAAAATACATAGACGTTAGGTACTTAAGGGTAAATAAAATATTTAAATGATTATATTATGATTTAATAGTTGGTGAGAATGTAAATAATATGCAGACGTAAATAATGATTTAATCGTGCATATGTTTAAGTTCCATCGAAAAAAGAGTTTTTTATTTTATATAAAGCCTAAGGCATGGTAATTCTCAATCCGCAATAAAGAATACATTATGTTAAGAGTAAAATGAATTAAAACTACTAAGTAGTAGATGGAAAGTGATTAAAATACCTCGTCTAGGTTCTGTATACGTGTCTACGACAGTGCGGCGTCCAATTGTCCGGAGTCCAGTCATCCCATTCCCTTGTTTTCGTACCCCATCAGGCATGTTTTTGTCAACGACAGTTAGCAACACTGGCCAGGTCGTATCGACTCGATAATGTACGTACCTCAAAACTAATATTAACATTACAACAAATTAGAACTGGGTTCACAGTATGTACACAATACGTACTTGTTGTGTTTATTTTTTATTATTATACTTAATATTATATTATTTTTCGTATGAAAATAAAACATTTCCAACGATTTTGGATATTTATTCTTGTGTCTAAAAAAATATAAAAAAATCAACCCAAAAAAATGCCCTGAAGTTTAACTTACTACATGAAAACCTCGTCACGCGATGGCATCGTTAATGCATAGGTTGTTAATGCTGGGGTCCCAACATCAAATCGAGCATTTAATATATTTTTTTCTTAAAACCAGCGCCCACCGTGGAGTAAAAGATAATACAGTGAGAATATGATTGCTGGGGCAAGTCTAAAAGACAAATATAGCATATTCCAGTGGCGAAGGGTAGAGGTAGGCTATTGAGATCCGGCATAAATAGTGCACACTGAACTTTGTCAGTCAAATACATTTATTTTCATTGAATAAGACTACAATGTGTAGATAGTGTTTGTTAGTTTTAAAATTTAATTAAACTCTGCGTAAACCAATCCATTCTCGTGGTGCAGTGCGTAAGGCGCTTGCCTTCCACCTGAGAGTTCTGGGTTCGATCCCTGTCAAGACACAACGTTTCTGTGTTTTTCTTAAAGCATGGGTGCTTGTGATTGTCCAAAATTAATAACAAACACCTCGTACGAAAAAGCAAGGACATAGTTATTAATAAAACAACAAAAAAAAAATAGATAATAGTCAAGACATATTTGTCTTATCTATAAAATATTTATGATTATGGCATTAAATATAGATTATTTTAGATATTTTATAGATAGAAAAATATTGTTTATCGATTATGGTTTCGTTTAGCGAACTTTTTAAAAAGTAACTATCAGAGAACTGAAATATTTAACGGATGTGGAGTAACAGGCAACCGATCTTGAGGAGGAAGAATATGGGATAAACTTAAACAAGTGTCAAGAATACGTCATTCTAAGCATGTCCTTCATTATGACAACAGCTCTCGGTTTATGCACTGACGCTCATTCAATATTGATGAATTTGAAGGTTGCAACACACTCTATTGCACGTTTATAATATTATGTGGTTAATTTTTGTAGGACACTCACACATTCAAAACCCTGCATCGTATTGCATTGGGGTATAGCCTATCGGAACTATATTTATAATTCTGTTCTGTGGTAACTATTACGCAGTGGCAAGGAGTGTAGGTAGCACACTAAAATTTGTCAGTCAAACTTATTTATTATACTTATAACATAATTTACAGATTGAGCTGGTTAGTTTTTAAAATTCAGTTAAACCCTTTCTAAACCAAACCATATTAGTTTCGGCGATTCGACAAAAATAGTGCACATTTTTTCACTTATACTTATTTGTTTACCTTTAATTAAGAATACATATTACAGATGGTGTTGTTTAGTTTTTTTTAATTCATAAAACCTATGTCTTATCTATACCAAACCATTGTCGTAAAAAAATATTCTTCTATCTATAAAATATCTAAAATAACGAAGAATGGTTTAATGGCAGAGTTTTTGATTTTTTATAGATAAGCGAATATATTTCGACCATTATCTACTATGGCTTGGATAAGGCAGGGTTTAATTGAATTTTAAAAACTAACAAACACTAATCTACACATTTTAGTCATAATTCAATGAAAACAAATACGTTTGACTGACAAAGTTTAGTATGCACTATTTATATCGGATTGTAACAACCTACCTCCACCCTTCGCTACTGGTATACGGCCATCTCTTTCCGATAGAAAGCTCACGGTGAAATGTTTTACGGACAATTATTTACATGTAACCATTTAAAATACTGCGTCAGCTGAATGAAGAACTATTCTAACTCATATTTTAAATATTTTACAGAGGTGTTCTTTGAAACATCCTATTTAAGTTTTTTATTATTTATATGTACACATTTATGGATCATTATGTTCATCAATAGTCCGACTAAAATGTGATGTACTTATACATTTATCTATACAAGTGATAAATAACTTAAGTATCTTGTTTCAAAGAACTCCCTTCTAAAATATTTCAAATGTCAGATAGAATGACGTTCTGCATTCAGCTGATGATAGTCTAACTCCGGGGGAGGCAGTATGTTGGTAACCTCTGCCAGGTTTTACCAAAGCAAAGTACTCCAGCAACACAGACCATCGATCCCCCATTTGGAAGTAAGTTAAGCTGCTTGGCTCACCAAAGAAAGTGGCTTAACAAAAATATTTTTTATAGTCCGCACTCCACACAAAGAATGCCGCAAAATTATTTTAATGACCAAAGAATTTACAATTACAATAAAGAATTTTTATGCTTCAATAACATTTCTATATTTAACTAATTGTTTATTTCTCTATTATGATTATCAACATCATCATTCATCATCCAGGCGAAGAGTGGAGGCAGGTTGTAAAGATTCGAAATAAATAGTGTACGCATTAATCTTCATTGACGTCTCTAGATAAAATTCCGCCCCTAGGCAGCGCCAAAATGCCGCCCCATTTTTTATACAGTATTTTTTATCATTCTTTCATGCACCAATATCCAAGAAATCGATCGATTGATAAATGCAATCTTTTATCGTTTACCAGAGCCTCAAAAGTGATGTTTTTCCAATACTCGATGCATGGCAGAGTTCTGTCACGAATAAGGGATCTTGGCATTACGTTTGAGAGTAAACTGACATTTATTATGCATATAGTTACCATTTGTAATAAAGCGCTTAAAATGTTGGGCTTCGTCATGCATACTTCTCGGGTCTTTTCAGATGTTACGGTATTAAAACTTTTATTTAATTCTTTAGTTCGAAGCAGACTTGATAGTGGGTCTATTGTTTGGGCACCGCATCAGTTGAAGTATGGCCTTATGGTAGAGAGGGTACAGAAGAAATTCTTGAGACTCCTTAGAAGAAATCGTTATTTAGCTACGTATTTTTTTCGACTTATACGAAGTATAAATGAGAAGTATACATTCTGGGCAGTGTTGACTCCGTTGACTGTGTGTCCCTGATAACTATCTTAGAAATAGAGACTATCAGTTGTTTATTCTCCCAAGGTGCAGAACCAACCTGCAACTGGTAATGCCAATTGGGAGGGCGATAACTATGTTCAACAAAATTGCTTCGGGTGTTGATATATTCCACTTACGTGAGAATGGGTTTAGGTGAACGTTATTTTATAAATTCTTAAAATAGGGTCTGCCTAACTCATCCGGTGTACTTCCTTGTACCTATCTAATGTATTTACTCATCTATCTCTTTTTTATGTAATACTGTTATATTTATATATCTTTGTTTCTAAATGTCATGTTGTGAACGTCTTAAACTTATAATTTGTAATGTCCACAATATGTTTAAAAAAATAAATAAATTGAAATAAATTAAAAAATAAATTGAATAGATTTGATAGTTTTTAAAATTTAATTAAACCCTACCTGATCCAAGTCAAGTAAAAAAATATTCGTTTATCTATAAATATCTAAAATTATGTATGGTTCAACGGCCTACTTGATCATCTCTTCCCTTTCAGATCACATCCTCGGACTTTCCCAAAGGATGTGGTTAGCATCTTGTAGTGTTCCGTCACCTCAAGATGTTGGTCTGGTGCTCAATGAGCTTGGTAGCGAATCCACCGTGGCCAGTCTGGAATTGACTCAGGAGTCAATTTGGTTATCTCCAATCGCCATTGAACATTCGGAAAAAACAATTAAAATGTATAACTGCCAGTGGCGAAGGGTGGAGGTAGGCTGTGAAGTTAAAGTCCCTCCACCAAACCCGCCCCGTACCACCCTCGGTATTAATCGAGAGTATCACGGGACCCATCAATTGGTGATGTGAAGCATCTAAGAATTGGCCTGGGAGTGTCCTGGGAGAAGATGCCCAAGACTTAGATTGCTACGCTCAAAGTGAGCTCTGACTGAGTTTACTGAGTTTACTCTAATGCAAAGTGCCAGGGAGAGAAAAAGCACATGGAAATTACTAAAACGAAAATGAACCTACTTGTTTATTAAATTAAAGAACGAAGCTAATCATACAGGCAGCAAAATTTATGTGAAGAGATCTTCACGCCCGTAGTAAGACGCCGCAAATTTTTTGAAAGCAAGATAATTGGCCTTAGTAGCAACCAGGTCGGACGGGCCGATGGGTCCAACAGCTGGTTGGACCGACCTGAGCATTTCCTCCCGTTCGGAGCACATACTCAGACACTCCCATAGGATGTGGTTGGCATCCTATATTTCCCCTCCGCATGGACATGTCGGACGGCTTGCAAGTCCAAGCTCGAAGAGCTTGCCAGCGAATCCACCATGACCAGTCACAAATTGACTGGTGTAATGGTCTGGAGTCAGGTATTTGGTTATCTCCATTCGCCACTGTATGTCTGGAAAAAACGTATATGTGCGCCGGCCCTTGGTCGATTCGTTCCACTTTCGCTGCCAGGTCTTAAAGGCCGACATGAGCGACATGAGTCTAATTCTGCGCCTCAATAATGCTACTCCTTCGCCAGCTAGCCGAGGGGGGAGGGACGAGGTGAAAATCACCAACGTCGGCCTCCTCGCCCTTGAGGAGCAATATTGAAGCGCCGCTGACCTGAATGTGCAGGTCAAGTGGGAGAATGCCGGCCAGGACCGGGAGCGCGTCAGTTGAGGTAGTACGGTAGGCCTTGGTGGAGCTAGGCTGTTAAGATCCGACACAAATAGTGCACACTAAACTTTGTCAGTCAAACGTAATTTTTGTTTTCATTAAGCTGAGACTACAATGACGTATAGCTAGCTAGTGTTTGTTATATTTTAAATTCAATTAAACCCTGCATTATCCGAGCCATCGTAGATAATAGACAAAAAATATTCGTCTATCTATAAAATATCTAAAATTATGCCATTCAGTCAGTCATACATACTTTCACATATTTTATAGATAGAAGAATATTTTTTTATCTATTGTGGTTTGGTTTAAGTAATGCTTAATGAATTTAATATGTATTCTTAATTCAACAAAAACAAATAAGTATGACTGAAAAAGTGTGCAGTATTTTTGTCAGGTCGCCCATAGCATACCTAAACCATTATGGTTTAGTTAAGGCAGGGTTTAATTGAACTTTAAAAACTAACCAGCACCATCTGCAAATTTTATTATAGTATTAGCTCAATGAAAACAAATAAAAGTATGGCTGACAAAGTTTAGTATGCACTATCCATGTCGAATTTTAACAGCCTACTTCCACCCTTCGCTACTGATCATTAGTGTCTACTCCACAAACAACGCGTATTTTTTGATCTCATTGTTATACGGATATCTGATTCCTGTACGAAAGCTCACGGTGAATTTTATTACAGTGATACAGTGAAATATAATACATACGTACAATTTACATTAACAACCACAGAACAGAATAATAAGAAGCATCATGAGTTGTTTACGCCTGGGAATGTCTCGGGTGCAGTCATCAAAGTCTGAGGTTACCATGTACTCGAGTATACTTTGACTGAGTTTACATGGTTTAAAGTTAAGAGTTCCATATCGAGGGTATACTGACAGAAAGCATTAACTCACTAAAACTTGTTCTGAGATAATAGATTTTTTTATGATTTAAAAACATTTTTTAGACTAACCTTTGTGGCAAACACAATATAAGTCATGTATTCTGTATACGCAGAACGTATTAGGTCATTATCATGCTTTCTATCAGAATAAAAAAAATAACAATATGATTTAATAATGACGTTTCTATTTTCTCACCATTATATCCTATGCCTTTGTGCGTTTTACCAGGACGTAGAGCGTAAAATTGTCTACATTTTGGCATTTAAAACAGAAAAACAGCAAAAACTGAAATAATGCGTTCTGTCAGTATAACCTCGATATAATTTATAAAGAAGAACTCGCTCAAATAACGACTTATAATCTGAGCGCTGATAATAATCGCATTCGGTGTGAAAGCTGATGGTTTCAGTCAACTTTCCTTCGTGTAAGTGTTTTCGTTAAATCAACAGTGGTTAAAAAATGATTTATTAAAAAAAAAAACACGAAATGATATCAATCCAAACGTGAATAATTTAATTTTACTGTGCTTTCAATTGGAAAATTACCGAACACTTTTAACTTAATCGGAATTATAAAAAATAAATGGAAGTAAAATTAAAATTACCTACTGAAAAAAATATTCATTGATTACTTCCCCAAGTGCTTACATATAAATTGTACGTACGTATTATATTTCACTGTATCACAGTAATAATTCACTGTGAGTTGTCGTACAGGAAACAGATGTTCGTATAACAATGAGATTTTGATAAAATTACGCGTTGTTTGTAGATAATCGTAGATAGTAATGATCAGTGGCGAGGGGTGGAGGTAGGCTGTTAAGATTCGACATAAATAGTGTACACTAAATTTTGTCAACCAAATTTATTTATTTTCATTGAACTAATAATACAATTTGCAGATGGTGCTGGTTAGTTTTTTTTTTAATTCAATTAAACCCTGCGAAAACCAAGCTGTAATAGATAATAGTCAAAAAATATTAATATCTATCTGTAAAATATTTAAAATTAAGTACCTATACCATTAAATCATAAATGATTTTGGATATTTAATAGATAGAATAATATTTTTGACTAATATGGTTTGGTTTAGGCAGTGTTTAATAATTTACAAAAAAAACTAACCAATAACATGTGTAATATGTATTCTTAATTCGACGAAAATATATAATTATGAATGAAAAGGTGTACATTATTTTGGTCAGATCGCCCATAGCATACCAAAACTATTATGGTTTGGTTTAGGCAGGGTTTAATTGATTATTTAAAAAATAACCAACACCATCTGTAAATAATTGTAGTCATAGTTCAATAAAAACAAATACGAATGACTGAAAAAGTTTAATGTATGCAATATTAATGACGGGTTTTAACAGCCTACCTCCACTCTTCGCCACTGGTACCAATAATGTCGTCAATAAGCAGTGGAAGTTTCATCAATGGTCTAGTAGTTTTAATAATGTATAAGAAACGGGAGTGTCTTAATGGTGACCGCAATTTCTTTTATTTTGTTAACTGTCAATTCATGGTGGAACTGCATTGTATTGTTGTTTTATTTAATAACTTGTTTTGAGTTAAAAATATCCCTCTGAGGCGGACGAAGCCGTTCCTAATCTATTGATTAAAAGTGGAATAAGTACTACAAAAAAAATGCGTTTTATTAAATAAAAACAACAAAACAATGGTGACCGTCCTTAAATATTTTCCCATATTCCATAAAATAATTGTTTTAATGCAGTAACGTACCATCATGATTTACCACAAGTTTGCCATTTTTATCGTCATATAGATAAATTCTTTAAAATCCTATATCATGTTATTTTATTTTTATCAATTAGTGATTAATTGTGGTTACACACTTCTTGAAGATAACTTTTAACCAATTCCGGTAAAATTGAATAACACAAACAAGATTTGCAAAGTTGTTTGTTGTTTACATAGGTAGATAGTCAAAGAAATGTTACAACTAGGGATTCCTGGGATTCCAATCCCGGGATCCCGAGATCCCGAGCTATTTTCGATACCTATGAATCCCGGGATTGGTAAACAAATATCCCGAAGATTTCGGGGAAAATTATCAATTTTTATGGAAAATAAAATAAAAACGAAAATATAACAGAAAAAATACTTTTAATAACAAATAACTAAATTAGAAATAAACTGAGCTTGGATGAAGTTTGATTTAAACCCATATGTAAGTTGCCGATTCATTTTATTTTTTCACATTAATTAATAAAAATGAGGAAGATTGGAAAAAAACAATGCTTCGCACTTTTAACAAAGTAATTCCACCATGATCTCATATGTTTTACGGCAGTTTTATATTTGGCTAACTAATTAGATTTATGAAGCGGGAAGGCCATAAGTACACCATGATTTGCTTTACTATTTTAAATCTCGCTAACCCATTCATTAAGCTTTACTATCAGAAACAGCAATCTCATATTAAATTTACATTATTATTTATATTACAATATTATTTACTCCATTAAACTTATGTATTTTCAATATTGAACGTAGGTACACAATATTAACAATAAATATGTCTTAAATTGTATAAATTATACTAGATTTATTTTTGACCGATTTTATCAATGTTATTTGTAAATATAAAAAAAATTATATTAACTATGGGAAATATGCCAATCCCGGGATTGTCAAATTGTAATCCCGAAATCCCGGGATCAGAATTTTGGCTCGGGACTGGATTTCCTAGTTACAACCACATGTTTCTCTGTAATACCAAAATTGACATAGGAATAATCATCACTACCACAGAACAGATGTCATTTAAAGATGGAAGGTGGTTCAGTCAAAGCACACTTGAGTGCATGGTGTGTCATTTAAAGATGGAAGGTGGTTCAGTCAAAGCACACTTGAGTGCATGGTGATCTCAGTGTTGGTTAACTGCTCCGGAGATATTCAAAGTCAAAGCCAAAGGCCCGCTTTCATATATATTTAATCTTGTGATGGAGACGGGTATCTTTCCCGAATTGTGAAAGATGTCAAAGGTTACTCCAATCCATAAGAGTGGTGCTGAGTCATCAGTGGAGAACTACAGGCCGGTGGCTGTTCTCTCGGCACCCGCAAAAGTTCTTGAGATGATCATGCATAACATGATTTATCCAAAAATTGAGTCATTTATAATGAATGAGCAGCATGGATTTAGAGTTGGCCGATCAACGGAAACTAACCTGATGGTATTTGTAGATTATGTGTCGTCAGCACTAGATAGAGGCCATCAGGTTGACTGTTCCTACAATGACTTCTCAAAAGCGTTTGACAGAGTCGATCACGACATCCTGTTGGAAAAACTCCAACTAATTGGATTGTCCGATCGTTTTCTGAAGTTATTCGGGAGCTATTTTAGGAATCGTCAACAATACGTATCGTATGGCGTCTATCAGTCACAGATGTTCAATACATTTTCTGGTGTCCCTCAGGGCTCAAACTTGGGGCCATTGCTGTTTACGATTTTTATAAATGACATAGCAATGGTCATTAAAAATGCTATGTTTTTGTTGTTCGCTGATGACCTGAAACTCTTCATGGAAGTTGTCACCTTGGACGATTGTCGTCAACTCCAACTTGATATAGACAATATATTAGATTGGGGCAGGCGTAACAAACTGGACTTCAATATTGAAAAATGCAATATTTTATCATTTACCAGAGCCTCGCGAGTATTATTTTTCCAATATTCGATGAATGGCAGAGTTCTTTCGCGAATACCATCTGTAAGGGATCTTGGCATTACGTTTGACAGTAAGCTGTCATTTAGTGGTCATATAGCTATCATTTGTAAAAAGGCGCTACAAATGTTGGGCTTCGTCTTGCGTACTTCCCGGGTCTTTTCGGATGTTACTGTATTAAAAATTCTTTATAATTCCTTAGTGAGAAGCCGGCTTGAGAGTGGGTCAATTGTTTGGGCCCCGCATCAGTTGAAATATGACCTTATGGTGGAGCGAGTTCAAAAGAAATTTTTGAGACTCCTTTATTTGAGGTTATATGGATACTATCCGTGGCTTTATCCAACTGACTTTCTCTTAGGTATGCTAACATACTGTAGTTTAAGTGCTAGAAGATATCAATATTTGGCCACGTATTTTTTTCGACTAATACGTGGTGTGAATGAGAACTCTGCCATTCTTGGTAATATTGACTTGTGTGTCCCTGATAACTATCTTAGAAATCGGGAGCATCAGTTGTTTGTTCTCCCGAGCAGCAGAACTAACCTGCCATTGGTGATGCCAATTGGTAGAGCAATAACTCTGTTCAACCAAATTGCTTCGGATGTTGATATATTCCATCTACGTGAGAATGAGTATAGGTGGACGTTATTTTATAAATTCTTAAATTAGGGTCTGCTTAACTCATCCGGTGTACTTCCTTGTACCTATATACTTCATATTTTTTGTATTTACACATTTATACTATAGAATAACTTAATATTGCATAATTACAATATTACATAATACTTTTTTAATAATATTTATTTGTTTCTAAATGTCATGTTGTGAACGTCTTAAACTTATAATTTGTAATGTCCACAATATGTAAAATAAATTAAAATTGAAATTGAAAATTGAATTCCCAGATATAAAAAAATACTGATGCATAACATCCAAATGTAGGGTTCTGTGATACGCCCGATTATAACTGGGTGTGGTGTATATCGGTATGGTTTCTAGAGTCCATTGACTTCAATGACTTCTTAATATTAAGGACGCACACAAAAAAAATGGTGTTGGGGGAATGCCGGTAATAGTGGAGCCAACCTATCGAGATGACCGATTTTAATATTTTTGAAACTATTTCGTTTTTTAATTCAATTTTTGTCAAAACACCATGTCAGTTCGGGGCGTGAACTCGTTGATCGTAATTATATTGGTTAAATTACAAAAATAAGTATAACAGAAATAACGATAGGGGATTGCGATTAGTTTGAATTTTTTTTCCCACCATGTCCGATCCTCATAGGATCATATGGGCCTCCACAGAGTAGAGATTTGTACAGATTACAGAGTACAGATTTTGTTTTTTACGAGAAATGGATGTCAGCCCAGGGCTCGAAATGGACCGGAGCGCCGTTCCTGTTCGTGAAATCGGTAAAATTATCGCTCCGTCTCGTGGAAGAAAAAATTGACCGTCTGAGCTAGATATGCCATACAATAGAAAATCTAACATACTTATGTTTATGAAATACACATAAAAATTGATAACTATGTCTTCTAACTATGATAACTATGTATTGTTCTTCAGAAAACTGTCGAGCGCTCCGGTTCGTAAACTTTTCCATTTCGATCGCTGTAGTCAGCCACTTGCTCAACCTATTAGATCCATACCCTGACTCACACACAAATTGAAAAACAATATGTGTACTTGCCAGACCCAGGATTCGAACCTGGGACCCACGGCGTGATAAATCACGATTATTTAACATAGCGTATGATATCGAACATTTTTAAAGCTGTATATTGTTTGAGTTAATGGATAGACAGTCTTAAGGGAGCAATGAGAGGAGGACCTACAATTTGTTTTGGTAAGCCAAATTATTCGGCTCACCCAGGGAACACAGAATTAATGGGAACTGAAATACCTAACGGGTGTAGAGTAATAGGCAACCAATCCCGAGTGTGGAAGAATATGGGATAAACTACGTAATCATGTGTCAAGAATGCGTCATTCTAAGCTTGTCCTTCGTTCTGGCAACTGATCTCGGTTTACGCACTGACGCTCATTCACTATTGGTGTATTTGAAGGATGAAACCAGAGCGTTGGAGCGGAGCTCGGATCAGGAGCACGGAGCAGTGGTGCAATGGGGTTTTACCCGTAGCACCGAAAATTTGTAGTGCTCCACTGCTCCGGATGCTTTTTTATTATTAAATTTTCGTCCTAAAATCCAATGAAAATATTATATTAGGCACTTTGCAACACTGGAATTATTTGAAATACTGCTATACAGCCGAATAATAAAATCTCACTTTTTTCGACTGAAAAGGCAGATAATGAAAGACGATTTGCTGTTGTAATTTTGTTTAAAAGGATTTATAATGAAAATGACGAATAACAAACCTCATTTCAAAACTACATATTAAACATAATAGGTACCTATTATTTATTATTATTTTTATCCGGAGCGGAGCAGACCCTGGACCGGAGCAACTCAAAAAAGAGTCCGCTTCAACCCTCTGGTTGCAACACACACTATTACACGTTTATGTGTTTCATTTTCGTAAGACACTCACACATTAAAAACCCTGCTTCAAAATGTAGTGTATTGGGTATTATTATAGCCTATCTGAATGATATTTATTATTCTGTTCTGTGGGCTCACCATACTCAGACTGTGTCCAGAAATTTTGACGTATGCAGTTCTCCGTATCACACTTCACCGTGAAATATTGTATCGGAAATATATGGTAGTATAGTAAAGTCCGTCCAACCTCTGTGGGTCGTATAATACTGAGATAAAATTCATGACTAATTAAAACACGGTTCTTGAAATTGAACAAATTCTGAAAATAGCCGATAGGTATACTAGATTATTTGTTAGGTTAGGTTAGGTTAGGTTTTCATTCTTGAATTCATGAATAATTTTGCTAAAATCAGCTATGAAAATTGGCGCGGTTCCTGCCTGGCATCTTGTAAACTGACGTGTATATAAAACACTTATACTTACATACATATCGTCACTGTTCTGGCAGAAGACACTAATTCGAAAAAATGACATATCGAGTTACTTATACCAAAATGTTCCTTATTTCAAACATTACCGTCTGGAAACCTTTTTAATAAATAAACAGCCTTTATTTTAAAGTCATACTTTTACAATTACTTAATAAACTCACATGATAGACCATTTCAAACATTTTAACAACTTCAAGGTCAAATTACTCAAAACTAGTATTCTCCAGTTAGTGTGTTCTGCCAGAACAGAGACGATATATAATTTAGAAAAACACTTTCTGAGAGAGTATATTATAACCAATAGAAAAAATCTTTTTTGAAAAAAGTAAGTCACCCCGGCCGGGAATCGAACCATGCATCTCCTGGGTTTACATTTAACCAATATGCTACGGCGTGACATACTAATTGCGACAAATTTTAACAATTGGTCAATTTTAATACCTACTCATCAGCGCTCTTCCAAATCAAGCTACTTTGGCAATCGATTTTTGTTTCTTAAATCAAAGTAGGTAACTATTTACTATTACTTCGATATACTTATACATACAACAAAAAGGTAATAAAAACTTCCGAAATATAAAAGAAAGACAATAGAAAATAGGTATATAATTAAATTATAAATACAGAACAACGAGTATTTATTTCATCTCGGTGCTATAGATAAGAAAGCTCACGGCGAACTGTGCTACGGTGAAATGTAATACGTACAATTTACATGTAACCTACTCAGTCATGTGATCGCAAAGAAGAGGAGAAGAAGTAGTATTTCGTTTACTTAAATAATTTGTATTTTTGTATTTAAAAAAATTTAGCACACCCTTATCGAAATACCCTCATTATCGCAAGTTTAACCCTGCCTAAAAAAATAATATCGTGGTCGATTAAAAAAAATTAAATCGGTGCGTTTTGTGATCCGGTTGATAGCGGGAAAAAATCGACACGACGTCGATGTGTTGATAACGATTGTTACTTGCGAGCTGGTAGTTAGTTGTGGAACGAAGCTAATTTTTAAAACGGTCGGCTCTCGGCTATATTGACTCTGTCCACGCGACACCACTTCAAAAACACTTTCAAACACTGTAAATTATATTATTTTATAAAATATATTTGACAATAATGTTTTATAGTATTTCTTTTAAGACTATTCTTTTATAAAAGTTTAGTTTAAAAAATTAAGAACAATTTTACAACATTACGTATGATGTCAGTGGCGAAGGGTGGAGGTAGGCTGTTAAGATCCGATATAAATAGTTCACACTAAACTTTATCAGTCGAAAGTATTTGCTTTCATTGAACAAAAACTACAATATGTAGATAGTGTTCAATTAAACCATGTTTAATACAGCGCCCGAAATGGAAAAGTTTACGAACCGGAGCGCTCGACAGTTTTCTAAAGCTATTTACATAATTATCAAATTTCGTGTATCTAATATATAAAAATTAATATTTGTGTGTTTGTTTGTTCGTATTGAATGCGCAGCCATACCGTTCATCCGATTGCGATAAAACTTTGTAAAATTATTGCTTGCACTTGCGCAAAGAGTATAGGCTATACTAATATATAAAAATGAATGTCTGTATGTCTGTCTATCTGTGTGTCTGTCCCGTATGCGTTCCTATACCATTCATCCGATTGCGATGAAATTTTGGTAAGTGGTTGTATGCACACCCATGAAGGTTTCTGAATTAGAAAAATCATCATCTTCTTCTTCTTCTTCATTCTATTTTTTTTTAATCGTATGGTTCCTATACCATTCATCCGATTGCAATGAAATTTTGGTAAGTGGTTGTATGCACACCCATGAAGGTTTCTGAATAAGAAAAATCATCATCTTCTTCTTCTTCTATTCTATATTTTTCTATTCGTATGGTTCCTATACCATTCATCCGATTGCGATGAAACCTTCGTCAGTTGTTGTGTTAACACCCGCAAAGGTTTCTGAAATAGTACAACCATCTTCTTCTTCTTCTTATTATTCTTCTTCTTCTTCATTCTATCTTCTTTTATTCGTATGGTCCCTATACCATTCACCCAATTGCAATGAAACCTTCGTCAGTTTTTGTGGTAACACCCGCAATGGTTTTTGAATTAGTACAACTATCTTCTTCTTCTATTCTATATTCTTCTATTCGTATGCGTTTCTATTCCATTCATCCGATTGCAATAAAATTTTCGTCAGTAATTCTGCCAACACCCGCGAAGGTTTCTGAATTAGTACAACTATCTTCTTCTTCTATTCTATCTTCTTCTATTCGTATGCGTTCCTATACCATTCATCCGATTGCAATGAAAATTTGATCAAGTGTTGTGTTCACGCCCGCAAAGGTTTCTGAATTGATACAACCATTTTCTTCTATTCTATCTTCTTCTATTGGTATGCGCTCTTATACCATTCATCCAATTGCGATGAAATTTTGACCAGTTGTTGTGCGTAAGCCCGCGAAGGTTTCTGAATTAGTACAACCATCTTCTTCTTCTTCTATTCGTATGCGTTCCTATACCATTCATCCGATTGCAATGAAACTTTGTTGAGTTGTCGTGCGCACGCCTGCGAAGGTTTCTGAATTAGTACAACCATCATCTTCTTCTTCTATTCGAATGCGTACCTACACCATTCATCCGATTGCAATGAAACTTTGGTGAGTTGTCGTGCGCATGCCCTCGAAGATTTCTGAATTAGAAAATCATCTTCTACGTCTATTCGTATGCGTTCCTATACCATTCATCCGATTGCAATGACATTTTGATCAAGTGTTGTGCCCTTGCCCGCAAAGGTTTCTGAATTAGTACAATCATCTTTTTCTTCTTCTATTTGTATGCGTTCTTATGCCATTCATCCGATTGTGATGACATTTTGACCAGTTGTTGTGCGCACGCCCGCGAAGGTTTTTGAATTAGTACAACCATCTTCTTCTTCTTCTATTCGTATGCGTTCCTATACCATTAATCCGATTGCAATGAAACTTTGGTGAGTTGTCATGCGCATGCCCACGAATATTTCTGAATTAGAAAATCATCTTCTTCTACTATTCGTATGCGTTCCCATACCATTCATCCGATTGCGATGAAACTTTTGTCAGTTGTTGTGCGCACACCTGCGAAGGTTTCTAAATTATTATTATATAAAATAAAAAGTTTGTTGTTTGTTTGTTCCATCCAATTTTTTTTTTTTTTACTACATATTAATAACATTAATAACGTTTTCATATTTTGGATTCGATTTTAATTTAGTGTTCTTATGTTTGACCTTTACTCCTATTAGAATTATTTTCATATTGCCATATTGTATTACACAGATATTTTAATATTAAAAAAATAATTACCTCTTATTATTTTTCAAATATCTAAGATAAATATAACCACGAAGCGACCCTGTGCGAAGCCGGGTACTTCAGCTAGTATTTCATAAAAATAAGTGTGTTAGATTTTCTATTATAAATGGCCCATCGAGCTCAGACGGTCAAATTATTTTATCCACGAGACAGAGCGATAATTTTACCGATTTCACGAACAGGAACGGCGCTCCGGTGCGCTCCGGTCCATTTCGAGCCCTGGTTTAATACAAACCATAGTGGATAATTAATAGTAAAAAAATATTTTTATTTCGTAGTGGTTAGTTTTTTAATTTCGATTAAAATCTGCCTAAACCAAACCATAATAGTTTAGTTATGCTATTGGCGATCCGACAAACTAGTGCACATTTTTAGGTCATACTTAATTGTTATCATTGAACTAAGACTACAATGTGCATATAGTGTTTGTCAGTTTTTAAAATTCAATTAAACCCTGCCTGATTCAATCCATTGTAGATAATAGTCGCAAAATATTCGTTAATTTATAAAATATCTAAATTTATACCATTAAACCATATATATAATTTTAAATATTTTATAGATAGAATAATATTTTTTATCGATTATGGTTTGAAATAGGCAGAGGTTAATGAATTTTTAAAAAAACTAACAGCACCATCTGTAATAATATTAATATGTATTCTTAATTCAACGAAAACAAATAAGTATAACAAAAAAAGTGTGCACTATTTTGTCGGATCGCCCATAGCATACCTAAACTATTATGGTTTGGTTTAGGCAGGGCTTAATTGAATTTTAAAAATTAACCGGCACCATCTGGGTAGTGTACGCTTAGTACAATGAAAACAAATCAGTATGACTGACAAAGTCGATTGTGCACTATTTATGTCAAATCTTGTCATATCAAAAATCAAATTCAGCCTACCTCCACCCCATGCCACTGGTATATGTATTCAGTCATTTATTTCTATTTTTGTAATCAGGGTGGAGATTGTTATAATACACCTATATTGATAGCATTTCATATGTTCGTATTCTAAGATCAATACTTTTGTTGATGAATTTCTTTCCTTCTTCTATTTTTTAATGAGCTGTCACAACAATGTCCCAGTGCCTGTAGTTGTTCGCTGTTCCCGCTATATTTTAATTTGGTACTAAGTACTCTCTCAGTAATCCGCCACCCTAAAAACCAGATAAGTGTCCACTTATCAGTGAACGCGGTGGATTATAGTGCATACATACAATATATGGTAAATATTAAAACAGGTATTTCGTAAAAAATAGTTTTTGTACTAGCAAATTACGGTTTTATTTATAATCAAAATCAAGTATTTACTAAATTATTATACATATTTATTAACTAAATATTAAACAGTAAATCACTTGACACAATCAGTTGTTCAGTGAGGCAGATATTCTTGAATGGCTTATGATTCCTGGCTTTCCCTATGACGAAAAGCTTCATTTTGTGTGTCCCGGTTGCATTGGAGCACGGCATATTATTGTGATGCGGTCCTTGGGCACTTTCCTCCCTGGTACATTACTTTCTTCGCGATGAACGTACGTTTTACGAAGGAGAAGTTTCCAAAATAAACCTGTCTTATCTGCGTTGTATACAGTGACGTCCCTAGATAAAATGCCGCCCCTAGGCAGCGCCAAAATGCCGCCCCATTATTTTTATTAGTATTTTAGAGTCCAATATCTAAGATAAGTGTTATTATGGATACATTACTAACAAAATAATCAGACTGTAATTATTTGCAAATCTGCACGTATCGTTTCTGGTCACCAAGGACGTCGAAGGGCAATGGAAGTAAGCTAGATATCGCAAACCCGACAAAACCATGAGCTGAATTTTTTAATGGAAACATATTTTCGTTATTAGGTACAAAGTTTAGGTAGCTATTTCTATACGAGTATATTCTAAATGATTCTCTTCGATTTGCCGCCCTTTGAGTAACTGCCGCCCCCAAGCGACGGTCAATCTGCCTACCCCCACGGGACGTCACTGGTTGTATACTTGTACGCGGCGGACTACTGAATTTGACAATCTAATACCGGCGAATTATAGAGCTTGATTTTGTGCTTTCAACTAGTAAAAATAACGGCGGATTATAATAGTAGTTATTGGATAATCGAGCGGCGGATTACTGAGAGTGTACTGTATTACTAAACTTAGCTTTTTGATATGGATATATATTTTTGATTAATAAACACAGTACTGTTTTTACGGTTGCGTATTGTTATAAGTCTATTTTAATATCATCATTCAGAAGGGTGCCGAGGTCAGAAGCTAGAAGACCATTCAACCAAAGACTCGACTAACTCCGTGAAGCTGCCATACATCTTTTTTATTATATCTATGTATTCCTTAAAGTGTTACGAGATCCCCACATTGCGCCATCTGCGGCGTTATAGAATAAACGAGGGCTCTGATTGTGGTGGGCATCCAGTGTGGGGGTGTGGGTGGGGTTGTAGCGTAGCAGGAAGCTATTTGCATGGAAGGTGGTAAAATGCGAAACAAAGCGGTATCAGCCGCTACAGCTCATAAACCACTAATGCCACGCAATAAACTTATAAAAGTAGGCGAAGAACTAACCACCTTGGATTGCGTTCAGAGTGAAGCGAAGCGGTGAATGATAGCGTCGCGGCTTTCATCGATGAACGATCTATGGTGTCAACACAAACACGCCCTCCAAACCAAACCCACCCCGCACCACACTCGGTCTTAATCGAGCGTATCACGAGGTACTACGTTTTGATGTGAAGCATTCGTTTAGTTGTTTACACCTGGTAATGTCTCAGGTCATGTCTCATGTCTCATACACCCACGGTGGCCGCGCGGCTTAAGCGTTGGACTATGACGCCGTGGGTTCCAGGTTAGAATACTGGGTCTGGAAAGTACACATATTGTTTTTCAATTTGTGTGTGTCACGGTATGGACCTAATAGGTTGAGCAAGTGACTGACATCCATTTCTCGTAAAAAACAAAATCTGTTAATACAAACATCTACTCTGTGGAGGCCCATAATGATCCTATTAGGATCAGACATGGTCGGAAAAAAAATGTCTCAGGAGCAGATACACAAGACCAAGGTCGCCAGGCTCTTAGTGAGCTCTGACTGAGTTTACTGATTTCGCTCTAATGCAAGTGCCGGGGAGAGAAAATGTTCAGGGAAATGACAAAAAGAAAATGAATTTAAAACATGTATTACAAAAAACGAAGCTTATCATACGGACAGCAAAATTTATGTGATCTTCACGCGCGCAGTAAGACGCCGCAATTTTTTAAAATGCGAGATAATTATCCTTTGTGGAGACCAGGTCGGATGGCCCGATGGACCCAATAGCTGGTTGGACCCAAATTGGAGGCAAATATCGCATTCGTACGGCCTTTCCCCACTGAGGGTAAATTTAAGAGTTTTATGCCCAGTCAGTAGTCAGTGACATCCCGTGCGGCCAGGCAGGAACTTAGACGGCGCACATTTAAAACGACATATTAAAATAAACGATTTCTCGCCTGTATGAATCATTTTATGTTTTTTAAAACTACTATACCGCTGGCACGCGATAAGGGTAGGCAGACCATCATGGCCCCCACAAGGGGCTGACAGGGCTCTAGCCTAGGGGCCCGGGCTCAGGAAGGGCCCGGCGTGATGAGTCGACTGATAAGTTAGATAAACACCGACCACAAATTTGCAACAGTAAAAAAAAGTTAAATAATTATTATTAATTAAAATATTTGATTGTACGATGCAATTTTTAACTGTGTGCCGATAATCAACAACTCCATAATTCAAATGGATGTACATATTAAAAATACAAAAAATCGCTAAAAATACACCTTAAATTTACCGCGTACACCATCGAAAACGCTACTGTAGTGCGTCACACTGCCTTTATCTTTAGCGATAGGTAAGGGGGCCACCAAACATCCTAGCCTGGGGGCCCGGTTCAGGATGTGCAGGCCATGCGTGGCTTTAAAGTGGCACATGGAGGCAAATGAAGGAACGAATGCGAATATTAAAACTTTGAGAGCAGTGGCGGTTTGTCATGAAGTAAGCGATGTGGTCGCTTCGTTAGAAAGTACCGATGTCTTAGTTTAAAGAAATCATAAGGACGCCTCCAAACTCGTCAGTGCCTCAGACCTTCGCATACATAAAACCAGCGCTTTTTGAGAGGTTTCGTAGAAATGCTCTATTCCTCAGTACCTACATGAGAATGTACTTCTATTCTACCGCCACTGTTTTCAAAAGTTGTAATAATTACTATATTCTTTCCTTAATTTGCCGCCCCTGAAAAACACATGACCCGCCTACCTCTACAGAACACTGTATACATCACCGTGTTTGATCCTAAAATAATCATATAGGCATCCACAGGTTGGAGGTTGTATTAACAGATTTTTATTTTTACGCGAAGAAACACACATTGAAAAACAGCATGTAAATTTATCAGACCTACGATTGGAACCTGTGACCCACGATATTATAAGCCGATACTTCACCGCGCAGCCATCGTGGGCGTGATTAATTTTCGTTGCCATATTATTACTACGCCTTTTTATGAAAATGTGGTGGGAGATCGCAGGTTATTTGGCCGTTGTAAAAAGAGGTTGCGACTTGATATTATATTAATTTTATTTTTTTATATTCGACCATGTCCGATCCTAATAAGATCATATGGAGCTCCACATAGTAGAGGATTGCGTTAACAGATTTTGTTTTTACGAGAAAAGGATGTCAGCCACTTGCTCAACCTATTAGGTTCATACTCTGACTCATACCAAAATTGATAAACAAGATGTGTACTTGCCAGACCCAGGATTCAAACCTGAGACCCACGACGCTATAGACCAGGGGTGGCCACACTTTTTTTTTCTACGATCGACTAGTTGAAAAAATTAATTATGGAGATGATATCACTTGTAATTATATCATGCAAGAACAATAAAAACCCATTTTTTATAATAATTTAAATATTTATTTTGAAAACAAATATTTTATACAAAATAATGATACAGAACCATAATATGTTTTTCACTTCTAAAAAATTTAAGTAGGTACACATAGAGTATGGTATTTCCCGAGAAAATCTCAATCTCGAAATAATGAAATTTTGAATTCTCGAGATTCAGGATTTCCATAAAAGAATTCTCGAGAATTCTCGAGACATCGGGAAATTTAAAAAAAACCTGTAAAAAATCCTAAAATCAGTGTAAAAACAGACAAATTCCAAAAAAATATGATTTTTTTTTATTTATGGAAGAAGACAAACAAATAGAAGTAGGAAAACAAAAATAATTCAAAACATTACTTATTAAAATAGAATTTCAAAAAAACACAGACTGTCAATCGCTGCGTCTGACAATCGCTCACGTTTTTGAGACACAAAATTCCCTGATGTTGAAAAATTGCGCTCATTTTGAGTCGAAGTTGGCTTAATTGTGTTAAATGCCCCGATCAGTCTGTGAACGTTTTATGTTTTCCGTCTACTTTTTTCATACAGAAAAAACGTTTTTCAATTAATATTTGATAATAAAGAAATCTCGATTCCCAATAAAAGATTCTCGAGATCCGGGATTTCCCGAAATGTTAAAAATTTCAATTCCCGAGATTCAGGATTGAAAATCTCGAAAATTTCTCGAGAATTCCCGAAACCCAACTCTAGATACACATTAACTGTAATTTCGACATAGTTACACAATTTACCTGTATATCGAATATTAGAAATTTTGTAGTAGCCAAGTATCATGCAACCCTTCGCTAGGAAACATACTTAAAATAAATTATATACAATATGAATTATCATTTAATTACATCAATTAATAATCATATCACATTAAATTGCATCGCACAGCCATGTATTTTTAAATTTAAATATCCTTTGAGGAAAATCCTCATCACTTCTGTTCTTCGCGTGAGTGTATTTCTTGATAATTATATTATGTAAGAGAAGAGATAAGAACTAGAGAATTTTAAGAGCTTGAACGTCGAGTATTTTTGACTCGTTTGAACAAGAAATAGTACAATATATTATTATGAACGCGATCGACCAAAAATACCTTCGCGATCGACGCACTGGCCATCCCTGCAGTATAGACAGATAGTGACGTCCCGTGGGGGTAGGCAGATTGAGTGTCGCTTGGGGGTGGCAGTTACTCGAAGGGCGGCAAATAGAGCAGAATCATTTAGTATATTTAGAAATAGCTAGGTAACTAAATTTAATAATAACGAAAATATCCGTCCATTAAAAAATCAGCTAACATAAAAGGTTTAACAGGACTATAATTTTTTGTTGTGTTCGCGATGTCTAGTTTACTTCCGTTGCCTTTTGACGTCTTTGGTAACAACAAACGACACGTGCAGTTTTTTAAATAATTAAAATCTGACTTATTAACTTATTTAATTATTAATTAAAAATATTTGTAAATTTAGTTTGGTATGTTTAGTGGTATATATTTTGTTAATAGTGTATCCATACAGCACATTTCTTATATAATGGAGTCATGAAAAGATGATAAAAAATACTGTATACAAAATGGAGCGGCATTGTAGACAGACGCTTCAGCCGCGCGGCCATCGTGGGGATGATAACGCGACTTGATAATAAATTGTATAATAATACGAGTATAATATGATTGAACATTTTTGTCGCTTTCCTACGCCGCTTCGATTCACTATGTACGCGACTTTACCGACCTCAAAATAACGGAACACTTGAAAATGCCTCACAGATTAAAACGTTCTAATAATTAAATTGAAAAACTAAAAAGCATTTGAAAAATTCTTGAAATATGTTCGACTCTGACTGGATTCGAATTGACATCATTCGCTATCTGGGGTGAATGATGTTATATAATATATATACTACCATAGGCATGTCCAACTTTAAGTAGGCTAGGCATGGCCCCCACAATGGGGGGGCTGACAGGGCTCTAGTTTAGGGGCCCAGACTCTGGGAGGGCCCGGCATGGGGGTTGACTTGGTAAGTGAGATATACACACATTACAAAATTGCCCTAATGGGAGAAAGTTGCCTGCGGCGCTTTTTTACTTAAAGAGTATTACAATTTCTAAATGTCTATTCTATGATGCAATTTTTGATTATTGTGTGTCGATATTCGACAACCTCATGCTTCAAGTGGATTTATTCAACAATACAAGAAAATCGCTAAAAATACACCGAATACCTTTAATTTTACCCGAAACAACATTTAGAAAACGATTATGTAGAGCGTCCTACTGCTTATAACACCAGCGATGGGTAGGGGGGGCCGCTTCAAGATGTGGGGGCCATGAGGCTAGTGTGTTATCATGGTTCCCACAAGGAGGGGACTGACAGGGCTCTAGCTTGGGGGCCCGGTATTAGATAAGCACACATCATAAATTTGCTCTAGTAATAAAAAGTAGCCTGCGTCGCAATTTTACTTAGATAATATTAACAATTTAATATATTACCTATGGTGCTGTGAAAGGTTACATGTATATTGTACGTAAAGCATTTCACCGTGGCACAGTTCGCCGTGAGCTTTCTATCGGAAAGAGATGACCGTATACTGTACGGTCTCCAATTTTATTAGATTCAATATGAACATTAATTCAATTTTCATAAGTGATTTTGGCAAAATTCATGAATTCAAGGGCTTAAGAATGAAAACCTAACCTAACCTAACAAACAATCCAGTATATCGGTTATTTTCAAAAATTGTTTGCTGCTGGCTTTCTGTAAAGTGCAAACCAACAAGAACCGTATTTTATTTCGACATGAATTGTATGTCAGTACTATACGATCACAAAGAGGCTGGACGCTCATATATTTCCGATACGACATTTAACGGTGAACTGTGGTACGGCGAACTGCTTAAGTACAATTTTCCGGATACGCTTATGTATATACATACTATCAAAGCGACTACTGTCCATCAAGAAGATTTAGGCACAAGTCGGAAGGCGCTGTCGTCTAAATGGGAGGAGCTTGTTAGTTCACAGTTTTAACACGTAACCAAGAAGTTCTTGTTAGACAGTAGTAGTGTTTATATCAGGCATGTGCAACTTCAAGTAGGATAGTCTGTGATCATGGCCCCCACAAGTGAGGAGACTGACGGGGCTCTAGCAATCGAGCCTGAGGGCCTGATAAACATATTACAAATTTGCTCTAATAATAAAAGGTAGCCTGCGGCGCTATTCGAATCGGCAACAAGTAAGTCCACATACTATAATTTAAATCGAACAAAAGTATGTAACGATATGGTTTTCGTCACACCACTGAAAGAATGTCGCCGTTAGATTTTTTGCCGTACGGTCAAAACCGTATAATGTGAAAGAAGCGTTAGGTTCCGTTTGAAAACCACATATCTACATACTTGTATTCGATTTAAACCAGACGTGGACTTAAATTCTCATTATGCGATTTAAAAAAAACCGCCAATGACCTGACCTTTACAGCATTTTGATTTTCCCGTCGATATATCTTATTTGGACAGCCTTTAGTTATGACATAAAACGTCAGAAATACAAAATACGATTTTGTAAATATTGGAACACATTAAAGTTATATTCACACATTGCAATATAGTATAAGAGTACACATTACATTGATGGATATGGTGACTATACTTGTTAGATTTAAACGGGACATCCCCGTCAAGATTTTCGTGTCCGGAAACTTGTACGTATGCAGTTCGCCGTATCACACTTCACCATGAAATATTGTAACAATGTATTTGGTTGGGCCATTCATGTTCTCATTCCACTCCTTATCTCCTCACCCACCTCCTAATCCCCAGTGTTATTGTTTTAATTCAATTTTTTTTTAAACATATTGTGGACATTACAAATTATAAGTTTAAGACGTTCACAATATGACATTTAGAAACAAAGATATATAAATATAACAGTACATAAAAAAAGAGATAGATCAGTAGATAAATTAGATAGGTACAACACAGTACACCGGATGAGTTAAGCAGACCCTATTTTAAGAATTTATAAAACACGCCGCCCACCTAAACTCATTCTCACATAGGTGGAATATATCAACATCCGAAGCAATTTCGTTGAACATAGTTATCGCCCTCCCAATTGGCATTACCAGTGGCAGGTTGGTTCTGCACCTTGGGAGAATAAACAACTGATGGTCTCTATTTCTAAGATAGTTATCAGGGTAACAGGGTAAAAAGATTGTTACCAGACAATCAATAAGCAATTAGGGGTCATGAGAGACGGTGTTACAAAGAACATAGAGTTGCATCTCGACAGCGGGCGTGTGCGAGCTTCTGATAGCTTTCCGTCGCTTAAGTGATTGACTCAGTAGATACAGACTCATTCATACACCCTCACATATAATCCATAAAACTGTGACACAAAGTGCGTGAGTGTACGAACCGGGTGACCCAAAACAACAACACCGCGCGAGCGAAAGTTGAAACCAGACCACGGAGCCATCATACATCATCACAAAGGTCAGTGTCTGGCATTCTATTCCATCGCCCCCACCCCTAGATCCGACCTCCTCATCTTCCCTTAAAATCATTACAGTCCACTTAAAAAGCTTAACCAGTATTGATAATTAAAACCACATAACAGATTAATAAATATAACTTCGATAGGATATACCCCAATACAATACATTTGGAAACAGGGTTTTAAGTGTGTAAGTGTCCTACGAAAATGAACCACGCATTATAGACGTGCAATAGTGTCTGTAATACATCAATATTAAATGAGCGTCAATGCATAAACCGAGAGTAGTTGTCAGAGTGAAGGACAAGCTTGGAATGACGTATTGTTGACATATTGTGTTTAAGTTGAATCCATATTCTTCCACACTTGGAGATGGGTTGCGTTACTCTAGACCCGTTAGGTATTTCAGTTCCCATTAATTCTGTGTTCCCTGTTTTAGGCCTTCACATATCTAGTTTTCCGCGTGTGCGTAAACTTGTACGTATGCAGTTCGCCGTATCACACTTCACTGTGAAATATTGTGTCGGAAATATATGGCCGTACATTAAAGACCGTCCAACCTCTTTGGGTCGTATAGTACCTACTGACATAAAATTCATGTCTAAATAAAACACGGCTCTTGTCGGTTTACACTTTACAGGAAGCCAGCAGCAAACAAATTTTGAAAATAGCTGATATTATACTGTAATATTTGTTAGGTTAGGTTAGGTTTTCATTCTTGAATTCATGAATTTTGCCAAAATCAGCTATGAAAATTGAATTAATATTGAATATAATTAAATTGGAGACCGTATAGTATACGGTCATCTCTTTTCAATAAGAAAGCTCATGGAAACCCTAGATTTTAATAATGTATTCAGTCCGAATTATAGTGGAACAACTTAACCATGGTTTGCGTAGAATACGATTTATTATACTGCGCACGAATTACAAAAATAAGCTAAATTAAATTATTCTTGCCATTTTTGTTTTCGACTTCTCTTACATCCGCATCTATTCTATACACACGACTGTTATCGGCCGCTATAGGTGGCTATCGAGGGCAGTTTATCATAATATCTTGGTATTGAGGTATTATAATTTATTGTTACAATAAGTTAACCGTCTTAACAGTCAAAACTGTCTATGGAGGTGCTGCTAAAACATACCACTTATTGTAACAATACAAAAATATGAAAAACTACCCTCGATAGCCGCCGATAGCAGTCTTGTGTATTATAGAATAGATGCGCTGCAGCCTATTACATCATTTTCTTTCGCCCGGGTCGTTCGTTCTAACTACGTCATATTTCCTGTCAAAACTATCAAACTAATTAATAAACTGAATTACGATAGGCTATACCCCAATACACTACATTTTGACGCAGGGTTTTGAATCTATGTGTCCTACGAAAATTAACCACACATTATAGATGTGCAATAGTGTGTGTTGTAACTTTCAAATACACCAATATTGAATGAGCGTCGGCGTATAAACCGAGAGCAGTTGTGTATTTAGAAGGATTTTCATAAAGTACCTAATAAAATTACCATGTCCCGTTTTCGCCACGGACAAAGAATGGTCAACCCACTTACATCGGGTTATTATAGGTGTATTGATTTTTCATTTTCGCTTCCCAACATGTTGTAATCTATCAATCAGTGGCTTCCAAACATCATTAAAAATAAATTATTCTGCCGACATTGTTGGTTTAGTATTTATAGGCAAGTGTTACAATATTAGACCATGACAAACTTGAGTCACACACTGACAATATTAAATTTAAGGGCCAGAAAATTGGTTACATGTAAATTGTAAGTAAAACATTTCACCGTGACACAGTTCGCCATGAGCTTTCTTATCGGAAAGAGATGATCGTATACTATACGGTCTATAATTTTATTATATTAAATATGAACATTAATTCAATTTTTATAGCTGATTTTGGTAAAATTGATGAATTCAAGAATGAAAATCTAACCTTACCTAACAAATAATCCAGTATATCGGCTACATATTTTCAAAATTTGTTTGCTGTTGGCTTTCTGTAATATGTAAACTGACAAGAACCGTGTTTTATTTAGACATGAATTTTATTTCAGTACTATACAACCCAAAGATGTTGGACAGTCTTCAATATACAGCCATATATTTCTGATACAACATTTCACGGTGACGTGTGATACGGCGAACTGCGTACGTACAAGTTTCCGGACACGCGGAAAACTATGTGAAGGTCTAAAACAGGGAACACAGAATTGATGGGAACTGAAATGCCTAACGGGTCTGGGGTAACAGGTTACCGATCTCGAGTGTGGTAGAATATGGAATCAACTTAAACACGTGTCAAGAAAACGTAATTCTAAGCTTATACTTCATTCTGACAACTGCTCTCGGTTTATGCACTAATGCTCATTTAATATTGGTGTATTGTAAGGTTGCAACACACACTATTGCACGTCAATAATGTGTGTTTTATTTTAGTAGGACACTCACACATTCAAAACCCTGCTTCAAAATGTAGTGTATTATAGTATAGTATTATACACATACCCATACCTGTCTGAATTATATTTATTAATCTGTTCTGTGGTCTAAAAATAAAAAAAAAATGGATATCTTTGCGGGCACAGTGATTGCGAACTTACAGTAACGAAGGGTGGAAGTAGACTGTTAAGATTCGAGATAAATAGTGAAAACTAAATATTGTCAGTCATACGTATTACTTTTAATTGAACTCAGACTATAAATAATTCCAGATAGTGTTCGTTAGTTTTTAATATTCAATTAAACTCTGCCTAATCCAAGCCATAATAGATACTTAATAGTCTATCTACAAAGTATTTAAAATTATGCTATTAAATCAATTCATGTCTTTAGATATAAAGATATTTTTATCGATTTTGGTTAGGTTTAGGCAGGGCTTCTTAATTCAAAGAAAACATATATGACTGAAAAAGTGTGCACTATTTTTGCCAGATTAAGCCCATACCATATAAGATACCAAAACCATTATCATTTGGTTTTGATTTTTAAAAAGTAACCAACACTATTTGCAATAATTTGTAGTCTTAGTTCAACGAAAACAAATACGTATGACTGACAAAATTTAGTGTGCACTGTTTGTGTCGGATGTTAATAGACTGCCTCCACCCTTTGCCACTGAATGTACTTAACGAGATATTAGTCTAAAGTGCTGCAAAGTTGTTGACCATCTGTCTCGAGTGCGTCGCACTTTACGAAAAGATTGGATCAGAAGTGCCAGAGTAAATAATTAATGTGGAATCGTAAAAATAATGTCCTTCGAAAAACAAAAAAATGTAGGTAATGGGGTTTCACCTTGCTTGTCCTGTAAAAGGATTTAGACACATTTTTGACAGCTGGCATGAAAAAAAAAACAATAGATCATTATATTTTTTTATATATCAATCTAAAATCGTAATCATCAGGGGTAGAGAATCACTCATCTCGTTCTGCTGCAAAATTCTTCACCTCACTGATAATCAATAATGCAGTATTCTTCTGTCGTTTCCATGTGAGAGATTCGAGATTAAAAGTACCATATTTTGTCACAGTGTTTCCTAGGGTAGGTCCCCTGGTCCCAGCCTTCTCCAAGAACATAATCCATTTCCCCATGTCTGCACCGGCTGCTCTAGCATCCTTGTTGACATTTGACCTCTGATCGTCCAGTCTAGTATATTCAGGATCCCCTCGCCGTGGATTCTTGCTACATGGCCCGGCTATCGAAGTCCAGCAAATTTAAGGAATGATTCTACGCTAACACCATCATTATTAATAAATTTGGATTTACACAGAATTACCTACGTGGTCGCAGCCATGATTTATATGATATTCTGGATCGGAACCGTTTCCTCGTGTCAAGCCTATCAGGCACGATTACACACCAAGACTAGTCAATGCGCTCTCAAAAGACGTAGATATTTTCGGTGACGTGCAATATATTTTGTATTCGAAACATTATTTTTCTGTATAAAATGTATGTTTTTTGTTTTCATAATTTTATTTTTGCATTTGCTGCGTTCAACGCAGGTGGCCATTAGATATAATTAGCATGTTATATAAATGTGGCAATTAAATATTAATTAAAAGGTCCGCACCGATTGGATTAAGTATATTATTATTATTTAATATATTCTCATCTTCTCTCTTGTGAGGGTAATATATGTTATAATGTAAATCTCATGTTGTGTACGTCTTGAATTTAGATTTATTATGTCCACGATGTTTAGTTTTCTTAAATAAATAAATAAAGATTATTATCATAATATATTATATCAGACGTTAACAGCCTACCTCCACCCTTCGCCATTGCCGCCAAGTAAAGATTAATAATTTCAATATTCTTATAACGATATAATATGCATGTAAGTAGATCCTATATATAACACAACATTACTATGATGTAGAAATATATGTAGGTAAGTACATATATATATGCCGGGGTGGATTTTTTAGCTAAGAGTCTAACCTCATTATTTACAACACAAGCCTCCCTCCACCCCTTCATTTTATATTATATTTATCGCTCGCCATCTATTCTGAGCTTCCCAAACTTTCACTCTATTCTCAGGGGTAGTTAGTGAAAAGTTGTGGATTAAAATATGTATCTAATTGCATATATTTACATAATTTTGAAAATACTTCTCAGAAAATATATTGGTTCGGCCAAATTGTGGTCGCAGTCATCCTTAGTCTCCACTTACCCAAATACCCTTCTTTATTATTGTCACAAGACCAGATGATGAGCAGTTACGGGTCAACCGTGATTGCGAAAAAAGTGAGATCCAGAAAGCGGATGTGGGCAAGTTGTTATATTTTACCGTTCTACTTACCTAAAGCGTGACTCATACAAAACGTATCTGTTTGACCTTCGTTGCACTAAATCTGTTACGGTTTGAGTGAACGTCGCGTTATATCATCCATCCGGAATTCATCATCATCAACCTCATAATAGGTATATCATCCATCCGAAAGAGTATCTTTCGTTTACCAGTGCGCGCCAGCCCTCTCAACATCAAAGGTTGTTATTATGTATGTTATATATATGCTATTATGTATGTATTATTATTATGTATTATGTATGTTATATATATATATATATATATATATATATATGTGTTATATGTTAGTATTATGTTATCAAAGGTTGTTGTTATTTTATTTTATTACTTATACACTTCTTCTCTGTATTTTTATTTTTAAAAATTATTAACACCTATTTTATGTCATGTCGTGAACGCTTTGAATTTATAATTTATGTTCATTATATGTAAAATGAATAAATTTGATTTGATTTGATTTGATTTGGTTATCCTGCCTGTTATTATCGTGTAAACTCTCCTCCTAGATCCGTTATCTACCATCCACCATAACCTTAAAATAATACAGTCCACTGCTAAAAGCACCACCATATATTATTAAGTATAACCAATAGAAAAAATCTTTTTTTTTTAAGTAAGACACCTAGCAGGAATTGAACCTGCACCTCTCTAGTTTGGCGCCCATGCACATAGACCACTATGCTAAAGACACCATACTTAATTGCGACAAATTTTAATTAATGCCTCTTAATTCTCTCTGAAGCGCTTTCCAAATTGAGTTAATATTGGCGATCGGCTTTTGTATTTGACAGTCTACCTGCACTCTTCGCCACTGCTACGCAGTGACGTGCCTAGGCAAAGTTTCGCCCTAAATCAGATATAGAATGCCGTCCCTTTTAACTTTTTTTCAATTTGTCAACACAGCCAGGTCCAACGTCGTTTCATCAGTTTCAATATAATGAGAGCAATGACATTACTAATGGACAACGCACTCAATACAGTAGCTAGCAAGTAAATTCGCGCATAGCGACATTCGCACATGTATAGGTAGGCGTTACGCAATTTCCATTATGCGATATCACGCATCGGGAATTTATAGCAATATCACCTTTATTGTAATGGCGTTAGAACAGTGTTTCTAGTGTCAATGTTCATTTGAGCGAACCCGTTTGAACCGAACCATTCGGCAGACCCGACAAAAAGCATCGGGAATTTATAGCAATATCACATTTATTGTAAATGGCGATAGAACAGATTATGCCATTCGGCAGACCCGACAAAAAAGTGAGTGTCATTTTTTTCCAGATGCTTCGTCCATATTAATGTCATTGGATGAGAGGCTGCATTGTCCGTAGGTACTCTTTGAGTCACGTCCAGTATTAGATACAAGCATCTTTTCTCGAAGCCAAGTATACGATTACGGTGAGCTTTCGTCCATGACTCGCTACCGTAAAGCAACACCACCAGAATTCATCCAGAATCATTGTGAGCCCTAGACATTCCGCATCGAGTTAAATGTTTATCCAGACATTCCCCTTCGGATAGCAAGCTTTCTTATGTGATATGCACCCCTATGTATTTAAAGCTCTCGATATTTTACCCGTCATTTAAAATTAATACATCGAAAGTTTGAGAATGAATTCTCATGCAGTGATTGTATGGAGGAACATACTTTTTAAACCATAATAGACTATGCAGGGGTATGTAATGTATACTTTTATTGTACCGGTTCCATTACAAAACAGAACAGTGACAAAACAGAACAACGATAAATATAACTATGACCTTTCAGGAAAAATATAAATTTAATATTGAAATTGTCTTATCTCTATTATGTTGAAAGATTTTTAATAGCACAGATTTTCAATACGCCATAATAAATAAAATTATATACCTAATTTCTGCATTCCTAGTCGCTAGAAAGCCTCAAATAAACGGGACTTTGCCGGCAAGCTTAGGATATCTCATCTTAATCAATATAATATGTTCAAAATGACCTAACCTAACCTAACCTAACTTAACCTAACCTAAATAGATTTCAAAAAAAATAATGTTTCATTTTTAGCCTAACTCATTTAAGAGTGTAGTCCATCTGAGTCAGGCGCGCATGCAGAATAATGGTTGGGGGGGGGGGGGGTCCATTTTGAAAAAATAAATATTTTTATTGATTTTTGAGGCGCTGGGTTAAGAAAATCTTGCAGATACGACTGACTTTACCACAGACATCTACCTCATCTTTTACTCCGAATACCGCACTTCAGATATATTCTTCATACCCAGACATTCCACGCTACGGTATAATAGCTGACCTGCTAGTCTAAGTGTGTACATATATGTTATTGCGAGCTGTCGCATCTAGGGACTTGGGCTCATGAGGGGCCCGGCGAGGCGAGTCGACCAGATAAGTGAGATAAATACACATAAAAAATTTGCTTTAATAGTAAAAAAGTTGCTTGCAGCGCTATTTTCCTTCCGATAATTTTATTATTTAAAATTATGTGGTTATACGGTACCTACAATTTTTAATTGTGTATCAATACTTGACAACTCCATAATTCAAATTCCATAACTAATTAAAACATACAAAAAAAAAACACTAAATATACACATTGATTTTAGTGCGTACATCATTTGAAAAACGCTACTGTAGAGCATTACACTGCCTTTATCCTTAGCGATAGGTAGGGGGCCCGCCAAAGATCCTTGCCTGGGTGGCCGCTTCTGGATGTGGGGGCCATGACGTATGCAGTTTGCCATATCACACTTCACCCTGAAATGTTGTATCGGAAATATATGGCCGTATATTAAAGACCGTTCAACCTCTTTGGGTCTTATAGTACTGACATAAAGGTCATGTCTAAATAAAACACGGTTCTTATTTACACTTTACAGGAAGCCAGCAGCAAACAAATTTTGAAAAATAGCCGATATACTGGATTATTTGTTAGGTTAGGTTAGGTTTTCATTCATTAGTCATTCATTCATTTCATTTTGCCAAAATAAGCTATGAAAATTGAATGAATGTTCATATTGAATCTAATAAAATTGGAGACCCTATAGTACATGGTCATCTCTTTCCGTTAAAAAAGCTCACGGCGAAGTGTGCCACGGTGAAATGTTTTACGTACAATTTACATGTCACCATATTAGATATGCTCAGGCTTCAGCGTCCGCAAGCGAATTGGTGCCCTCGATTGGGCACCGCTGGTCTTCGCGGACAATAATGTGAAAGTTAAAAATTCCGACCGCAAGAGAGTGTTTTCTTACTGGTGGCCATTTTGAATCTACTTTTTTCATACAATAATTCACCGGAAGCATTTTTCTTAAAAGCCTACATTATAACATATATCGCAAACGATCAGGCAGCTTTCGTATCAAAGCATTCTTAAGAAATTGGTTTTTTCAAAAGGTCAGAAATACTGTATTCTACCCACATAAATTACGACTGCCTTTTATATGATTACTAGCCAATATTGCCAGGTTGCAGTACTACCTGTCAACATTCTCAAACGTTTTCACCATAGAGGTATTAAATTAAAAGAGGGGCAAGGAATCGGCTTTCTCATACAGCTGAATGTAGCAGGCCAATAATAGCCGATAACTTACGAAAAATAGCGACGCGATAAAAAAATTCAGGGCATCACAGAGGATTTACTTTGGTCATTATAACATACCCATATAATAAATAATGTTAACGTTCAAATTTTGCCACAAATTGATTACCAGCCCGCCCCGCCATACTAGCCGGCTTCACCATACTTTCATATAACCTGCCGCCCCTAAACCCTTATCCATGCCCCCCACTCTCTGAAGCGGGCCCGCAGGCCAGGATCTTTAGTAGGCCCCCCTACCTATCACTAAGATTAAAGGCAGTATGGCACTCTACAGTTACTTTTTCTAAATGGTGTTCGAGATAAAATTAAGAGAAATATGTATATATTTTAGTGATTTTTAGTACCTATTTTTTAATACATCCACTTGAATTATTGAATAATTATTTATATTTAAGTATCGACACACATCAAAAATTGGGGTCAATTTGAGATGTGTGTTTATCTCACTTATCTGCTTGACCCACCACGCCGGCCCCCCAGGCTAGAATATAGTGCGTGAAGATGCCGAAAGGCGAAACCCATGTCGCAAAAAAACGACTCAAATGGAATAGTACAAAACTTAAATCTATTAGAATTTAAATTTAAATTCCATACTTACTTCAGTGAAACGGCAAATAATTTTCAACTATAGGTGCGACGAAATTTCGGACTGGCTGCCAATGGGAGAGCGATAGTCGAGCTGTGAACACGTCAATTTGTTTTTGATGGCGTCGGGGGAATTAATTCTTAAATCGTGTAAAGATGACTAAAAAACGTTACCCATTTACTTGAAAAAAAAACATGTGAATATATTATTATTATTACATTAAATGAACGCATGTTGAATTTTTATGACAAATTATGTTTTGTTCTGCACGCGTCGTTTGCACAATCTTCGCGTAGCGTCGTCACGATCGTTTTAGACCGTGCCCCAGCTGAAGTATAGCCTTAATATTATTGTAACAAGTAACAATTATAATACGAGGGTGGGTCAATAAGTCCTTAGAAAAGCCGACAGGTGGCGCGACTAGTACTGTAAGCGGTTTGTTTTCATGCAGCGGCACTACCGATTCAGTATGCTGCGAAGTTTCAATCAGATTGGTCGGGTTGTTGTGTGTTTCTCGTACATTTAAAAAAAAAATTTGCTTGTGGAAAATGGAAAAATGGAAAATGGAGAAAATTGAGTTTAGAGCTGTTATTAAACATTTTAATATAAAAGGGTTAACAGCAAAGGAAATATAAAATGAGTTGGATTTAGTTCACGGCATATCTGCTCCTTCACTTGCAACTATTTATAACTGGTTAAATGAATTTAAACGTGGTCGTACATCAACAAAGGATGAACCACGCTCAGGACGTCCTGTAGAGGTGACTACACCAGAAATGATCAATAAAATCCACGATATGGTGTTAAGTGACCGAAGATTAAAGTTGAGTGAGATAATTGAGGTTACAGGGATCTCAAAAGGTAGCGTCATTTCTATTTTACATGACAAATTGGGCATGAAAAATATTTCTGCAAGATGGGTGCCGCGTTTGCTCACAGTCGACAATAAACGCAATAGGTTGGTGGCCTCTAAAGCCCTGTTGTCGCTCATGCAACGCAATCCGGATGAATTTTTTCGTCGCTTTGTGACTGTAGATGAAACATGGATACACCACTATACTCCCGAGACGAAAGAACAGTCAAAGCAGTGGATTGCGAAGGCAAACCATGACCAAAGAAGGCGAAAACCGTAAAATCAGCTGGTAAGATTATGGCTACTGTATTTTGGGATGCACGTGAAATTATTTTCGTTGACTATTTGGAAAAAGGAAAAACAATAACAGGGGATTATTATGCATCTTTATTGGACCAGCTAAAAAACAAAATTGAAGAAAAACGGCCTCATTTAAACAGGAAAAAAATCCTCTTTCATCAGGACAATGCCCGTGTTCACACATGTTTACGATCAATGGCTAAAATTGAAGAATTGAAGTTCGAATTGGTCGACCACCCACCGTATTCGCCAGATTTAGCCCCCAGTGACTTTTTCCTTTTCCCAAACTTAAAAAAATGGCTAAGTGGACAACGTTTTTTTTCAAATGAAGAAGTCATCGATCGGACAAATGCTTATTTTGAGGACCTTCCGAAAACTTAATGCTTTTTTCTAAGGAATTATTGACCCACCCTCGTACCTCAATACATAAATATCATAAAGTGATAATATATCACTTTAGCCGTCGATAGCCGCCTTGTGTATAGAATAGACCCACAGGAAAGTAACACAATTCCCATTATTTGTTTGCTATATAGAATCTCGATGCAACAATGGGTTAATTTTGAAACTGTTCATTCAAAAAACTTATGGATTACGACATAAAACAAAAATAGATTTTCCATTAGTCCGAATAAAAACTCAATAAAATAAAAATAAAAACCAGAAAGCAATAAAAAGAATCTTATTTTTTTTCGCATGGCAAGTCAGACTGGTTTGATTAAAAAATAACAAATATTTTGTGAAGTTATAAAGTTTTCAACAACTATTTCAATTAAGTACTTAAATCAGTTTTTATTGTTTTTTTTTTCATTTATGATTAATGGTTTTCTTTATTTCATAAAATAATTTTGTGGCTCGATAGGTTTCTTTTTCATATAAAGGGATACTTATTACCATAACATTTAAAATATTGGTGGATACCTAAGTAAAAAATCGACAATATTTTCAACCTGATTTCCAAGAAGAGAAATAATGTATTTAACTTATTAAATTCAAATGATAATCATCAGCCTGAATCTATCCACTGCTGGATGAAAGCCTCTTCAAGCTGCTTCCACTTCTCTCGGTCCTGTGCATTGCGTTGCCACGTACTTCTGCAGAACTTTATCATTTCATCGATCCAGCGGCCTCTAGGTCTACCTTGCGGACGTTTTGTACTTCTTGGATACCACTGGATGACTAGATTTGTCCAACGATTGTCTCTTCTTCGAGCTATGTGTGTGTGCAATCTATAAAAATATCCTTCTTGTCGGTGAGGATGTAGTCGATTTCACTGGTTCGTTTTGCTGGGCTTCGCCATGTCCATTTTCGGGAAGGCTTCTTTTTTAAGAATGAGTTTATGATGTAGAGATTGTGGTTTTCCGCAAACTCCACTAACATGTCTCCTCGGCCATCCCTGGTGCCATGTGCGAAGTGCCCGACCGCTACAAATCATCCTGGTGTTGGGATCAGATTCGTGCATTAAAGTCCCCCATGATAATAGTGAAGTGACATTTTCGTTTATTTTTCAACGTACTGATTTCATCATTATAGCTCCTCCACTTCTTCATCAGGTGAGTTTTGAGTGGGCGCATAAACTTGCAAAAGCAGAATCACATGTATTTATTTTATAATAATATTATGTACCTAATATGTTTTATATTTCTTTTTTCAATCGATTCTAGGTAGGTACAATCTGGTGTCCGAGCCTCTCATCACGCTGGGAGTGAAGAGGCAACGTTGGACATGGCTCGGGCTTGTGCTGCGGATGCCAGAAGAGAACTTCAACCTGACTTGCATGTTCTTCAAGCCAACCAGATTTCAGCGTCCTGGAAGGCCGCTAAATACTATATATTATAGAGCAGTGGCGAAGGGTGGAGGTAGGCTGTTAAGACCCGCCATAAATAGTGCACACTAAACTTTGTCAGTCATACGTATTTGTTTTTATTGAAATAAGACTACAATTTACAGCTTGTGTTGATTAGTGTTTAAAATTCAGTTAAACCCTGTGAAAAGCCATAATAGATAATAGTCAAGTGCAATTAAATCATACATAATTTTGGATATTTTATAGATAGAATAATATTTTTTATCTATTATAGTTTGGTTTAGGTAGGGTTTAATGAATTTAAAAAAAATAATCAACAACATGACATGTAATATGTATTTCTAATTTAACGAAAACAGATAAGTATGAATAAAAAAGTGTGCACAATTTTGTCGTATCGCCCAAAATAAACCAAAACTATTATGGTTTGGCTTAGGCAGGGTTTCATTATTTTTAAAAACTAACCAACACTATCTGTAAATTGTCTTAGTTCAATAAAAACAAATACGTATGACTATCAAAGTTTAATGTGCACTATTAAATTTATGGCGGATATTAACAGCCTATGCTACTGATAGAGTATAATATACGGCGGAGCTACGGGATGCTGGTTTGACCTGGAGCGGTGAAGAAGACTGGCGAGCGACAGGGATTCTTGGAGGCGCCTCGTGGTGTCCATAATGCTCCAACTAAGAGGCGGATATGGCCGAAGAAGTGTATCGAGAAGCTCGTGTGTTATCCAAGATATTTAAGGGTAGATAATTGTAATAGGGGTAGGGTGCTGTAATCTACTGTAAATTTAGGCAATATAGGTACAAAATCATTCAAAAAATAGAAACATTATGGATGAGGAAAAAATCTCGCCGATTGACAAATGAACGAGTTCTGCGTATACTACAAAGACTCCGTCAGACTGATGCAGTAGCTCACATACAAATTATTGAGTCTGATTGCAGTAGCAAAGGGTGTAGATAGGCTATGAAGATACGACATAAATAGTGCAAACTAAACTCTGTCTGTCATATTTATATTTGTATTCATTGAACTAAGAATACAATTTGCAGATGGTGCTGGTTAGTTTATAAAATTCAAATAAACCCTGCTTAAACCAGACCATAATATAGTTTAGGTATGCTATGGGCGATCCGACAAAAATAGTGGACACTTTATCAGTCAGACTTATTTGTTTTCGTTGAATTAAGAATAAGTACATAATATTACAGAAAAAATATTCTTTCATCTATAAAATATCTAAAATGATGTACAGTGAAATGATTTATAGATATTTTATAGATAAATGAATATTTAATGATTATTATCTAATATGGCTTGGATTAAGCAGGGTTTAATTAAATTTTAAAAACTAACAAACACTATCTATACCAGTGGTTCCCAAAGTTGACTGGGCTCCGACCCATCTAACAAAATTTTTCAATCATGGGACCCACCTCTTAGCTGTCTTAGAGAAAAGAGGGAATAAATATTGTTAATGCTCAGATTACCTAGTGGCGAGTCGTGGAACTACTTAATGCTGTCTTATTTGTTCTAATTGAAATAAAAAATATATATATGAATGAAAGACTGTTGAAATAAGAAACACAACTTAAATAAAAAAAAATATTACTTTAATACCTACACCTGCAAGGTTTTTTTACAAAGTTATTTCAATGGGAAGGATGTATTTGTTTCTTATTTTTCTTCATTACACTTTTAGCATCAACTTCAACTTTAGTTACTTTTAATCACAGTGAGTTTGATATATCCAATTTATTTCGGTATTTAGTTTTAATGTTAACCATAGCCGAAAATCCGACTTCACATAGATATGAGGTAGTAAAGAGGAGGAGGACTTTCATAGCTTCATCGAACAGATAAGGATAATTATCAGCAACTGAGAGCCAGAATTTCGTTAACTGTTTACGATTGAAACTATTTTTCAGTGACGTATCTTCTGATAAATCAATGAGTTTTTCACTTGCCTTTGTTGACATACTAGTTGGTAAATCGTCTAGCTCCAGCACTAGCTGGCGATATTCCGCGACTGTTCTGCCATCTGTAGTGCATTGGCAATTCAAATTATTATTATTTTATCACAATATTTTCCGTAACTTAAGTTTATTTCAATTTTTTGGAATTATAAATAGCTGAATGAAATATCAAATTTAACACTTCCTATTTTTTAAAATTCATGTATACAGTGGCGTGGCGCTCAATATTCGCTCGCGACCCATAGTTTGGGAAACCATGATCTACACAATCAATTAAAACAAGCTCTCTGAAGCGCTTTCTAAATTAAGTTACTATTGGCAATCGGCTGTTGTATTTTAAAGCAAAGTAGATATTAATTACCTTTTCAATTCAATTTTAATTTATTTTACATATTGTGGACATTACAAATTATAAGTTTAAGACGTTCACAACATGACATTTGGAAACAAAGAAATATTATTAAAACAGTATTATGTAATACTGTAATTATGCAATATTAAGTTATTCTACAGTATAAATGTGTAAATACAAAAAAAATATCAAGTATATAGGTACAAGGAAGTACACCGGATGAGTTAAGCAGACCCTATTTGAAGAATTTATAAAATAACATCCACCTATACTCATTCTCACGTAGATGGAATATATCAACATCCGAAGCAATTTGGTTGAACAGAGTTATTGCCCTCCCAATTGGCATCACCAATGGCAGGTTAGTTCTGCTCCTCGGGAGAACAAACAACTGATGCTCCCGATTTCTAAGATAGTTATCAGGGACACACAAGTCAATATTACAAAGAATGGCAGAGTTCTCATTCACACCACGTATTAGTCGAAAAAAATACGTGGCCAAATATTGATATCTTCTAGCACTTAAACTACAGTATGTAAGCATACCTAAGAGAAAGTCAGTTGGATAAAGGGACGGATAGTATCCATATAACCTCAAATAAAGAAGTCTCAAAAATTACTAACCAACTGGTCACCGGTCGCGGACCACTCAAAGACTGCTTTCAAATTATGTATGTTCAATAAGTATAAAGTTACATTCTTAAATCTTGTGAATTATTAAATAAAAAAAGTTAATCAAACAAATACGTTTGACTAACAAAGTTTAGTATGCACTATTTATTTATTTATAAAAGAATATTATGGCATCACAGCGATTGGCCAAAGCGCCATAATACATAATAAATACAAATTAATTAATTACAAATAACAATCAATATAACAAGAAATTATGTGCTTATGTCGATATTAAAGTAGAATGATAAATGCAATTATAAATTTAACCTATTTAACACGTCCACAAACATGATATTCAAATAAGTTGATCGCACGATACACAGCATCATGAAACATAACATCCGTCCTGCGACGGGGTATCATGAAGACCGTAGAGTTACGAGTGATATTGGTGGGAACATGAACATTAATATTTGTCAGTATATACGGATTGTAAATGAGCTCACGAATTAGTAAAAAGAAATGCTGTAAAAGAGCAATCACTCCTCGGGTGGACAAATATTGCATTGATAGCATACCTAGAAGAAAACTAGTAGGAAAATTCATTTTTTATCATTATCATAAGGAAAGAAACCGTATGTCTTTAAGTAGAGAAATCTAAGAAATCTATTGTGGACGCACCTGTTAGGACTCCAAATAATGCTGGCATATTCAAGAACCAAGTACACTCCAAAACCTCGAAACAGTCGACGAGTTTGTATATCTGGGATCGACCATCAGTGGAAAGGGCGGACGCGAAGCGGAAATAAGAAGGCGCACACAGATTGCAAAAAATGCGATGACACGCCTTACCACTATATGGAAGGATCGGGGAATTTCGATTGCCACAAAAATTATGCTTGTGCAAACATTAGTGTTCTCGATATTCATATACGGAGTCGTGGACCCTGAAGGCAAGAGAACGGAAGGCAATTGATGCCTTTGAGATGTGGTGTTGGCGCCGAATGCTTCGCATTTCTTGGACGGAGCACAGGACGAACCAGTCAATCATCCAGAGACTGAAGATAAAGGAACGGCTCTCGACAATGTGTCTGAGTAGAATTCTGCAGTTTTTTGGACATATTGTCAGGTGCGGACCGGACAACCTGGAGAGACTGATAGTTTTTGGTAGTCTCCAGGGAAGGCGAAGAAGAGGAAGAGCGTCTGCGCGATGGAGCGACCAAGTGAAGGGGCACCATTCATTCTGCACTGAGAGAAGCGGAAGATCGAGAAGGATGGAGAGTCTTGGTCGCTCAAAGGATGGCGAAATTTAAATATGGTCATGATCCTCAGCCATGAGTGCATGACCAAGAAGAGAGAAGATTCAAGAATACTCAACACAAATGATACGTATAATGTACGTAGCACTCTGACGTTTTCGAATGATTTTGAAACCCTCATAACAAAACCAAGCATTTTGCTAGATCTAGTACTGATGTTAAGAATATTCTGATTGAAAGTGAACTTTGCATCATACAATACACCCAAATCTTTTATCTCCATAAATAAATAGAATCTTAACAGCCTACCTTCACCATTCGCCACTGACTGAGAGTAATACAAAATATAGACGTAATCGTATTCTTACCTGGTCATCATTGTGGTTTAATTACGAAGTCCACTACATTTCAAAAATATTATAAATAGCATAAACTGTATATATTATTGAAATTCATTGTTATATGTACATAAAAATATTCAGTACTGAATCTTCGATACTAGTATCATATAGGCTTGATATTATTTTCGTATATACAAGAGGTTCCCAATTTTGGGGAGGTCGTGGTTCCACTTCGGGTTCAATCGCGATCGTTCGGGTAGATAAAAAAAATATGCAAATTTGGTCACGAAAGAGGTAGTGACCTTTAGTGATCGTCTACTTACACGAATTGCTTTGGTCGAATATTACTTGCCATGTCGACAATGAGTTAGCGAATACATATAACGTAATGTAATGTTTAATACGTATATTATAAATTATAACGTAATAACATATAATATATACATAAAAATGTGGTGTCATAAAGTTCCCGGAATTCACAACTTGAAAAAACTTCACAACTATAGTTATTAGGGGAGAAATGCGAATGATTTCTATGCGAGGCACAAGTCAAATTTTAATGACATTTGAAGTGAAAACCTACTATCTACGTAGTATATTATGTGACAATTATTATCATCGACTCAACTTTATAGATAGACCAATTATATTAGTTGAGATAAGCAAATAATTATTTGATTAACTATTTGTAATTAAATGAAACACAATATTTTAATACTTATTCCAATTTTTAATTAAATTCTGTACCGGTTTCGTCCTCTTCAAGGGGACATGAAGAGGACCTTGAAGAGGACGAAACCGGTACAGAATTTAATTAAAAAGTGGAATAAGTATTTTAAAATTGTGTTTCATTTAATTACAAATAATTATTAATCAAATAATAATACAATGCAGTTCCACCATGGATTGACAGTTAACACAATAAAAGAAAATAAACAAATAATACCTTAAAATCAAGTCCAGATGTGATCTTATCAATATAGATTTAAAACAGGCAGGCCATGATATTTGGCAGCCCCCCCCCCCCCCCTGGCGATCGTCAAGGTCGAGTATGTCATATTATTTATGTACCAGTGGCGAGGGGTGGAGTTTATATGGAAGAATGTTTATTATCTATTATGGTTTGGTTTAGGCAGGGCTTAATGAATTTAATAAAACTAACTAACACAATATGTAATGTAACGTATGACTGACAAAGTTTAGTGTGCACTATTTATGTCGGATTTTAACTATTGTTACGTGTACCTACGTATATAATATTATATATTAAATAAATAATACCTAATTAAAGTACTTAAGTAAATAAGATAGTGAAGAGAAATATATTATATTAGATAGTGACATAAATACCCTCTCCCTATATAACAGGTGAGATTGAAACATGTTATACATACCAATCCTCAAGTTTAGTTATAGTCGACCATTCCGAAGATGGGTTTATAGACCGAAACAGCTGTCAACGTAAATGACTCGATTAAAGTAGAATTATTAACAAGCAATAGGTTTGTTTCACAACCATGTAAACGTATTTAGAATGCGAAGTAAACTATAATGTACTTATAATAGTTTTCTATTTATACCGAAGAAAATTTTTGCGTAAGTGATATATTTTCTTTCATTCGGGGGCTCCGGGTTCGATCCCGATGAGGTGACAGTTTATTTATTCGATTCTCTCAAAACGCAGTATTTGGTTATTTCATTTCTAGTACTACCATTACTTTTTCACTACCCAACTATCATAGGGTTTTATGATCAGTTGTAGTGTTAAAAAAAAGAATATTATTACGTATTTTTTTTTAAAGTCCCGGGACATTTTGACCGAGCCGCGAATATATTAAAATTTATATAACATAAATAAAATACATTCGTAGGTCAGATCTCTGGATAGATTATAATATTGCTCGAATCTGAACAGGGTCCGGATTGAAATATTTCACGAATCAATAAAAACGCTTGCAACATTTTATAACTATATCCTGGCACGCCCCATAAGCAAAATATACACACTATGAGGCAGTGGCGAAGGGTGGAGGTAGGCCGTTACGGTCATACATAAATAGTGCACACTTCAACCCAGTGGCGCACCCAGGATTTAATATTGGGGGGGGCCCAAGGAAGAGAATGTAAATTAGTCTCATAGGCTCTTTTTCTTCTTCTCGTTTATCGGTCTTTTGTCTATTACCTACACCATGGTCCCCACATCCTGAAACGGGCCCTCAGACTAGGATTGGCGGCCCCCCTACCTACCGCTAAGATTAAAGGCAGTGTGAAACACTACATTAACGTTTTTCAAATTGTGTTTTAGTTCAAATTAAGGGTACTTATACAGTGAATTATTGGCGATTTTTAATACATCTACTTTAATAATGAAGCTGTCGAGTATCGACACATAATAGTCAAAAAATATATTGCACAATTATATAAGTAATTGAAAATGTTCATGACCGTGAAGTATAATGGCGCCGCAGGCGACTTTTTTACTATTAAAGCTAATTTATGGTGTGTGTTTATCTCACTTATCTGGTCAACCCGACACGCTGGGCCCCCCACAGCCCCGGTCCCCAGGCTAGAGGCCTGTCAGCCCTCCCCAGCCATGACCTACACCACTCCGGAATTCGGGTAAACACCGAGAATTTTTTGACAGTTCCATTAAGGATTGGGTTTTTAAAAAACCTGAGATTAGTGTTGTGTTAGAAATTAAAATCTAAGATTTTTTTCTAAAAGGGGTGCTGGAGAATTAAAAATCATTTTTTGCCGTGTTTTTAGGCCCCAAGGTATAGTTTATTGGCTTTAAATTTCAATGTTTAAAATTATTCTGATAATTTTCATGTTTGGGGGGTGCCAGGGCCCCTTGGCCCACCCCCTGGGTGCGCCAGGGCTTCAACCGTATACTTATAGTATTTTTGTATCTACTGGTATACTGTACGAAAATATATTAATTAAGCCATCTCTAAAAACATTGTATCATTAATTTAAGACTATTGAATGTATAATAATTGGCAAATATTATAATAAAGCATTGATAAAACATTGAAAATTAATAATAATATGAATAATTAATCGTTCTGTAGGATTATTAGCAATGCGTTGAAGGAGGCGGCTTTCGTGGTGCATTGCGTAAGGCGCTAGCCTTCCATCAGGGTGCTCTGGGTTCGACCCGGTGAGGACACAATATATTTATGTGATTTTCTCAAAGCCTGGGTGTTTGTGATTATTCAAAATTAATAACAACCACCTTCTACGAAAAAGCAAGGACATGGTTAATTATAATACTAAAATAAATGCGTTGCAGGATTGTAATGAATATTATGGTTTGGAATTTTTTTTTTCTACGATTGCTTCTAATATTTTTCATATTATTCCAAATTATTTACGTTAAATATAATATAATACTATAAGTATACTACAGTCAAACGTATTTGTTTTCATTGAACTAATACTATAATGTGTAGTTAGTTTTAAAAATCAATTAAACCATGCCTAAACCAAACCATGATAGTTAATGTATGCTATGGGCGACCTGGCAAAAATTGTGCATGTTTTTTCAGTCATACTTATTGTTTTTCATTGGATTAAGAATATTTATTATTACCGATGGTATTGGTTCGTTTTTTAAACCCATTAAGCCCTGCCTAAGCCAAACAATAGTCTTCTATAGTCTAAGTTCAATGACAATAAATACGTATGTCTGACAAAGTTAGAGTATGCACTATTTATGTCGTATCTCAACAGCCTATCTCCACCTATCACCACTGGATCCCAGATATATATAAAGTCAACTCTTTCTAGATATCTGAGTATTCTTACTGCGGGTATAAGGTTATTCGAATATACAGTTAAATAAATTGTGGAACCGGATTTCCGGTTCGATAATTTAAGATGCAGTCCGAGCACTGCATTTAAGGTTCTGCGGAAAACGTTGCCGAAACTAATGGCATTAACAAAATGGAAAATGATTTCCTCTAAATTATTGTTGTGCACGAGCTTCTTTACCAAGGAACATACATACTGTTAATAATATAAAAGAAAATAATATATGAAAATATTTGACGGTATAAGCATGTATATTATATTGTACATACAAACTATGTAGGAAACGAAGTAATTTTGTTTGCTTTATTGAAAATTCAATTCAATTCAAATCAAATTAATTATTTTACATAACAAATACAGGGTAACAAGACTAATAAGTCATCATCAGCCGGAGCCACCATAGCGAAAGAAAAAAAAACAATAACAATAATTCAAGAAAAATACAAATAGAATTTTAAAAATAAAATACATATTGCATCGCTAAAATTGTCTACATCTCTAGGGAGTGCATTGGCCAGCAGCACAGCCCTCGACGTGCCTGGTGAGCCTGACATGAGGAAACAGCCTTCACCTAAAATAGATCATGGCTGAGACCACACATGTAATTGACGGGTGCATAAAAATTAAAATTTACCAGAATATCGGAATTGGAAGCTACACCTACCACGTGAGAGAATGGAAGAATGCTTTAAGAGCAGAAGTGACCTACGAGCTTCAAGAGAAAGGCGAGCATGTCTTGAAGAAAGTTAGTCGGAAACTGTCAAAAGGAAAATAATTAAATACATTAAAATTAAGATGTCGAAGAAATTTCTTCTGAACATGCTCTAAAACAAACTTATAGGAATCCTTATGAAGGGTGAAGCGTACTGGATGAATGCCTCCACTAGCTTCCTCCGTTCTTATATAATATAGCTTTGTTCAAGGTGAATGCATTGGCCGTTATTTGTATTCTGTCTTGAAACGTTTGATATTTAGGTATTTATTTATTTAAGAAAACAAATCATTATGGACATAACAAATTTAAGACGTTCACAACATGAGATTTACATTATAAGAAATATTACCCTCATAAGAGAGAAGAAGAGAATATACTTAATATATTATAATAAAAAAAACATTTATTAGTACAATAATTTTATACAGAAACATAAAATTTCGAATACAAAATACATTATTATGTATTGTTGTTTTAATTTAAGAAAACGCAATTTTTTGTAGTACTTGTTCCACTTTTAATCAATAGATTAGGACCGGTTTCGTCCGCCGCAGAGGGACATTTTCAACTATACATTATACGAGTATGTCACCGAAAATGTGTACGTCTTTGGGGAGCGCATTGACTAGTCTGGCACCCCTTGCTAATAGTGCCTGATAGGCTTGACACGAGGAAACGGTTCCGATCCAGAATAAATCGTGGCTGCGACCACGTAGGTAATCTCATGTAAATTCAAATTCTTTAGGACACCAGGATTGGAAACCATCCCTCGCGATAACAGTCAAAAATGTTTCAAGAGCAGAAGAGACCTACGAGATTCAAGTGAGTGAAAACTAAGCATGTCTTGTAGAAAGGCAGTCGGAAAATAATCATTTGACGAATTATCGAAAGGAAAATAGCTATATCTCTTAAAATAAAGACATCGAAGAAATTTCTTCTGGACGCATTCTAGGATTCTAGCTTATAGGAAACTTCATAAGGACACCATATTATCGACCCATTATAGAAGCAACTTATCATAAATCAGCGGCTTTCAAACTGTGGCGTCCACATTCCGGAGGCGCCAAGCATTCACAGAGCTTACACTAATTTAGCAGAACTCTATTATAATATTAATTGTATTAAACAATCCCACAAGGTTTTTCTCGCCGTCATTAGATTGACAAGAGGTAGAACCATACCTAGAATTAAGAAGTGTTGACTTGAATTGGATAACGATCCACTACTGGATGAAGGCCTTCCCTAGCGCCCTCCGCTCTTCTCGGTCCCCAGTTCTTAACTGCCACATACATCCACTGAAATTTATGAGTTTATTTAACCAGCGAATTTATAGCTTCCATGTGGACGTTTAGTGCTCCTCGAGTACCGCTGTATGACGGCATTTGTCCAGGTACTGTCCACTCGCTGAGCGACATGTCCAGCCCAGAAGTTTCTCATTTATTGGCGATGTGGTGATTCTTTCTTTTTCATAAGCATAAACAGTTCCGATAAATCTCAATGAACTGTTATTCAGTCGATTACACGTCAGATTAACTGGCAACGCTAAAAACGGATTCGATAACTGATGATAAATCCATCTGGCGACGTCTCCCCGTTTCAGTTTCAGTCGGTCGCTTCAGTATCTGCGTTCACACATCAGTTTAACTATCAACTCGACCGAAACGGAGACTGAACATACAACTAAACTGATCGTTTAAAAGGACTTTTATGATCTTCCGTTTCGTCTTTTTTTATTAAGCGCGCTAAAAGGTGCGAATTTCAAACACAAACATCAAACTGGTTCTGTATTTTTTGAAGTTATACGTCTTTAGGCGCGTTTGGAAAATCAGATCAGAGTGTATTTTTGGCATGTGACATGTAACACATAATATATTAATTCACACAAAAAAAACGCACTCGATTGGATTCGAACCACCGATTGTTCGGTTATCAGCCGAACGCACTAGCTTTACGCCAAGGTATGGTACTGCAATCGTGACGATTATACAGTATAATATTATGGTTTAGAATTGTTCCGTTGCCTAGGCAGCGAATTTATTATTGTCTGCCATTTGCAATTACTTACGTAAACAAACTATTAAACGTCATAGTGGCAGTTGTTACTTTAAAAATAAAAACAACGATAAATAATTATATAATTTAGTAATATAAGTTAAAGTGTATAGAAATAAACCAGCGGCGTTCCAATAAGCGGTCCTTTTTCTTGAGTGTGTAATTTAACTAGATAATTAAGAACTAGTCGAAGAATCTAGTTTATTACAAGTTTTTTTTTGTTTTGTTACGTCAAAGAAGTATAACTTCTAACGCACGTACATAAGTACACACACCGACTTTTATTATTATTATTATTATTATTTGTTTCTTTATTAAACACTACAACAGGCAGTGAAGCCAAATACTAGTGGTAAAACTCCCAGGCATGAGGAATTTACATATTAGATTATGTAAATATATTTTGACCTCACCGGGATCGAACCCAGAGCTTCGGGATGGAAGGCCAGTGATTAATCACGAAGATGATGTACCTATCATAACGGTGGTAACTGTGTCATAATATTATTATGAGGTAAGTATTTCAAAATTATGTAATTTTTTACCATTCAATAATTAATACTAAAATGTTTTTTTAAAAAATGTTGGATAATGCCCCTAAAGTATGTACAGCGATTTTTGCTAATCTTTACCGACTCATTTAACCATGAAAAAGGGAAAAAAAATATTAATTAACAAGCCAATAATAAATAAGGGTTAGTTATTTTGTTTTGTTTGCAAGACCTCGGTATAATGTTATTATTAGGTAAGTAAGCAGTTACAAAATGCGAAGGAAAAATGTTTTTTTAGTATTTATTTACTAATAATACAAAATTTTCCCTTTGTAATTTCAACAGATTGCCCCAATTTACTCAACATTAATAATATTATTTGACTTGTTTTGCTGGCAATCAATCACTGGCTGTTTGCCACGTGTAACGTCACGTGCGAACGATTCAGCGTGGCGTGTGTTTGCCGTTTACAAGGGTTGAACGTTGAACGCGGAAATAGGGTTGCCAATATATAGAATATCGCCATTCGCTACCTGAAAGCAACCCTGAGATAAAGTTGAATAATTACAAGATAAAGAAAACTTTTTATGTACCACGTTTTTAAATTTTCTGTTGAATCATAATATAAACTTGACAATTCTATGTATTAATAATTTAGGACAAATAAGGCAATTGTCAACAAATCATTTTTTTGCTATTTTGCAACAAACAAACAATTAATATAGAATACTGAAATGTCATTTTGATTTCCATAGTAACGCACGTATATATTAATAATTTAGTTGCTAGGACCACCCCCTTAGCAACCAATAATAGTGGATTGGATTACGGATTTATTCCGAACTAACTTTTCATACAAAACAGAATTAACTGAAAATTAATTCAATTCTACTTAAAGATGGCTAAAAGTATTAAAAGAATGCATTGGCATCGTGTTCTGATATATTCTAAAATTTTCAAATGTCTAGCTAGTCAGCAAGTTAGATAAAAATCGATTGCAAGATTTGTACTGGATAAACAACCACCGGACAAACAAGAATACGAGCTAAGAAAAACGTGTTAAAAAAAACGATTTTGAGATAAGTATTGCTATTGTAATACCTACCAGTGACGAAGGGTGGAGGTAGGCTGATAAGATTAGACATAAATATTGCACACTTAACTTTGTTAAGCATACTTATTTGTTTCCATTGAACTAAGAATACAATTTGCAGATGGTATTGCTTAGTTTTTAGAATTCAATTAAACCCTGCCTAAAGCAAACCATAATAGTTTAGGTATGTTTCAGGCGATACGACAAAATAGTGCATACTTATTTGTTTTCGTTTTATTAATAAATACATAATATTATTACAGATGGTGTAGGTTGGTTTTTGAAGTTATACTTCTTTTGGGGCGTTTGGTAGACAGTGAAATTGAGAGCTGCGCGCGCACACGGTTACGAAAGTGCGCGACAGTATGAAGTTAGATGCGAATCAGTCAGCTGTGTACAAACGTGAGTGCCTTCGTCTCTAAGCTATCAATCCGTGTAAATATGTTTTATCTGAGGCAATTAAAATTCCGTCAACCATGAGGAATTCCTATGGACCAATGGTGAGATGAACGGCCCCTCGATGGCCGAGCAGCTTACGCGACGGCTTATAGTGTCATGGGTCCCAGGTTCAAATCCTGGATCTGGCAAATACATGTATTGTTCTTCAATCTGTGTTTGAGTCAGAGTATGGACCTAATAGGTTGAGCAAGTGGCTAACATCCATTTCTAGTAAAAACAATATTCTGTTATGGGCGCAAATGCTCTAACCGAACCTAACCGAAAAATAAATATTTTTTTTTAAAAACAGTACATGTTTCACGCGCGTATAAATAATCTTACTCCCTACTTGATTTATCGTTTGTCAATTTATGGCTACGGCCGTATATTGTAGCTTAGCCACTGGAAAATGCCAATAGAAATGGTGTATTTCAAAAAAATACTACCTTATTCTTAGGTCAATAATTATTATAAAGCAATCATTATTCGTAAGATATTTATCACATTTGAATGGTCAAAGACATCGCTTATAATCAGTATCTTTGGAATTTTCTTCAAATGTGTTAATCGTGCCCACTTTTTAAATAATAAAATGCATAATTCTTGTCAAATTTGGGATCACAAAGATTATACTTAAAATATTTTTTTTTATCGTAAATATGTCACTATAATACAATGTTAACATTAATTTTACTAATGGTTTTGTAAATGCGTTTAAAAATTAATGAATATAAAAAAAATTTAACACCACTGCACAAGGATATGTCTATATTCTAAAACATTAGAGCGAGAGGTTTAAAAGAATACTATTTTATGTAATAAAAATACTTTATGCAGTCATCTAATGTTTAAAATAAAATATAAAGGATAATAAGGCATCAAAATTATATAAATAGATTATCTACAGCGTTTAAGGAATGTCCAGGGTTATGCTCTGAAAATACCATTAAAGCTCCATTTTGACCTACGCTAAGGATGTGGGCTGACCTGTGAAGGCCCATATTTATGATCTTATTAGGATCGGACATGGCAAAAAAATGGTAAGATATATCAAAATTCATCCAGCGGTCAACGCGTTGTACATACCTGTTATAAAATACGGTCATTAGCAGTTTCTATACAGTGTTTATTAGATCGCAAACAGCTGATATATTGTATAAGTTTAGTATGTCTTGGTATATTTTTTGTTCAAGACAGTTTTTATAATAATATTATATATATGTAAATATATTATGTAAACACGATTAAAGAATTAAGTATGAATTATCCATTGAACATAATTTACATTACCTATTATCTACTTATTATATAACTCAGAAAAGCGTATTTTATTAATAAGTAAATTATTAAGTCAAGACGTTCACAACATGACATTTAGAAACGAATAAAAATTATTTCTTCTTTCGACCATGTCCGATCCTAATATGATCATAATATGGGCCTCCACAGAGTAGAGGGTTGTATTAACAGATTTTGTTTTTTACGAGAAATGGATGTCAGCCACTTGCTCAACCTATTAGGTCCATACCCTGACACACACGAATTGAAAAACAATATTTGTACTTGCCAGCCCCAGGATTCGAACCTGGGACACACGGCGTTATAGTCCAACGCTTAAGCCGCGCGGCCACCGTGGCTGTCATTATTTGGATATTTGGGTGATATTATTTAAACAGTAGATATTATATAAAAGTCTATAGATGGATGTATATTTTGATGAAATTGTTCGCAGAGTGAAGCTAGGCTGGAGTGCTTTTGGTCGCCTGAATAATGTCTTCAAAAGTGACCTCCCACTGTGCCTAAAGCGCAAAGTGTTCAACCAGTGCGTGCTTCCCGTAATCACATATGCGTGTGAAACATGGACCCTAAGTAAAAGAGAGATCCAGAAACTTAGAGTAGCACAGCGTGGTATGGAGAGATGCATGCTGGTCATAACGCGAAAGGACAAAAAGAGGAATGAGTGGATAAGGGAACAGACAAGGGTTTGCGATGTTATAGAGTTTACTAAAACCCTCAAATGGAAATGGGCTGGGTACATAGCTTGAATAAGGGACAATCATTGGACAAATTTAGTCATCCAGTGGTATCCAATAGGTATAAAACGTCCGCAAGGTAGACCTAGAGGCCGCTGGATCGATGAAATGATAAAGTTCTGCGGAAGTAGGTGGCAACTCAACGCATAGCTAAACAGACCCTATTTTAAGAATTTATAAAACAAGCCTACCTATATACTCATCTCACGCAGGTGGATTATGTCAATATCCGAAGTGATTTGGTTCTACAGAGTTATTGCCCTCCCAATTGGCATTACCAATGGCAGGTTAGTTCTGCATCTTGGGAGAACAAACAACTGATGTTCACGATTTCTAAGATAGTTATCAGGGACATACAGGTCAATACTACCAAGAATGGCGAAGTTTAAGCTACAGTATGTGAGCATACCGGTAATGTTCGGCGGAAATACGTGGCAGCGAACGTCACAGGATCGAGAGAGTTGGAAGAAGCTTGGGGAGGCTTTCATCCAGCAGTGGATTGACCCCGGCTGATGATGATGATGATGTGAGCATACCTAAGAGGAAGTCAGTTGGATAAAGCCACGTATAGTATCCATACAACCTCAAGTAAAGGAGTCTCAAAAAATTATTTTGAACTCGCTCTACCATACGGTCGTATTTCAACTAATGCGGGGCCCAAACACTCTTAAGTCGGCTACAAACTAAAGAGTTATAGAGAATTTTTGTTCTACAACCCTCGATGGTTCTTGACCTTCTCCAAATACCAAGGCACCATTGTTGTCAATGATTTTATCAATTTTATTTATTTAAATTAGGCATTATTATATCATATAACTCGTTCAAGGTGAATGCATTGCCCCTTATTTATATTCTGTCTTGAAACGTTTGATATTGGCATGAAACAATCCAATCATAAATCAGTGGCTTTCAAACTGTGACGTCCACGTTCCGGAGGCGCCAGGCATTCACAGAACTGACACTAATTTAGCAGGACTGCGTTATAATATTATTAATTATTGTATTAAAGAATCCCACAAGGGTTTTCTTCAACGTCTTTTGATTGACGAGAGTTTGGACCATATCTTAATTCAAATTTATTTGTTACTTACAGTGAATATTGCAAATTATAAATTTAAGACGTTCACAAAATGACATTTATAAAAAAAACGGAATAGTATTAAACAGTGTAAAGAAGAAATAAATATATACAGTACCTATCACAAAATGAAAAGTAAAATAAAAGGTACAAAAATTATAAAAAATATTAATTATAAAGGATAGAAGCACACCAAGTGAACTAAGTGGACCCTATTTTAAGGGGACGTGTCTAACACCCATCCTCACGTAGGTGGAATATATCAACATCAGAAGCGATTTGGTTGAACAGAGTTATTGTCCTCCCAATTGGCAGGCTAGTTCTGCTCCTTGGGAGAACAACTGACGTTCTCGACTTCTAAGATAGTTATCAGTTAACTTGAAGACTTGAATTGGGTAACGATCGATTGTTGGATGAAGGCCTTCCCTAGCTCCCTCCACTCTTCTCGGTCTCAAGTTCTTCGCTGCCGTACATTCACCGAACTTTATGAGTTCGTATATCCATCGGCCCTGTGGATGTTTAGTGCCCCTTGGGTACCACTGTATGACGGCATGTCCATTTCATTTGCTTAGCGTACTCTTGTCTGCTTCCTTATCCATGTTCCATGCTCCATCGATACGTATTATATATCGATTTGAGACGTTTTATACTATAATTCAAAATATTATTATATTAATTATTATTAATTGGTGAAATACGTCAATATTTTGATGGCAATATTCAACCTCGGCACCACTGTTATTAACAATTAATGAATCTACAATACGAAATTACTTCCGGATTATTAAATGTTGCCAGTTTTACCTTTGTCATACTATTATATTATTCTTCATCTTTCTTACGGTTTACTTTGACATTATTGAGAGTGAAGGAATTTGCCACTGGGTTAACTAGACGCCAGGACAAGTGGGCGCCGCACTGTCGAATGAAATAACATTCATTAAGGCTATACTTCATCTGAGACATGGTCTAAAACGATCGTGGCTACGCGACGTGCAGATTGTGCGTGACGCGTGACGAACAAAACATAATTTGTCAAAAAATTCAACATGTGTCGATGTAATGTTATGTTTATTGTTATTTAAGTAAAAATAATAATATATTCATTGACATGTTTTGTTTTTCGAGTAAATACGTAACGTGTTTTAGTCATCTTTACACTATTTAAGAATTAATTACTCCGATGCCATCACAAAACAAATTTACGTGCTCACAGGTCGACTATCGCTCTCCGATTGGCAACGCGTGCCAAATTAAGTCCCACCTATTGGTGAAAATTATTTGCCGTTTCACTGAAGTATGCTCTGAATAATAGTTCGTTACGTTTGATACTGAAAGTAGAGAAGGAAGTTTACTAGTTTCTATCTACTACTTATAGGCCATCCATGGACTGAAAAAGTGTGCCATACTTAGCTTATCTTTTCTGTTCATGGAAATATATTTTCACAAAGTATATTATAAGCATCTGATCGTATCGGTTTATACCATACACTTACACTTATAAATTTAGTGAAAATATATTTTCATGAACAAAAATCATAAGTTTAGTATGGCACACGGATCTAAACCGCATACAGTTTCTGTCCATGGATGGCCTCTTAGTATATATTTTTTCCGACCATGTCCGATCCTGATAGGATCATATGGGCCTCCACAGAGTAGAGGTTTGTATTAACAGATTTTGTTTGTTACGAGAAATGGATGTCAGCCACTTGCTCAACCTATTTGGTCCATACACTGACTCACACACAAATTGAAAAAGAATATGTGTACTTTTGCCAGACCCAGGATTGGACCCAGACCCAGACCTGAGACCCACGGCGTGATAGTCCAACGCTTAAGCCGTGCGGCCACCGTGGGTGTCAGTAGTAAGTATAGTACCTACTTAGTATAGTATAGGTAAATCGTTTTACAGTGGCACCATGGGTACGGCAAATGCGGCTTGCAGTTGTAGTGGTATTGTTTGCTAGCATTGAAGCAGGCATTGTCGCAAGCAAATTCAATACACGCGCGAATCGCCTATGGTGCCACTGTAGAATGATTTACCTATAGTAACATAATGTTTTTTTTTTATTGCGGATTGAGAATTATTATGCCTGATGCTTTATATAAAAATAAAAAATCTTTCTTCTCATTTGGAGCTTACCTAATTAAACATATTCACAGTTAGGGAATCCAATCCCGAGATCCCGGGATCCCGAGCTATTTTCGATACCTATGGGATTGATAAACATAATCCCGGAATTTCGGGATTGATTTTTTTATCAATTTTTATGGAAAATATAACAGAAAAAATACTTTTAATACAAAATAACTACATTAGAAATAAACTGAGTTTGAATGAAGTTTGATGTGTAGGTTGCCGATTCATTTTATTTTTTCACATAGATTATTAAAAATGAGAAAGATTGGTAAAAAAACAATGCTTCGCACTTTTAACAAAGTAATTCCACCATGATATCATACGTTTTACGGCAGTTTCATATTTGGCTGACTAATTAGATTTATGAAGCGGAAAGGCCATAAGTACGCCATGATTATTTGCTTTACTATTTTAAATCTAGCTGATCTATTCATTATGTCTTTACTATCAGAAATAGCAATCTCATATTAAATTCACATTATTATTTAAATTACAATATTATTTACTCCATTAAACTTGTGTATTTCCAAGATTTAACGTATACAATATTAACAATAAATGTCTTAAATAGTATAAATTATACTAGATTTATTTTTGACCGATTTTATCAATGTTATTTGTAAATATAAAAATTTTATATTAACAATGGAAAAAATCCCAATCCCGGGATTGTCAAATTGTAATCCCGAAATCCCGGGATCAGAATTTTGGCTCGGGATTGGATTCCCTATTCACAGTATACAGTTTCATATACCCTGGTTCTCTTGTAACTCGACATAATGATATTACAGAAGAACTCAACAAGAGAATCATGTCTGCGAATAAATGCTACTTTGGCCTGTTAAGACATTTCAAGTCCCGCATACTATCTCGACGAACTAAAAGCACTCTTTACAAGACACTTGTAAAGCCAGTGCTCACCTACGCATCGATAACCTGGACATTAACTCTGCGAAATGAACGAGCCCTGAACATTTTTGAAAGAAAAATTCTCCGCCGTGTATATGGACCGATCAGGGACGGCACCAATTGGAGGAGAACATATAATGCTGAGGTCTACGGGCTATACGAAGATTGTAGCGCAGTTCAATCAATTAAGATTGAGAGACTGCGATGGCTAGGTCATGTGCAGCGTATGAATGACAATGAACCGGCAAAGAGAGTGATGTCCGGCAATCCAATCGGGCGTAGAAGAAGATAGTTGGATGGAGCTGCCAATGACTGCCGTGTTCTAGGGGTACTAAATTGGAAAGCGGCCACACTGGATAGGGACAGGTGGAGGGAGCTGTTGGAGGAGGCCAAGACCCACACCAGGTTGTCGCGCCCCTGATGATGATGACAACTTAATTATTATTTACGTGTCTTTATTTAAATTCTCACCATGTATTAAATAATATATTAATAATAATAATAATATGTATGTAAGTATTAAATATAATATATTTTTTAATTAGTATCGATAATTCACAAACGTATATTGGTTTTCGAATTTCATTCGATTGAATAGCGCCCAGTTGTCCAGGCGCCGAATCATCCTAGACTCAGGAATATCCAGCGACAGAACACAGAATTAATGGGAACTGAAATACCTAACGGGTGTAGAGTAACAGCCAACTCATCTCGAGTGTGAAAGGATATGGGATAAACTTAAACACGTGTCAAGAATACGTCATTCTAAGCTTGTCCTTCGTTCTGACAACTGCTCTAGATTTATGCAGACGCTCATTCAATATTTTTGTAGTTGAGGGTTGCAACACACACTATTGTACATCTATAATAGTAAGTATATTGTGTTTCATTTTCATAGGACACTCACATATTCAAAACCCTGCTTCAAAATAGATTGTATTGTTGTATATATAGCCTATCTGAATTATATTTTATTAATCTAAATCTTTTATTAGTACATATTCTACAGCCATATTATGATGTAGTCTTGTAGCGGATCCAGTATTGAAATTAACACGGAGTATAGATATGTTTAAAGTTTGGAAAACACTGTATTACATAATACACGATTGCCTAATTTACTAATCAGTATGTTCCCGTGCCAGGCTTCCGTTCCTCTGGTGCCAGGCACCTGTCTCTAAACACGTGGATTTTCGGTGTTATTATAGTAAAGTTCAGTTGTAAATAATAATAATATGACAACCGAATAACAATGGTTGCCAAAACAACCAAACGTCCACTTTATTGGCTCTGAATTTTGACGAAATCGTTCACTTCTTGATATTATTAATATTATATTATATTTTACTATGTAGGTATAGGTCTGTTACCGAAAGTTGAGGCGATCACAGATTCGAAAGTTTGTGTGGATTCAGTGACGTCCCGTGGGGGTAGGTATCGTCCGAGCTCGTTTAAACTCAGCCACCCAATATATTAATGTTGTTAACAAAGGAGCAGACACCCCCAGAGTAGAATCTAGCGCCGCTTTGATATTGGTTGGACTGGAGCCTTTCAAATGAAAGTATTGTATCACATAACAATGACCAATTTTTCCCATGTTTACAAATTCACTGAGAGCGTTCACTGTTGATGGCTGACAAATAATTACTGAACAATGTAGCGTCGTCAAACTTCAAACTTAGGCTTTATAAGGTTGGGACTTTCTATCATGGTCATTATTTTCAACTGCTATCTATACGTCAGGTCGGGTACTTCTGGGACTATCGGTAATATATAGAAATAGCTACCTATACTTGATAATAACAGAATTTTCGTTCCATTAAAAAATTCAGCTCACTGGTTGGAAACATAATGTATTAATTAGGTACTATAAAAGTTTTAATAGGACTTTATTTTTTTGTCAGGTTCGCGATGTCTAGTTAACTTCCGTTGTCCTTGGACGTCACGATCTTGGTGAACAGCAATGACACGTGTATACCTAATTTTAAATTTATCCAAATATATTTGCGAGTTTTGGAAGTAGTGAAGTGTAATTTTAAATGTAGGTACCTATCTGAAACCAATATTGTCTATTAAACCAGAGGTGACATTTAAATTAGATTTAGTGGTATATATTTTCTTAGTAATGTATCCATACAACACGTCATTTCTTAGATATTGGACCCATGAAAGGATGATAAAAAATACTCTATAAAAAAATGGGGCGGCATTTTGGCACTGCCTAGGGACGGCATTTTATGGATTAGTGTATTTTTGAAAAATTCTGTATCCTTTTACAGGCTGTTCCTTTTTTGATTAGTTCAATTTTGTTTTCCTAAATCAAAACAAAGAATCTCATTTTTTAAAAGTCGATTTAAAAATTGGAAACAACCTGTTTTTTTTATTGGTTAAAATTATTAATAACCATGTCCTTGCTTTTTCGTAAAAGGTGGTTGGGAATCGAACCCAGAATTATCGGGTGGAAGGCAAGCGCCTTACGCACTGCACCACGAGAGCCGCCGAAACATCCTGTTTGTAAACAATGCGTTTGTGAGTATTCTGGTTGCCTCAACTTTCGGTAAGGGGGGCAGTCAGGCAGTGGCATCCCGTGAGGTTAGGCAGGTCATGCGTTGCTTCGGGGAGGCAAACGAAGTAGGTAACGAATATTATAGCTTTTGAGTGCAGTGGTGATTTTCCGTGAAACAGACGATTCGTCGAAGTGTCGGCTCTTAGGTTAAAAGATAATGGCAAAATAACCATTCAAAATCCAGGTGACATATCCTATTTTTCCATTAAAACTGTTCACAGAGGGTCTTCAAAGCCTGTCAAGACATACACGTATCCAGAAACACCTCTGTTTGAGATTGAGACTATGTTTCGTGGAAATACTATAATCAGCGCTCGGAATAGAGCAGAACGCACTGGAGCGCCGTTCCGGTTCGTGAATTCCTCGAGAATGCCGTTCCGTCTTGTGGAATCCTCGAATATACCGTTCCTTCTTGAGGAATCCTAGAAGATAGCAAGGTGTCTCGTAAAATTCTCGAGCCTCATCAGAATATTTCATAATATGGCGTTCCGGTTCAAAATATTTTGAAAAAATAATAAAACAATTATCTTTCTATTAAATGATGATTTTACTGGTTGAAAATCCCTGATTATTGTTCCTACATAATTCAATTTCAATTCAATTTATTTATTTTTACATATTGTGGACATTACAAATTATAAGTTTAAGACGTTCACAATATGACATTAAAAAAAAAGAGATAGATAGTATGTTATTAAACAGTAGAAATATGTACATACAAAAATATTAATTATATAGGTACATGGAAATACACCGGATGAGTTAAGCAGACCCTATTTTAAAAATTTATAAAATAACGTCCACCTATACTCATCCTCACGTAGGTGGAATATATCAACACCCGAAGCAATTTCGTTGAACATAGTTTTCGCCCTCCCAATTGTACCAGTGGCAGGTTGGTTCTGCACATTGGGGGAATAAACAACTGATGTTCTCTATTTCTAAGATAGTTATCAGGGACACACAGGTCAACACTGCCCAGAATGGCAGAGTTCTCGTTTATACCTCGTATAAGTCGAAAAAAAATCGTAGCTAAATAAAGATTTCTTCTAAATTGCAAACTGCAGTATGTAAGCATGCCTAAGAGAAAGTCAGTTGGATAAAGCCATGGATAGTATATGTACAACCTCAAATAATATTTCGATACAAATGGGTGCCACAATTAGCCAAGTTAAAAGTTTGTTCCTAGAAATGCATCGAGCTAGGTATGTTTTTTCCCAACAATGATTTTCTAGACTACCCATGTGTCTAATAATAAAAAATAAAAGTTTTTATTGAAGAAAGCACCTTAGATTTATTACTCTCTTCAGTTTTCATAATAAGACAATATGAGATAATAGTATATTATTATAACAATGTTTTTTTGCATGCAGACAAGATCACAAAATACATCATATATTAAATTTAGGGTACCTGGTATTATGGGTATAGACTATAGAGAATATAGAAGGACGTAGGGTAGACGGTTTGTGAAATACAAAAGTATCATGATGCAATCAATCCACTTTTCTAATATCACGTCATTCTTATAATACTGTAATATATGCAATGGAGGATACAGGTAGGTGTATATTGGTATATTATATTATAATCAAATTATTAATGAAAATAGTTTTTTATTATTATTTAAAAATTATCTTGGTAATGGCTGCCTTCTAAATTTTTCACGTTTTTAATACTAAGCTTAAAATATATTGCATACATATTTAAAAATAGAATTTTCACCTATTTATTACTAAACTTAAAATAATGTCGATATTGCATATTTTGAAAAAATGTATCAGGCTCGCATAGAACCCTGCAGGTAGATTGTTTATGAAAAAATAACAATGCCTTCTACAATTTTCTCCTATTTTTGATTTGCCTTTTTAAAAAAAAAAGTATTAGGCTTTCATAGAACCCTGCAGGTAGATTGTTTTTGAAAAAATGGCAATGTCTTTTAGAATTTTCACCAAGATTACAATAATATTCATATCCCATATTTTGAAAAAAATGTATCAGGCTCGCAAAGAACCCTGCAGGTAAATTGTATATGAAAAAATGTCAATGTCGTCTAGAATTTTCACCTAGCTTAAAATAATATTCATATCGCATATTTTGAAAAAAAAGTATTAGGCTCGCATAGAACCCTGCAGGTAGATTGTGCATGAAAAAATGACAATGCGTTCTACAATTTTCACCTATTTTTGATTTGCCTATTTAAAAAAAAAATTATTAGGCTCTCATAGAACCTTGCAGGTAGATTGTTTTTGAAAAAATGTCATTGTCATCTAGAATTTTTACCTAGCTTAAAATAATATTCATATCGCATATTTTGAAAAAAACGTATCAGGCTCGCATAGAACCCTGCAGGTAGATTGTTTTGGATAAAATGTCATCGTCTTCTAGAATTTTCACCTAGCTTAAAATAATATTCATATCGCATATTTTGAAAAAAATGTAACAGGCTCGCATAGAACCCTGCAGGTAGACTGTGCATGAAAAAATAACAATGCCTTCTACAATTTTCTCCTATTTTTGATTTGCATATTTTGAAAAAAATGTATTAGGCTCGCACAGAACCCTGCAGGTAGATTGTTTTTGAAAAAATATCATCGTCTTCTAGAATTTTCACGTAGGTTAAAATAATATTCATATCGCATATTTTGAAAAAAATGTATTAGGCTGGCATAGAATCCTGCAGGTAGATTGTTTGTAAAAAATGGCAATGCTTTCACCTATTTATAAAATAATATTGATATTCCATATTTAAAAAAAAAGTATTAGGCTTTCATAAAATAGAGCTCATAGATAAGGTAGATTGTTTGTGAATGAAATATAAAATTTTCACAATGTATTCTACTTTTCAAATATTCAAAACATTCTTATCGATGCACTGGAAAATGTATTAGGCACTCATAAACTTATGTAGGTATATTGCTTTATAATCAATTAAAGAAAATTGTGTTTGATTATTTTTTAATAGTTACCATGGCAATTTCTTTATAATGAATAATGACATTTTCATACTAAGAGGAATGTACTACAAAAAAAAATTGCGTTTTATTAAATTAAAACAACAATACTAGGCGAATGTATTAGGTTCTTATAAAATCCCTGTAGAGTGTAGTTAGTAGATGGTTTATGAAATACAAAAGTAGATATCATGATACTATTTACTTTTAGAATATTCTCTACATTCTTATAAAGGCTCTGGAAAATGCCTTAGTCGGCTCGCACATCGGAACTCGTCTTGCCTAAAAACGCATCGAATACGTCGATGTGACGTCATCGTTAGTTAACGAAACATAACATGCGTTGCCAAATGGAGCTTCGCAGATTGACCGAATGCAACTGATTCGTCTGAAAAAAACATCTGGCTGTTGCATCTTTCTCAGGCACCGAGTTGGAGGGTCGAAGTCACAAAGAAACACATACGAATTGGTCATTCCTATACCGGTTTGCCGATCACCGCATTGAAATATCAATACGTTTCGAAGGCTATACACGACTGTCACTAGATGTGCGAGGTTGTGTCATGCAACACTGGCCTCAGGCCTATGGCTCTCAGGCACACGAGGCGAATTGTGATGTGCAGGCGGCTTAAGCACTCATACAACCTATGCAGGTGAATATATTGTTTTATTTGTTTATTTTTTATACACAATTTCACCTCTGCTAACGCATTAGTTTTTGAGATAGGGAACTGTTAAAATAAATCATTTAACCAAGAACCTGCTTTTTGTTTGATTTATATAAAATATGTAATCAAATTCACACCACGGGTACCGCGTTTATAGGGTGGGTCAAGTATAATTATTATTAGGACGATGCTTGTTCGAAAAGCCAAGCTTTTGCCAAACGTGCCGTTATAGTAAATAAGTTGAAAAACACTGGCTTAGATGTATGTAAATGTTGGTTTTCTTCGCGTTGATTTTCAAACCAACGCGAGAGAAGTTGTTATGCAACCTGTCGATTGTCTCTTGAATGCCCTCGATTGAGTTGTCGAATAGGACAGCGTCATCGGCGTATTCCAGGTCGCATAGCTTCACCGTGGGGGAAAGACAAAAATAATATCCTAGTAAAAAAAATCAGAAAATCACTACTTATCTAAATGTCTTGTGAATATTAACCAAACATAATGAGAAAAAACTGTTTAGTGTTGCCGCCAAGCTAATAGATATTTTCCGGTTACTTATTGTTAACACTAGTAACTAAGCGTAAATTATGAACCAATCAAATCAAGCGTCAACACGATCACGTCGGTAGGTAGCTGAATCGTTCTGAGCAATTACTATTTGTAACAGACATCAGACGATTGCTCACGATGATTGTTGAATCCGCTGGTGTAACTAGGCCTTTTGATAGGTGTAGTACTATCTGACGAAGCCAAGGGAAAAAATAAAGGTATATTATCATGTGTGATCATGAATCATGCGATTAGAAAAACCGTTTAATATTCGAAAACATCCACCCGGAAGATTTGCTACCTGCGTCAGCCAATTGATACATAACTCCATAATTCTTCAAACAGTTTATCTTTTATGTCTGAGGATCAAGATCACCTTGAAATTCTGACATCTTTTGAGTGACCTCTTTCAGAGCAGAGTGAATGCTTGACTGGTTCGTCCTGTGCTGTCCTAGAAATACGAAGCATTTGACACAACTCGAAAGCATCTATTGCCATCAGGGTTCATGACTTGACACCGTAAAAATATGGAGAACACTATTGTTTGCACAAGTGTCATTTTCGTGCCATCGTATTTTTCACAATCGTTTATTTCTGCTTCACATCCGCCTTTTCCACAGTTGGTGAATTCAAGATATACAATATCGACACCTACGAAAAAGGTCAGAACAGCGTTTTTGGCTATTTTGACTCAATTGCCTTTATATTAAATAATTTTTAAGATAATCGAAAAAGAAAAATGTCAATCAACTAAAAAATATGATTCCAGCATTAAAAATAACGTTGTGGTGTCATTAAAATATATTATAATCGTACTACTGAAAAGTACCATTTTGGAGTTCCGATCTTATACATAGGTGTGTTAATATTGTCCACCATTTTTAGGTTTCGGAGTATAGGTACATGCTGCTGGTAGAAGGTTAGCCAGTAATAAGGAAACCGCATTTGTGACTCTCTTCCTCTACCCGGTGTAGCAGCTCCGTGAGTTCTCCTTCATGGTCAGCGATTAACGTGGTCAAACAGTAAATAAAACAAAAAATGTTCGCGTTTTTATGTACTTATATATTTATTTTATGCGTAAAAGAGAAAATACAAGTGCCCAAAAAAAAAATTAAAAACAGCAACGATAAACTACCAACGGGTGATAAAAAAAATACTACAAAATAATAGATACAAAGTGATAATTATTTCAATATTCATTACTATACCAAATTTCACAAATAATTCTTTTCTTTTTTTTATTTATCAATTTTTTCCCCTCACTAAAATAACATTAAAAGAAAAGAACAAAAAAAGAAATAATTATAAAGAAAAAAAAACATAATTACAGCCAGTGGTATTGTACAAAATGCTTTAGGTCTAATCAATACATAATTGTTAATATAAATACAATATTCAAATAATTTTTTTTTATTCCCTATATAATTTTATTACAATATTATGACAAGTCTATTTTCAAATACCGACAAGTCGAAAATCTACTATTTGTGATAAACTATGCGTTTTTGTTGTAAGCATTGAATGGTTTAAAACACTCCCGTTTCTGTAATATCGCCTTAGGTCACCCAGCCGATTAAATTACAAATATTTCAGTTAATACGCGTTTCGTCATAACCTTTTCTATGCCTCACGGTATTACTATGGCAGTATCCGACGGGCTGCAGATTTTTAACGACACACGTTGAATGTAGAGCAAAGCTCTTACTACAATCGCTGTAATATCGATAATTTGTGGCCCAGTATTTCATAACATATTCAAACAGATGTCACCGTGTGTTCAATTTTTTAGATTATGCAAATCGATCAACAGCGGCTAGTAATTTGAGTTTAAAGTCGAATGAGATAACTCGCTGAAGGCGAAGGATAGAATTGGTTAATACTTCAGTTATTTCTAGATTCATCAATATTACATCTAATTAAAATGTTATTAATTTCAAAATCGATAGGCATATCCAGTAAATACATTTATGATTGATAGATATCTGTCAGAATTCATTTACCCGTCATAAATTATAAATGCACATTGGCAACAGAGCGTCGTATTCCATTACGGATAAGAAAGATAGATTTAGAAGTATATGCGACAAAGAGAGACGTACTCAATTGTGAGAAAGTATCATGACTTGTAGGGCTGTTTTCATGGATCGTTTTACAGATAAAACAAATATCAAATAATGACGATGAAACCTTAGCGACATCACCGGAACGGACAGAATTTATTAACATTGTAAAAGTTTATTCCAAACTAGATCAATACGCCTCATTCTTATTAGCCGATTGCAATAAACTAAATCAAAATAAAAATTACACATCGCCATCGATTTCAGTAAATAATTGAGTTTTGTGTCAAATGTGTCAAATTTCACATAAAATACAATATATACATATTTTCTGTTGGATTTTGACAATGTGGATGGACTCATCGGTTTTTGAAATTAGGCGTCTCATTTTAGTTAATCGTAGTCTTGCGGTGGATTCTAATGATACAATAGAAGAAATTCTGACGATTGAAAGTCAAAGAACACTATCCATGATTCAAAGCTTTGAGTGAAACGATGTTATCTATTATAATAATCTTGCACTTTCATTATTAAACAAGAGGTTTTGAACGGCTTCACTCTTATATCCAACTAATGGAGCATTATAAAAGCCAGTATAGAATATCGGCGCCCACTGTGGAGCAAACATGTAGAGAAAACATCGTAAACGACTTTGAATTGGATTAGCCACCGACGTATGCTATTGTTCGATTAAAACTTACCGCACCCCCGCAATTAACATACATATATATATCTGAGATCTTTAGTCAAATTATGATATGCGTCAAGTTGATAATTTTGAAATAGGTATACAGTTTCAATAAAACTCGTCTATTGATCAATCGAAACTATTTCTATGACGTCAAAGACTGTCTTGACTCAGGTCGAATATCAGCTTCGCGCTTATCATAAATTGACCAAAGTCCGCAGATATATATGTAATTGTTTTTTTCACTAATTCGTATATTATAATATTATATTACACATTACACCCTAAAAATTAAAATTACTATTGTATATTCATTCTAATTAGAAATCTTCGATTCACCTTAGATAACTATATATATAAAAAAAATGTTTTGATAACATAGGAAAAACTTATGAGTTACGCCAATAAAAAAACAAGCAAACATTTCAGATGAAATTCATTAAAACAAAATACGCACAGTGCATTGGATTGGTTCAATGGTGACCTATGGGAGATGGCATTCGGAATAAGATATGTGTCACTTGTATTACATAATATAAGAATTTTTTGGTCGCTTTCAGCTACACCTGCACTATAAATTTTCTTGTGTCAGGACAAATTTTAGCTCCTCAACTCCTTTTTTGTTCCGTTAACGCGCTGTCAATTAAATCCCTGATCAAACAAAAATGCATGATATCATACGGTATGTAAATTAATAAACACAACTTGTCGGCTACTAAATTCAAGCTAATGACAGTCCCCTATCGTTATTTCTGTTACGACATATTTATGTAATTTAACCAATATCGTCACCATAGATGTCAAAGGAGTCAAGCCACAAATTTTGCAAAAATTAGTTAAGCACACAAAAGCATTTTAAAACCATCAAAAATGCCGTGGTCCAGGATTTGACCAACAAAACTCTTTTGACTACCACACAAGTGTGCCAACTGTGCATTTCAATATTCAGTGGTCAAGAGATATAACACATAACTTCTAAAATACTATTTTTTTTAGTTATTCACTCAAAATAATAAAAAGATAACCATCACAAGTATCTTTTATGTTCAAAGTTTCACCGTTCTATCTTTAAAAACAAAAAAATTCAATCAAGAAATTGACACACAAAATCTTTGCGCGCCGATTTCTCAGCTTTATGTTTTTGTGGATTGGCTCCCTTGACACCTACGGCGACGATATAATTACAATCAGGCATGTGAAAATATGTCATAGCGTTTTGACAAAATTGAATTAAAAAACGAAGAAATAGTTAGAATATATCCGTCCCTCAAAAGAAATATTTAGTTTTATTCATTGAATGTTTACTATACAAAAACATTATTTCGTTAAACCATCTTCGAGTCTCTATCACATTTGGCGAGTGGACAACCGCTGGACAAATGCTATCATACGGTGGTACCCGAGGGGCGTTAAATGCTGACAGGGACGTCCTAAAACCCGCTGGATAGACGAGCTCATACAGTTCGGTGGATGTGCTGGACACAAAGAACTAGGGAACCGAGAAGACTGGATAAACATAATTTATTTTCCTGAAAGTATAATCTTTGATAATAGACCCTAATAATTAAAATGTACACAAACGCCATATAATAATATAACTGCATTTTTACAAACGTATGATACAGCAACATAGCTCAATGACACTCTTTAATGTCACTTACGTCAAAAGAAAATATCAAAAACGCTTGTTAAATACAACGTAATTAACCGAGAGTTAAGTTACCTTTATGCGGCCTACCAGACAGGTGTGTTTTGGGTATGGTCGGACCAAAACAGATATAAACGTACAAACTGCGTAAAATTACAATGAACACAATCTTTATAGCTGTAAATTGATTCAACTATACCTACTTAAATCAAAACTGCAATAACCTTGGTAATGTATTCATAGGACATCGGTTAGAAACAAATTTATGTAAGTTCGCGAATTATCTGTCGAGCTATAGTCCGTAGACGGCTTAACGTGCATATTCAATATATTGACTGTTAATGGAAGATGACACTCAATATCCGAATGAGAATGTTCAGAGCCAAACATCTGTACTCAGTTAAAATTAAATGCTGCGTATTCAACGCTTGCATTCTCACAGTGCTGTTTTACGGTAGGGAGCCATTGCATCTTAGCACAGGGATAAGATGAACTTTACGGGCTCTCGTCAACAAGATGTATAGGGCGGAGCTACGGTACAATTGACATTGGGGGTACACAAAACTTTCTTTACAACAAAATGCCACGCGCCACGAGCCAATATCTTTACTTAAGCGTGTATTATTATATTGTTCATACTGTAAAGTCAAACAAAATAGTTTTGGCTACAGTTAAACACATGTAGACTTCACAGGCACGCCCTACTATCACCATAATATCCCATAAATGAAACATCATTTACGACAGCGAACAAACATAAAATTGAGTCTTACCGCAATTCATACCCCGTACAAAAGAGAGACACGGGGAATCCCCGATAGTCAGTCCTTGCAGAAAGTAAGATTAGTAGATAATATAGATTTTTTTACCTCATGAAGATGCTAATCACCCTACCGAGTGCACCAATTATAACTTACAAGTCAACCGTATATGGTGTCACTCTCCCCGTCCTGATATAATAGGGGTCGTAGAAAAAGTGACAATCACGAAACGATCAAAATATAGTGTGACGAAATTTAAAAAAGTCATTTATGGACGACCCAAATTTGTACTTCTGTATCATTTGTATCCTGACCAAGCAGGGCTGGAAGAGTGGCATCGTGACGTAAAAAAATCTACACACCCAAGGTATTGCAAATTAATTTAGTTTTATAGAACCGCAATCTTTTATCGCAACATATTTATTTATTTATATATATATTTCTAAAAAATCTATTTAGATACGTAAAGTTATTTATTAATTCTGTATAGATTTGTATTAATTGATTCACACTAAAACTAGTTCTTCCGTATTTATATCATTATTATTAAATATTAATATTATATTATCCAAACGATTTGTAGGATTTTCATCGAATATACTAGTAACATCTGTTGATAGATTGCGTAATGATTATTAACATTATAATGAAAGGTTCGGAACTATGCTAAAAAAAACTCACATACAAAATCGAAAAAAAAAATTTTAGTAACATTCAAATTGATTTTTACAGTATAGTAAGTTTATTATAATATATATTTTTTTTTGATCAACAAGTCTATGTACGTTGAAAGTTGGTACGATTTAAAAATTACAAATAATTCCACCACCTCGATACAGCGATCGGGCAACTTGATCTAGACTGCTTCTGAAAATAATAGGTACCGAATCCAATAAATCATTTCCTTCTACACGTAATCTAAGCAGCTGATATGACTTGTTGGAACCCGGTCATATAAGGCTTTGGAAACTGTAGATTTCTTCCAGTGGCGAAGGGTGTCATTCATACGAATTTGTTTTCAACTTCAGACTACAAATTGCAGATGGTGTTAGTTAGTTTTTAAAATTCAATTAAACACTGCGTGAACCAAGCCATAGTAAATAGTCAAAAAATATTCTTCCATCTATAAAATATCTACAATTAGCAACCAACAAGCCATTAACCTTTCTAACGCGGCAACTGACTTTAGTCAGCCTATACGCGCGAGTCATCCGCGCGTCAGCTGACTAAAGTCATTTCGATTTTCGTTTGCCTAGTACTCCTTTCGGCCAGGCGCGAATAATTCGAACATTGATTTAATTTATTCAGAAATCATCCTTCTCTTGACATCTGTCAATGGATAGCCTAAACTTTTGTTCTATCTAATTTAAATAAATATTTTTCGGGAGCGTGTCTTGAATAAAAAAATATCAGTCATCGGGCCAATTCAAATTTGCCGCGTATATAGTGTCTTATCGCTTCTTAGTGCATGTGCGTCGAAGACATTTGACTGACGTGTTTGTAACGATACGAGTTTGCGATATAATAAGTTATATTGTTTTTTAATGATTGAAAAACTATTTGGTGCGTAAACTGTTAAATAGAATATTCGAAATTTACATTGATCAAAGTGAATTTACAAAATATTTTTACAAAAGGAATGCTTTTGGAGATTGCATTCATTCGCCTATCTGCTATTATATTATCCGCGAGTAAATAGTTTCGGAAAATAATTTGAACAAGGTGTCATTTAAATATACCTAGGAGTCCGCGATTCAATATGTCTCTTTGTTTATCATTGATTAACATTTTTAAATACTATTTTCTGGTTATAGAATTAGGTGAAACAGACAAAAATTATTTATTTACCCTAGTTATCAGCCATTTATAAAGAAAAGACACGAACAATCAGATGCCCGTTCCCGCATAAATGCGGAAATTGTCGTATTACGCTACACCAGGTCCCGCGCTACTGAATTTTTATACACTGCGCGGCAAATCATCGTCTGCTGGTGGGAGACAGACACTTGAGAATTATTTTTTTCGTAACACTATTCAAAAGGGTTTGATTCATGACTACTATTTTTTTTTATGGAGAATTCTTCTTATATTTATAGTCGAAAATAACTCGAGTTACTTACTATCATGTCATTATAATAAAATAAGAGATTACCTATTCTAGTACCAGTGGGTCTATTCTATACTTATCGACCGCTAAAGTGATAAAGTAATAAATATTATCATACTTAGGGTAGGTTTGTATCAAAATGTTAGCACTTATTGTAACAATTACACGAAGTTGGTTTTTATTGTTGCAATAAGTGCTATATTTTAACAGCACCTATCTTGCTGCTGTTGAAATATCGCACTTATTGCAACAATAAAAACCAACTTCGTGTAATTGTTACAATAAGTGCTAATATTTTGATACAAACCTACCCTAAGTTTGATACTATTTATCACTTTAGTGTTCGATAAGTATAGAATAGACCCACAGGTTATTGAAGTAATATAATAAAAAAAAAAACAAATGAACTTGAAAATAAAATTGTGGTGACTATAAAGCATTTAGAAGTGCAAAAAGTGTTTGAAATTTAATATTTTACGAATTGTAATAGCCTAATAGGTATTCGAAAAATAAACGGTTTTGTTATAAACTATGTGTCATTCGATTCCATTCAGTTCGGGGTCAATGGTAGGTACAAACCAGGCACTGGTGGTAAGTACATTACTCTCAAATAGCCAGTAGTTCTCAAGGATGATTTATTTATACTCGACCTGCAGTGCTGCAATGTGTATGGGAGTTCAAATAAAAGTTACACAGTTTGAGATGTCCTGGATGCTATAAAAATGAGCTATTTATGACTGATATTTTTTTAACACACTCAACAAAAATGCTCATAAAAGTCATAAACCATATTATTATTCATTATGTGTATGACATATTTGTCGAAATCGTAGCCGTAGACTATAATACTGAACTGTTCTTACACTTGTTAATCTGTCATCGACGCATTAGTCCAGCACCATTTCGTAAGTGTCATGGCGCCGCTCGAGTAAGCCGGCATTTTTTCAATGAAGAAATCTTGTTCGTGATTTCTTATCAGTTTTAGGCGACGAATGTTTATTTTTAGAGTCACATAAAATATTAGGTTCTGTCATAATCATTTTTGAACTTGACTCCGATTTTTTACTACTCTATTTGTGTATGTTTGACTGACATTTATTACGATTTATTGATGCTTGAAATAACAACGCGCACTGTTGTACTAAGTCGGGATTCGTAACGCTTAGAAAGGGTTAAATCGTACCTAATTTTAGATACTTTAACGATAGAAGACTATTTTATATCTATAATGGTTTGGTTTAGGCAGGGCTTAATGAATTTAAAAACACTAACGACACCATCTGTAATAATACGTATTCTGAATTCAACGAAAACAAATAAGTATTACTGAAAAAGTGTGCACTATTTTTGTCAGAACGCTCGTAGAATGCCAAAATTATTCCAGTTTGATTCAGTCAGGGTTTAATTGATTTTTAAAAATAAATCAGCGCCACATACAATTTGTATTCTTAGTTCAATAAAGACAAATAAGTATGGCTGAAAAAGTTTAGTGTGCACTATTTATGTCAGATGCAAACAGCCATCCCCCCCTCCACTGATATCTTCATAACCATTTGATAAATACTACAAATTGATTTATTCGTGCGTATTTAAATTAGGCACAGTGACATCTATACAATTTCAATGAAATCGGCAAAACTATTTTGCCTGTAATTACCATGCCCATGTGTCACCACAGAGCGGGCTTGTATTTTAACGAGAAATGGATGTTAGTCAGTCGCTTGACTCTTGAATCCAAACACATTCAAAAACATGTGAATTCGCCAGACCCGGGGATCTAGCCCTGAGACCTACGACTTTAAAAGCCGATACATTATCTCAAAATGCAAACACCACAGGGATAGTTTGGAAAGAGAGGTAGACCCATGAATAAAGAAACAGACAAGAGTACCTATGTGAATCGTAATAGGCTGGAATTATTACATATGTAATGTTACCCAAATGACTGTCCTAAAACTGATCGGATCGACAAACATATTACGTTTGGTGGAAGTACGCGAAGCCGGAAAGAATTATGGACTCGTACAGAACTAGGGGAAGCATTAAATCACCAATTTTCGCAGAATCAATGCGATGGATTGCAAATATTTAAAAACAAAATTCAACCGCCGGCAAACCGTAAAAATATTAAATACCTTATATTGATAATTAAAATTATACCAAAAAATAATAACATAGTAAAAAAAAAACACTTAATTTATAATTCTAATATTTACAGTAGAAATTTTATCGTTAAATCAATTTACAATTTATGTATACAATAAACATTATTTTACCGAATATTTTACAATATAATTGTCCAAACACTCCGATTATTTATTTATTTGATATATAAATATAATATGTAGGAAAAAAAATTAGGAAAATTTACTTAATTTTAAATTACCTAGTAAATATCAAACGTTATATGTCAATGTTGCTATGTATAATTATAACAATATTATTGGTGTATAATATATAGGTACGTAAAAAAAGATTGATTTATACAAAAGTGTCGTTTGCCATTATTAAGAACTCGGTTGGATCGCGTTGTGTGTTCGTTTATCAAGCGATGTATTCGTAAAATCTTACAATTTATACGCAACACGGCATACACTGCTAAGTTTCAAACTACACGAATAGGCTTTACCCCAATACACTACATTTTGACGGGTTTTGAATGTAAATGTCCTACGAAAATGAAACACACATTATTGGCGTGCAATAGTATGTGTTGGAACCTTCAAATACACCAATATTGAACGAGTGTCAGTGCATAATCCGAGAGCAGATATCAGAGCGAAGGACAAGCGTATTCTTAACACGTGATTAAGTTTATCCCATATTCATCCACAATCGAGATCGGTTGCCTGTTACTCCACACCCGCTAGGTATTTCAGATCCTATTAATTCTGTGCTTACGTTTTAAACTCTCAAACATGGATAAAAAGATGAATAAATTGATTGGACATGTCAGAATCGGCGCAGAAAGGGGCATTCACAAATGATACATGCCTGTCTTTGACATACCGTGGAAAATTGCGTCTACATCGGAAATCGGTGCGCTTTTTAAACAAGGTTTTCTTGTGAATTGACATAATAATCTGGTTTATTGAGAAATAAGACGCTCACATACACTCGGAAACCTGAACTTGGACTCAGCAGCGGAATAAGAAAACAGTAAATGTTTTCAACAGATAAATTACAACGAAATGATGCTGTACAACAATCTGTAAGATGATTCTATCATCTAGAATCGGAGTATTGTGCTGGTTGGGTGATACGCGTATATAAACCATTATGAAGAGAACAACGTCCAAGAATCGTATGAGAGGCAGATCAGAAGTCTGCTATCATTGAATGCCATACGGTGGAGACCTGCCTGTCTACAGGAACGTATAATATCGAACAATTCAATAAGGAAGAAGGTCAAAAATTGGCTGAATTGGAAAGCGGCCACTTTGCTATCAGACGATGTCATTATAATGAAAAACAAAATATATTCAAATTTGAGAAAGGAAACTTTCTTTCTTCCAACCTCAACGAAAACACACAAGGCAATCCAATTTGAGTAGCCATATAAAAGTACATGACCAAGTATCACCGAATACTTATGCAAATATCTCCATCGACGTTTCCTCAACCTTCTATAGTTACATACATTATTGCAACAATACTAAACAAGTACAATATGACATTAAAAACAATAGCTAATCAATTACGTCATATATTATATTATATAATTATTTTTTGCTTTATTTAAGGCTGTTTGTAAGAAACTCTAGCAATAAAATTTAAAGATGTGTGCACACTAATAAAATATTATAATATCTAAACTTTACTTTATATATAATATATATGTATATATACAGCTGAACTCACTTACTTTATATGCATAAAATTTAATTAATTATACTTTATTTCTACAAAAAAAAAAAAAAACCAATCCATTATTGATTATTTTACGTAATTTTTAATCAATTTCGATTAATAAAAAAAAGGTGCTTTTTCAATAATAATTATTCAATAAAAGTCTTATATTTAAAAAAAAATGTCCTCGTTTATTAGGTGTCCGTTCGGGGTAACTTTGAAGCAACGGCAAATGTTTTTTTTATATACACAATATATTGTATAATTACTATACACACACACAACACACACTGAGGAAAACGTACGGCTCAAAGTTACCCCAAAAAGACAATGTACTACCTTAAAAAAAATGTTTTTTTTTTTGAAAATGCGTATACATGAATAGTTTAGACTTTAAAAAAGTATTTTTAATAGAAATCGAAACATTGAAAACTGACGCATCGCGCAAAGAACAACTTTCATAAAAACACGTCGCACGAAATACGGCGTTGTGCAAACATTACGATTGTCAGCAAAATCCTCTAATTATAATTAACAAAAAAAATGATTATGGATAATAATTCGGTATACACTTAAAAAACAAAATAATATGATTTAAAATGATATTAGATTTAATAAACTTTCACTTAAACGGACTTTCAAAGCGCGTCTTAAAACCAGACATTCCGTTCCCTTGTGTTTGATACAGTTTTCATTATAAATAAGCCGTGGAATCGCCTCTCGATGGTTAATGTTTTGCGCACGTACGAATATTGTTCAATCTATATCAACACGAGGGAAATAAATATCATACTTTCGGAGAATAATATAATTTTTTTATATCGGTCGCTTGTATCGGATATAGTCACGTGGTAATTAACAGTGCTGCCACCACCGACAAGTCTAAAACCTCACAATACAATATTCCGTTATGCATTCATAGATCAAAGGACGTAACGATAAAAAATTTACATTAAAGGTATTTTTAGACAGCCTTGATGTCCTGTCCGTCGCTTACGACACCTGCAGGTACACATCACAGGTGTCGGCACTTTGCGATGAGAGCTCGCAATGCGAAACATAGAGAAATCATCAGTATGACAAAGAGATAATAGAATAGAGCAAGGCGTGATATTCACACGTCACGAATGCCTCAATCAGACTACGGCGTCCTGAAAGATCGCTAAATACCATACAGCGGAACCGCACGATACTAGCGTGACCTAACAAGACTCAAGACCGGCTAAGGATTCTGTCCATGATATCCATACTATCTACCCGAGGATCAGATATGAACAAAGACGATCTAACGTAGTTTTGTCAAACGTCGATCATCTATGAATGCACAATGACATCGTCGACACAAAAGGGAAAATCAAACGTAAATGTATATAATAAATCTACCGTGCTATCATTTTTACACCCAAACATAATTTCGTCACATTCATTTTTAAATCCATTATTGTGTAAATAATCAACCAAACGAGAATTCAACGTCTAAATAAAATCCTCTCCTATTGGTTGAATTACTTCTTAGCTTTCCGATTGCCGCCGGCGGTCATTTTGGCAAAAGACGATGTCGCATTGCCTTTGTTACTACTGGCCGTACTAGAATTGCTCTCTTTACTGGCGCCTCTCTGCTGATTGGTCGCGTTGGATTTGGCGTTAGTTGCGTTCTTGGCGGTCGGCGTGGTCTCTCTGGACACCGACGAGCTGTTGCTGGTGGTCACGGGGGGTTCTTGTTGTTTATTGGCGGCAACGGGTGCCGGGGCTGCAACAGCCGCAGCGGCCGATTGCTTAGGCGGAAGATTGGCACGGGCCGCCGCCGCATAGTTGAACACAGCTGGCGCGGCCGGGACAGCCGGGGATGGAGCCACTGGCTGGAATTAAGAAGAATAAATTATCAACATTGTATATAATAAAGATATAAAATTAATTTTAGTGGATGTCGTCGGCATGACATATATTATGCATGTTTGGATGATGACAAAATGTTTCGATCGAAATCTCATTCAGAAAACGACTCTGTCTACAGTTCAAACATTTAACGAAGACCCTACCTCGACACTCGACAGACTACTGAATGCAAAAACAGGGCCGAGATATTTTTAAATATTCCTGTATATAAAGGTTGAATTTCCACAATCTGGATGCTTCGTCAAGCACAATTTCATGAGTGGTTGAAATATTTTTAGCCAGTCTGCTACAATCCCACTGTCAAAATCATATTCAAAAACAAGCAACCCTCGGTGAGATCATTTAGGAAAACGCTGTCTTAACCCTTTATAGGGCAAAGGTCGAAAACGGTTTATTTATCGACCATCTCATTTATGAGCTATAAGTCATACACTAAATATGGAAATATCAACCTTAGTGCGTCAAGACGTTGTCGAGAACGTTCTCTGGTTATGAAATAAACCATATAATATGAAGTGTACGTCAATCGCTCGCAAAACACTATTTCAACGATTGGTCGATGTATCAGCCATTGCGCGTTTGCGGTCGCGACTCGACAAATTCGCGAGTGACACTTGACTTTGCAAGTCATTTTGTTCCCATTTATATTATGTGTTGTGAAAAAAAGGTATGTACATAAGTATTTAATATGCATTTATTTATCGATTCACATTATATTTTTTACAAATATTTTGTGATTGAGTACTTGTTTCATCATTCTATTGCCAAGCGGGAAGTACATAACCTCAAATTTGCAATTCGCACGGCTGACTTCTAGAATTATTTTAAAAATAAAAAAGTGGCTTAGGCAGCTGTGTATAGTTATATTTTATTGTGAATATAGTATACTATCATAAATAAATTTTAGTTTTACTCAAAATATTTGGGATCGGAAAAGTTTTCAAAATATCCGCGAAGAAATGGTGTTTTATTGTTAGTTGTGACATCAATTGAATGCTAAAGTACTAAATTACTATCAATATCGCAACTTTCATGGGTTTGTGTTGTATTATATTTGACTGTAGAAGTAACATAATCATCAGCTGTGGTCTATACACTGCTGGATGAAGGCCTCCCTCATCATACTCCATTTTTCTCGGTCATTTCGTAATATGGTAATGTTGTAGGTCGGCAGGTACTGTTACGATAATATGTTTTATTTATTTTCAGTTCATGAGTAAATCTAAGAAAAAGAGCTGTCGATGTGCTTATTGTAGTACGGGTAGAGAGCCAAAACGCATATCTTATTTTTGTAAGCAATGTAACGTACCGCTTTGCATACTATGTTTTGTATGTAAATTTTGTATGTACCTACGTAAATGGTTGTAAAAAAATAAAAAATGAATTGTAACTTTTCTTATGATTAAATAAATAATATGTACAACCATTATTTATTTGTTTTATTTGAAAAAAATTGATAAAAAAACCATCATAAATTATAGTTTTACCAAATTTCTGATAGATATTTTTTATTTTTATATTGAAATTGTTTTAAGATATTAAATATCTGATGCAAAATGATAGAGATCGGTTAGAAATGAAGAAAATAATGCTTTGCCCTATAAAGGGTTAACCCATCGCGCCCTCGGTGGTACAGGATGCAGGACATATAAAAAAAAATAATCATATTTTGATTTTTTTTAAAGTTCAAGTTAAAATTCATTTCATGATGATAGTTATTTATATACAGTTCAGAAATATTTGATTTATAAAATCTATTTTTATTTAAATTTGTCAAAATAATGATCAGTTCACTAGGTATGAGGTGTTTGAGACAGTAAAAAACATAAAATGGCCCTCCATCTTCTAAATACCTTGAAGAGTATTATATTTAGCTCCAGTTTTAGTATATCTTCCTTTTATTATTTACTTCTAACATGGACTTTTTATCTATGTCATTTTGTATAAAAAAAGGCTAAAAAAAACCCAAAAAACCATATTTGACATGTTTTTTTCATTCCACTTACACACAAAGTTTACTTAAAATGTAAATACTTAATAGAAAAATTCAAAACCTATAAATATTTGAAAGATTTAATTGAATTGAATGAATAATACATGAGTTATATCAATTTTAGTAATCAGTGTGCCTCTTTAAGTGATCCTGAAAAATTAATTCTGTCTGAAATGGGTTAAGCCAAAAATGTTGAAGAACTCTCTTTTTTGCAGATAAAAAAATATTTTTAAGATGAACAATCAAGTAAAACACGCATACATGCTAATCATGCTGTGACACAAAACTGTAAACTTCGATGATAGTGCTAGTTATTGCACATACTTCAAATACAACATAGTAATCTTCATTTATCCGCAGCATTCATTGCATTTGAAGATAATCAATAACTAGCACTACTATCGTAATTCGCTATTTAGTGCCACAGTTCGAACATAGTCAGCCTTGTATAAACGTACTTCAAATGAGTAACGCGAATCATCATTTTCTTTTTGGGGCTGCCAATAGACGATGAAAATAATGAACTTGTTCAATACCAATAAAACCACACGTAAATTGAACTACCCTCAAAATTCCTAATATGAAATGCGATATACGGAGTCTTATAACTGCAGTCATGGACTCCGAAGGCAAGGTAACGGAAGGCAATTGATGTCTTCCAAATGTCGTGTTGTCACCGGATGCTTCGTATTTCTTGGACAAAGCACAGAACAAACCCGTCAATCATCCAGAAACTGCGGATAAAGGAATGGCTCTCGACAATGAGACGCAGTTTGCAGTTTTTTGAAAATATTGTTCGGCACGGACCGGATAACCTGGAGACTGTTGGTTTTGGGTAGCATCCAGGGAAGACAAAACGGAGAAAGAGGATCGGCGCACTGGAGCGACCGAGTGAAGGAGTTGACTTGGGGCAACATTCACTCTGCCTTGGAAGACGCAGAGGATCGAGAGGGGTGGAAGGTCTTGATCACTCAAAAGATGAAAATATTCCAAAGTGATCATGATCCTCAACCATGAGGGAACGATCAAGACTAGAAGATCAAAACTCGTAACGAGAGTACAAATTTTTTGATATATGAACAACTTAACAACAATTGAATTTCTATCATTCATATAAACACTAGTCAGAACAAATAATTACCTTCTCCGCTTCGACAGGCGTGGAAACCGCCGCCGGTGCAGGCAACGGGGGTCCCTGAAGGTCGACCGTGACGCTGACTGCATTACGGAAGTCGTCAGCCAACTCAGCCACGACCTTCGCACTGGTCTTGACCTCTTCTTTAGGCTTAACTTCAGTTTTTTTAACAGGCGGTGCCTTTTCTTTATGAACGGGCTTATTCTGTTTGACATTTTCTTTCGCTTTAGCCGGCTTTACACTGTCCGTATCGCTCGGTTTAACACTTTCATTATTTCCCTTTTTGGCGCTGTCAGCTTTCGTCTTTCGAGTAGCGCTGATAGCGGCATTACTGCTGGGTTTCGCGGGAGGCCTGTTGGTTTCCGTTCTCGACGCTTTCGCTGACACCTCCGTTACTTTGACGACTTCCACTAAAATTTCCGCTTTCTTCGTGTCTGCTTTGACTTCTTCTTCGCTCGTTGTTTTGGATTCTTCTACGGCAGTCGGTTTGTGCGCGGCGTTCTCTGATATCGTTCGCTGCGGCGTGTGATTGGCCGGCGACGTCGACGACTTTTGGGCGTCAGATTCGGAGGAGAGCGGGGAAGGGGTGGAGTTGTCAGGCGAGGGGCAGTCTATTTCTAGAAATGGAAAAAATTATATATAGCTCAATTAAACTGCATCTGTTGACGTAAAGCAAATGAGTATTGGGTAATGAATAGTTATCATCGATGTGAACTTAGGTAAGTAAGTAAATTAGAAAAACAATCATATCGTATAAACTTATATAGAATTCAGAATGATTCAAAAGTAGGTCAGCAAGTATTTGCTCGTAAGTATCAAGCCATACCAATCAATATCAGATCAATGTTCTTATTGAATCTAATAATATTGGAAAATTACTATATGTAATGTTCTACGAGCACCTAATTTTTTAATCTCAATAATATACGACCATCTCTTTCCGGGGCAACAGCTCACGGTGAAATGTGATATGTAATAATTACGTAAAATTGTCAAGTATCGATACTTATCTTTCAATGTCACCTATGTGTTGATGAAAAGCATCAAGGTGACATTTCTCGATGGATCCATACAGTCGGTGGAAATCATCATGTCTGCTTGTGTAAATACATGTATAAGATTGCGATATATGACAGAGCAGTTCCTACCAGGTGTGGAAGAAGAGGGCGCATCAGCGGATGTGGTGGGAGGTCCGAAAGTGGGGACGAACTCGGCCGCCAGCGGATTTAGCGTAGACTTGGAGATTTGCTCTTCCATGACCTCACCCCCCGGTCCCCTCCCGCCCTGTAGCGCCTCCCTCTCGTCAGCCAGCATCGCCTCTATGCATTGCTCCATCAGGGCTTCTTCTTCCAACTGTTGCATCACCTGAAAACAATAATAACAACGTTGAATTAATTAAATCATTTCTGCTATGTTTTTAGTGTAGTAGAACATTGATTATGCGGGTGATATAACACATTTGGATGGCACTTTACAAGGAGAACTCGCTTACGACTATACTTGGTTAAAATCAGATGTCCATATTTGATGCTTGATGAGTCATGACACCCTACGAAGACTCAGAGCAACTGTATACTCAGTGATACACCCCTGTTACAGGCGGGCTTCTCCCGGTGTAAAATAATCGTTTAGTAGTCATAAGTCGAAACGTAACCCTGACCTCTAGAAACGGCTTCATAAAACATCTAATCTGATTCCTTGCTCAACTACGTAAATTTTTTTTTATTCATAAGTAAAGGCCTTCGTCCGGTGTGTGAAAATCACATACTGGGCAGAGGTGTAATTAAGATAAATTTAATTTGATTTAAAAAGTTTAAATGATGATGGATGAGAGAGATAATTTTAAGACTAAATATAAGTATTCATATATAATAAATTTTGCCGCGCTTGCCAACAACATTAAAATCTCCACGCGCCTGCGCCGGGGTGGTCCTCGTGATTCGTCAAATCAAAAGCATCACGCGATAAAATTTGTCCAATCACGAGAGTCCTTTCTGCTGGACGGCGTGGGTACGGGGAATTTGAAAAAGAAAGTTAGTAAGCGTCCTTTGTAAACCGTGTACGGACCTGCGTGACTAATTGTAAAAACAAAATATGTAACGGACTATAAAGTAACGTTGTCCAACCAAATATTAAAATATATAACGCTAAGACCGCACGAGAAAGACTTAGTGTTTTATTTAATTTTACCAACATATATAAATCCTTTTTTTATCTTTTTTTGTGAATCCGGGGTTCGATGGACACCTGAGCTAGCCGCTGGAACCCCGGGCATCTCATCAGCTTCAAAAACAGATGTTTGCGGCGAATAATGGTTGTATAATTTTAAGAATCACACATAAAAAGCCGTGTTAGACCTGGCTTGGCCACGTGCTCCACATGCCTTAAGAGAATTTGAACCTGGCTTGCCTGTTCTAGAGTACAGTACGCACTTGGTAATCCGGCGTTCACCAATCCGGCACGTCCAATAGTCCGGCATTTTGCAACTCAGCTCTCCTGCTCTATAATCCGGCATGTTTCACATTAAACTACTGGATTACAGAGCGGAGAGCCGTTCGCTCGGCAGTTAAGTGCCCGACCTTGACAGATTATTTATTATTTCCTATAGAAATCCAATAATCCGGCATTTCCGACAATCGGGCATAAGTGAAAAAAATATGGGTGCCGGATTACCGAGCGCCTACTGTATATACGGCGTGAGGTAAGGTACACTGGAATGATCAGGAAAGCTACAAGAAAACTGGTTAGTGACAGGGATTCTTGGAAGTGCCGTGTGGTGTCCATATGCTCCATTGATATACTACTAGATGAGGAGTTCCCATACAAGTGCCTTTTTAAAATGTACCACAAAAGAAGATATTACGAATATCATCTTATAATATTTCCTTGTAGGTATAATGCGTTAAGACCGTTAACATGGATTCCCGAATTTCACCCGTATTGCCCTGGCTGTAAAACTAAATTTGCATTCTTGGAATAGTCACCCTAAGGGTGTCTGCAACCCAAAGCTTGCAAGCTACCAAAAATTCATGTCTGGGCGGACAGAGCAAGTCGTCATGCACTGACTATTAGTTAGAGTAAGATGCAAGCTAGATCGGGCTTACTCATAATTATTGCCAGGTCGTTTTCGAGACAAATATTAAGTGAGCTTATATCGAGTTAAGTCCGCTGATATTAAAACAGTAAGTTTTAACACCGGCCGAGTCGCTGAAAATCAGGCGTCATTTTAAGAAGCATATGATTCATCCAGTAATATATCAATGATATGCTCCGACTCTGTTGTTAGCCACTCACCGTAAATCTTACACTAAATCAAACATATTATAATCACAATTTTATGCTCAGACGTGATATCGAAGTTCACAGCTTTAAAGACAGCCACTATATCAACCAGATCAACGTGGGTGCATTCATGACTAGTGAAAAACCTTAATTCATACTTAGATTCAATGAGATTTGCAGGTGCAAAGATGGTAAAAAATGGTAAAATACAAATTATATTATTTGCTAATATAAATATTGACCTGTTTGTCGAACTCTTCTTCATTCTCCATCCACATATACTCGGAGAAGTCCTGGGCGGGCACGGGGATGGGAAGAGGTACGTTGCCGCCGGCTTGTTGCTGGTGCTGAACCGCAGGGGGCATACCGGCAGGGTAATAGCCCGCAGGGGGACCTCCCACGAATGCTGCAACGCAATACAAATTAACATTAGCATACATATACGAGGGTTAGCCGGCTCGAATATCACAACTCGCCTCGTGTGCCTGACAACCATAAATCAAAACTTCCGAGACCGGCCGGCCAGTGTTGCATGACACAACCTTGCACATCTATCTAGCGAGTCGCGCGTAGCCTTCGAAACGTATTGTTATTTGAATGTGGTGATCGGCGAGCCGGTATAGGAATGACCAATTCGTAGATGTTTGTTTGTGACTTCGGCCCTCCGACTCGGAGCCCGAGAAGGATGCAACATGTCGATTGCAACAGCCAGATGTTTTTTTCAGACGAAACAGTTGCATTCAATCAATCTGCGGAGCTCCATTTGGTAACATGTGATTTGTTGTTTCGTTAAATAACGATGACGTCACATCGACGTATTTAACACGTTTTTAGGTGAAACGAGTTCTGGTATGCTAGCCGGCTTAGATGCAAAGCCCACATTGCGCGGCAGTCCCTTTTAACGCCACATTAGGCTCGGTGAAATAAGATGAGTCTCACACGCCACTTGTGTTTTTCCAAGACCCTACTATTCTGTGTGTTATACATCTGAAATCTTCACTTATCGATTATTCGAGGTTGGTTTTCAGTCACGATTGTAACAAAAATATATATGGTGTCTATCTATCTACCTGCCGAGAAAATTAACCGGTTCATTTAGTGCTAACACTGCGACTGACGCGTTTGGAGTACTTGGCCATTAGATATAATTAACGTGTTATTTAACACGATCACTGCTGACCTGTTAATGAATTTTTAAAAATCATGTTAATTATATCTAATGGCCAACGAACGCAAAAGCGCCAGTCGCGGTGTCAGCACTAAATGTCGTAAAAATTTTGCGAGTTATCTCGTCCGACTTTAAACTCAAATTACTAGCCACTTTCGATTGATTACAGAGTGACATCTGTTTGAATAATTATGAAATACTAGGCCACAAATTATCGGTACAACAGTGATTTTAGTAAGGGCTTCACTTTACATTCAACGTGTGTCGTTAAAAATCTGCAACCTGTTAGATACTGCCATAACAAGGTTAAAGGGAAACATTTGTAAAATAATCACATAAATGGTGACATCACGACTAAACTTATAAATTCAAGACCTTCACATGTATGAGCTAAGTAAACCCTACTTAAAAAAATTATAAAACATGAAAACTCACCTCACGCAAGTGGAATATATCAATATCGAAAACAATTCCGTTATTGCCCTCCCAATCGGCATTACCAATGGCAGGTTAGTTCTGCATCTTTTGTGGGCAGTGTCCTGCTGCGACTCAACGCAATAATTCTACACCCTAACCCGAGTCACGTCTTCTGTGGGCTCTCTACCTTATCTCCTTAATTGTATACAGAGATCTTGAACAGTCAACAACAGTCTTGCGTTTAGTTTCAATAATTAATTAAACGCTCTACGCTGGCTTTGCCGTGTGCTACATATGCCCTATGGGAGTGTGAATCATTGACCGACTGATGGAATCTGCATCTGACGTATAGAAGCAAATAACTCTCCCCTACAGATAGATTTTGTGTTTCCTATCCGATGGTAATTAAACTTTCCGAGCATGAATCGATCCTCGATCGTTTCCAACCATTTGTTCAACATTGGGACTAGTGAGACACGAGGAAAGAAGAAAGGATAATTGAATACTTACTTGGCATGTGGGCGGGCTGCGTCATCATATACATGGCACCGTTTCCTGGTGCTCCACCTTCTGGCATCGCACCATTGCCCTGGAAAAAAAACACTTATTTATTATACATTCAAACACCTCAACCTACAACCATTATTTACATAATTATTATTATATGGATAAAGGATTATGGGTATCTTACTAACTGTGCCCATATGTTTATTTAATATTAACTATAAATGCATTGCACTGGCTAAGGGTGGAGGCAAGCTGTTAATATCTGACATAAAGAATGCATACTAAACTTTGTCAGTCATACGTATTAGTTTTCATTGAAGACTACAAGTTGCTGATTCAATTTAAAAACACTAACCAGCACTATCTGCAAATTATATTCTTAGTTTAATGAAAACAAATAAGAATGACCGACAAAGTATATCGTGCACTACTTATGTCGGATCTTAGCAGTCTACCTCCACCCCTCGCCACTGATATGAGACGTCTAATTACAAAAAGCGACAAGTCCACAATTCAATATTTTCGTGAAACAACGTTTTTATGTTTCTAGCTTCAATTATTTGTTTTAACGTGAGATTTTTTTTTCCGTTGTATTCTATGTCGAAATTAGAACCAAATGGCAATTCGTTTCAGCCGATAAACTCTTAAATGTAATAAATATACGCAAAATAAAATTGGACTTAGCGCTACTTGTACTTCACTTTTTAATTTATCCCGCATAAGGCACATATTTCCGTGGCACGGTCATAAGTTTACCAGATGCTACAGCATGGGAGACGCCCTTTTCAATATTGAACGTTCCCTTATTGGTTGACTTAAACACGCGCGAAATCAACCAAGCTAAATAATATGAAAAACGGACTTGGCGCTTTTTGTAATAAATCGAGACATAAAATATTTTTTTTCGTAGGGTTATGTCGCGTTTTGGAATTTATAGATCGATTAGATTATTGTGTAAAATTATACAAAGAACATGTGCGTATTTTTTTCTCGATTTTGACCAAATGTGGACTTATCGCTTTTTGGAATTAGATGCCTCATATAAGGTCTTTTATCAAAGACCAGAACCATGTGCTGTGCTGCATGCAATGATGCACTCCTCTGCAAATGTCCAGTCTGTCTATCGAGCGAGTGACAAAGTTTAAATACTTAATGACGTGAACTTTAGTCCATCCAGTGAACTCGGCATTTACATGGGCATGGTGAAGTCTCTAATCAACCAAATCATAGCAGCGTTGGGATCACCGCTGCATGACTGTAACACGTTGCGTCCGACCCAAGGTAAAGCTTGGATTCACAAACAGACAAGTCGTTGATGGATGTGATCACGAAGGTAGGCTTTACATGGCTGGGACACCACCTGAGAATGTGACACTTTGCACCCGTGTGGCAAAACTGCACAGGTACCGGCACTATGACCATTCCTGCAACATTGCTACAAGAACAATCAGCTACACTGCTATATTGAAACCGCTTAACCATGAGTATGTGTATGTATTAGATAGATTTCTTCCCGTGTGCAGGATACTTGACACATGATAAAACAATTCAGTTTGATGCTTGAATTTTAAAGAAATACAGTCATAATCACCTGCCACTGTGGGTTCATCTCCATTCCATTCATAGGGGGGCCCCCGTGATAAAATGGCGCACTGCCCGGCGCTGTGGTGGGGATTTTCATTTTAATTTAATCTATTTATCACCTCCGGTAATACTCGATAATAACGAAAACCGCAAAGAAATAATAAATATTAAACGATTTTTTTACTACGGTGGCGATACTTTCATTAAATTTTTCAACTCGCCACACACGATTGAATATATTCGAAAAAACGATCAAATAATTTTATACGACTTCAAAATTTCGCTCTGAATTTAAAATGTTATACTTTTTATTTAAAGACGAATACGGCTATCGAGTGAATAATTAAAATTAAACACAGCCGTTTATATTTTTATTTGTTTAGATTAATCGATTGAATGTTTCTTTTTTAAATAATAATACACAATTCAATTGACGTTAAATCAAAACGATTACTATTGAAATATATTACTTTTAATTCTTATATTACTTAATAAGAATTCGTGAATTATCGAATAATACTAGTTTTTAAAAATAAGTGCAAAATAAAATAAAACACACTTAGATTTAAAATACAACTTGATTTGTTAGATTCACAGTTAGCGGAGGACCGGTGTCGCCGCGCCACGAAAGAAATAATAAAAACAAAAGAAGAAGGGGTCGACGCGCTTTAACGTTGCCAGATTCAAGAATGGTTTAATGCGGCCGGATATCTTCTGCCCTCTGGCGACACTGGGGAAGCGTAGATGCTGCTCGATGAGATCCTCTGTTGGTTATTTGAACTCATTTCCGCTGGGCATTCAACATACCGCTGACATTTCAGTTATCTGGAAGCAAAGAGAACAAGAATTAAGAGAATACACGAATGGGTCTTCACAGATATAAGCGCGATTCGGCAAAGAGAAAAATAAAATATCAATGTCCCAATACGATGGTAAAGGTTGAGCCCAATGTTAAAATCACAAAAATAAGAGAAGTGGGTTAACTTCTGGGTGTGGATGTAAGAGGGTGCAATTATCGAGCATAGAAACACATGGGATAAACTATTTACGTCTGAATCATAATATGCATTAAAGTTTGTCAATATTTTAAAGGACTCAGCGGGCCTTGTGTTTGTTGCATTTTACAGCCTATCTGTGTCATCAAGTGATAAACTAAAACTGGCTTCAAAGTCTTGGACTATCAACTCGTTTTCGCTTTTCTATCTTATCAATCTGCTCTGAGGGGGATAAAAAATCACATTGTTTCCCATCACTATTTTTCATAACAGAGAATATAATCATAAGAATAAAATGATACAAAATTCTTTCGAAAGATAGATGTGTTTCTGTAAGACTTCGTCAGGACCTCATAAATGAGGATCGTAACCCGGATGATTTCACTATCCTTCTCTATCTCTCCCATGGTACTTCTGATTATGTCGATTCATCTGGAGGGAGCTCATTATCGTGCTATCCAACGTCACAAAATACCATGAGTTTTTCCACATCGTCATCCTCCATGCAGGCTATATGACTACAAAATTGTAGAGTACGGCGAATGCAAACGTAGGAGGGTCTGTTTCAAATCTGGAGTTAACTGATCATGGAATTGTCGGTTCATTTGGCTATCCACTATACTCTGAGCATCCGCCTCCAGCATATTTTAAATGCAACTACATCAGTGGTTCCCAAAAACCATAGTTGTGTTGAAAGTTATTCTTACGAGAGCGTGTCAGAGTTGCTACATTCATGAGCTCCATACATTCTTTGATGAGCTGAGCATCGTTAGTTTTGTCAAATCTCATCAACTGCGATAGGCCGGTTACGCAAAAAGTATGGATTTATTATCATGCATCGCAAACCCCTTGTTTAGTAGTTAAGAAAAAACAGAGAGTGAGAACACTGCGAGAGTGAGAACACTGCGACTTGGATGGCAGAGTGTGTTGGTACTTCTTGTTTGATATATTTATGAATCAATTTCAATGTCACCAATTACACATTTGCAAATATTTTGAATATCCACAGAGAAGCAAAAACGTTGAAATCTGATCTCATTTTATTCTCAGCAGCATATTTATTTACTAACCCAGCTGAAAATAAATGCAATAGTTTTTTCGAATGCTAAGATGGTTTTATATTTCACAGCTATTTTGCAGTGTAAATGTAAACCGTAATGGTACTATGTAGAAATAAACGAGGCAAAAATAAAATAAATGGCTGTCTTTGCCACATGGCAGGAAACTGCACCAAAATTGGAAATCAGAGTGCACAATTTTGATACGTCCTCTATTGAAGGCATTAAAAAGATAATCGATCGGTTACATGAATACATCTGCTTGAAAACCGATCCGATAACGTACAATACTTGTCGACCCAACATCACTAATTGCTGACAAGTTATGCGCGAAAAATAGGAATTATTCTATATCAGCCATGACTCCAGTAACTGATCAAAAGTGACTTTTCATGGTTGGGGGCGATCGGTGCATACAATCGGGGCAGTTTGGCGTGAAAAGAGACAGTCAGCACTTTTACGTGTAAATAGTTATTGTCATGATAGTTTAAAATAAGCACGATTGCCGACAGTAATTCTATGCACGTGCACAGGCGCTATTATATTAGGTTATATTAGGTTGGGGTAGGTTAGATTAGGTTTGGTCTAAAAAGAAAGTTATAAAATCTCATGACGGCATCTGCGGCACATTTACCATTTCTTTCTTCAGCGTATTTAATTGAAACATTTTTTTTGGTTCCATACGTTTATCCTGGATACAGCGGCAAACACATTTTTAAAATAGCCGATATACTGGATTATTTGTTAGTTTGGGTTAGTTTAGGTTATCCTAACAAATAATCCAGTATTTCGGTTATTTTCAAAATGTGTTTTCCGCTGTATCCAGGATAACCGACTAGTACCATTGAAACATTTTTTTTCGTATACCTATTACCTGTCAAAACAAAAAAAATCCGAGACGAAAATATGTTTTATTTTTTAGCCATAATGCGAAACAAACGAAAGCGCGTTCCAAATTTAAATTCGCGCACCAAGAATTTTAATAGTCAGTAGTAAGTGGCCGAATGCACCGCGAGCTAATTTTAAATTTCGAACACATTCGAAATTCGAAGACTCGTACAGAAAATCTTCACCTGACAGATGGTAACAGGAATACGATATGAAAACATTTATTAACCTAACAAATCGCGATGTTTATTACTGCTTATCTAAAAAGCGACCGGCCACGGTACACGTAGCAGTCTAGAGCCATAATTATTATCGATAAACGAAATTGATTACAATATAATAAAACGGCATACGAATGCATTCTAAACGCGAGAGCTACGCGGAGACAGAATTCGTTCGAAAACTACTTTCATTTCTGCTACGCGGGCCTCGCGACGAATTCACCATGACATTTAAGCGATTTGTTAATTATTCACTCGATATTTCGATCAATTTCAGAGAAACAAATTAAAATAATGCGTTATGTGCTGAAAAAATACGCACAAAAACACGTGAACATCGCATGTAGTAGACACCTTCGAATGTCACTTGTTCACAATAATTAGAATCCGATAAAATACCTAATACATTAAATATTTACAAAAAAAATCTATTCTTACAATGATTTAAGATACATTTTGTATTATTAAACAGTCAATAAGGTGGCGAACTGACATATTTTTATTGCAACGGCTCGTTTGTGTGTACCAGAATAAAAAAAATGTAGTCTAAATTAGATGTCCCATTTTAGTCTAGGGTTCATTTATTTATATATTTTTGAACATACCTGGTTTTCTGGACCATACGGCTGTGTATTTCGACGCCGCACGGCTGGTGCAGCTCGCCAATCGGCGACGGAAAACAAATATTTCGACGTAAAACAATTATCAAGCACGTGTCATGGGACGCAGACTTTAATCCGCACAGTTTATTTTATAAAAGTAGGTTAAGAACTGTCGTTGGTTTTGGCCGTTCGCGGTGGATTCGGCGTGCGGGTTTCGCTTTTAACGTGATTATTGGTCGATTCCGGTGTATTATGTCGCGTTGCGGGGCTGACGCGGGAATTTGTTAATGTTTTAACCTCACTATTTGAGTTTCTAAACGTCGGACACACGGGTACCGGAGTCGTGGCGCAAATGGCGTCCGCCGTGAAGTGAGCAGCGCAATTGCATTGCAGCTGTCATTGCGTCTTCTTCTTTTTCTAATAGGCTCTTTTGTTTATTTTCTTTTCGGTTTCGTTACGCAACGAAAGAGGGGAAAATATATAAAAAACTTCAATTTATTTATTCAATTCTGTCTCTCATAATTTATCTTAAAAAATAACTAAATTATCCATAAACAAATTTTACTATTCAAAACTATATTTCAAACAATTTCTTTGATTTCAAATTATTATATTAAAAATATTTATTTGAAATTCAATGATCTTTTTGTTTATTAATAATTTCTACCTAACAATAATTATTTTTCCCAAATTATTTTCAGGGCCAAATGTATATACTTACCTAGGTAGGTGGGTACCTACCTACCTATCAATGAATATTGTATTAGATAATATAATCAATTCAACACAATAATTAGGTACGTAGGTAGGTATTATTTTTTCCGAAAAGAAAATAAAATATAGATAGGTAGGTAGAATGTTATCAGATTCTTCTGGCAGTGCAGGCAACTCATTTAGGTGTTAGTGTTTTACTAATTTCAAATGACACCAACACCGTTCCAAAGTGATTATGTCATGGCCGCAATGCCAATGAATCTGTCCTTTTTTAGGTACCTACCAATAATTTATTAAGTTGATCCACTGGTAGACAAAAGCTTACCACATTATTACTCATCGTTCCCACATCCTTCCACAGAACTTTAATAAAAATATCATGTTCATCAATGGATGGTTTTTGTGGTCATAGTGCACCTTGGGCACCAGGTGGCCGCAATTCGACCAGCAGTAAGTTATCCACTCGCAGAACGATGTAAGTTTGGTGACCTATAAATGAAATCGCATTTATAATAATATGTCTTCCTTTTCCTCTGTGGTCTTTTTACGTCATACCCAGCTTGCACAATAATAATATATTATCAGCTCAACTTCGTTGCGCTAATCATATTCCTCTTATGTTTTATATTTTGCATATTACGTTAGATTAGCAACTCAAATTGGTGGCACAATAAAAATATCTTGAATTTAGGTATGTTAAATTTAATATAACGAGGGTATACTGACAGAACGCATTATTTCATTTTTTGCTGTTTTTCTGTTTTAAATGCCAAAATGTATACATTTTTACGCTCTACGTCCTGGTAAAACGCACAAAGGCATAAGATATAATGGTGAGAAAATAGAAACATTATTAAATTATATTGTTATTTTTTTATTCTGATAAAAAGCATGATAATGACCTAATGCGTTCTGCGTATACAAAATACAGGACTTGTAACATGTCGTATATTGTGTTTGCCATAAAGGTTAGTCTTTATAATGTAGAAAAAATGTTTTTAAATCATAAAAAAATCTATGTGGGAGAACGCTTTGAAAAATAAATTAAAGTTCTTTTTGCGATTATCTCAGAACTTATTTTAATGAGATAATGCTTTCTGTCAGTATACCCTCGAAAGTACATCTAGCGTCATTACTTTCATATTATTTACCCTTCACTTTTGAAGGTATATTCCCCATACACAGACTTTGAGTCCAGCGATAAACACCTGACCTGCAGGTATAAATTAAGGGTATTCACTTACGAGTTATTGCGAGCTGTCGCATCCACAAGTGGATAGCAATTGAAATATTACAGAAAACATTGGATGTTCCAGATAATTGCACTTATATAATGGTCATAGAATATAGAAAAGAGTGGGGTCAGTCCATTGAGAAGGTTGTTGACAACAAAATAAATTATTATCTGGGTAGGAAGAAAAAAATATATTCCATTTACCTAAATAATATGTATTTTTCAGTTTCTGGGGGGCGGTCCGGCCTCTAAACTAGCACCCTTCGTGTGTACTAATTATTTTATTAACAAATAATAATTATTATCAATTAAAAAAATAATATTTTTTATTAAAAATTTGATAGTGTCATCTATGATTATTTTTTAAAAGTTTTTTTTAAATATATTTTAGTCTATGATATAGTTTTAAAAATTTATTCATAGACATCTCTAGTTGTCTATATTTTTTAATCAGAAAATTTTATTATTTTAGAATGTCGCGTGCCCAATAATTCTTTAATTATGCTAGAATTGAAAAATAGTTGGCAGTTTCTTCACAAAGAAATTTATTAAACAATCAAACCAGTAAAATTCACATATTATTAAGTGGCCGATATTAATTCTATTAATAGGTAATAGGTACCTACCTCAAGTACGGTATTGATTTTGAATCAATAGGTACCCGGCATTATTATTTTTGTACGGGGTCAGTCGTTGTTGAAACAAAATTCGTTTCCGTCAGCATGACTTTTTCAGAATGAATTAATCTGAGGATAATTCAATTAAGTTGTTCGGGTAACCAAAAAGATTGAATTAATTTATTATAGTCAGTTTATATTACAACCACGCGTTGCTTAGGGGTGGCAAATGAAGGAACGAACGTGAATATTACAACTTTTGAAAGTGTCGACATCTTAGTTAAAAATAATTAGAAGATAAAAAGAACTTTTTTCTTAAAACGTTTTTAAATTTTCTGTTAGTGTGTTACTGTATTGTGAAGTAAATAAAAAACAAAAAGAAACAAACAAACAAATATAGAATACCGAACTGTTTTTTTATTAAACTTGACAATTCTATGTATTAATAATTTAGGACAAATAAGGCAATTATTGTCAACAAATCAACAAACAAATATATTATAATACTGAAATTTCATTTTTATTTCCATAGTAACGGACTTATTTATTAATAATTTAGTTGCTAGGACTACTCCCTTAGCAACCAATAATAGTCTTTTACTTTTTACGGATTTTTCTGAAATAACTTTCCATACAAAACAAAATTAACTGAAAATAAATTCAATTCTGCTTAAAGATGACTAAAAGTATTAAAAGAATGCATTGGCATCATGTTCTGATATTATATTCTAAAAGTTTCAAATATTTAGCTAGTCGGGAAGTTAGTTAATAATCGATTGCAAGATTTATACTGGACAAACAACCACCGGACAAACAAGAATACGAGCTAATAAAAACGTTGTAAAATATAATGGAAGCATTAAAAATCCTGGTAACCTACCCTATTAAGCCCTCAACAAGGCTATTAATTTAGAAGTTTTAGAGGGTCAATATTATGTCAAAATAATAATATGACGCTGAATATTTTGGCGTCGAAGATCTGGCAGCGAAAGTGGGATGCCTCCAACAACGGCTGGAACAAGTCATATTCGTTTTTCCCTCATGTAAAATGGCGATTGGAGATAACCAAATTGACTCGTGACCAGTTTTTGACTGGCCATGGTGGATTCTCTGCCAAGCTCCTTGAGCTTGGACTTGTCACCCGACTAATATATCCATGGGGCGGAGAACCACACGATGCAAGCCACGTGCTCCGAAAGGGATGAGATGCTCAAGTCGGTTCAACCAGTTGTTGCGCCCATCGGACGTCCGACCTGGTCGCCGCAAAGGCCAATTTTATGGCTTTACAAAATGCGGCGTTTTATTGCGAACGATCTCTTCACATAGTTTAATATGTCCGAATTGTTTTACCTTCGTTTTTACACATTATAATTATGTAAATTAATTACTTACAATCATTTATTTTTGTTAATTCTCCAATGGGGATTTTTTTATTATGTGGAGGCCCAAATGATCCTATTAGGATCGGACATGGTCAAAAAAAACCCAGTCAAAGCACACTTGCGTGGGTACGGTAGGCCCGCCAAAGATTCTAGCCTGACGGCCCGCTTCAGGATGTGGGGGCTATGGCCCCGGGTCATCAATTCCCTAAATCAACCACTGCATTGGATGAATACTGTAATAGCCGCTGGATCGACGTACCCATCGTCGATGGCATCAAAGAATTAGGGACTGAAAAACGTTCTGATGAAGCTAGGGAAGGCCTTCATTCAACTTTTGATCGAACTCATCATCACTATACTCCTCTCTCCCACATGATAATTTTATTGAAAAGTCTCTGTAAACTCAGATAAAGCATAGGACCGTTTCAAACGGGATACTGGCGTCGCGCTCGTATAATTATAATATATGAGGCCTTTGTATTCGAATAAAGGGGCCTTTGTATTATGTTTATGAACGCCCCAGAGCTAATGAGTCAACTCATAATTTCGCGTTAAAAATTAGAACATAAAACTGGCTGCGGTAATAAAAACAAGTGTATCGGCGGCTTTAAAATGTAGCGGCCGACGTTAAAGTGTACCGGACACGCGTTGACTCATTAGCTCTGGGGCGTTCATAAACATAATACAAATGCCCCTTTAATCGAATACAAAGGCCTCCTATATTAAATACGAGAGCGACACCGGTGTCCCGTCTGAAACGGGCCTTACTCAACTCATTTAGTGCTGATAACGCGACTGGCGCGTTTGAATTAGTTTGCCATTATATATAATTATCATGATATTTAAATTAGTAAGTAATTATCTGGTCAGCAGTGAATGTGTTAGCTTGTGGCGACCTTAGTCTTGGGTATCCGGTCCTGAAACATTACTAGGCGTAAAAAACTGCTGATGCTTTATATCCAAACGTAGGGCCTTGTGTTACGCTCGATTAAGACCGAGTGTGGTAAGGGGTGCGTTGGTTTGGGTAGGTCATTGTTTATGTTGCTCTGTGGTCACAAATATGCTAAATGATCAATCAGAGTAGGTAATTAAAGAGTATTCACAATAATTGAAATATATTGCGTATTGTCAAATCGTTTTTTTATGTGCAAGCTCAGATGTTATTAATTGTAGAGGGGGTGGTTTCAACTCCCCAATAACGTCAGCCCCCATTAGGTGGCCTTGGCTGCAATATATTGCAAATCCTTTCCAAACGATTTGATAATATTTATTTCGTGCATTTGACATTTTACCAATAGGTATAACCTACAAGCCCTACAACTATTGAAATGACAATATAAACGAAGAAAGCAAATCATTTTGTTTGCACGCTTTCAAAATCAAGAATACATAATATCGTCTCTGTTCTGGCAGAACACACTAATTGGAGAATACTAGTTTTCAGTAATTTGACTTTGAAGTTTTTAAAATGTTTGAAATGGTCTATCATGTGAGTTTATTAAGTAATTGTAAAAAGGATGACTTTAAAATAGAGACTGTTTACTAATTATTAAGAAGGTTTCCAGACGGTCAAGTTTGATATAAGGAACATTTTGGTATAACTAACTCAATATGTAATTTTTTCGAATTAGTGTCTTCTGCCAGAACAGTGACGATATTATGTTACTAAAATTTACGTATGCAGTAGCGAAGGGTGGAGGTAGGCCGTTAAGATCCGAAATAAATAGTACACACTAAACTTTGACAGACAAAAGTATTTGTTTTCAATGAACTAATACTACAAATTGCAGATAGTGAGTTTTTAAAATTCAATTTAACCCTGCCTTATCCAAGCCATAGTAGATAATAGTAAAAAAATATTCGGTTATCTATAAAATATCAAGTACATGGGGGTGTACTTCACGGGAGATGGCGTTTCGCAGAAAGAGCTCGCTATCCGAATGGGAATGGCTGGAGCAACATTCAACTCGATGCGGAATGTCTGGGACTCACGATTGTACACGGTCAAAACCAAATGCCGCCTATTCGACGCTTTCATTCTGACGGTGCTGCTTTACGGTAGCGAATCATGGCACCTTACGAAGGCTCAGAGCAACCGTATACTGAGCTTCGAAAACAGATGTTTGCGACGAATACTGGGTGTGCGCAACGCGCGTGCTTTAGGAGCAACGAGGAGATAAGAGAACGCACCAAGCAGCCTCTCATCACGCTGAAAGTGAAGAGGCGACGTTGGACCTGGCTCGGCCACGTGCTGCGGATGCCAGAAGAGAACTTCAACCTGGCTTGCCTGTTCTTCAAGCCGACCGGATTCCGGCGTCCTGGAAGGCCGCTAAATACTATCTACAGAGTGTATACGGCGGAGCTACGAGATGCTGGTTTAACCTGGAACAAAGCAAGAAGACTGGCGAGCGACAGGGATTCTTGGAGGCGCCGCGTGGTGTCCATATGCGGGTGCATATGTCCATTAAGGGGCGGATAGGGCCAAAGAAGAAGAATAATAAAATATCTATAATTATAATTTAGATATTTTATAGATAACAGAATATTTTTAATCGATTATGGTTTGGTTTAGACAGGGCTTAATGAATTTAAAGAAACTAACCAACACCATCTGTAATATGTATTCTTAATACACGTAAACAAATAAGTAGGTATTACTGAAAAAAATTGCACTATTTTTAGGCAGGGTATAATTGAACTTTAAAAACTAACCAGCACCCTCTGCAAATTGTATTTTAATTCAATGAAAATAAATAACTATTTTTTTTATTCAATGAATAATTCACAAGATTTAAGAATGTAACATTCTAATTATTGAACATATATAATTTGCGCCATGGTACCCTTGGGCACGGGGTTGGGAATCCCTGCTCTGTATGTATTATTATTGTCTTTATATTTTAATTAATAATATATAATATTATGTATAATCAGTGACTCCCTAGGCAAAAATAATGCTCCCCCTTTCATTTTACAACGTTTTGCTTAGGTCATATTCTTATTTTTTCCGGTGGTTGTTTGTCCGGTACAAATCTTGCAATCGATTTTTAACTAACTTCCCGACTAGCTAGACATTTGAAACTTTTAGAATACATCAGAACACGGTGCCAATGCATTTTTAAATACTTTTAGCCATCTTTAAGTAGAATTGAATTCATTTTTAGTTAATTCTGTCATGTATGAAAAGTTATTTTGATACCATTATTGTTTGCTAGGGGGTCCTAGCAACTAAATTATTAATAATAATATATACGTGCGTTACTATGGAAATCAATATGGAATGAAATTTCATAATTCAGTATTTCTATCAAGTACCTACAATTTTTTTGATCGTTTAAGCTAGTCAAGTCAAGTTTACATGATTCAACAGAAAATTTAAAAACGTTGTATATAAAAAGGTCTTTTTTAACTTGTACTTAATTATTTAGTTTGAAATTATTTGTAAATTCATTAGGTACCTTCTTACCTGTTATTTTAATTATTTTCAGCTATCTTAAGAGGTATTGCATCGAATCTCATTCCCTATTTGAAACGTGTTTTGCATACCTATTTACAACGTTAGCGAGAAAAAACCATGTCCCATACAATTCCCATGAGGTTCTGCCCAAAACGTTTCCGTGCCATCGACTTATGGAGCGTCATGAAAGTATTGGCCAAAACACCAAAATATTAAATAAGCCCATTTTCTACAACGACAGCGTCTTTATCAATAATTATGATATGTCACGTCTTGATTTATATAGCTAAAACAAATACGTCATTGAGCTAAAAGGACAGGCGATTTTCTTCAAAGCGCAGCAGGTACCTACTAATTGTTTACACAGAAAGTTCACAAAACTTAAACACTTCGATGCAGGACTGGATTTACCATAAGACAACCTACATAATAATTCCTTCCAAACCAAACCGCCCCACACTACAGTAACGTGGCACTACGTTTTTGGTGTAAAAGCATCAACAGCTGTTATTTACGCCCTGCAGCCCTATGTTCTAACTAGTGATATCAAGTCTCCCGACGCCATGACGTAATTGTGACGTCAGCCAATACACGTTTGAGGCAAGCCACCCAACACACACTGCTCACCATATATATTATTACGCTGAAACACCTATTTGTGTATGGGAACAATGAATAACGCCAGCATTTGACTAGCGTTATTTTCTCGAATGCTATTATCACTCCGGTAGTACGTCACAATGATGTCATATGACGTCATGTCGACCGGGCGACTACAACTCGTAAGTTCTAACATAAGGCCCCTGGAATATCTCAGGAGTAGATGCCCAAGAATGATTTTGCCACGTACTCAAGTGTGTTTTAATTGAGTTTATTGAGTTACTTGTCTAAATTTTATTTTTTGATTTACTTACAATTGTTTACTAACTAGCAATCAAGCGTATATTATGATCGAATTAAATCAAACACGATTGAGTTGGTAGCTGAATCATTTAGTGTACTTGGTTAATTAAATAATCGATGATTGCCAACGACGATCGTTAGTGACGTCCCTAGACAAAATGCCGCCCCTTGGCAGTGTCAAAATGCCACCATGCCATTTTTTATACAGTATTTTTTATCATCCTTTCTTGACTCCAATATCTAAGAAATGTGTTGTATGGATACATTACTAACAAAATATATATCACTAAATCTAATTTAAATGCCATCTATACTTCAATAGACAATATTGCGACGCCACGGTTTTCAGATACATTTAAATATACACCTGACAACTTTCAAAACTCGTGAGTGACTGGCAAAAATATTTGCATATATTAATTAGGTAAGTATGTAACTACCTATAATTCAAATATAATTCTCAAATCTGCACGTGTCATTGCTGGTCATCAAGGATGTGACGTCCAAGGACAACGGAAGTAAACTAGACATCGCATACCAGACAAAAAATGCATTCCAATTAAACATTCTGTTAATAAATTAATACATTTCGTTTCCAGCCAGTAACCTGAATTTTTTGATTGAGAGATATTTCCGTGATTACTAAGTTTAGGTACCTATTTCTATATAATATACCTAATTGTTCTTCTCGATTTGCCGCCCTTCGAGTAACTGCTGCCCCCAAGCGACGCTCAATCTGCCTACCCCCACGGGACGTCACTGACGATCGTTGAATCTGGTTGGATCTGCGAGTCTGTGTAAAGACCTTTAGGCCACGCGCATTCGATAACCACTAAACTTGTGGATGCGACAGGTTATAGCGTAATGTAAAAAAAACATTAAAAAGATTTTATTTTTAATTATAAAATAAAATTAGAATTTTAAAAACTGTTTTTTAATATATATAGGTATGTGTAAGTTTATTTTTTAATATTCTTATATGCAGTGGCGAAGGATGGAGGTAGGCTCTTAAAATCCGACATAAATAGTGCACGCTAAACTTTGTCAGTCAAACGTAGGTACTTGTTTTCATTGAATTAAGACAACAATAATATGTAGATAGTATTTGTTAGTTTCTAAAATTCAATTAAACCCTGCCTATCCAAGCCATAGTAGATAATAGTTACAAAATATTTTTTGTCGATAAAATATCTAAAATTATGCCATTAAGCCATGCATAATTTTAAATATTTTATAGATAGAAGAATATTTTTACACCATCTGAAATAAGACTTATTCTTAATTCAACGAAAACAGTTAAGTATGGCTGAAAAAGTGTGCACTGATTTGCAGGATGGTCCATAGCATACCTAAAATGATTTGGTTTAGACAGGGTTTAATTTAATTTGGTACTGTTCGGTTATACCGGAGGCAGCGGAAAACGCATTTTGAAGATAGCCGATAAACCGGATTATTTGTTAGGTTAACCTAACCAAACCTAACCTAACCTAACCTAACCTAACCCAACCTTACCGAACCCAAACTAACAAATAATCCAGTTTATCGGCTATTTTCAAAATGCGTTTCCGCTGCCTCCGGTATAACCGAACAGTACCTTTAATTTAATTGAATAAAAAATACTCTTCTAGAGTTCTATCTATTAAATATCTAAAATGATGTAGGTATGATTTAATGGCATATTTTAGATATTTTATAGATATGTAGATGAATATGTTTTGACTATTATCTTTATGGTTTGAAGTACGCAAACTGATCATCACCTTAGTCATCATCATCAATTTTAGTGTGTACAATTTATGTGGAATCTTAACAGCCTACCTCCACCCTTTGCCACTGCTTAGATTAGTATTGAGTATTGAAAATTTACAGTAAACTGTAATAAATTATAGTTTTTTTCCGAAAGCGTAATTCTCAACGTTAAAATCAGACATTATAATATTTGAATTTATAACTTTCGCTACCCCTGTACTTTCGGACATAGGTAGCGTTTATTACATACTCGCTGCGAAGCCCTCCTCCCGCAATGCGACTAAAGATACCCCCCTCCAACCCTCCGCTTATCTGCAATCCTACGTACGCCACTGGAAGCGCAGTCTCTTGCGTTAATAATAATAATATGTAACTTTCCCAACAATAAAGTTAACAGACCCAAAGATGGTGAAGAAAATATTTTTATAATATGCAAATGGAGCAGTGGCGAGATGTGGATATAGGCTGTGAAGGGCGGATATGCTCAGCGTAGGTCAAAATGGAGCTTTTATTGTATTTTCAAAGCATGCTCTTGGACATTCCTTAAACGTTGTAGATAATCTATTTATATCATTTTGAAGCCTTATTATTCTTTATATTTATTTTATATTTACCTAACCGATTTTTTTTAAACGGTACATGTTCAAACACGCACGTCAACATGCTATTTCTCCCTACTTCAATTGGATCAATTGGAATCTTAATTGGAGACCACCGCCACTGCTTCTGCCAGAGATATTGGGAATTTTGAAATATTTACCTTTGACCAACGTTGTTATCTAAAAGCCCAAATAATTCAGTTTAAAAAATCTATCTCTCATTTTGTTCGGTTGTAACTCAAAAACTACTTGTCCAATCAGTGACGTCCCGTGGGGGTAGGCAGATTGAGCGTCGCTTGGGGGCGGCAGATACTCGAAGGGCGGCAAATCGAGGAGAATCATTTGGTATTATATAGAAATAGCTACCTAAACTTAGTTATATTATAACCAGAGCTTTGGAGATGTTTTGTTCCGGATGCTTTTTTTTATTATTATCCAGTCGGTACTCGCAGCGATTTTAGTATGATGTCACCACGCTCAGCTAGAGATTTTTTTATTTTATTTTTGACTGCTCGGTTTCGTATACAAATGCTAATAAACTTGGCGCCTATACACATTATGAATATTTTTATAAATGTAAAACATCACAAACGAATAATAAATCAGTCATAATAATATAATGTCATTTAATCAGATTAAAGAGTTCCTTTCATAACAGTGGTAGGTATACTGCGCAAAAACCAATAATTATGTCGCGCCATAGTTATTAAAAGAAAATAATATTATATACGAGTATTATATCAACGTTGGTAACGAAACAAGGAGAATTTATGGTAGAGATTTATAGCTAGGTAGGTACATACCGTATTTTTTAATTTATCCAAATATTTTTGCCAGTCATTCGCGAGATTTAAAAGTTGCCGGATGTACCTATTGCAAATTGATACCTATTCATAATGATTATTAATCCTTATTGACATTTAACATAATCAATTAGTATTCGTGCATATAATAGGTATTTACGTTAAGTACCATCTAATTGTATTAAAAATGTACCATATTTATCGTGCTGTGAATACAATACTGTGCAATACCTTCTTTTAAGTCGTTTTTTTTGTAAACATATTTTTTGCTGATAATAGTGTGGATTTGTAGTTTATTTCAATCATCAACGGTTGAATGTTGAGACCATTAATCAATAGTGTATTTATGATTAAATTTAGGTTTATATTAAAAAAATAATGAGGAAAATTATTTTGTTTACATGATGTAGGGTACAATAATAGTATAGAAAAAATGGTGTGAAAATAATACATCTGCGTAGGTATTACTAAATGATACAAACCAAATGTGCCAGACATATCAACCAAATGGCATCTCAGACTCTGGTGATTTGGGTAAGTGTCTAACTAATATTATATTTATTCGCTTATTTATTTATTGATATCTAAATTTAATTTTGTATGTTTCAGCTTAGTGGTAGGTGTATATTTTATTAGTAATGTATCCAAACCATGGCCCCCAGAAGGGGGGGGGCTGACAGGGCTCTAACCTGGGGCTCGGGCTCGATAAGTGAGATAAACACTTATCACAAATTTGCTCTAATAGCAAAAAATTCTTTCCTTCAATAATAATATTATTTAAAATTATATGGTTACACAATACAATTTATAATTGTGTAGCGATACTCAAAAACTCCACAATTCAAGTGTATGTATTAAAATATACAAAAAAACACTAAATATACACATCAATTTTAACGCGTACACCATTTGGAAAACATTACTGTAGAGCGTCACACTGCTTTTATCCTTAGCGATAGGTAGGGGGGGGGGGCAAAAATCCTAACATAGGGCCTGCTTCAGGATGAGGGGGCCATGCTTCATACAACACATTTCTTAGATATTGGAGTAATGAAAGGATGATAAAAAAATGGGGCGGCATTTTGACGCTGCCTAGGGGCGGCATTTTGCCTAGGGACGTCACTGTGTCCAATATTTATGAAACTTGCACAGCACAGTGGCAACATATTCATACTGGATACATGAAAAAAATCGGCACTCTTTACAAGAAACTTGTAAAGCCAGTGCTCACCTACGCATCGGAAACCTGGACATTAACTCTGCAAAATGAACGAGCCCTGAACATTTTTAAGAGAAAAATTCTCCGCCGTACATATGGACCGATCAAGGACGGCACTAATTGGAGGAGAAGATATAATGCTGAGCTCTACGGGCTGTACGAAGATTGCAGCGCAGTTCAATCAATTAAGATTGGGACACTGCGATGGCTAGGTCATGTGCACCGTATAAATGGCAATGAACCGGCAAAGAGAGTGATGTCCAGCAATTCAATAGGGCGTAGAAGAAGAGGCAGGCCAAAGATTCGCTGGTTGGATGGAGCTGCCAGTGACTGCCGTATTCTGGGGGTACCGAATTGGAAAGCGGCCACACTGGATAGGGACAGGTGGAGGAAGCTGTTGGAGGAGGCCAAGACCCACACCGGGTTGTCGCGCCCCTGATGGTGATGATGACATGAAAAAAGTCTCGCAAATAACGCAGATGATGTGAAGGGTGGACTGTGACTTCGCTAACATCATTTTTATAAACGATATATAAAATATCTACCGACGTAGTCATGCGGAGAGATACAAATTTGTATTTATTTTATACTATCCCGGACGCAAACCAAATTAATATGTATACTAAATCGTATTCTACTCAAGACGTTTTCATGAGAACTATATAATTATTTAATGAACAGCTATTTATTTTATTCATCGAATAATTCACAAGATTTGAGAATGCAACATTCTATATTATAATATTTTAAAAACACTTCTGAGAAAATGTATTATAACCGATAGAAAAAATCTTTTTGAAAAAGTAAGACCCCGCAGGATCGAACCTGCATCTCTCGTGTATCGCGCCCACACACATATACCTACCACTATGCTAAAGGAGTCATACTTAATTGCGACAAATTTTAGCTAATGGCATTTTCACTAAAGCGCTTTCCAAATTGAGGTAGGTACTATTGGCGATCGGCATTTGTATTTTTATTCAAAGTAAGTATTACTTTTTATTACTAACCGACGTCACGGATCACTCCAAGATTTCTTTGTTGTAACTTACTTGAACTTGCTACTTATAATTTTTAATTAACTATTTTTTTTATTCAACGAATAATTTACACGATTTAAGAATGTAACATTCTAATTATGTAATGTACTTCTATGTGTATCTATGTTGAAGAAACAAAGTAGGGCTGAAAATAAATGTGACAAAGTCGAAAGTCATGTACAACTGCTTTGCGGGCCAAAAAGAGATCCTCATCAATAGCACTCTGCTTGAACAGGTGAAAAACTACATCTATCTTTGACAACAAGTGTCTATAGATGGATGTATATTTGATGAAATTGTTCGCAGGCTGGAGTGCTTTTGGTCGCCTGAATAATGTCTTCGAAACTGACCTCCCACTGTGCCTAAAACGCAAAGTGTTCAACCAGTGTGTGCTTCCCGTAATCACATATGCGTGTGAAACATGGACCCTAAGTAAAAGAGTGATCCAGAAACTTTGAGTAGCACAACGTGGTATGGAGAGGTGCTTACTGGGCATAACGCGAAATGACAAAAAGAGGAATGAGTAAATAAGGAGACAGACAAAGGTTTGCGATGTAATGGAGTTCGCAAAAAACCTCAAATGGAAATGGGCTGGACACATAGCTCGAAGAAGGGACAATCGTTGGACAAATTTAGTCATCCAGTGGTATCCAAGAGGAACAAAACGTCCGCAAGGTAGACCTAGAGGCCGCCGGATCAATGAAATGATAAAGTTCTGCGGAAGTACGTGGCAAGGTACGTGGCAGGACCGAGAGAAGTGAAATCAGCTTGGAGAGGCATTCATCCAGCAGTGGATAGATTCAGGCTGATGATGATGATGTAACAACCATAAATAATAATAAAATGAATGTAACAACTGCTAGTGAAAATCGTCGTAATTATCTAAGGCGCCCGTTATTATTAATTGGTAAAACATGCTGGAGCGAATCCAGCAGATACAGGTGGTTCAAATCCCGTCAGGTGTCGTATTTTTTCTACAAAAACGATTTTTTCCAGTGTGTATATACATGAGATGTTTTCAAATTATGTATATTCAGTATATAGAATGATACATTCTGAAATCTTGTGTCTTATTCGTTGAATAAAAGAAATAGTAAAAAAAAAACATTATTTATTTTTTATGTTTTCCAATTATGTACCTACGATGTATAATTATTTTTTTCTTTCCCTATTTCACACGGACGAAGTCATAGGCGATCGTTGTTAATTGTCAAAATTGACCAGTTCTGGTCGCGTCGAGTTCACACGTGCAACGCCGCTTAACGAAACGTTTCCCTACATTATACCGAGCCGAAGTCATCCGCCATCTATAGTTTATTCAAGACACTATGATTTATTGAAAGGGAAGTCGGTGTCTCCCTTACATAACTTAGAGTTTGCTCTTCTTTGACCCCACCCGATAAATAATTGATCGACCGCACGTACGCCACTGTATAGTAATGAGAGATTAATTTTAAATGCAAACGAATTGTCAGCACATGCCAGAGCTGTCGAACCCTATAGATTATCGGGTCCAGGTTCGGTTCTGTCGCAATAAAATTCGGAACCCCATTTTATACGTTCGATTCGAGATAACTTCAAGTGTTTTAAAAATAAGGTGTACATTTTAATAGAAACTAGGTTGACCGATGATTTAGCACCGCCGATTGGAAGCCAGGACGATGGACATCTGGGTACAGCAAAAAAATACACATACGTTCTGACTTAGACTAGCATTTATTAGGAAAGCGAGATTAATAAATAATATATAGTATCTATTAGTAGTGAAGGTTGGAGGTAGGCTGTTAAAATCCGATATAAATAAAATGATGTCATTAAATCATACATAATTTTTGATATTTTATAGGTAGAAGAACATTTTTTATTGATTATGGTGTGGTTAGGCAGGGCTTAATTGAATTTTAAAAACTAACAAATACTATTTACACGTGTATTATTAGTTTAATTAAATCAAATAAGTATGACTGACAAAGCTTAGTGTGCACTATTTATGTCGAATCTTAACAGCCTGCCTCCACCCCTTGCCACTGGTACAACCAACACCATCTGTAATAATATTATGAATTCTTAATTCATCGAAAACAAATAAGGGTAATTGTGCCGCAGAGGTGGACACGAGCTTTTATATTTTTTTTTTACGAAAACAGTTTATTCCATGTAGACAATTATAATAAATACATTTTTCTGTCGGCGCATCGGTTTTTCGATCCAATAATCGTTAGTTGAAAAAAAGAAATTTTCATACATTTTGATACACCATTATCACAAACTAAGATTGTGAGGTAATATTAGGTTGGGGTAAGTTAGATTAGGTTAGGTTATGTTAGGTCAGGTTTGGTTTGGTCTAAAAAGAATGTTGTAAAGTCTCATGTCCACCTCTGCGGCACATTTACCCAAAAAGGTATGACTAAAAAAGTGTGCACTATTTTTGTCTGATCGCCCATAGCGTACCTAAAACTATTATCGTTGGCTGGCTTTAATCGATTTTTAAAAAGTAACCAACACTATCGTATGACTGACAATGTTTAGTGTGCACTATTTATATATATCCTTACGATTATATTATCTTTTAAACGCTTTTCTTAATATTCATTCTAGGTTTGCTGTACAAAAAAATAATTCTGCGATCACTGACGTTTCACTAAGTTTCCACTTAATACAGGAAATTAACGAATCATATTTTTAATAATTAATGTTGCAGTAAAAGAAACCCCATTTCCTTACATTTCTTGTTATGTTGCCACATTAATTATGACCATTTCTTTAAATTCCTATAGAACATGGGTAAAGGATCATATTGTCTACCTACGATTTACATCAGAGTTCCTTAACCTTTTTGATCTGCGACCCAATTTAGGGTTATTATTATTATGGTTTGTGACGCAAGATAAAATAAATCAAATAACACTCACTGAAAAAAAATCATCGAATTATTGTGTTATATTAGAAAGGCTGCATCTTAGGTCTTATTCTGTCTGCAGTCTATTTCGAAATTTGAATTTCATTAGAAAACTAAAGAAATTATTAGTTTGGAGCACTGAAATCGCATGAAATGTTAACAATTCAATACAATATTAACCTAACAAATAATCCAGTTTATCGGCTATTTTCAAAATGTGTTTTCCGCTGTATTCCTGATAATCGAACAGTGCCGAAAAATCTTATATTTTTATTCTGCGACTTAATTTAATTGAGAAACACTGCTCTACAAAAGTACCGGGTACCCCATTCACTGCTGACCAGTTAATTACCACCGCTTTAGAAAGCGGCCGTGCATATCCACGGTTGTGCATATATGACGGGTGGTGGTGGTGACTATATACAGTGCTCAAGACACGCCTGGCGTGTAGCAATTAGCATGTTAAATGTGATAATTAACTGGTCAGCAGTGAATGTGTATGTAGCTAATGGCCACACGCCAGGCGTGTTTTGAGCACTGTCTGTATTTTAAATGATGATACAAAATGATAATACAATATGCCTAATAAAGTAATAATTTAATGGAATATTGGAATATTATAAAAAGTCGCTTTTGTCTTCTGTTCATAACACTTAACTGATTGACCTGCCAAGTCGGGCCCCAGGCTAGAGCCCTGTCAGCCTCACCCTTGTGGGGGTCATGGGTGCGGTCGCCGTTTATTATCACGTTGCGTTTGATTATATATTATTTTGACAGATTTTACAGTTAGTTTACGTCTCTAAATGAGCTTCGAGATGAGAGCATAATGTCTAATGACAGTTTAACCTGGAGAGTGCCATGCACGAGTTAACTCGCTAATTTTTATGTACCTCCAGCCACAAGCAAGATAACTCGCGAGTCCATCGTTAACAATACGTATATTTTCTGTCTATTCATGTGTATTTTCAAGACAACTATCAATGATTATATAAATACTGACTCAATTAACAATATTTATTTATCAAAGTTATTTATTTCATTCCAAAAATAGCTGGCCTACAGATATCTACCTAGTTCCAATGGCAATGGCATGTTCCAACATTGCACACTTGACTCGGTTAGCCGCTAAATCCGCTCTGAAGGTTTTTTTGAGTTCCGAGTAAATCACGAAAACTGTTGCGTGCATTTTCGATTATGTTGATGCTAGTAGTGGTGACGTTTGTACCTATAGCGATTTCAACGTATGCTAAAAATCATAATTGAAATCGCGACGTCTGATTGGTCGGCTATGTAGAACAATGACATTTATATGGACGAATCATCTGGAAAAATAAATGACACTCACTTTATTGTCGGGTCTGCCGAATGGCATAATCTGTTCTAACGCCATTACAATAAAGGTGATATTGCTATAAATTCCTGATGCTTTTCGTTGGGTCTGCCGAATGGTTCGGTTCGAACGGGTTCTCTCAAATGAACATTGACATTAGAAACACTGCTCTAACGCCATTATAACAAAGGTCATATTGCTATAAATTCCCGATGCGTGATATCGCATAATGGAAATTGCGTGACGTCTACCTGTACATGCGAATTTACTTGCTAGCTACTGTATTGAGTGCGTCGTCCATTAATAATGTCATTGATGTAGAATGACTTATTATGACACGTTATTAATCCTAGAGCGGATTTGGCGACTCAAGTCAATATTCATTTTCATTTTTTGACGAAACACGGAGGGATTTAAAACTCGCACCTCGACAGGCTAGTAGACCTATCGATATAGCACATACGTACGTTTATTTTACTAATTTTATTGAAAAATCGCTCAGAATGGATTTGGCGAGTAAGCGACTCTCTTATTGCATGTGACATGAACTAACCGTGAGCTCACGCCTACTCGCATGACGTGATCATAACGTGTTTCTAACATAATAGTATTTTGCGATGAGTCGACTATAATGCTATTTCATCATACATCAGCCGAATTCGCTTTTTTTTTTTATCTCTCACGTCGTATTAGTTAAACAGCAGAATAGCTGGCACTAGCTGACGTTACTATAACTTTTATTATTACAGTGGGTATTGTTTAGTTTATGGTTATCATGGAAACCTTCTCGTATAACCATAAAAACGTTTTATTTTTATTATTAACTATTTTGGTTTGGAGGTATGTAAACTTTTCGTCGCGTAGCTATTAATTCTTTTAAATCACGCGCGATCTACCCGTTCGTGACCGAGTGGGGTCTCATTTGCCCATTTACCGACAGATACTAATTGGGGACAGAATTTAAAAAAATACACTCTTTTATTAATTGTTGTTTGGTTTTTGAATGGCACTTTCATTGCCACTTTGAGTTTTGCGTAGTTTGAGAAGGCCGGAGGTTACGGTAATTGTCAATATTGGATTTAGTTTATTTTCCCTTTTACATCTTCACGGATGAAGTGAAATCAAATCGATTGAAATAATATAACCATGGAATACAGAATTTGTAGCAGTAGCGAAGGGTGGAGGTAGGCTGTTAAGATCAGCCATAAATAGTGTACATCAAACATTGTTAGTCATACATATTTGTTTTTATTGAACTAAGACTACAATAATTATTAACCGATGGTGGTGATTACTTTTTAAAAATTAATTAAGCTCTGCCTACCCAAACCATAATAGATTTGATATACTTTGGGCAAAACGGAAAAATCGTGTACACTTTTTCATTCACACTTATTTGTTTTCGTTGAATTAAGAATACATATTAAACATATTGTTAGTTCATTTTTAAAAATTCATTAAGGGGGGACATGCTCGTCGAAGGTCAAAATTGAGTTTTTATTGTATTTTCAAACCATGATCCTGGACACTCCTTAAACGTTGTAGATGATCTATTTATATAATTTTGAAGCCTTATTATCCTTTATAGTTATTTTAAACATTTGATGACTGCATGAAGTATTTTTGTTACATAAAATAGTATTCTTTTAAACCTCTCGCTCTAATGTTTTAGAATATAGTCATATTTCGGTACATAACTGTGCAGTGGTGTTAAGATTTTTTACATTTATTAATTTTTAAACGCATTTATAAAACCATTAGCATAATTTATTACGAGATAATTTTTGTAAAATATTCACGATAAAAAATTATATTGATAATCTCTGTGATCCCAAATTTGACAAGAATTAGGCATTTTATTATTCAAAAAATCGGCAAGATTAACACATTTGAAGATAATTCTAAAGATACTTATTATAAGCTATGTCTTTGACCATTCAAGTGTGATAAACATCTTATGAATAATGATTGCTTTATAATAATTATTGACCTAAGAATAAGGTAGTGTTTTTTTTAAATACGCCATTTCTTTTGTCATTCCCCAGTAGTTAAGCTACAACATACGGCCGTAGCCATAAATTGACAAACTATAATTGAAGTAGGAAGTAAAATGATATTAACGCGCGTGTTTGAACATGTACCGTTTAAAAAAAATAAAAAAAAAATCGGTTAGGTACATGTTCAAACACGCGCGTTAACATAATTTTACTCCCTACTTTAATTATAGTTTGTCAATTTATGGCTACGCCCGTATGTTGTAGCTTAACCACTAGGGAATGACAAAAGAAATGGCGTATTTCAAAAAAACACTACCTTATTCTTAGGTCAATAATTATTATAAAGCAATCATTATTCATAAGATTTTTATCACACTTGAATGGTCAAAGACATAGCTTATAATAATTATCTTTAGAATCATCTTCAAATGTGTTAATCTTGCCGATTTTTTGAATAATAAAATGCCTAATTCTTGTCAAATTTGGGATCACAGAGATTATCAAAATAATTTTTTATCGTGAATATTTTACAAAAATTATCTCGTAATTAATTATACTAATGGTTTTATAAATGCATTTAAAAATTAATAAATGTAAAAAATCTTAACACCACTGCACAGTTATGTACCGAAATATGACTATATTCTAAAACATTAGAGCGAGAGGTTTAAAAGAATACTATTTTATGTAACAAAAATACTTCATGCAGTCATCAAATGCTTAAAATAACTATAAAGGATAATAAGGCTTCAAAATTATATAAATAGATCATCTACAACGTTTAAGGAGTGTCCAGGATCATGGTTTGAAAATACAATAAAAACTCAATTTTGACCTTCGACGAGCATGTCCCCCCTTAAGCCCTGCATAAACCAAACTAAAATGGATAAAAATATTATTTTATCTATAAAAGTTATGTATGATTTATTTGCATAATTTTAAATATTTTATAAATAGACGAGCATTTTTTGACAATTATTTATTATGGATTGGGTTTGCAGGGTTTAATTGAATTTTAAAATATAATCAACACCGCCTGTAAATTGTAGTCTTATATCAATGAAAAAAATACGTATGACTGATAAAGTTTAGTGTGCACTATTTATGGCTGATCTTAACAGCCTACCTTAACCCTTCGCAACTGATTTATAGGAACTGAAATACCTAATGGGTGTGGAGTGACAGGAAACCGATCTCGAGTGTGGAAGAATATGGGATAAACTTAAACACGTGTCAAGAATACGTCATTCTTTCGTTCTGACAACTGCTCTCGGCTTATGCACTGATACTCATTCAATATTAGTGTATTAAAATGTTGCAACGTACACTATTACACGTCTATAAAGTTTGATTAATTTTCGTAGGACACTCACACATTCAAAACCCTGCGTCAAAATGTAGCGTATTGGGGGTATAAGCTTATTTATTAACATTTGAAAGTATTTAGCAAGTGCATTGAGCATGGTTAAGTTGGTTAACTCCATAAATATTAACATCGCTCGGTTGCCTGATTAGTAAGAGTTTACCATATTGGATTCAAATAACAAGCAACAACTGGCACTACGATCGTAATTCACAGCTTATATGCCCAGGCCTGAATATACTTAGCCGCATCGGATAAGGTTCAACACCGTATTCGTCCGGAACCAGGGAAGCGATTTGATACGCATCTGTCGAAATATTTAATAATGTGATTTTTTTTAAACTCTCTATATTACGACTGTTTTTCGAAATAATTGTCCCTCCCACAAAACAGATAACAAATAGAATTCCGATAGGCTATATTCAATACGCTACATTTTGATGCAGAGTTTTGAATGTGTGCGCGAGAATGCACGTGCACTAGTGTGTGTAAAATACACATAAATATGTTGCGTCCTCACCGTGAATCGAACCCGGAGCTACCGGTTGAAAGGCCAGCGCCTTACGCACCACGCCACGTGCGAAACATGCACGTAAACGTATGAGAAGTTGTACTCTCACCTGGTAATATAATATATTATGTCAGTTATTAATAAAGGTAGTCGTTATTGATTTATTAAGAACAGCCCTCGAAATGGAAATTTTTACGAACCGGAGCGCTCGATAATTTTACGAAAATATAAACTATATTATACTATACTACATTAATTGTAAATGTGATTTATAAAAATAAGTGTGTTATTTTTTTAATTATTTGAAATATCCAGCTCAGACGGTCAAATTAATGTTTCCACCAGACGGAGCGATAATTTTGTGGATTTTATGGATTCTTATGAACCGGAATGGCGCTCCGGTGCGTTCCGGTCCATTTCGAGCCCTGATTAAGAATGTTGAATGAGTTAATATGAAATTGTTCCGTGATTAAAATTATTTGGGAAACTCTGATTTATTGTGAAAGTTTCGTTATGAAAGGGTTGCCAGCTAATCATCGAGACAATCTCGAATATCTTGGTTCATTGGGTAGTAAAATTTACCGAACAATTTGAGTTATTCAATACATTTCAATAGTTATTTGCATACTTGGTTACCTGTTTGAAAATAAATAAAATTTTGATAGGCTCCACGTTTCAAGGCGTACCTACTTTATAATGGACCCGCCGCGCTCAATAGACCAGCGTTTCTCATCGTGCCGGCGCCCTCGCCCCGCAAAAATCGCCAAATATATTTTAATAATCTTCGCGCATGTAGGTACCAGTGGTGAACGGTGGGGTAGGCTGTTAAGATCCGAAATAAATAGTGCACACTAAACTTTATCAGTAAAACGTATTTGTCTTCATTGAACTAAGAATACAATGAGTAGATAGTGTTTGTTAGTTTTTTTTTAAATTTAATTGAACACTGCCTAATCCAAATCATAGTAGATAATAGTCAAAAAATATTTTATAGATGTAAGAATATTTTTTATCGACTATGGTTTGATTTAGGCAGGGTTTAATTGAATTTTAAAAACTAACAAACACTATCTACAAATTGTAGTCTTAGTTCAATTAAATCAAATAAGTATGAATGACAAAATTTAGTGTGCACTATTTATAATATCAAATCTTAATATCCCACCTACACCCCTTACCACTGGTATGTACAGTGTAATAAATACAATGGATGCCTGATTTTGATATTAGTTGCAGGGAGTTTGTCGTGCTTAACCCACATTACTCAATTAGTGAGAAATACCTATGCATATTTATATTTTTTTTATATAATTTAATAACTGTATGACTGGTTTGAACTGTTTCGAGGTCTTCTTTACACATTCTGATGAATCGATTGCGTCATTTGCGTCAAATAAAATTGCCGCATGGAATGTCCGGGGCTCGAACAGCGGCGCGTTTCCTTGAACACAGAATTAATGGGAACTGAAATACCTGGTGTGGACCAACCGAGCTCAAGTGTGGAAGAATATGGGATAAACTTACACACGTGTCAAGAATAATTCATTCTAAGATTTTCGTTCATTCTAATAACTGTTTTTGGTTAATCCACTGACGCTCATTCAATATTGGTATATTAAATACACGAATATTGAATGAGCGTCAGTGGATTAACCTTCAAATTTTGAAGGTTGCAACACACACACTATTGCACGTGTTTCATTTTCGTACGACACTCACACATTCAAAACTCTGCTTCAAAATGTAGTGTAGGTATCTGAATTATATTTCTTAATCTGTTCTTTGGTATGTATCATATTTATTTTAATATTACATGATGGTATGCCTCTATACTTTTGATTTTATGATTTTTATTTAGCTACGTATTTTTTTCGACTTATACGAGGTATAAATGAGAACTCTGTCATTCTGGGCATTGTTGACCTGTGTGTCCCTGATAACTATCTTAGAAATAAGGAGCATCAGTTGTTTATTCTCCCAAGGTGCAGAACCAACTTGCCACTGGTAATGCCAATTGGGAGGGCGATAACTATGTTCAACCAAATTGCTTCGGGTGTTGATACATTCCACTTTCGTGAGGGTGAGTTTAGGTGGACGTTATTTTATAAATTCTTAAAATAGGGTCTCCTTAGCAAACTCGATGTACTTCTATGAACTACTATAGCTGTATAATTGTATTTGTATTGCATTTGTATGTTTATATTATGTTCTCTTTTTATATTTTCATTGTTATTTCTTTTATTACTTTTCTTTCTTCTTTATATTATTGTTTCATGTCATGTTGTGAACGTCTTAAACTTATAATTTGTAATGTCCACAATATGTAAAATAAATACTTAAATCGAATTGAATTATTTTAATTGTTTAATGTCTATTGCAGACAAACACAGCATGCGAGGAACGATTATTATTAAACTACTCGATTGAAAGGTTTTATATATTATTATAACATACCCAGTGAAATTACGACGTCGTCCGAAAATTACCCCTCGGTATGAAAAACAGCCCCGACTAGTACAGGGTAAGTATTTACAAGGAGTAAGCTGTATGCAAAAACAACGTATTATACCTACCCCCATCCCCAAGAAGTAAGGGTAGCACGCTATAGCAGTGTTCAAAATTTACTCGAACCGCGCGGACGTTGTAAAATTCTACACTGCGGAGCGAATGTTGAAATCTTTTAAAGTGCAGTTTAAAAGAATTTTTAAGTTAACTTTAACTTTTAAAAGTTACCAACTGTTATTTTGAGAAGCCGTTAAAGTGTTTTTTTTTTATTATTAACTAACTCACTGAATAACTATTCTATTATTGTGCTTTTATTTTAAGATTATAATCATGACATAATAATATTATTATCGGATTAATTTTACATCTTTCAATATTGATAAACGATAAAAAATAGTTTTAAATATTATAGATACGTACCTACCTAGAAAAACACAATAAATCATTTATAACACAAATTATCCGTTGCGAAGGGTGGAGGTAGACTGTTAAGATCCAACATAAATCATCATCCTGTCTTGGTCCTGGCCTCCTCCAACAGCTCCCTCCACCTGTCCCTATCCAGTGTGGCCGCTTTCCAATTCGATACCCCCAGAATACGGCAGTCACTGGCAGCTCAATCCAACCAGCAAATCTTTGGCCTGCCTCTTCTTCTACGCCCTATTGGATTGCTGGACATCACCCTCTTTGCCGGTTCATTGTCATTCATACGGTGCACATGACCTAGCCATCGCAGTCTCCCAATCTTAAATGATTGAACTGCGCTGCAATCTTCGTACATTCCGTAGAGCTCAGCATTATAATATCTTCTCCTCCAATTGGTGCCATCCCTGATCGGTCCATATATACGGCGGAGAATTATTCTTTCAAAGATGTTCAGGGCTCGTTCATTTCGTTAATTTCGAGTTAATGTCCAGGTTTCCGATGCTTAGGTGAGCACTGGCTTTACAAATGTGTTGTGCACTATCCGACATAAATAGTGCACACTAAACTTTGTCAGTTAAACGTACTTGTTTTCACTACAATGGGTAGATAGTGTTTGTTAGTTTTTAAAATTCAATTCAACACTGCCTTATCCAAGCCATGGTAGATAATAGTAAAAATAATATTCTTTTATCTATAAAATATCTAAAATCATTATACATAGCTATGTCTATATCATAACAGTGAGGAAGGGTGGAGGTAGGCTGTGAAGATCCGACTTAAATAGTGCACACTCAACTTTGTCAGTTATACGTATTTATTTTCATTGAACTAAGCATACAAATTACAGCTGGCGTTGGTTAGTTTTTAAAATTAAATTAAGCCCTGCGTAAATCAAGCAATAATTTTGGGTAAAAAGTTTCTCGTTTCTAGAGCTGTGGGTTGCGGATTTGAATCTCGCATCTGGTAAATTCACATGTTGTTTTTTCAATGTGATTTTAGATCTAGAGCGCGAGTCTACTAGATTAGCTAAATGGCTATAATATAACAAGAAGAAAATTATTAAAATAATATTAGTTTCACCTGTTGCCAGAAAATATATTGTAGCATCACTTCGTACTGTTATGTGTTTTTAAGCGGAGATATATCTTGCTTCTGTTATAATAAACATTGTAAATAAGTGACAGAATGACGTGTTTATAAAGAAAATGTGCATCCATAGAAAAGGGGAAATTCTACCATCCCCACGTTCGGTGCCCTGGTTTGTAGAGTCTCCTTTGAGAGAGAAATGAGTGCTGATACTGAGGCTAAGAACAGGTCACACAATGGGTTAAGGATTTGATATCCTCATGGGAAGAAGCGATTCGCAGCTCTGCGATGAATGTGATGTTTTGGAGGACATTATACATATAGCAGTACAATGCCCTAAATATATGAACGACACAAAGTACAGCTGCGAGTTGCGTATGTCTTTGAGAATGTCAACGAATTGAAAGGTGTCCTGGTGGTATGTAGGATGAAAGAACTTGGCAGAATTGAAAAGTTATTTAACAGAATTGGAGTGAGGACCTGATCGGAGGATCCTCTTCTAGATGAGAAAAGGCGATATGAAAGCTATAAAAAGTGGTCATACATTTATTCTTATTGTATAACATAAAAATCTTGTAAATAACGCCCACGATGGTTGAGCGGCTAACGCGTCGGCTTATAATGTCGTGGGTCCCAGATCCAAACCCTGGACTTGCCAGAGTAAATTTACATAACGTGTGTTTGGGGTCAGAGTATGGACCTAATAGGTTGAGCAAGTGGCTAATATCTATTTTCTCCCGTAAAAACAAAAATCTGTTAATACGAACCCCCACTCTGTGCAGGTCTGTATTATGATCATCTTAGGATCGAACATGGTCATGGATGGATGGAATAAAAACGTGAAATTTGGCATTATAAAAATAAGTATTAGTATATAATAATTGTAATTTAATATTGTTGTTTTTTTGTAAAATTCTTTAATAAAACAAAGTTTTAAAAAGTCTAAAACCTTTTTAAACTCTTAACATAATTGTATAAAATATAATAAATCGAATCAGAAATAAATGTTTATAATTAACTATTTCTTTTATTCAACGAATAATTCACAAGATTTAAGAATGTACCATTCTAATTATTGAACATATTTAATTTTGTAAAACACTTCTGAGAAAATATAGTATAACCAATAGAAAAATTCTTTTGAAAAAAGTACCCTAGAGATGCGGGTTCGATTCCTGCCGGGTGTCTTACTTTTTTAAAAAGGATTTTTTCTATCAGTTATAATATATTTTCTCAGAAGTTTTTTTCAAAATTATGTATGTTCAGTTATTAGAATGTTACATTCTTAAATCTTGTGAATTATTCGTTGAATAAAAGAAATAATTAATTAAAAATTATTAGCAAGTTCGAGTTAGTTACACCATAAAATATTTGAGAGATAAGTGACGTCGGTTAGTAATAATTGAAGTTGTAGGTAACTATTTTGATTTAATAAACAAAAACCGATTTCCAATAGTAGCTTGATTTGGAAGAGCGCTGATGAGCAGGTATTAAAAAGCCAATAGCTACAATTTGTCGTAATTAGTATGTCACCTAGTAGCATAGTGAAAAATGCGCGGACTGGGCGTAAACCCAAGAGATACAGGTTCGATTCCTGCCGGGTGTCTTACTTTTTTCAAAAGATTTTTTTTCTATTGGTTTTAATATATTTTCTCAGAAGTGTTTTTCAAAATTATGTGTGTTCGAGAAATAAATGTGTCGTGTGAAGCCGCCATATTGGTATTTCATAAGTTTCTAATTGCAAAATACCAAGTATAACTTCTAATTATTACTCACCACCATAAAGTATATGTCTAAATGAAAAATTAATCAAATCGAACGGCAATAAATTATCATCTTCTTATTGTGCCATCCCCTAGCGGAGGTCGGCCACCATCAAGGCGATCTTATATTTGTCGTCTGCTATCCGGAACAGTTCGGTGGAGCTGCACTCGTACCAATCACGGAGGTTCTTAAGCCACGAAATGCGGCGCCGTCCTCTTCTACGCTTCCCATTGATCTTTCCTTGAATGACAAGTTGGGGAATGCTGTATTTTTGTCCTCTCATAATGTGGCCGAGGTATTGTAGTTTCCTGGTTTTGATACTACGTAGAACTTCTTGGTCCTTCCCCATTCGATTGAGAACTTCAACATTTGTCACCCGGTCAGTCCAAGGAATTTTGAGGATGCGTCTATACAGCCACATCTCGAAAGCTTCAAGTCTCCGTGACATCTCTTGGTTTAGCGTCCATACTTCCATACCATAGAAAAGAATTGAGAGCACATAACAACGTACCATACGCAGTCTCAGACCTAGGTTAAGATCTCGATTGCTATGGAGGCGTCTCATTTTGAGAAAGGCGCTCCTTGCGATCTCAATTCTAGTTTTTATTTCATGAGACTGGTCCCATTTCTCATTGACTCATGTACCTAATATTTATAATGGGTCACACGTTCGATTGGTTATTATAGAAAATTAAAATTTGTTCACCATTATGTGATTTTATGGGTTTTCAATAATTGTTGTAAAAAGCGTACTACTAAATTTGTAGATATCCTGACACTGTCTAGTAACCAAGCTACGTACCTATTATTGGAACCTTGGAACCAAAAGCCAGCCGCTAATATTAGCAAAATTTGTAAAGCGATTCAGTTGTATGCCTATTAATTAATAATGAAGTAATTAGGTAGAGTAGGGCGCAGTTGGCCAGATTGCCAAAGCACATTGACCGGAAACAGGAGATTTTTTCTAATATGTATATTTTCTAAGGCGTTTTCAAAAATAATTTTGTCTGATTAACATTATCGTTTACAAAAAATAATATAATAATTTTAATTATAATACAGGGTTTTCAGTGAATAGTGATTTTAGAATATTATAATAAAAACGTAATGGCATTAAATAATAGGAAACTTTAACATGTACGGCATGATGTCGCAACAGGGTGGTCCGCGAGGCAGTTGCGGATCAAAAGGACAAGAGAGGAACGGGGAACAAAAGGTTTAGTATCTCTGTTTTATTTTATATTATAGCTTATTAAGTTTGAGGGACTTTGAAGAACGCACGAATTTCATGCGTAAACATCACTTTTTTTGAACATACATAATTTCGAAAACATATTATAACCAATAAAAAAAAATCTTTTTGAAAAAAGTAAGATACGCCGCAGGAATCAAACCTGCATCACTCTATTCAGTTGGTTATAATTAGGCTTAGGATTCTTAGGTATTTAAATATTTTTTTTGACCGTCCCCACAACCAAACATCAAAAATATCTGTGTTTTAGACAATTTTGAAACATTAGAACCCTATTTCTTAGCACCTATTTTTAAATATTTTTTGATAATTACATATTTTTACATATTCTAGGTCCAAGCATATATTTTCACATAAACACAAAATTTCAATGTTCCTGAACCAATTAAATAGTGTTTTAAATAAAAATACTGAACTTCAAACGCTGCAGAATATTAAAGCTGTTTTGGAAAATCCATCAGATTCCTCAGATGTTTCAATTTTTTCTACTTCAGATATAGTTTCATTTACATATGCAATAATTAGCGCTCGACATGGAAAAGTTTACGAACCGGAGCGCTCGAAAATTTTCTGAGGGTATTAACAAGGTTATCAAATTTGATGTGTATTTTATAAACACAAGTGTGATAGATTTTTTGTTATATCTATGGCATATCTAGCTCAGACGGTCAAATTATTTTGTCCGTGAGACGGAGCGATAACTATCCGGTGCGTTCCGGTCCATTTCGAGCCCTGCGAATAATAACATCTTTATAAGTGGCAAGAAGTTTTTCCGTGTATAAAAATTTGCTAAGATCATCAAAGATTCACTTTCGAAAATTTGAAGCATTATTTAATTATTTATTAGGTATAATAAAGGTTTCTGTTTGTGAATAAATAATAAATTAAACTGTTGAAATATATATGACTCATTGTAATAGGTACATATATAATTTTTTAGCACCTATTATTGTTTTTTAGCACATATTTATGAAATTTTATTAACATTTTTTCCAATTATATCTTCATATTTTATGAAACTTGGAGTAGCACAACGTGGTATAGAGAGGTGCATGCTGGACATAACGCGAAAGGACAAAAAGAGGAATGAGTGGATAAGGAAGCAGACAAGGGTTTGCGATGTAATAGAGTTTATTAAAAGCCTTAATTGGTGATGGGCTGGACGCATAGCTCGAAGAATAGACGATCGTTGGACAAATCTAGTCATCCAGTGGTATCCGAGAAGTACAAAGCGTCGCAAGGTAGACCTAGAGGCCGCTGGATAGATGCAATGATAAAGTTCTGCAGAAGTACGTGGCAACGCAACGCACAGGACCGATAGAAGTGAAATCAGCTTGGTAGAACTGTCGCAAATAATCGAAATTTAACTAAGCATGCCAAATTATTCTTCTGACCATAATGTACGACTAGCAATATAATATTCGAATCAAAATCATATCTGTGTGGTATAAAATTGTGATGGAAAATAGGGCTTGGTATCAGAATTAGAACTGTTCAATACTTTGGAAACAAAACTAGAACTATTGAATTTGCATTGAATTTCTAATTTCTAAGTGTAAAAACATATTTAATGCTACTATAACACTAAAAAACCCAACAAAACGTTTTTCGTAATTTTCTCGAAATTATGAATAACGCACAGATCTACTTTTGATACTATACGACTCATTATGTACATATTATTTATTTTTTAGCACCTAAACATCCTAAGCCTAGTTATAATATATTTGCTCTTGTGACATGATGCTTCACAACCAAACATAGGGCTTTGTGGAGGGGTCTTTGTTTGTGTTGATTCACCATCTTATCTCCTCATCACCAAGTTCTTCGCCTTCTGTAAACGCAATAAACTCCCAATGCGAATTTTCGCCGCGATCAATTAATTATTCGCGTGCTCAATTATTTCTCGCGGGTAATAAACGCACCGTTTCCGATCCACAGTGTGGATGTATTTTATAGGCCGTGCGATGTCACTTAGGCGGTAATGTACGACCTAGCAAAAAGGTCGTAACTTTTAGGTCGACGTTTTTAATAATTCACCGCGATGCTAACTAATGTATTAGGTATATGGTTTTGACACATACCCCGTAAATGCGGCGACCAACAGTCACGTCTCTACAACGGTACAATGCAATGGTATTTTATTTATGGACCGAACTATTTCGGTCCATTGTTTGGGGTCAGGATATTATTTTAATGTCCTATTATAGTTTTCGTATCCCTAAGAGTTGTTGTGTTGACACCCACGGTGGCCGCACGGCTTAAGCGTTGGAGTATCACGCCGTGAGTTCCAGGTTCCAGGTTACCATTATTTTTATGTTTCCTGAACAAAACCTATTCACATTTATACGTGACAATCTTTAATGCATATTATGCATAATTCAGACCTAACACGTGTTAAAGTAGATATATCCCATATTTCTCCACACCCTAGAGTTGTGCCCTCTTATAGCCACACCCAGAAGGTAACCCACTTTTCCTACTTACCATATTATCTTTTTTGGCTAACCACTTCAGTATAAAGTAATATATTCTTGGGTTTCGACCGCGTGTACTTCTTTCTTCTTTCCTCGACGTTTCGGGTTCGTTGCCACGTCATGGCCTCCGGCACGATCAGCAATCTACACTTCACCATAACACATATCTTTTGATAGTAAGCCTCTGCAACAAGCCTGAAACGACGAGGAAAGAAGGAAGATATACACGCGGTGGAAACCCAAGAATCTATTAGCCAGCCCTCACATCAAAACTCGTCTCGCCTGGAACGTGTCGAATACGTCGATGTGACGTCATAGTTATTCACAAAACACACGTTGCTAAATGAAGTTCCGCATATTGGTCGAATGCGACTGTTTAGTTTCTTGCACGCTTCTCCGGCTGAGAGTCGAAGACGCCAGGACGCATATACCTACGAATCGGTCATTCCTATACCGGCTCGCACTTCGCCGCATCCAAATATCTATACGTTTCAGACGATTTCGTCAAAGCGTTTCGCTACGTTGATATGCGCGGTCTTCATATGCGACACCTGATCGACGTTCTTGGAAGGTTTGATTTATGGCTGTGCAACAGACGAGGCGAGTTTAGATGTGAGAGCCGGCTTACGTTAAAAAACAACCGTCAAAGTCTCAAAAATCAGTTCAGTATTAGCGAACAGTACCTACCTACTGCCAAAAACTCTTGGTTGGTCGGTATGTGAGACCAATTTAATATTTGATTCTCTGTGTATGGCTTTTAGATGCCTGTCTATTCGTGTACACCGTCCCTTATTTTCTTGGAGAAAATACGGCCACATTAAAATTGGATCAAAGGTATTTTTTCATTGTATGGTCATCCTAAGGACCTTTGGCTTTAAATACTTTTTAAAAATATTTTAATGACGTCATGGTAATTATTTTATGTAAAAAAAAAATAATTGTGTGGGTAGATCTATCAAGGGATGTATTTAAACATCGATATAATGTCATCCCCGTTATATCTCGTCACCATCATCAACGGGCGTCAATCCACTTCTGTATGAAGGCCGCCCCTAGCTCTCTTCACTCGTATCGGTCCCTAGTTCTTCGCTGCCACGTATATCCGCCGAACTTTATGACCTCGCCTATCCAGCGGGTTTAGGCCGTCTATGTGGACGTTTTGACGCGTTGAGTACCACTGTATGACGGCATTTGTCCACTCGCCAAGCGACATGTCCGGCCCATTGTCATTTCATATGCTGAGCTTGTTATACGTACGATTTATTAGTTTTAAATTAATCTAGTTTCAATACGGTTACATGTAAATTGTACGTAAAACATTCCACCGTGGCACAGTTTGCCGTGAGGTTTCTTATCGGATAGAGATGACCGTATACTATACGGTCTCCAATTTTATTAGATATTAATTCAATTTACATAGCTGATTATGGCAAAATTCATGAATTTAAGAATGAAAACTTTCACCAAAAACACCGTTCATCCAGTCCCTTGGACAGCGCTTTTCATCCCACACCTTGGTCATCCTTAGTATATTATGTCACAGAATAAGCTCACTCTACCCCACTTCTATGCACATGGACCCAAGTTTATCTGGTTACATGTAAATTGTACCTAAAAAAATCACCATAGCACAGTTCACCGTGAGTTTTCTTATCGGAATGAGATGACCGTACTTTATTAGATTCAATATGAACATTAATTGAATTTACATAGTTGATTTTGGAAAAATTCAAAAATTCAAGAATGAAAACTTAACCTAACCTAACAAATAATCCAGTAAATTTGTTTGCTGCTGGCTTGCTGTAAAGTGTAAACCGACAAGAACCGTGTTTTATTTAGGTATGAATTTTATGTCATATATGACCCAAAGAGGTTGGACAGTCTTTAATTTTATTTCCGATACAACATTTGACAACTCGGTGAAGAGTGACACGGTAAACTGAATACGTACAAGTTTACGGACACGTTTCAATACACAGTACAGAGTACAATTCCGGGTAGCAAAAACTTAACCGATTGAAAAAATTTAAATGCTCACGCCTCGTCTAGAAAGATACCTATCAGAATCCACATATTATCGTTCAAAGGAAGAATTTCCGTAATCCAAGACCTGGAAAAAGACGAACGTCGTAGCTCAAGAATCCCAGAGAATTATTTAAGCTTCTGCTTAGAACACTATCCATGTTTAAATCAGCGACAGACAAGGAAAAGAAATTAAAAATAATCACCAACGTCTATTAACGGATATGGCAGAGAAAGAAGAGGAATTTTAAGAGTTACCTAAGGTCACTTTTGTAATTAAGTACGACTATGCATTGGAGCCAGTGGTGAAGGATAGAGGTAGGCTGTTAAGATCCAACATAAATAGTGCACACTAAACTTTCTCAGTTATATTTATTTATTTTCATTGAACTAATGATAGAATTTGCAGATGGTGCTTCTCGATATCAACTCATCGCCATTTTACAACGTTTTTATTAGGTCGTATTCTTATTTGTCCGGTGGTTTTTTATCCGGTATAAATCTTGCAATCTATTTTCAACTAACTTCCCGACAAGCTAGACATTTGAAACTTTTAGAATATATCAGAACACGATGCCAATGCATTTTTTTTTAAATACTTTAAGCCATCTTTAAGTAGAATTGAATTCATTTTCAGTAAATTCTGTTTTGAATGAAAAGTTATTTCGGAAGAAATCCGTAATCCAATCCACTATTATTGGTTGCTAGGGGTCTAGGGTCCTAGCAACTAAATTATTAATATATACGTGCGTTACTATGGAAATCAATATGAATGTCAAAATGACATTTCAGTATTATTTCTATCAAGTACAAATTTTCTTGATCGTTTAAGCTAGTCAAGTCAAGTTTATATGATTCAACAGAAAATTTAAAAACGTTGTATATAAAAAGTTATTTTTATTTTGTAATTATTTTTATTTAAATAAGCCGATGGTTGCGTTCAATGTATGGTCCGTAGCGCCATCCTGTTGAAACCAGATATCGTCGTATAGAGAGATCGTTAGTAGCGAGGAGTGGAAGTAGGCTGTTAAGATTCGACATAAATAGTGCACACTAAACTTTGTCAGTCATACTTATTTGTTTTCATTGAACTAAGAATACAATTTGCAAATGGTGCTGGTTAGTTTTAAAAATTCAATTATACCCTGCCTAAACCATAATAGTTTAGGTATGCTATGAGCAATGACATTATTAATGGACAACGCACTCAATACAGTAGCTAGCAATTAAATTCACGCACAGCGACATTCGAACATGTATAGGTAGGCGTCACGCATTTTCCATTATGCGATATCACGCATCGGGAATTTATAGCAATATCACCTTTATTGTAATGGCGTTAGAATAGTATTTCTAGTGTCAATGTTCATTTGAGCGAACCCGTTCGAACCGAACCGCTCGGCAGACCCGACTAAAAGCATCGGCAATTTATAGCAATATCACCTTTATTGTAATGACGTTAGAACAGATTATGCCATTCGGCAGACCCGACAAAAAAGTGAGTGTCATTTTTATTCCCAGATGCTTCGTCCATATTAATGTCATTGGATTCAACAGAAAATTTAAAAACGTTGTATATAAAAAGTTCTTTTTATCTTGTAACTATTTTTATTTAAATAAGTAGATGGTTGCGTTCTATGTATGGTCCGTAGCGCCATCCTGTTGAAACCAGATATCGTCCGAGAGATCGTTAGTGGCGAGGAGTGGAGGTCGGCTGTTAAGGTTCGTCATAAATAGTGCACACTAAACTTTGTCAGTCATACTTATTTGTTTTCATTGAACTAAGAATACAATTTGCAAATGGTGCTGGTTAGTTTTAAAAAATTAATTAAACCCTGCCTAAACCATAATAGTTTAGGTATGCTATGAGCGATCTGACAAAATAGTGCACACTTTTTCATTCATACTTATTTATTTTCGTTGAATTAAGAATACAAATTACAGATGGTGGTGGTGATAGTTTTTTTTTTTAATTCATTAAGCCCTACCTAACCAAAACATAATCGATAAAAATGATTCTTATATCTATAATATATCTAAAATTATGTATGGTTTAAGCCATGTTGACACGGTCCAAGTACAATCCAAGTACACTTGGATCGAGCGCTATCCAAGCGCACTCGTACGGGACATCTTCATACAAATTACTCCTATCAGTCCTATCCAAGCTACTTGGATAGGAATAATTAGTATGAAGATGTCTCATACGAGTGCACTTGGATGGCACTCGGACCAAGTGTACATATACTTGGATCGTACTTGGACCGTGTCAACGCGCGTTTAATGGCATTTTTAGTTATTTTATTGATAGATGAATATTTTGTTACTATTATTATCTAATATGGCTTGGATTAGGCAGGGTTTAATTGAATATTTTAAAAACTAACAAATACTATTTACACATTGTAGTATTAGATAAATGAAAACAAATATTGTTTGCCTGACATAGGTTAATGTGTACTATTTATGTCGATTCTTAACAGCCTACCTCCAGCCCTCGCCACTGATTGGAGCATAAGAATTTTTAATTCCTGCCTACTGGCTGGTTGGTTGTACTTCCATAAAATTAGTTATTGGTTCATGATAGTTTTGTCATGTATTTTTGCATCCCCATGGGAGTCTGTTTATTGGTTTGAAAACCGCTGGCCAAACGCATTTTGGTGAACGCTTTTTGTTAAAATTTCACCGTTCGCAAATTTAGCTTATCTATTACTAAAGTTATGGGCAATCGGGTCTACAGACCAGGGGTTCTCAACATTGTAAAGTATTATAATATGAAAGATCCTTACTTCGGTACATACTGATCGAATCTCGAAGATCATTACTAATTATTACCCCTTTTTTAGAATACCTATTAATGCTTTTATGGGGCAATTTTGTAATTCAGACGTCTTCATTCAAATTCATATTGTCAGTGACGTTCCGTGGGGGTAGGCAGATTGAGCGTCGCTTGGGGGCGGTAGTTATTCGAAGGGCGGCAAATTGAGAAGAGTCGCTATGTATATGTAGAAATAACTACCTATCTAAACTTAGTAATAACGGAAATATCTTTCCATTAAAAAAATCAGCTCACTGGTTGGAAACAAAATGTATAAATTAACATAAAAGGTTTAACAGGAGATTTCTAGTTTACTTCCGTTGTCCTTGGACGTCACGTCCTTGATGACCAGCAACGACACGTGCAGATTTGCGAATTATATTTAAATTATAGATTCATAGGCACATACTTACGAGTGCCTAATCTAAAGTTTATGCAAAGATATTCTTGCCAGTCACTTGCAATTATTGTATTTCTAAATGCATCTGAAACCGTGGACTCGCAATAAGATTTAGTGGTAATTACTGATCACATATACATATTTTGTTAGTAATGTATCCATACAACACATTTCTTAGATATTGGAGACATGAAAGGATGATGGAACATAGTGTATAAAAAATGGGAAGCATTTTGGACCTGCACAGGGGCGGCATTTTGTCTAGGAACGTCGCTGCATATTATATTAATTAACCCATAAATACATAATGGCAACCCTTCAATTTATATAACAGGTACCTACTACTCTTTTAATCGATCATAATATGTAATGTTTTATATTATTATAAATTAACAGTGGCACCTGTGAATAAAAAATATAACTATTTTTAGCCCATTTTGTCATTTGCAGAAAACTGCAAGTTTTTAAATAAATTTTCATTCACACAAAAATATGAAGGATAATTAATACATCTGTTTATTGCTAAAAGGCAACACCATGCACTTATGGGTTTATAAATACACATGACAAATTACAAGTCCAAGACGATTCATTTGTTGAATCGATCAAACAAATTATTTTATATCAATTCATTGATATGAAATTTATATTTCTACATTATTATAAGCATTCCTTGATTCTTCAATTCTATATTCATTCATAATTTCAATCAATACTAATCCATTAAGAAAAAAGATACCGTAGCCGAGTCTTGCATGTCTTTACAACATTGTTATTCTATTCTGCTAACATATCCACGTATTATATTGTGTAATTACTGTAGTTCATGTAGTAGTCGCCATAAATATTCCTCTAATATTGTCATAATTGTAATAATTGCAAACATGTTTTTGATCTATTCTGCAAACGTGGGCATTTAAATTATGAGATTAGGGATGAACTCACACTGGCCGAGTTGATAGAGTAGCCATCTATCAAACCGCGCATATCGGGATCAATCCCGTCACTGGAAAATAAAATAATGTCGTTTTTCAATGACTATTTACCAAGAATGACTCGGTAACGTTCACTCTGTAGAGGCTCATATGCTCCGATTTGGAGCAAATATTGTAATTTATCTTTTATTACTTCAAATTAAGCACAATATTGCAGCATTTTTTAAAGTCCATCGTCACGTAAGATTTGCAATGTGTTGATCGCTTGTATAGCACCGCTAATGAGTAAGGAATGTTCGGCCACGCTGACGGAATCCATGCGACTACGTTAAAGTTACCCACCACCACCCGTCATATATGCACAGCCGTGGATATGCACGGCCGCTTTCCATGACGCTTTAAACGTGTCTGAAAGAAGTGATTTTAAGTGATCATTCCGTCCCCGAGACGGAGCCGCACGGGACTGATGCTGCAACCATGCACCGTAGTGCTTAAAGAAGAAAATTAAGAAAGATTTTTTTTCGTTTTTTGGACTGGCTCTGCTCTCCGCTGACGTTAAGCGCCCTGTGTACCCGCATACTGAGTGTCACGAATTGAAATGGATGAGTCTACAGTGGAGTTGGGACTATCCCGCTCCCCATACGACGTTGCAAATTTCTCGAATGCCGCAAAGTTGGCCTCGGTTGCTATCAGATCTCCATGTCCAATTGGGCCCGTGTGAGGACGGACCCTGGCAAACAGCTCCGCTCGTTCGAGTTCCATAAGTTCAACATGTGTTCAACATCTTGGTGGTCTTGCCCGCAAGTACAACCCGGCCCATCCATGCGACCGTGTTAGACCAGAGTGTGGAGTCTGTCACGTCAGCTGTCACCAAGGACTGATATGTCAGCTCACAAGCTCGAGAGTTTGTACGGCAGACGTACTTGTATAGCCTTAAAATTTGTTTCAAATTACCTTATAATAATGGTCGCTTCGTGTAAAAAAAAAAAAAGAATTTAAATTACATATTTGTAATACAAACGATTTCATAAAGCTTCCTCTACATACAGTTCAAACACGTTGGTTTGTTAAACCCAGTAGAAAATGTCAATGATTCCGAAAAAAGAAATAAGTTTAAATATTTAGGTTCTCTGCCCGGTGGCAAAGTGATAAATATACCCTATCGACAATGCACTGGGCCCGCTGCAAAGCTAATATATTGGGGATGATATATATATATATATATATATAGATATCTCTTCTCGATCTAAGTTGATCTTACGCGACGGTGCGCCAGGTATTTGTTGAACATTTTTTATTTGTTGATCTACCCTGATTTGTTGCTCCATTGCCAAAGATGACATACGAAATTGATCCATTTGGAGCAACAAAAGTATCGATCTATTAATAGAAGCCACGCCCATTTTACCCTCCCATATACATTTTACTCTTTTAGCTTCTGTTGATCCAATTTGAATGAACCAATCAGAGGGCTTCTTGTTCGGCATTGGTTTGAATGCATGTGACGCATTTGTTTACTCCTAAATTATTCGTTCAAGGACATTTTTAATGATTTGCACTCTAATGAAATCAATACAACCGCACAACTAATAAATAGATATTTGCGATTGCAATCTTCAAGAGAATCTTCGCTGAGATTTATTCTATTAGGGGTCATCCATATATGACGTCACGCTCTAGGAGGGGTCTAATTTATTAAAATGTGATGATTTCTGACGAAGAGGGCGGGGAGGACATAATAAAGACAGGATGGTAAAGGTTGTGACAATAGGGGAGGGGTGCTAAAATAGCTAAAATCACGTGACGTCGTATATGGACGGCCCCTTAAAAGTTTAAAAAATATACCGATTACTTGATAATTTTGTAAAAATAATTGTAGTACTTACATAATAAATAGGGTATACAAAATGTGAGTTGACACCAGAAGTGAAGGGTGGAGGTAGGCTGTTAAAATCCTCCATAAATAGTCCACACTAAATTTTGTTAACTAGTAATTGTTCTAAATATAAATAGGAAAGGCTGTTGTAGGTTGACACCAGTAGCGAAAGGTGGAGGTAGGCTGTAAAAATCCGACTTAAGTAGGACATATTATTATATTAACTAATAATTGTTCTAAATATAAATAATGTAGACTGATGTAGGTTGACACCAGTAGCGAATGGTGGAAGTAGGCTGTTAAAATTAGCCACAAATAGTGCACACTAAATTTTGTTAACTAATAATTGTTCCAAATATAAATAGAGTAGACTGATGTGGATTGACACCAGTAGCGGAAGAGTGGAGGTAGGCTGTTAAAATCCACCATAAATAGTGCACACCGGTAGCAATGGGTCGAGGTAGGCTGTTAAAATCCCCCATAAAGATTGCACACTATAATTTTGTTAAATTACTTGTTTTAAATATAAATAGGGTAGACTGATTTGAGTTGACACCAGTAACGAAGGGTGAAGGTAGGCTGTTAAAATCAGCCATAAATAGTGCACTCAAAACTTTGTTAACTAATAATTGTTCTAAATATAAATAGGGTTAACTGATGTGAGTTGACACCAGTAGCGAAGGGTGGATGTAGGCTGTTAAAATCCGCCATAAATAGTGCACACTAACTTTTGTTAACTAGTAATAATTGTTCTAAATATAAATAGGAAAGGCTGATGTGGCTTGACACCAGTAGCGAAGGGTGGGGGTAGGCTGTAAAAATCCTACATGAGTAGGACATAATATTATTATATTAACTAATAATTGTTCTAAATATAAATAAAGTAGACTGATGTAGGTTGACATCAGTAGCGAATGGTGGAAGTAGGCTGTTAAAATAAGCCACAAATAGTGCACACTAAATTTTGTAAACTAGTATTTGTTCCAAATATAAATGGGGTAAACTGATGTGAGTTGACACCAGTAGCGAAGGGTGGATGTAGGCTGTTAAAATCCGCCATTAATAGTGCACACTAACTTTTGTTAACTAGTAATTGTTCTAAATATAAATAGGAAAGACTGATGTGAGTTGACACCAGTAGCGAAGGGTGGAGGTAGGCTGTAAAAATCTTACATGAGTAGGACATATTATTATATTAACTAATAATTGTTCTAAATATAAATAAAGTAGACTGATGTAGGTTGACATCAGTAGTGAATGGTGGAAGTAGGTTGTTAAAATTAGCCACAAATAGTGCACACTAAATTTTGTTAACTAGTAATTGTTCCAAATATAATTAGGGTTAACTGATTTGGGTTGACACCAGTAGCGAAGGGTGAAGGTAGGCTGTTAAAATCCGCCATAAATAGTGCACACTAAATTTTGTTAACTAATAATTGTTCTAAATATAAATAGGGTAAACTGATGTGAGTTGACACCAGTAGCGAAGGGTGGATGTAGGCTATTAAAATCCGCCATAAATAGTGCACACTAAATTTTGTTAACTAGTAATTGTTCTAAATATAAATAAGAAATGCTGATCTGGGTTGACACCAGTAGCGAAGGGTGGATGTAGGCTGTTAAAATCCGCCATAAATTGTGCACATTATATTTTGTTAACTAGTAATTGTTCTAAATATAAATAGGAAAGGCTGATGTGGGTTGACACCAGTAGCGAAGGGTGGAGGTAGGCTGTAAAAATCTGACTTAAGTAGGACATATTATATTAACTAATAATTGTTCTAAATATAAATAAAGTAGACTGATGTAGGTTGACACCAGTGGCGAATGGTGGAAGTAGGCTGTTAAAATTAGCCACAAATAGTGCACACTAAATTTTGTTAACTAGTAATTGTTCTAAATATAAATAGGAAAGGCTGATGTGGGTTGACACCAGTAGCGAAGGGTGGAGAAAGGCTGTAAAAATCCGACTTAAGTAGGACATATTATTATATTAACTAATAATTGTTCCAAATATAAATAAAGTAGACTGATGTAGGTTGACACCAGTAGCGAATGGTGGAAGTAGGCTGTTAAAATTAGCCACAAATAGTGCACACTAAATTTTGTTAACTAATAATTGTTCTAAATATAAATAGGGTAGACTGATGTGGATTGACACCAGTAGCGAAGAGTGGAAGTAGGCTGTTAAAATACCCCATAAATAGTGCACACTAAATTTTGTTAAACTAATTTGTTCTAAACAGATGAATAGTGTAGACTAATCTGGGTTGACACCAGTGCCGAAGGGTGGAGGTAGGCTGTTAAAATCCGGCATAAATTTTGCACACTAAATTTGGTTAACTAATAATTGTTTTAAATATAAATAGGGTAGACTGATGTGGGTTGACACCAGTAGCAAAGGGTTGAGGTAGGCTGTTGAAATCTACCATTAATAGTCCACATTACATTTTGTTATCCCATTCGCTGCGTCCAACGCAACTGGTGCGTTGCCCATCAGGTGGCCATCAGATATAATTAGCATGTTATTTAAATGCGGTAATTAAATATTAATTAAAAGGTCTGCAGCGAAAAGTTATCCGCTGGCGCAACTAATTCGGTGAGACTATATCGTTTCCAGTCTAAAACATTAAGAATATGTGGAGGATTTATCAGAACAACAACCATTCACGTAGTAAAAGCGAAAGTCAGTGTTCCTCCAATAAATGTCAGGAAATGGGCACTGGCTACAAAGACATGGAAGTGGAAATCTATAATGGATAACTCCATATTGGCAAAGGTGAAACTCCTATACGAACTCATTGAATCAATACATACTATGAGAAACAAAAACTCCCACTACTGGTAGAAATCCGTCAAGCTACAGAAAGTAGAAACGTTTTAAAAACAAAATGCCTAAGTATGTATTCGCTGAGTAAGCCAGCTGTATGTACGACCTCAGCTCTGTTATAGAATTGGATATCAAAGGAATCGACAAACCAAAATGGAGCAAGTCATCCGCTAAATCAAAAGAGTTCATCGAAAAAACGCTGATAGAGAGGTACGTAAGATGGATCCACCTCTATACAGATGGGTTCATAAATGAGAATAGTGCAGGAGCAGCTCTCGTGATACCAGAAGTAGGTATAAACAACAGCGGGAAGCTAACCTCAGCAATACCGATAATGACTGCGGAGCTGATCGCGATAAGCGAGGCAATAAAATATGCATTAATCGGTGGTTTCTCTGCGCAACCCGCTGTCATATTAACAGACTCCAAAAGTGCTTTACAACACCTTACCGCAGCTACTCGCTCACATAACTGTAAAAGCATAGCATACCACATCCTTGACCAGATTGAGGCCAATAAACATAGAGGCGAATACCAATGCCTTCAATGGATCTTATCGCACATGGGTATTGAGGGTAATGAAAGAGCGAATGATCTGGCAAAGGAACGTGGCCAATCAAGGATGTCATCACCACGATGTCGGTACCAGAATACCTAGACTGGAATGAGGCCATAAAGAAAATGTCTTTCTTAATGAAATGAAAATGAAATGAAAATGTCTTAAAAAGCAAGTAGATAGATTTTCTAGGGCATCACTAGAAAAGTGGAAATAGAGTAAGCCCATTCTACCATCCCCACGACAGTTGCCCTGAGTGTAGAGTCTCGTTTGAAGAGAAATGAGCTTAAGCTGATACTTATTAAGAGCAGGACACAAAATGGGTAAAAGATTTGATGTCATCATGGAAAGAAGCGATTCGCAGCTCTGCGCGAATATGAATGTGATGTTTTAGAGGACATTGTACATATATTATAGTAGTACAGTGCCCGAAATATGAGCGACAAAGAGTACAACTGTGAATTGTGGATATCTTTGAGAATGTCGACGAATTGAAAGGTACCCTGGCGAAGGGTAGGGCGGAAGAGCTTTGCAGTATTGTAAAGTTCTTTAACAGAATTCGAGTGAGGGCCTGACTGGTGGATCCTCTTCTTGATGAAAAGAGGCGATATGACAGCGAGTCGAAGTCAAAACCTCGGTAGAATCATAATAAAAAAATGTGTAGATAGTGTTGGTTAGTTTTTAAAATTCAATTAAACCCTACCTAATCCAAGCCATAGTAGGTAATAGTAAAAAAATATTCGCTTATCCATAAAACATATAAAATGAGATAATTAAACCATACATCATTTTAGATACTTATCTATTTTATAAATAGAAAAATATTTTTTATCGATTATGGTTTGATTTAGCCATGGTTTAATGAATTGAACGTGATTAAAGTGAACTAACTAACACCAACTGCTCCTAATATGTATTCTGAATTCAACGAAAATAAACAAGTATGACTGAAAAAGTGTGCAATATTTTTGTCGGATCGCCCATACGCCGTACTTAGCACAGATGCCGTAACTGACGTATTTAGGTATTTTCATGTTTTTATGTATTTGGATTCTGCAGAGTTTTTGTATACGATCGGTAAATAAATCCAAGCCGTAACAGCTATAGTTACAGGAAATATCAAGGAATTAAATAGCCGTATTTGTTAATGGATAATTAACATGACATGACCGTTTGTGGAGTTTCACGCATGCTATTTCATCACTGTTTATAGTGATAAAATATGTTTATGTAGCGTCTGTAAGTTCCTTGGTTGCTAAGAGCGTCTATAATAGAAGATTTTTTTATTGAATCAAATGCCTTCTCATAATCAATGAAACCAAGGTATAGTGGCAGTCTGTATTCTTGATACCGTTCTATAACTTCTTAGACGACTTGGATGTGGTCCATTGAGCTATAGCCTCTTCTGAACCCAGCTTGCTCTCTCGGTTGATTCTCATCTAGAGCAGTTTCTAGGCGGTTGGAGGGTATTTTTGTAAAAACTTTGTACAGAATTGGCAATAAGCTGATTAACCGATAAATTTTCAGGTCTTCCTGATCTCCCTTTTTATAGAGGATGATGATCGAGGCACTTTTCCACGCCTCTGGGACATTTTTTTTGCGCAGGCAGGTTGTGAACAGTCGTGCTAGCACGTCGTTCACGGTCTGTCCGGCTCTCTTGAGAATGTTGATCGTAAGCCCATCTTCTCCTGGAGCTTTTCCATTTTTCATGCCTCTTATTGCATGCTCTACCTCGTAGGAAGTGACTTCAAGAAGACAGTTTTTGTCATCATCGTTCCTCAGATGGTTTGAACTAGTCGAATTTTTTCCATTTTCGTCATTATAGAGCGAACTGTAGAATTCCACCACTCTGTTCAATAAACTATCCCAGTTTCGCAAAACAGTAGTCCCGTTCTCCACTTTTAGTGCTGTGATTTGTCTTCTCCCTATCCCTAACCGTTGTTTGTTTTTGTTCAGACTTCTCCCTGCTTTCACAGTAGCCTGTATCAGCGTCATATTAAATCTACGGAGGTCTTCACGTATGTTTTTACGGAGAGTTTTGCAAAGAGTAGAGTATTCGGGATCGTTTGATACTTGAATATGACTCTTTGTTACCCTTCGCTGTTTCATTAGATTTGACGTATCGGTTGAAAGCTTGTTTGAGGGTGCGGGCTCTGATGCCACTTTGTCTGGTTGTTTTGAAGATTTTAGTATTATGCGCGTTATGTTTTCTGCATTCGAGAGGGAGATAGGATCATTTTAAGCCTGGAAAGATGTAAGTCTATTTGTCAGTTCAGTCTCAAATTCGGCTTAGCTTCTCAAGTGTATAATTGAGAAGTAAATATCCTTTTTATTGGTGAGAATGTAATCAATGTCACTGGTTCCTCCTGCTGGGCTCCTTTACGTCCATTTGCGAGGAGGCTTCTTTTTGAAGAAGGAGTTCATGACATGCAGGTTATTTCTTTCGGTAAACTCGACCAGCATGTCGTCCTTTGTGTCCCTCTGGCCGCATCCAAAGCGCCCGACAGCTATATCGTCGCGATGGTAGGAGCCGATCCGCGCATTAAAGTCACCCATTATGATGTTATAGTGGCAATTACGCTTGTTTTTTAATTTATCTATGCCTTCGTAAAGGTCCTCCACATCTTCATCGGGGTAGCCTTGTGTAGGAGCATACACTTGTATTAGACGAAGTTGGTATCTGCTATTGATTTGGATGATCAGACTTGCCACCCTATTAGATAAACAGTCGAATTCCACTATGCGGTTTTTCCATGCTTTATGAATAATAAATCCGACACCGCTAGTGCGTACACTTGTAGTTCCTTTATAGCAGAGCACATGTCCGCTGTGTAAGTTGATGATAGCTTCATCTTTACGTCGGACTTCGCTGAGGCCGACGACGTCCCAGTGGATTCCGCTGAGTTCTTGCTGAAATTCCTCAAGTTTGGCGTTGCTGGGTAGTGTTCTGGCGTTATACGTGGCTATGGTCATCGGTAGGCAGCCGTTGCCGTTGCTCCGGGGATTATTAGCACCCTCTGCCTTCCTTTGCTGATTGCTGCCGTGATCAGTGTCAGGTTGGCATCCGGAGAATAAGGGCCGAGATTTATTGTTGTTGGTTTTCATCGGGGGGTTTTCGGACATAACACACCACGCTGTCCAAACGGGTTGGTGTGCGGTTTTCTGTCGGGGTTTCCATTCCATAGCCAAAGGTTTCTCGTTTTTAGGCGCCAGAGATCGCCTTTCGCCCTTCTCTGTCAGCTATGGATTGACTGCATTGGAGCTGAAATGGAGATGGGCGGGGCACATTGCTCGCCGAAAGAACGGCCGCTGGACAAATAGCGTCATCCAGTGGTACCCAAGGGGCACGAACCGGCCACAGGGTCGCCCTAAAAGCCGCTGGATTAATGAACTAGTAAAGTTCGGCGGAAATACGTGGCAGCAAACGACACAGGACCGAGAGAGTTGAAAGAAGCTTAGGGAGGCCTCCATCCAGCAGTGGATTGACCCCGGCTGATGATGATGATGAAATAGCCGTATTTACAAAGTTTGAGAAAAAACTCAATAAAGATTAAGCGATTCGGTTGTAAATATCATTTACTAAAGGATATTAGCCGTATCTGACATAGATACGGCTAATATCCCTTATTTTTTCGTAGTAAAACGAAAACCCGAAACCCGAAACCCGAAAACCCGAAACGGCGTAGTATCGCTGTTGTTACGGCCATAATACCTTAGTAATAATACTGTGTATCTATACTGTTGATCGTTATTCCGCGACGGTTATTAGTAGCCGTATTCGATATTTGACAGTTCCAGTATAAGATTAGTGATTTTCTAACCGTGCATTTGGTGTGTTTTTGAGGATATTGCAGTCATAATAATATTGTGAGTCAGGAATACTATTCCAGGTATTAAAAATCATCATATTGTCTTCCTTTTCCAGGTATGTATTTCAAAGCAGACTACTTGTGCTGTGAACCATTTTCATATTTGTTTTTCTCCAATATTTCCATATCACCACAGAGACGTTCAAATTTAGAGCTTCATAATTCTTCATTTTTTTAAATCCAGCAATTGCATTTCAAACTTTCCAATGTCAACATTAAAGAGAGAGAAAAATAATTCTGTTATCGTAGCATTGATAGGTTCTTTTAACAAAGACTCTCGTCATTTTGCTGTTTCTGAATTCCTGAAACCTGTTGAGAAAAGCTTCTCTCATATTTAAAATTGTTGTTTTTAAATAGCATGTTATGTCAATATCAGAATTATTTTCTTGGCGATGTTTTAGCAGGCTTAGAAAGTGAATCGAAGATTCTCTTTCGAAATCTTGAGCAAAAAGGGATAATTTGTTTTCGAATGAAATAACTACTTCCTACATCAAAAAATGTGTGTTTCCTTCCCCCTGTAGTTTACGATTAAGCTGATTTAGTTGAGACGTAACGTCTACCACGAAATAATTTTTTTGGATCAACTGATTGTCCGTTATTTCTAGATATTGAACACCCTTCTAAAGGAGAAATGCTTTAATTTCTGTTAATAAGGTAGTGAATCGTTTTAAAACAATAAACAGTGTACCATATTATGCAGCAGAAGATCTGCGTACTCACTCTCCATTTCAACTAAAAAATCTTGAAATTGGCGATGATTAAGAGCTAACTTTGCAAATTTCTTCTGGAAATGTGTGCGCACAAAGCGCTTCTTGACGAATGATGCAATGGTAAGCAACTCATGATTATTTTTTTCTTTCAAAATAATAACAAACCTTTTTTCTACGCCGGCCATTTCGCTATATCTGTTCAAATTGACACAATTTTATCAAGTGGAATATGATATTTTTCCATGCACTCAATTACAGCATTTTCAATATCCTCTCCACGTGTTTGATCCTTGAGTGGCAATAATCTTTAAAGTTCTTCTTTAAGATCTGTAGATAAAATTATGGTTCAAATTTGTGCTGTATCCTTTATGTAACAAGACTCGTCAACTGCTATTAATAAAGCTGAAACTTATTTAAGATCTTCGATTTGCTGGTTGGTTATATTCGAAGAGATTTTGACATTCTATCTCTCACTGTTTCAGTCCGTACGTGGACATTTAAGGCAGCACCACACTCAAGGGGCCAAAGACCCACATGCAGCTCGCGAGCCGCGGTTTGCCGACCACTGGTCTACCTTATATTTATATTTAGTACAGTTATTTTAACAAAATTGTATGTGCACTATTTATGGTGGATTTTAACAGGCTACCTCTACTCATCGCTACTGGTGTCAACCCACATCAGTCTACCCTATTTCTATTTAAAACAATTAGGTTAACAAAATTCAATATGCACTATTTATGGCGTATTTTAACAGCCTACCGCCACCCTTCGCTACTGGTGTCAGCCCACATCAGTCTACCCTATTTCTATTTAGAACAATTAGGTTAACAAAACTTAGTATGCACTAATTATGGCGTATTTTAACAGCCTACCTCCATTCTTCGCTACTGGTGTCAACCTAAATCAGTCTACCGTATTCATATTTAGAACAAATGGTTTATCAAAAATTAATATGTCCTATTTATGGCGGATATTAACCGGTCCAAATTTATTTATTAAAGTGGAATAAGTACTACAATTTTTTTTAAAAACAACAATACAATGCAGTTTTACCATGCATTGACTGTTAACAAAATAAAAGCTTTAGTATACTTTGGGTGATACGAAAAAATTATGCACATTTTTTCATTCATACTTATTTGTTTTCGTTGGATTAAGAATACATATTACAGATATTGTTGATTCATTTTTTTAAATTTATTAAGCTCCGCCTAAACCAACCTATAATAGAAAAAAAATATTATTCTATCATTAAATATTAAAAGTTATTTATGATTTCAATTGCATGATTTTAGATATTTTATAGATAGACGAGTATTTTTTGACTATTCTCTATTATGGCTTGGTTTTCGCAGGGTATAATTGAACTTTAAAAACAACTTAACCAACACTATCTGTAAATTTTAGTCGTATTTTAATCAATTAATACAAATACGTATGACTGACAAAGTTTAGTCTGCACCATTTATGGCGGATCTTAACAGCCTACCTCTGACCTTCGCCACTGCTAGGTATATACTTCTTAAGTGGAGGGATCGTGTGTTTCATTGACAGTCTGGTGAATAAGCGTGTTTGAGATATTGTTTAAAATAAATAACAATAAGTATTTAATTTAATTAATGAATAAAATTACTCACCTCATTATTTTTCATTATTGGTCAAAGTATCATTAAATCATTATCATTGGTTTTGAAGTTCGGCGAGGATGTTTCAGCGCCTTGATACGGCGTCATATTTCGAGTTAGAATAATAATCATGTACCTACCTGCCTTAGTATATTATTCTAATTATAAAACGCGTGTACGGGAGTTCACCGTGATAACTGATAAAATAGCATTTGAAAAAAACAAAAGGGATTTCCCGACCGAATTGCAGATTTCTTGCCGTAACCCTTTGTCTGCTACGATTTTTTTCTAACGTGTATGTTTCTAAGATTTTTCAAAATAATGTTATTTCTATAATAAAAAACCTTGTGTGTATTCTATATTGATTAAAAAATATAATTTCATCATCATAAGTAGGTACAATAACGTATAATTATTCGACATGAATATTGTAGGTTAACCGAAATTAAAACACTAATATATTATATTGTAAATAAATAGTAATTACATTATATTTACAATTCCTTGTGTATACTATATTGGTATTTTGAATTGATAATATTTATAAGTAAATACCTATGTCTGACTATACTAAGTCACCCGCACGCTGTGAATGGCTTTGAACTATGGATTGAGGAAAATAATGATCCTAGCTAATAAAAAATGCTATACATAAGGGTTTTGGCTTTAAACTTGTACAAATAAAATGCTTTTGGGTTTAATATATAGACATAATTTAAAAGTATTTTGGAAATAGTGTAAATAATTATAATTAATTGTTATTCGAGAAATGGATACAGTTGAGAAGGTTCTAATAATTGGTAAACTGTAAATTATTCTCATCATTAATTTTTGAGACTTTCATGGTTGTTTTTTATCGTAATAGATTTTTGGGTTTCCACCGTGTGTACTTCTTCCTTCTTTCCTCGACGTTTAGGGCTCGTTGTAGATAATGCATGATAATGGCCTCTGCAATGAGCCCGAAATCATTGACCGGGTTATCCTTTACTATATTAGTATCAATTGAGCTAGCTATGAATAGATTTTGATGTCCGCTTACAAAACCACTATAAAGTTTAAGCGATACCAATAGAAATTTAAAAAAAAAACATTTTTCAGAATTAGGCTTTGTCTAAAATGAAAACCTGAAATACGCAAAACAAAAATCAGTCAATAACCATGTGATAAATAATATTTTTTTTTCAAAATTAGTGTTGAAAGTGCGGAAGTAAAATTTTTATAGTTTTTAGGTAAATTGCAGATTTAAATGTGTATTCACGTTCTTTTAATGCTGAAATTTTGGGAGTCCAATGTCACATAGTTTTCGAAATACATACTTCTTAAACTACGGTAGACCAATTTATACATTAGACCTGAAAGAGTGGATGTCCATTTTAAGTCATTTTTGCTTTGAGCTATAGCAAAAAGATTGTTGCAAAAGTGCGGAAGTCCAATATACGGAGTTTTAGTCCGAATGCGAGGGAGTATTTTTAAATAGATTAGGAATGCTGAAGTGACACTTGGACTGCGTTTTTGGCTATCACCCGCCTCGTCGAATATTGTAGTCTGTTTAAGGTTTACAAATTAAACTACAATCAAATATTATTTGGCTTGGTTTACGCAGGGTTTAATTATTTTTTTTAAAACTTACTATCACTATCTGACAATTAATGGAAACAAAGTCTTTCGTATGGCTGGCAAAGCTTAGTGTCCACTATTTATGTCGGATTTTAACAGCCTGCCTCCACCCTTTGCCAGTGTCAAATAATATTCTTTCAAGAAGGGCATACCTTATTCGGGAAATGAGGGAAAAACTTAATAAAGGTAAGTTATCGCCAAAAATTCCTACATTTTCAACCATTCGTTTATTGACAATAACTCATAGATTAAATTGTAGTTATGTTGTATTATCATGTTCCTAACTTTTGTTTACCTAATACTAATAACCAAGCTAACAGAAATGGTGTAATACTTCATGAACTAATCAATACGGATGGTTTACTATGTTATACAAGTTTGATTAATCAAGGTTTGATTCTATATTATATAATATCATACACCTTTGTCTTTCTATAGTGGTGAATGGTGAATTTAATTTGTAGCTAGCATCTCAACTTCGATGCAGACTAGCGATTTGAATGACAAGACTACATTGCTCATTGCAATGATACTGAAAAGAATTATCGGATTCTGCGTAGTCCGAACTCATATTTATTTTTTTGTTTTATAATACTAAAGCTTGTTTCTACGTCAACTGGTAACTTGCACTTACAGAAAATCTTTCTGCTTTGACACCATCTCTCAACATTACTAATGGATTACTATGCTTAATTCACATGAACATGAATCGATGGATTTATAAAAGTGTTTGCCAATACCACTGCTAAGCAATAGTTAAAGTTTCTACAAAAGAAAGCTAATAAATTCCCAATAGGTACGTTGATATTGTTCACAGTATTGACGATTTCACACCTCTTGAGTGAAGTATTTTCCGTCCGTGGAGACAAAATATTTTGGTTGAAAGCACAATACAATAATAATATGTCCTATACCTAAACTTTATAATGCAAAAAATTTCTGCAAATCAAAATAAATCAAATTTATACAATATAACACAAGTTTTTTGTTATTTTTTTATTATTTTTATGTTTGCATTGTGTGGAATTGCTTAAAATATACCTATGATGATTATTATTACAAAAATATAATTTTAATTGATATTATTTTATCGTTTTATTACATATTCAAAAGCCCAAGTCTATAGTATAGAAATTATACAAAAGACAGCTTAGAGCAGCTGAAGATAATTTCCCAATTATGAATTAAATAATTTAAAAAAGTCTAACCTCGAATGGCCTTTACAATTTACTAATTTAGCAAAATGATCAGATATATCTGAAAAGTTTCATTTGTAGACATTAGACTGATTTTTTTGTTTTGTTGATTGATTTGTTTTTGGTTAAAACTACTCTCCTGGAAAATATTGAATATGTGATTTCCAGACTTTCAGCTCTAATTTACAGATACACTATGTATCATAATATGCATTTAATTTTCTAACGTAAATGAAACGCGCATATTTATAAAGTATGTATGTGTTACTTAGTAAACGAAATACAGTAGGTAGCTAAAATAAATAACATTTTTCTCCAAACCGCAACACATTGGGCTAAACAGAATGGAGATTACATTATCAGACCTTTTACGAAGAATAGTTTTAACTTGTTAGCCATTCGCCCAACCCATTTTGTATTTTCGTTGTATTAACAAACATTTAAATTGATTGGGTCCACTTTTTGATAGACAATCGCTCCAACAACTCGGGGTCACCAAAACACAGACCACAATCACTGCTGAACTTTTAATTACCACATTTAAATAACACGTTAATTATATAAATATACCTACCCTAAATATCTGGATAACAACATTTATTTAATTCATTTTGGATATGATTGACGTTTTAAACTTCAAAGATAGGTACGTACCTACTATATGTACAACTTAAACATATTCTGATAATACACCGGTGGCGAAGAGTGGAAGTATACTGTTGAGATCCGACATAAATAGTTAAGACTAAACTTTGCCGGTCAAACGTATTTGTATTCATTGAACTAAAACAACGTGTAGACAGTGTTGGTTAGTTTTTAGATTTTAATTAAACCCTACCTAATCCAAGCCATAGTAGGTTATAGTAGAAAATATTAGTTTATCCATAACACATATAAAATTAAACGATACATAATTTTAGATACTTACCTATTTTATAGATAGAAGAATATTTTTTATCGATTATGGTTTAGTTTAGGCATGGTGTAATGAATTAAACCTGATTGAAATGAACTAACCAACACCATCTGTTCCTAATATGTATTCTGAATTCTACGAAAACAAATAGTAAATATGACTGAAAATGTGTGCAATATTTTTGTCGGATCTCCCATAGCATACCTAAACTATTATGGTTTCGTTTAGGCAGGGTCTCATTGAAATTTAAAATCTAACCACCTCCATCTGCAAATTGTATTCTTGGTTAAATTTTTAAAACAGAAAAGTTTCACTGACAAATTTTACTGTGCATTATTTAAGTTGAATCTTAACAACCTACCTCCACTCTTCGCACTAGTGTCAACCCATATAGGCCTATTTATATTTAGAACAATTAGTTTAACAATATTTATTGTGTACTATTTATGGTGGATGTTAACAGCTTACCTCCACACTTCGGTACTGACATCAACCATCATCAGTCTACCTAATTTATATTTAGAACAATTAGGTTAACAAAATTTAGTGTGCACTATTTATAGCGGATTTTAACAGCATACATCCACCCTCCGCTACTAGTGTCAAACTACATCAGTCAACCCTATTTCTTCTTCTTATTCCACCCTGGCATGTCCCAACATTGGGGTATAGGGCAAGCACAAGTTTGCGCCACTTCCCTATTTTTATTTAGAATAATCAGTTTAACAAAATTTAGTGTGCATTATTTATGGAGGATTTAAGTATCATTTCTACAACAATCGCTAATAGTGTGCACTATTTATGGTGGATTTTAACAGTCTACCTCCACCCTCCGCTACTGGCGTCAAGCCATATCAGTCTACCGTATTCATATTTAGAACGTTTATTTGTTTAACAGAATTAAGGGTGCACAATTTATGGTGTATTTTATCAGCCTACCTCCACCCTTAGCTAATGGTGTCAACCCATGTCTGTTTACCGTATTCATATTTAGAGCAATTGGTTTAAAAAAATTTACTGTGCGCTATTTATGGTGGATATTAACAGCCTACCTCCACTCTTCGCTACTGGTGTCAACCCATATAAGTCTACCCTATTTACATTTAGAACAATTAGTTTAACAGAATTTAGTGTACACTGTTTATGGTGGATTTGACAGCCTACCTCCTCCCATTGCTATTGGTGTGCAATATTTATGATGGATTTTAACAGCCTACCTCTACCCTCTGCTAATGGTGTCATCCCATATCAGTCTACCGTATTCATATTTAGAGCAAATATTGATTTAACAAAATTTAATGTGCGCTATTTATGATGGATTTTGACAGCCTACCTCCTCCCATCGCGACTGGTGTGCACTATTTATGGTGGATTTTAACAGCCTACCTTTCAACCTTCGCTACACTACAACTAACAATTGGTTTAGGAAAAATAATGTGCGCTATTTATGGTGGATATTAACAGCCTATCTCCACCCTTCGCTAATGGTGTCAACCCATATCAGTCTACCGTATTCATATTTAGAACAGTTATTAGTTCAACAAAAATTATTATGTCCTATTTATGGTGGATTTTGACAGCCTACCTTCACCCATTGCTATTGGTGTGAACTATTTGTGGTGTATTTTAACAGCCTACATCCAACCTTCGCTACACTACAACTAACAATGAGTTAAGGAAAAATAATGTGCGCTATTTATGGCGGATATTAACAGTCTACCTCCACCTTCGCTAATGGTGTCAACCCATATCAGTCTACCGTATTCATATTTAGAACAGTTATTAGTTCAACAAAAATTATTATGTCCTATTTATGGTAGATTTTGACAGCCTACCTTCACCCATTGCTATTGGTGTTTACTATTTGTAGTGGATTTTAACAGCCTACATCCAACGTTCGCTTCACTACAAATAACAATTAGTTTAGGAACAATTAATGTGCGCTATTTATGGCGGATATTAACAGTCTACCTCCACCCTTCGCTAATGGTGTCAACCCATATTAGTCTACTGTATTCATATTTAGAACCATTATTTGTTTAACAGAATTAAGGGTGCACAATTTATGGTGTATTTTATCAGCCTACCTCCACCCTTCGCTAATGGTGTCAACCCATATCAGTCGACCCTATTTATATTTAGAACAATTTGTTTAACAGAATTTAGTGTGCACTGTTTATGGTGGATTTTGACAGCCTACCATCACCCATCGCTACTGGTGTGCACTATTTATGGTGGATTTTAACAGTCTACCTTTCAACCTTCCCTACACTACAACTAACAATTGGTTTAGGAAAAATAATGTGCGCTATTTATGGCGGATATTAACAGCCTATCTCCACCCTTCGCTAATGGTGTCAACCCATATCAGTCTACCGTATTCATATTTAGAACAGTTATTAGTTCAACAAAAATTATTATGTCCTATTTATGGTGGATTTTGACAGCCTACCTTCATTCATCGCTATTGGTGTGCACTATTTGTAGTGGATTTTAACAGCCTACATCCAACGTTCGCTACACTACAACTAACAATTAGTTTAGAAAAAATTAATGTGCGCTATTTATGGCGGATATTAACAGTCTACCTCCACCCTTCGCTAATGGTGTCAACCCATATCAGTCTACTGTATTCATATTTAGAACCGTTATTTGTTTAACAGAATTAAGAGTGCACAATTTATGGTGTATTTTATCAGCCTACCTCCACCCTTCGCTAATGGTGTCAACCCATATCAGTCGACCCTATTTATATTTAGAACAATTTGTTTAACAGAATTTAGTGTGCACTGTTTATGGTGGATTTTGACAGCCTACCTCCTCCCATCGCTACTGGTGTGCACTATTTATGGTGGATTTTAACAGCCTACCTTTCAACCTTCGCTACACTACAACTAACAATTGGTTTAGGAAAAATAATGTGCGCTATTTATGGTGGATATTAACAGCCTATCTCCACCCTTCGCTAATGGTGTCAACCCATATCAGTCTACCGTATTCATATTTAGAACAGTTATTAGTTCAACAAAAATTATTATGTCCTATTTATGGTGGATTTTGACAGCCTACCTTCACCCATTGCTATTGGTGTGAACTATTTGTGGTGTATTTTAACAGCCTACATCCAACCTTCGCTACACTACAACTAACAATGAGTTTAGGAAAAATAATGTGCGCTATTTATGGCAGATATTAACAGTCTACCTCCACCTTCGCTAATGGTGTCAACCCATATCAGTCTACCGTATTCATATTTAGAACAGTTATTAGTTCAACAAAAATTATTATGTCCTATTTATGGTAGATTTTGACAGCCTACCTTCACCCATTGCTATTGGTGTTTACTATTTGTAGTGGATTTTAACAGCCTACATCCAACGTTCGCTACACTACAAATAACAATTAGTTTAGGAACAATTAATGTGCGCTATTTATGGCGGATATTAACAGTCTACCTCCACTCTTCGCTACTGGTATCAATCCATATAAGTCTACCCTATTTACATTTAGAACAATTAGTTTAACAGAATTTAGTGTACTGTTTATGGTGGATTATGACAGCCTACCTCCACTCTTCGCTATTGGTGTCAACCCATATAAGTCTACCCTATTTACATTTAGAACAATTAGCTTAACATAATTTAGTGTACACTGTTTATGGTGGATTTTGACAGCCTACCTCCACCCATTGCTATTGGTGTGCACTATTTGTGGTGGATTTTAACAGCCAAATCCAACCTTTGCTACACTACAACTAACAATTAGTTTAAGAAAAATTAATGTGCGCTATTTATGGCGGATATCAACAGTCTACCTCCACTCTTCGCTACTGGTGTCAACCCATATAAGTCTACCCTATTTACATTTAGAACAATTAGTTTAACAGAATTTAGTGTACTGTTTATGGTGGATTTTGACAGCCTACCTCCACCCATTGCTATTGGTGTGCACTATTTATGGTGTATTTCATCAGCCTACCTCCACCCTTCGCTAATGGTGTCAACCCATGTCAGTTTACCGTATTCATATTTAGAGCAAATGTTGATTTAACAAAATTTAATGTGTGCTATTTATGATGGATTTTGACAGCCTACCTCCACCCATCGCTACTGGTGTGCACTATTTATGGTGGATTTTAACAGCCTACCTTCAACCTTCGCTACACTACAACTAACAATTGGTTTAGGAAAAATAATGTGCGCTATTTATGGCGGGTATTAACAGCCTACCTCCACCCTTCGCTAATGGTGTCAACCCATATCAGTCTACCGTATTCATATTTAGAACAAATGGTTTAACAAAACTTATTTTGCGCTATTTATGGTGGATATTAACAGCCTATCTCCACTCCTCGCTACTGGTGTCAACCCGTATCAGTCGACCCTATTTATATTTAGAACAATTAGCTTAAGAGAATTTAGTGTGCAATGTTTGTGGTGGATTTGGACAGCCTACCTCCACCCATCGATACTGGTGTGCACTATTTATGGTGGGTTTTAACAGCCTATCTCCAACCTTCGCTACACTACAACTAACAATTAGTTTAGTAAAAATTAATGTGCGCTATTTATGGCAGATATTAACAGCCTACCTCCACTCCTCGCTACTGGCGTCAACCCATATCAGTCGACCCTATTTATATTTAGAACAATTTGTTTAACAGAATTTAGTGTGCACTGTTTATGGTGGATTTTGACAGCCTACCTTCACCCATCGCTACTGGTGTGCACTATTTATGGTGGATTTTAACAGCCTACCTTCAACCTTCGCTACACTATAACTAACAATTTGTTTAGGAAACATTAATATGCGCTATTTATGGCGGATATTAACAGCCTACCTCCACCCTTCGCTACTGTCCACCAATATCAATCTACCTTATTCACATTTAAAACAATTTGTTTAACAGAATTTAGTGTGCACTATTTATGGTGGATCATAATTTGCGCATATTGATTCATGATATACACACCTACAAATTAACACATCGGCATTTATTGCAATATCAACTAAAGATTAGTCACGCATGTATTTTTTTCAAATCGCCTTCCACTACTTAACAATTAGGTAGGTACCATCAATTTCTGATTAGCGAAGTTCATATTATTATTACTGCATTCCTTCAGTCGTCGCAATCAAAGTGTCTAGTTACCAATGTATTTTGTTGTTGTCTACCTACTACACACACATTCCATTCTGGATCATCTTTAGTTTGGTTTTGTGAGAATATAAATGGAGCCACAAAATGGCAACCTTCCTACCAAATAAATAATAAATATATTCATTTCTGGATCATCTTTAGTTTGGTTTTGTGAGAATATAAATAGAGCCACAAAATGGTAACCTTCTTACCAGATACATTATAAATATATTCATTTCTGGACCAACTTTAGTTCAGCTTTGAGAATATAAATAGAGCAACAAAATGGCAACCTTTGTTAGAAAAATGGCCGTTTCTAGAACAATTTGAGCATATTTTTATGACGAGTACATCGACTGGAGTTAGTGCCAAACTGGCAACCTAGGAAACTATTGAAGCGATGTTGTCAATTCGCGCAGACGTATTCTATTCCAACGAAGATAAATGGCTTTAAAGGTGGATCAACACCTCCTCTAACTTCTTACACGATCAACAAACAACGAGAAGAGTTGATTATATATATATATATATATATATATATATATATTAGGTATATAGCGAAATACTTTTGGCTTACAGAAATATAAAAGTATTTATGTAGCCTACATTCAGTAGACTATTTGCTATTGCAGACTCGTTTTTTGAGAAAACAATTGAATATTATGACGGATTTATTGTTTATTTGGTTGCCATGGTTACGGTCCCTCAGTGACGTCCCGTGGGGTTACAGTTACTAGGGCGGCAGTTACTTGAAGGGCGGCAAATCAAGAAGAATCATTAGGTATATAATATATATACATAGATACTACCTAAACTTAGTAATAACGGAAATATCTTTCCATTGAAAATTCACCTCACTGGTCGGAAACAAAAATTAACATAAAAGTTATAACTGGACTGTAATTTATTTATCGGGTTTGCGATATCTAGTTTACATCAGTTGTCCTTGGACGTAACGTCATTGATGACCAGCAATGACACGTGCAGATTTGCGATTTATATTTGAATAATAGGTAGGATTATATATACCTAATTAATTTATCTGAATATTTTTGCCAGTCACTCGATAGCTTTGAAAGTTGTCAGGTGTATTTTTAAATTTATCTGAAACCGTGGACTCGCAATATTGTTTATTGAAGTAGAGATGGCATTTACTTGTACCAGTAGCTGGTACTTATTAACGCCAGTGCTATAAGACCGCCAGAAGCCGGTTCTGGCCTAATCCCTGAACGTGGAGTTATTTTGTATATGTCAATAGTAAATCGCTACCTTATAAAACCAGTCAGTTATTATTTTTAAGACCACTCAAATATTGACAACAAAAAACAAAACAAGCCATAATCCGGTCAATGATTGAACATAATTGACAGTAAAAGCTTGTATTACACGGATTATTTTAGCAAACAGTTTGAAGGCGATACAAGGCAATTACAATATTATCGTTCATAATATTATTATGTTAAGGTGAATGTGCTGCCTACAGAAAGCACATGGTGGAAAAAATACAAAGCCTGCAATTTGAAACATTTTATTGATAATATACCTTTTAAATTCTAATGGAATTAAGTTTTGTACTATTCCATTTGAGTATTTTTTTGCGACCCGGGTTTCGCCTTTCGTCATCTTCAGGCACTGTGTACACTCACCAAAAGGTAAATAAACACTGACAACGAATAATTGTCTTTTACCTCTAACTTATATAATAAATCAATACAATAAAGTATCTAAAAACTCCATTACCTACATATCAAGTCAAGGGTCACAATAAAAAATATAACAAACACATTATGAATATTTAAAGTGTTAGTAAAAACCACCCTATCTTATTAATATAATAATACACTCGGTAGGCATATTATAATAAATCGTCAAAACATAATAATAATAGGTAAGTAATGGAGTTTTACACCCACGGTGGCCGCGCGGCTTAAGAGCGTACATAAGTGAAACGAAAAATAATTTTCAACTGTATGTGGAACGAAATTACGGCCGCGTTGCCATTGATCGGAGAGCGATAGTCGAGGTCTCTGCACGTCGATTCGTTTTGTCATGGCGTCGGATGAAAATATTCTTAAATCGTGTAAAAATGACTAAAAAACTTTACGTATGTACTTAAAAAAGAAAACATGTCAATGAATATACTATTATTATTATGAATATAATAATAAACATAACATAAAAGGGACGCATGTTGAATTTTTATGACAACTTATATTTCGTTCTGCTTGCGTCATTTGCACCCGCGACCCGCAATCCGCGCATCGCCTAGTCACGATCTTTTTAGACCATGCCTCAGCTGAGGTATAGCCGGACTATAAAGCCGTGGGTACCAGGTTCGAATCCTGGGTCTGGCAAGTACACATATTGTTTTTCAATTTGTGTGTGTCAGGGAATGGACCTAATAGGTTGAACAAGTGGCTGACATCCATTTCTCGTAAAAAACAAAATCTGTCAATACAAACCTCTACTCTGTGGAGGCCCATATGATCCTATTAGGATCGGACATGGCCGAAAGAAGAAAAAGTTTTTAGCTACATAATTGTATTGATTGGTTATAGATATAAGTTAGAGTTAATAGTATTCGTTGTCAGTGTTTATTTTATTACTAACTATATTACTAAGTTTAGGTACCTATTTATATATAGGTATATCTAATGGTTCCCTTCGATTTTCCGCCTTTCGAGTAACTGCCGCCCCCAAGCAACGCCTAATCTGCCTACCCCCACAGCAGTGATTTTATATAAACGTTATAAAATGTAAATTCGTAAAAGGATCGAATCTTATTATTACATATTATTATTCTCTTCTTCTTGGTCGTTTACTCATGGCTAATGATAATGACCACCGTTGAATTCTATCATCAGCTATTGAGCGACTATGACTTTACGACCCTCTCGATCCTCTGCTTCTGTCAGGGCAGAGATAATGATGCTGCCCTCAGTCAGTTCTATCACTTGGTCTCTCCAGTCAGCCGACGCTCTTCCCCTGAACTCCACCCAAAACTACCAGTCTCTCCCAGTGGCGAGGGGTGGAGGTAGGCTGTTAAGATTCGACCTAAATAGTCCATACTAAACTTTGTCAGTCATACTTTCATTGAATTAAGACCTCAGATTGCAGGTAGTTTAGTTAGTTTTAAAATTAAATTAAACCCTGCGCGTAAACCTAACTATAATATAGATAGATAATAGTCAAAATATATATCGTCGGCTTAATTCTAACATATCGTAAGTCATTTTTATTCAGATTTCATGTTTTGGTGATTTCGATTTACATGTAATATGATAACGCATCTATTTCATTCGTTTAATATCCAAATATGCAAGTGGAAGGGTGATAGAATCATGTAAACATTGTAAACTAACATAACGTATCTCAGTAGTGTCGTATATTATCTATGGTAGTGTCTCGACAGCCAGTTGAAAATCACGTATGTCATAAGTTTGCAAGCTATAATGTCAGTGAGTTAGCTGCGTTTGACTTGATAATAACACGTAACTCATACGCTTGATAATTTTAATAACATGTAAGTCCTGTAGACACATTATAATTTAAATAATTACAAGATAAAAAGAACTTTTCATATACAACGTTTTTAATTTTTTTATTGAATCATATAAACTTAACTTGACTAGCTTAAGGGGAGACATGCTCAGCGTAGGTCAAAATGGAGCGTTTGTTTGAGGGAGTAAAATGATGTTAACGCGCGTGTTTGAACATGTACCGTTTAAAAAAAAGATTTTTTCTCTGGTTAAGTACATGTTCAAACACGCGCGTTAACAAGATATTACTCACTACTTCAATTTGAGTTTGTCAATTTATGGCTACAGCCGTATGTTGTAGCTTAACCACTGGGGGATGCCAAAAGAAATGGCGTATTTCAAAAAGCACTACCTTATTCTTAGGTTATTAATTATTATAGAGCAATCATTATTCGTAGGATGTTTATCACACTTGAATGGTCAAAGACATAGCTTATAATGAGTATCTTTAGAATTATCTTCAAATGTGTTAATCTTGCCCATTTTTGAATAATACAATGCCTAATTTTTGCAAATTTGGGATCACAGAGATTATCAATATAATTTTTATCGTAAATATTTTACTAAAATTATCTCGTCATAAATTATACTAATGATTTTATAAATGCGTTTAAAAATTAATAAATGTAAAAAATCTTAACACCACTGCACAGTTATGTACCGAAATATGACTATATTCTAAAACATTAGAGCGAGAGGTTTAAAAGAATACTATTTTATGCAATAAAAATACTTTATGCAGTCATCAAATGTTTAAAATAAATATAAAAGATAATAAAGCTTCAAAATTGTACAAATACATTATCTACAACGTTTAAGGTATGTCCAGGATCATGCTTTGAAAATAGAAAAAAAAGCTCCATTTTGACCCACGCTGAGCACGTCCGCCCTTAAACGATCGAAAAAAATGTACTTGATAGAAATAATACTGAAATGTCATATTGATTTCCATAGTAACGCACGTATATATTATTAATAATTTAGTTGCTAAGACCCCAGACCCCTCCCTAGCAACCAATAATGGTGTCGAAATTACTTTTTATACAAAACAGAATTAACTGAAAATGAATTCAATTCTACTTAAAGATGGCTAAAAGTATTAAAAAAACACATTGGCATCGTGTTCTGATATATTCTAAAAGTTTCAAATGTATAGCTAGTCGGGTAGTTAGTTAAAAATCGATTGCAAGATTTGTACCGGACAAATAAGAATACGAGCTAAGAAAAGCGTTGTAAAATTGTTAAATATTTTGTTTAATTCAGAATACTGAAAGATTATCCTACAACAAAAAAAGTATTTGCAGTTGATTTTGTAAGTTGAAATATTTAGTTTTAACTGCCTCCTGAACACTGAGGTTAAACTGACTTACGATATGTTAGAATTAAGCCGACGATATATATTATTCTAAATAATTATGACTATAATTGTAATACGATACTAACATTTATTTGTTTTATTTTGACAGGATTCAAACCAGAGACCCAGACGTAGGGACACCATAACAGTGCGCATGGTAAACTATCTGAAGGAGAGATTCAACCCTGCCAAAGGTATGTCTTCATTTTATAAGCTGAGTATTAAATAAGTACAAGTAATATGTAATTATGAATGTTGAGCAGTTTTGAATCACAAAATACCTATTTATACATGTCAGGATTCAAATATGTCTCTTGCTGTATATAAAAAGGGTTTTAATTAGAATACTGTAGATTTTTAAAACGTTTTCTGATTTCCACCAAAATTTACATTATTTGGCAGATCATCATGGAAAGATTTATCAAGACATATTGTGTCCCCCTGATAACTATCTTATACATCGGCAGCATCAGTTGTTTGCTCTCCCAAGGCGCAGAACTAACCTGCCATTGGTAATGCCAATAATTGAGAGTGCAATAACTCTGACTAACCAAATCACTTCGGATATTGACATATTCCATCTGCGTGAGGATGAGTATTATAGGTGGCCATTGTTTTATAAATTCTTAAAATAGGGTTTGCTTAGCTCATTCGGTGTAGGTACTTATGTGTATTATCTAACTTATTTATATATTTTTTTAATTTGAGGCGCCTAATTACAAAAAGCGACAAGTCCACAATTCAATATTTTCGGGAAACAACGTTTTTATGTTTCAAGCTTCAATTATTTGTATTAACATGAGATTATTTTTTTCCGTTGTAGTGTTTGTCGAAATTAGAACCAAATGGCCATTTGTTTCAGCCGATAAACTCTTAAATGTAATAAATATAGTCAAAATAAAATTGGACGTAGCGCTATTTGTACCTCACTTTTAAATTTATTCCGCATAAGGCACATATTTCCGTGGCACTGTTATGAGTTTACCAGATGCTACAGCGTGGGAGACGCCCTTTTCAATATTTAACGTTCCCTTATTGCTTGACTTGACTTAAACACGCGCGAAATCAACCAAGCTTTAAATATTATGAAACAACACGGACTTGGCGCTTTTTGTAATAAATCGAGACTTAAAATATTTTTTTTTGTAGGGTTATGTCGCATTTTGGAATTTATAGATCAATACATATTGTGTAAAATTATACAAAGAATACGTGCGTATTTTTTTCTCGATTTTGACCAAATGTGGACTTATCGCTTTTTGGAATTAGACTCCTCATTTACACTTATCTACTGTTTAATAACTTTTATATAATACTGTTTTAATAATATTTCTTGTTTCTAAATGTCATATTGTGAACATCTTAAATTAATAATAATGGCTCGGCGGCTCTCGTGGTGCAGTGGGCCTTCCACCCGAGAGTTCTGGGTTCGATTCCCGGTCATGACAAAAACATTTATGTGTTTTTCTCAAAGCCTGGGTGTTTGTGATTGTTCAAAATTACTAACAACCACCTTGTACGAAAAAGCAAGGACATGGTTATTAATAATTAAAAAAAAATAATAATGGCTCTCGACAATGTATCGTAATACTATTATCTGAGACGTATTCTGCAGTTTTTTGGATATATTAGTCGGCGCGGATAACACGGAGAGACTGGTGGTTTTGGGTAGTCTGCAGGGAATGCAAAGTAGAGGAAATGCTGGAGCGACCGAGTGAATGAATTTACTTGGGGCAGCCTCCACTCTGCCCTGAGAGGAGTGGAGAGTCATGGTCGCTCAGAAGGCGGCAACGGTTCACAGCTATGAGGGAACGGTCAAGAAGAGATTATAAACAAATATTAATTTTGTAGAATCACTGGAAAACGATGTCTACCTAGTACCTACGGCATGGCCCCCACATCCTGAAGCGGGCCTCCAGCCCAGGATCTTTGTCGGGCCCACTACCTACTGCTAGAATTAAAAGCAGTGTGACGCTCGACAGAAACGTTTTTCAAATGGTGTTCCAGTCAAAATTTAGGGTATTCAGTGTATTTTTAGCGATTATATTATGTATTTTTCAATAAATCCAGTTGAGTTATGAAGTTTTCGAATATTGACAAACAATTATCAAAAATTGCATCACATAATCACATATTTTATAATGTTATCTAATAATCTTTAAGTAAAATAGCCCCCCCAGGCTGGAGCCCTGTCAGCCCCCACCCCTTTGTGGGGGCCATCACCTACGAAAGAGTAAAGATATTCAAGTCGGTCCAACCATCTGTTGGGCCCATCTGGCCGTCCGAGCTGATCGCCATAAAGGCCAACTTTACTATAAGTACTTAATACTTAAAAAAAATACGGCGTTATTGCATAGGTACGTGGAGATCTTTTCGCATATTTAAGTATGTCCATATTGTTTTAGATTTGTTTTTACCAGGGCTCGAAATAGACCGGAGCTCACCGGAGCGCCGTTCCTGTTCGTGAAATCGGTAAAATTATCGCTTCGTCTCGTGGAAAAAATAATTTGACCGCCTGAGCTAGATAGGCCATAAGAAAATCTAACACTTATTTGTATGAAATACACAATATTATACAATTTGACAAATATCTTTAGAAAACTGTCGAGTGCCCCGCTTCGTAAGCTTTTCCATTTCAAGCGCTGGTTTTTACATATTACATTGAAATTAATAATTAGAATTATTTATTTTTGTTAATTCTCCGTGCGCAGCTCTCCTATGGGCACTTTTATTAGAAAGTCTCTGTAAAGTCAAAGCACACTTGAGTGCGTGGCGACCTCAGTTTCGGGCTTCTGCATATGAAGTAAACAACTGGTGATGCTTCACATCAATCGTAGTGTCCCTTATTGATACGCTCGATTAAGACCGAGTGTAGTGTGGGGCGGTTGGTTTGGAGGAAACTATTAGGTAGTAACTACACCTCCACAATCCGCCACGTATCTAAACCCGTTATGCAGGCGTATACCGTGGCGTCTAAGTCACCCTTTAAAGTTCCGCTGAGAGTGTCCCAGGAGCAACTTACCAAGACCGCGGTTGGCGTACACTAGAGTGTGCGTGATTCCTATATTATAGAATATAGCTAGAATTAAAAATCCTATAATATTATTTAACTTTGAAAACGATTTATTCCAATACCTATACACCAGTGGCGAAGGGTGACTTTTGGAAAGAGGTAGGCTGTAGAGATCTGATAAAAAGAGCACACTTGTCAGGTATACTTACGAGAATAGTACGATATTTACTACTAACGAATAGACACACACTAGTAAATGACAACGACACACTAATTCAATGAAACTTCAAAAACTCGACATAAAAATGAGCGATGTGTTTAAATTACGTATTTTTCAAAACATGTATACTCATCAAAAATCATTAGATAAAATTTATTTGTATTTATAAAAACAATCTATACTTACTTATTTATTAATATTCGATTAAACGCCGTTGAAATTATTTTTTTAATTATCTAATTATTAATGATTTTGGACAAAGTGCGCAGTCGTGACAAAATTATTACGCGCGAATTTTTTAGGCTCTGCGATAGGAGCTTACCTTATTTCGTACAAATCAGCAGACTTGCTGCGGTTACGAGACGTAAAGTCCATACGAAAAAAATTCAGAATTATTTCACACATAATCGGAAATTTATTTACGTCGAGACGTCGCGGCGTTTATTATTTATTTACGGAATACCTTTGCAGTTGTTTTGTAAACTGTGTAATACTGTAATACATTCCTACATATACGACATCTCTCGTTGGCAAAATAAATTATTTTTATATAACATAAAATAATGAAGTGATTAACTATATAAATATGTCAATGTGCAATTAAAAAATATTTTTCCTTTAAATAATCGCCTAGTATGGAGTCTTCGCCACTGCTATACACTATTAATCCTCACCAACTCAATTTTATTATTCAATGAATAAATATAATTACACAGTTACCTAACACGAGGACTTTTCAATTTACACAATATTATACCTAATACTAATTGTTTAATTTAATTTAATTTACTGACATCTATTGTCGAAATAACAACACAACAGACAATGTGTGAAAACAATATATTGATAAATGCATATTATTATATTTCACTACAAAATAAACTAAGTAATTGAAATAATAAAACGGTTTAATTATATTGTCAATCAATATATTAATATAAACAGTATTATAATAAAAATAAACAACTGAGAATAATATTACCGAAATTAAAGTTTTTATTATTATCCAAGATTCGAATCATTTTTTTTTCTATAGAAATTTTCCATTATATTTTCCGAAAACTTGCACCTGAAATAAATAGATGACACTGAGATGCTTTGTTAAATTATAGTTTTTACACCTAAAATTTTGAAAATTGGTACAAAATAATATTGCATCTATGGTTTAATTGCATAATTTTAGATATTTTATAGATAGGTAGGTACGCAAATATTTTTTGACTATATTATCTACTATGGCTTGGATTAGGCAGTGTTTAATTGAATTTTAAAAACTAACAGACACTATTAATACATTGTAGTCTTAGTTCAATGATAACAAATACCTAGGTACGTTTGACTGACAGAGTGTGGTGTGCACTATTTATGTCGGATATTAACAGCCTACCTCCACTCTTTGCCACTGATATAAAGGGTTATCAAATTAGTACCTACTATGTGACGTCACATTTTGGACATCTTCCTCTAAAAACGTTGAATTTAAAGAATATATTTATCCTTAAATCCCTGCCCCTTTCGTCACAAATCATTATATCAGACTCCCTCCCCCTCTAGAGTGTGACGTCATATATGGACGGCCCCTAAACATAAAACACGATTAGGACGTCTTGGCATTAACCTATATTTGGCAGAGCGTTGGAGCGAACCCTTTTTTGAGTTGCTCCGCTCCAGCTCTGCTCCGAGACCTAATACTTGCTCCGGCTCCGCTTCAGGGTCTGCTCCGCTCCGGGAAAGAGTTTTAATTAGAAGTATTATACTCGTATGTATACAGCTGATGTTTAAAAAAGTAGTTTTAAAATAATCGTCACTGTCATTATTAATTCTATTAAACAAACCGGCAGCAAATCGTCTCTCATTATTTGCCTCTTCTGTCAAAAAAGTGAGGTTATTTATCACTCGGCAGTGTTGCCATATTTCAAATAATTCCAGTGTTGCAAAGTGTCAAAATATACTATTTTCATTGGATTTTAGGACGAAAATTTAATAATAAAAAAACATCCGGAGCAGTGGGGCACTACAAGTTTTCGGTGCTCGGGCTCCGCTACTGCTCCGGGTAAAATCCCATTGCTCCAGTGCTCCGTGCTTCTGCTGGGAGATCCGCTCCAACGCTCTGATATTTTGTTCCATGATTCGGATCTATACAGACTATGAATGCTATTGCGAATTTGCCAGACGTAGAGTTCGAACCAGTAATCCACGGCTTTGTAAGAGAATATTCTCTACTGGAGTTTCAATATTTACCTTATTATAATTGTGTACCTACTTGTGAATTTTATACAGGTGAGTAGTTCCCACCTAACTCTGGTGAATATTATAATATTATAAACTTATGTTGTGAAACTTTTCTTCGAAAAACTTTTAAAACCGAATTTTTAAAACATCGTTAAAACACGATATTAAGTGAGAAAGAGAGGAGTGTTTATAAAAAGTTTTATTTGCGCTCAGAGTGAAGCGAAGTGACCAAATTATACGGATGTATATAATATGATTACAGTTGCGAAGGGTGGGGGTAAGTTGTTACGATCCGACATAAATAGTGAACATTAAGGCTATACTTCAGTTGAGGCATGGTCTAAAAAGATTGTGGCCAGGCGATGCGTGGATTGTGCAAATGACGCGTGCCGAACGAAATATAATTTGTCATAAAAGTCCAACATGCGTCCATTTAATGTTATGTTTATTGTTATATTACTAATAATAATAGTATATTCATTGTCATTGAATTTTTTAGTCATCTTTATACGATTTAAGAATATTTTCATTCGACACCATGACAAAATAAATCGACGTGCGCACACTTCGACTGTCAGTCTCCGATTGGTGAGTCTAGGCGATGAATGAGAAATTTCGTCGCACCTACTGTTGAAAACTATCATGAACCGATAACTAATCTTATGTAATTATTACAACCAGCCAGTAAGCAGGAATTAAAAATTCTTATGCTCCAATCAGTGGCGAGGGCTGGAGGTAGGCTGTTACGAATCGACATAAATAGTACACACTAACATTTGTCAGTAATATATTAATTATATATTAATTTTCATTGAACTAAGACTAAAATATAAAGATAATGTTTGTTAGTTTTTAAAATAAAATTATACCCTGCCTAATCCAAGCCATAGTAGATAATAGTGAAACAATATTCGTTTATCTATAAAATATCTAAAATTATACCGTTAAAGCATACATCATTTTAGATATTTTGTATATTTTTTATCGATTATGGGTTGGTTTAGGCAAAGTTTAATGAATTTAAAAAAAAAACTAACCACTGCCATCTGTAATATATATTATATATTATGTATTCTTAATTCAAAAAAAACCAATAAGTATGACCTGAAAATGTGCACTTTTTTGTCTGATCGCCCATAGCATACTTCAAAAAGATTCATTTCAAAACCCTATTCTCAACGATATTCATATTTCTCTCACTCTGACCCCGTTTCAAAAGAAAATAAGACGTGTTTTAAGGATTTATTATTGTAGATAAGGCACCGCATTGTTCATAGAATTGCTTTAAGTCTAAGGCATAAAGCCCACCAAAGCGGCGCTCGGTGCGCTCACTACGAAGTAGGCCCCCTCCCACCCGCGCATTATCCTTCACCTATGTAATAAGGGGCACAAGAAGCACAAAATAATTATTATTATCAGCGTCTCTCATATCAAAGCAATAAAAATATTATTAAATTTCTCGGGGCTTGTAATTAATATTCACGATGAAATCATTCTACCAGCAAAACATCGGACACGCAGCAACTAAACAATGAATTTACTGTTATTAAATAATGCCTACTTGCCCGTCTATCGACGACGCTTCCAGAAGCGTGATTTTGCTAGCCGTATTCAATGAATGGGCTACGTTGTATTTTCGTTAATTCGTCCCGCTGAGAAGCCAAACAACGGTGAATCATGGGGCGGGTGGGCACAATGCGTCGTCAAATCCAGTGTGCTCTGGCGTATTTGATTATGTTGTATTTTCGATGATTTACGCGCCAAAGTTCCCCACTCACTGCGTTAAGTGGGTTTTCGCCTAAGAGTGATATTAATAAGCAGTAACGTCCCTAGACAAAATGCCACCCCATTTTTTATACAGTATTTTGTTTCATACTTTCACCACTCCAATAACTAAGAAATGTGTTCAATGGATGAATTAGATACCAACAAAATATATACCACTAAATCTAATTTAAAATATTACGAGTCCACGGTTTCAAATACATATATTTAAAAATACACTTGACAACTTTCAAAACTCGCGAGTGACTGGCAAAAAGATTTGGATTTGTAGATACCTACCTATCATTCAAAATATAATTCGCAAATCTGCACGTGTCAATGCTGGTCATCAAGGACGTGACGTCCAAAGACAGTGGAAGTAAACTAGACATCGCGAAACCGATATTAAAATTACAGTCCTGGTAAACCTTTTAAGCATGTTGCAATAAGCAATACATTTTGTTTCCAACTATTGAGCTGATTTTTTTTAATGGAAAGATATTTCCGCCATTACTAAGTTTATGTACTTACCTATTTCTATAAATAGAGGTAAACCTAATGATTCTCCTCGATTTGCCGCCCTTCGAGTAACTGCTGCTCCCAAGCGACGCTCAATCTGCCTACCCCCACGGGACGTCACTGGATATAAGTGTTATTTTGGAGCAATACTGACGCACAGAAACGTCATTTCTCACATTATTGTATTAAAATGTGGGTACATGTCTGTTTACTGAAAGCCAGGCGGGAACAGCGGCAATTATCATAGCCGATTTCGGCAAAATTTATGAATTCAAGAATGATAACTTAACCCAGTGGTCGGCAAACTCATTAGTCAATAGAGCCAAATATCAACAGTACAACGATTGAGATTTCTTTTGAGAGCCAAATTTCTTAAACTTACTGTATAGGTACACTGTTGGCGAAATATCATTCTTAATAATGATCATATTTATTGATAAAAATTTAATTGTAAGTAAGGTAATAAAATTAAATCATGACAATGACTGACAAACACTTAATGTGAACAATGGCCTTGCATCTCCTTGAAAAGTTTGGGTAAGTCAGGTTTGTATGTTGTTGTTTTTAATTTTAGGCACGATTTCTGATTCTCACCAATACTAATAAGACGACTTCTCAATTTACTCTTGAAAAGGTTCATGCTTGAAAAAGATTGTTCGCATGAATATGTAGAACCGGAAACGGAAAGAACAGCAAATGCTAGTTTTTTCAACTGATCACATGAGTCAAGAATACTATTCCAGGTACGAGTATTAAAAATCATCATGTCTTCCTTCTCCGGGTCTTTCAAAGCAGACTACTAAACTTGTGCTGTGAAACTTCTTCTTTAGGACCTGTAGGTAGATGAACTAAATCGTACAAAACGTGAAACTTGTGCTGTATCATTTATGTCACAAGACTCGTTAACTGCTATTGATAAAGCTGAAACCAATTTAAGATCTTCGACTTGCTGGTTGGTCATATTCGAAGACATTTTGACTGTTATATCAGCTTTCACTGTTTTAGCCCGTACGTGATCATTTGTAGCAGAGCCACACCCAAGGGGCCATAGAGCCACATGTGGCCGACCACTGATCTAACCTAACAAATAATGCGGTATATCGGCTATTTTGAAAAAAAATGTTTGCCGCTGGCTTCCATTAAATAGACAAGAACCGAAATGTGGACCCGGTTATTTGGTTTTTGTTTTTATATTAGACGCCTCATAAAATTTTTACTACCGCTTCGCTCTACCGTGTACGCACCTTAAGTGAGTTGTACAAGTTAAATTTTGTTTTTCATTACTTTTAATATTCCACAATAGGTTGTCAAGTGATTTGGGTACGCGATACGCTCAAAAGTTTGATAAAAATATAAGTTTTTGAGTGCTTTCGCTGTAGTAAATTAAATATGTTTTTACCAAGTAGCTACTTACTCATATTTTGAATATAGGCTTTTAAGATTGGACTCGTAGATGGCGTTCGAAATAAAGAACTGAAATTTGGGACGATTGTTCACATGATAACACAATCACCCCAGTCATAACTATAAACATACCATATAGCGTGAAGATCAATTGTTTTGATCAGTGCTCGAAATAGAAAAGTTTATATACCGGAGCGCTCGATAATTTTCCGAAAATATTAAAGTGTGCGAATTTGTTTTGTTATATTATTATACCGTATTAAATTATGACGTCCACGATAGCCTAGCGGCTTATAATGTCGTGGGTTCTAGGTTCGAATCCTGGGTCTGGCAAGTACAATATAGGTAAAGTAAAAACAAAGCAATGATTCGGTTCGCGGATACGTACGCATACGCGCTCATCGGCTGCCAGGTATTTAGTATGGCTCCCCATCCACACGCACACCATCAACCAACCGATTCATTGTTTTGTTTTTACTGTACATTGTTTTTCAATTTGTGTTGGAGTTGTTGGTTAACATACATTTCTCGTAAAAAAAAAACACATCGGTTAGTACAAACCTCTACTCTGTGGTGGCCCATATGATCCTTTTAGGATCGGACATGGTCAAATACTGTATAGAGGTCGCTAAGCAGATGAAATGGCAATAGGCTGGACATGTTGCTCGGCGAGTAGACAGCCGTTGGACAAATGCCGTCATACAGTAGTACCTACCCAAGGGGCACTAAACGCCCATAGGGACGCCCTAAAATCTGCCATGTGCACTGTATTTCTGGGCAGAGAAGGGCGAAGAGAGCTAAAGGAGGCCTTCGTCCAGCCAGCAGTGGATCGACCCCGACTCATGATGATGATGATGACATTAGACTAAGATGGAATTACATGGCACCAAAGAACAAGGAAATGAATCCTGTGATATTAAACCCAAATCCTATGGAATAATACAAAACTCGCATTATCCAGAATTTATGTTATTTTATGAATACCTAAAAAGTTTATAATAAAACAATACAAAATCTTATTATTGTTTGTAAAAGTAAATGTGTACTACATGTAAAGTTTCTTATTAAACTCGATTTAAAAAAAAATGTAAATTAATGTAATGATTTTTACAATAATTTCTGAACCGGAGCGCTATTTAAAATTATCCACGAAACGGAACGGTTTTACTAACCGGAGCTGTGCTCCTGTGGGTTCCGGTCCATTTCGAGCACTGATTTTGAAAAGTCGAGAGAACAGATTAACTAGGTAATTGGATACTTTTAATATAGTATTTTAGAGGTTTTTATAGCTAAATTTGTCGATATCTATAACGAATACCGGTACCTATTGATATTTTTATTCGGTATTGAAATCCCTAGCAACGCATAACTTGCCTACCTCCACGAGACGTTACTGAATGACATCCTGCGGCATACATCCCAATCGGTTAGGAAGTTTTGCCTTCTATGGCGGCACATTATTACAAACTTGTATTCCCCTAGTTATAAAATTACGTACCTACCTTGTCAAATTTCGAAATCATAATCCGTTTTTATTAAGAGAAAAAACATGAAAAGGGCATTACGTTGTCATCAGTGATGTCCTTCTGGTGTCCGTAGTGGCTCTCAAGAGCCGGTTGTTAAAAACTTTTACAATTCCTAATAAAATTAATATATTATCATTGTTTTTGTAGGTAATAATAATAATTATTGTTTTAATTTAGAAATATTTAGATAAAGCCTTCACTAAGTGTATATTTAACAGTGGCGAAGGGTGACTTTTCGAAAGAAGTAGGCTGTGGAGATCAAAGAAAAAGAGCACACTTGCCACGTATACTCACGGGAAATAAGACGATAATACGATATTACTACTGATGAATAGGTACACACTAATGTCAACGTCACACTAAATCGATGAAATTTCGATAGCTCACTGACGATATAGACTTGAGCAATGTATATAAATTATGTATTTTCCTATACCTACACGTAACATACGCCTAAACATATATCATCTGTAAATATAGCGGTATCAACAGCTCAACATGACAAACAACTTAACGATATAAATATATTATATTTTAGTCTATGACTGAATTAACTGATTAATAATCAGTAGATACAATAATTATTAATTATTATTTTAATAAAGCGGCATTCCTCGACACTAAATAAATCCTGAGATAGGCTTTGCCTTATAAGCTTATAGATTTGTATGGACAAAACCAGACTTTCGAGTGAATCGATATTTCAATACTCGCTAGAGGCACTTATTTTTTATTTATTCTACATTATCCTGACGATAGATGGCTCATTTATATATTTTTTAAATATTAATTAATAATTATTCTGACAAGAAGAGTGGGGTCAAGACGTTTATATGCTGTTTGATACCCAAATCATCCTGAGTCCTGAAGTCCTGATGGAGTAATATTCCTTTTGCCTATATAATTTGTATTTTTTCCATTTCTGGGGGGGGGGTCCAGACTCAACCCTCCTTATATATCTCCGCATATATTTAGTATCTTTTATCTATATTTATCGATGACTGCCGCTTTATTCAAATAATAATTAATAATGCAATAATTAAAAAAAAATCTATGGGTTCAATCACGTTATATAAAGATAGAATATTTTTAAAAATAAATAATAATTTTATCTCGTGATTATTATTTATCAGTTAATTCAGTCATAGACCAACATATATATATTATTTTTTTGTTTAGTTGTTTGTCATTTTGAGCTGTTGATACCGCTATATTTACCGATGATATATTTTTAGGCGTATGTTAAGTGTAGGTATAGGAAAATACATAATTATTTTATATTCATCGCTCAATTGTAGATCGTCAGTGAGCTTTTGAAATTTCATCGATTTAATGTGATGTTGACAGTAGTGTTTACCTATTAATCAGTAGTAATATCGTCTTATTAATTGAGTTAGCATTTACTTGGTAGAATTCCATTTTACAAGAAATGAAAATATAATTAATATTAACAAACCTGTAGAATTTAAAATTAATTATATTTTCATTTCTTGTAATATCGTCTTATTTCCCGTAAGTATACCTGACAAGTGTGCTATTTTTCTTTGATCTCCACAACCTACCTCGTTCCAAAAGTCACCCTTCGCTACTGGTACCCAATGAAAATATTAAATAACAAAATTGAGTGATTTTTTTTAAATTGTGAGGAGTGCTCTGCACTTTATGGTATTACAGCAGCAGCCACTGCTCAGGGAATAATAATAAAAATGCCTATTCTAGTTGCAATCTGTGTTATTTATTTGACTTGTTCCAGTGCTCTTACTAGATATTATGGTAGTGCGTGAACAAACATGAAGTCGAGGTCTTGAGATCATTAAAATATAATAAAAATGTAACATCGTTGAAAGAATCAGAAATAAGCATGGAATTGTTAGGCGTCTTTATACTTGGGCATACCAGCGACCACATTGGACTCTATTCTGCATTCATTTGACCCCCGCAGGATCTTGAAGTAGCCGTCGCCGCGATAGTTTGGTCCCCAGGAGTTTGCGCAATTCCAGTATGGAACCGAATCAATTACGCCCCATCCAATGATTTTGATGGCATGTCCATCTGGAAATGAATATATGACATTTAATAAAGATGTAGTGGTCAATGAATTCGGGCTTTGTCAGCATTATTTTGACAGTGTAAGAATTAGCACCTCATTTAAACTATCGCACAATGAGCATATTCTACACGCGTGTCAATATTCGATGCGATCGAAACGTTTGAAGTGCAATAATGCAGAGGCCAGCAGTTTTCTCAATTGCAAACTTTAATTTACCGAATATTCATGCATATAATTCAGTCTAAATACATATTTGTATCAATGACAATCTCTATCTGATCCGTAAGCTTAGTATCAGTCGCTCCGCACAGCATTTTTTTCCACCGAGCTCGGACCTCGGAATAGTATCATAAGCATTGTAACATAACGCTCTTGTAATACTCTTGTACCGACTGTTTACGCTGCTAATAAAACTCGCTCCCCCATCCATCGGAGAAACCACCAAATCTCGACTTCTCATTCTTCTCCTGAAGTCTCTCCATCTAAACCTACTGGTCATCGCCAATCACATCCTTGAACCACGAAACCCGTAAAGAAGATACTGGTTCAATGCTTCATCATCAATAAAAATAAAATATGTTGGAGTTAACAACTCAAGTCTTATGAGCAATTATAAGGAGTGATACAATGGGCATTACCTTATTACGGCGAGTAATGTAGACAACAGGGAAGGGCAATTTTTGAACCTAGAAATATATTCTGAGCTATTCAAGCTTCCTGCTTCGATTTTGTATGAGAAATTTTATTTCTGCTTCGATTTGTACAAACGCAGCTGAAGCGGCGATTACATTATGATCACGTCACGCGCTGTCACGTGCTGGTATGGCGACAAATTTAGTCTATGATTTTCTCATTCCGCAGAATATTTTGAATGGTCACTTTCTCTATAAACTGAATGATGGATAGTGGCAACTCTAATGTAGTAGTATTTTGAATTAATATTCATTATTCATGCTGATTTCAATTAATTTTACTAGTTTATCCGTTAAAATTACTTGCAATATTGTATCCATCGATAATATTTTGAACAAAATCCAACCAGCAGACTATAGACAATAGACGTAAACTCCAGACATAGACAATAATTGTGTCTATTACTGCAGTAAACACGTATCTTGACTTACGAGAAAGAGCTCCAATATAATCATCTGTCGGAGTTCAGTATTCTGTATAATTACAAACACGTAACTCAAGATACGAGTTTATAATATTTATTTGTCATTGCTTAAATCATATGTTATAAAGTATGTTTTGAGATACGTGTTGGTGGAATATGTGCGTATTAAAATTCTGAATTCATTGCATCAAACAACTCAAAACTGACAACAATTGAGATACGTGTTTGTAGAAAATTAGCGACGATACGTTAAATGAAGATTTTGCAAGCAATATGACTATTCAAAAATGCTAGATCTGGCAAGAAAAAATGCTATATTGGATGAAAAGCATACTAACCTACTGTCTTGTTGCTTTTATGCTGATAAACGGGCGTGGTGTAAACGAGAAAATCGTCGTAAACATCAAAAGCGGCTTCCACCGGGCCGTTGGTGAATATTTCCTGTTTGATCTGCTCCTCATCAGGTTTTAGGGTGAAGATATTCATTCCGAACATCTTGTCGTTTTCGTAGGATACATTATAACCATCTCGGCATTTTTTGTCACACGGTATAGGATCATCAACTGCAGACAAAGAACCGAATTGAAATATCATGAAAAATGATCCTGAATTTTTACAGGTACATTCCTCATATCCAGACACCGTAATTTGAACCTAACTATGAACATCTGGACTACAGGTATAACAACCTATGAGTTTTTGCGAGCTGTCGCATCCACAAGTGATCGAATGCGAGTGTCCTTGCAGTCAGAATTAATTTAGATCGTTTGTGTCGTCTTTTAGACATACCACATTCAGAGACGTCCCGTGAGGATTAGCAGATTGAGCGTCGCTTGGCGGGGCAATTACTCAAAGGGCGGCAAATCGAGGAGAATCATTAGATATATAAAAATAGGTACCTAATCTTAGTAATAACGGAAATAACTTTCCATTACAAAATGTATTAATTAACATAAAATGTTTAACAGGACTGTAATTTTTTGTTCGATTCGCGATGTCTAGCTTACTTCCGTTGTCTTTGGACATCGCGTCTTTGATGACCAGCAATAACACGTGCAGATTTACGAGTTATATTTGAATTATAGGTAGGTACCTACTCGTACATACTTACCTAATTAATTTATCCAAATATTTTTGCCAGTCATTTGCGAGTTTTGAAAGTTGTCAGGTGTATTTTTAAATGTATCTACCGTATAAACCGTGGGATCGCCATATTGTCTATTAAAGTAGAGATGGCATTTAAATTAGATGTTGTGGTATATATATTTTGTTAGTAATGTATCCATACAACACATTTCTTAGATATTGGAGTCATGAAAAGATTACTGTATAAAAAATGTTGTGGCATTTTGGCGCTGCCTAGGGGCGGCATTTTTTCTAGGAACGTCACTGACCGCATTAGAATATTAAAACCAAAATTTCCCAAAAAACCAGGAGAGCCACGGGGGATCTTCCAGTGGCTATATGTCTTAGCTGTAGTAGAACATTTGGAATATATTAGATCGATTAAAACGAGATATAGCTTGCCAGCGATTATTGTTAGCCCAATGCTCATACAGGTCACATTGAAGTTATAAAGAAAAAGTATGAGACCTTAATGCCGGGTCCAAGCTACGTGTAATGTAATATGTAATGTAATGCGAATTGTATGGACGCGAATCCTGTTGCTGTTCGAATTATCAAGCACTGCGAGCGCCTTTGTGTTCGTGTCGAAAACCGACAGCCGATGGATCAGCGCGAACGTCGCTACGAGCATTACATGTTAGTATGAGGCCTCAGTGCCAGCGTTCGGCGCAGCGTTGAGCGTTATGCGCAACTCAAACGTATAACCGTAAAAAAAGACTATGTCTACGAACATTTTCACACACGGTTATACGTTTGAGTTGCGCAAAACGCTCAACGCTGCGCCGAACGCTGCCACTCAGGACGTACATTTGGATCATAGCTACGCACGCGTTTGGACGCGGCCTTAGTAATCGAGTAGCAATAGTGGTGCATGATTATCAAAATAGATATATTGAGGTTTTTACGCCGAATGGCAACACGTAGTGATTAGGTATATTATAAAATTTTATATAAATATAAAAAAATGCATTATTTTCAAAATAACAGTTTTGTAAAAAAATGAAAAATACATAATAAAAAGTTGATGATTTCACTTAAAAATTGAAAAATATTAATTGTATATATATATATATTTCGTTTATAAACTTAAGTTTATAAATATTTAATTAATGAATAGATTCAACCAAAATGTATATTTTATTTTTCCCTAGCTGTTCTGTTGTGTCACTGTTCTGTTTTGTCTTGGAACCGTAAAAACATATTCTGTCACACGTGTTTAAGTTTATCTCATATTGTTCCACACTCAATATCCATAGCCTGTTTTAACAGTACCAGTAGGCTAAGCCCAAAGCCTGAACAAAAACGAACCATAAGTGCGAATGAGAAAGCATTCGGCACGCTTATATCTCCGCAATATGCGTTAGAGTACATCGACCACTATGCTAAAGGTACCATACTTAGTTACGACAACTTTTAACTAATGGCTCTTATAGTACCTACTCTCTGAAGCGTTTTCTAAATTCAGCTACTATTGGCTATCAGCCTTTGTATTTTAAATCAAAGTAGGTATTGTTTTAATCACTAACCGACGTCACGGATCACTCCAAGACATTTTAGTGTTGTAGCTTCCTTGAAATTGCTTATAGTTTTAACTACTTACATAATTACGTTTCTTATTCAACGAATAAATCATAAGACTTAAGAATATGGTGGCTTATGTGCGTGAGGGCAAAATCCGAGAGATGCAGATTCGATTCCTGCTGGGTGTCTTACTTTTTTCAAAAAGATTTTTTTTCAATTGGTTATAGGTAGGTCAATAATATATTTTCTCAAAAATGTTTTAAAATTATGTATGTTCAGTAATTAGAATGTTACACTCTTAAGAGTGGGTATAACAGGAGGCAGTGTGATTCATATTTCAGTCGAAGAGAGTCCACAGAGCGAGTACCACGTCATTTTAAAACAAATTTACAACAAAATCCCTGGTCATCGAAGATTTTATTTTAAAAACATAATAATAATTATTGACGGTATAGCAATTCATTGCAATGATTTATTAGGTTCCGTCACCGCTGTTCGCCGGCCGGACGAATGTAAAACAATGTGAAAAATAATAAAATTGCATGGGGTGCCTGCACGATAATGTTTATTTTTAGGCGTTATAAATTATTTCGTGCATTGGCTTTACTCAACCAACAAAATACAATAATATTACCTACCTATTGTTTCACTAGTACATATTAATATAAAAGTTGCGTTACTAGTTTGTAAAAGTGTCAGACTAAACTTAAACCAATCGGGTACATCACTAGATATATTCTACGTTTTTTAAAAATATGCATTAGAATTAAACAATACTTACCTATTTTTTTAATAATTATGTAGGTCTTACACATTAAAAATAAATACTATTCATTTATAATGTTTTTTGGATAGCACATGAAATAAAAATGTATGTAGATAATATGTGTTTCAACATCCTTCGTATGTTTAGTTCTCGTACAATTTCAGGTTAAAAAGTTATTAATCTATTTCTAAGTTTTTAAACAACTAAACTAAACTCTAAGTTTAAAAACGTTACAATATCCACCATATTGGTTGCAATACTTCCCACCAAACAGCTGATTAACATATTGAATTTAGTAACATTTAAGTACTTATATTAGAAGATACTATTTTTTGGTCACCCCATACTGGCTTAGTTGGAGTGAGTTTGTTTTAAATTTAATTTAGTGACCATTAATTTTGAGGCACGCATCGGCGGCGAATTTTTAATAATATTACTCTAGTAGACTAACTAGTTAGGACCACATATAAAAATATCATATTTTCAATTCTCAAGGGCATTTCTGTAGAGCGTCCCCTTATCTTGTGAAATATTCGTTGAATAAAAAAAGTAATTAATTAAAGACTAATATTTATATTTCATGGTGGTATATTTTCAGTAAAGGAAACAGGGCCACATTGTGGTACTTAAATGAAAAAATAAATAAATTTAATTCAATTAAATGCTTCTATGTTTACTTACATCCAGGGAGGTCATATGGAATGCATCCCTCGTTAGAATTTTCATTTCCTCCAGAGACGACTCCAGAATTGACCCAATATTTCCAGGGGGTATCTGAAAATGAAAGGGGAAATTTTCGCTAAAACTGTTTTCAAAGAATCTTTATAATTCTAATGGATTTAAGTTTTGTACTTATTCCATTTGAGTCGTTTTTGCGACCCGGGTTTCGCCGTTCGGCATCTTCAGGCACTGTGTACACTCAACAAAAGGGAAACACACACTGACTACGAACACTATTAACTCTAACTTATATAACAAATCAATACAATAAAGAAGGTAAAAACTTATTACTTACCTACCTATTAAGTCAAGAATCCAATAAAAAAAATATAGCAAACAAATTGTGAATAGTTGAAGTGTTTATAAAAAAAACTCCATACCTTAGCAATAAGGCGTAAAACCCACTTAACGGAGCGAGTGGGGCTCTCGCGCAAAATTTCACAAGTGGCGTGTAAATCATCGAAAATACAACGTAATCAAATACACCAGCGCACACTGGATTTGACGACGCATTGTGCCCGCCTGCCCCATGATTCATTGCTTTTTGGCTTCTCAGCGATACGAATTAACGAAAATACAACGTAGTCCATTCATTGAACACGGCAAACAAAATTACGCTTCTAGCAGCGTCGTCGATAGACGGGCGAGAAGCCATTATTTAATAACAGTGAACTCTTTGTTTAGTTATTACGTGTCCGATATTTCGCTGGTACAATGATGTAATCGTGAATATTAATTACAAGCCCCGAGAAATTTAATAATATCTTTATTGCTTTGTTATGAGAGACGCTGATAATAATAATTATTTTGTGCTCCTTGAGCCCCTTATTACATAGGTGAAGGGTAATGCGCGGGTGGGAGGGGGCCTACTTCGTAGAGAGCGCACCGAACGCCGCGTTGGTGAGCTTTATGCCTAAGATAAAGATAAGCTCGATAAGCGTATAATAAATCGCCAAAACCTAATAATATATCATTAGTAATAAATTATAAACAATAAAAATACTACACTCAAGAGGTGTAAAATCGTTCATTATGAGAACAATGGTAACGTATTGGAAATTAATGGAGTTAACTAATGAGAAACATCTGCAAATTACTCTTTGGTCGATGCAGTGTATGAGAAGACCAATAAATAAGTAATACACGTATTGTCACTTCCGAATTGAAAGCCCGAAATGAACCTATAAACAATAATATATACGTGTGACACCAGGCGCGCAGACGAGTGGGGGATTTCGGGTCTAGCTTCACACTTATTCTTCTTCTTCGGGCATATCCACTCTTTAGTCGGAGCATATGGACACCACGCGACGCCTCCAAGAATCCCTGTCCCTCGCCAGTCTTCTTGCTTCGTTTTAGGTCAAACCAGCATCCCGTAGCTTTCCGTATACATTCTATAGTTAGTATTTAGCAGCCTTCCAGGACGCCGGAATCTGGTCGGCTTGAAAAACAGGCAAGCCAGGTTCAGGTTTTCTTCTGGCATCCGCAGCACGTGGCCGAACCAGGTCCAACGTAGCCTCTTCACTCTCAGCGTAATGAGAGGCTGCTTGGTGCGTTACCGTATCTCCTTGTTGCTCCTATCCGTTGCAAACATCCGTTTTCGAAGCTCAGTATACGGTTCCTCTGAGTCTTCGTAAGGTGCCATGATTCGCTACCGTAAAGCAGCACCATCAGAACGCGAGATGAGTTGTCATGCAACCTGTCGATTGTTTTTTGAATGCCCTCGATTGAGTTGTCGAATAAGACAGCGTCATCGGCGTATTCCAGGTCGCATAGCTTCACCGTGGGGGTAACAGGTATGCCTCGGTCATGTGGTATTGACTTTCGTAGTATGAAGTCAAAGAGGATGATGAAGAGAAACGGAGCAAGGAGACAACCCTGTCTGACTCCGATAGTAACCCGGAACCATTCCATGACAGTGTCACCAATTCTGACACAGCACTCGCTATTTTCGTGCAGGCATTTGATTATGGCAATGATCTTGGGAGGGACCCTTATGCTTCCAGTATCCTCCAGAGAGAGGGGTGGTGCGGACTGTCGAAGGCCTTCTCATAATCCACAAAGCAGCAGGCCAGCGGGCTATTAAACTCACGGTTCTGCTGAAGAAGACATCGAAGGCTGCGGTTTTGGTCTGCACATGCTCGACCAGATAGAAACCCGGCTTGGTTTTTCCTGAGGACGTATTGGGTCCCTTATTCTCAACAAGAGATTATTTGCCAAAATCTTTCCCGGAACACTGAGTAGCGCAATTCCTCAGTAATTGTCACAGCTAAAACGGTTACCTTTTTTGTGAAGTGTGATGATTTCACCGTTAATCCAGTCCCTTGGACAGCGCTCTTCTTCCCACACCTTGGTCATCCTTAGTATGTGTCACAGAATAAGCTCACTCTACCCCACTTCTATGCACATGGACCCAAGTTTATCTGGTTACATGTAAATTGTACCTAAAAAAATTCACCATAGCACAGTTCACCGTGAGTTTTCTTATCGGAATGAGATGACCGTACTTTATTAGATTCAATATGAACATTAATTAAATTTTCATAGCTGATTTTGGAAAAATTCATAAATTCAAGAGTGAAATCCTAACCTAACCTAACAAATAATCCAGTATATCGGCTATTTTCAATATTTGTTTGCTGCTGGCTTCCTCTAAAGTGTAAACCGACAAGAACTGTGTTTTATTTAGACATCAATTTTATGTCAGTGTCTACTATACGACCTAAAGAGGTTGGAAGGTCTTTAATAGACGGCCATATATTTCTCATACAACCTTTCACGGTGAAGTGTGATACGGCGAACTGCATACGTACAAGCTTCCGGTCCCAAGTTTATCTTACCAAGTTCGTCTATGCCAAGGCATCCGTTGGCATCAGGATTGGTGCAGGAAGTAATGTCCATAGCAGAGTAGTGGAATTTCACTTTTCCATCAGAATGAATGCATGTTCTGTCTGTCATGGCTTCTGCAGCTCCGAAAGCCCAGCAAGAGCCGCAGGCTCCCTAGAAGAACAATATTTTCATTATAGCTAAATTGCACAAGCAGAGTGGCTGACTCAACGACATAATTTCCTCCACCCAGCGACGTCCCGGGGCGCCATTTACTCGAAGGGCGGCAAATAGAGGATAATCATTTCGTATACAGTCAAACTTGGTTATTACGAGGAAGATGGGACAGACCATTGCCGACACAAATAGAAAGCTGATACATTCACAACGACTGGTCCTACCTTTTCCGACCCTCCCGGTGTTGTCTATGGATGACCTGTCATTGTTCTATATAGTGCTCATACTGACGCGTCTGTCATGTTCACACAAGGAATGGTTTGGTTTGGATAGATGAGTTACATGATAAATAATACACTAGCATTAACACACATTTTACAAATGTAATGCATAGATCAATGCTACATAATATTTTTTGGAAATAGATATTACCACCGGTTTTTGTGTGAAGGACTAGTCTGACTTTGACTGCTGATGAATAACAGGAATGTATATTATTTATAAATACCACTGATAGTTAATAATTATATTTGATATAATCAAACAATATTTCAAGCAATTTGGGATCTGATTTTGACAGCTGAACAGTGGACCACTCGTTGCTTGTGCAAAAAGTTACGTAACGCGCGTGTTTGAACATGTACCGTTTTAAAAAAAAAATCGGTTAGGTACATGTTCAAACACGCGCATCAACACGATCTTACTCCCTAATTCATTTATCGTTTGTCGATTTATGGCAACGGCCGTATGTTGTAGCTTGGCCACTTGGAAATGCCAATAGAAATGGCGTATTTCAAAAAAATACTACCTTATTCTTAGGTCAATAATTATTATAAAGTAAACATTATTCGTTGAATGTTTATCACATTTGAATGGTCAAAGACGTAGCTTATAATCGGTATCTTTTAAATTATCTTTAAACGTGTAAATCTTGCCCATTTTTTGAATAATAAAATTATTAATAATATGCCTAATTCATGTCAAATTTGGGATCACAGTGATTATCAATATAATTTTTTATTGTAAATATTTCACTATAATAAGTTTACTAATGTTTTCATAAATGCGTTCAAAAATTAATAAATATTAAAAATCTTAACACCACTTCACATGGACCTACTGAAATACGACTATATTCTAAAACATTAGAGCGAGAGGTTTAAAATAATACTATTTAATGAAATAAAAATACTTTATGCGGTCATAAAAATAGATTATCACAAATGTCCAGGATCATGCTTTGAAAATAGCATAAAAGCTCCATTTTGACGTACGCTGGGCATGTGGGCCGTTAATGTAAATTTTTTATATTTATAAATAACATTGATAAAATCGGTCAAAATTAAATCTAGTATAATTTATACTATTTAAGACATTTATTGTTAATATTGTATACGCTCAATCATGGAAATACATAAGTTTAATGGAGTAAATAATATTGTTATATAAATAATAATGTGAATTTAATATGAGATTGCTGTTTCTGATAGTAAAGACTTAATGAATGGGTTAGCGAGATTTAAAATAGTAAAGCAAACCATGGTGTACTTATGGACTTTCCGCTTCATAAATCTAATTAGTCAGCCTAATATGAAACTGCCGTAAAACGTTTGAGATCATGGTGGAATTACTTTGTTAATAGTGCGAAGCATTGCTTTTTTCCAATCTTTCTCATTTTTATTAATATAATATGTGAAAAATTAAAATGAATCTGCAACTTACACATGTGTGTAAATCAAACTTCATTCAAACTCTAAAAGTATTTTTTCTGTTATATTTTCGTTTTTATTTTATTTTCCATTAAAATTGATAAAAAAATCAATCCCAAAAGATTCAGGATTATGTTTACCAATCCCGGGATTCATAGGTATCGAAAATAGCTCGGGATCCCGGGATTGGATTCCCTATCCAAGACAGAGCAAATTAATGTATCGCAAAAAATGACATGTCAGAAGCCACTGTTAATAAAATCTTTGTTTTATTTTTTTATATGTGTGGCCCACCTCAAGCTCACAAGCTCAGTAATATTTTTTTTGGCCCACCAAACGATTTGGGCTGGGCACCCCTGCTTGAGACACGACTGGTACTCACTTGATCTCGAATTTCCTTTATGCTCTCGCACATCGGCCACTTGGTGCGGCTGTCAAACTCTTCGGGAAGGTCACCTATCGTCTTATGCAAGAATACCGGCAGATTCAGTTTGTCTACGACACGGGTGCCGAGCAACCTTAAAGATTAGTAATTCACAAAAAATATAGACAAATAATGAACAACAAAAAACGGTGCATGTACTTACGTACGCGCGTTAGAAGTGATACTTCTTTGGCGTAACAAAACAAAACAAATAAGTAGAAAATACGATAAAATAATTGAAGAAAGATATTAATGCAATGAATAAAGTTTTGATTAAGCTGATGCTTCTACCTACGAGAGGCACCTTGCGGAAAAATACGAAGATTGCAATTTGAGACATTTTTTTGATAATTTACAATTTTATTTCAACTGTATTTATTAATAAAAATGTACTTATCTGAAAACTTACAATGTAAAAAAATCTGAATTTGTTACATATTTATGTCCACAGTTACATTATTATTACATTATATTTTATGGTCATATTTATTATTAAATTTAGTTTTTTAATTTTTCAATTTTTCATCGTATATATTTTTGACTAATTAATAGTTTAATATTTTTTATATTTATTTAAAAAAAAATATCGATTTTTATAAAAAAAATACATGTGTATAAAGCGTCAATTACATTGAGCTACTTTACGAGCTACTTGTTGGAGAATTTACAATCTGCCTGTAAAGTCGCCCAGTGTCATCATTGAACAAGCTAACAAGCAGATTGTAAACAATCTACCGAGAAAAGTTGAAAGCCGGTCAACTTTACACGCTACGCGTCTGCGCAGTAGAGCGCAGTAGCAACCTACCGGTAAAAAAACTACGTTATGTCAAAGTTCTGGTTTCTCAGCGAATGGAAAGTTTTGTGTGTCATCATCACAATCGCAGTAGCTGAATCGCCCGCTATTAAATTCGACAACAAACAGCTCGTAAAGTAGCTCAATGTAATTGACGCATAACTTGAAAACCTTTTTATTTATATGAAATCTTATTTAGGTATGGTTCCAATATTTCGCTCTAAAAGTTAACACATCCAAGGATGAGGCTGTTAAAAATAGTAATTTTTGACAGTTCAGACGGTTAACTTATTGTAATAATTAACTGCCTGAGCCCTGAATACATAAAGTGATAAATGTGATATAGTTATTACACATAGCTCTTTTTTGATGTTAAGTGATGTGTTAGAATGAAGTCCTTACGTCACCATAAACCTGTAGGAATTATTTGACACTGTTCCCATAAATACCTTTTGATATCTATGCCATTGACAAATTGTGTTTCAGCAGTGTCCCTTTTGTTGACTTTTTCAATTATCTCATCTGTCGTCCTACCCAAGACGATCGTTGCTATGGTAAATAGAATCAGCAAATTCCTCAGAACCATCTCCATTTTGGTTTGCACCTAAAAACGAAATATTTTAATTTAATCATTGGACTAAAGACTCCGAACTATCCAATAGTTCCGTCCAAACTAACCCGCCTCGCACCACACTCGGTCTTAATCAAGCGTGTCTCGAGGCCGTACATTTGGGGTTGCGAAACTTTAGCAGTCATTTACGATTGGAGAAAATGCCCATGTACAAAATGTACAACTTTGACTGAGTTTAAATAAGACTTAATTTAATGAAAAGTGCTCATGCAAAAAAGGAGCCTGGAACAATTATAAAATATATTAATTTAATGGTATAATATATATTATTAATATGATTTTGTTTTCTAATATGTATGTTTCTGAGATTTAAAAATTATGTTTTTCTTACTTACGTAGGTAATTAATTGTAGGTGTCACAGTTGACTGTACAAGTATAATTCACTAATACTTAACTGAACGAATATATTAGGAAACATTATCCAGTATATATACTTATTAAAATCACATATGTACAGTGATTATCAAACTTTTAAATCTTGCTGCGCCCTTCGTGTCTATTTTTTTTTCACGGCGCGGCGTGATGGTTGAGTCCACTCGTTGAGACATGGATATACCTACATCCATTAATTTTACTACCCTTCGAGGGACGTGGCTGCATATACATAACGGGAGCGGAGGTGGGAGTTTTACACACCATGTACCCTTCGAGGATTAGGCAAGAACTAGCTTCTAATGGTCTGACAACCAGCAGATTAATTTTATTTTATATTTTACGTACATATTTATTTGATTAGGTTTAAGAATAATTACAAAATGTAACAGTCTACTTGCAAGTGGCGAAGGATGGAGGTAGGCTGTTAAGATCCAACATAAATAGTGCTCACTAAACTTTTTCAGTCATACAAAAAATATTTGTTTTCATTGAACTAAGACTAGACATTGCAGATTCTGTTGGTTAGTTTTTAAAATGTAATTACTATTACGACTTTTTTACTATTAGAGCAAATTTAAAATGTGTGTTTTTCTTATTTATCTTGTCGATTCGCCATGCTGGGCCCTCCCTAACCCGGGGCCTTAGACAAGAGCCCTGTCAGCCCCCCCTTGTGGAGCCTATGCCCTACATAGTACAACTAGTTGCTAAGGTGAGATGGTCGCTATTAAAAAACAATTTTAAATCGGGATAAAACGCATTATAATTCACAGACTTGCAACACTGCAATTATTTAAAAAATATTTAATTCATTTTATATAATATTTTTTTAATCGCCCGTGGTTATCGGTCGCGGCACACAGTTTGAATACCACTAAGTTCTAATATATTTATTGTATTTTAATGTATTTCCAACTGTCCTTTCCTTATCAAATTACCTATAAACTTTAATGTGGGTACATTCCGTTTTTCGTATGCTCAAACTAAGTAGAAAGCTAAGTTAAAAAAATCGGTGTGTGTAGGTACTTATGTACGCGCGTTAGAGGTTATACTTATTTGACATTATAAAACAAAAACAAAACTTGGGACAACCTAGATTCTTCGACTAGCTATTAATTATCTTGTTAAATTACACACTCAAGAAAAGGGGCCGCTTATTGGAGCGCCGTTGGTTTATTTATATATACTTTAACTTGTATAACTAAATTATATAATTATTTCTCGTTGTTTTTATTTTTAAAGTAAGTAACAACTTACTATCACTCTGACGTTTAATTGTTTGTTTACGTAAGGAATTGCAAGTGGCCGAAAATAATAAATTAGTTAATTCTACTATCAAACTTGCATTTGTATACAGCTGACTGATCCACAGCTAACTTCATACTGTCGCCCACTTTCGTAACGGTGTGCGCGCGCAGCTCTCATTTCACTCTCTAACAAACGCCCCAAAAGAGGTATAACTTCAAAAATGTATTGCTTCTGTTGTGAAGCATCGACCCTCGATGCATGAAAGATCCAAAATTATCCCCGTCAATGGGGCCCAACTATTAGTTGATCGGGGGAATTATTACATTGATTTCGGTCAACAAATATGGTTCGATCCGGAGTCCAAATCGAATTGAATTGAAAATGCAGGCAACCGACATGACGTCTAACATATTTTAGTAAATATGGTTAAAAATTGACTAGAACGGATTGGATCACAGCTCTGGTTTAAAGAACCCTTCAGACTCTTCCTTTCATATGTATCATCCTTCCAGCTCATGAATTTAGATTTTGTTTACAATTTTAGCAAGGTTTTAACGACTGCACTTAGATGTCATATCTCTTCTTCTCATCTAGGGAATGCAATACCGGTATTCAATTATTTATCGATACCGAAATACCGGGTTCAAAAGATCAAAATACCGGTATTTTGGGTATTAAGAAGGCATAACGTTTATGTTTTTCAAAAATGAATTTAATGTTATTTTTGACTACTACCATATTGTATAATATGCTGTCAGAACGAAAATATATTGACTGAAATTAACTGATTACTGAAAGTAATAAAACGAAGTCCGTCAAATATACTTAAAAAACTTGTCGCGATGTAGGTATTAAATTATTTCGAAAAGAAAAACATTTATGGCAAATATTACCAATTATTATATAACTATTGATCCAACGTAATGATAGTATATCCAACACACATTGAATTTGAGAGAGATTTCCCTGTACCCGCACTTATAGTATTTGTAAAAATTATAAGTTCTAAAATATTATGATCTATACATATTTATAAAGGTCAGCCTAATAAATGTAGGTAGGTATTTTAGGTTGCTATAAAATAGTGTTTCAAATAGATTTTCAGGAAGGTACTTATTTTTTATATACTTAATTTGTTTCGACAAATACCGGTATTCAATAAGAAATACCGGTATTTATAATATATTCATTCGGTATTGCAATCCCTATTATCCTCTGCACGAGGATTCATTTTTCAGTCCCTCTCTTCAATTTAGTATTTTTTTTGACCATGTCCGATCCCAAGAAGGCCTACACAGAGCGGAGGTTTGTATTAAAATAATATTTTTTTTACGAGAAATAGATGTTAGCCGTTTTCTCAACCAATGTAGTCCATACTTTGAGTTCAAACACGAATTGAAAAACAATATGCGTATTTGCTAGACTCAGGATTCAAACCTGGGACCCACGACCAAGGCCCCCACATTCTGAAGCGGGCTCCCAGACCAGGATCTTTGGCGGGTCCCCCTACCTATCGCAGGGTTGAAGGTAGTGTAATGCTTTTCTAAAATTAAGTTATTATTCTCGTAAAATTAAGGGTATTCAGTGTATTTTTAGCAATTTTTTGTATTATTGAATACACCCATTTAAATTATGGAGTTACCAAATATCGACACACACAATAATTAAAAATTGTATCACACAGCCACATGTTTCAAAATCTTAAAGCCTCTTGAATTGGAATAGCGCTGCAGGTGACTTTTTTACCATTAGAAAAATTTTCTGATGTGCGTTTATCTCAATTATAAGGTAGACGCGCCATGCAGGGCCCCCTAGAGCCCGAGGCCCCAGGCCAGAGCCTTATCAGCCCCCCCCCTTATATAGCCGCTCGCCCATCGTGGGCGTGAATCAAGTTATCTGCCAATAATAATATGTGTTATTTTACTACAATTTTTATTCCTTTTCCGCCAGCGAATACATTTTGTTTTTATGGCATGCTCCTCATAACAATTTAAAAAGGCCTATTTTTTTCCACGAACTACAGTTGTTGAAACATTGTCTTTTTTTACTACAGGTCACCCATAAGTACAGTAATTAATATAAGTAACACGTACTTAATATGGTACTGGAATTCATCAAGTTAGTGACAAAGAATTCGACCATATTATATTTTACTAATTTTCTATAAAAATATAACTCATAAATCAAAAACTATTTTATGACAATCGTAAATGTACATTAAATATTTAAATGTGTAAAAAAATAACGTGAAATAATCATGTATAGTAGAGATGATATATATAATATCATTGGCCAATAAATTCGTGGGTACCAGATTCTAATCCTGGGTCTGGAAAATACGCATACAGTTTTTCAGTTTGTGTTTGGAGTCAGAGCAGAGCTTGAAATGGACCGGAGCGCACCGAAGCGTCGTTCCTGTTCATGAAATCGGTAAAATTATCGCTCCAACTCGTGGAAAAAATAATTTGACCGTCTGAGCTAGATAGGCCATATAATAGAAAATCTAACACACTTATTTTTTATGAAATACACATACAATTTGATAACTATGTCTTCTAACACTATGATAACTATGTATTGTTCTTCAGAAAACTGTCGAGCGCTCCGGTTCGTAAACTTTTCCATTTCGAGCCCTGAATCAGAGTATGGACCTAATAGGTTGAGCAAGTGGCTAACATCCATTTATCGTAAAAACAAACATCTGTTAATTCAAACCTCTACTCTGTGGAGGCCTATGAGATCTTATTGAGGTGTTACCTCTGCGTAGCAGATCCAACTAGCGGAAAAATACGAAGCTTGCGATTGATTTGATAATTTACAATTTAAACTATATTAATTAATAAATGTGTATCTGAAAACATTAAAAAGAAAAATATTTTTTGTTTTTAGTCAAAGATAAACTTACAATTTAATTTTTTTTTATAAAATGTGAATTTGTTAAAGGGTCCCAACTTATTATTATAATTTATTTTATGGTCCTATTTATTATTAAAATTTAGTTTATTAAGTTTTCTATATTTTAATGAAGATATCTCTGACCAATTAATAGTTTTAATATTTTTTATATTTATGTGTATAAATGTGTAGGTACCTATAACTTGAAATCATTTTAATTTATATCAAATCAAGCTTTAATATTGGGACCATACCTAAATAAGATTTTATATAAATAAAAAGGAATTCTAGTTATCTTCTTTTCATTCTGTTTCTTCTTCTTCGGCCATATCCGCCCCTTAATTGGAGCATATGGACACCAAGCGGCGCATCCAAGACTCCCTGCCGCTCGCCAGTCTTATTGCTTCATTCCAGGTCAAACCAGCACCCCGCAGCTCCACCGTATACACTATATAGATAGTATTTAGCGGCTTTCCAGGACGCCGGAATCCGGTCGGCTTGAAGAACAGGCAAGCCAGGTTGACGTTATTTTCTGGCATCCGCAGCACGTGACCGAGTGAGTCAGGTCCAAAGCCTCTTCACTCTCAGCGTGATGAGAGGCTGCTTGGTGCGTTCTCTTATCTCCTCGTTGCTCCTAAAGTCATACCACCGCACACCCAGTATCCGACGCAAACAGCTGTTTTCAAAGCTCAGTATACGGTTGCTCTGAGCCTTCGTAAGGTGGCATGATTCACTACCGTAAAGTAGCACCGTCAGAATGCAAGCGTTGAATAGGCGGCATTTGGTTTTGACCGAATAGATACAATCGTTAGTCCCAGACATTCCGCATCGAGTTGAATGTTACTCCAGCCATTCCCATTCGGATAGCGAGCTCTTTCTGCAAAATGCCGTCTCCCGTGATGTGTACCCCCAGGGGCATGTTGTAACTTAAGCCGGCGACATGACGTCATATGACATCATTGTGGCGTACTACCGGAGTGAGTCAATAGTATTCGAGAAATTAACGCTACTCAAATACTGGCGTTATCCATTGTCCCCATACACAAATAGGTGTTTCAGCATAATAATATCTATGGTGAGCCGTTTGCATTGGGCGGCTCGCCTCGATGCGTGTATTGAGCTTACGTCACAATTACGTCATGTCGTCAGGTGACTTCGTGTCACAAGTTACAACATAGGGCTGCATGTACTTGAAACTATCGACGCTCTCGATGTTTTGTCCATCGCTAATCAGAGGGAAATTTGAATCAGTACAGGTGCTATTATACAAAACATTTTTTTTTTCCGCGTTGATTTTCAAACCAACGCAATGCTAATGCAATCTGTCAATAAAATTGTCTATTCAAGTCATACCCATTTATATTTTTTTATAAAATGCAATGTCATTATACCGATAATCTTTTGCGAACCGCTAGTTGTAGTATATATTTATTTATCATGACATGACCGTAGGAACTCACAATAAATCAATTATGGGATTAATTTGTCCAGCGGAATGGCATAACATACATACTAAATTTTCCGTGTAACATTCAGTAATAAAAAAAATGGAATAATAACAATATATTAATTAAAACACGGAATTTTGTACGTTGTATTTTTTTTTCTAAATATGTTTTATATTTTTTATTCGAAACAAATTTTAATAAACACAATTATAATCCCTGGTTAATATTGTTTAATCCCTTATATAGCCCAAGCATTACATTTTGAATTACCATTAATTTTAATCCGCTGTATTAAAAAAACTGAGTAGAAAATCAATAACATTTTCGAAGTCTTTACTAATTGCCCCGCATTACTCCTCTTGGGAGCAAACGTGGCGTGTTTTGTGAGTCGTTATTTGATAATGAAAATAAAACTATTGGCCGTTTACACCACTGGCAAAGGGTGGAGATGGGCTGTTAAGATCCGTCATAAATAGTACATGTTAAACTTTGTCAGTCATATACATAGTCAATAATATGCAGATAGTATTGGTTAGGTTTTTTTTTTAAATTAATTAAACTCTGCGTAAACCAATCCATTATTAGATAATCTTCTTATTCAAAAAATAGTTGTTTATCTATAAAATATCTAAAATTATACCATTAAATTATAGTTTTAGATAGGTATCTCATAGATTGAAATTATTTTTTATCTCGTATGGTTTGATTCAGGCAGGGCTTATTAATGGATTAAAAAAAACTAACCAACACTATCTGCAAATTTGTGTCTTAGTTTAACCCATTTCAGACAGAATTAATTTTTCAGGACCACTTAAAAAGGTACACTGATTACTAAAATTGATATAACTCATGTATTATTCATTCAATACAAATATTTATAGGTTTTGAATTTTTCTATTAGGTATTTACATTTTAAGTAAACTTTGTGTATAAGTGGAATGAAAAAAACATGTCAAATATAGTTTTTTGGTTTTTTTTAGCCTTTTTTTTTATACAAATTGACATAGATAAAAAGTCCATGATAGAAGTATATAATAAAAGAAAGATATACTAAAACTGGAGCTAAATATAATACTCTTCAAGATATTTAGAAGATGGAGGGCCATTTTATGTTTATTACTGTCTCAAACACCTCATATCTAGCGAACTGATCATTATTTTGACAAATTTAAATAAAAATAGATTTTATAAATCAAATATTTCTTTAAAAATATATTGGACTGTATATAACTAACATCATAAAATGATAGCTACATATATTATTAAGTAATTTCAACTTAAAAAAAAATCAAAATATGATTATTTTTTTTTGATTTTCATCATGTCCTGCATCCTGAAACACCGGCGCCAATTTGGCGCCGATAGGGCGCGATGGGAATGAAAATAAACACGCATGACTGACAAAGTTTAGTGTGCACTATTTATATTGGATCTTAATAGCCTACCTCCACCCTTTGCAACGCGTTTACACGTGCATGGATTTACTGCTGGTAGTACTAATTATCGCGAATATAACAAGAAAATTTAAGTGTAATAGCGCCTGTAGACATACCTACATGGATTTACTGCCACCAATAGTATGTAAATTAAACTAATAACACTGCTTACACACAAAAGTTCTGACTGTCTCGCTGATCTTATTCTTCAAGGGTAAGCCAGACGCATTGTTGTCATTAATGGTGGTATTTGATAGATTGTGAAAATTGCTAAACGTCAAAATGCTCTGCGAGGTGTAGTTCGTATTTTTCCGGTAGTTTCGCCACTATCATTCTACTGCGCAGCCGCAGATATCGCACAAGTTTCAACTATCACGTCAAAATTCTGTAGCCTCTGAACTTTTTTATCCATGCATGCAGTCTTCTTGTTACGACTGCGATAATACGTGCATTAAATTCATCCACATGTAAACGGGCTATAAACAAAACTATGTCAGTAAAACGTATTTGTTTTTATTGAACTAAAATTCCAGTTTACAGATGGTGTTGGTTAGTTTTTAAACATCAAACCTCTAAACATCTAACCAAATCATAATAGTTTAGGTATGTTATGGACGATCTGACAAAATACTGCACACTTTTTCATTCATACTTATTTGTTTTCGTTGGATTAAGAATACATATTGCACATATTGTTGGTTTTTAAAATACATTAAGACCTGCCTAAACCAAACTATAACTAAATATTATTCTATCTATAAAAAATCCAAAGTTATCTATGATTTAATTGCATAAATTTAGATATTTTAAATATAAGACGAGAATATTTTGACAATTATCTATTATTGCTTGGTTTTCGCAGGGTTTAATTGAATTTTAAAAACTAACCACACCATCTGTAAATTGTATTATTATTTCAATGAAAACAAATACGTATGACTGACAAACTTTAGTGTGCACTATTTATGGCGGATCTTAACAGCCTACCTTTACCCCTCGCCACTGAATGGTGCCAGTAAATCGTTAATCTGAGTTTGAATTTTCTTTCTACTTATTTATGAAAGCATCTTCATGAATAATTATATGGCCATATATTTTTATTTCGTGGGTTTTTGCTGTTTATAAAACAGTATCGAAAGGCTTCGATTCACACTGCTGTAGCCTCCAATCTCATGGCACCATAATATAAATAATATGCCTATTTCCATTGAATGATTAATTAAAGTAATTAAACGCCACACACATGAGCTATCTGATATGCAATATATTTTGAATTATAGATTAATTCACGAAAGTTTACAGCACAAAGACACAAGAACAACGAGACGTATTTTATTACCACGTTTTTTTACCACGTTTTTCTTAGCTCGTATTCTTGTTTGTCCGGTGGTTGTTTATCCAGTATAAATCTTGCAATCGATTTTTAACTAACTTTCCGACTAGCTAGATATTTGAAGCTTTTAGAATATATCAGAACACGATGCCAATGCATTCTTTTAATACTTTTAGCCATCTTTAAGTAGAATTGAATTCGTTTTCAGTTAATTCTGTTTTGTATGAAAAGTTATTTCGGAAGAAATCCGTAAAAAGTAAAATACTATTATTGGTTGCTAAGGTCCTGGCATCTAAATTATTAATATATACGTGCGTTACTATGGAAATCAATATGAAATGTCAAAATGACATTTCAGTATTCTATAATATTAATTCAGTATTTAAATCAAGTACAAAAAAAGTATTTATTAATACATAGAATTGTCAAGTTTATATGATTCAACAGAAAATTTAAAAACGTGGAATATAAAAAGTTCTTTTTATCTTGTAATTATAAAAAAATCAATCCAAAATCTAATAATTTTAAAGCTTTTTAAAAACCACAATTGGTAGATACGAGTACATACTCGTACGCCATAAATCACCTGGTTCCATCATAAAAGGATGATATGGGCCTCCCAGTGGCGAAGGGTGGAGGTAGCATTGATAGTGTTTGTTAGTTTTTTTTAATTCAATTAAACCCTGCTTAATCCAAGCCATAGTAGATAATAGTCCAAAATATACGATTTATTTTTATTTTTCAATGAATTTAAAAAAAAAATCGGTGTGTGTACTTATGTACGCGCGTTTAGAAGTTATACTTCTTTGGCGTAACAAAACAAAAACAAAACTTGTGATAACCTAGATTCTTCGACTAGTTCTTAATTATCTTGTTAAATTACACACTCAAGAAAAAAGACCGCTTATTGGAACGCGCTTGGTTTATGTCTATACACTTTTATTTATATTACTAAATTATATAATTATTTATCGTTGTTTTTATTTTTAAAGTAACAACTGCCATTATGACGTTTTATAGTTTGTAGACAACAATAAATTCGCTGCCTAGATAATGGAATAATTCTAAACTATAATATTATACTGTGTAATCGTCACGATTGCAGTATCATACTGTGGCGCAAAGGTAGTGCGTTCGGCTGATAATCGAACAATCGGTGGTTCGAATCCAATTGAGTGCGTTTTTTTTCGTGTGAAAAAATAAATTATGTGTTACACGTCTCACTCCAAAAATACACTCTGATCTGATTTCCAAAAAGTGCCAAAAGAAGTATAACTTCAAAAATATATAGGTATGACTGAAAAAATGTGTACTATTTTTGTCGGATCGCCCATAGCATACTTGAACTATTATGGTTTAGGCGGAGTTTGAATGAATTTTTAAAACTAACCAGCATTATCTGCAAACTTTACTGTATTCTTAGTTCAATGAAAACAAATATGTATGACTGACAAAGCTTAGTGAGTACCTACCATTTATGTCCAATTTTAACAGCCTACCTCCACCCCTCGGCACTGGAGCCTCCACTGGGTGGAGGTTCTAGATATTAATTGATTGTTACGTACACATTGATGGATGTTAGCCACTTGCTCAACATATCAGGTCCATACTCTTTTAGACACGTTTTAAGTGTCATGGAAGGCGGCCGTGCAGATCAATCAACCGATGAGAATCAATAAGTATATCTTTAAATAGGTACCTAAACTTAGTAATAACGGAAATAGCTTTCCATTAGATGATTGAGCTCACTGGTTGGAAAAAAAATTATTAAATAACATAAAAGGTTTAACAGGCCTGATTTTTTTTCTCGGGTTCGTGATGTCTTGTTTACTTCCGTTGTCTTTGTATGTCACATCCTTGATGACTAGCAATGACACGTGCATATTTGAATTATAGGTAGATAGGTACATACTGACCTAATTATTTTATCCAAATATTTTTACCAGTCATTCGCGAGTTTTGAAAGTTGTCAGGTGTATATTTAAATGTATCTGAAACCGTGGACACGCAATATTTTCTATTGGAATATGGCATTTAAATTAGATTAAGTGGTATAGGTATATTTTGTTAGTAGTGTATCCATACACACATTTCTTAGATATTGGAATCATAAAAAGATGATAAAAATGCTGTATAAAAAAGCGCTGCTTAGGAGCGTCATTTTGTCTAGGGACGTCACTGGACGAGTGGAGATGGGGAACCTAAAATCAGACGCAAAGGTTCCGAGGAATACCATTGTTCAACACTGGTTTAGAACATCACAATTGTCTTAGAAATTATTGCTAGGGGCCATGATTAGTACATATATAACAATTAACTATCAATGCGTAAAGGTACTTAAAAAGTTTAGGCCTATCTCTCACTCAAGGACTCGACAGGATGAGGATTATAAAAAAAAACTTAGTTTCCTTTTCTCAAAATTATTGCTCGGCTATTGTAAACATGACTATACCTATTTTCGCTTGTGCTGGCTCGAATACGTATATCCGATTTACCACACGGCGCTAGAAAACTCATTAGAGCGAAATTGCAAACGGAAATACTGCGCGTGCTTTGAAGGTATACGGTATTTTTTAATTTCACTACGTATCTAATACTGCGCCTGCTATAGAGAAGAATCTAGGATGCTTGCCTACGAGGATTCAGATTTCACTATTAAGGTTGAGTATACAAGGTATGCATGGCCTCCACAACCTGAAGTGCAGTGACGTCCCGTGAGGGTAGGCAGATTGAGCGTCGCTTGGGGGCGGCAGTTACTCGAAGGGTGGCAATTCGAGTTCAATCGGATCATTAAATATATACCTATAGGTATCTAAATAAAATAAAGGAATAGGTACCTAAACTTAGTAATAACGGAAATATCTTTCCATTAAAAAAAATAGTTCACAGGTTGGAAACAAAATGTATTAATTAGCATAAAAGGTTTAATAAAACTGTATTTTTTCGTAGGGTTCGCGATGTCTAGTTTATTTCCGTTGTCTTTGGACATCACTCCTTGATGACCAGCAATGACACGTGGAGATTTGCGAATTATATTTGAATTATAGGTAGGTACATACTTAGGTAGCTAATTAATTTATCCAAATATTTTTGTCAGTCATTCGCGAGTTTTGAAAGTTGTCAGGTGTATTTTTAAATATATCTGAAACCGTGGACTTCAAATATTGTCTATTGAAGTAGAGATGACATTTAAATAAAATTTTGTGGTATAAATTTTGTTAATAATTTTGTTAATGATGTATTACTTAGATATTGAAGTCATGAAAGGATAATAAAAAATACTGTATAATGGGGTACAATTTTGACGCTGCCTAGGGGCGGCATTCTGTCTAGGGACGTCACTGCTGAAGTGGGCCCCCAGACCAAGATCTTTGGCAGGCTCGTCCACCTATCGCTAAAAGTAAGGGCAGTCTGATGCTCTATATCAGCATTTCCCAAACCTTACTCCGCAAAGCCTCAGGGTTAAATAGAGGGTATTCCGTGTATTTTAGAGATTTTTTGTATTCTAAAGGTAAAAGTTGTCGGCCCTCGGAATCATAAATGAAGCATTGATCGCAACCCCATTTTGTTGTAGCCAAGTAACATGCGACCCTTTGCCATATTGGATAAATAACTATATAAATTTGTATGATTTAATGGCATAATTTTAAATATTTTGTAGATAAACGAATATTTTTGAAGTTATACTTCTTCTGGCGCGTTTGGGAAATCAGATCGGAGTGTATTTTTGGCGTGTGACATGTAATACATAATTTATTTTTTCACACGAAAAAAACGCACTTGGTTGGATTCGAACCACCGATTGTTCGGTTATCAGGCGAACGCACTACCTTTACGTCACAGTATGATACTGCAATCGTGACGATTATACAGTATAATATTATAGTTTAAAATTGTTCCGTTGCCTAGGCAGCGAATTTATTATTGTCAACCATTTGCAATTCTTTACATAAACAAACGATTAAACGTCAGAGGTGTATAGAAATAAACCAACGGCGTTCCAATGAGCGGTCTTTTTTCTTGAGTGTGTAATTTAACAAGATAATTAAGAGCTAGTCAAAGAATCCAGTTTACCACAAGTTTTGTTACGCCAAAGAAGTATAACTTCTAACGCGCGTACTTAAGTACAAACACCGATTTTTTAACTATTGTAATTATTATGGCTTGGATTTTTAATTGAATTTGAAATAATAACTAACACTATCTGCAATTTATAGACTTATAGCGCCTGTACACGTGCATGGATTTACTAGCGGCAATAGTGCTTATTTAAAACTATCATTACAATAACTGTTTACACGTAAAAGTGCTGACTGTCTCTCCAATTCATTATTTAAGAGTGAGCTAGACGCGATGTTGTCATGTTATGGTATTATTTCGTACTATTTGACTGCAGTGAAAATCGGTCAACCTGAAAGATTATTTTTTGCAGGCAGGGTCGCCACGTTTTAGTGCGCAGGCGCAGATCGAAAAATTTTGTATTGTCACATGAAAATTCAGAATCTTCCAATCTTGTTTGAATCATGCATGCAATCTTGACAACTGCAGGATAATACATGTTTACCCATACATTTTCTTACTGCCAACAGTAAATCCATGCACGTGTAAACGGGGTATTAGTTCAATGAAAACAAAAATACATTTGACCGAAAAAGTTGAGTGTACAATATATATAATATATCGGATTTAAACAGTCTACCTCCACGCTTCGCCACTGGTATGCTTAACATACTGTTGAGATATAGCCGTATAATAGAATAATATAATAGAATAAAGAAGTACGTGGTTGACATCTAGCGCTCGCTGCGCCGAAGCTAGATACCGACTATTGTTTGTAAGAGGGAGACAGATTCTTCTTCCCCCTCTTATGCCGCACCTGTGTGTGTGGCGTGATGGTATTTAGTTTTCATTGGTTATTTGTAACACGCGCATATAAAATGTGATCTTTCTGTATAATAATATCCATGCAGTTTAATATAAATAAAGTTAATCGTATATTAAAACTACGTTGCTTATTTATGATCCTCAAAACAATCCACAATTCCCAACACATACGTAAAAGAAAGTCAGTCGAATAAAATCCACAGTGATAGTATGAAGAAATTCTTTAAGTAGAAAAGTTTACAAGACCTCTAGAAACAATAATAAAAACAATAGAAACGTCTATACTTCACGGCATCATGCTGAGTTTAGTTATTTATAGAATAAACAACATAATTAGAGATATAATCTGTATTTAGTATAATATATAGTTAGCTATCCAGATACTCCAAAAGTTTGTTCATTAGTAGGCAACTTTGAAATTATTGTTCTCAAACTTTCGGCATACGAAAAAGCGAACCCTTATACGGAAAAGAATTACTCTTTGTAAATAACACGAGAGGGAAGAATTCGTAAACCTTTTTTGTTATTGAAACGATTGTTTTATTTCATTATCATCAACTCGGGTCGATCCAGTATTGGCTGAAGGCCTCCCCTAGCTCTTTCAACTTTTCTCGGTCCCTAGTTTTTTCCTGCTACCGTAAATCCACCGAACTTGATGAGTTCGTCAAACGTCATTGCGTCATTCCCATTTCTGTATTTTTTTGTTTATGTTTTCAACGTCTTGTAGCCAACGACACTGGCAACCGGAAGAGAGTGAAACTGCCGTGGATGGTCCTTGGAAACACAATACACACACATATAAACCTGCACAGTCAGTTCGTTTATCCCGCGGGTTTTAGGGTAGTAGGCGTTTAGTGCCCCATAAGCCTCAATGTCATTGAGCTACTTTACAAGCTGCTTGTTAGCGAATTTAAAAGCGGCTGAGTCAGCTAGTGCGATTGTGATGATGACACACAAAACTTTCACTCACTCAGAAGCCAACAAGCTAGCGAGTTGAAACCGTCATTTTTGGTACTATTTTGACAGGACGTATTGAGTAGTTCATTTTTTTTTTTTTTCGCAGTAGGCCCACATGCCAGCGTATAGCGTGTAAAGTTGACCAGCTTTCAACTTTTCTCCATAGATTGTTTATAATCTGCTTGTTAGCTTGTTCGATGATGACACTGGACGAGTTTACAAGCAGCTTATAAAGTAGCTCAATGTCATTGAGGCTTTAGGCACCACTGTAGTGACATTTCCAGCTCATCTCGACACCAACGACCTCTATCACATCCAGAAGAAAATAATATGTTCACAAAATCGTCTCGACTGGCATACGGTTATAAATCAACGGCGGGCGCAATGTTGCAACTCTCTTACGTGCGCACGTCCTGGACCATGCCGGGAGAGTAACGTCATGCGGTTAGCCGAAATGAATGAAAAAGCAGTTCTGCACAAACGGCAATGCGGCATTTCTATCGGCATCATTGCTATTCTACTTGCAACATCTAGTCACATTTTTGTTAGACGTGATAAGTAGATGTTTTCTTTTATACATAAAAATATCGTACCAAGGTTATGTGCAGCAGTACTTGTATTTTGTGAATGTCAACCAGATCACATCGACAAATTCTACGTGTTACAGTCGAGACGAGTTTATACCCGCCTAAGTGATTTGTTGTACAGTGAACATCTGGCAAAGGGTGGAGGTAGGCTGTGGAGATCCGACATCAATAGAGCACACTAAACTTTGACAGACATTCTTATGTATTTTAATTGAACTAAGAATACAATTTGCAGATGCAGCAACCAAATATTTTAAAATGGTAATAACTCCGAAGTAAAATAGCTTATAATATTTTTTTGCTATTATAGCAAATTTAAGATGTATTTGTCTCATTTATCTGGTCGACCCGTTACGCCGGGCCCCCCCTGAGCCCGGGCCCCTAGGCTAAAGCCCTGTCAGCCCTCCCCCTTGTGGGGGCCATGATCCACAGCCTACTTCTATTATTATGGTTTGGTCTACACAGGGCTTAATTGAATTATAAAAAACTAACCAAAACAATCTGCAATTTGTATTCTTGGTTAAATTCAAACAAATCAAGTGTAATCTTCACATTCTACCTCCCAGTAGCGAAGGGCAGAGGTAGGCTGTTGAGATCCGCCATAAATAGTGCACATTAAATTTTGTTAGTCATACATATTCGTTTTTATTGAACTAAGACTACAATTTACATATTGCATTAGTTAGTATTTAAAAATTAATTAAACCCTGCCTAAACCAAACCATAATGGTTTTGGTTTACTTTGGGCGATATGACGAAATTATGCACACTTTTTTAATCATACTTATTAATTGTTTTAGTTTGATTAAGAATACATATTAAGTAGGTACTTATCTACTTATAATTATTATAACTAACACTATCTGTAAATTGTAGGCTTATTTGTATGAAAACAAATACGTATGACTGACAAAGTTTAGTGTGCACTATTAATGGCGAATCTTTACAGCCTATCTCCACCCTTCGCCACTGAATAACCACTGGTTGTCGACGACTGCGCAAGGCGGACAGGCGTGGGTGAAATTTATAGCGAACTATAAACGGACTAAACTAAGGCCAGAGGGAAGTTTCTTGTATGCTTGGTTCTACACAAAAAGTGAGAATTTCGCGCTGAAGTTATCGGCTAATTATAATCATTGTGTGATATATTATAACTCTAAAGTTTTTTGCCGTAAACAACCCGGTTAATTTTAGCTGCGACGTTTTTTATTTTTTATGTAACCACTTACTATAATAATTTTCCACTCGTCACTGTCAAAAATACTGCCGTGCGTGTGCTCTGTGCCTAATGCTTGACTTCTTTGGATTATAAATAGAAGACAATATTTTGTTGACGAAGATAAAGCCTACTAAAAGACATTATATTATATAATTTATATTTGTCATAAGATTTCAAAATCAGCCAAGTCCATAATAGATGAATATGAGAAAAACAGCTTTTTGTTTTCTCAAATACACAGTCACAAGGGTGAAAGTTTATATTATTTCGAATATAGAATATTTAAAATTAATAAATTCCACATTTTGATAATGCAGAAATGTTAGAAAGCAGTAGTTCTTCAGCAATTCACAAAATAGTCAAAAATACCTAAAGGTGGACTTGGCTGATTTTGAAATCTATCGACACAGAGACATAATATTATTAATGTTGCTACATTTCAAAATCAGCCAAGTCCACCTTTAGGTATTTTTGACTATTTTGTGAATTGATGAAGAACTACTGCTTTCTATCATTTCTGCATTATCAACATGTGGAATTTATTAATTTTAAATATTTAAATATTTAAAATGATGTTTAATGGATAGGTTAATGGATGTAATTACAGATGGTGTTGGTTAGATTTTAAAATTTAATTAAACCCTACGAAAACCATGCCATAATAGATAATAGTAAAAAAATATGCAATTAAATTATGCATAATATACTATTTTTTATCCACTATAATTTGATTTAGGCAGTTGAAAAAATTAACCAACAATATTTGTGTAATCTCTTTCGGACGTTGTGTACTTCTTGGATACCACTGGATGACTAGATTTGTCCGACGATTGTCTCGTCTTCGAGCTATGTGTCCAGCCCATCTCCATTTAAGGCTTTTAATAAACTCTAATACATCGCAAACCCTTGTCTGCTTCCCGATGAAATGATAAAGCTCTGCAGAAGTACGTGGCAACGCAATGCACAGGACCGAAAGAAGTGGAAGCAGCTTGAAGAGGCCTTCATCCAGCAGTGGATAGATTCAGGCTGATGATGATAATTTTTGTAATATGTATTCTTAATCCAGCGAAAATAAATAAATATGAATAAAAAAATGTGCACAATTTTGTCGTATCGCCCAAAATATACCAAAACTATTACGGTTTGGCTTGGGCAGGGCTTAATTGATTTTTAAAACCATCCAACACCATCTGTAAATTGTAGCAAAGCTTCTTCAGCTTCAAAAGTCTTAGGGGTACATTGGTACGGCCGCGTTACAAATACCCGAGTTCGTGAGCAGAAACAACAGCCTTCGGTGATTGAGGTAATCACGAAGAGACGTTTTACGTGGCTGGGACATGTGTTCCGGATGCCGCCAAAGAGGACACTTCGTACCCTTGTGACACAGCCTCAAGGTTACCATCGACGTGGCCGGCCCTCCCTCACCCTACAGCGGTGCTACAAAAGCGATCAACGCGCTGCAGGTCTGGGATGACGGGAGGCGCAAGTGTTGGCGATGGATCAAAGGAAGTGGCGCGAACTTGTGGTTGCCCTATGCACCATTGCTGGGTCGTGACACGGTGAAAAAATAAGAAGAAGATAAATTATACACACATGGCTTAATTGAAACAAACAGGCTTTGTGTGACATATCACAGTGGGTGCGAATCCCGAGAAACGCATGTTCGATTTCTGCTGGGTGTCGTATTTTCTTTTTATTTTCGTATCTAGATTTCTTCTATTGGTTGCAGTGGCGAAGATTCCATAGTAGGCGATTATTTGAAGCCTACCTTCTAAGAAAAATACATATAAAGCATAGACTATTAATTATTAATAATTAATAATAATCAATTAATTTAAATACTAAATAAAAAAAATTGCGGGAACCAATTGAATATATCTTCAGAATAATAATTAATATTAAAAATATATAAATGAGAGCCATCTATAGTCATAAAAATGAAGAATAAATAAATAATAAGTGACAAACCAGCGCCTCTAGCGAGTATTGGATTAATAAATCGATAACCGAGCTTATCATATGAACTGCGTTCCAAGGGCATCGGAGCAGTCTGCTTTTATTCATACGGATCTATAGGCTTATAAGACAAAGCTTATATATTTAGTGTCGAGGACTGTCGTATTGGCGCTTTATTCAAATAATAATTAATAATGCGATAATTAAACAAAATAATTTTTATTTGTTCAATCACGTGTTTGTTTAATTGTTTGTCATTTTGAGCTGTCGATACCGCTATTTTTACCGATGATATATTTTTAGGCGTATGTTACGTGTAGGTATAGGAAAATACATAATTTATATAAATTGCTCAAGTCTATATCGTCAGTGAGCTATTGAAATTTCATCGATTCAGTGCGATAGGCTATATTCAATACGCCGCATATTGATGCAGGCTTTTGAATGTGTGATTGTCCTACGAAAATGAATCACGCATTATGCACGTGCAATAGTGTGTGTAATACACCAACATTAAATGAGCGTAAATGCATAAACTGAGAGCAGTTTTCAGTATTCGACGTAAAACGTATTCTTGACACGTGTGTAAGTTTAACACGGATTCTTCCTTACTCGAGTCGGTTACCTGCTATCGCCTCACCCGTTATGTATTTCAATTCCCATTATTTCTGAGTTCCCTGTGTGTACCTATTCATCAGTAGTAATATCGTCTTATTTCCCGTGAGTATACCTGGCAAGCGTGCTCTTTTTCTTTGATCTCCACAGCCTACCACTTTCCAAAAGTCACCCTTCGCCATTCAACCTGATTGGTTGCATATTTTATCAGAAGTATTTTCAAATTTTGTATATCATAAATTTTTATAAATTTGAACGTCGCAGCGGTTAAATTATCATTCTACGCCAAGTGAAAGTGGGGTCGAATTTTTTTATTGTTTATTCACAACCGAAGCATATTATTCCGGAGCAGCATGGACTGTTTGGAAATAAATATTCTGAATTGAAATTGGAAAATAAAAAAATTATCATTATTTTCGAAGAGCCTTTTATTATGGTAATTTTATTAAAATTTCAATAATTGGAAAGAGAATTCGAAAACCAATTATTCTTTGATTATATTACTTCCGGTTTATTGAATAATTTCATTAATAACTACAATCATCACACTGCCCTTCACCTTAGCGATAGGTAGGGGGCCCACCAAACATCATGGTCTGAGAGCCCGCTTCCGGATGTGGTGGCCATGACTACAATATTTTAGTATGTAAATATCAGTGGCGAAGGGTGGAGGTAGGCTGTTAAGATGCACCATAAATAGTGCACACTAAACTTTGCCGGTGATTCGTGTATGTTTTAGCTATTGAAATAAGACTACAATAATTAATTATAGATGCTGCTGGTTCGTTTTTAAAAATCAATTAAACCCTACAAAAACTAAGCAATAATAGATTTTTTTTTCGACCATGTCCGATCCTAATAGGATCATATGGGCCTCCACAAAGTAGAGGTTTGTATTAGCAGATTTTGTTTTTACGAGAAATGGATGTCAGCCACTTGCTCAACCTATTAGTTCCATATTCTGACAGACACAAATTGAAAAACGATATGTGTACTTGCCAGACCCAGGATTCGAACCTGGGACCCACGGCGTTATAGTCCAACGCTTAAGCCGCGCGGCCACCGTGGGTGCAAATAATAGTCAAAAAAATCTCATCTATCTATAAAATATCTAAAATTGTGCAATTAAATCATTCATATCTTTAGATATTTTATAGATAGAATAATATTTTTTTTATCTATTATAGTTTGGATTTGAAAGAGCTTAATGAATTTGAATTAAATGAACCAACAATAATAAATGTGTAATATGTATTCTTAATCCAACAAAAACAAATAAGTATGAATGAAAATGTGTGCACAATTGTGTCCTATTGCCTAAAATATATCAAAACTATTAGGGTTTAGTTAGGCAGGGTTTAATTGATTTAAAAAAAACTAACCAATACCATCTGTAGATTATAGTCTTAGTTAAATAAAAACAAATACGTATGATTAACAATGTTTAAAGTGCACTATTTATGACGGATCTAAACAGCCTACCTCCACCCTTCACTACTGGTACCTATGTATTTCTTTCTTGGTAAAATTTATTAATAACATTACGAAAAATGAGAAATTTCGACATTTTTTTCCATAAATACTTTCATTATTGATTTAATCTAATTAAATGAATTTTTTTAGTACTTTTTCCACTTTTAATAAATACATCTGGGCCGGTTTCGTCCGCCAGAGAGGGACATTTACAACTGAATAATCCTTAAAAAACGGGCATCTATCAAAACAAATTCAAAAGGAGACACAAATAATCTACAAATATATTTAATTATCCGTTCAATAATAGGTACTTCTTCAATAACAATTAAATTTAAATTAAAAACATATAATTACACTACAATGCGGTCGGGAAATTCAAATTCAAATTCAAATTCATTTTTTTACACACTTATAGTGAACATTACAAATTATTAATTCAAGACGTTCACAACATGACATTGATAAACAAATAAATATTACACATTTAAACAGTATATTATATAAAAGTTAGTAAACAGTAGAAAAGTGTAAATACAAAAAAAAAATATATATAAATTAGATCCAAGGAAGTACACCGAATGAGCTAAGCAGACCCAATTTTAAGAATTTATAAAACAATGCCCATCTATACTCATCCTCACGCATGTGGAATATGTCAATTGATTGAACAGAGTTATTTCCCTCCCAATTGGCATTACCAATGGCAAGCTAGTGCTGTACCTTGGGAGAACAAACAACTGATGCTCCCGATTTCTAAGATAGTTATCAGGGATACACAGGTCAATAAAAGAGTACGTTTACCTACCTAATATATTATATTTTCAAAACTACTATGACCACGCTGCAAAAGAAGTAGGTACATAATTTAAAACATTAACAAAAAGTTTTTTTTAGCATGGACCATTTTTCGAAAATTGTTGAGTCAAACCAAAATAAACCAGAACAAATTGATATGTTATTGTGTGTGTATGAAAGATGAAGTTATATAGATATTCTTTTCGTTAAACAATCGCTTCCTTTCTTCCACCATGCGGGCTGCTGTATAGAATTCTGTACTTTATTAAAAAACATATTTCCAGTGCGTCCGTGTCTCGGCTTGCATGGTTAGTCAACGCGTCTGAATAGGTGGCCAGGGGGGGAGGTCTCCGTAGGCCCCCGTCCGGGACTTCTAGGCTCCGGGCGGCACATGGAATGGGAGAGGGTAAGCCTGCCCTAAACTGTTACCCCAATAATAGCGGTGCTCCTCAATCTGTGGAAAATTATTTTATTTTTCTTTTGTTTGCCGATCCAGCAGTCTCTGCATTTTCATATAGGTACCACGTGATCTTTTACCCCCATAAAGTGTGTACAGCTCCTCATTATTCTTTGACCTCCAAATGTCACTTTTTTGAACAGCCCCAAAGATTTTTTCAAAGCACTACTCTCAAAGATATCCATATTTCTCTCATCATGTTTCTATGTGTCATATGTCTATGTTCATGTGCCAAGCATTCTAAGCCACATTCATTATAATATATTAATAAATAGACCACAGCTAGATCGACCAGTCAGGTAATTATTTAAAGTTTATATTGAGGCATCCAATATACATGTATTATATGTGGCTGTATAGATGCATTCTCAAAATCCCTTTGACTGACGTCCAGTTAACAATAATTGATGTTGACGTTCTTAGTTGAATGGAAAAAAACCGATAACCTCTGCGTAGTATCAGAAAACTACAGTACCTCGGCCATATCATGAGAGGACAAAAATACAGCATACCTCAACTTGTCATTCAAGGAAAGATCAACAGTTAGCATAGCATTTCGTGGCTTAAAAACATCTGTGATTGGCATGAGTGCAGCTCCATCGAACTCTTCCAAATAGTAGATGATAAAGTAAAAATCGTCCTGGTTGTGGTCGACACTATAAGAAGAAGAGTTTTTGATGAGAAAAGATATCACTCACTGTAAAATGCCGCATTTTTTTTGAAAGAGAAAGATTCCTTCATTGCAATGGCCAACAGGTCCAACCATGGGTTGGTCCAAATTGAATTTTTATCGTCAACTATGTAAATACCAAGTTAGTTAGTTTTACATAATGTTTGGCTCTGTGACTCGAAATGCGTACATTAAGTTGAACAACCAGTAGCGTAGTTAGACATATTGGGTTCTTATGTAAAAATTATGCAAGGGCACTCCTCACTGTTTCTAAAAAAAACCGTCCAAAATCAATGTTGAGAGCTTTTTTAGCTATAAAAAACAGATTTTCGTGTAGTTTATTTTAAATTTATATTTGAGTCGCCTAGAGGCATAACTCACATATTCCAATTTTGTTATTTTTGAGTTAAATATACCAAGTGATTTTAAAGGCATTAATCTATATAAACAAAAATAGTTGGGTATCAAAAATCACTTTAAACAATGTGAAAATTGTTGACAAAGTTGACTATTGGTGTCATAACTCACATTTATGTCATCAAGGCCTTTCTAACCAATCAAGGAGCTTATTTCTGGGTCTAGGACGATTTGGCACCGGACAACTGGACGCCACGGAATTCGAAAATAAATAGACGTTAGGTACTTATAGGTACTTTAAAAAATATTTAATATTATTATTTATATTTAAATGAATATATTATGATCTAATAATTGGCGAGAATGTAAATATGCAGACGTAAATAATGATTTAATCGTGCATATGTTTAAGTTACAACGAAAAAAGAGTTTTTTATTTTATATAAAGCCTTAGGCATGGTAATTCTCAATCCGCAATAAAGAATACATTATGTTGAATTAAAATTAGTAAATAGTAGATAGAAACTGATTAAAATACCTCGTCTACGTTCTGTATACGTGTCTACGACAGTGCGGCGTCCAATTGTCCGGAGTCCAGTTGTCACATTCCCCTATTTCTCATCCTATGCTGTATGTCTGCAGCGTTAGGAGTATTATATTATATTTTTTTAAATAATTTAAATCGACTGATTCACTCATTAATATTGAAGGGAATACAATAAATTTCTTCTAATTACAAAAAATAGTGCTCTGGTGGTTTTATGCGATTATCTCAAAACTCGATTTTTGGAATATTGTGAGTTATGACTCTAGGCAAATCATTTATTATGTATAGTATACTAATATGGACAAGCGATTACGGCGTCGGCTTATAATATAGAGGGTCCCGGGTTCGAGTCCCGGATCTGTCAAAATTCACACGTTGTTTATAATGTTTATTTTGACACACCAGACTATGGACCTACTAGGTTGAGCCAGTGACGTCCCTAGACAAAATGCCGCTACTAGGCAGTGCCAAAATGCCGCAACATTTTTTTATACAGTACTTTTTATCATCCTTTCATGAATCCAATATCTAAGAAATGTGTTGTATGGATACATTACTAACAAGATATACACCACTTAATATAAATTAAATCCCATATCTGCTTCAATTAATAGACAATATTACGAGTGTTCTGTTTCAAATAGGTACATTTAAAAATACACTTGACAACTTCCAAAACTCGTGAGTGACTGGCAAACAAAAATTTCGATAAAATTTAAATTAGGTAAGTATGTATCTACCTATAATTCAAATATAATTCGCAAATCTGCACGTGTCATTGCTCTTCACCAAGAACTTGACGTCCAAGGACAACGGAAGTAAAGTAGACATCGCAAACCCGACAAAAAAATATTAGTATAGTATTATACTATATATAAATATTAGTATATTATAGTCATGTTAAAATTTTTATAGTAATTAATACATTTTGTTTCCTAACAGTGAGCTGATTTTTTAAATGTAAATATGTGTCCGTTATTACTAAGTTTAGGTAACTATTTCTATATATACCTAATGATTCTTCTTGATTTGCCACCCCCCAGCGACGTTCAATCTGCCTACCCCCACGGGACGTCACTGGGTTGAGCAAGTGGCTAACATTCATTTCTCGTAAAAAAATAATCTGTTAATACAACCTCTACTCGAGGCCATATTATGATCTTTTTAGGATCGGAAATGGTATACAAAAAATACTATAAAATAATACAACTAAATAACTACTAATAAAACAACTTGGATTGAGATTTAGGGTTCGGCTGGGTCTTGCGATGGGAACTACGGGAATGACAAAATTCTGTACATCCGTGATTTAAACTTACACACAAGGAAACGGTTGGGTAAATAATGCTCTGTCTTCCCTAGAGAGCACTAGATTTTTTCACAGTTAGTTTTCGTTGCGAGAGTATTATTTTTATATGACAATGCTAATCCTTTGTCTGGACGTTCTGCGGTCTTGGGAGCCACAGTTTGAGAGCCTTTCTGCACATGCGCAGAGTGACCCAAATAAATTCAAGAGTGGGAGACGAATTCTAGCTAGCCAACGTGATCGCCTCGGACGGTTCGACACCGATGATCACAAAAAATATAAGTACTAGTAAAGAAATACATTTTAGATAGTAGGTACTTATTCATTTCTTAATTTGCCACCCCGAAACAACGCATGGCCTGTCTACACCCACGGGACGTTACTGTGTCAGTGTTTGAGGTTTTACAATTGATTCGTGTGCCTATTTTCTCCATCGCTGTTCTAATAGAAGGAGGTGTAGTCAGATTAAAATATTATATTTATTCGAAAACGTCATAAAATTCAATAAGTATGTACTAATAATATGTCAATTGATGGCGCATTCATCGAATTCAGATTAAAGTGCTTCCTACCAATTCAGCCACTTGCATCTTACCTAATTATGACGAAATTAAACAGTACTAATGCAACTAAAACGTTTTTCTAATTTCATTAATATTGGCTACTGGCTTTTGTGGTTTGAATCAAGTTACAACTCACCATTGATTGGCAGAGTATAATGTTTTATAACTTTGCACTCTAGCTCTAAGCTATGTAATATATTCTAAAAAAATGATTTTTACATATATTATCTATTTATTTTTTATTCCTTCATATATTAATACAAATAAATATTTTCGTCTAATTGTGTGCGAGGTAATCAGGCAAAGAAACGTATTAAGGGGGTACATGCTCAGCGTACGTTAAAATTGAGCTTTTTTGCTATTTTAGAAGCATGATCCTGGACATTCCTTAAACTTTGTAGATAATATATTTACATAATTTTGAAGCCTTATTATCCTTTATATTTATTTTAAACATTTGATGACTGCATAAAGTATGTACCTAACCGATTTTTTTTTAAAAACGGTACATGTTCAAATACGCGCGTTAACATGATCTTACTCTCTACTTCATTTATCGTTTGTCAATTTTTCTATTTTATACTATTTTTCATTTTCACCGAATAATTTATAAGATTTGAGAGTTATACTATCGACCGAGGTTACTTAATGGAATTTAAAATTAAATTCGAAATGATTTAAGTTTTGTACTATTCCATTTGAGTCGTTTTCTGCGACCCGGGTTTCGTCTTTCGACATGCGCACACGCCAATTGAAAATGCACACAGACAAGGAATACAGTAATATATCCCCATTTATATAATATATTAGTTAAATTAAAGATCGTATAAACTTTATAGCTTACTAAGTAAAGGATTATGTGTTTGTAAGAACCCGTAGTAGATACATCACTATTAATTCATTTGGTAAATTTTGTGACATTTCTCTTTGGATAATTTTATTAAATTCCCAAAATAATTCTCAAGATCTAAGAATGCAATATTCTTAAATTTAACACACATAATTCGGAAGCACCTCATTTTAATTTATCAACATGTGAACTTGGAATATAAACCCATGTGTTTTCTTTGTTGTACTGAAAAATATCCATGCGAATAAATTATGTATAATATACAAAAGCTCCCTCAACACAAAATCAATAACGAAGGATTTGACAAGGCCACTCAAAACGTTTCAAAGATGATATTACCTTTATTCAACGAATAATTTACAAGATTTGAGAACGTAACATTCTATATAATATATTGAATATTATACATAATTTCTTTTATTTTGTTAACTGTCAATTCATGGTGGAACTGCATTGTATTGCTGTTTTTATTTAATAAAACGCAATTTTTTATAGTACTTATTCCACTTTAATTAATATATTAGGACCGGTTTCGTCCGCCTCAGTAGTACATTTTCAACTAAATACATTTTTTTAAACCCTTTTTTATGTACCTATTGTTATATTATTTCTATCGCTTTGAATTTTGTTTGATAAATATTGTTTTAAAAAAAAATGTATTTAGTTGAAAATGGCCCACTGAGGTGGACGAAACCGGTCCTAATATATTAATTAAAGTGGAATAAGTACTATAAAAAATTGCGTTTTATTAAATAAAAACAACAATTACACATAATTCAAAAAAACCTAAAAAAATATTATTTGAACAATCGCTCGACGGGACTGATATTATGAATGTCGGTTAGTAATTCGGGCAATTAATGATACTTCAATTTAAAATACAAAAACCGATGGTCAACATTGACGCAATTTGATACGCATTTCATGTAAGAACTACCAGATAAATTAAATATCTGAGGTGTAATCAAATTATGTAGGTATATCAAATATATAGAATGTTATGTAGAGGTTTACCCAACTCTACAACCGAGGTATTATTGTCTATGTTCATTTGTATAACATAGACAATAATACTAAGCGGAAATGAGTCAACAATTCAGTTGCAATTTGGGCCTCCAACAATACAGTCATAATGCGAGCAACTCCGCATAAAGATTCGATATAAAATTCAAAATCATAATGTAACCTTGAGTAACAAAGTATAAAAACAATGTGACAGTCTTATTTTAGTGCCGTGTTAATCCTAAATGTTTTAAGACAATATAAAACGATCCATATCAAAGCTGTGTCTCATTTCAATTGTGCCCCTGAACATTATATTATTATCTCACACACGAAGCAACCTTCTACATAAAATTAATAGACGTTATATCTTCACAACCTACAACACTAGATCATTTCGTCTTTAGTTACATTCTCAAATATTGTGAATTATTCGTAGAATAAAAGAAATTTTTAACCATGTCCAATCCTAATAGGATCATAATATGAGCCTCCATAGAGTGAAAGTTTGTATTAACAGATGTTTTAACCAGAAACGGATGTCAGCCATTTAGTCAACCTATTGGGTCCATACTCTGACTCCACACAAATTTAAAACAATATGTATATTTGCCAGAGCCAGTATTAGTAAACAGGACAATCAATGGTACCGTAATTTAAAACAAAAAAACCGATAGTCAACATTAACGCAATTTGATACGCATTTAATGTGAAAACTACTAGTTAACGGCCCACATGCTCAGCGTAGGTCAAAATTGAGTTTTTATTACATTTTCAAACCATGATCCGGGACATTTCTTAAAGGTTGTAGATAATCTATTTATATAATTTTGAAGCCTTATTATCCTTTATATTTATTTTAAATATTTGATGACTGCATAAAGTATTTTTGTTACATAAAATAGTATTCTTTTAAACCTCTCGCTCTAATGTTTTAGAATATAGTCATATTTCGGTACATCCATGTGCAGTGGTGTTAAGATTTTTTTACATTTATTAATTTTTAACCGCATTTAATTATTATAAAGCAATCAATATTCGTATGATGTTTATCAAAATTGAATGGTCAAAGACATAGCTTATAATTAATATCTTTAGAATTATCTTCAAATGTGTTAATCTTGCCGATTTTTTGAATAATAAAATGCCTAATTCTTGTCAAATTTGGGATCACAGAGATTATCAATATAATTTTTTATTGTGAATATTTTACTAAAATTATCTCGTCATAAATTATACTAATGGTTTTATAAATGCGGTTAAAAATTAATAAATGTAAAAAAATCTTAACACCACTGCACATGGATGTACCGAAATATGACTATATTCTAAAACATTAGAGCGAGAGGTTTAAAAGAATACTATTTTATGTAACAAAAATACTTTATGCAGTCATCAAATATTTAAAATAAATATAAAGGATAATAAGGCTTCAAAATTATAAAAATACATTATCTACAACGTTTAATAAATGTCCAGGATCATGGTTTGAAAATGCAATAAAAGCTCCATTTTGACCTACGCCGAGCATGTCCCCCCTTAAATTCGTCGTAAATTTTACTGTCGTGAATCCAGTAGTTACAAGTTCAAATCCCGTCGGGCGTCGTATTTTTTTCAAAAACATATTTTTTCTAGTATATATATATATTATATATGAGGTGTTTTCAATTAATTATGTACATACAATAATGTTACTTATGATTAATACAAGTATTTCAAAACGTTATATTTTGTAATAAACTATTTTTTTTTATTTTACGAATAAGACACTATTTGACAATGTAATATTCTAAATATTGAATATACATAATTTTAAAACATCTCATGCATATACAAACTAGAAAAAATCATTTTGAAGAAAAAATTATGACACCCGACGGGTCTTCAACCTGTAACTGATGGATTCGCGCCTGTATGCTTTTCCAATTACTCTTTGAAATGCAACATTCTAATGTTACATTTATTATATGCACTCCGGCTTGTCGGCGTCCGTCTACCCTCCAAATTTTGTCGAAATCCGATTGCGCGTGTGGATTTGTATAAAGAAAAACCGACACGGTGGTATATACATACATCCAAGAAATATATTATTCAAATTATAGTATAGATAGTTATATAATGTATTTCTTTAGGTAGGTTACAGTAAAACTGTACGAGGGCGAATCGTTAGCGTAACGATTGCTTTTATCCCAGGCAACCAAGTTAACCTACAACAAAAACACACTAAATATAGGATGAAACTAACTTAGTCGCCCGGAACACGTCGGAGCGTCGCGACGTCAATTTTCGGCGCCCACGACAGACGACGCTGGTCACTTTGCGCGCCGCGTAAATGCAAACCAAAACAAAGAATAACATTAGCGCAATAATTTAGTTTTAACTTAATAATATAATTAATAATAACACTTAAGAGTGTTTTAAAAAAAGACTTTGGACTACCCACTTAAAATATACTGTAATATTTGTTTATAATAGGTAAGTAAAAAAAACATACAGTGTAAATATAATAATTATTACCTACTACAATATGTCATGTTATGTTTATACGATTTGTCGTATAATATCTGATATAGCAATAAATCTACTTTATTTAAATGAAAATAGATATTAAACGCATTTTAAACAATTAAAATATAATATATTATATTTAAGTCTTTGGGGCGAATGGTAGAGATAGGTTGTTAAAATCCGACATAAATAGTGCACACTAAACTTTGTCAGTCAAACGTAATTGTTTTCATTTAACTTAGACAATATCAAAAATTATGCCATTAAATCATACGTTGTAAGCTGTAAGAGAAAAATGTTGGTTTATGCTGGGACAGAAAAATCCACACAATATGTATTATATCAGTGGCAAAGGGTAGAGGTAGGCTGTTATGATCCAACATAAATAGTGCACACTCAACTACTCTCGCAGTGAAAATATTTGTTTTCATTTCACAATACTACAATGTTTGTTTGTTTTTAAAATCCAATTAAACCCGGCCCAATCCAAGTCACAATAGATAATAGTCAAAAAATATTAGTTTATCTATAAATTTTAGATATTTTATAGACAGAAGAATATTTTTATCGATTATGGTTTTGTTTGGGCAGGACTAAATGAATTTAAAGAAACTTCTTCGACCATGTCCGATCCTAATAGGATCATATGGGCCTCCACAGAGTAGAGGTTTGTATTAACAGATTTTGTTTTTACGAGAAATGGATGTTAGCCACTTGTTCAACCTATTAGGTCCATACCCTGACTCACACACATATTGAAAAACAATATGTGTACTTGCCAGACCCAGGATTCCTGCCGCCATGTCAGACTTGCAGCACGTAGGTCGCTCTTGTAGCATTGCTGCAGGGTGATGAAACCCTTGAGGCTGTGCCATAAAGGTACGAAGTGTCGCACTCTTTGGCGTAATATGTATACTTAATTAAACAAAAAAAAAAAACAAATAAGTATAACTAAAAAAGTGTGCACAACTTTTATCGGATCGCTTATAGTATACCTAAATTATTATGGTTTAATTTAGGCAGGGCTTAATAGAATTAAAAAAAGTAATTATTACCATATTCAATTTGTAGTACCTATTAGTTCAATGAAAACAAATACGTTTGACTGACAAAGTTTACTGTGCACTATTTATGTCGAATCGTAACAGCCTACCTCCACCCCTCGCTACTGATTATTTACATATTATTAAAAATATATATATACTTAATATTAAGTTTCTAATAGTAATGTAATATTTAAGACCATTTTTAATGATGTTTTTATACCCTTAAATTATGTATATAACAATTAATTTACTTTAAAAAAACTTCCATCAATAAAATATCACATGATAATCTTGATAAATTTTAAATATTTTAATTGTAGTTGTAGGCAACGGATTGTTTTTTAAGTTATACTTCTTTAGGCGCGTTTGTAAAATCAGATCAGAGTGTGTTTTTGGCGAGTGACATGTAACACATAATTCATTTTTTCACACGAAAAAAATGCACTCGATTGGATTCGAACCACCGATTGTTCGGTTATCAGCCGAACGCACTACCTTTACGCCACAGTATGATACTGCAATCGTGACGATTATACAGTATAATATTATTGTTTAGAATTGTTCCGTTGCCTAGGCAGCAAATTTATTATTGTCGGCCATTTGCAATTCCTTACGTAAACAAACTATTAAACGTCATAGTGGCAGTTGTTACTTTAAAAATAAAAACGACGATAAATAATTATATAATTTAGTAAAGTATTAAAGTGTATAGAAATAAACCAACGGCGTTCCAATAAGCGGTCTTTTTTCTTGAGTGTGTAATTTAACAAGATAATTAAGAGCTAGTCGAAGAATCTAGCTTATCACAATTTTTGTTTTGTTACGCCAAAGAAGTATAACTTCTAACGCGCGTACATAAGTACACACACCGATTTTCTTAAAAGTTTAATTAGTTAATGGCTGTAGGGTTTAAATATTAATAATTACAAGATAAAAATAACTTTTTATATACACTTGATTTGACTAGCTTAAACGATCAAAAAAAATTGTACTTGGTAGAAAAACTGAATAATGAAAAGTCATTTCATATTGATTTCCATAGTAACGCACGTATATATTATTTAATAATTTAGTTGCTAGGTCCCCCGAGCAACCAATAATGGTATCGAATTAAGTTTTCATACAAAAAGAGAATTAACTGAAAATGAATTCAATTCTACTTAAAGATGGCTAAAAAATGCATTGGCATCGTCTGATATATTCTAAAAGTTTCAAATGTCTAGCTAGTCGGGAAGTTAGCTAAAAATCGATTGCAAGGTTTGTACCGGACAAACAACCACCGGACAAATAAGAATACGACCTAAGAAAAACGTTGTAATACAATAAATAGACATATCATAAATAGTGCATGCTAAACTTTGTCAGTCTTACTTATTTATTTTCATTTCCCATAAGGATGCATCGCTCCTGTGTAGAGTGTCCTGCGTCTGGAATTCACAATATATTGTGCTTAGATACAATTTTTTTAGAGAGGTTGTAACACAACGTCCAATTATGTCTTGTATCACACTTCACCGTGAAATGTTGTATCGGAAATATATGGCCGTATATTATTGACCGTCCAACATCTTTGGGTCGTATAGTACTGACATAATTATAATTCATTTCTAAATAAAACACGATTCTTGTCAGCTTACACTTTACAGGAAGCCAGCAGCAAACAAATTTAAAAAATAACCGATATACTGGATTATTTGTTTGGTTAGGTTAGGTTAGGTAAAATCAGCTATGAAAATTGAATTAATGTCCATATAGAATCTAACATAATTGGAGACCGTATAGCATACGGTCATCTCTTTCCGGTAAGAAAGCTCACGGCGAACTGTGCCACGGTGAAATGTTGTATGTACAATTTACATGTAACCCAATTATGTCCCGTATAAGACATGACTCCAGATCATTATATCAGTCAATTATCGACTGGAAATTTGGCTTCTCTGGCAAGCTCTATCGCTTGCAAAATCGACGTCATTCAGGCCTTGGCACTGAATTGCGAGTTATGATAGTAGTGCTTCGTTTGATCATATCCGAATGCTAAGTTCATAATATAGGTAGACCTCCACAAAGTAGAAGTTTGTATTAGGTACCAGATGTCAGCCACTTATCAGGTCTATACTCGGACTCCAAACACAAAATATTGTGTATTTGATTGATTCAAACTAGAGACCCACGACACCGTAAGTTGACGCGTAAGCCATTTGGCGATCGTGGGCGTGTTTAACTATTAAACTAAACTGAGCATAATAATATGGAATCCCTCCCAATGTCATTGCCATAATCAAATTGAATTTGAGAACAGCAAATGCTGTAACAGGTGATGTAGTATTTAGTAGTTTTTAGACAGTACTTAGATAGTATTTCATTTCACCATATCACAGTTCACTGTTAGTATCATACGTTATCGTTTGTCAATTTATGGCTACGGCATTATGCTGTAGCTTAACCACTGGGGGATGCCAATAGAAATGGCTTATTTCAAAAAAATACTACCTTATTCTTAGGTCAATAATTATTATAAAACAATCACTATTTGTAAGATATGTTATCACATTTGAATGGTCAAAGACATAGCTTATAATCAGTGTCTTTAGAATTATCTTCAAATGAGTTAATCGTGCTCATTTTTTGAATAATAAAATGCCTAATTCTTGTCAAATTTGGGATCACAAAGATTATAAAATATATTTTTTTATCGTAAATATGTCACTATATATTGTTAACATTAATTTTACTAATGGTTTTGTAAATGCGTTTAAAAATTAATAAATCTAAAAAATCTTAACACCACTGCACATGGATGTACTGAAATATGACTATATTCTAAAACATTAGACCGAGAGGTTTAAAAGAATACTGTTTTATGTAATAAGAATACTTTATGCAGTCATCAACTGTTTAAAATAAATATAAAGGATAATAAGGCTTCAAAATTATATACATAGATTATCTACAACGTTTAAGGAATGTCCAGGGTTATGCTCTGAAAATTCCATAAAAGCTCCATTTTGACCTACGCTGAGCATGTGGGCCGTTTTTCTACGGTGTCATTATTATATGACATTTTATAGTTAAGAATATGTACCTACTTACCAACCTACTTTCGAATTATATATAATTCTATATACTTTAAAACAGATTTTTGTTTTTATGAGAAATGGATGTTATCCACTTGCTCAACCTATTAGGCCCATATTTGCTTTTCCATCCACCACCCGCCACGTCTCCATAACCGTTATGAAGGCGTATACCGTGGCGTAACGAACGATAGGCGCTCTTCAAATTTGTGCCGAAAGTGTCCCAGGAGCAAATTCCCAAGACCTTGATTGGCGTGCACTAGAGTGTGCGTGATCCCTACATCAATACAATGTATTACTTGAAACTATTGCCGACTCAAGTAGAAAGCCGATACATTCACAACGACTGGCTATACTTTTTCCGCCCCTCCCGTTGTTGTCTATGGATGACGTGTCATTGTTCTATAGAGTGCTCATAATGACGTGTCTGTCGTGTTCACACAGGGAATGGTTTGATTTGAATAGATAAGCTACATGATAAATAATACACTAGCATTAACACACCTTCTACAAATGTAATGCATAGATCAATGTTACATATTTTTTGGAAATCGATATTACGACCGGTTTTTGTGTGAATGACTAGTCTGACTTTGACAGCTGATGAATAACAGGATTGTATATTATTTATAATTTATTAATATATTTGATTTAAGAATTTTTTATAATTCAATTTGAAACAAGAAAGGGCGAATCAATATGTCAAGCAATCTGGGATCTGATTTTGACAGCTGAAAAGTGGACCACTCGTTGCTTGTGCAAAAAGTTACCCTCAGGCTTTATTAACCTAAAGATGGCGGTGCTCCAAACACAGATAATGTTTATACACTTTAAGAGCATACTTCAGTGAAACGGCAAATAATTTTCAACTATAGCTGCGATGAAATTTCGGACAGCTGCCAATCGGAGAGCGAAAGTCGAGCTGTGAACACGTCAATTTGTTTTGTGATGGCGTCGGGGGAATTAATTCTTAAATCGTGTAAAAATGACTAAAAAACGTTACCCATTTACTTGAAAAAGAAAACATGTTAATGAATATATTATTATTATTATTACTAATAGAACAAAAAAACATAACATTAAAAGGACGCATGTTGAATTTTTATGACAAATTATATTTCGTTCAGCATGCGTCATTTGCACCCGCGACCCGCAATCCGCGCATCGCCCAGCCACGATCTTTTTAGACCATGCCTCAACTGAGGTATAGCCTTAATTGTCCAACCACACATCACTCAGCAGTGGTGCCTGATAAGCCTTACAAAAGTTTTCCAGTTTACAGTTTTTTACAGTTTTCACCCAGAACAGGTCATGGTGACGACCACGTATGTAATTGACGGTTGCAAACATGCTTCAATTTTTTTATACAGTATAATATTATAGTTTAGAATTGTTCCGTTGCCTAGGCAGCGAATTTAATATTGTCAACCATTTGCAATTCCTTATGTAAAACAACTATTAAACGCCATAGTGGCACGCGTCGTTTGCACAATCTTCGCGTGGCTTAGACACGATCATTTTAGACCGTGCCCCAGCTGAAGTATAGCCTTAAGTAAAATAGCACAGCAGGCGATTTTTTTCACTATTAGAGCAAATTAAATTTGCGATGTGTGTTTATCGTACTTAACGGCCTCCCCAAATCACGGGAACCTAGTTAGGAGCCCTGTAAGCTCTCTTTGAGGGTGCGATGCTAGCGGGTGGCGTTAATATCTCCATTCAGAAATCGATGATTATAAATAATGAGAATTTTTGTCATAAATTTTGGAATTTGAGATTCACACGCCGACGAGCTTAGAGGATAATATTGACGTAGATAGCATTTTTGCGAGCAAACGATTTCTTCGGATATTAAAAATTTGATCCAATAACCTTTCCATAGATATTTTAATATTTATGTTATTTTTATATTATTTTTTCTCATAAACACTGTCATAGTTTAATGATATTTTACTGGTAGGCATATCTCTACGTACAATTTATTATTACCACGTTTTTCTTAGCTCGTATTCTTGTTTGTCCGGTGGTTGTTGATCCAGTACAAATCTTGCAATCGATTTTTAACTAACTTCCCGACTAGCTAGACATTTGAAACTTTTAGAATATATCAGAACACGATGCCAATGCATTATTTTAATACTTTTAGCCATCTTTAAGTAGAATTGAATAGAATTCTGTTTTGTATGAAAAGTTATTTTTGAAGAAATTTGTAATCCAATCCACTATTATTGGTTGCTAAGGGGGTGGTCCTAGCAACTAAATTAATAATATATACGTGCGTTACTATGGAAATCAAAATGACATTTCAGTATTCTATATATTTGTTTGTTACAAAATACCATAAAAATGATTTGTTGACAATTGCCTTATTTGTCCTAAATTATTAATACATAGAATTGTGAAGTTTGTTTATGATTCAACAGAAAATTTAAAAACGTGGTATATAAAAAGTTCTTTTTATCTTGTAATTATTATTAATATAGTCGAACCTGGTTATTACGAGGAAGATGGGATCGACTGAATTGCCTCGCTATAAGCATTACTCGTTATATAACATTTTTCGCGCCACGTTTTGTATAAGCATAGAACATAAAAAATCTGAAAACCATCGTAAAAGTCCCCGAAACAAACATGGCATTCATAAACTACAAAAGAAATTGTTTATTGTAATGAAGTGCTGAGCCGCCGGCGCTGGTAGGTACCTACTGCCTCCATAAAGCTTGGATTTTTTAAATGCAATTTCAACCATACGCTTGGATACTTTTTCAATGTTGTCGGCGAAAATACCAATTAGGTACTTAGACACTTAACTAGTGTAATAAACGTAATCCAATCCCGGCGGCATCGGTCTAGTTAACTGCCCGGTCGGATTTTATTGGTTAGGGTCGAAAATGTTGTTTTCAAACGATCTACACATTAACAGATTTGCTCGGTATACCCGAGAAGTAGCTCGTTATAAAAGTGAATAAATGTATGGAGAAAATCATCAACTAAAATGTCTACGAATGTTTCCGCATTACATCCGAGATCTCGCTATTTCCGTGATCGTAATAACCAAGTTCGACTGTACTGACTAAATTTCAACCATCTGCGCCATTCAATGTAGTCAGCGAAAACACCAATTAGGTACTTAACTAGAGTCATAAACGTAATCCGATCCCGGCGGCATCCGTCTACGGTCGGATTTTATTGCTTAGGGTCGAAATGTTTTTAAACGATCGACACATTATCTGTGTTTTAGCTCGGTATATCCGATAAGTTGCTCGTTATAACAGTGAATAAATGTATGGAGAAAATCATCAACTAAAATGCCAACGAATGTTTCCTCTTAAATCTGAGATCTCGCTATTTCCGTGATCGTAATAAAATAACCAAGTTCGACTGTAGTTTAGAATCAAGTTTTGAAAATAGACGATATACTGGATTATTTGTTAGGTTAGGTTATCATTCTTGAATTCATGAATTTGCCGAAATCGGCTATGGAAATTTCTGCTGTTCCAGCCTGGCTTCCAGTAAACAGACTAATTGTACCTACCAAAATAATTTATTAAATTGTTAATAAGTACTAGTAGGTATATGTCGCAATCTACTAATCAAGATGCGTACCTATTATTGGAACCTTGGAACCAAAAGACAGTCGGCAATATTAGCGAAACTTGTCAATTGATTCAGCGCATCCATTCTATACACAACGCTGCTTATCATATGTATGTAATAAGGTATTATAAATGTTACACTGTTAAACTATCAATACTGTCTATCTCGCTCTAAAAGTTAATACAGCCAAGAGAGGAGCTGTTAAAACACAGCACTTTTTGACAGTTTAGACCGGAGTTTGTCAACCGTTTATTATTCAAGTCTGTTAGTTGTTCCTCACTTTCCGTCGGGATCACCATTAACACAATCACTCCTAACCTTTTAATTACCTTTTTAATTACCACATTTAAATAACATGCTAATTATATCTAATGGCCGCCTAATCAGGACACAACAACTGTGGCATTCGCGCTGTAAGGATTAATAATTGTAGTTATTTGGTATTTTATTCTGGTTTGATATCCAATTACTAAGGTAAATTTTATATGAATACATATTTTTAATGTTTATTTTATTGTATCATACAGGTAACTCAGAATTAATGTGAATTGAAATACTTTACGGGTGTAGAGAAACAGGCAACCGATCTCGACGGTGGAAGAATATGGGATAAACTTAAACACGTGTCAAGAATACCGTTGCCCTTCGTTCTGACAGCTGCTCTCGGTTTACGTCTTATTGCGGTCGTGAAGATCTCTTCACATAATTTTTGCTGTCCGTATGATAAGCTTCATTATTTTTGTTATATTATATACACTAGAATCATTTTTATTTTTATAATTTCCCTGTGCTCTTCTCTCCCCGGCACTTTGCCTTAGAAAGTAACTTTAAACTCAGTCAGCGCTCACTTTGAGCGTAGAAACCTTAGTCTCATGGGTATCTTCCCGGCCTAAAACTGAACTAGATGCTTCACATCGCCAATGTAGGGCCACGTGATACGCTCGATTAAGACCAGGTGTGGTGCGTGGCGAGTTTTCGTTTGGAGGGATTAACTTCAATGGTTTATACATAGACGCATATTCAATATTGGTTTATGTGAAGGTTGCAACACACACTATTGCACGTCTATAATGTGTGATTCATTCCCGTAGGACACTCACACATTCAAACCCCTGCGTAAAAATGGCAGTTATCCAGATATAAAGTTAGCTCTTGTTTTGGCGTCCAAATGGCGTCGTCCAGTTTGCAACGTCCAGTTGGCGGGAATAAATCATCTCATTCTCGCTACGAAGCTATTGAAACGATGCACCGGAGAAGCGGATTATTGAAGCAATACAAATGCAACAGAAAATCGGAGTATTAGTTACTACTACTTATCTATTAGAGTGACATGGTTTACAATATTGCAGTGAGGCTTAAAGACACTTGGAGGCTCCAAGCAGTGACGTCCCTAGACAAAATGCCGCCCCTAGGGAGTGCCAAAATACCGCCACGTTTTTTTTATACAGTACTTTACAGCATCCTTCCATGATTCCAATATCTAAGAAATGTGTTGTATGGATACATTACTAACAATATAATATACCACTAAATCTGATGTAAATGCCATCTCTGCTTCAATATACAGTATTGCGAGTCTAGATACATTAAAAAAAAACACTTGACAACTTCCAAATTTCACAAGTGACTGGCAAACATATTTGGATACATTTTAAATTATGTATGCCAGTGTCATTGCTGTTCACGAATAACGTGACGTCCAAAGATAACGGAAGTAAACTAGACATCACGAACCGGACAAAAAATCACGTTAAAACTTTTATATTAGTAATTAATACATTTTGTTTCCAACCAGTGAGCTGATTTTTTTATATTATATACTTAATAGAAAGATATTTTTCTGCTATTACTAAGTTTAGGTAGCTATTTCTATATATATGTAGTTATATTAAATCTATGTATGTACCTAATGATTCTCCTCGATTTGCCGCCCTTTGAGTAACTGCCGCCCCCAAGCGTCGCTCAATTTGCCTACCCCCACGTGACGTCCTGGCTTCAAGCGTCAAATAAATTATCACGTCAAGTCATGTATGCGAAAAAAAAATGTATACTTAATATTTTTCTAGTTCTATCGAAGGTTCACGGGCAACTTGCAGTACACCTCCCTATCTTGCAGTGGCGAGAGGTGGAAGTAGTCTGTTAAGATCCGACATAAATAGTGCACACCAAACGTTATCAGTTATACTTATTTGTTTTCATTGAATTAAGAATACAGATTGCAGATTATGCTGGTTAATTTTAAAATTTAGTTAAACCCCGCATAAATTAAACCATAGTAGTTTAGGTATGCTATGGGTGATCCGATAAAAATAGTGAACAATAAACTTTGTCAGTCATACTTATTTGTACCGTATACACTCTATAGATAGTATTTAGCGGCCTTCCAGGTCGCCGGAATCTGTTGGCTTGAAGAACAGGCAAGCTAGGTTGAGGTTCTCTTCTGGCAATCCGTAGCACGTGGCCGAGCTAGGTCCAACGTCGCCTCTTCGCTCTCAGTGTGATGAGAGCTTAGTGCGTTCTCTTATATCCTCGTTACTCTTCGCACACCCAGTAGGTATCCATCGCAAACACCAGCTGTTCTCGAAATCCAGTATACGGTTGCTCTGAGCCTTCTTCGTATGGTGCCAAGATTCGCCACCGCCAGAATCAAAGCGGCATTTGGTTATGACTTAGTACAGTCGTGAGTCCCAGACACTCCGCATCGAGTTGAACACCTGGAAAAAATGATTTTTAAATATTCACTTAATTTAATTAATTATAATATTAATATTATCGACCGAAGGTACTTGATGGAATTTGAATTTAAATTATAATGGATTTAAGTTTTGTTAAGTCGATGATCACAATAAAAAAATATAACAAACAAATTATGAATAGTTGCAGTTTTTGTAAAAACCCCATACCTTATCAATAATAATATACACGAGAAGCATAGTAGTATAATAAATCGTCAAAACCTAATAATAGATCATTAGTAATAATTATAAACAATAAAAATACTACACTCAAGAGGTGTAAAATCGTCTATTCTGGGGACTTAATAGATAGGTGATAAAGTTTTTACCAACTTTATTGTATTGATTTGCTATATAAGCTAGGGTTAATTGTATTCGTTGCCGGTGTGTATTAGCCTTTTGGGGAGTGTACACTAGAGGTGTGTTGGAAATGCTGTCACCAGTTCGTGTACTCAAGTATCGGATGAAACTACCCATACTCAGTACGTGTGGCCCAATAAACTTGTTCCAAAAAACTTGTGATGATATCATCGCGAATCGCTCGCTAGTTGGTAGACTTTCAATACTATTAATTGACATTACATGCGCGCGAGCGAGATAGCACCTGAATACAATTATATTTTAATTTATTAGTCTATGCATGCGAATGAGATCATCTTATGTATGAACAATATGTATAATTTTCTGTAGCAGCATATTATTCCCACGGAAATGTGGTGAGATGACCGAGGTGACGCATTTACAATAAAAAAAATCATTGTTATTCATTTTATGTTAACGAGAATATTATAACATAAGATAAAAAACAACTCATTAATTTAAAATGCGTTTAAAATTTTATAATAAATGGGACATTTCGAAAAGCCCAGCTCCAGTGTATTTTTAGCGATTCTATTGAAGCCGATATTTCAAATACTAATATGGAGTTAAGTTTTAGTTCCAGTTTAGTATGAGACTTGTGTCGCATACGCACGCCAAATGCTCTATATAGTATTCCAAATACTAGTAAGTATTTTGGAACAAGTTTTGATACTAAGTCTTTTTTTTATACCGGTAGTAAGTATACTTAGTGTTCAAAATCGACGAGTTTTCCCACCTCTAGTCTACACAGTACCCCAAGATGCCGAAAGGCGAAACCCAGGTCGCAAAAACGACTCAAATGGAATAGTACAAAACTTAAACCCATTTGAATTTTAATTAATTGTTGTGAAGAGAGTTATTAATTAAATAAACAATATTTTAACTAGTCATAAATAATACTTATAATAAACTATAATTAAAACAATAAATAAGTATACTAAGCTAATATATTATTTTGTTTAGATTAAGTAAAGTGTTTTTTAAATGAAGTGTAAAAAGGGGACATAGTACAACTTTAAATCCAAGATGGCAGGTAAAATAATTTTAAGCGATTATCTATTGTTATTTTGCATGTTTTCACAGTTTTCCGCAGCATTAATTGAATATTTATAATGTAAATCTATGGTTTTATGTACTGGCAACATTAAAAATACCCATTATACAACATTTTATCGACACCAAATAGCTGTTAAATAAATTTATTACCGCTATATTGCGGGATAATAATTCACTATAATATGTATGAATAAAAATATAATTCCCTATTTTCTTAATTGGTTCGATCTTCTTCTTCATTGTCGTATCGAGACTTCAGTGCAGAGCTTTGGAGCGAACCCTTTGTTGAGTTGCTCCGCTCCAGCTCCGCTCCGGGACCTAATACTTGCTCCACCACCGCTCCAGGGTCTGCTCCGCTCCGGGTAAAAAGTTTTAATAAATATTAGGTATATGTACCTATACAAATGTAAAAAAAATTATAAAATTAGTAGTTTTAAAATGATTGTCATTTTCATTATTAATTCTATTAAATCGGTGTTCCGGCTCCGCTCCTGCTCCGGGTAAAATCCCATTGCTCCAGTGCTCCTGCTCCGAGCTCCGCTCCAAAGCTCTGCTTCAGTGACTACATTTCAGAGGTTGTCAAAGTGTGCACCGCGAGCAAGGGTCACACGAATCGATTCAACTTTTTTCACTAAATTTTTGACTGTTGTGTTCAATGGTTACGTGTAAATTGTACGTAATCATTTCACCGTAGCACAGTTCGCAGTGAGTTTTCTTATAGAAAAGAGATAACCGTATACTATACGGTCTCCAATTTTATGAGATTCAATATGAACATTAATTCAATTTTCATAGCTGATTTTGGCAAAATTCATGAATTCATCAATGAAAACCTAACCTACCCTGACAGATAATCCAGTCGGCTAATTTCAAAATTGTTTGCTGATGGCTTCCTGAAAAATGTAAACTGACAAGAACCGTGTTTTATTTAGACATGAATTTTATGCTAGTACGACCCAAAGAGATTGGACGGTCTTTAATGTACGACCATATATTTCCGATACAACATTTCACGGTGAAGTGTAATACGGCGAACTGCATACGTACAAGTTTACGGAAACGGTGTTGAATACCTGTCAGTGAAAGTGGGATGTCTCCACCAAAGGCAGGCAGACATATTTGTTCTATCCTAGTATTTAATGGCGATTGGAGATAACCTTACTTGGCATGACGTATTCGCATCCATGCTATTTGTGCTTGGTTTTGTCACCCGACCATCATGTCCATGTGGCCGGTTGACCGGTTTCATCACGAAATCCGGGGAGTATCAGTGACTGTTATTGGGTGAACAGATGAATTTTAGTCAGCGTCAGCGAAAATGAGAAGTTTCCACCATGGGCAGGCACATATTATATTTTTTGTTCTTTCCTAATATCCGATGGCGATTGGAGATAACCAGTTTGACCCCTGCCCATCACACCAGTCGATTCTTGATTGTTCACGGTGAATTCGCTGCGAAGTTCTTTGAGTTTAGTCTTGTCACCAGACCAACATGTCCATGTGGCGGAAAACTACAGGATACAAATTACATTATCTGGGAATGTTCGAGAATGTGCTCTGAAAGGGAAGAGATACTCATGTTGGTCCAACCAGCTGTTGGCCCCATCGGATCGTCCGTCTTATAGCGGACGAGAAAATTTCTTCACGTAGTTTTGTATGTCCGTATATTTTTTTGTATTAAATTTTATGTTAATTGGTAAGTAATTAGAATCATTTATTTCTTGTTAATTCTACGTGTTCCTCTCTCCCATGTTTTTTTTTTATTATTAAATTAAATCTCTATAAACTCAGTCAAAGCACACATCTTGAGTATCTGTTCCAGAGACAATTCAAGGCGTAAACAACTACCGATCAAATAAAATGTTATTTATTTTATATATAGTGAACTTTACGAATAATTTCTTTAAGACGTCCACAATATGACATTTAAATAAAGAAATATATGCAGTATATTTCAGTAATTAAACAGTAGAAAGTGTAAATACAAAAATTAGAAATTAGATACAAGAAAGTACACCGAATGAGCTAAGTAGACCATATTTTAATAAATTATAAAACAATGCTATACTCATCCTCATGTAAGTGGAATATGTCAACATCCAAAGCGATTTGGTTGAACAGACTTTTTGCCCTCCTAATTATTAGTATCACCAATGCCAGGTTAGTGGGCGGCTCTCGAAGTGCAGTGCGTAAGGCGCTGGCCTTCCACCCGAGAGTTCTGGGTTCGATCCCAGTTAAGATACAATATTTATGTGTTTTCTCAAAGCCTGGGTGTTTGCGATTGTTCAAAATTACTAACAACCACCTTGTCTAAAAAAGGCAGATTAGTTCTACACTTTGGGAAAACAAATAACAATATTACTGATGCCCCCGATTTCTAAAATAGTTAAGAGCGTACTTCAGTGAAACGGCAAATAATTTTCAACAGTAGGTGCGACGAAATCGCCAATCGGAGACCAACAATCGAAGTATGCGCACATCGATTTGTTTTGTCATGGCGTCGGATGAAAATATTCTTAAATCGTGTAAAGATGACTAAAAAACTTTAGCTAGACCAGCAAGTCGATTGGCGAAATTAGAGACGGTGTATTATTACTTCATAATATCACAGCACATTACACCATTACGGTGTATTAGCCGAATAATCATATTTTCTTACAACTGTAATAACAAATAATATTTCATTTCGCTACTCAATTTAAAACGCTGATTCTATAATTAGTCTAATATGATTATGTACCAGAATTTTATGTTAATGTGCTACTTTTTATTGTATAAATAAATAATTTATCTAGATGTCACTCGAATCCAAGTACTTAGCTCGTAACTATCATTGTATAATATACTATTGTACCGATACGCTGCTAATAAATCTCACCCTGCTACATCGAAGACTTCATTATCATCATCCTCTACCTACACATCGAACACCACACTAGTGACCCAACACCTATTTACTTGAAAAAGAAAACATGTCAATGAATATACTATTAATATTAGTAATATAACAATAAACATAACATTAAATGGACGCATGTTGGATTTTTATGACAAATTATATTTCGTTCGGCACGCGTCATTTGCACAATCCGCGCATCGCCTAGCCACGATATTTTTAGACTATGCCTCAACTGAAGTATAGCCTTAACAGGGACACACACAGGTCAATACTACCAGAATGACAGGATTCTCATTTACGGAAAAAAAAATACGTGGCGAAATATTATAATTAATATCGTGTAGTGTTCCAATTACAGTATGTAAGAGGAAGTCAGTTAGATAAAGCCACGGATAGTATCCATACAACCTAAAGTAAAGGAGTTTCAAACGTAGGGCCAAGTGACACGCTCGATTGAGACCGAGGCAGTTTGGTTTGGAAGGGTCCACGTTTGTGTTGATGTTTTTCAAAAATTATTATGTACTGCGTTTAATATTATAAAATAAAATCAAATATTCTTAAATATTATGTAGGTATATTTTTTACAGTCACAACTCACAGTAGGTAGTATAACAAGGGTGTGCGCGTGGGGTAACCATTCCAGACGCAGATGAAGAAGGGGTAGAAGTGGAGTTTCGTCGTCCGTACAAGAATAAAAATCAAACTGACGCCAGCATGAATGATTGATGATCAAAAATTATAGAACAATGGAAGCTCCGGACCCCATTATTTTAGGTGTTCGAGTTACCGTTCGGACTTATCAAGATTTAGAATCAAGGGTTCCGGTTTCAAAATAATCAAGGCATTCTTAGGGTTCCGGTTCCATTTCCAACTCTATTACTGTACAACAGTTATACACAACCCTGTGCCCGCGAGCACTTTTACGTGCGCCCACGCGGAAATAAAAACACAATTACATATTTCTAATTATCTGCTTCATTATTTCAATATTTAAAACATAATTGATATAAATTTATTGACTAGGAATTATTTAAAACATAATATAACTAATATTAATTTAGTTATCAAATATAGCAGTCGTGAGAGGTGGAGGTAGGCTGTTAAGATACAACATAAATAGTGCTCACTAAACTTTGTCAGTCATACTTATTCGTTTTCATTGAATTAGGACTACAATTAATAATTGAAAGTGGTGTTAGGTTAGTTTTTAAAATTCAATAATTAAACGCTGCCTAAATCAAACCATAATAGTTTAGGTATGCTATGGGCGATCTGACAAAAATAGTGCACACTTTTTCAGTCATACTTATTTGTTAGTTGTAAAAAAATAACCATAGAATTACTGCATATCATTGGCAAAGGGTGAAGGTAGGCTTTTAAGATCCGACATAAATAGTACACACTAAACTTTATCAGTCATACGTATCTGTTTTCATTAAATTAAGCTACAATGTGCAGATAGTATTATTTGTTAGCTTTTAAAATTCAATTAAACCCTGCCCAATCAAAGCCATATCTATCATATTCGTTGATCTATAAAATATATAAAATTGTGCCAATAAACCATACATAATTTTAGATATTGTATAGATAGAATAATGTTTTTTTATCGATTGTGGTTTGGCATAGGTAGAGCTTAATGATTTTTCAAAAACTAACGAACACCATCTGTAATATTATGTAGGTATTCTTAATTTAACGAAAACCAAATAACTTTGACTGAAAAATGCGCACTATTTTTGACGGATCGCTCATAGCATACCTACTCTATTATGTTTTGGTTAAGGCAGAGTTTACTTGATTTTTTACTAATTCAGTACCATCGGCAAATTGTATTCTTAGTTGAAAACATGAGAAACAATGAAAACAAATAAGTATGACTGACAAAGTTTCTTCTTCTTTTGGCCATATCCGCCCCTTAATTGGGGCATATGGACACGACGCGGCGCCTCCAAGAATCCCTGTCGCTCGCCAGTCTTCTTGCTTCGTTTCAGGTCAAACCAGCATCCCGTAGCTCTGCCGTATACACTCTGTAGATAGTATTTAGCGGCCTACCAGGACACCGGAATCCGGTCAGCTGGAAGAACAGACAAGCTAGGTCTCTTATGGCATCCGCAGCACGTGGCCGAGCCAGGTCCAACGTCGCCTTTTCACTTTCAACGTGATGAGAGGCTGCTTATTTGCAGTATTCGTCGCAAACATCTGTTTTCGAAGCTCAGTATACGGTTGCTCTGAGCCTTCGTAATGTGCCATGATTCGCTACTGCAAAGCAGCACCGTCAGAATGCAAGCGTCGAATAGGCGGAATTTAGTTTTGACCGAGTACAATCGTGAGTCCCATACAATCTGCACCGAGTTGAATGTTGCTCCAGCTATTCCCATTCCGATTATCCCCAGGTACTTGAAGCTGTCGATGCTCTCGATGTTTTGTCCGTCGCTAATCAGAGGGGAATCTGAATCAGGACAAATGCTATTACACAAAACAAAGTTTAGTTTGTACTATTTATTTCTGGCCTTAACAACCTACCTCCACCCTTCGTCCCTGATCTATATAATGTATACGGCGGCGCTATGGTATGCTGGTATGACCTGGAATGACGTAAGAATACGGTGATTCTTGGAGACGCCACGCAGTGTCCATATGCTCCAGCTAAGAATTATATTAAAAGTTTAGATTACTTTATTTTAATATATCACAATTACCGATAATTCGGTAATGAAATTTAACTGTATTTACCGGTAACGAATGCCATAACACCACTAGCATTTAAGTACATAATATAGTACATACAGTAAAAGTTTACCTGTATTTTGTAAAAATATTCTGAAACATTCTTTGATCACGCACGCTAAATACAATTTTTATTTATTCATTTTTATTTATCATTAAATTTTTTCCGTAAACATTTTTCTTATCAAACAATTTCATCTGAAATTATAAAAGAATTCGTGATATCACGTATTTTTATTTATTTTGTAATAATAGAACGACACGTTCCAACAATCGATTCTGAGACCACATTAGACTTCTGACATACTTATTATAATTTCCAGGTGGGGTGAAACTTTTCGTATACGTTATAATTATTAGATTTGTCTATCTGGGACAATCAGTGGCGAAGGGTGGAGGTAGGCTGTTAACATCCTGAATAAACAGTGTGCACAATAAACTTCTTTTTATCATCATGATGGATTCCATTACGCGTATGACGGTTCGCCCCGACAGTGGAATACGCCTACACCATGATGACACAACCGATCTATGCGAAGAAAGACTGTGCGACTTGGAGTATGCAGATGACGAAGTCGTGTTTGACTTGACGATCGAACGGTTGGAGGTAACCGTGAACAGGCTCGCCGCGAACTCGAAACGTGTGGGTCTTCATCTGAATGCGGCTAAGACTAAATCCATGTGCAGTGCTGCATGCATCGACGCCGACACTCCTCTGCGGGTTTCCGGTCTACCCGTGAGGACCAAATGTCGTTTGTTTAATGCATCTTACTAAGCTTTAAGAGTCTCGGCTTTTGAGCTTTGAGAATCGATGTCTCCGCCGAATCTTAGGGGTACATTGGTACGACCGCGTTACAAACACCCGAGTTCGTGAGCAGACACAACAGCCTTGGGTGATTGAAGTTATCACGAAGAGACAATTTACGTGGCTGGGACACGTATTTCGGATGCCGCCAAAGAGTGCGACACTTCGTACAGCCTCAAGGGTTCCGTCGCCGTGGCCAGGCCTCCCTCACCCTGCAGCGGTGCTACAAGAGCGACCTACGTGCTGCAGGTCTGACATGGCGGGAGGCGCAAGAGTTGGCGATGGACCGAGGGAAGTGGCGCCAACTTATGCTTGCCATATGCCCCAAGGGTGGAAGAAGAAGAAGAAGTAATTCTTATTTTTTAATATTTTTTAATAAGTTTTTATTGAACTTAGACTACAATTTACAGACGGTGTTAGATAGTTTTAAAAAATAAATTAAACCCTACCTAAAGCAAACCATAACAGTGTTGGTATATTTTTGGCAATCCAACAAAATTAAGCACACTTTTTCATTCAAACTAAGACTTATTTGTTTTCGTTGATTAGAAATACATATTACCATCATATTACACATGTTGTTAGTTAATTGTTTAAAATTCATTACACCCTGCTTTAAAACTCATTCGCTGCTGACTGGATAATGATTTTTTAATTGCCACCTTTAAAATGCACGTTAATTACATCGATCGGTCGCCTGGTGATTACGCGCCAGGTGCGTCTTCAGCCAAGTATTAAGCCAAACTACAATAGATAAAAAAAATATTATTCTATGTATGAAGTATCCAAAATTATGTATGATTAAGTGGCATATTTTTAGATATTTTATAGATAGACGAGTATTTTTTTACTATTATGTTTTTGTTTAGGCAGGGCTTAATTATTTAATTTTAAAAACTAACCAAAACCATCTGTAAATTGTAGTCTTGGTCCAATGAAAACAAATACATATTACTCACAAAGTATAGTATGCATTATTTATGGTACATGTTAACAGCCTACCTCCACCCTTCGCCACTGGGGATAATAGTGTATACGAAAAGTCATGGTGCCAGGCCGTGAAGTGGTTGTGGATTCCACTCTTCATCTCCATAACAAAGTCCTAATTATGCCAGCAGACTCAGATCCAATCGTCGACTTTATACAGCAATTACTGCCAGACAACACGATCTTGTTGACTATTCCAATGTAATTTGAACTTAAGGCAACCGCGAGCGCGCCTGGTATAATACGAGAGACGCAGTTTTTTCGTGATTCGTTCACCTGAGATCAGTGACGTCCCTAGACAAAATGCCGCCCCATTTTTTCAATACAATATTTTTCATTATCCTTCTGACAAGAATATCTAAGAAAAGTGTGGTATAGTTACATTACCGACAAAATATATACTTACTACTAAATCCAATTTAAATGCTATCTCTGCTTCAATAGAAATATTTCCACGGCTTCAGATACATTTAAAAATACACCTGGCAACTTTCTAAACTCGCGAGCGACTGGCAAAAATATTTGAATACATTTTAAATTAGGCAAGTATGTACCTACATATAATTAAAACATCTGCACATGTCATTGCTAGTCATCAAGGACGTAACCCCCAAGAACAACGGAAGTAAACTAGACATCGCGAACCCAACAAAAAATATAGTCCTATTAAACCTTGTATGTTAGTTAATTAATACATTTTGTTTCCAACCAGTGAGCTGATTTTTGAATGGAAAGATATTTCCGTTATTATTACGTTTAGGTAGCTATTTCTATATACTGTCAATTCCCTCCATTTAGGAAAGTGAAAACACGCTGTCACTTTGTTTCTTTGTATGGTTTTTCGTCTGGATTCAGGACTTGGTGGTGACAAATAACACACCGGAATTGTGGTGGAAACGGCGAGGTTTATTTACGTTAATATCTACTAATGGTAATATTTTTTATAACTTATTTTATGCGTAGCGCGAGTTAACAATGTTTACTGTTTGGCCGTCTGCCGCGTATTGTCCGCCATCTTATGTTTTGCTACCAGCGAGAAGCGTTGTCGAAAACGGCGACAATAGTGACGTTGCAGATATTTTTAAACGGCCGTGATCTACAGCATTTCCGGCTTTATTATTATTTATTTTCGTGATCAACCCTTACTATTTGTTGGTTTGATACCGATGTGGGTCTCTCCAGATTCACAGAGACATCCCCAAATGGAGACCATTTGGAAATGTAACAATACCTAATGATTCTCCTCGATTTGCCGCCTCCAAGCAACGCTCAATCTGCCTACCCCAGGCATAATAATGCTGACAAATAATAGATACAAACTTAGACGTCATAGTACGTGAATCATAAAATAATGTATACATAATTGAGGCAAACATGCAATGCCCTTAAAATACTAAGACGTAAGGAGGATGAGGAGTGAGAACCACGACTACTAACGGTCAGTGAAGAAAGGTGGAGGTAGACTGTGGAAAACGGACATAAAAAGGTATGCTTGCATACTGTAGCTTAAAGGCTAGAAGATATCAATATTTCGCCACGTTTATTTTTTCGACTTATTATCATCATCATCAGGGGTGCGACAACCCGGTGTGGGTCCTGGTCTCCTCCAACAGCTCCGTCCATCTGTCCCTATCCAGTGTGGCCGCTTTCCAATTCGGTACCCCCATAATACTGCAGTCACTGTAAGCTCCATCCAACCAGCGAATCTTTGGCCTCCCTCTTCTTCTACGTCCTATTGGATTGCTGGACATCACTTTCTTTGCTGGTTCATTATCATTCATACGGTGCACATGACCTAGCCATCGCAGTCTCCCAATCTTAATTGATTGAACTGCGCTGCAATCTTCGTACAGCCCGTAGAGCTCAGCATTATATCTTCTCTCCAACTGGTGCCATCCCTGATCGGTCCATATATACGGCGGAGAATTTTTCGTTCAAAGATGTTCAGGGCTCGTTCATTTCGCAGAGTTAATATGCAGCTTTCCGATGCGTAGGTAAGCACTGGTTTTACAAGTGTCTTGTAAAGAGAGCTTTTAGTTCGGCGAGATAGTATGCGGGACTTAATACTCTAATATTCTGGGCAGTGTTGACCTGTGTGTCTCTGATAACTATCTTATAAATCGGGAACATCAGTTGTTTGTTCTCCTGAGGAGCAGAACTAACCTGCCATGGTGATGCCAATTGGGAGGGCAATTACTCTGTTCAACCAAATCGCTTCGGATGTTGATATATTCCACCTACGTGAGGATGAATATATCGCACCGTGAGTGTAAAACCATAGCAAGTGCAAATTTTTCAATTTCGAGATTTAAATGCAAAACAACTGCAAAAGTCATAAACTTGATAATGTAAAATTGAAGTTACTGCAAACTTAAAAATTTTCATTAAAAAAGACAGATATTTGGGTTTTACAATACAAAGATTTACTTCCATTGTTAATGTAAAACCATAGTATCTGCAAATGATTATCCATGACTAATTGTGAAACCCGAGCATCAGACGCATTCTTTTGGTGAATGCAATGTGGCATTGTTTTTATTATTGTGATAGCAGGCAATTATTGAAATGATTCAGTGTTAAGACTTTGATAACGCATCCAGACGTATTCTACAACACATTATTGTTTCCTTTGATTCAAGTAATGTAGTGCAGTGTATTTTGTTTTTATCAAATATAAGTTTAAGGATTCGAATGATGGTGGAGTTAGCTTTAAAAGCTGAAAAACTTCTAAAAAGGTAAGACTTTGTGATAAATATTAAACTAAAATGATATACAAAACTAACCTTAATATTATTATTGTTATGAAACTTATTATTATCGACTTATCTTATGTACCTATGTATTTATTTTATGCACCTACAATAATAAACTCTTTCAATTTAAACAGTATATCAATCAGATCTATGATATTTTTGTTTTTGCAATGTTACAGATTTTCAAAAATGTGTAGTACATTTCCTGATGCTGAAGAACCCATGTTGGATATAGATAAGGATGCTGCTGGTTTGCAAGAGGAACAATACCCATTATAATATAGGCTTTTTTCAACCAAACAAGGACCTATGTGACTTTTGTGAAAAATATAAAAATTGCAGTAGCGAAGAGAAAAATATAATTCAAGTTAAATAATATATGACATTCATCAAAAAAAATAAACAATTATCGAGAACACAGAAGGCGAAAGACGAATAAAAAGTATGTTGCTTTAATCTGCAGGCCGTATTATCAACACCAAATGCCCAGATATCAGTGCTATATTATAAAAGAAAGCTTTCAACCTATAATTTTACCATCTTACACACATTAGTAATAAAAATGGTTACTGTTTTGTTTAGCATGAAGGGACTACAAACAAAGGGGCCAATGCAATTGGTTCTTGTGTTGTAAAATTTTTGGAAGATAAATCAATTGGGAAGGAAGTCATTTTTTATTCGGATAATCGTGCCGGACAGAATAAAAATAAATTTATTACAGCAATGTATTTATATGCCGTCCAGAATTTTAATATCCCAAAAATCACACACAACTTTTTGGTCGTAGGACACACCTAGAACGAGGGTGACTCTATAACACTCTTGCATAGAGAAACAAAAAAATAGTCTTGAAGCCAGGTCCAATTTATATACCAATACAGTGGATTCCAGTGATTCACTGGAAATTGGCACTGACGAGATTTTTGATTTTCACAAGTTAGCAAATGAAATCGGCAATAATTTTCAACTCAACGAAAATAGTAAAAAGGTTAGTTGCGTAGACATTTGCGTTATTGAAGTGAGGAAAAACAATACTTATTGCCTGTTCTATAAAAATAAGTATGAAACAGAAGTGTTTGATGTAATAAATATTAGAAAACGTCAGGGCGGACGTCAATCAGTACAACTTCAACTACACAAAGCATTTATAAAACCACCTCGGATCTCCGAAGCAAAATTAAATGACTTGATTTCCCTATGTTCATCAAAAGTGATACCAGAAATACACCATAATTTTTATAAAAAAAACTTTCATCTACACATTTAAATACAGATTCAGATAATAATTGACATCGATAAAATTAATTATAAAAACATTACAATTATTGTAATTTGCTATTTTTATTTTGGTTTAAAATTGTATGCATCTATTTTAATAAATTATAGTTAGTAAGCTTAAAATATCAAAATATTATAGGTAAATATCATTCTTGATTTATTTAATAATAATATAACATATTATATTATAATGGTATTACCAAAGTTCCCAATAAAAATCTTACTGCAATTCAGGTAACTGCGAAATATCAACATTTTCTATGCATCATGAAAGTGTAAAACCATAGCAACTGCTAAAACTTGTAATCTTGATGGATTTATATGAAAAAAAAATAAAATTAATAAAAGAACATGTCATAATGTATACATACACCAAATATTATCGTTTTATTTTATAAACTCTATTTATCCTGACCAAATGAAAACTTCAAACCCTTATATCTCCAAACTATGTAATTTGCACATACGTTGGTTTTACACTCACGGTGCGATATATGCGGACGTTGTTTTATAGTGTCCACTTAGTTCATTCGGTGTGCTTCCATGCGTTATTATTTATATTTTTTATAATTTTTGTACTTTCCATTTACTTTACTTTTCATACTGTTTTTCTGATACTGCATATATTTATTTATTCTTTACACTATTTCTTTGTTTTTAAATGTCATGTTGTGAACGTCTTAAATTTATAATTTGTAATGTTCATGGTATGTAAAAAAAAAAAAAAAAGAATTTTAAAAAGTGCATAAACGGTGAAATAATAAATAATTACAAGATAAAAAGAACTTTTCATATAACACGTTTTATATTTTCTGTTGAATCATATAAACTTGACAATTCTATGTATTAATAATTTGGGACAAATAAGGCAATTGTCAACAAATCATTTTTTCGCTATTTTGCAACAAACAAACAAATATAGAATACTGAAATGTCATTTTGATATCAATAGTAACGCACGTATATATTAATAATTTAATTGCTAGGACCATCCCCTTAGCAACCAATAATAGTGGATTGGATTACGGATTTCTTCCGAAATAACTTTTCATACAAAACCGAATTAACTGAAAATGAATTCAATTATGTTTAAAGATGGCTAAAAGTATTAAAAGAATGCATTGGCATCGTGTTCTGATATATTCTAAAAGTTTCAAATGTCTAGCTAGTCGGGAAGTTAGTTAAAAATCGATTGCAATATTTGTACTGGTTAAACAACCACCGGACAAACAAGAATACAAGCTAAGAAAAACGTGGTAAAAAATATGTTTGACACTTTCTATCAAATTCTTTCAAACAATTACTATTAAAATAGAAAGATAAATAAATTTAATGTTACGGATAAGTCTAAAAAGGCTGGTTATCCCTGCCTTAAGTTTCAAATATAAAAATATTTCTTGACAATCCATATTAGCATCCGTTCTTTCGAGAAGCATTTTTTACCCTTTCGAAAGTAACTTTTGTATTGAGACGTCAATCAATAGTCAACGTCAAAACATCTCGTGATTATTTCAGCTATAGCAGTACATATACGAGTACATACTCGAAATATCGCTCCACCAATCGCACACTGTTATAAACTGAGAAGTTTCGCATGAAATGCTTTCAAACTATTTATGTCCAATCTATAGAATATTACATTCTCAAAATATCTTGTGAATTATTCGTTGAATTAATGAAATAGTTTATCAATAATTGTTAGAAAGTGCAAGTACGTTATATAAACTAAATATTGAGAATGATCCGTGACGCCGGTTAGTAATTAAGGCATTTAATAATATTGATACTCACCTTTAATATAATAATATAAAAACCAATATTCAACAGTATTAACACAATTCGATAAGCATTTAATGTAAGAACTAATAATTAAATTTATCGTAATTAAGTAGGATGCCTGTAATTTAATTCGGAAAGTACACTGATGCGAATCCAGCGGTTACAGGTTCAAGTCCTTTCGGGTGTCGTATTTTTCTGTTTGTCTCGTAAAAGGCGTCTCATTTTGAGAAACGCACTCCTTGCGATCTCAATTCTAGAATTTTGTGTTGTTAAAGCGCAGTCAGTCAGCGCTCGAAATGGAATTTTTTACGAACCGGAGCGCTTGATAATTTTACAAATATATCAACTATATTATACTATACTACATTAATTGTAAATGTGATTTATACAAATTTTTGGTTTTTTTTTGTTTATTATATGAAATATCTATCTCAGACAGTCAAATTAATATTTCCACGAGAAGGAGCGATAATTTTGTGGATTTTATGAACCGGAACGGCGCTCCGGTGCGTTCCGGTGCATTTCGAGCCCTGACCTCAGTTGAGGCATGGTCTAAAAAGATCGTGGCTAGGCGATGCGCGGATTGCAGGTCGCGTGTTCAAATGACGCATGCCGAACGAAATATAATTTGTCATATAAATCCAACATGCGTCCATTTAATGTTCTGTTTATTGTTGTATTAGTAACAATAATAATATATTCATTGACATGTTTTCTTTTTCAAGTAAATGGGTAACGTTTTTAGTCATCTTTACACGATTTAAGAATCAATACCCCCGTCGCCATCAAGAAACAAATTTACGTATTCACACCTCGACGTTCGCTCTCCGAATGCCAGCGAATCCAAAATTTCGTCGCGCCTATAGTTGAAAATTATTTGCCGTTTCACTGATGTATCGTCTTGGCTAAATTACATTGGCAGACGCGCAGATCCAACCAGATCCAACGATCCACGCCGACCGTCGTGACCAACGTCTTAACACTATAAGCAATTACACGCAACGATTCGATCGCGTTGGTTCTCGCTTTTGGTTGGTTTAAAATCATTTATATACTACTGGATGAATCATATGCTTCTTAAAATGACGCCCGATTTTCAGCGACTCGGCCTTTGTTAAAACTTACTGAGTAAGCCCAATCTAGCTTGAATCTTACTCTAACTAATAGTCAGCGCATGACGACTTGCTCTGTCTGTTTTGCGTTGCAGTTACCCTTAGGTTCACTATTCCAAGAACGCAAATTTAGTTTTACAGCCAGGGCAATACGGGTGAAATTCGGGAATCCATGTTAACGGTCTTAACGCATTATACCTACACAGGGCTCGAAATGGACCGGAACGCACCGGAGCGCCGTTCCTGTTCGTGAAATCGGTAAAATTATCGCTCCGTCTCGTGGAATAAATAATTTGAACGTCTGAGCTGGATAGGCCATATAATAGAAAATCTAACACACTTATTTTTATGAAAACACATAAACTTTGATAACTTTACCATGTAAAAATCTTCAGAAAACTGTCGAGCGCTCCGGTTCGTAAATTTTTCCATTTCGAGCACTGTACCTACAAGGAAATATTATAAGCCGATATTCGTAATATCTTTTGTGGTACATTTTTAAAATGACACTTGTATAGGAACTGCTCATCTAGTAGTATATCAATGTTTAAAATAAACATAGTGTTATAGGTTGACCGAAAACTGTTTCTTCGTTGGATTGGTGGCTACACGGAACAGTTTTCCCATGCAATTTTACGTCAAAACTCAGCATGCTGTCAAACCTAACCTAGTAAGCGGGTGGTAGCTTCGGATATTTTCGTACAATCTTCGCTTGAATCTTCGTGAATCGTCGCAGACGGAAATAGGATTGGTTCTAATTTGCTCACGATCGTTCACGATCCCGTAAAACCATAGATAATAGATTTTGGCAATCGTGGCAGATGATCGGGCTAGACGCAATCTTCCAATGTAGTTTGAGCATTAGTTAGTTTTGAAAATATTGTCGTTTTTATTTAATATTATTCGATATTTATGAAACCTACGATGGCCGCGCCTATTGCGTGGTGGGTCCCAGGTTCGAATCCTGGGTCTGGCAAGTACACAATATATTGTTTTTCAATTTGTGTATGAGACAGAGTATGAACCTAATAGGTTGAGCAAGTGGCTGACATCCATTTCTCGTAAAAACAAAATCTATCAATACAAACCTCACTCTGTGGAGGCCCATATGATCCTATTAGGATCGGACGTGGTTGGAAAAAAAAATCTGAAGGACCACACGCGCGTTACGAATGGTCGCATGCGAGCTACAGTTTGCTGTTTCCTGTATATATGGCATCATGAAACAAAACAGTTTTAAAACCACAGGATTAAAAGTAATTATTTTTTTTTAATATCGCAATCTAATTCTATTTTTGAAACGGTTTTCTAAAAATATGTATTGAATATTAGTATGGTATTGTTGGTTCTTTGTTTTGTGTGCGAATGGAGAAAATCGATTGGGAATTTATTTTCGAAGCAGCCAATATGTCTTCCATGTCAATTTATAGTGGCACGGACGATCACAGGGTGGCATTGAGGATACGTGGCGCCTCATAACCCTGTCGATAATGTGTATTTAAAACTTTTGGAGCGTTCTTCCAAAGGTATCCGAAATGTTCACCGCCGGCAATTCACCACACAAGAATTTATCGCGTTTGTGGCAACAAATATGGTAGGAACCACGCTCTGAAGAGTTTTTCCGACCATATCCGATCCTAATAGGATCATATAGGCCCCCACAAAGTAGAGGTTTGTATTAAAAGATTTTGTTGTTACGAGAAATGGATGTCAGCCACTTGCTCAACCTATTAGGTCCATACCCTGACTCACATACAAATTGAAAAACAATATGTGTACTTGCCAGACCAAGGATTCGAACCTGAGACCCACGGCGTGATAGTCCAACGCTTAAACCGCGCGGCCACCGTGGGTGAAGAGTAGATTTCAAAAATATTATTCAATTATTTCAATTTACATTTTCACAAGTCGTCGGCAGTACCAATTATCGCTCACTTAATAAGAAACGCTGACGGCGAATAGAATATTGTTCATTAAATGCATTTCCTCAACAGACACATTCAGTTACTACTTACAAATTATAACTTTACCTCAATTAATATTTATTATGTTTAATATAAATTAATTCTCATGTAGTTAGCCAATACCCAATAAAGTTGGTTGACCGAAGTACATGTGTTCAGTATCAGCTTCATTCAATTTTATTGTGAGTGCTTCAATAAATACGATTAAATGGAAATGTCACTCGGTATCACAGCGCCTCAGACTGAATATCTCAATCAAGTTTTATCTAGTATTACTGTACCTATTGTGTATAACTGTCACTCCTGTAATTATATCTCAACATGACTCCAAACACAAACTGAATAACTATATGTTTATTTGCCAGACCGAGGATTCGAACCTGGGACCCACGACATTATAAGCCAACGCGTAAGTCGCTCTAATAAATAAATTAAATTACCTTTTTACATACCAATCAAACCCAAATAGAACATAAATGGTTTCATGTAAATTGTACGTAAAACATTTCACCGTGGCACAGTTCGCCGTGAGCTTTCTTAACAGAAAGAGATGATCGTATACTATACGGTCTTCAATTTTATTAGATTCAACATGAATATTAATTCAATTTTCTTAGCTGATTTAGGCAAAATTCATGAATTCAAGAATGAAAACCTAACCTAACCTAACAAATGATCCAGTATATCAGCTATTTTCAAAATTTGTTTGCTGTTGACTTCCTGTAAAGTATAAACCGACAAGAACTGTGTTTTATTTCGACATTAATTTTCGACCCAAAGAGCTTGGACTATCTCTAATACGGCCATATATATCCGATACAACATTTCACGGTGAAGTGTGATACGGCAAACTGCATACATACATAAATATTTAAAGAGTGTTATTACTTCCTTTTTTTGACTTTTGAGTTTTGGACCTAAAGATTTTTACCTAAAGTTAAAACTCCTTTTGTAAAATTCAGGAATGTTTTCATTGTGTATACCTACTTACCATATTTTGATAGTTCATAGATCAATTTAAAGAAATAGTCGAAACATAAAGTTGGTATATTCAGGCTTTATTAATATTATAAAACTAATGTTAGCAAATAACTCTTTATACCTACTGCTGAAGGAAGTGTCAAAATGGACATGATTCACATTCAATTGTTTAACGTCTTATCAATTACCTACTAGTATTGCCATTTATGAGGAAAAATTGTAGAGCTACGATTGTGATATTATTAACACATAATATAGAAATCTGTTTTATCTAGCCACTGAAACAAAAAAAAAAATATTTTATGAAAATTGGATGTGATCCATAATTATTGTGAACTAACCAATTATCTGTGCGATGAATTCTTCCTGCGATGAACTCCCAACACGATGAAAGCCTAACGCGATTAACTCTCGAGAAACTCATCGGAGGTGACTTGTTAGCGGTGAATGTCCCTAGAGCCCAAAGAGTAATCGACGCGCTGAGGCGACAGAGGATCCATGTTGAATAAATTGACTTCAAGTTAAATACGCCATTGTAACAAATGTGTTGAAGATAAACCCTTCTTACATGCGCATGGAGTTTACACATTATTATCGACTGCCAAAAGGCAAAACCAAGTGACTATTGCTAACTTAATGCTATAGAAAAATACAATAAATTAATTCCCTTGGTATGGTACGTTGTTATGTTCTCATTTCTTTTCTATGGTTTTTAAGGTATGGACGCTAGTCCAAGAAATGTCACGGAGACTTGAAGCTTTCGAGATGTGGCTGTATAGATGCATCCTCAAAATTCCTTGGACTGACCGGGTGACAAAATGTCAAAGTTCTCAATCGAATGGGGAAGGACCGAGAAGTTCTGTATAGTATCAAAACCAGGAAACTAAAGTACCTCGGCCACATTATGAGAGGACAAAAGTACAGCATTCCCAACTTGTCATTCAAGAAAAGATCAACGGTAAGCGTAGCAGAGGACGGCGCCTCATTTCGTGGCTTCCTCCGTGATTGGTACGAGTGTAGCTCCACTGAACTGATCCGGGTAGCAGACGATAAATCTAAGATCGCCTTGATGGTGGATGGCACAATAAGAAGAATATTCAATATGAATTCAAACTCATGTGATGCGTTAATGTAAATCAGTGACCTTCCGTGAGGGTAGGCAGGTCATGTATTGCTAAGGGCCGGTAAATGAAGGAACTAACACGAATTTTACAACTTTTGTGAGCAGCGGCGGTTTTCCATTTAGCAAACATAAAAATAATGGAAAAATTAAAAATCCTAGTAATCTAACGGTTTGCTTTCTCTTGCATTCTTGGAACAGGTTTTGGTAGTTATATATAGATATTGCAGTAGCGAGGGGTGGAGGTAGGCTGTTAAGATTCGACATAAATAATGCATACTAGCTTCAGCGACGGCCTATAGCGTCGTGGGTCTCAGGTCTGGGTCTGGCAAATATACATATTGTTTTTTCAATTATGCATGTATGAGTGTGGACCTAATAGGTTGAGCAAGTGGCTGAAATCACTTTTCTCGTAATAACAAAATCTGTTAATACAAAACCTTCACTCTGTGATATGGTCGGAAAACTTTGTCAGTGATACTTATTTGTTTTCATTGAACTAAGAATACAACTTGCAGATTGTGCTAGTTAGTTTTTAAACTCAAATAAACCCTGCGTTAACCAAACCATAATACTTTAGGGATGCCATGGGCGATCCGACAAAATACTGCACATTTTTTCAGTCATACTTACATATTTATTTTCGTTGAACTAAGAATAGGTACATATTATTACAGATGTTGTTCGTTAGTTTTTTTTTAAATTAATTAAGCCCTGCCTAAACCAAACCATCGATAAAAAAATAATATTTTAATATTTTTTTTTATTCAACGAATAAATCACAAGATTTAAGAATGTAGCATTCTTTATTGTATACACATAATTTGAAAGCATCTCATGCACAGTTGATAATATTATGCAATCGGTATACATACTTCTACAGCTGAAATATTCACGAGATACTTTGACATTGACTATATTGATTGAGTGTGGTTGACTATATTGAAAGGTGTCCGGCAAGGTGATACCATTTCACCTAAACTATTCACCGCTACTCTTGAGGACTTATTTAGGAAACTTGATTGGGAGGAAAAAGGTGTTCCAATTAATGGAGAGCACCTCAGTCACCTGCGCATTGCAGATGATATTGTTATACTCTCACAAGACCCGAAAGACCTCCAAGGTAGAATGCAAGATCTCGCGGATGTCAGTCAAACGGTCGGTCTAAAGATAAATGTCTCAAAGACAAAAGTGATGAGGAACTATTTTTCGGACCCTGCGATTATCTGTATTTCTGGAACCCAACTCGAGCAAGTCAGCAGCTACGTCTATCTCGGACAGCAGGTGTCCATAGACGGAAGCATGCACGATGAAATTGCTCGAAGAACAAAGCTGGGATGGAGTGCTTTCGGACGTCTGAATAGTATCTTCAAGAGTGACCTACCATTATGTCTTAAGCGTAGGGTGTTCAACCAATGTGTGCTACCCGTGCTCACGTATGGCTGCGAGACGTGGACCCTCAACACGAGAGATGTCCAAAGGCTAAGAGTCACACAGCGAGGCATGGAGAGGTGTATGTTGGGCATCACACGAAAGGACCGTAGGATAAAGGAATGGGTTAGGAAGCAGACAAGAGTACGCGATGTAATAGACGTTGCCAAACAGCTGAAATGGAGATGGGCGGGGCACATTGCTCGCCGAAAGGACGGCCGCTGGACAAATACCGTCATCCAGTGGTACCCAAGGGGCACGAAACGGCCACAGGATCGCTCTAAAAGCCGCTGGATTGACGAACTGGTAAATACGTGGCAGCGAACGACACAGGACCGAGAGAGTTGGAGAAAGCTTGGGGAGGCCTTCATCCAGCAGTGGATTGACCCCGGCTGATGATGATATTGATTGAGGTCGAATCTATCACGTGATATTAACCACTAAGCTATAAGTTTCGCGAAACCCGGGGGGCGCAGGTTCGAATCCTGTTGGTTGTCACAATGTTTTCAAAATATTTTTTTTGTAGTAGTAATATTATATTTCTCTCACATGTTTTCCAATTATGTACTTACCTATGTTTAATAATTAATAGTTAAACGATACGTATTACGTTAGGAGGAGTTACCTGTAAGCCAGTGCAACCTTCCGTAGATTATCCGGTAGGGTTAATTAAATAATGCATCTGTCTTCTCTACTGTGTAAAGCCAGTGACTTACCGAAGTCAATAATAAGAGGGGAGTTATATTAATTTAATATTTAAGCTATCAAAGAGGAATTTGTGGACCTTGAGGAACAAGAATTAACTGTATACGTTGTCAGCAATTGTATTAAAATTGCCATTGGTGATTGCGCACAGTGCCCGAAGACGCCGATAGGCGAAACCCGGGTCGCAAAAAACGTGTCTGGAAACTTGTACGTATGCAGTTCGCCGTATCGCACTTCAGCGTGAAATGATGTATCGGAAATATATTTTGCCGACCATGTCCGATCCTAATAGGATCATATGGGCCTCCACAGAGTAGAGGTTTGTATTAACAGATTTTGTTTTTACGAGAAATGGATGTCAGTCACTTGCTCAACCTATTAGGTCTATACTCTAACTCATACACAAATTCAAAAAACAATATGTGTACTTGCCAGACCCATTATTCGAACCTGGGACCCTCGACGCTATAGGCCAACGCTTAAGCCACGTAGCTATCGTGGGTGTTTATATAATAAATATATAGCCGTATATTAAAGACCGTCTAACCTCTTTGGGTCGTATAGTACTGACATATAAAATTCATGTCTAAATAAAACACGGTTCTTGTCAGTTTACACTACTTTACAGGAAACCAGCAGCAAAAAATTTTTGAAATAGCCAATATACTGGATTATTTGTTAGGTTAGGTTAGGTTTTCATCCTTGAATTCATGAATTTTGACAAAATCACCTATGAAAATTGAATCAATGTTCTCATATTGAATCTAATAAAATTGGAGACCGTATAGTAGGTATACGGTTATCTCTTTCCGATAAGAAAGCTCACGGTGAACTGTGCCACGGTGAAATGTTTTACGTACAATTTACTTGTAACCCGCAAGACTCAAATGGAATAATACGTAACCCAAAATCAATTAGAATTTAAATTCAAATTCCCTCGGTTGATAGTATTAGCCTTGACTCTGTACCGACATCTGTACCTATATATCTATATCATCGAGTTATCTGGTCCATGCCTAACAATATGTCCAAAAATCTGCAGAATAAGACAGTCTAAATCTAAAATAAAATATATCGTAGAGAGCCGTTCCTTCATTATAATGCAGTCTCTGAATGATTGGCTGGTTTGTCCTGTGGTCTGTCCAAGGAATACGAAGCAATCGGCGCCAACACCGCATTTTGAAGGCATCAATTGCCTTCCACTCCCAGGATTGCGCAGGTTCAAAACCTGCTGGTGCCGTATTTTTTTCAAAAAGATTTTTCTAGTGGTTATATATTTCGGTTATATGTAAGTTGTACGTAAACAGTTCACCGCAGGACACTTATTCGTGCGCCGCAATACGTGAAACATGAGTTCATATAACATTTTATCAAATAATGACGAGTTCTTCGTTGAACATTTCACCGTGGAATACATTTGTACGTATCTTACAAAATGCGGCGATAGTTTTCAAATAGTACTGTTCCAATTAGATTAACCCTAACCTAACCTGCCCTTTATGCCCACGGTGGCCGCGCGGCATAAGCGTTGGACTACAAAGCCGTGTGTCCCAGGTTCGAATCCTGGGTCTGGCAAGTACACATATTGTTTTTCAATTTGTGTGTGTCAGGGTATGGACCTAATAGGTTAAGCAAGTGGCTGACATCCATTTCTCGTAAAAAAACAAAATCTGTCAATACAAACCTCCACTCTGTGGAGGCCCATATGATCCTATCAGGATCGGACATGGTCGAAAAAAAAAAAACCTAACCTAACCTAACCTAGTAAAGACATCTCATAAAATTTGCCACATGTTGTAGCATACGTACAAAATATATACTCCACGGTGAAATGTTTAACGAAGAACTCGTCATTTGATTAAATGTTACACGAACTGCGGCGCACGAATAAGTGTCCTGCGGTGTACTGTTTACGTACAAATTTCCAGATACGATATACCTATTTCAGTGTTATTTATCTAATTATTTATGTTATTATAATATTTTTTGGGGGGCCGTTCAAATCCTTAAGAACCCCCCGCGTATACGCCCCTGAGCAACACTGATCGGAACTAAAATTCCTCGGAGAGATACGACATCCTTCTGACGTATCCATATGAATTTATAACCACTTGGCTAACAGAAATTTATTACTTCATATGAAAGCTCTGGCATATTGTTCATTTCTTGATGGATACAGTCAACTGAGTCACTGAATTTTTGACAAGAATACCTTAGTCATTTATTTATCTCTTATACCCAGTAGGAAAATGATTAATGGATGCAAGCTAAGGGATTCAACTACTGTACTACCCTCGTAAGAAAGGTAGCATGATTATTCATTATTTACTGTTATCTCTTAAAGTAGACGAATTCATAATAATATATTACTTCGAAACAATATCAGTCAGAAACAGAGAACTCAGAATATAATTAATGGGAATTGAAATCTTAGACTATAGATACATCTAGACGCCACCCGTTGCATTGCTAAATGAAGCCGCGTGCCTTGCGTTTGGTTTGTGAGAGAGCGAACGCATTCGTCTAAAAATGTTCGAGACCATAGACCATTTCGCTAGTGCTCGCCCAAAGTGCTCGCACTAGACGCTCAGAATTAAAATATAATTTTCTATTTTTTTACGTTATATAGTATTTTTAAGCGGTCAAAATGCAACCATTAGATAAAGATATCTATAATTTAAGTTATTTTAAAGAAACACTGGGCCACTGATATTAAAATACATAATAAAATACAAATAAATTATCACGAACATGTATCAACTTACTTATGAAACGTAATACCATCTTCTTGCTTATCAGTACGGCTACCACATTTTAAGACAACACACAGAACCATGTTTTCTACTTAATTAACCATAAATATTTACCACTGACTTTATGTTTAACACAAAAAATATCAATTTTAGCAACACGAGCTCGCAAGTTGTCGACGCTATGTGAAGCGTTTCGCCCCGATTTGATGGCAATACTTTTGGAAACTGGCTTGTAGCTAGTAGACCTTTTATCTTACTCTAGCACGTGTCGCAGGGATTGTAAGGGTGCCGAATACTTTCTCACTCGCACTCATGCATCGTTTTTGTTCAGGACTTGATTGAAATACTTAAGGCTGTACGCTCATGGAGAAACTATAGCTAAACAACTATTTAAGTACGGACCTGCGCAGAAGCACAGCTCCTTTCGTGCGCATTGAGTAGGTTTGGATAATAAAACTACTACATCCCTGTACGTGTTAATGAAAAGTCTGTTTTACACGATTCAATCGTATAATTATAATTAACTATTTTTTTTATTCGCTCTCAAAATTATGTATGTTCAATAATTAGAATGCTACATTCTTAAATCTTGTGAAGTATTCGATTAAGTCGTTCGCGTCGTCGAATGCCACTTTTACATGCAAATTTTCCATACCTAGACAGTTTGGTTTAAGCAATACACGACACAAGTGGTTATCGAATGCCCTTGGCTTAACAGTCACAAATATTGGGATTGTCAGTGTCATTTTGTATCGTCCGCGTTGTCTTATCTTTTAGATATTCCAGATCGGAATAAGATTAAAGCAGACATTGGATGTCTCAGATAGTTGCATCAATTTACGAGTGCCGCCTGTCTCCCAGCGTCCACAGGTCGTTCACGTCATAGATAGCCCTTAGATTCTAGACACTTAAATCGCAAAATAGCAAACTTTTCCATGCACATTCTTCATACCCAGACACTCTGAACTTTGGTTGAATACACTTACAAATGTTGGGATCGGCAGTGTCCTTTTGTATCGTCCGCGCTGTCTTGTCTTTTAAACATGACGCAGACATTGGATGGCTCAGATAGTTTCACCAATTCATAAATGCTATTGGTCTTGGCCACTGCCACAGGCCTCGCGTGTCGTAGAATGCGCAGAGTGAAGCCAACTCATTGAGAATAGGGGTCTTGACCCGAAACCCCTGGTTATGTGCTTCGGAGTTGAACGTGTTAACCACTACCCAGCGTGGATGCCCTCAAAAATGCGTACCTTTAAATTTCTTCAATAAATTCTACAGTAACCTTTTAACTAACAAAGACTGACTCGTTCGCCCGCTTTGATATATTGGGGGTACTCAATCAACCCATTACGGTCGGCCGATCGAGGTATCCGCTATTAATTCGCCGCAGAACCTGTGCGGAAAGTTTATTTTTCGTTCTGGCAATAATTTATCACTCTTTCCTTCCTGCAGAGTAAGGGAGAAAAATTCGCCGAACGCTCTGGCGTTTGGCGTTATATAGTCAGCGACCGCACACCTGTCAAACTCTGCAGCTTTTTGGAATGAAAATAAATGTGGGGTCTCAGGACTTCGAGGTCTGAAGTATTTTGTGGACTTTACTATTAGTCCTAGGAGGAATAGTATGAGAGTGTCCATTTCGAAAAAATATCCATAATAATGAGTTATTATTGATTTTTTAATGCTGCCTAATAAAATCTAGACACTCTATAAGACACCCACGGTGGCCGCGCGGCTTAAGCGTTGGACTATAATGCCGTGGATCCCAGGTTCGAATCCTGGGTCTGACAAGTACACAAATTGTCTTTCAATTTGTGTCTGTCAGGGTATGGACCTAATAGGTTGAGCAAGTGGCTGACATCCATTTCTCGTAAAAAACAAACATCTGTTAATACAAACGTCTACTCTGTGGAGGCCCATATGATTCTATTAAGATCGGACATGGTCGGGGAAGGATGTAAGACCACAAAACAGATAATAAATGGAATACCGATAGGCTATATTCAATACGCCGCATGTTGATACAGGCTTTTGAATGTGTGAGTGTCCTACGAAAATGAAGCACGCATTATGCACGTGCAATAGTGTGTGTAATACACCAACATTAAATGAGCGTAAATGCATAAACCGAGAGCAGTTTTCAGTATTCGACGTAAAACGTATTCTTGACACGTGTGTAAGTTTAACACGGATTCTTCCTTACTCGAGTCGGTTACCTGCTATCGCCTTACCCGTTATTTATTTCAGTTCCCATTATTTCAGAGTTCCCTGTGTAAAGCCTCAATTACATTGAGCTTCTTTACGAGCTGTGTGTTGGCGAATTTATAATCTGCCTGTAAAGTCGCCCAGTGTAATCATCGAACAAGCCAACATGTTCGATGATTATACTGGGCGACTTTACAGGCAGATTATAAATTCGCCAACAAACAGCTCGTAAAGAAGCTCAATGTAATTGAGGCTCTAGACAGTTTTAATAACTCGCCAACATAGCATTGCGAAAATGGAGGCTACCTACATTATAAATCAACTGAGTTTGAATGAAGTTTTTCACATAAATTAATAAAAATGAGAAAGATTGGGGAAAAAATGCTTCGCACTATTAACTTCGAAGTAATTCCACCATGATCTCATACGTTTTACGGCAGTTTCATATTTGGCTGACTAATTAGATTTATGAAGCGGAAAGGCCATAAGTACACCATGATTTGCTTTACTATTTTAAATCTCGCTATCCCATTCATTAAGTGTTTACTATCAGAAACAGCAATCTCATATTAACTTCACATTAATATTATTTACTTCATTAAACTTATGTATTTCCAAGATTGGACGTATACAATATTAACAATAAATGTCTTAAATAGTATGAATTATACTAGATTTAATTTTGACCGATTTTACCAATGTTATTTGTAAATATAAAAATTTATATTCACAATGGAAAAAAATGCCAATCCTGGGATTGTCAAATTGTAATCCCGAAATCCCGGGATCAAAATTTTGGTCCGGGATTGGATTACCTAATCTTCAGTGAGTTATTGAAATTTCGTCGATTTAATGTGTCGTTATGTTCTGATTTTCCGCAAGTATACCTGACAAGAGCGATTTTTTTTTATCTCTACAGCCCACCCAGTAACGTCCCTACACAAGATGCCGCCCCTAAGCAGCGCCAATATGCCGCCCCATTTTTATACAGTATTTTTTACCATCCTTTCATGACTCCAATATCTAAGAAATGTGTTGTATGGATACATGAGTAACAAAATATAATATACCGCTAAATTGCCATCTCTACTTCAGTAGATAATATTGCGGATCCACGGTTTCAGATACATTTAAAAATACATCTGACAACTTTCAAAACTCGCAAGTGACTGGCAAACATATTTGGATAGATTTATTAGGTTATTATGTACCTACCCCGATCCTTTCGATCCTCCCGATGGAAGGATCGGGGAATTTCGATTGCCACAAAAATGATGCTTGTGCAAACAATGTTCTCGATATTTCTATACGGAGTCGAGTCGTGGACCCTGAAAGCAAGAGAAGGGAAGGCAATTGATGCCTTTGAGATGTGGTGTTGGCGCCGAATACTTCGCATTTCTTGGACGGAGCATAGGACGAACCAGTCAATCATCCAGTCACTACAGATAAAGTAACGGCTCTCGACAATAAATGTCTGAGACGAATTCTGCAGTTTTTTGGAGATATTGGAGATATAGAAGGCGAAGTAGAGGAAGAGCGTCTGCGCGATGGAGCGACCAAGTGAAAGAGCCATCCATTCTGTCCTGAGAGAAGTGGAAGATCGAGAAGGATGGAAAGTCTTGGTCGCTCAAAGGATGGCGAAATTTAAATGTGGTCACGATCCTCAGCCATGAGTGCACGACCAAGAAGAGAAGAGATGTACCTACCCATAATTAAAATATAATTCGTAAATCTGCACGTGTCATTGCTGGTCATCAAGGACGTGACGTCCAAGAACAATGGAAGTAAACTAGACATCGCAAACTCGACAAAAAATTACATTCCTGTTAAGCCTTTCATGTTAATTAATACATTTTGTTTCCGTCTAGTAAGCTATTTTTTTTAATGAAAAGATGTTTCCGTTATTACTAAGTTTAGGTACCTATTTATATGTATACCTAATGATTCTCCCCAATTTGCCGCCCTTAGGGTAACTGACGCCCCCAAGCGACGCTCAATCTGCCTAGCCCCACGGGACGTCGCTGAGCCTACCTCTTTCCAGAAGTCACCCTTCGCCACTGCTGTATGCAGTGGGGGGAGGGCACCATTTGCGAAGAAAGCAAGTGCAATAATAGTGAATTACCGCAAAGTAAACGCTCTGAATGTTTGAGTTTAGTTTACTGTTTGCGCCTTTTACAGCGCGATAAACAGAGAAATACAATTGTTGTCGAATAAAAACAGAGGCGTACACTGGAATAATTTTATACAATAAAAACATTTCCCTCTCGTTGCCTCCCTATATTGGGTTAAGTGGATGGGCACACATATCTATATAGGTACAGAGTGTTTCAATCGATAACGTCTCTTTCTCCTGCGCGTTTACTCACTTCTATGCGGGCATTGGCGTGCGGAAATACGGAAACAGGGGGATTTATTTATTATTAAACCATTCTTAATTAATATTAATACTATCGACTGAAGGTACTTGATGGAATTTGAATTTAAATTCTAATGGATTCAATCTCTGTACTATTAATTCCATTTAAGTCGTTTTTTGTGACCCGGGTTTCACCTTTCGGCATCTTCAGGCGCCGTGTACTCACCAAAGGTAAAGGTCACACAAATTACAATAAACAAATTATGAATAGTTGAAGTTGAAATTATTTTTCTTAGAATTGACGATTTACACCTCTTGAGTGTAGTATTTGTATTGTTTATAAATAATAATGATCTATTATTTGGTTTTGACGAGTTATTATAATATGTTATCAAGTGTGTTGTTATTAATAAGATAGGGTTTTTACTAATTAGGTTTTTTACTGACTAATTTGTTTATTGTATTTTTTGTGACCTTTGACTTGATAGGTATTTTTGTATTGATTTATTATATAAGCTAGAGTAAAGAGTGTTCGTTGTCAGTGTGTGTTTACCTTTGGTGAGTGTACACGGCGCCTGAAGATGCCGAAAGGCGAAACCCGGGTCTCAAAAAACGACTTAAATGGAATTAATAGTACAGAGCTTGAATACATTAGAATTTACATTCTTAATTAAAACACGTTATCGTACAACACAACATTATGTCAAACAACTTACTGAAGCGTCAAAGATCTTGGCATATTGTTTGACTGACGATTACTTTTCACTCACACATCACTGCTATACAGTATTGATAACTGTTGTTGACAAAAACATACCAGTAATTTATATATAGAACAATATTTTTATGTAGTATTGTTCGGTTTAGGCAGGGCTTAATGAATTCAAACGAATTAACCAACAATGCGTGTAGTATGTATTCCCGACTCAACTAAAACAAAACGCGGCGTACATAAGTGAAACGGCAAATAATTTTCAACTGTATGTGGAACGAAATTACGACCACGTTGCCATTCGGAGAGCGATAGTTGAGGTGTCTGCACGTCGATTCGTTTTGTCATGGTGTCGGATGAAAATATTCTTAAATCGTGTAAAGATGACTAAAAAACTTTACGTATGTACTTAAAAAAGAAAGCATGTCAATGAATATACTATTATTATTACGAATATAATAATAAACATAACATATAAAGGACGCATGTTGAACTTTTATGACAAATTATATTTCGTTCGGCTTGCGTCATTTGCACCCGCGACCCGCAATCCGCGCATCTTTTTAGACCATGCCTCAGCTGAGGTATAGCCTTGAGCGTCGGCTTGCGGCGTCGTGGGTCCCAAGTTCAAATCCTGGGTATGAGTCAGAGTATGGACCTAATAGGTTGAGCAAGTGGCTGATATCCATTTATCCTAAAAATTAAATATGTTAATACAAACCTCCACTCTGTGAAGGCCCATTAATGATCTTATTAGGATCGGATATGGTCGGAAAAATATATTATAGATAACTGCCGATAGCCGTTGATAACATGTCGATAATTTTCAATTTTTAATTAATTAATTTTTTTAACATATTGTGGACATTACAAATTATAAGTTTAAGACGTTCACAACATGACATTTAGAAATAAAGATATATACATATAACAGTATTACATAAAAAAAGAGATAGATCAGTAGATAATTTAGATAGGTACAAGGAAATACACCGGATGAGTTAAGCAGACCCTATTTTAAGAATTTATAAAACAGCGTCCACCTAAACTCATTCTCACGTAGGTGGAATATATCAACACCCGAAGCAATTTCGTTGAACATAGTTATCGCCCTCCCAATTGGCATTACCAGTGGCAGGTTGGTTCTGCACCTTTGGAGAATAAACAACTTGAATATGGGTTCATTATCTGGAGTCCTTGTGAGGTTTTCTATAAGCTTGTTGTAGAACGCGTCCAAAAGAAATTTTTTTGATAGCTTTTTTATAATATTTATATACCTAACAGTTTTCCTTTTAATAATTTCTCAAACATATATTTTCCGACTAGCTTTGAGGCGTGCTCGCCTTTCATTCTCTTGAAGTTCGTAGGTCACATACGAGTATTATGCTATTTTCCTCTGAGCTCACATAGTATAGTTTCCAATCCAGATATCCCGGAAAATATTATTAATTAACGTAAAAAGCTTCACATTACTGTATTTTTTGTTGGATTACGCGATGTCTGGTTTACTTCCGTTGCCCTTCAACGCCTTTGGAGACCAGCAACGGCACGTGCTATAAAATATGAATATGTTAAAAAGAATTATATACCTACATATTATAATATACAGTCGAACTTGGTTAATACGATCACGGAAATAGCGAGATTTCGGATGTAATGAGGAAACGTTCGTTGACATTTTAGTTTATGATTTTCTCCATACATTTATTCACTTTTATACCGAGATACTTCTCGGGTATACCGAGCAAAACTGTTAATGTGTCGATCGTTTAAAAACAACATTTTCGACCCTAAGCAATAAAATTCAACAGGTAAGTTAACTAGACTAATGCCGCCGGGATCGGATTACGTTTATGATACTTACATGTTAAGTGTCTAAGTACCTGTTTAAGTGTGTAAGTGTTTTCACCGACAACATTGACAAAGTATCCACGCATATGGTTGAAATTGCATGTAAAAATCCAATGTAAAAATTTACGATGGTTTTCAGATTTTTTATATTCACTGCGGACCAGTTATTTAATATTTAATTACCACATTTAAATAACATGCTAATTATATCGAATGGCCATCTAATGCCGACACGGCAGCCGTGTTGTTATCACTGTATGAACGTGGCGCGAGAAATATTATATAACGAGTAATGCTTATAACGAGACAACTCATTCGGTTCCATCTTCCTCGTAATAACCAAGTTCGACTGTATATTGTTAATTAGATACTTCTGTTTTTCCGTATACCTATATCACGAATACTGGTATTAGTATTTTCATTCGATATTACAATCCCTAAACATATTACATAGTAATATATGAAAATACCCCTTACGAATTTAATATATTATATTACGTTAGTTTCCGTAGCTATTTAAAAACGGCCAATGGGCTCGTGGTATCGTATACTTACTCAAGTTGTCCGCGTAGGTGTATTCGGTATGCGGCTTAGTTTATAACCAATTTTATTACCTCGCTAACGGTCCCTCAGTTGTAAAGTACACCGCACGCCACTTCAAAGGTACGGAACCCCCCAATTTTTAGCCACTAAAGGCATCTCTCCCTGCCACTAAAATTCGGAACAAAACTTTACGGCAAACGGCTTCCAACAATATAAACTATTAAATTAAATTTGTTCGTTCAATCTTATTATTCTTCCACTGTCAGTGGGAGGAACTAGGATACGTAGGTAAATTATTACCATTTTCAATCTAAAGTAGAGGGTAATATAAGAATTCACCAGTGTACGAATTGGACTCCGGTAACTACCGCTCCGTCTCATGAAAAAAAAAATGTTCCGCTTCGCTTATTGTTGAGAAAATATTACCATTCAACATTCCCATACGTCTTCTTCATGTCTACCTCTCTCTCATTCGTTTACGTGTATTCTTATATCATGGTTTGACCAGGCTACTATAATTAATCGAAAATTAGTAATTGACGATTTGATTTCATTTATTAGACAATTGTATAGTCAGGTATTTATGAGTTAAGCTCCTTTCACATTAAACGGTTTTGACCCCTACGGCAAAAAATCTGACGGCGATATTATTTTAGTGGCGTGAAGGAGAGTATGGCCCTTAGACGGCGCCGTATAGCCAGTGACGTCCCGTGGGGGTGGGCAGATTGAGCGTCGCTTGGGGGCGGCAGTTACCCAAAGGGCGGGAAATCAAGGAATATCATTAGATATATATATATATAGAAATAGCTACCTTAATTTGGTAATAACGGAAATATCTTTCCATTAAAAAAATCAACTCACTGGTTGGAAACGTTTTAACAGGACTTTATTTTTTTTTGTCGGGTTCATGATGCCTAGTTTACTTCCGTTGTCATTGGATGTCACGTTCTTTGTAAACAGCAATGACACGTGCATACCTAATTTAAATTGTAAGTTTCCAAATATGTCATTCGCGAGTTTTGGAAGTTGTCAGGTGTATTTTTAAATGTACATACCTATCTGAAACTGTAGACTCCGCAATATTGTCTATTAAAGCAGAGATGCCACTTAAATTCGATTTAGTGGTATATTTCTTGTTAGTAATGTATCCATATAACACATTTCTTAGATATTGGATTCATGAAAGGATGATAAAAAGTACTGTACATATTTAAAAAAAATGTGGCGGCATTTTGGCGCTGCCTGGGGGCGGCATTTTGTCTAGGGACGTCACTGCGTATAGCAGCCGTCCATCTCCACTGTATGCACGGTGGCCGGACGGTCACCGATGACTCAGTGGCAGTGGCGTCCATAGACAAAATGCCGCCCCTGGGCAACGCCAAAATAACGCCCCATTTTTTATACAGTATTTTTATCATCCGTGCACGTGTAGTTTTTAGTCACCATGGACGTCGAAGGGCAACGGAAGTAAACTAGACATCGCGAACCCGACAAAAAATTACGGCCCTGTTAGGTTAATTAATACATTTTGTTTCCAACCAGTGAACTGAATTTTATTATGGAAAGATTTTTGTTATTAGGTACTAAGGTTACGCAGCTATTTCTATATATACCAAATGATTCTCTTCGATTCGCTTCTTATTGTTTTTATTCTGGTGTTTCAGGCTCAATTATTTGTCTGTGAGCTGCTGCAACAGTCTAGTGGAGTCTCTGTAGAATCTCCTGACTTTGCCGAGCACAGTATTGTTGAACTCGAGATGCATAGCTGATGATTTGTCCTCATGCTCCCCCCCTCCATGTGGAGGCCATGATCCCAGGAGACTATAGATTTACTAAAAGACTGCTCAAAGACAAGTAGATATTAATGTTCATAAGATAATTTACCAGATTCATAAGACTACTCATTACAGACTAAACTCATTGGTAAAAGATTATTTTCTGTCGAGCAAGTTTGGAAACCATTTTCGCAATAAATAAACTCAGTGGGACGGGGTGAATATGGACCTCTGGTGAGGATTATGAGAGGAAATTGAGGTTTTTTTTTAGCAGACCGTTTTTATATTTTACTTGCGTGATGCGTAAATACTTAGCCTGTACAGTGTACACCTACCGATAGTCTTTTTGTACCTGTAGAATATATTTCAAAGGCAAACAAACATTAATATTAATGAACATACATAATTTTGAAAACACTTCTGAGAAAATATATTATTAGCAGTAAAAAAAAATGTTTTTTGAAAAAAGTAAGACCGCAGGAATCGAACCTGCATATCTCGGGTATCGCGCCCACGCACATTGACCACAATGCTAAAGGAGTCATACATAATTACGACAAATTTTAACTAAAGGCTTATAATACTCACTGTCTTAATCACTTCCTGCGGGTAGAGTTGGGTTTCGGGAATTTCCCGACGCGAATTCTCGAGAAATTTTCGAGATTTTAAATCCCGATCTCGAGAATTGAAATTTTTAACATTTCGGGAAATCCCGGATCTCGAGAATCTTTTCTCGGGATTTCTTTATTATCAAATATTAACTGAAAAAAACGATTTTCTATATGAAAAAACTGGACAGGAAAAGACTGGTCGGGGCATTTAACACAATTCAGCCAACGTCGACTCAATATGAGCGCAATTTTTGCAACATCAGGGAATGTTGTGTCTCAAAAGCGTACACGATTGTCAGACGCAGCGATTGACAGTCTGGGCTTTTCGAAATCCTATTTTAATAAGTGATGTTTCGAATTATTTTTGTTTTCCTACTTCTATTTTGTTTGTCTTCTTACATAAATTAAAAAAAAAACCTATTTTTTTAGAATTTGTCTGTTTTTACACTGATTTTAGAATTTTTACAGGCTTTCTTTAAATTTCCCGATATCTCGAGAATTCTCGAGAGCTCTTTTCTGGCAATCCCGAATCTCGAGAATTCATAATTTCATCATTTCGGGAAATCCCGAATCTCGACATTGAGATTTTCTCGGGAAAAACCCAACTCTAGTCATACCTACCTACTTAATAACGACAAATTTTACCTGATGACTTTTAATACTCACTGGCTCAGTCACTTCCTGCGGGGGTGTCTTACTTTTTTTAAAAAACATTTTTTTCTATTGGTTATAATATATTTTCTCAGAAGTGTTTTCAAAATTATGTATGTTCATTAATATTAATTTTTGTTTGGCATTGGAATACGAGTATATTCCACAGGTACCAAAAGGTATCAAAAATTATGCCGAGATCTTTCACCTTAGATTGATGTTTTAATGAGTTGTTTGACAGTATTAGGTAAACGTCTCAAAGACTAAAGTGATGAGGAACTGTTTTTCGGACCCTGCGATTATCTGTATTAATGGCACCCAACTCGAGCAAGTCAGCAGCTACGTCTATCCCGGACAGCAGGTGCCAATAGACGGAAGCATGCACGATGAAATTGCTCGAAGAACAAAGCTGGGATGGAGTGCTTTCAGACGTATGACTAGTGTCTTCAAGAGTGGCCTACCATTATGTTATGTCTTAAGCGTAGGGTGTTCAACCAATCTGTGCTACCCGTGCTCACGTATGGCTGCGAGACGTGGACCCTAAGCACGAGAGATGTCCAAGGGCTAAGAGTCGCATAGCGAGGCATGGAGAGGTGTATGTTGGGCATCACGCGAAAGGACCGTAAGAGAAAAGAATGGTTTAGGAAGCAGACAGGAGTACGCGATGTAATAGACGTTGCCAAACAGCTGAAATGGAGATGGTCGGGGCACATTGCTCGCCGAAAGGACGGCCGCTGGACAAATGCCGTCATCCAGTGGTACCCAAGGGGCACGAAACGGCCACATGGTCACCCTAAAAGCCGCTGGATTGATGAACTGGTAAAGTTCGGCGGAAATACGTGGCAGCGAACGACACAGGACCGAGTGAATTGGAAGAAGCTTGTGGAGGCCTTCATCCAGCAGTGGATTGACCCCGGCTGATGATGATGATGATTAGGTATATAGTTATTTAATCTTAAGCGAAAAGTGTTCAATCAATATGTGCTACCAGTGTTCATCTATGCATGTGAAACATTGACTCGTAATAGAAGAGAAATCAAAAAATTACGAGTTACGAAATTACGAGACCACAAAAAAAACAATGGATAAGGAAGCAGACATGACGACGCAGGTTACTAGTCAGATGAAATGGCAATAGGTTGGACATATCGCTCGGCTAATCGACTATTACCGTCATAAAATGGTAGCCAAGGTGTGCTAAACGATAACAGGGACTGCCACACTAAAACCCGCTGGATAGACAAACTCATTGAGTTCGGTAAATGTACGCAGGTCAAGAATAGGGTTACATGTAAATTGTACGTGAAACATTTCACCGTGGCACAGTTTGCCTTGAGCTTTCTTATCGGAAAGAGATAATCGTATACCCACTATACGGTCTCCAATTTTATTGGATTCAATATTAACATTAATAATTATATGTTCATAGCTGATTTTGGCAAAATTGATGAATTCAAGAATAGAAATCTAACCTAACCTAACAAATAATCCAGTAAATCGGCTATTTTTACAATTTCTATAGTGTCATTGAAGTTAGAGTCCCTCCACCAAACCCGCCCCGTACCACCCTCGGTCTTAATCGAGAGTATCACGGGACCCGTCAATTGGTGATGTGAAGCATCTAAGAATTGGCCTGGGAGTGTCCTGGGAGAAGATGCCCAAGACTTAGGTTGCAACGCTCAAAGTGAGCTCTGAGTGAGTTTACTGAGTTTACTCTAATGCAAAGTGCTAGGGAGAGAAAAAGCACATGGAAATTACTAAAAAGAAAATGAAGCTACTTGTTTATTAAATTAATATACCTATAGTGTCAACCGACAAAAACCGCGTTTTATTTAGACATGCATTTTATGTCAGTACTATACGACCCAAAGAGGTTGGACGGTCTGTAATATACGGCCATATATTATTTCCGATACAGAATTTCACGGTGAAGTGCGATACGGCGAACTGCATACGTTCAAGTTTCCGGATACGATAACTATTGACCCCGTGATACTCACATCACAATTTAGATTAATATTTCCCACAAAATTGTGTGAATATTGCTACTTTTTAAATTTCCACAATAAATCTAGTCTATAATTAGTACCTAATCTAAAAGGTATCCCTTATTTTACCACGTTTTTATTAGCTCGTATTCTTGTTTGTCCGGTACAGATTTTTTCTTGTGCAGTACAATTTTTTTCTTGTTTGTCCAAGATTTTTAACTAGCTTCCCGACTAGCTAGACATTTGAAACTTTTAGAATATATCAGAACATGACGACAATGCATTCTTTTAATACTTTTGGCCATCTTTAAGCAGAATTGAATTCATTTTCAGTTAATTCTGTTTTGTATGTTTTGGAAAAAATTCGTTAAAAGTAATATATTTTACTATTCACTATTATTGGTTGCTAAGGGGGTCCTAGCAACTACTTGCGTTACTATGGAAATCAATATGAAATGTAAAAATGACATTTCTGTATTCTATATTATCCAGTATTTCTATTTATAGTACAATACATAGAATTGTCAAGTTTATATGATTCAACAGAAAATTTAAAAACGTGGTATATAAAAAGTTCTTTTTATCTTGTAATTATTTTTTTAGGACATTAACACAATCAATGCTGACTTTTTAATTACCTTTTAATTAGGTACCACATTTAAATAACACGTTTATTACATCTAATGGCGAACTGCTCCAAACGCGCCAGTCGCGGTGTTAGCACTAAATGAATTAAAGGAACTACTATTACGCTAGGGGAGGCCTTCGACCTCGGCTTATGACAATGACTTAATCAGGGATTTTGATGAAGATGATGATACCATATTATGTATGTTAGAATATTCTCATTATAGAACGCAAAAACCAAAGTTTCTGAACACTTGCTCGCATTGTGGTGAGAACAGCGTCCGGTGGTGTGAGAGAAAAAGGGTCTGCGCTCGATTTCCAAGGATTATTTCATATATATACGTATTATATATATCTGTATATACGTTCGGGAAACGGGGAGGCGTAGGCTTACTGGAGCGATATGGTTTAGTTAGAGTTTTGTGTATAGATGTGTGTGAGGTATAGACAGGAAATACCTGTGGAATATCTCGCCAGACAACAGGTGTTTTGTGAAATGTATTATAATATATGTTGTTAGATCAACTATAATATGCGATAATATGATCTCGGTAATGTGTTCTTTAAGTGGGGACATGCTCAGCGTAGGTCAAAATGGAGCTTTTATTGCATTTTCAAAGCATGATCCAGGACATTCCTTAAACGTTGTAGATAATCTATTTATATAATTTTGAAGCCTTATTATCCTTTATATTTATTTTAAATATTTGATGACTGCATAAAGTATTTTTATTACATAAAATAGTATTCTTTTAAACCTCTCGCTCTAATGTTTTAGAATATAGTCATATTTCAGTACTATTTTTACAAATCTACACATCAGTGGCGAAGGGTAGAGGTATGCTGTTAAGGTCCGCTATAAATTGTGCACACTAAGCTTTGTTAGTAATTATTACTTTATTTTCTTTTTTCAGAGGAGGAAATGGATGATCTGACGACGTACGTGGGGAGGCACAGACCCGAGGAATTGGCGAAGCTTGCCAGCACCACAAAATTCTCAAAAAAGGAGATAAAGCTCATCTATAGAGGATTCAAACAGGTATAATGACTTATATTCTAGAATAATTATGTTGATTTACATAATATATTTATTTATTTATTCACGCAAGTCTTCTCTGTAGACACGTGCGAGCATCAGTTGAGCCGAGTAAGTAACGTGAAGTATTTCGCAATAATTGTTGTTAGGTACATATTATAATATGAAGATTTTTCGTTCATAAGGACAGTTACGTCATGTAAATTGTACGTATTCACCATAGCACAGTTCGCCGTGAGCTTTCTTATCGGAAAGAGATGGCCGTATACTATACGGTCTCCAATTTTATTAGATTCAATATGAACATTAATTCAATTTTCATAGCTGATTATGGCAAAATTCATGAATTCAAGAATGAAAACCTAACCTAATCTAAGGCGTCAATTACATTGAGCTACTTTACGAGCTGCTTGTTGGCGAACCTACAATCTGCCTGTAAAGTCGCTCAGTGTCATAATCGAACAAGCTAACAAGCAAATTATAAACACTCTACCGAGAAAAATTGAAAGCCGGTCAACTTTACACGCCGGCGTGTGGGCCTACTGCGTCTGCGCAGTAGAGACCTCACGGTAAAAAAACTAACTACCTACGTTCTGTCAAAATAGTAGCTGGCTTGTGGCTTCTCAGCGAATGGAAAGTTTTGTGTGTCATCATCACAATCGCAGTATCTGAATCGCCCGCTTTTGAATTCGCCAACAAACAGCTCGTAAAGTAACTCAATGAATGTAATTGACGCTTAACGAATAATCCCGTATATCGGCTTTTTTCAAAATTCGTTTGTTGTGTGTGAACCTACAAGAACCGTGTTTTATTTAGACGTGAATTTTATATCAGTACCATACGACTCGAAGAGGTTGGATGGTATATTTCCGATACAACATTTTACGGTGAAGTGTGGTACGGCGAACTGCATACGTACAAGTTTCCGGACACGAACAAAGACAGTATAATTTGAACGTAGTAAAATTCAGCCATAGCTTCGGTCCTTAATCTCACTTAAATCATCACTGACCGTACTTTCAAACGGCTTACTTGTATTATTTTTAATTGTCAATTATCAATTTTATATATATCTACAGTGCATGTACATTACACATATTTATTATTTATTTACATACAAACAATGCTGCAAAAAAATATAATGGAAGGTAAATTTTGTTGTTGTAGTTGTAGAAAAAAATACGACACCCGACGGCACTTGAACCTGTATCTGCTGGATTCGCGCCAGTATGTTTTACCAATTAAACTACGGGCGCCTTAGATAATTACGACGACTTTAACTAGTAGTTGTTACATGAAATGTTTATCGAATTGCGACAGCATTTTTTTTCTATAAAACGATTTTTTTTTACTGTGTATATGCATGAGATGTTTTCAAATTATGTATATTCATTATATAGAATGTTACATTCTGATATCTTGTGTCTTATTCGTTGAATAAAAGAAATAGTTTATTAAAACCATTTTTCTTTTAGAAAACGACGTGACGAATCGTGCCGAAAAAATATACTTATAAATACTATTTTACCACGTTTTTCTTAGCTCGTATTCTTATTTGTCCGGTGGTTGCTTATCCAGTACAAATCTTGCAATCGATTTTTAACTAACTTCCCGACTAGCTAGACATTTGAAACTTTTAGAATATATCAGAACACGATGCCAATGCATTCTTTTAATACTTTTAGCTTTTAGCCATCTTTCAGTAGAAATGGATTCATTTTCAATTAATTCTGTTTTGTATGAAAAGTTATTTCGGAAGAAATCCGTAATCCAATCCACTATTATTACCTGCTAAAGGGGTGGTCCTAGCGACTAAATTATTAATATACATAAGTGCGTTACTATGGAAATCAAAATGACATTTCAGTATTCTATATTTGTTTGTTTGTTGCAAAATAGCAAAAAAATGATTTATTGAGAATTGCCTTATGTGTCCTAAATTATTAATACATAGAATTGTCAAGTTTATATGATTCAACAGAAAATTAAAAAACGTGGTAAGTACTTATATAAAAAGTTCTTTTTATCTTGTAATTATTTTTAGATACGGTCAGTTGCCTCTTTATAAAAACTTTACCAAAACAATTCTGTTGAACAAGTGACATTTCCGAAACACTACCTACCGCCATTTTGATTAACCCCATCCACTCAAGATGGCGGCGAAATTAGAAACAGCTGTCTCCTGTCACTTTGACGTCTTTCGTAATTGAAAAGCGCGGTAGTGTTTTGCCCCAACGCTGTGTACTATATTAAATTAATTATTCGACATTTATTGCGACAAGCTAATGTATAAACGCGGCGTGTTGCTCTTCTCGTAGCAAAAATAATGACGTCATGAATGACACATTGCTTTCGCCGAAACTCGCGTTATATTGCTTTATTGTGCAGATTATACCCCGTTCCGCAAGACATGGGGAGACGTTAGCCTCAAACTAGGGGACGCGACTGAAAGGGAAATTTTGAAATAAAACTATACTTATTTTGAAATAAACTTATTAGGTACTATTGTCGAACAAGAACTTCTTATATACGTGCTAAAACTGTGAACTAACAATCTTACCATGGCCCCCACACCCTGAAGCGGGCCACCAGGCTAGGGTCTTTGACGGCCCCCCTACCTATCCTTAAGCTTAAAGGCAGTGCGACGCTCTACAGTAGCATTTTCCAAATGGTGATTGAGGTAAAATTAAGGGTATTCAGTGTATTTTTAGCGATTTTATGTGTTTTTATTACATCCACTGAATTATGGAGTTGTCAAGAATCGACACACAATAATCAAAAATTTCATCGCACATATTTCAAAATGTTATAGTCAAATAGTGCCGCAGGCGACTTTTCTTGGTGTTAAAGGAGGTTTGTGATATAAATGTGTTTGCCCTAGTGATGGCCATTAAGCTAACTAAGCAACCGCTGGTAAAATACCGTCATACAATGGTACCCAAGGGTCACTAAGCGCCCTAAAACCAGCTGGATAGACGAACTCATAAAGTTCGGTGGATGTACGTGGCAGCGAAGCACTATGGACCGAGAAGAATGGAGGCCTTCATCTATCAGTATATTGACCCCGGCTGATGATGATAATGATAATATACAACTCTATCTAAAACCAGCGGAGGTATTTGACATTGACCACTTCCCACCAGAGGCGCTATTTTGTTGTCATTTTACTATTTTGACAGGTTGTCGAGTTATGACCTAGTGTCAAACCATCTAATATCTCAATCTTCCGTTATTAATTCTGTTTTTTTTCCCTTCGTAGCACAGTAGTAAAAGTACTAGTACAACGACGTCCCTAGACAAAATACCGCCCCTAGGCAGCGTCAAAATGCCGCCCCATTTTTTAAATTATGCTTTCATGACTCCAATATTTAAGAAATGTGTTGTACGGATATATTACTTACTAACAAAATATATAAAACTAAAATACTTATACAAAATTAAATTTAGATATAAAAAAGCGAATACATTTAATACCCATAATTACCCACGTTGTGCGTCAATTACATTGAGCTAATTTACGAGCTGTTTGTTGGCGAATTTAATAGCGGGCGATTCAGCTACTGCGATTGTGATGATGACACACAAAACTTTCCATTCGCTGAGAAGCCACAATCCTGCGACTATTTTTACAGACGTAGTTAGTTTTTTTTACCGGGAGGTTGCTACTGCGCATTACTCTAGACGCAGTAGGCCCACACGCCGGCGTGTAGCGTGTAAAGTTGACCGGCTTTCAACTTTTCTCGGTAGATTGTTAGCTTGTTCAATGATGGCACTGGGCGACTTTATAGACAGATTGTAAATTCGCCAACAATAAGCTCGTAAAGTAGCTCAATGTAATTAACGCATTAGACACTTACAAAATCACCAGAAGTGTGAGTGTGAGTGTGAGGTTCTATTTGGTGGATATTTCTGACAAATTTGATTTGTGCCATTTAGCAATACACTGATTTATTATTCTCACACCATTGTACAACATGTAAGCAAAATAATTTTAGTTATTTCTATATATATCAAATGATTTTCTTCGATTTGCCGCCCTACAAGTAATTGCCGCCCCCAAGCGACGCTCAATCTGCCTACCCCCACAGGACGTCACTGACTTAGTAAGTAAAAGTCAAATAATCACGTTGTAACTAGAGTTGGGTATTTCCCAAGAAAATCTCAATCTCGAGATTCGGGATTTTCCGAAATGATGAAATTTTGAATTCTCGAGATTCGGGATTTCCAGAAAAGAATTCTCGAGGTATCGGGAAATTTAAAAAAAGCCTGTAAAAATCCTGAAATCAGTGTAAAAACAGACAAATTCCAAAAAAATATGATTTTTTTTTTATTTATGTAAGAAGACAAACATAATAGAAGAAGAAAAACAAAAATAATTCAAAACATTACTAATTAAAATTTAATTTCAAAAAAACACACTGTCAATCGCTGGGTCTGACAATCGTTTACGCTTTTGAGATACATAATTCCCTGATGTTGCAAAAATTGCGCTCATTTTGAGTCGACATTGGCTAATTGTGTTAAATGCCCCGATCACTCTTTGAACGTTTTGTGTTTCCTGTCCACTTTTTTCAATTAACATTTGATAATAAGAAATCCCGAATCCCGAGAAAAGATTCTCGAGATCCGGGATTTCCCGAAACGTTAAAAATTTCAATTCTCGAGATTCAGGATGGAAGATCTTGAAAATTTCTCGAAAATTCCCGAAACCCAACTCTAGTTGTAACGAGTCTTATCGTCGTTTTGTGCAAGCTGACATATTATGAATTGTAGAGGGATGGTTTTACCACCCCATAACGTTAGCCCCCGTGGGCAGCTTCGGCTGCAATATATTATTATAAATCCTTTCCGAACGATTTGGTAATATATTTTGTTTCCTGAAAATGACATTTTAGAATTACGCAAGAAAACAAATCATTTTGTTTGCAAGCTTTTAAAATAAAACATAGGAAATGTTACTTGGAACGGTTACGTGTAAATTATTACATTTAGAAATAGCACAGTTTACTGTTATCTGTCTTACCGGGAAGAGATGGCCGTCTAGCATTAACAAGCATTGTTTATTTATCATCACGTACAGTCAAAATCCAATTATATTGGATTCAATCCGAGCAGTATTGTCTAACAAAAACACTTCGGCGAGAACAGCAATTCGCTGTAGTCAATTGAAGAAGGACTCAGTGTTGTTATTTTTTGAAAAAATCGGTACTTATGTACGCGCGTTAGAAGTTATACTTCTTTAGCGTAACAAAACAAAAACAAAACTTGTGATAACCTAGATTCTTCGACTAGCTCTTAATTATCTTGTTAAATTACACACTCAAGAAAAAGGGGCGCTTATTGGAGCGCCGTTAGTTTATTTCTATACACTTTAACTTATATTAATTAATTATATAATTATTTCTCGTTGTTTTTATTTTTAAAGTAACAACTGTCACTCTGACGTTTAATCGTTTGTTTACGTAAGGAATTGCAAATGGCCGACAATAATAAATTCGTTGCCTAGGCAACGGAACTATTCTACTATCAAACTTACGTTTGTATACTAGCTGACTGATTCGCAGCTAACTTCATACTGTCGCGCACTTTCGTAACTCTCAATTTCACTAAAAACAAATCCTGGGAAATTAGGTTTTTAATTTAAGCATTTCATGTAAGAACTACTAGTTAAATTTTGTTATATATAAGGGTATATGCATGAGATGTTTTCAAATTATGTATGCTAAATGACCTAGTTACACATCACATAATATGGTTATCGGATATAGTTATCACATATGCGTCTAAAACATGGACCCTTACTAAAAGAATGATCCGGAAACTTAGAATAGCATAGCGTGGTATGGAGAAGTGCATGCTGGGCATAACGCGAAAGGACAAAAGCGGAATGGTTAAATAATAAAACAGAGAAGGATTTGCGATGTAATAAAGTTCTGGGTTGATTAATGGGCTGGATACATAGCTCGAAGAAGGAACAATCGCTGGACAAATCTATTCATCCAGTGGTACCCAAGAGGTACAAAGCATCCGCAAGGTAGACCTAGAGGCCGCTGGAGCGATGAAATGGTTAAGTTCTGCGGAAGTACGTGGCAACGCAACGCACAGGACCAAGAGATGTGAAATCAGCTTGGAGACGCCTTCATCCAGTTGATAGATTCAGGCTGGTAGTGATGATTATGATGATGAAATGACCCAATTAAAGTATAATAAACAAAAATAATTACAAGATAAAAAGAACTTTTTATATACTTACAACGTTTTTAAATTTTCTGGTGAATTATTATGATCAATATGCTCAAACTTGTACTTGATATGAAGTAAATAAAAAACGACAAACAAAAATATGGAATACTGAAATGTCATTTTGATTTCCATAGTAACGCACGATATATTAATAATTTAATTGCTAGGACCACCCCCTTAGCAACCAATAATAGTCTATTACTTTTTACGGATTTTTCTGAAATAACTTTCCATACAAAACAGAATTAACTGAAAATGAATTCAATGCTGCTTAAAGATGGCTAAAAGTATTAAAAGAATGCATTGGCATCGTGTTCTGATATACTCTAAAAGTTTCAAATGTCTAGCTAGTCGGGAAGTTAGTTAAAAATCTTGGACAAACAAGAAAAAATCTGTACCGGACAAACAAGAATACGAGCTAATAAAAATGTGGTAAAATAAGGAATACCTTTTAGATTAGGTACTAATTATAGACTAGATTTATTGTGTAATTTTAAAAAGTAGCTATATTCACATAATGTTGTGGGAAATAACAATCTAAATTGTGATGTAAGTATCACGGGGTCGATAGTTATCGTATCCGGAAACTTGAACGTATGCAGTTCGCCGTATCATATATATATATAAAAAATCGATTGCAAGATTTGTACTGGACAAACAACCACCGGACAAACAAGAATACGAGCTAATAAAAACGTTGTAATAACTTTGTTTCAAAACCATTATAATGGAGTCCTACCACGTAAACGCCAATTGAATTAATTGATAATAATGATTACTAATAGTCACCTATATTATTTTATCTTATTTACCAGTGGCGAAGATTTTTTCACGTTTACCTCAACGAGAACTAATTATTTGTTTAAAATACAAATATTACATACTATTGATTTATTATTCCCTCCATCCTGCTGCAGCTGTATCGATGAAATAATCAATCTACGGAAGTATATGCCAACACAACGCACAAGACTGAGATAAAAGGAAATAACTTGTACAGGCATTTGTCTATCAGTGGATATATCATTCTATAATATGGTGTCGGACAGGGGCCTTATGTTAGAACTTGCGAGTTGTAGCCGGCTCGCACATCACAACTCGCCTTGTGTGCCTGACGGCTATAAATCAAAACTTCTGAGACCGCCGGCGAATGTTGCATGCTACAACCTCGCACATCTGCCTAGCGGCAAACGTCAAACGCGAAAAAGGAGAAGTCTCTCGTCTGCCATTTTTATTGTGTTGATTGTATGAACAAACGTCAAACGCAGTGACCAGCGATGTGCGAGCAATGACAGTGTAGACAGAGACAGAGACAGAAATGGCCGATGGCCGCAGGCTGTGCGCATGCGCGGAGTCGACATTTTTCGAGATCGACATGCAGGCTTTGGCCAATGCATCGGCCAATCTGCGAAGCTCCATTTGATTACGTTTGTTTATTGGTTTACGATGACGTCACATCGACGAATTCGTCGTAAGACGCATGCCGCGAGTTCTGATGTGCGAGCCCACATAATCGCCCGGTCGACATGACGTCATATGACATCATTGTGACGTACTACCGGAGTGATAATAGCATTCGAGAAAATAACACTACTAAAATAGTGGCGTCATCCATTGTCCCCATACACAAATATGTGTTTCAGCATAATAATATCTATGGTGAACCGTGTGCGTTGGACGGCTTGCCTCGGGCGTGTATTGGCTGACGTCACAGTTACGTCATGTCGTCGGGTGACTTCATATCACTAGTTAGAACATAGGGCTGCAGGGAGTCGAACCAGATTTCATTGGAGTATGGCCAATATATTATTTTAACGTATATTCACCTAGAGGTGATAATATGTTAGCGCAATTAAGCCCTTGGTAAAATTATATTTTATTAACAAAAAACATGTTTTAGAACCTGTGGCCTAATGTGTAGACAAGAATGATTACGTACATTTGCAGAACATGTGGATAATATTACGTTTTTCAACTGACGTGTTACATTACCTGCTATTACTAACATTGTAAGTTAGAATTCATTTTTGCTACAAGATGCCGTAACAACTAGTTGTGTTGGCAAAATAATAAATAAAACAAAAATTGATAGGGAAATAAACAAGGGTGAATGATACATTTTAGTCGATTGCACCAAAGTTCCATGGTAATTTTGTCGTCATTGGATATGGCTGACTATGTGGAAAAATGGATATTGAGAAAAATTATAATTGCAGTAAGCTATTTATTGAGTTTGTCATAATTGGACACTACGGGAAATGGATATTAAAGAATCTATAATTGCGTTTAGTTATTTAATATCGCCGATCAATATGCTGACACGGATTGAGTTGTTTATCCCCATAACTATGTATGAAATTTATTTAAATTATATTAAATTTTAATCTATTTTACAGCGTTTTTCTTAGTTCGTATTCTTATTTGTCCGGTGGTTGTTTGTCCGGTACAAATCTTGCAATCGATTTTTAACTAACTTCCCGACTAGCTAGATATTTGAAACTTTTAGAATATATCACAACACGATGCCAATGCATTCTTTTAATACTTTAAGCCATCTTTAAGGGCCGAAGTGGTCAGATTGGGTCAAAATGGAGCTTTTATTCTATTTTCAAAGCATGATCCTGAACATTCCTTAAACGTTGTAGATAATCTATTTATATAATTTTGAAGCCTTATTATCCTTTATATTTATTTTAAACATTTGATGACTGCATAAAGTATTTTTATTACATGAAATAGTATTCTTTTAAACCTCTCGCTCTAATGTTTTAGAATATAGTCATATTTCAGTACATAAATGTGCAGTGGTGTTAAGATTTTTTACATTTATTAATTTTTAAACGCATTTATAAAACCATCAGTATAATTTATGTCGACATTATTATAGTGAAATATTTACGATAAAAAATTATATTGATAATCTCTGTGATCCCAAATTTGACAAGAATTAGGCATTTTATTATTCAAAAAATGGGCAAGATGAACACATTTGAAAATAATTCTAAATATACTAATTATAAGCTATATTTTTGACCATTCAAGTGTGATAAACATACTACGAATAATGATTGCTTTATGATAATTATTGACCTAAGAATAAGGTAGTGTTTTTTTGAAATACGCCATTTCTTTTGGCATTCCCCAGTGGTTAAGCTACAACATACGGCCGTAGCCATAAATTGACAAACTATAATTGAAGTAGGGAGTTAAATGATGTTAACGTGCGTGTTTAGCAACTAAATTATTAAATAATATATACCTACGTGCGTTACTATGGAAATTAATATGAAACGACATTTCATTATTCAGTATTTCTATCAAATACAATTTTTTTTTTGATTGTTTAAGCTAGTCAAGTCAATTTTATATGATTCAACAGAAAATTTGAAAACGTTGTATATAAAAAGTTCTTTTTATCTTGCAATTATTATACAGTACTTTTTATCATCCTTTCATGCCTCCAATATCTAAAAATAATGTGTTGTATGGATACACTACCAACAAATTATATACCACTGAATCTAATTCAAATGCCATATGTGCTTCAATAGACAATATTACGAGTTTACTGTTTCAAATACGTACATTTAAAAATACATTTGACAACTTTCAAAACTCGCGAGTGACTGGCAAACATATTTACATAAAATTTAAATTAGGTAAGTACGTACCTACCTACCTGTAATTATCCAAATATAATTCGCAAATCTCCATGTATCATTGCTGTTCACCAAGAAAGTGACGTCCAAGAACAACAGAAGTAAACTAGTATCATTTCCCTCCATTTTGTTTGAAATAACACACCGGAATTGTTTTGGAAACGGCATGGTATATTTAAGTTAATATTATATAATAGTTACATTTTTAATAATTTAATTTTACGGAGGACGAAATTGGCGTGTTCGCGATTTAGCTGTTTGTAGCGTTCTGCCCGCCATCTTGTGTTTTTTTTCAACGAAAGCCGTCGTCGAAAAAAAGCGACGTTGCAAATCTACAACGGTTTTAATTTACGGCATTGCCGGCTCGGCTCTGTTATTATTATTTATTTTCGTAATCAGCGCTTTACTATTTGTTGGGTTTGATACCGATTCGGGCCTCTCCAGATACATAGAGACATCCCTAAATGGGGTCCATACGGGGGTGCCACACTAGGTATCGCGAACCCGACACAAAAAATCCTGTTAAAACTTTTATCCTTTTTTCTTCCGACCATGTCCGATCCTAATATGATCATATGGGCTTCCACAGAGTGAAAGTTTGTATTGACAGATTTTGTTTTTACGAGAAATGGATGTCAGCCACTTGCTCAACCTATTAGGTCCATACTCTGACTCATACACAAATTTAAAAACAATATGTGTACTTGTCAGACCCAGGATTCGCACCTGTGACCCACGGCGTTATAGTCCAACGCTTAAGCCGCGCGGCTACCGTGGGTGCTTTTATAGTACCTAATTAATACATCTTGTTTCCTACCAGTGAGATGAATTTTTTAATGGAAATATATTTCCGTTAGTACTAAGTTTGGGTACCTATTTCTATTTATACCTAATGATTCCACGCCCTTTGGGTAACTGCCGCCCCCAAGCGACGCTCAATTTGCCTACCCCCACGGGACATCACTAATTGGACAGTAGGATAAACGTTTGTCGATATTGTGTGCAATAAACACCCAAAACCAAATACCACCTATTCGACGCTTGCATTCTGACGGTACTGGTGCTTTGCGGTAATGAATCGTGACACCTTACGAAGGCTCAGAGCAACCATATACTGAGCTTAATAGACGTTGCCAAACAGCTGAAATGGAGATGGGCGGGGCACATTGCTCGCCGAAAGGACGGCCGCTGGACAAATGCCGTCATCCAATGGTACCCAAGGGGTACGAAACGGCCACAGGGTCGCCCTAAAAGCCGCTGGATTGACGAACTGGTAAAGTTCGGCGGAAATACGTGGCAGCGAACGACACAGGACCGAGAGAGTTGGAGAAAGCTTGGGGAGACCTTCATCCAGCAGTGGATTGACCCCGGCTGATGATGATGATACCGAATAGACAAATATGTACCTATATAATTTACATATATACCTACCCATGACCCCCACATCCTGAAGCGGGCCCCCCTACCTATCGCTAAAGATAAAGGCAGTGTGATGCTCTACAGTAACGTTTTTCAAATGGTGTAGGTACGCGGTAAAATTAATGTCTATAATAAGTGATTTTTTGTATATTTTAATCAATGACATTATTAATGGACGACGCACTCAATACAGTAGCTAGCAAGTAAATTCGCGCATTCGAATGTAAAGGTAGATGTCACGCAATTTCCATTATGCGATATCACACATCGGGAATTTATAGCAATATAACCTTTATTGTAATGGCGCTAGAGCAGTGTTTCTAATGTCAATGTTCATTTGAGCGAACCCGTTCGAACCAAACCATTCGGCAGACCCAACAAAAAGCATCAGGAATTTATAGCAATATCACCTTTATTGTAATGGCGTTAGAACAGATTATGCCATTCGGCAGACCCGACAATAAAGTGAGTGACATTTTCTTTTCCAGATGATTCGTCCATATTAATTTCATTGATTTTAATACATCCATTTGAATTATGGAGCTGTCGAGTATTGATACACAATTAAAAATTATATCGTACAACCACATAATTTTCAATAAAAATATTACTGAAGATGGCGCCGCAGGCGACTTTTTTACTATCCAAGCAAATGTGTGATGTGTGTTTATCTCACTTATCTGGTCGACTCGCCTCGCCGAGCCTCCATGCTAGAGCCCTGTAGTCCCACCCCCTTGTGGGGGCCATGTACCTATCATCTAGTGAGAATTAGAACATTTCCACGAAATCTACTTACAAATATTGGTGGTTTTATACATGAAGGCACCATTGTGAAAAATTTGCCTGTATGATAAACTAACATTAAAATTTATATTACAGTGTGTACTGAAATACATTCATACGTTCGCCGCCCTTCATAATATGCCACCGCTATACAACGCATGACCTACCTACCCCCACGGGACGACACTGCTTCCCTCCACTGAGTATTCGACATAACATTTCATGGACGTAAATATAGGATACTATATTATTTGAAAGCACCTATGGGGTTGGCTGTGAGACGTGGCATCTTGCTGCCCTTCAAAGGTCTCGGCTTTTGAGCTTTGAGAATCAATATCTCTGTACATAGGTACGACCACATTACAAACACTCGAGTTTGTGAGCGGACATGGCAGCCCTTGGTGATTGAAGTAATCACGAAGAAACGCTTCACGTGGCTAGGACATGTGTTCTGGATACCGCCAGATAATGCAACACTCCATACCCTTGTACGCAGCGATGCTACAAAAGCGATATACGCGATGCAAGTCTAGTATGCCGTGGTGGGGGCGTGACAGGATGAAGTAGGTATTTTATTTTATGATTTATGGATGCTCTCATCATGAACGAGATACAGAACATTCGTTTCGTCAAACTTTGACTATAACTGTTAACTTTTTTTATTAAGTTTTACTTCAGCTGAGCGCACATTTCTGTGCTCTCTCAAGAGTCATTATGTCACAATGTTGCAAAGATAATAATTACATTAATTTGATGACATAAAAATCCCACATAATAAGAAAATTCAAAATTTTTCAAATCATCCATCAAAAATTCTTCCCTTAAAATTTGAACGGATTTTAAATTTTCAACGTTGGATTTTATTATTCCGTTCGGGTGATTCCGCATGTTTTCGTTGAGATTCGTTCAGCTATCAATGATTAATTACTCTATCGGCCGCTCGGCGTTGGTTTCACGCGGCCAGGGGTCGCCAATTTGATTTATACCCCCGGCCAGATTTCAATCTGTTTTTACATAAATTTGAATTGAACATCACAACATATAAAACATAATTTGAACATTTTAAATCAAATTTATGAGTGTTCTGAAACTATGCCACAGAAATGTTTGAGATAAGTCTTTAAAAGTAAAACTTTACTATTCGTCCATGTAGGAACGTCTCCCAATTCATTTTAGCCACAGAACCTTTTTGTATTTTGTACAACACAACGGAACTAGGGATTGCACTGCCGATATTTTAAAACCGGTATTCCAGTATTTGGAATTTTCGGTATTAAAAAATGACATTCGTTTATTTTATTTTTATTTATTTATTTAGAAAAAGAGTATTACGGCATTACAGCGATTGGCCAATGCGCCATAATAAGTAATAAATACAAAATTATAAAAATATCTTAATTACAAATAACAACTAATATAACAAGAAAGTAGAAAAGACAGCATGTGTTTATGTACCTACATATTAAAGAAACATGCTAATATATACAATTATAAATTTAACCTATTTAACAGGTCCACAAACATTATATAGTTAATAAAAAATAAATCAACCTTTATGGTGCCATCAAATAAGTTAATCGCACGATACACAGCATCATGAAACATAACATCTGTCCTGCGACGAGGTATCTTGAAGACTGTAGAGTTACGGGTGATATTGGTGGGAACATGAAAATTAATATTTGCCAGTATATACGGATTGTAAATGAACCCACGAAGAAGTAAAAAGAAATGCTTTAAAAGAGCAATCACTCTTCGGGTGGACAGGGATTGCATTGATAGCATACCCAGAAAAAAACGAGTCGGGAAATTCATTTTATTATCATTATCATAAGGAAAGAACCCGTATTTTCTTAAGTAGAGAAATCTAAGAAATCTATTGTGGACTCGATCCAACTTAATTGTGTGGATGGGACCTATTAGGACTCCAAATTTACGTTTTAAAAAATGAATTTAATGTTATTACTTTGAACTGTGTTGTCTATTAAATTGACTGTGCCCCTGTAGCGGAGGGTGGAGGTAGGCTATTAAGATCCATGATAAATAGTGCAGATTAAACTTTGTCAGTCATACGTATATGTTTTTATTGAACTAAGACTACAATTCACAAAATGGTGTTGGTTAATTTTAAAAAAATCAAGGTTTTTGCCAAGTGTACCCTTGTACTGAGGCAGCGAATGAAATATTTGCAGTTTATTGGGTTGTGTAACCTAATGCGGCATTACAGTAATACAGTGACATCCATAGACAAAATGCCGCCCCTAGGCGGTGCCAAAATGCCGCCACATTTTTTTATACAGTACTTTTTATCATCCTTTATGACTCCAATATCTAAGAAATGTTTTGTATGGATACATTACTAACAAGATATAGGTATACCAATAAATCTAATTTAAATGCCATCTCTGCTTCAATAGACAATATTGCGAGTCTACGGTTTCAGAAAGGTACACTTAAAAATGCTCCTGACTACTTCCAAAACTGGTGAGTGACTGGCAAACATACTTGGATAATTTTTAAATTAGGTATGCACGTGTCATTGCTGTTCACCAAGAACGTGACGTCCAAGTACAACGGAAGTAAACTAGATATCGCAAACCCGACAAAAAATAAAGTCCTGTTAAAACTTTTACAGCATCTACCCAATTAATATTTTTTTTCCAACCAGTGAGCTAAATTTTTTAGTGGAAAGATATTTCCGTTATTACTAAGTTTAGGTAGCTTTCTATGTATGCCTAATAATTCTCCTTGATTTGCCTCCCTTTGGGTAACTGCCGCCCCCGAGTGACGCTCAATCTGCCTACCCCTACGGGACGTCACTGCAGCAACAGGAGTGTTAAGACTTTAGAACGATATTTCGATTATTAATTTTAAGAAAGCAGTTTAGTTTCACATTTGGCGATGCAGTTTTGGTGAGTATCCCTGACCCGGCGCGCGCTCAACCGGTACTAATCCGAACGATAATCTCCGTTCACCGTGGGTTCAATCCCCGTCCGGGCTTTTTAATCCTACGTCATTAATACCTAATGAACGGGGTAGCGTGAATACGCCTTCCCCTTAACGCTATGGTAAAGGCAGATTAACGGTTTTAATTAATTATTATTTTAAAAGGCTTTGAATCACGTAAAAACGGGATGTTTATCTGTGAGCTGCCAGCATGGAGCAGAACCTAGAACGCTCGTCTCATGATTCGTGAGTTGCGGGTTCGACGAATGTCATGTTTGAATCAATCTGACATATAATTGGTATTTTTTTTTTTTACTTTTTTGAGTTATATGCGATGTACTTACTAACCATTAATACTAGCAGTGATTTACCATACTTTACAATAAATTTACATTATTTAGAATAAATAGGGTTATTTATAATAAACTATTTACTTTATTCAACGGATATCTAATATATAAATAGTTTATTAAATTATTAGAATGTGCAAGTACGTTATAAGTAAAATTTGGAGCGATCCGAACGTCGGTTAATAATTATTAGGTCACTTAGTTGATACCTTGAGTTAAATCACAAAAACCGATAAGCATTTCTTTTTATACTGGTTAAAGTTAAATTTCGTCACAATTAGATAATTTGATACCCATATCTTAAGAGATATAGCACACTGGCGCTAATCCACTGGTTTCAAGTTCAAGTCCCTTGATAATTCAATACAAATATATAACAAATATATGACAACATTAATTATTGCTATTAATAACAAAATGTACATATTTTTTCTTATAGGTTAATTCGAATCTTGAGATGTCTTAAGCCCTTATTTCTTGTAAACTACCAATAATGAGATTTTTTGTTATTGGCTACATTTATTACATAATTTGAAATACCTCAGACACATACATAAAGGGTTATCAAATTTGTACTATAGATTTTTAAAACGACATAGCAATCATTTTTTTCTTGCATTCTCTAGTATTACAATATTAGATGGCTTCACTTCTTCTTCTTTAGCCATATCCGCCCCTTAATTGGAACATATGGACACCACGCGGCGCTTCCAAGAATTCCTGTCGCTCGCCAGTCTCCTTGCTTCGTTCCAGGTCAAACCAGCATCCCGTAGCTCAGCTGTATACAATATGTAGATAGTATTTAGCGGCCTTCTAGAATCCGGTCGGCTTGAAGAACAGGCAAGCTAGGTTGAGTTTCTCTTCTGGCATCCGCAGCACATGGCTGAGCTAGGTCCAACGTCGCCTCTTCACTTTCAGCGTGATGAGAGGCTGCTTGGTGCGTTCTATTATCTCCTCGTTGCTCCTAGGCATAAAGCCCACCAAAGCGGTGCTCGGTGCGCACTCTACGAAGTAGGCCCCCTCCCACCCGCGCATTACCCTTCACCTATGTAATAAGGGGCACAAGAAGCACAAAATAATTATTATTATCAGCGTCACTCATAACAAAGCAATAAAAATATTATTACATTTCTCGTGGCTTGTAATTAATATCCACGATGACATCATTCTACCAGCGAAATATCGGACGCAATAACTAAACAATGAGTTCACTGTTATTAAATAATGCCTTCTCGCCCGTCTATCGATGACGGTTGCAGAAGCGTGATTTTGCTTGCCGTGTTCAATGAATGGACTACGTTGTATTTTCGTTAATTCGTGCCGCTGAGACGCCACACAACGGTGAATCATGGGGCGGGTGGGCATAATGCGTCGTCAAATCTTGTGTGCGCTGGCGTATTTGATTACGTTGTATTTTCGATGATTTACGCGCCACTTGTGAAATTTTGCGCGAGTGCCCCACTCGCTGCGTTAAGTGGGTTTTACGCCCTAAAGTCATATATATTCGTCGCAAACATCTGTTTTCGAAGCTCAGTATACGGTTGCTCTGAACTTTCATAAGGTGCCATGATTCGCTACCCTAAAGCAGCACCGTCAGAATGCAAGCGTCGAATAGGCGGCATTTGGTTTTGAATGGATGGATGGACAGATAGATGGCTTCACACTCGCCCATAACTCGGCAACCTGTCAAAAGAGCAAGACGACAAAAAACTAGCGCCTCTGGCGGGAAGTGGTCAAAGTCAAAAACCTCCGCTACTTTTTGATGGAGTTGTATGTGTACGGTTATCAAATTAGTACATAGATTTTTAAACCGTCATAGCAGTCATTTTTTCTTGATTCCCGCCAAAATTGACATTTTTGTTCAGTATTATTTAGAAAATCATTATGTTAAGAAATGCACAGTTGTATGGCGTATAGAAACTGTTAAAATTTATTAAAACAATAGTGAATCTATCCCACCTACGTTTCGAGCATTACGTGAAATTTATGGTCTAACTAATGAATCGACCTACAGATTTTATTCTTTGTAATTTAATTGGGAAATTCAAGGCATTGTCTAACCTTCTCGACGTCTCAGCTCCACCCTTATTATCACTCCCCATGACATTCTTGGATTGGTCATTCCAAATGGAGAAAGCTTTCCTCGTCCTATTTGATCATCACCATCACGAAATACCAAAAGAACTCACAAACTCTGAAGAGTCCGTTATCTTATATGTTGAAAACACGCGCGTTAACATCATTTTACTCCCTACTTCAATTATAGTTTGTCAATTTATGGCTACGGCCGTATGTTGTAGCTTAACCAATGGGGAATGCCAAAAGAAATGGCGTATTTCAAAAAAACACTACCTTATTCTTAGGTCAATAATTATTATAAAGCAATCATTATTCGTAGGATGTGTATCACACTTGAATGGTCAAAGACATAGCTTATAATGAGTATCTTTAGAATTATCTTCAAATGTGTTAATCTTGCCCATTTTTTGAATAATAAAATACCCAATTCTTGTCAAATTTGGGATCACAGAGATTATCAATATAATTTTTTATCGTAAATATTTCACTATAATAATGTCTATATAAATTATACTGATGGTTTTGTAAATGCGTTTAAAAATTAATAAATGTAAAAAATCTTAACACCACTGCACATTTATGTACTGAAATATGATTATATTCTAAAACATTAGAGCGAGAGGTTTAAAATAATACTATTTTATGTAATAAAAATACTTTATGCAGTCATCAAATGTTTAAAATAAATCGAGTGCTTAAAGTCAGAGAACGTTATCTACAAAAAAGTGTTTTTTTTTTTTTGAGATAACGTTATTTTACATTTATGGCTACATGATAGTCAAACAACGTTATGTCAATTTTTTTCTAATTTCTTATTAAATCGTCAGTAAAGTTTAACGCTAACTACATAAGTAACCCTTTATATATTTTTATATATATAATATTTTTTAAAAACTTTCCCTATAAATTTTAACATCATCATAAGCAAGATAAATGTACAATACACAATAAATTATAAAATATTAACATTAGGTTTTAAATAAACATTTCCCTTGTTAAGTAACAAGAATCTAAAATAACGATTTTTGGCTCTCCCGTAAAGTTGCACTTTTGTAGATAGTGTTGTTTGACACCAAGCCCTCGAAATATAAAGGATAATAAGGCTTCAAAATTATATAAATAGATTATCTACAACGTTTAAGGTATGTCCAGGATCATGCTTTGAAAATAGAACAAAAGCTCCATTTTTACCTACGCTGAGCATGTCCCCCCTTAATAGAAATAATACTGAAATGTCATATTGATATGCATAGTAACGCACGTATATATTAATAATTTAGTTGCTAGGACCCCAGACCCCTAGTAACCAATAGTGGTGTAGAAATAACTTTTCGTACAGAACAAAACTGAAAATGAATTTAATTCTACTTAAAGTTGGCTAAAAGTATTAAAAGAATGCATTGGCATCGTGTTCTGATATATTCTAAAAGTTTCAAATGTCTATCTAGCTAGTCGGGAAGTTAGTTAAAAATCGATTGCAAGATTTGTACCGTACAAAGAACCACCAGACAAATAAGAATACGAGCTAAGAAAAACGTTGTAAAATAGATTTAAATTTAATATAATTTAAATAAATTTCATAATTATGGGGATAAACAACTCAATCCGTGTCAGCATATTGATCGGTGATATTAAATAACTAAACGCAATTACAAATTCTCTAATATCCATTTCCCGTAGTGTCCAATTATAGCAAACTCAGTAAATAGCTTACTGCAATTATTATAATTTCCACAATACTCATTTTTCCACATAGTCAGCCATATCCAATGACGTAAACTCCATATAGATTAGCTGACTCAATTAGAATAATTGTTTCCAAAATATTTTTTTTAAGATATTATTTTGATTGTAAGAAATACCGGATCATAACTCATTGGACAGGTCACTCGAATATAAGTACCCGGTCTGTTAGTATCTCAGTCTCTGTTTCGCTCTGCACAACATCTCATTCTACCGAGACTCGGACCTCGGAACAGTATCATAAATATTGTAACATAACTACTGTAACATACTCTTGTACCGATTGTTTACGCGATCGGAGTAACCGCCAAATCTAGACGTCTTCCTCCACAACATCATGACGCCCAGGTGAATCCACATAGTAATAATCGATGTGTTTGCTTTGTTTCAGGAATGTCCATCGGGTGTCGTAGATGAAGACAGTTTCAAGCATATTTTCGCTCAGTTCTTTCCTCAAGGAGGTAATATTTAAAAAAAAAATAATATTCTTGTTTGCTACTTAAAATTGTGTCGCTACATTTCAAAATCAGCCAAGTCCACCTTTAGGTATTTTTGACTTTTTTGTGAATTGCTGAAGAACTACTGCTTTCTAACATTTATGCATTATCAAAATGTGGAATTTATTAATTTTAAATACTTTATACTAGAAATAATATAAACTTTCACCATTGTGACTGTGTATTTGAGAAAACAAAAAGCTGTTTTTCTCCTATTTATCTATTATGGACTTGGCTGATTTTGAAATCTAGCGACACAATTGTAGATAACACTTGTGTGTTTTTGATTTATTGAATAATTTATTTACAACGAATCGGCTTGCGTCGATTTATGTCACTAGGACCTAGACAATGTGTTATCAATAAGCCATTATATTGTCACAAACAATGGAGATAACCGCTTTGACTTCAGATCATTAAAGCAGTCAATTCTTGGCTTGGTCTTGTTATCCGTTCAACATGTCCATGTAGCGGAGAAATACAGGATGCAAACCACATCCTCTGGGAATGTCCTAAAATGTATACGGAAAGAGAAGAGCTTCTCAAGACGGTTCAACCAGCTGTTGGGCCCATCGGACCGTCCGACCTGGTCGCCACAAAGGCCAATTTTATTGCATTTAGAAAATTTGTCATTCAAGGAAACATCAATGGAAAGCGTAGTAGAAGACGACGCCGCATTTCGTGGCGTAAGAACCTCCGTGATTGGTACGAGTGCAGCTCCACCGAACTGTTCCGGGTTGCAGACGACAAAGATAAGATCGCCTTGATGGTGGCCGACCTTCACTAGGAGATGGCATAATAAGAAGAAGAATAAGAAAATTTGCGGCGTCATACTGCCAACGTGAAGATCTCTTCATTTAGATTGTTTGGCAATCTTGTATTAGCTTTAATTTGTTACTTACTACAATTTTTAATATTGCCTCTACATGCTTATCTCTCCCATGGGTATCTTAACTTAAAGTCATGTAAATTCAGTCAAAGCACATTTTAGTGCATGGCGACTTTAGTCTTGGGTGAGACCCAGTCATAAAAATAAAAATGATGCTTCACACCAAACGTACGGTTCCGTGATACGCCCGATTAAGACCGGGTGTGGTTTGGTGGGGCCATTAACTTCAATGTCATAAACAAAACTTTCAATAAAGATGAAAAGAGGAGTCCATGCTCATAATGATAATATTATAATTACATACTTTTGTCTTCTTCTTCCTTTTCAGATGCAACCAACTACGCGCACTACGTGTTCAACACCATGAAAGCTAAGCAGGGAGAGAAAATCAAATTTGAGGTGGGCTTTATTTTTTACTAACTTGTATGAAAGTAGGATGAATTTGAACCCAGAAAATCACGTGTTTACTAACAAACCGCTTATCGGCTCCCGACGAATATGGAGAAAAATCGTTGAGGTGAAGATGTGGAAAGTGTTGGTGATGGTACAGATCACCACCATCTTTAGATTAATAAAGCCTGATCATAACTTTTTGCACAAGCAACGAGTGGTCCACTTCCATACTGTTTATTAATAATGACAGGTCATCCATAGAGAACGGGAGAGGCGGACAGGTAGGACCATTCGTGAAATGTATCGGCTTTCCTCTTCAGTCGGCAATGTACAGATACAGGTACTGATGAATCGGTGCATCCAATGATTATATTTTGACGCCACATGTCCAAAAGATAAGAGAGCGCAGACGACACAAAAGCACACCGACAATCCGAATAATTATGACAATTAGACCATGCGTAATCGATAACCAATTGTGTTGTGCGCAATAAATCGTAGGTGTGCACGTGTGGAGTGTGCAGGTATGGGGAACGTACCCGGAAAAGTGTCCGCGGTTGAAACGATGAATGCTAGCTGCTATAAGCAGTAGGCAGGAAATACGGAAGTCGTTGGCACCTGCTGTATTTTGTTAAACCCGCTTCCTAAAAAATCATTAATAAATGTTTATGGATATTATTTCGAAACGAACCGTTCCCCCAAAACCATTTTTCTGTATGCGCGCTTGATGTAGATATGTATTTAGCAGTGGTGAAGGGTGGAGGTTGGCTGTTAATATCCGACATAAATAGTGCACACTAAACAAATGAGGAACTGACTACAATTAATAATTATGAAAAGAGTGTTTGTTAGTTTTTCCAATTTGTAATTTTATTAAATCCTGTTTAATTCGAGCCACAGTAGACACGTAATGGCAGAAAAAAATTGTTTATCTATAAAATATCTAAAATTATGCTATTAAATCATTTACTTATATAATTTTAGATATTTTATAGATATAACAACATTTTTTATCGATTATGGTGTGGCTTAGGCAGGGTTTAATGAATTTAACAAAACTATCCATCACCATCTGTAATAGTATGCATTCTTAATTAGACGAATACAAAATATGTGTCGCTAGATTTCAAAATCAGCCAAGTCCATGGTAAATACTTACCGTTTATCTTTAAAATGTATACAAATTATTCATTACGACTTCGCAAAATCGATGATCGACAAAAATTCCATTCTGTTCAAATGCTTTTCTGCCAAAGTACGTTCGTATAAATTACAATACAATATAATTTATGTAATCGTAAGTATTTCAAATATGCTTAGCAGAGGACTGCGTTGGCACCGCTGACGTGGAGAGGACAGTGAGGGTTGCTACTAGGGCCGTCAAAAATGAATCGAATCATTAGTTAGGTACTTTTTCCACAATTGGAATATTTAAATGCTTTTTGACGACCGTGTGCCATACTAAACTTACAATTTCTCTTCATGAAAATATTTCCAATATTTTAGCTGTTATGTTCAGTGATAAATGTTAAGGCTATACCGCAGTTGAGGCATGGTCTAAAAAGATCGTGGCTAGGCGATGCGCGGATTGCGGGTCACGGGTGGAAATGACGCATGCCGAACGAAATATAATTTGTCATATAAATCCAGCATGCGTCCATGGTTCTGTTTATTGTTCTATTAGTAACAATTATAATATATTCATTGACATGTTTTCTTTTCAAAGTAAATAGGTGTTGGGTCACTAGTGTGGTGTTCGATGTGTAGGTAGAGGATGATGATAATGAAGTCTTCGATGTAGCAGGGTGAGATTTATTAGCAGCGTATCGGTACAATAGTATATTATATAATGATAGTTACGAGCTAAGTACTTGAATTCGAGTGACATCTAGATAAATTATTTATTTATACAATAAAAAGTAACACATTAACATAAAATTCTGGTACATAATCATATTAAACTAATTATAGAATCGGTTTTAAATTAAGTAGCGAAATGAAATATTATTTGTTATTACAGTTGTAAGAAAATATGATTATTCGGCTAATACACCGTAATGGTATAATGTGCTGTGATATTATGAAGTAATAATACACCGTCTCTAATTTCGCCAATCGACTTGCTAGTCTAGCTAAGTTGTTTACTGGAAATGGATTCGCTGGGAATATATTACTGCAGAGTAATTTGATATAATAGATATTTGATCGCTTATTATTCTGCAGCTACATAGGTAACGTTTTTAGTCTTAAGTGTTCAGAAACGGAAATCCTTACCAACTGTCCCGAATCTTCTCCTGGTCCAGTTGAAAGTGTACGTCGATAATAAGACTTGGCGGATGTTATAAGCCATCCATGGACCGAAATCGTATGCGGTTTCGAACCGTGTGCTATACTAAACTTATCTTTTCTAGTCGTGGAAATATATTTCCACAAAGTATATTATAAGCATCTGATCGTATCTGTTTATACCATACACTAACACTTACAAATTTAGTGAAAATATATTTTCATGAACAAAAATCATTAGTTTAGTATGGCACACGGATCTAAACCGCATACGGTTGCAGTCCATGGATGGTCTCTAATCTTCAGTGTTGTTTATTCTCCAAATAATCTCAAAGTATTGGAATATGGTATAAATAAAAGGGTAATAACTTAGGAGAGTTTTATCCACAGTGAAACAACTCGGAGAGAAGTTGAATGATATTAGAATCACTTACAATGTTATACATATGAATAAATAAATAAGTAATGTTTGTAACGCTTAGTTGGTGTACAAGGATTTATATTATTATTATATGTGTAGTAACATATTGTTCGATAACAAGAAATCGGCGATGACAGAAAGTCTAAGGGTCATTTGATTCGTTCCCCAGTATGCGTATACTAACGCTAAATCATTCACATCCTTTGTAGAACGAGATTTGTATCGCGGTGACAGGATGGGTCTGAGTGACCCCGGTCAGCAAAAAATAGACGCCATAGCTTTCTTAATTTGTACATAGATGTCACCATGAAATAGGGCGTATTTAATTTAATTAATTATTTTAATACCGCCGAATCATTATTACGTTATTACATAATTTAAAATCATGGCTTTATTTATTTGTATAATAATATTAGATATATCTATAAAATTGCGAAGGATTTACATCAGTGGTTCCCAACCTTGTTTGTGCCATGCCCCACTTCAACGTTTCCCCCCTATTGTAGTTTTTAACAGTAATTTTCTTGCTAAATTTGTCATAATTGGGTATTTTGTTTCTGTCTCGATATAAAGCCGCGCCATTTACTTTAAAAAGAAAACATGTCAATGAATATAATATTATTATTGTTACTAATAGAACATACGTTAAAGTGCCCACCACCACCCGTCATATATGCACAACCGTGGATATGCACGGCCGCTTTCTATGACGCTTTAAACGTGTCTGAAAGAAGTGATTTTAAGTGCTCATTCCGTCCCGAGACGGAGCCGCACGAGACTGATGCTGCAACCATGCACCGTAGTGCTTAAAGAAGAAAGTTAAGAAAGAAAATGTTTGTTTTTGGACTGGCTCTGCTGTCCGCTGACGTTAAGCGCTTTGTGTACCCGCATACTGAGTGTCACGAATTGAAATGGATGAGTCTACAGAAGAGTCGGGACTATCCCGCTCCCCATACGACGCTGCAAATTTCTCAAATGCCACAAAGTTGGCCTCATTAAACAGAACATTAAATGGACGCATGTTGGATTTATATGACAAATTATATTTCGGTCGGCATGCGTCATTTGAACCCGCGATTCGCACTCCGCGCATCGCCTAGTCACGATCTTTTTAGACCATGCCTCAGCTGAGGCCGCCCCTGACAGCCCTGGTTGCGACACTTCGGAACATCGCGGAAAATATATAGGAACATCGTAAACTCGGTATATATTATGACAATTTCGAGACAAGTGTGTCTACTTGGAAACGACGTTTGGCGCTCTGAATACTATCATTTCAGTTTTATGTCATAATTTTACGACTTCTGTCATAAATGTTGTGTAGCCAATTTAGATGTGTACTATTCCTAAGAAATAATTTGTCTTCGGTGTACACATTCCAGTGGCGTGGGGTGAAGTGGTTGTGAAGATCCGACGTAAATTATTATCAGTGACGTCTCTAGGCAAAGTGCCGCCCTTGGGCTGACTCAGAATGTCGCCCCTTTCCATTTTACCATGTTTTTATTAGCTCGTATTCTTGTGTGTCCAGTATAAATTGTTTCTTGTTTGTCCAAGATTTGTATTGGACGATTGAAGATTTTTAACTAACTTCCCGACTAGCTAGACATTTGAAACTTTTATCATATATCATAACACGACGACAATACATTTTTTTAATACTTTTAGCCATTTTTAAGCAGAATTGAATTCATTTTCAGTTAATTCTGTTTTGTATGGAAAGTTATTATTGTTAGTTGCTAAGAAAGTACTAGCAACAAAATTATTAATATATACGTGCGTTACTATGGAAATCCATATGAAATGTCAAAATGACATTTCTGGATTCTATATTTATTCAGTACGTCCGAAACGGAATTCGGACGTCTGAATAGTATCTTCGAGAGTGACCTACCACTATGTCTTAAGCGTAGGGTGTTCAACCAATGTGTGCTACCCGTGCTCACGTATGGCTGCGAGACGTGGACCCTCAACACAAGAGATGTTCAAAGGCTAAGAGTCACACAGCGAGGCATGGAGAGGTGTATGTTGGGCATCACGCGAAAGGACCGTAAGAGAAATGAATGGGTTAGGAAGCAGACAGGAGTACGCGATGTAATAGACGTTGCCAAACAGCTGAAATGGAGATGGGCGGGGCACATTGCTCGCCGAAAGGACGGCCGCTGGACAAATGCCGTCATCCAGTGGTACCCAAGGGGCACAAAACGGCCACAGGGTCGCCCTAAAAGCCGCTGGATTGACGAACTGGTAAAGTTCGGCGGAAATACGTGGCAGCGAACGACACATGACCGAGAGAGTTGGAAGAATCTTTGGGAGACCTTCATCCAGCAGTAGATTGACCCCGGCTGATGATGATGATGATGATTTCTATCAGTACAATAAAAAGTTTTTATTAATACATAGAATTGGCAAGTTTATATGATTCAACAGAAAATTTTAAAACGTGGTATATAAAAAGGTTTTTTTATCTTGTAATTATTTTGTCTCAACTTATATACAAAATTGTTGGGTGCATAACAGTAGGGAAGGGTCGAGGTAGGCTGTGAAGATCCGACATAAAAAAGTGCACATTAATCTATGTTAGTCATACGTATTTGTTTTTATTGAACTAAGACTACAATTTACAGATGATGTTGGTTAGTTTTTAAAAAATCAATATAACCCTGGCTAAATCAAACCATAATAGTTTTGGTATACTTTGGGCGATACGACAAAATTTTGCACACTTTTTCATTCATACTTATTTGTTTTCGTTAGATTAAAAATACAAAATATACACATATTGTTAGTTCATTTTTTTTAAATCATTAAGCTCTGCCTAATCAAACTATAATAGATAAAAATATATATCTATTAAATATTCAGAGTTATGTATGATGTAATTGTATAATTTTAGAAATTTTATAGATAGACGAGTGTTTTTTGACTATTATTTATAACGGCGTGGTTTCGCAGGGTTTCATTGAATTTTAAAAACTAACCAACACCATCAGCTATAAATTGTAGTCTTATTCCAATGAAAATATATGCGTATGACTGACAAAGCTTAGTGTGCACTATGTATGGAGGATCTTAACAGCCTACCTCCATTATCAGTGGCAAATGGTGGAGGTAGGCTGTTAAGATGTGACATAAATAGTGCACACTGAGCTTTTATCAGTCATTCTTATTTGTTTTCATTGAACTAAGAATATAAATAATTGCAAATGGTATTGGTTAGTTTTCAAAAATCAATTAAGCCTTGCCTATGGTCGGGAGAAACTGTAAATGAACGTAGTTATGCAGAATATAGCCAGTCCACAATAATGTCGAGCTGAGATAATGGCACTTTAGCAACAACATGATATTAAAAATGTGTGTAAAATATAAAATTGTAAATAGTATTTTATTTCGAGAATATTTTTTGGGGCTTGGCTATTTTCAGTAGAACGTAGAGAAAACCTTCTCGCATCTGATACAGTATTTATTTTATTTAGTTATTTATTTATAAAAAGAGTATTACGGCATTACAGCTATTGGCCAATGCGCCATAATACATAATAAATACAAATGTATAAAAATATCTTAATTACAAATAACAATAAAAAGACAGCATGTGTAAATATTAATGAAATATGATAATTTATACAATTATAAATTTAACCTATTTAATACGTCCACAAACATTATATAGTTAATAAAAAACAAATCAACCTTTATGGTGCCATCAAATAAGCTAATTGCACGATACAAAGCATTATGAAACATAACATCAGTCCTGCGACGAGGTATCTTGAAGACCGTGGAGCTACGAGTGATATTGGTGGGAACATGAAAATTAATATTTGCCAGTATATACGGATTGTAAATGAACCCACGAAGATGTAAAAAGAAATGCTTTAAAAGAACAATCACTCTTTGGGTAGACAGGGATTGCATTGATAGCATACCCAGAAGAAAACGAGTCGGGAAATTCATTTTATTGTCATTATCATAAGGAAAGAGCCCGTATGTTCTTAAGTAGGGAAATCTAAGAAATGATCTATATCATATCGCATTTATTTATTTTTTGTGGACTGGCTACTTTCTGCATAACTATGTCCAAATAAGAAAATCTGTCAATACCTATTAGTATGACCGTTTCAATAAATTATAACCTTTTGTGTATAATTTTTAGATGATGTTGGGCTATTTAACATTCTGACATTATAGAATGTACTCTAAGGCCTTCCGCTCATGAGAATACTAAAAAAAAGACGAGACTGAAACTAAAATTCCAGCCAATATCTAGATAATGTATTTCAATAGCGGCTCGCTCACGGCAAGACTGGAATCTCGAAGTTTCAAAACGTTCTACTAAACTGGAGAAACGCAACATGCTAGTCTCCCTGTCTCTGAGTTCTTAGTCCCCCATAAAATAGTAGTGCTAATATCAGTAACGATGACAAATCATATTTTATTTCCTAAATTTGTAGCACTGAACTAAATTGAACAATCAATAACAAGTCAAGACGTCAAAAGTTAAAGATGAGGGAACCGATTTGAAATTTAAAATTTGTGGCAGAAGTTGAGAAATATCGCTGCCTGTATAATTACAAGCTGCCATAATATTCCCGCAAATATATTACGGGAGAAGCTTCGGAAAGACAATGAGTTTGACAGTTTGAGGTTATGAGATTATTAAGTTTCAGTATCGCCGTGTGTGAAGCATTAGTCATTGGCTAGTTCATGAGTTACATTAGCAACCAGTTTGTCAGATTTTAGTTTCTCCATGAGCGAAAGGCCTAAATCTGTTAAAAACATTAATTAAATTAGGTTTAGGACAAGATTGATTTTATAGAACACGTCAAACTTTAAAATGAGAATAATTCCATAACATGTTTTTGAGACCACACTCTACTCCACGAATCATATTTCTTATATAAAAAAAATCACAATATTCTTTTCGTAATTCTATTTTTAAAATTGCTTTAAAAACAATGGAAGTTTGGGGTGTAAATGCAATGTCTAATATTTTTGTCTAGTCATTATTATAGTCAAGCAGTCATGTTTCAACGGAAATCCTTACCATCTGGCCCCGATCCTTCGCGTGGTCCAGTGGAAAGTGTTTGTCAGTAATAAGTCTCAATGGATATTAATCTTCAGTATTTTTTATTCGTCATGTTCTCAAAGTACAGTTATATGTTGTAAATGAAAGGGAAAGAACTCAAGTTCGATCCGTAGTGAAACCGTGTCCGAAAACTTGTTCGTATGCAGTTCGCCGTATCACAATTTACCGTGAAAATATGTTGTATCGGAAATATATGGCCGTATATTAAAGACCGTCCAATCTCTTTTGGTCGTATAGTACTGACATAAAATTCATGTCTAAGTAAAATACGGTTCTTATCGGCTTAAACTAAACAAACAAATTTTGAAAATAGCCAAAACACTGGATTATTTTTTGTTGGGTTAGGTTTTCATTCTTGAATTACCAAAATCAGCTATGAAAATTGAATTCATGTTCGTATTGAATCTAATAAAATTGGAGACCGTATGTATAGTATGCGGCAGTGGCGAAGGGTGGAGGTAGGCTGTTAAGATCCGCCATAAATAGTGCACACTAAACTTTGTCAGTCATACGTATTTGTTTTCATTGTAATAATACTACAACTTACAGTCTGATGGTGTTGTAAGTTTTTAAAATTCAATTAAACCCTGCGAAAACTAAGCCATAATAGATAATAGTCAAAAAATACTCGTCTATCTATAAAATATGTAAAATTATGCAATTAAATCATACATAATTTTAAATATTTTATAGATAGAATAATATGTTTTATTTATTATAGTTTGGTTGAGACAGGGCTTAATGAATTTAAAAAAATTAACAAACAATACATAATATGTGTAATATTTTTCTTAATCCAACGAAAACAAATAAGACAAGTATGAATGACAAAGTGTGCAGAATTTTGTCGTATCGGCCAAAGTATACTAAAACTATTAACCGGTTAAGTGCCCAAAGCGTCTTTGGACGCCCTAATTACACCAATTCCTATGTTAATTACTATCAATTAACTAATTGCGGCATAGAAAGGATTAATGAGGTGGTTTAGGCAGGGTTTAATTGATTTTTAAAAACTAATCAACACCATCTGTAAATTTTATTGTAGTCTTGGTTTAATAAAAACAAATGCGTATGACTAATAAAGTTTAATATGCACTATTTATGGCGGATCTTAACTGCCTACCTCCACCCTTCGCTATTGGTATACGGTCACCTATTTCCGATAAGAAAGCTCACGGCGAACTGTGCTACAGTGAAATGTTTTACTTATAATTTACATGTAACCCAGTGAAGCTACTCGGAGAGTAGAGCTAAGTTTGAATAAGTTGAATGATATTAGAATCATTTACAATTGTATACATATGAAATAGTAAGTAAGTTATATTAGTGATACACAGCTAGATAGGGTGGATAAATTGGGGTTGATCAATAATGTACGCTAAATATGAAAGCAGCTGAAATGGTGGACTGCTTTGAGAGAAAGATCCTGAGGCGGATATACGGACCCATGAATGATGGTGGGGAGTGGAGAATTAGGTACAACACGGAACTATACCGCTTATGCCAAGATTCAAAACTCTCCACCTTCATAAAACTCCAGAGGCTAAACTGGGCAGGCCATGTCCAGCGCATGCCTGAGTCGCGGATACCGAATAGATCCTCGAAGGAAACCCAGGGGGGAAAAGGTCAGTGGGAAAGCCACGCATACGATGGGGTGATAACATTTCAAAAGATGCCAACCAGCTGCTAAAAATCAGGAACTAGGAAAGACGTGCGGAGGACTGTTCCGGCTGGAGGACGGCGGTGGAGGAGGCCAGGGCTCGACTTAAGGCTTGAGCTGTAGCGCCATCGAAGAAGAAGAAGATCAATAATGTACCTAATATCGTGCTCGCGGCAATTATTGGAAAAATAAGTAATTAAATAAAAAATAAAACAGGTGGTACAGTAAAACATCCTTCAAAATAACCATTCTTTGCCACTGATGGACGAAGACATGGTTTAAATAATGATGACGTGATTACGTATAGAGGGGTTAATCAAATAATGGGTTATATTTCAAAAGGGGAAATCTCGTACGACATATTACATAGGGGGACACCGGACAGAGACTAATGACAATGGAATCGATTTTTCCTTTTTGTATAGAGCCTGTAGCAGATACATTATTAATGATATGATATCAGTGGCACGCATATTGTATAACGAAATGGGGTGGCATATATTTACTGCATTCGTTAGCCACGTGTCAGTTGAAGTACGGCATTAAGCACGTGCTAAATCTAGTCACGTCGATAGGCATCCTTCTGTTCGCTATCAATCAGAAGTAACACTCAGTTGCAATGCAGCGAGACTATTTAATTCTATCATATCACTTATCCAAATAGAACTAAACGTGATAAATATATCATATTATTTCAGGCTACTGTTTGCAAACACAGCTCGTTCCCAAAAATATAATTTGCGGCAAAATGCAATAAACCGTTTTACATGCTAATAAAAGACTAATTTATTTGATTTCTTAGTTCGTTATTTGTAGTGTAGTACATTTGAAATATAAAACAAAAAGAAACTCATTCAATTAAATATTAATAAAGAATCTATTTACATTTTAATGTTAGTATCAAGCCAGGTTTGAAAGCAATAGTTGGACATAGCTGTTTCTACAACTTAAGGGGGGACATGCTCAGCGTACGTCAAAATGGAGCTTTTATGCAATTTCCAAAGCATGATCCTGGACATTCCTTAAACGTTGTAGATAATATATTTACATCATTTTGAAGCCTATTATCCTTTATATTTATTTTAAACATTTGATGACTGCATAAAGTATTTTTATTACATAAAATAGTATTCTTTTAAACCTCTCGCTCTAATGTTTTAGAATATAGTCATATGTCAGTACATAAATGTGCAGTGGTGTTAAGATTTTTTATATTTATTAATTTTTAAAAGCATTTATAAAATCATTACCTAGTAAAATTTATATCGACATTATTATAGTGAAATATTAACAAAAAAAAAATATATTGATAATCTCTGTGATCCCAAATTTGACAAGAATTAGGCATTTTATTATTCAAAAAATGGGCAAGATTTACACATTTAAAGATAATTTTAAAGATACTGATTATAAGCGATGTCGTTGACCATTCAACTGTGATAAATATTCTACGAATAATGTTTGATTATAAAATAAATATTCTATGAATTAATTATTGACCTAAGAATAATGTTAGTATTTTTTTAAATACGCCATTTCTATTGGCATTTCCCAGTGGCTAAGCTACAACATACGGCCGTAGCCATAAATTGACAAACGATAAATGAAGTAGTGAGTAAGATCATGGTAACGCGCGTGTTTGAACATGTACCGTTTAAAAAAAAATCGGTTAGGTTAGGTCTCTTTCTGAAAACGGGACATTTCGGCGTCTTGAACCTGTGCCTGGGGACGATGGGATAGACTACCTAAAAACGGAACGTATGGTCACATTAAGTATACCTGTAATCACTCACAGCACAGTTTGGCAGACAATAATCTCTGACCTATCTCTTTTCAGCAGACAGTATTGGTCACTATATCCCCTACACATATTATGTACAAGCACTTCACTGTGAAGTAATGGATCCATTATTAGAGTGGTCTTTTGACAATATATGATTAATGGACCGACGATGGAATTTTGTTTGTCAAAAAGTACGTAAGCGCTTTTCGACTCTTTTGTGGATTAGGCTATCATTACATCGAGACGTATTGTTGTATGGTTTACTAATAATTCAAACGCTGAGGATTAACGGCAGTGATGACCAAACAGGGCTTCTCGAAACCCTGTGTTCCCCAAAAAATATCTTAAGATTTGTGTTGACGAGTGTGCTCTGACTGAGTTTAAAAAAACTTTGGAACACTATTCTGATATTCTGAGGGGTCTAAGTTCCTAACTATACCATTTTTGTCACACAAATACATTGTAATATGGGCTGGTTCACCGCCATCTTTAGATTAACAAAGCCTGAGCATAATTTTTTGCATAATCAACGAGTGGTCCACTTTTCAGCTGTCAAAATCAGATCCCAGATTGCTTGACAACATATCGATTCGCCTTTTCTCGTTTCAAATTGAATTATAAAAAAATCTCAAATCAAATATATTATATACGATCAGTGTTATTAGTAGATAACATACATTCCTGTTATTCGTCAGTTGTCAAATTCAGACTAGTCCTTCACACAAAAACCAGTGGTAATATCGATTTCCAAAAAATATGTAGCATTGATCTATGCATTACATTTGTAGAAGGTGTATTAATGCTAGTGTATTATTTATCATGTAACTTATCTATTCAAATCAAACCATTCCCTGTGTGAACACGACAGACGCGTCAGTATGAGCACTCTTTAGAACAATGGCAGGCAATGACAGTTCACACATAGACAACAAAGGGAGGGGCGGAAAAAGTAGGACCAGTCGTAGTGAATGTATCGGTTTTCTACTTAAGTCGGCTGGGTCTATGTGCCCCTACAAACCCATCTATATAGAACGTTTCAATATTGTCCATGTTTAAATATTTTATTCTTACTTTGTTTATTTTATCTTTAGAATTATGTAAACTTGTCATAATATTATAGACATTATACTGATGTTCTTCGGTAACTTTGTAAACATAAAAATGTAAGTTTTCATAATATGTATGGTTTTATTCTTTTTGAAGTTATACTTCTTTTGGGGCGTTTGGTAGATAGTGAAATTGAGAGCTACGCGCGCACACCGTTACGAAAATGCGCAACAGTATGAAGTTAGCTGCGAATCAGTCGGCTGTATACAAACCCAAGTTTGATAGTAAAATTGTTCCGTTAGTAGAAGGCAACGAATTTATTATTGTAGGCCATTTGCAATTCCTCACGTAAACAAACGATTAAACGTCAGAGTGACAGTTGTTACTTAAAAAATAAAAACAACGAGAAATAATTATATAATTTAGTAATATAAGTTAAAGTGTAATCCAATAAGCGGCCCTTTTTCTTAAGCGTGTAATTCAACAAGATAATTAAGAGGTAGTCGGAGAATCTAGGTTATCACAAGTTTTGTTTTTGTTTTGCTACGCCAAAGAAGTATAACTTCTAACGCGCGTACATAAGTACACACACCGATTTTTGTTTTTATATATCTCAGTTTCACATTTTTAGCACTTAGACCCTATATACTTTCAACCCTTCAATTGTTGTGTGTGTTCGTAAACAACGGTTGAGGATCGATGCTCTAATCGTGTTGCCATGGAGCACAGTGTTTAAAGCAGTCACGCGAAAGACTGATAATATAATATTAAAACGTTTAATAAAACAAATATTGATTATTTTACACGCAGCCAGTAGCTCTGCATAATTCGATTAAAGACCTATAAATATCCCTATAGTTTGTTCCCAGAATAGCACGACAAGGCGGCGCTAGCATTAATTATTGACAGAACGATGATTAGTGTACAGTATTTGACGTAACACGGTCTGTTTACACATGTCAGTGCAGTACCAGTGCTGGTCTAAAATGGTCCTCGAAACGAACACCACAGCGAGGCTATTCTAACACGTCACTTAACACCCAAAAAGAGCTACGTCAGATAAATATATCACATTTTTCACTTTATGCATTCAGACTGTTAATTATTACAATAAGTTAACTGTCTAAAAAACTGATACAAGAGGATAAAGCAATCTATGTAATAAAATAATTGTTAGGTGGACAAAATAAAGCTAAATATTTTAGTCTCCTGTTCATATTTACTTAACTGGACGACCTGCCAAGCCGGTCTACTCCCCTGTGAACTCCCCTTAAGGGGACCATGTCTATGAAATTACACTTGTTTAATTTTATATGGATACATAATTCAATGTGTTAACAAATTGACTGCTGACTAGATAATTACTTTTTCATTGCCACATTTAAATAGCATGCAAATAGCAATTATATCGAATGGCCACCTTAATCGTTACGCGCCGGGCGCGTCTTTAGCGTCCAATATATAAATAGACCCACGGTGGCCGCGCGGCTTAAGCGTTGGACTATCACGCCGTGGGTCCCAGGTTCGAATCCTGGGTCTGGCAATTACACATATTGTTTTTCAATCTGTGTGTGAGTCAGGGTATGGACCTAATTAGGTTGAGCAAGTGGCTGACATACATTTCTCGTAAAAAAAACAAAATCTGTTAATACAAAAACCTCTTCTCTGTGGAGGCCCATATGATCGTATTAGAATCAGACATGGTCGGAATAAATATATTAATAAACAAAAAAATGTTTTTAACGGTCGTTTATTGTTTCATTTCTATTTTAATATTACATAATAGTATGGCCTTATTATTTTGGTAGTTTAATGTCAAACAATATGCAAAGAACGATTATTTAATTGATAGATTTTGAGATAGAGCCATATTATACGCCAGCACGAACATACGCGAATTTGACAGACCTGTCTACCAATCTAAATTTTTGCCGTATTACGAATTCACCAATTATTGTAGATAACTGCCGATAGCCGTCGATAACCGCCTTGTGTATGAAATGCTTTCCGTGTTAATTTGGACCAATGAAAATAACGGAAACGTGCTAAAGTTCTAACTTTTAAGAATAGCTGCGCAGGCCTGTACGACGTGTACCGACACCGACACACCATATCTATTTCCTGCAGGGCTATTCTAACATATCAATTATTATTGAAGGTGATAATGACGTGATCAGAGAATACACAATTAAATTAAGTGGGACTGGCTTACCTGGGTGGGGCATGCTACGAATCTCGAGCTTGGAAAATTATGGAATTAACTTAAACACGTCTTAAAGAATTGTTATCTTTATCTTTATATCATAATGTACATTAAAGTTTATCACGTAAACAAAACGTGCATTCAATGTTTGAGGACGGATAGGACGTTTTGTGTTCTTTGGGACGTGTCATAAAATATCCAATAACAATAGCCCGACTTCATAACCTTCGTCCAGGGCAACTAGTTTTCTTATATCTATCTTATTAGGCTGACATAATAATATTACTGGGTTATTTTTTGTGTACATGTACGTATCTTCAGGGCTTTTCTAACATATCACTTAACTCCAAAATCAATTAAATACGTGATACATATGTATTCAGGTAGTTAATTAATTAACCCGGGGAACTTAACTGCCATGCGTGATATAATTATGTCAAATGTCGTTGAGTAACACAGTTAACACGTCTTATTTGATTCTTATCGGATGCATTTAGAATCAAGTAAGACGACGTGTTAACTGTACTAACAATTATTATAGATAACAGTGGCGGAGGGTTGAGGTAGACCGTTAAGATTCGATATAAATAGTGCACACTAAACTTTGCCAGTCAAACGTATTTGTTTTCATTGAACTATGTAAAAAATTCAATTAAACCCTACCTAATCCAAGCCATAATAAATAATAGTCGAAAAATATTCGTATATTTTCGTATAATCGATATAATATAAGCGATCAGTGCATCAAAATTACTAATAAGTTTACTCAATTTTTCTTTCACATTTTCCACGTGTATTAGTTGGTGATTTTTGATTTTCAATTCGGTTACGACTGTACATATCAACCGAATTCACTCTACCGGCAAAATTACCGTACTGCAAATTACAGTTTTACTTTTAAAAAAACATATTGATACTCTATCACTGAGAAGTGTAAATAGATTTTACAAGTGCCAGAATGTCTTAAGCCAAAATACATTACGAAATTACGCCAGAGGTGTTGACGTCATTGCCACTGAAATAAGCAATCTATCATGTAATACGGACTGACAGGGTTTTTGGTGCATTGGATATTAGATTAATAAAGCGAATCCAAAATTACACGGAAACTCGATCCAATTACAATTGATACACAATGATATTAATGGATTTTAACTACAGACGTAATTGACTGATTATTTACCATCAGTCATGATCTCCTTCCGGCCACTAATTGTCAAGTCTCCACACTTTTTCAGGAATTTACTCTGAAGCATGGCCCCCACATCTTCAAGCGGGCGCCTAAACCACCAGGATCTTTGACATGCTCCCCTACCTATCGCTAAAGTTAACCCCTTTCACTACCAAGCAAATTTTACTAAGTGGATATTTTATAGATAGGTAAATGAAGATTTTTTTTACTATTATTTACTATGGCTTGGATTCTTCTTCTTCTTCTTCTCGACCATGTTCGATCCTAATAGGATCATAATATGGGCCTCCTCAGAGTAGAGGTTTGTATTAAGGGCGGACGTGCTCAGCGTGGGTCAAAATGGAGGTTTTTTTCTATTTTCAAAGCATGATCCTGGACATAATCTATTTATATAATTTTGAAGCCTTATTATCCTTTATAATATATAAGTATTTTAAACATTTTGATGACTGCATAAAGTATTTTTATTACATAAAATAGTATTCTTTTAAACCTCTCGCTCTAATGTTATAGAACATAGTCATATTTCAGTACATAACTGTGCAGTGGTGTTAAAATTTTTTACATTTATTAATTTTTAAACGCATTTATAAAACAATCGGTATAATTTATATAGACATTATCATAGTGAAATATTTACGATAAAAAGTTATATTGATAATCTTTGTGATCCCAAATTTGATAAGAATTAGGCATTTTATTATTCAAAAATGGGCAAGATTAACACATTTGAAGATAATTCTGAAGATACTCATTATAAGCTATGTCTTTGACCATTCAAGTGTGATAAACATCCTACGAATAATGATTGCTTTATAATAATTATTGACCTAAGAATGAGGTAGTGTTTTTTTGAAATACGCCATTTCTTTTGGCATTCCCCAGTGATTAAGCTATAACATATGGCCGTAGCCATAAATTGTCAAACTATAATTGAAGTAGGGAGTGAAATGATGTTAACGTGCGTGTTTTAACATGTACCGTTTAAAAAAAAATCGGTTAGGTACATGTTCAAACACGCGCGTTAACATCTACAGTCCAACGCTTAAGCCGCGGGGCCACCGTGGGCTTGGATTAGGCAGTGTTTAATTGAATTTAAATAACTAAAAAACACTATGTATACAGATTGTAGTCTTTAGTGTGCACTGTTTATATCGGGTCTTAACAGCCTACCTTTAGCGTGACTTAGGTATTTTTTAAATAATGAAGGAATTTTAAAGTTAGTTAAATATGGCTTTATTCTCAATTTTAACACAACGACGCTTAGAACAATACTCTTTTAATGTATTAATATTATATTTTGTTAAAGAGGCCATTAAATGTTAATTTATAAGATGAGAAAAGACAAGGTATCATATTGACATAATACCCGTACGTTTGTCCTACAAAATCAACATACTATCTAGGTTAAGCTCGCACAGATACTCATCCAAATTCTTCATTTTCATCGTTCACACAAGACTCTGACCCTTAACGGCCACATGCCCAACGTAGGTCAAAATGGAGATTTTGCCGTTTAAAAAAACGATTTTTTTTTTCGGTTAGGTACATGTTCAAACACGCGTGTTAACATGATCTTACTCTCTACTTCATTTATAGTTTGTCAATTTATGGCTACGGCCGTATGTTGTAACTTAACCACTGGGAAATGCCAATAGAAATGGCGTATTTCAAAAAAATTCTACTTTATTCTTAGGTCAATAATTAATATAAAACAATCATTATTCGTAGGATGTTTATCACATTTGAATGTTCAAAGACATAGCGTATAATCAGTATCTTTTAAGATTGATTTGAGATTATAATATAACATAATTTGTATCGTAAATATTTCACTATATAATGTTAACATTAATTTTACTAATGGTTTTGTAAATGCGTTTAAAAATTAATAAATCCAAAAAATCAAGAGAACGTTCTACAGAATTGGCCTTGAGAATTGAAAATATGATTTTTGAACATGTGGTCCATAATATCTGGTCTACTAGTTAATATAAAAAGGTCGTGTCAAAGTTGTTTGTGTTAATAAATTTGCTCTGTGACTGATCCGACTCATATTTCACATTTATTTCATCAGGGCTGTCGAAGACATAAATCATAATATATATTTATAATTTTAAATTTTTATTTATAATATATATTATTTAAGTTTTGTGCACCTAATGCCGGGTCCACACTGGCAACAAGTTAATTTACTGGCAACCTCGTTAGATTTTACGATAATTATTGTAAAATTTCTTAAGCAATTATGGTAAGTATCGTAAAATTTAATGAGGTTGCCAGCAACTTGTTGCCAGTGTGGAAATGGCTTAATATCCACTGTGGTTTACGTAGTGGCATGGACCTGGGGTTAGCTAATTCAGGAAGTCAACACCCATGATAGAATTTTTTCCAGTTTTGGTTGCATTATATTCCAAAACTCTTCTGTAAAAATCGTTTCCGAGTTTATAAATGGAAATTTCTCGGTGTACATAGTAAACAAACCTACGAATAAAAAAAGACAAAAAGGAACATACTGATTCATCGCAGTAAAATCTGGTAATCAAATTCGCCATTTTGAAAAGCGACGATTTTGCGTAAACAAATATCACGTGGTCTGTACGTGTGCGGCAAACTTCGAATGTGTTTGTAATTTTGTGCAAAGTGCGAATGTAATGTTTTCAAATAATTGATATGGATTAATTATACCATCGTATTATTTTCTCGAAATCATAAACATACTATAATAGTATTTGAGTATCAACCTATGTTCAATTTGAATTGGGTTATAATAATAATATACCCGTATATATATCAATAGTATGTTTGCTACAAAATCCACCCAAGTTATCAGTACGTACTTGCACAGGTTTGATTAAAAACCATGATGAAATTAACATTTAAAAAATATGAATGCTTAATATTATTTTGACAGCCCTGTTTTCTGATCGGCTTCATCTCGCAGGTGTTCATAAAATAATAATAATTCTCCGCGCGGCAGAAATTATCAGTAATAATAATAATATTTCTTGAAATAAAATCTCCGATGATTAGTGATTTTTGCGAAAAGATCGATTTAAATTGACGTAGTTACGACGCCGAGGTCCTTTTTATACTGAATTATATTTGAACGGCGGGCTCTTCAGCGGGCCCTTAACACCACTGCACATGGATGTACTGAAATATGACTATATTCTAAAACATTCGATCGACTGGTTTAAAAGAATACTATTTTATGTAATAAAAATACTTTATGAAGTCATCAAATGTTTAAAACAAATATAAAGGATAATAAAGGCTTAAAAAATTTATAAACAGATTATCTACAACGTTTAACGAATGTCCAGGGTTACGCTCTGAAAATACCATCAAATCTCCATTTTGACCTACGTTGGGCATGTGGGCCCTTAAGACATAATCACCTAATTATCACCAAACATGAATTAACCTTGCGTCAATTTTTCGTCTATTTAACCTTTTCGTAACTGTGGTGGGGCAATTTTCAACTCGGGAACAATGGGCCATAAATGACAAGAAAACTCCGCGTGCGCCGGACCCATTTTAATCTTTCGCTGTAATTTCTGATTAACGACCTGGAAACTTTACCGAAAATATGGTTTTTTTAATGCTTTGTTGTGATTCGGCGTCTGCTGCAGGGATAGCCAACGCAGGAGTCGTAGATTATCATTATTTTATATTATTCTACATAATATTTTATCTCTTATGGCTGTATTCATGGCCCCTAGGGATTGCAATACCGAATGAAAATATCAATACCGGTTTTTCGGTATTTCTTATTGAATATCGGTATTCGTTAAGACATAAGTACTTATCGGTTAATATAGCTATTAAAATCTTTTTAAAAACAGTATCTTTTAGAAAAAACCTACCTACCTACAGTTATTCTTCTCCTTCTTTTCTTCTTCTTTTGCCATATCCGCCCCTTAACTGGAGCATATGGACACCACGTGGCGCCTCCAAGAATCCCTGTCGCTCGCCAGTCTTCTTGCTTCGTTCCAGGTCAAACCAGCATCCCGTAGCTCCGCCGTATACACTCTGTAGCTTGTATTTAGCGGCCTTCCAGGACACCGGGATCCGATTGGCTTGAAGAACAGGCGAGCCAGGTTGAAGTTCTCTTCTGGCATCAAGCCAGGTCCAACGTCACCTCTTCACTTTCAGCGTGATGAGAGGCTGCTTGGTGCGTTCTCTTATCTCCTCGTTGCTCCTAAAGTCATACCACCACCGCACACCCAATATTCGTCGCAAACATCTGTTTTCGAAGCTCAGTATACGGTTGCTCTGAGCCTTCGTATGGTGCCATGATTCGCCACCGTAAAGCAGCACCGTCAGAATGCAAGCGTCGAATAGGCGGCATTTGGTTGTGACCGAGTACAATCGTGAATCCCAGACATTCCGCATCGAGTTGAATGTTGCTCCGAAATCAAATATTATCATGACATTAAAAATTGTCTATAATCACAAAATTGTAGAATTATTGGTGATTTGAACAAATAATTTGAATATATTGATAATTTTAACTAAAGCCCTCAAAAAGGTTAGTGCATTAGGTGTAAATAAGCATGGCTGCAGGAAAAGCTTCTTCAATTCAACACTTGTACAATCATCAATAATGTTATTATACAATAATTGAACATTTGTCACGGATGTTTTTTATTTCGAAATAATAGCAATGTTAATTTATCGAGACAATTTTATCAATGGGTATATGGGCACCCACGGCTAACATTCATTTCTCGTAAAAGCAAAGATCTTTTAATATAAATCTCCACTCTGTGTTTATGATATTTTTAGGATCGGACATGGTCAAAAAAAATCGTTGATTTTTATAAATTTTGTCAATCTCCTGAAAACTGCAAAACACTCTTCACCAAAGACTAATATTTGATAAACGGTATGGAATATATTAATTGAGTTAGCATTTACTTGGCAGAATTCCATTTTACAAGAAATGAAAATATAATTAATATTAAATTCTACAGGTTTTTAAAAAGGGTTTGTTCATAGCTATTTCGGTTATAACACCATTATCAAGACTAGTTAACCGAAATAGCTATCGACAAAACCTTTTCAAAAACCTGTAGAATTTAATATTAATTATATTTTCATTTCTGGTAAGTAATAATTATGTCGCATTTACGTTTTATAAAAGACATATTTTATAAAATATTCCTCGTAAATTAATATTAGGTGTGTTTTTTATAAGTGTGGCCCAAAATCATTGACTACTTCTGCTAGACACCGTCAAATATATTTATGTATTTACTACAGAGTGTCTTAGCAGGAAAAAACAAGGAAATTAAACCAAGCAAAAATCTTTTGTTTTTGGATATCGTTCCTACGACCTTCGAAGTTTTTTTTTTATTATTGCAACATTATTTTAAGACTATCGGAAAGATATAGAGCCGTAGATAAAAAGTAAACTCTAGACTAAGCTAAGCACTGGGTTATTTAAGTCCAATGTGTGTGACGCACGTGGGCGGCCAACTGAAAAGGCGGCCGCAGAGTATCTCTTGAATTTTATCTCTGCACCTCTCACCCCTTGATTTGACGTTCTTCACGAGTGATTCGTACAAATCGTATTTAATCGGTCATTTCAATGATTCATACATACTTCACCATTAATTAGTTTTCATCTATAAATAATATTATTTTGATTTACGCGCGGAGGCGAAGGGTGGAAGTAGGCTGTTAAGATTATACATACATAGTGCGTACTAAATTTTTTCAGTCAATCGTAGTTTTTCGTTGAATTAAGACTACAATCTTTAGATAGTTTGTTAGTTTTTAAAATTCAATTTATGCCCTGCCAAACCAACCCACAGTAGATAATACTCGTTAATCTATAAGATATGTTTTATCGATTATGATTTGGTTTAGGCAGGGCTTAATGAATTTTAAAAGACTAACCACCACCATCTATGATATTATTATCTATGTATTCTTATTTCAACAAAAATAAATATAGTGTCACTGAAAATTTATATGCTTTGTGGAGCGCATTGACTAGTCTTGCACCTCTCGCTTGGTGGCTATCTAGGCTTGATACGAGGAAACGGTTCCGACTCTGAATAGATGTCTGCGACCACGTAGGCAATTGACAGGCACATGTAAATTCAAATTCATTAAGACACCAGCGCATCTATTCTATACACAAGACTGCTTTCTGCCGCTACGGCAGCTATCTATGGTAGGAAAGTATTACACTAAATTAGCCGTCTAAACAGTCAAAACTTGCTATCTCGCTCTGAAATTTAGGATAGCCAAGAGAGGTACTGTTAAAACATAGCACTTATTGTAACAATTACAACTAACTTATTGTAATTGTTACAATAAGTGCTAATACTTCGATACTTTCCTACCCTAGGCAGCTTTTGTAGCGGCCGAAAGCAGTCTTATATATATAAGGAATATTTGCGATGGATTGGAAACCATCCTCGATATAATAGGCAAAAATATCTCAAGAGCAGGAGAGAGTGAAAAGTAAGCATGTCTTGTAGAAAGACAGTCGAAAAATTATCTTCCAATATCTAAAATAAAATAAATAAGCCTTCACTAAAACAATTAAAAACAGAAATTTATTAAATACTCCCAATTTTCAGCGTGTATTTTTTTATAGGGAGAATAAAATTTATCAGCTATGGCATGTTTATTTATGGGTTCTGTCAAAGTGTTGCCGCGCTAAAAAAATAAATTATATCCCTCGTTCGGGATTCTGCGGTATTATATTTTATTATTTCACCACGGGCAACGATGTAATTAATCACCCTTTTAATAAATTAGCACAAGTATTACGTACTTGGTGAGATTTTCATTACAAGAGGCTATTCTAGTGGAAAAAAGGTATGAAATATTGATGTCCGGTGTATGAACAATTATTCATTTATTGTAGTAGATATTTTATAGCAACATCTATCGCCATAACATAGAACTAACGATTTCAGTCGATAATTAAGGCGATGTCTTTACCTACTCAGAGGCACCTAGCGGTAAAATATGACGGTTGCAATTTGAGACATTTTTTTTTTGATAATTTATAATTTTAACTGTACTAATAAATAAATATAATATATCTGAAAACATTAAGGCTATACTTCAGCTGAGGCATGGTCTAAAACGATCGTGACTACGTAACGCGTAGATTGTGCAAACAACGCGTGACGATCAAAACATAATTTGTCATAAAAATTCAACATGCGTCCAATTAAAGTTATGTTTATTGTTATTTAAGTAATAATAATAATATATTCATTGACATATTTTGTTTTTCGAATAAATAAGTAACGTTTTTTAGTCATCTTTACACGATTTAAGAATTAATTCCTCCGACGCCATCACAAAACCAATTGACGTGCTCACAGGTCGACTGTCGCTCTCCGAATGGCAACGCGGGTGAAATTACGTCCCACCTATTGCTGAAAATTATTTACCGTTTCACTGAAGTATTCTCTTAAAAAGAAAAATATGTTTTCTTTTAAGTCAAAGATAAACTTACAATTATTGTACTTAAAAAAATGTTATAAAATATGAATTTGTCAAAGAATTATTTTATAAAAATCGATCTTTTTTAAAATAAATAAATAAAAAAATGAAAACTATGAAGTATAGTAGTCAAAAAAGTATAACATAGAAGACTTAATACACTAAATTATAATAATAAATATGACCATAAAATACATATTGTAATAATAAGATGGAGTCTTTTGACAAATTCACATTTTAAAACATTTTAATCAATATTTTTCTTAATGTTTTCAGTTATATTATTAATTGATACAGTTAAAATTGGCCATATTCGAAAGAAAGATCCTCAGGAGAATTTTCGGGCCCACATTGGAAAATGGAAGTTACAGGATAAAAATGAACCACGAGTTAGAAGAGTTAATAAAACATGAAACGGTGGTGAAATTCTGTCGATCCCAAAGACTAAGGTGGGCTGGACACGTTGAGAGAATGCCTGAGCACAGGACGCCAAAAATCATGACCAAGTGGATCCCACAGTGGAAACGGTCTAGGGGCAGACCAAAGAAGAGGTGGGCTGACTGTATCGAAGAGGACTGGAGAAAGATGGGGAGGGCTGGAGACTGGAGAGGAGCAGCCAGGGAAAGGAGCGTGTGGAGGACAATTGTAGAGGAGGCCAAATCCCGCCCCGGGATGTAGTGCCGAGAAAGAAGAAGAAGAACAGTTAAAATTGTAAATTATCAAAAAAATGTCTAGCAGTTTACAAAATATACACTCTTAATTAAACAATCGTTCTTCGCTTTTGTTTATAGGGTTGCCAATAGAAGAAGAAATTAATGAACCAATACAACACTTTGGTAACACCGGTTTATTTTTATTTTTATTAAATCCTGAGTAATACAGTAACCATATTATAGTAATCAAAAAAAATATAATAGTATAATTAATGTAATATAATATAAACGCCCACGATGGCCGAGCGGCTTACGCGTCGGTTTATAATGTCGTGGGGTACCAAGTTCGAATCCTGGGTCTGCCAAATACACATCTTGTTTTTTAATATGTGTTTGGAGTCAGAGTATGGACCCAATATGCTGAGAAATTGGCTAATATTAATTATTTCTCATAAAAACAAAAATCTGTTAATACAAACCGGTTAGGACATGGTCAAAAATATGTCGCACCCCCAGTAAAATACTGTAGTAAGTCAAAAATTGGCATTTTGCAGGAGAGCCATTTGAAGTTTCAAATATTCTTTGTAAATACAGGAAAAGTCTGAATGTAAAAATTATTACTAATTTTTATGGAAAAACATGGTCTATTTTCAACTGTATTCATCATTTTTCTCTAAAACATATACAAACGGAGATATTTGAATATTTCTGAGTTACGACTGTATTTTATTAGGATATTTGACAATTTCATGGTAAAATTTGAATCAACTCAATACTTTCTATGTAAATTTCCCTACTAATAATTATTATATTATTATTATATCTAATAATTTCAACTAATTTGTTGGGCACTGTAAAGGAAGGTTTTCAAAATATTAAGTTATGGTACAATCTTTAAAGATTTATTGAAAAAAAAAGAAAAATACAATTATTAGTTCAAAACAACAAAAAAATACTTAATTATTTAATTTAATGGGAAAATAAATTTTTTACATACGATTTTTAATTTTTAAACATCACTTGGAAGAGAAGCAAAAAATCATAATAAAATTCACGATGTTTAGCGGTGCAGAGGAAAGCAAATCCTTCTTTTTAATTGTCGTTATTTTTGGCCACTCTTGATATGCTTTGGATATATTGAGACCATCCATTGGTAACGGTTTGCCTATTTGCTGTTGTCGAACATTCAATTTCCTACATTCTTCATGATAACTGGTTTTAAAAAAAATAATGTATGGATAGTCTCTGTCTACTTTTATAACTTTAATCTTCTGCCACAAAACTTTTTCTCCATTTTCATCCGTGTTGTAATTTTTACCGATTTCATCTGCTAGTTTTTTCATGTTGAGAAAATTATTTGTCGTCATGGGTTTAACTATGTATGGTTGTCCTGTTTTCTTACTTGTTTGTACAATGATAATCATTTGGCTGGGCACAAATATTGGTCCACTTTTTAGAGCCCTGGTCTTCTGCTGCTCAATTGTAGAATGGACGATATCGCCTTCATTTTGTTTATGCCCGGTGACCAAAAACTTATGAGAGATCGTTGTATTTTTTTGTGAATTCCCGGTGGCATATAAATACATTGCAGCAATGTATTTATTTTTATTCTGCCCGGCACAATTGTCACTGTAAAAAATAAAATGCTCATTGTGGTGATATTTTTTACATGCATTGTAATCGAGTACACAGCTACCAATTTTATTGGATCCTCATGCAGCTTGACTCTCGTCCCACATGTATCAGTTTGCAATATTTTCAGTGATATTATAGACTGTACGATTGTACATTGCCAAACTTTCGTTTATAATAGAAAGTTGACACATTTCCGCAAGGAAGCGGTAAAACAGCCTGCAAATCATATACAGCTACATTAATGACGCTAGTTTGGCCATTAGTTCGGGACTCTGCTACGTCTTTGATCTTTTCATCCCTTGCCTCTTTTTTCCAGGTTGATGTGTCTCATATTTTTCTTGAAGTTGTTTTTTTTCATCTGGTGGTGAAGAATTATTGTATAGGTCGCATTAAACGCACAAATCTTTTTTTTGGCTTAAAGAAGCCAATATTAAATTCGTCATTAAATATAGATGCGTATAATAGTGTTCTTTTCCAAATGGCATATTGCTGTCAGCTTGTTGTTTTTTGTATAACCGATACATTTCAGCAATTGTTAATTTACCATCTAAATACAATTTGGACGTCTGTGCACGCAAATAATGTTACTCGATCACTGGGAAAGACTTAATGTGAGCTCTTATATCATTTTTTTAAACATCACTATTTTTTTGTGATTTTTGTGATCTCTTTGTTCTGGAATTGGCGTTCCGGAAAGAAGATCTCTTGTTTTCCATGCAGTAAAGCAGTACCTTTCACTCACCCCAAATGTGTTGATAAAGTATTTTTTGCATACTTCTTGTATTTTACTTCCATTTAATTGTTGATAACAAAAATTGTTGCCTCTGCTGCTTCCAGTTTTTTTTGTTTGAATACTTTAGAACAATAATATCCATGCAATTAGTGAGAAAATTACGCTGTATCTCAAGATTTTCCTGTAGTAACAGAGTTACAACAGTATTTTTTTGAAAAGTATTGTTTTAGTTTTTAACAGTTTTCGGAAAGTAATGTACTGTATTAAGTACTTTCTCTCCGACACTATTTGAGTTTGAGATACGATAGTATTTTATTAAAATAGCAAAAAAAATACGAATCCAACCACATTCATAACTCGAAAACGCCCATTTCAGACTTACGACAGTATTTTACTGGGGGTGCGATGTATACAATAATAGTCTGCGGTCAATTCTTCGCTGCGATCAATTTTACGTGAATCCTAGCTATCCCTGTCGTAAATAAACTACCTACTTAATATTCAATTCGTGTATTTGTGTACAAGGAAAAATCATTTTGTGACAAGTTATTTTCATAAAATTTCTTTTTATATAATATTTCCTATTATTTAATATTTTAAAGAATTCAAGGTTAGGCATGTCTTTTCCAGACTCGTGTCACAAAGTGAACCACCCCCCTTCCTCTGTAGTATCAACTTCGATGGTTTAACATAACCCCGTAACTAAGCCCTTTCTATCAGCAGCAAAGTGTGGAGGTAGGCTGTTAAGATCCGTCATAAATAACACACGTTAAACTTTGTTAGTTATACGAATTTGTTTTTATTGAACTAAGACTACAATTATTTACAGGTGGTGTAGGTTAGTTTTTAAAAACAAATTAAACCCTGCCCAAACCAAACCATAATAAACCATACTTATATGTTTTCGTTGGATTAAGAATACTTACTATAACAGATAAAAATATTGTTATATTCATAAAATATCCAAAGTTATGTATGATTTAAATTATGGCTTGGTTTTCGCAGAGTTTAATTGAATTTTGAAAGTAACCAACGCCAGTAAATCATTGTTATCTTATTTCAATGAAAACAAATACGTATGAGTGACAAAGTTTAATGTGCACTATTTATGGCGGATCTTAACAGCCTACCTCCACCCTTCGCTACTACTTTCTATACTATTCTAATAGTAACAAATATTATATTACCAGGTGAAGAATGGGTACCACGTCCTGTCAACATTCTAATACGTCTTCTCACTGCCTCGCATACGTTTACGTGTATGTTCTGTCTAACTGTCTTTGTTATCGTGTTTCAGACACAAAAAATTGTCTGTGTACTGCAGTATCAGCCTGACGGAGTCTTTGTAGAGTCTCCTGACTTGCGAAGCACGTCATCTCTGAACTTGTTCATTTGTCAAGAAGCGACATTTCCGACATTAATAGTGCACAATAAAATTTATCAGTCATACGTATTTGTTTTTATCGAACTAAGGTTACAATGTGTAGATAGTGTTTTTCAAATTCAATTAAACCCTACCTAACCCAAGCCATAGTAGATAATAGTTAAAATATATTTGTTTATCTATAATATATCTAAAATTATGCCATTAAAATATACATTATTTAAAATATTTTATAGATACTTATAAGATTTTTTTAAATTGATTATGGTATAGGCAGGGTGTTGTTTTTATTTAATAAAACGCAATTTTTTTGTAGTACTTATTCCACTTTTAATCAATAAATTAGGACCGGTTTCGTCCACCTCAGAGGGACATTGGGAGGGAGGGAGTTGAAAATGTCCCTCTGAGGCGGACGAAACCGGTCCTAATTTATTGATTAAAAGTGGAATAAGTACTACAAAAAAATTGCGTTTTATTAAATAAAAACAACAATACAATGCAGTTCCACCATGAATTGACAGTTAACAATATAAAAGAAAGTATATACAGGGATTAATGAATTTTAGAAAAACTAACTAACACCATCTGCAATATTAGATAATATGTATTCTTAATTCAACAAAAACAAATAAGTATGATTGAAAAAGTGTGCACTATTTTTGTCGAATCGCCCATAGTATACCTATACTATTATGGTTTGACTTAGGCAGGGTTTAATTGAATTTTAAAGTATAATCAGCACCATATACAAACTGTATTCTTAGTTCAATGAAAATAAATAACTATGACTGACAAAGTTTAATATGCACTGTTTATGTCGAATCTTAACAGCCTACCTCCACCCCTCGCCAATGCATGATAATCGCCCATAGCATACCTATACTATTATGGTTTGGTGTTTAGGCAGGGTTTAATTGAATTTTAAAGCTAACCAACACTATCTGCAAACTGTATTCTTAGTGTTGCTGTGGATTCCAGAAGAAAACCTCAACCTGGCTTGCCTGTCCTTCAAGCCGACCGGATTCCGGCGTCCTGGAAGGCCGCTAAATACTATCTAAAGAGTGTATACAGCGGAGCTATGGGATGCTGGTTTGACATGGTACGATGCAAGAAGACTGGCAAGGGACAGGGATTCTTGGAGGTGCCGCGTGGTGTCCATATGCTCCAACTAAGGGACGGATATGGCCGAAGAAGAAGAAGAACGTAGCTATACCTATCTCGACTTATTCTCTATAGAAGAAGGTTATATTGTTAGCATAAAACATTTTGTCATATACGAGCTTACAGAGGGACAGCCACGTAATATTATTATATTATAATATTACATATCTTAATGATACATATAATATATGCATATATATATGCTAGGTGCTTAGTCGCAAATGCTCAAATATATTTCGTGGCCTATTCACATGCAAATGCTGGCATGGAGAGATTATGTATGTTAGAGACGCAGTCTAAAATTACGGCACTTGAATGCGAAATGATTGCATTTTGCAGCATATCTTGTTTTACATATATATATATATTATGCATATATACGTACCTATTCTTATGTTTTATATCAGTGGCAAAGTGTGGAGATAGGCTGTTAAGATCTGACATAAATAGTATACACTAAGCTTTGTTAGTCAAACGCAAATGGGTAGATAGTGTTTATTAGTTTTTAAAATACAATTAAACCTTTTCTAATCCAGCTCACAGTAGATAATAGTAAAAAAATAATCGTTTATCTATAAAATATCTAAAAATATGCAATTTAATATACATAATTCTAGATATTTTATAGACAGAAGAATGTTTTTATCAATTATGGTTTGTTTTAGGCAGGGCTTAATAAATTAAAAAAAAAATACTAACCAACACCATCTGCTATAATATCAGTGACGTTCCGTGGGGGTAGGCAGATTAAGCGTCGCTTGGGGGCGGCAGTTACTCGAAGGGCGGCAAATCGAGGGGAATCATTAGGTATACCTATATAAGAATAGATACCTAAACTTAGTAATAATGAAAATATCTTTCCATTAAAAAATTCAGCTCACTTGTTGGAAACAAAGTGTGTCAATTAACATAAAAGGTTCAACATGACTGATTTTTTTGTCGGCTCGCGATGTCTAGTTTACTTCTGTTGTCCTTGGACATCACATTCTTGATTACCAGCAACGACACGTGCAGATTTGCGAATTATACGTAGGTACATATACCTAAGTAATTAATTTGTCCAAATATTTTTGCCAGTCATTTGCGAGTTTTGAAAGTTGTCAGGTGTATTTTTAAATGTAAAAGTAGAGATAGCATTTAAATTAGATTTAGTGGTGTATATTTTGTTAGTAATGTATCCATAAAACACATTTCTTAGATATTGGAGTAGTAAAGGCTGATGAAAAATACTGTATAAAAATGGGTCGGTAGATATATTGACCCTGCCTAGGAGCGGCATGTTATCTAGGGACATCACTGTATAATATGTATTCTTAATTCAACGAAAATAAATAAGTATGACTGAAAAAGTGTGCACTATTTTTGCTTGGTCGCCCATAGCATACCTAAACTATTATGAATTCGTTTAGGCAGGGTTTAATTTAATTTTAAAAACTAACCAGCACCATCTGTAAATTGTAGTATCATCATCAGCCGGGGTCAATCCACTGCTGGATGAAGGCCTTCCCAAGCTTCTTCCAACTCTCTCGGTCTTGTGTCTTTGTCTTGAACTTTACCAGTTCGTCAATCCAGCGGCTTTTAGGGCGACCATGTGGCCGCTTCGTGCCCCTTGGGTATCACTGGATGACGGCATTTGTCCAGCGGCCGTCCTTTCGGCGACCAATGTGCCCCGCCCATCTCCATTTCAGCTGTTTAGCAACGTCTATTACATCGCGTACTCCTGTCTGCTTCCTAACCCATTCGTTTCTCTTACGGTCCTTTCGCGTGATACCCAACATACACCTCTCCATGCCTCGCTGTGCGAATTTTAGCCTATGGACATCTCTCGTGTTGAGGGTCCACGTCTCGCAGCCATACGTAGCACACATTGGTTGAAAACCCTACGCTTAAGACATAATGGTAGGTCACTCTTGAAGATACTATTCAGACGTCCGAAAGCACTCCATCCCAGCTTTGTTCTTCGAGCAATCTCATCGTGCATGCTAATTGTATTATAGTTTAATGAAAATAAATAAGTATGACTGACAAAGTTTAGTGTGCATTATTTATGTTGGATCTTAACAGCCTACCTCCACTTCTCGCCATTGTTTTCTATAATATATATAAAAGTAAAATTAACATAGGATTTTCCCACAAAAACCTATTCATTATCAATGAAACCCTACATTATATTATAATATTATCCATTACCTATTCAAATTAAAACCTTTTTAGCAGTGGCGTAGGGTGAAGGTAGGCTGCCTCAACCAAACCATAATAGTTTACGAGATATCCAACAAAAATAGTGCACATTTTTTCAGTGATACTTATATTTTGTTTTTGTTGAGAATACATACCTATTACAAATAATGGTGTCGGTTAGTTTTTTTTAATTCAGCCCTGCCTAAACCAAACCATAATTATACCATTATTAATTATTATGTATGATTTAATGGCATAATTTTAGATATTTTATAGATAAACGAATATTTTTTGTTGACTACATAAATTATCTATTATGGCTTGGTTTATGCAGGATTAAATTTAATTTAAAAATTAACCAACACTGTTTGCAAATTGTAGTCTTAGAGCGGAATACACAATCTAAGATTTCGATCCTAAGGATAAGTCGCCGAAAAGCATGACTTAACTATAAACAATCCTGAGTATAGAGTTAAGGAATCCTTAACCATAGACTACTTTTGTTATGAACACGCCCCCTTCTGTATTACCATTTACCACTGACAGCTGCTGTCAAAATTAATTCGCATGTCTATAAAACAGTCCATACACTCAAATTCATTTAACAATGTATCTCAATATGGATATTGATAGTGTTAATTCGTTTGGCATGTACTTGGAGAATATTATTTTACTTTTATACGCCAGCCCGCAGAAATACAAAATGCCAGGTGAAGAATGACACTTGACGCTAGTGTTACCATGTTAAAAAAATATCTTGCGGTGCCTGTGGAATCACGTATAATGACTTATAACGGAAACATAAGAGTATTATAATTAAATATTAATATGTATTTATAGTTATTGCATTTATAAAATGCAATTGTCATATTTTTGTCATCGTTTAACAATTATAAAATAATTTACCTAAACTATAGGAAAGAGAATTTTTAAATATAGTATTACTTTCAATAGAAATGATCTTAACTAAGGACAATGTTTCTGCATAGTGTTTTCTGCTAAGGAAATTTTAGTTATGACAAATGTTTCTGCATTCCGCTTTTAGTGCAATGAAAACATATATATACGTTTGACTGACTAAGTTTAGTGAGCACTATATATGTTGAATCTTAACAGCCTACTTCCACCCTTCGCCAATGATTAATATTTATTATATTATGTGGTCATGAATTTTTAATTTATAAGATTTATAAAATAGACGTTCAAACGGCAGCGTTTTTAAAAGCATGCAATTGTTAACTTGGTAATTTTAATTTGGTTTATTTTGATAGAGATAACCCGCTGCCATGTGAACGTACAAATAATACGCTCAACCTGACGTACCACGTACCTGTCAATGGTAAATAATTGTACCTGAATACACTTCGGTTTATGAAAAACATTTTTCCTTGAAACAGACTTTGTGTACCACGAAATCTGAAAACACATTTTTGAATAGATGTTCCAAGCTCTGAATACACGTTTCAGAGAAAAACCTCTCTGAATAGACTACGCAAGCCAGTGATAGTAAACCCGGTTTGCGATCTTTCAGCGAACTTGGACAAGCTAATTTGACAGACAACATTACTAAGGCCAGTATTGCTCGAGTTTTTCACAGTAATAGGTTAATGTAATAACACGGTTCTTCGTTTTCCTACATTACAGAGGGAATTCTCAACAAATTGTTACTTATTTAAAATTAAAATCTATAAATAAAGCGTCTAATTCCAAAAAGCGAAAAGTCCACATTTGGTCAACATCGAGAAAAAATACGCACGTATTCTTTGTATAATTTTACACATTATGTATTGATCTATAAATTCCAAAACGCGACATAAACCTTCAAAAAAATATATTTTAAGTCTCGATTTATTACAAAAAGCACCAAGTCCGTGTTTCATTGATTTTAAGTGGTTGAGTCAACCAATAAGGGAACGTTCAATATTGAAAAGGGCGTCTCCCATGCTATAGCATCTGGTAAACTCATGACAGTGCCACGGAAATATATGCCTTTTGCGGAATGAATTAAAAAGTGAGGTACAAGTAGCGCTACGTCCAATTTTATTTTGCCTATATTTATTTCATTTAAGAGTTTATCGGCTGAAACAAATTGCCATTTGGTTCTAATTTCGACATAGAATACAATATCTCACGTTAAAACAAATAATTGAAGCTTGAAGCATAAAAACGTTGTTTCCCGAAAATATTGAGTTATGGACATGTAGCTTTTTGTAATTAGACGCCTCAAATCAGCAGTGTTATTCCAAATACAGTCGGACTTGGTTATTACGAGGAAGATGGGACTCGTTATAAGCAATACTCACTATATCGCATTTTTCGCGCCACAAATCTGAAAACCATCGTAAAAATGGCATGGCAAAAACGCATGGCATTCATAAACTACGAAAGAAGTTGTTTATTGTATGAGCCGCCGGCGCTGGTAGGTACCTACTGACTTCACAAAGCATGGATTTTTTATATGCAATTTCAACCATATATTCAATATTTCAATATTGTCGGCGAAAACACCAATTAGGTACTTAGACACTTAACTAGTAAGTGTCATAGACGTAGGGTCGAAAATGTTTTTAAATGATCGACACATTAACAGTTTTAAAAAAAAAAATTGACGATATTTTTGCTCGGTATACCCGATAAGTATACTTATAAAAACGATAGCCAACATTATTAAAGCAAATTTGATAAGCACTTCATGTAAGAACTACTAGTTAAATTCGTCGTCATTAAGTATAATGCGCGTAGATTAATTGGAAAAGCATACTGAAGCGAATCCAGCGGTTACTGGTTCAAGTCATATTGGGTGTCGTATTTTAGTTTTTCTAAAAAAAAGATTTTTTTTCTAGTGTGTAGGTATTATATGCACGAGATGTTTTCAAATTATGTATGTTCAATATATAGAATGTTACATTCTCAAATCTTGTGAATTTTTCGTTAAATAAAAGAAATAGTCGTTCTTGTATGTTTAGTGGAAGCTAGTGGCAAACGAATTTTGAAAATAGCCGATATACTGGATTATTTGTTAGGTTAAGTTAAAACAAAACTCTTGAAGTCATGAATTCTTGCCGAATTTGGCTATGAAAATTGCCACTGTTCCCGCCTGGCTTCCAGTAAACAGGCTTGTACCGAAGTACTTTAATCATAATGTTTAAAATAAATTATCCCATAAATGCGTACGTAGGTAAACTATGCAACAAACCTCAAACAAGAAGCGAGTCGCCATTTTGTTTTCGGTACTGCCAATAGAAGAAAAACATAATGCACTCGTTACCAATACAACCACACGAACAATCGTTTGATTCAAGAATTGAACTGCCTTTAAAATTAATAGCGCATGTACGTTTGTGCATGGATTTACTGGCAGCAATAGTGAGTAGGTATTTTAAACTATCGTGACAATAACTTTTTACACGTAAAAGTGCGGACTGTCTCTCCAATCTCATTCTTCAAGAGTAAGCGAGACGCGGTGTTGTCATTTTATCGTACTATTTGACAGATAGTGAAAATCGATTAACCTCAAAATGAGTATAATTCGTTTTTTTGCCGGCAGGTTCGCCACTATCCTTCACGTATCGCAAGTTCAGATCGCAAAAATCCCTATTGTCGCATGATATTCCAGAAGCTTCCAAACTTTTTTGATTCATGCATGCAAGCTTGCAACTGCAGGATAATACATGTTTACCCATACATTTTCTTTTCCATGCGCGTGTAAACAAGGTATAATAATATGAAATGCGTATAAAACTCAGTGGTTTGGATAGGTTGATATTTATTTTTTACCTGTCTAAAGATTGAGAAGCGCTGGCGAGCAGTGTGAGTACATTATAATGTTGTTTACTTTTAATGCTCTCAAACTTTCTACTCTAAAAAGGTTGAATGCCTCTCCATTATACTCGAAAATCTAAAGCAAACAGAACATATTATTTTGGATGGTCTGTTTTTTACGTTAAAAATAATGACAAACCCATCTTACAAGCGTTTCCTACCTATTATGTATTACATATGGTCTAAATCTACCACATATGGTTTGATATGTATGAACAATTATTTTTACAAGTCTTGTATTAACTACAATGACGGAAAGAAAAAGTAAACAAATACCTAGGAATATAATATACTTACTTCTATCTTTTCTTTTGACCTTGTCCAATCCAAATAAGATCAAAATATAGGCCATCACCTCAGAGTAATAATAATATATAAAGAGAGTGTCTATTGTTCGGCAAAATGAAGCCGTGTTTCTTGCGTAGGTATGACGCAAGGTAGAACATTAGAAATTAACATAACTATGAAACGTTATACCATCATGTTGCTGCTCAGTATAACTACATATTTTCTACTAAATTACCTAACTAAAAATATTTACCAATAACTTTATATTTAATACAAAAACAATAAATTTCAGCAATACGTGCTCACAGTTTTTAAATGAATGTAGTCATTCAAATCAATATTTACCGGCAAAGTTTTCAACAAATATTTAATTCAGCCGTAGATGCTATCTTACTCTAACGCATATTGCGGATATATAAGCGTGCCGAATGCTTTCTCACTTGCACTTATGGTTCGTTTTTGTTCAGACCTCGCCCTCTACAGAGTGGAGGTTTGTATTAACAGATTTTAATTTTCATGAGAAATGAATGTTAGCCACTTGCGCAACCTATTAGGTACATACTCTGACTGCGAACACAAACTGAAAAACTATATGCGTATTTTCCAGACCCAGGATTCAAATCTAGGACCCACGACATTATAAGCTGACGTATTAACCGCTATAATATTATATTTTAATATCCGCAAACCCATAACCAAAGAACAGATTATTAAATAGATTTCAGATAGGCTATATTATTATGTACTCCAATAGTCAATACCATGGCCCCCACAAGGGGGGGGGCTGACAGGGCTCTAGCCTGGGGGCCCGGGTTTTGGGGGGGCCCCGCGTGGCGCGTCTACATTATAAGTGAGATAAACACACATCATAAATTTGCTCTAATGGTAAAAAAGTCGCTTGCGGCGCTATTTTACTTTAAGAATATTACCATTTTAAAATATGTGATTATGTGATGCAGATTTAGAATACTGTGTGTCGATATTCAAAAACTTCATAACACAAATGAATTTATTGAAAAATACAAAAAATCGTTAAAGACACACTGAATACCCGTAATTTTACCTGGAATACCATTTGAGAAACGTTTCTGTAGAGCCTAGCGATAGGTAGAGGGGACCGACAATGATCTTGGCCTAGGGGTCCGCTTCAGGATGTGGGGGCCATGTCCAATACACTACATTATGATGCATGGTTTTGATGTGTGAGTGTCCTACGAAAAGTTGCAATCTTCAAATACACCAATATTCAATGAGTGTCAGTGCTTAAACCGAGGCAGTTGTCAGAAGGAAGAATGACGTATTTTTAACACGTGTTTAAGTGTATCCCATATTCTTCCACACTCGAGATTGATTGCCTGTTACTCCACACCCGTTAGGTATTTCAGTTCCCATTAATTCCGTTTTCCTACATAACATTACTGACATAAAAATATTGGTTACATATTATATTTTACCACGTTTTTCTTAGCTCGTATTCTTGTTTGTCCGGTGGTTGTTTATCCGTTACAAATCTTGCAATCGATTTTTAACTAACTTCCCGACTAGGTAGACATTTGAAACTCTTAGAATATATTATCAGAACACGATGCCAATGCATTCTTTTAATCAGCAAAAAATGCAAACTTTTAGCCATCTTTAAGTAGAATTGAATTCATTTTCAGTTAATTCTGTTTTGTATGAAAAGTTATTTTGACACCATTATTGGTTGCTAGGGATCTGGGTTCCTAGCAACTAAATTATTAATAATATATACCTACGTGCGTTACTATGGAAATCAATATGACATTTCAGTATTATTTCTATCAAGTACACTTTTTTTAATCGTTTAAGCTAGTCAAGTCATGTTTATATAATTCAAAAGAAAATTTAAAAACGTTGTATATAAAAAGTTCTTTTTATCTTGTAATAATTATTTCCTAATAAATTAGCTGTCAAAATAACACGCACACACGCGATGTGTACACTTAACCATGAACGGACATACTAATTGGACCGATTATGTTTTCTTCTCCGTTTACCTTTATACAGGAAATTCAACTTAGGTTTAAATTTTCTGTCAAATGCATGACGGATTATTACTGTTTTGAAAGAACTATTTTTAGATTCAAAACCTTCTAACGAGCTGCAAAGCGCTTATGATGCATTCGCGATACAAAATCAGAGAGGGATGTCCCCTTGAAAGGGCTCGCAACCATCCTCCAGTGCCGGTTGTTACTTGACTTGAGGAAACCAAATGCCGGTAGCGAAGGGTGAAGGTTGGCTGTTAAGATCACAAAATAGTGCACATTAAACTTTGTTAGTCATACTTATTTATTTTCGTTGAATTAAGAATAGGTACATAATTATTACACGTATTGTTGGTTAATATTTTTAAATTCATTAAGCCATGCCTTAACTCATTTTGTGCTGACACCGCGACTGGCGCGTTCGCATCAGTTGGCCATTATATATAATTAGCATGATATTTAAATGTGGTAATTAAATATTAATTAACAGGTCAGCAGTGATTGTGTTAACCAAACTATAATAGATACAAAATATTATTGTATCTATAAAATATCCAAAGTTATGGATGATTTAATTGCATAACTTTAGATATTTTATAGATAGACGAGTATTTTTTGACTATTATCTACTATGGCTTGGTTTTCGCAGCGTTTAATTGAATTTTAAAAACTAACCAACACCATCTGTAAATTGTATTCTTATTTCAATGAAAACAGATTTCAATTTCAATTTATTTATTTATTTAGGTATTTATTTTACATATTGTGGACATTACAAATTATAAGTTTAAGACGCTCACAACATGACATTTAGAAACAAAGAAATATTATTAAAACAGTATTAGGTACATAACAAAAGGGATAGATCAGTATTAAGTTATTCTACAGTATAAATGTGTAAATACAAAAAATATTAGATATAAAGGTACAAGGAAGTACACCGGATGAGTTAAGCAGACCCTATTTTAAGAATTTATAAAATAACGTCCACCTATACTCATCCTCACGTAGATGGAATATATCATCATCCGAAGCCATTTGGTTGAACAGAGTTATTGCCCTCCCAATTGGCATCACCAATGGCAGGTTAGTTCTGCTCCTCGGGAGAACAAACAACTGATGTTCCCGATTTCTAAGATAGTTATCAGGACCACACAAGTCAATACTACCAAGAATGGCAGAGTTCTCATTCACACCACGTATAAATCGAAAAAAATACGTGGCCAAATATTGATATCTTCTAGCACTTAAACTACAGTATGTAAGCATACTTAAGAGAAAGTCAGTTGTATAAAGCCACGGATAGTATCCATATAACCTCAAATAAAGGAGTCTCAAAAATTTCTTTTGAACTTGCTCCATCATAAGGTCATATTTCAACTGATGCGGGGCCCAAACAATCGACCCACTCTCAAGTCGGCTTCTCACTAAGGAATTGACTGACAAAGTTTAGTGTGCAGTATATATGCTGGATCTTAACAGCCTACCTCCACTCTTCACCACTGCCAAATGGTTTGTTTCCGCAAACTAAATACATACCTACCGATTTGAAATGGTTTAACTTACAAAACAGATTAATAAGATAGAAACACAAAACCAGTCACTATAGACCAAGGTTTTGAAGCCGAATTTTATTTATGACTTAATTACAATCAGGGCATAAAATATTTGAATTACAATGACTCCGGAATATCCTTAAATATTTAGCAATATCGAAATAACACATTATTTTAATACGTGGTTAAGTTTAGCTTATATTTCTCTTCTTCTTCTTCTTATTGTGCCATCCCCTAGCGGAGGTCGGCCACCATCAAGGCGATCTTATCTTTGTCGTCTGCTAACCGGAACAGTTCAGTGGAGCTGCACTCGCACCAATCACGGAGGTTCTTAAACCACGAAATGCGGCCCCGTCCTCTGCTACGCTTCCCATTGATCTTTCCTTGAATGACAAGTTGGGGAATGCTGTATTTTTGTCCTCTCATAATGTGGCCGAGGTACTGTAATTTCCTGGTTTTGATACTACGTAGAACTTCTCGGTCCTTCCCCATTCAATTGAGAACTTCAAAATTTGTCACCTGGTCAGTCAAAGGAATTTTTAGGATGCGTCTATACAGCCACATCTCTAAAACTTCAAGCTCTACAATAGAGAAATAAAACTTATTACTACAGGGCGACTTTTATATCACGTCTTCTACTTAACCACAGTTGTTTCTGAAACTAACACCCGCTCTCCACTGCTACATTTTCAGCGCCTATAATTTAGTGTGTGTTCAATATCGCGTGGAGTTATATTAACATTAAAATGCTTAAACTTTTGCGAGAGCAGAGGAAAGGAATAATTTCTAATGTAGAAGTATTGTGAAGAAAAGAAGCTTTTAATTACTCTTAAGGCCATGCATTAGTTGAGGCACGGTCTAAAAAGATCGTTGCTAGGCGATGTGCGGATTGCGGGTCGCGGGTGAAAATGACGCCTGTCAAACGAAATATTATTTCTCATTTAAATCCAACATACGTCCATTTTATGTTCTGTTTATTATTCTATTAGTAACAATAATAATATATTCATTGACATGTTTTCTTTTTAAAGTAAATGGGTAAAGTTTTTAGTCATCTTTACACGATTTTAGAATTAATTGGCCCGTCGCCATCACGCAGCAAAGTGACGTGTGTCTGACTCTACGTTCTCTCAATGAATGCGAATCAAGTACAAAATTTCTTCGAGCGTACAGTTGAAAATTATTTGGCGTTTCACTGATGCGTCACCTTAATAGTGCTAGAGATAGAGTATCTGCTATGACAAATCAATACGCATTGATCACGTGACGAAACAGCAGTGACGAAGGATGTAGATAGGCTGTATCCGACAAAAACAGTGCACACTAAGTTTTGTCAATTATACGTTTTTATTTTAATTGAACTAATCTACAAATTGTAGATAGTATTGGTTAGTGTGTATAATTCAATTAAACCCTGCGTAAATCAAGCCATAATATAATTAATATTTTTTTCTATTGCGGCTTGGTTTAGGCAGGGCTTAATGAATTTAAAAAAATACTAACACCATCTGTAATATCTATTCTGAATTAAACGAAAACAGAAAGTTTGACTAAAAACGTGTGCACTGTTATATCGGATCGCCCATAGCATATCTAAACTATTATGAATTAATATTAATACTTTCGACTGAAGGTACTTGATAGAATTAGAATTTAAATTCTAATGGATTCAAGCTCTGTACTATTCCATTTAAGTCGTTTTTTGTGACCCGGGTTTCGCCTTTCGGCATCTTCAGGCGTCGTGCACACTTACCAAAGGCAAACACACACTGACAACAAACACCCTTAACTCCGCCTTATATAGTAAATCAATACAATAAAGTAGGTAAAAACGCCATTACCTACCTATTTAGTCAGAGGTTACAGGCAAAACCCGGGTCGCAAAAAACGACTTAAATGGAATAGTACAGAGTTTGAATCCATTAGAATTATTATGAATTAGTTTAGGCAGGTTTTAATTGAATTTTAAAAACTAACTAGCACCATCTGCAATTTGTATTCTTGATTCAATGAAAATAAATAAGTATGTCTGACAAAGTTTTGTGTGCACTATTTATGTCTGAACTTAACAACCTACCTCCACCCTTCGCCATTACGTAGTAGTGTCAGTATATATAGCACTGTATCGTAGAAGACTTATATATAAAAGTTGCAATGTACCAACGGCCCTATGTTAGAACTTGCGAGTGCAAGCTTCCCGGTCGACATGACGTCATATGACATCATTGTGACGTACTACCGGAGTGATAATAGCACTCGAGAAAATAACGCTACTCAGACCGCGGCGCTATTCATTGTCACCATACACATATAGGTATTTCATTGTAATAATATCTACGGTGAGCACTGCGGGCTGCAGCCCGATTTCTTAACTATCGTCTCGTGTGGTACCAGACGACATGACGTAATTGTGACGTCAGCCAATACATGCCGCCCGCTCGAGCGTGTATTGGCTGACGTCACAATTACGTCATGTCGTCTGGTGCCACACGAGTCAATAGTTAGGAAATTGCGGTGCACAAACGGAAGCCAATAATATTTTCTATGTCAATTCTATAATATAATTATAATTTGGCTTTCTTTTTCACTTCTTACAATTTACTTTTTACTACACTTATACATACGCTTCTTTGCCTGATTATGTCGCATAAAGTAAGATCAAATGATATTCATTTGTATTAATATACTGTAGTAATAAATAAATAAAATAGTTAATACATGTAAAAATACATTTTTAGAATATATTAAGTACATTATTTTCATCCTAGAACCAGAGTACAAAGTTATAAAGCATATTATACACGACTGGCGTTTTCCCCAATGACTAGAAAATAATACGTCATCTCTGATTGGTTTGTAACGAGATTATAATTCGGCGAACCGGTTGATGACTAGTTACAAGGACATCATTATGAGCAGAAACCAACCAGCGCCGTGTCAAGTGGCTTGGTGTGGTTCATAATTATTATGGTGAAGTGATATTTATGTAAAACTTTCCCCTCATTAAATTCATATTTATGGGTCGTATCTCATTTGGCATGGTTTTTTAAATTTATATTATAAATATTTAGGTACATGGGTCAATGAGAAATGGCACCAGTCTCAGGAAATAAAAACCAGAATTGAGATCGCAAGGAGTGCCTTTCTCAAAATGGGACGCCTCCTTAGCAATCGAGACCTCCTAGGTCTGAAATATGAAACTGAAAAAAGCATGGACGCTAAATCAAGAGATGTCACGGAGACTTGAGGCTTGTGGCTGTATACAGTAACGTCCCGTGGGGGTAGGCAGATTGAGTGTCGCTTGGGAGAGGTTACTCGAAGGGCGGCAAATCGAGGAGAATTATTTGGAATATTTAGAAATAGCTACCTAAACTTAGTAATAATGAAAATATCTTTCCATTAAAAAAATCAGCTCACTGGTTTTTTCGGGTTCGCGATATCTAGTTTACTTCCATTTCCCTTCGACGTACTTGGTGACCAGAAACGACAGGTGCAGATATGCGAATAATTAGTCTGATATTTTGTTAGTAATTTACCTATCCTTACAACACATTTCTTAGATATTGGACTCATGAAAGGATGATAAAAATACTGTATAAAAAATGAGGCGGCTTTTTGGTGCTGCCTAAGGGCGGCATTTTATCTAGGGACGTCACTGGCTGTATAGACGCATCCTCAAAATTCCTTGGACTGACCGGGTGACAAATGTTGAACTTCTCAATCGAATGGGAAAGGAAAGGAGAAGTTCTACATAGTATCAAAACCAGGAAACTACAGTACCTCGGCCACATTATGAGAGGACAAAAATACAGCATTCCCCAACTTGTCATTCAAGGAAAGATCAATGGGAAGCGTAGCAGAGGACGGTGCCGCATTTCGTGGCTTAAGAACCTCCGTGATTGGTACGAGTGCAGCTCCACTGAACTGTTCCGGGTAGCAGACGACAAATCGAAGATCGTCTTGATGGTGGCCCACCCCTGCTAGGGGATGGCACAATAAGAAGAAGATAGGTCTCGGAGTAGGTACCCATATAAGTGCCGAAGACTGCTTGTTGGAAGAAGGTAAATAGATCGTGGCCGAAAATAACACTAATTATACAGCATACAGAGTGTATGTTGAATAAAGGCAGGCTGTAGTCGGTAACTAAAATACAATCCTAGGACGACCCTATTTACAGGATTTAAATTTAAATTTTGTTTTATTTTGCCTGTTATCGCGAGGGATGGTTTCCTAATCCTGTGGGTATATTCTATACTTATCGACCGCTAAAGTGATAACGTGATAAATGTTATCAAACTAGGGTGGGTTTGTATCATTGTATTAGCAATTTATAATAACAATAGCAAACAGTTCATCGCAGGACACTTATCCGTGCGCCGCAGTACGTGAAACATGAGTTCGTGTAACATTTAATCAAATGACGAGTTCTTCGTTGAACATTTCACCGAATTTTATGAGATGTCTTTACTAGGTTAGGTTAGGTTAGGGTTAATCTAATTGGAAAAGTACTAATTGCAAACAATCGCCGCATTTTGTAATATACGTACAAATGTATTCCACGGTGAAATGTTCAACAAAGAACTCGTCATTTGATAAAATGTTATACAAACTCATGTTTCACGTACTGCGGCGCACGAATAAAGTGTCCCACGATGAACTGCATACGTACAACTTACTTGTAACCTACTATAACAATGGGCTCAAAGTGTTTCTATGTTATAAATAAACAGAACCGTCCTATAAGACATGTCATAATCCGTTGTTAACTATAAAAACCTAAACTATCGACTTACCAACTTTTGGCAGAAACCCCACGAATTAAATTGTCAAGATTTATCTCCAAAATACACACAAAATTCTTCATTATAACTAATGGTGGAAATTTATTAGGAAAATTAATTAATAATTCCTCCTAATTACGCGTCCATGTTCTGAAACATAATTAAGTGATTAAATCTGCTGTTTTTCCCGCTTAAAATCGGAAGCAGGCATAGACAATATAAAAGAGATACTCACCGACAATGTAAAAAAAAGGAAAGAAATACATAAGAAAAGAGAGGGAAAAAAATAAATGTGTGTGCGTACATTTGCAAAATTGATTGCCTATAGGGTGACCTCACATTTTATAATAAATTATTCTATATTTTCAATAAACCATTTCTTTTATTCAAAGAATATTTCACAAGATTTTGAGAATGTAACATACCATATATTGAACATAATATGTACTTGAATTATTTATATTACACCCACTAGAAAATAAATCATATTTGAAAAAAATACGATGGTCACTGGTGTACACTGGTAGCTATCACGCCAACTGTGCATTAACCAATTATCCAACGACCTAAAATATTTGGCGAGAGACGGGCGTCGGTAATTAATATTCCTTGATTTAATACACAAAAACCGATAGTCAATAATAACGCAATATGATAAGCATTTCATGTATGCCTTACTAGTTTAAATTGTCGCAATTAAATAGGAGGTTAACGCAGAGTTGGCACGATGTCATATTTTATACGGGTTCAAATCCCGTCGAGCATCGTATTGTTTTGAAAAATGATTTTTTCTAATTTGTATATCCGGTATAACATCGAGAGCGTCGACAGCTTCAAGTACCTGGGGGTACACATCACGGGAGATGGCATTTTGCAGAAAGAGTTCGCTATCCGAATGGGAATGGCTGGAGCAACATTCAACTCGATGCGGAATGTCTGGGACTCACGATTGTACTCGGTCAAAACCAAATGCCGCCTATTCAACGCTTGCATTCTGACGGTGCTGCTTTACGGTAGCGAATCATGGCACCTTACGAAGGCTCAGAGCAACCGTATACTGAGCTTCGAAAACAGATGTTTGCGACGAATACTGGGTGTGCGTTGGTATGACTTTAGGAGCAACGAGGAGATAAGAGAACGCACCAAGCAGCCTCTCATCACGCTGAAAGTGAATAGGCGACGTTGGACCTGGCTCGGTCACGTGCTGCGGATGCCAGAAAAGAACTTCAACCTGGCTTGCCTGTTCTTCAAGCCAACCGGATTCCGGCGTCCTGGAAGGCCGCTAAATACAATCTACAGAGTGTATACGGCGGAGCTACGGGATGCTGGTTTGACCTGAAACGAAGCAAGAAGACTGGCGAGCGACAGGGATTCTTGGAGGCGCCGCGTGGTGTCCATATGCTCCAGTTAAGGGGCGGATATGGCAAAAGAAGAAGAAAAGTATATTCAATATCAGCGCCAGGAAACATATGCCACGGGTGGCACACTCGAAAATGATGATTTAATAAAATTTTTGGAACCTACTTTAAAAACTGTACCGTAATATTATGTGATTTGAATCGTTTAACTGAAGAAAATTCGGAAATCTGCATAAAATTAAAAACTTCAAACTATGAACCGAATATTGAGGTGTCCAAAATTGAACCTCAAGTCACTGATGTTTAAATAATATTGTAATTGTATGACGTTTTTATGTAGCCGGTAGCGTGTATTAAGGCTATATATACCTCAGTTGAGGCAAGGTCTAAAAGATCGTGGCTAGGCGACGCGCGGATTGCGAGTCGCGGGTGCAAATGACGCATACTAAACGAAATATAATTTGTTATATAAATCCAACATGCGTCCATTTAATGTTCTGTTTATTGTTCTCGCCAGATTCCACGAGTTTGGCTTGATAGTAGATGGGCCGGGTTGTACCTGCGGGTATGACCACCAAGATGTTGAACACATCCTCTGGGATTGCCCGCTTATGGAACTGTTTGCCAGGGTCCGTCCTCACACGGGTCCAATTGGTCATGGAGATCTGATAAAAACCGAGGCCAACTTTGCGGCATTCGAAAAATTCGCAGCGTCGTATGGGGAGCGGGATAGTCCCGACTCTTCTGTAGACTCATCTATTTCAATTCGTGACAGTCAGTATGCGCGTACACTAAGCGCTTAACGTCAGCGGACAGCAGAGCCAGTCTAAAAAACAAAAATTTTCTTTCTTAACTTTCTTCTTTAAGCACTACGGTGCATGGTTGCAGCATCCGTCCCGTGCGGCTCCGTCTCGGGACGGAATGAGCACTTAAATTCACTTCTTTCAGATACGTTTAAAGCGTCATAGAAAGCGGCCGTGCATATCCACGGTTGTGAATATATGACGGGTGGTGGTGGGCACTTTAACGTATGTTCTATTAGTAACAATAAATATATTCATAGACATATTTTTTTCTTTTTAAAGTAAATGGGTAACGTTTTTAGCCATCTTTACACGATTTAAGAATTAATACCCCCGTCGCCATCACGAAACAAATTGACGTATTCACACTTCGACGTCGGTCTCCGAGTCCCAGCGAGTCTGAAATTTCGTCCCGCCTATAGTTGAAAATTATTTGCCGTTTCACTGAAGTATCAACTTAAATTATTGTCAAAGAAAATAATTGTCTTATAATAAATTTACTAGTTTTATTTCAGTGGCACGCTGCGTGTCCAGTACTTTGAATTACTTACCTGTTTTGTGGCAAGCCAATGCATTTGGGTTGCCGACCGCTGTTCTATATTATAAATGTCATGAGTTATGACAATGAAAGTAAATAAAAACAGTTTTTCTTCTGTGTCAATGCAATCGTAAGACTTGTCTCGACTGCAACACGTCTCGAATTAATTGTTTTTGTTGTTATTCACAAAACACATGTAACCTAAAATAATACCACACAGTGGCGACGGGTGGAGATAGGCTGTTAAGATCCGACATAAATTGTGCACACTAAACTTTGACCTTCATACTTATTCGTTTTCATTGAACTGATAATACAAATTGCAGATGGTGCTGGTTAGTTTTTAAAATTCTATTAAACCCTGCCTAACCCAAGTCATACTTATTTGTTTTCGTTGAATTAAGAATACATATTATTGGAGATAGTGTTTGTTAGTGTTATAAAATTCATTAAGCCCTGCCTAAACCAAACCATAATAGATTAAAAAATAATTTTATTCGATCTATAAAATATCTAAAACTATGTATGATTTAATGGCATAATTTTAGATATTTTATAGATAGAAGAATTTGTTATCTATTATCTACTATGGCTTAGAAAAACACTATCTACACATTATTTTCTAAGTGCTTAAGTCCAATGAAAACAAATTACGTTAAACTGACAAAGTTTAGTGTGCACTATGTATGTCGGATCTTGACAGCCTACCTCCACCATTCGCCACTGCTAGTATGTGTATTAATAGTACATTTCATATATATTCAATACAAAGACTGTCACATTCTTAAATCTTGTGAATTATTAGTTGAATAAAAGAAATAGTTTATTCAATGGAATATTACTTTGTATCCTTCTTTGTTTGGACCTCATGACTGAAGATCGTGACCTAGATAATTTGGCAATTGAACAGCCTTCTTATCGGGTTGGCACACACGATACAAAAAAATGAGAGATAATAATATTAGTGGTCCCGAGTTATACAAAAGTGTGGTCATAGTGCCTTATTTCTATTGGCGCCAAGAAGTCAGCATGATTTGCCGAATTGATGTTACTCAGTTGGAAATGACAAGGGGTGGGGAGGCCTGCATTGGCTCATTTCAACTCTACTAACCTAATCTGTATCGATTTCAAATAGTTACACTGTTATCTTTGAAGTAAATATCCACTTCACAATCTCTGTCCCTAAGTAAAGCGTCAATTACATTGAGCTTTTTTACGAGCTGATTATTGGCAAATTTATAATCTGCCTGTAAATTCGCCCAGTGTAATCATCGAACAAGCTAATAAGCAGGTTGTAAACACTCCACCGAGAAAAGTTGAAAGCCGGTCAACTTTATAAGCTACACGCCGGCTTGTGGGCGTATCGCGTCTGCGCAGTAGAGCGTGGTGGTGGAAAAACGAACTACTCATTTTGAAATTTACCTTTTTGACGTTTAATGGAAACATTATTATGGAGCGTAGCGACCTCCCGGCAAAAAAACGAACTACGTTCCGTCAAAATCGCTCGCTGGCTTGTGGCTTATCAGCGAATGGAAAATTTTGTGTGTAATCATGAAATCGCAGTAGCTGAACCGCCCGCTTTTAAATTTGCCAATAATCAGCTCATAAAAAAGCTCAATGTAATTGACGCTTAAGACATATATTTCAAAGCTGTTTACGTCAATAGATCAAGGGCATGTTGAAGAAAAAGCTTTTTCTAGATTATATTATAAGGGGTCGGGGAACAAGGGTGAATAATTATTGCCCTTTGGGGTAGGTTATGAAGGTTTCAAAATTAGAATGCACATCGATGGTCTAATGCAGTGGTGGCCAAACCGTGGCGCATTGCATCTTTGCATTAATTAATTTCTGGCGTTCATTACCCTGTGAACATTTCCCAGAGCTAAGGAAATTTACAAAAAAGTTATTATGTCACTTTGAATCGACATACAGATGTGAACAAGCATTTTCATCCATGAAATTGATTAAAAGCAAACCAAGGTTGTGAATAACTGATTCAAATTTGAAGCATTCTCTGCTGCTCTCAGTAACAAATTTAACACCAAACATTGAAAGACTAGCGAAATCCAAACGGCCAAAAGCTCTCAGTGCTCCATCCCGCTCAGAGCTCTATCTCATTACATCCAACAACTGTGGTCCAGAGTTATCTTCACTAAACGAGACTCTCCGGCAGCTGAGGCACTATCAGCGGGGTCCACGACAGCGATCACCCTCTCGTCCAAGAGATCATTTCTCACTATTGTAGATTGGTGCTCCAATAAACCTGTGTTTTTTGAACTGGCAAAGATTAATTGATTTTATTTCATGATTGAGTTATTTCTTTTCCTCCCCTAAGCAAAACAGATCCTACCCCTATCCCTATTTTCCAACCCCAACCGTGAACGTAAGAAGGTAGAAAAGGTGCTTGAGTTGTATGGCGCATCTGAACTCGTCTGTGAAAAAAAATGGCGCATGGTATGCGAAAGGTGTGCCACCCCTGGTCTAATGACAATACCCCTAATTTGACCTATATTACGAAAATGACTTTTTGATATACTAAAAACAACAAAAATACTGCCCATCGACTGTTGATATCTCTCACAGTCTTACAGCCAGTCGGCTTAGTCTGATTAGCTTCAAACTTTTGATCATACAGTTCCTCTATGTTGAAACTAAGCACCGTACACTATCGAGATTCATTTCTAATGATAAGTATGGTTTCTAGTTGTCAAATGTGACACCTACCACCTACCTGAACTGAACTAATCATTTGGCAAGTTTATCTGGTTATTTCGTCGAGCGAGTCATATTATCTTGTTAATCTATTTTGTGTACCGTTTGAAGTATTCTCTGTTATTGTTGATTAATCTCTGTAAACACTGAATAAATACTAAACCGGAAGTGTTTTTTATTTTCTAAATACTATAACATACTATACCTAACTGGCGACCAACGTGGGCCTTAAATGTTTCTATGTTATAAATAAATAAATAAAAAACCATCCTATAGTTTTAGAATCCATCAAACCCACCCTAAGAAATTTCTTTCGATCGGCTGATGTGTTTTAATAAGTTACTTTAATATCATTAGCTTACAAAACGTATATTACAAACAATATAAATACGTACCCATTCAATTTGACCATGAATAAAAGATTATTTTGCATTCTTCCGCAGGATTTCCTGAGCATACTATCCAGAGTATCCCGCGGCACTACCCAGGACAAACTGCAGTGGGTCTTCGCCCTCTACGATGTCGATGGAGACGGCAGGATCACCAAGTCAGAGATGACCGACGTGGTCACCAGCATATACGAGATGCTCGGCAGGGCCACGAATCCGCAGGTCGACGAAAGATCCGCCAGAGAGCACGTTGACAGAATATTTAGCGTGAGTATAGATCATAGCCTCCACATCCTGAAGCAGGCCCCAAGGCTAGAATCTTTGTCGGGCCCCCCTACCTTTCGCCAAGATTAAAGGCAGTGTGACGCTCTACAGTAGCGTTTTCCAAATGGCGTTCACGGTAAAATTAAGGGTATTTAGTTTATTTTTAATACTTAGGTACATTCACTTGAATTATAGAGTTATCAAGTAATGAATTAACATTTACGTCGCATAATCACATATTCTAAAATATAACCACTACCAAAGGAAAATAGCACCACAGGCGACTTTTTTTACTATTACAGCAAATTTGTGATGTGTGATGTGCACAAGGACGTTTGAATAATATATTGTTTTTCCGTTTCTGTAGAAGGTCAGAATCCTACAGTGGCGAAGGGTGGAGTTAGGCTGTTAATATCCGACATAAATAGTGCACGTTATACTTTGTAAGTCTTGCGTATTTGTTTTTATTGAACTAAGACTACAATTTACAGATGGTGTTGGTTAGTTTTTTAAAATCAATTAAACCCTGCCCAAACCAAACTATAATAGTATTGGTACGATTCGACAAAATAATGCACACTCATACTCTACTTTTTCATACATACTTATATTTTGTTTTCGTTGAATTATGAATACATATTATTATTATTACACATGATGTTTTGAAATTTTTTGAAATTCATTAAGCCCTGTCTGAACCAAAAAGTATTGGATAAAAAATATTATTGTATCTATAAAATATCCATAATTATGTATGATTTAATGGCATAATATTAGATATTTTTTAGCTAATTAAACATTTCTTGACTATTACCTATTATGTCTTGGTTTTCGCAGGGTTTCATTGATTTTTAAAAACTAACCAAGACCATCTGTAAATAATTGTAGTATTAGTTCAATGAAAACAAATAACGTATGACTGACAAAGTTTAATATTTATGTCGGATATTAACAGCCTACCTCCACCCTTCGCCACTTCAATCCGATACCCCCACCACCTTGGGTGCGCTTTTTGCATTTTGCAATTCGCCACATGAAAATTTGTGGATCTATTAGGCCTAGCTGAGCGAGTTTTTTTTTTTTTTGTTTTTAATAAATAAATTTCCTTTCCAGATGATAGACGCCGATCAAGATGGCTGCTTGTCCATGGAGGAACTGACGCGCTGGTGCAGAAGAGATGCCAGAGTGCTGCAATCCTTCGACACCTTTGACACAATATTGTGATCCACAGTCCGCGCGCCGGTAAAGACCAAGGGCACGCGACGGTGAGAACTTTGTGCTATTTGCCTTCTTCCACAATAAACTTAAATAAACTCAATGAGCTTAGATTATTACTTCGGAAGATATTATGATTATCCATGCAGTACATTTTCTCATACAAGAGTTCCCGGTTAAATTTTCATGAGATCACAATAATTGTGTATTTTCAAAGTGAACTTATTCCACTACTTGATGAAAATGAGTTATGAATGCCATAATTATTTAAAGAATAAAATTTTGAACAAGAATTTTTTGTATAGAAAAACCTAATAGCATTCAACCTAGTAGAAAAAAATCAACTTCAAAATCGGTGTTAGTTACAAAAGTAACTTATTCCAATAGGTACAAAAAATATATATTGTAACGATGTCAACACCGAAAACAGTTTTTTGACTTTTGCCAAAAAATAAAGCATCGTAAACCATTCTGGTTATTTTTGTGTACACTTGGTTCAAACATAATATTTGAGTATTTCTAATTGTGTAAGGGTATGATTGCAATTCTGAAGTGGGGGGAAGGTGTTCCATGTCAGCTATTTTCTGGTATTTTCAGAGGTTAAGCCTGAATAGTACGTAAGATTTGTAGAAAAACTATTTATATCATTATGAAGCTTATTCATCGTCAAATATTTATGTAAAACATTTGATAACTACATAAAGTATTTTTATGACGTAAAATAATATTCTTTGAAACCGTGAAACGTGATAATTGAGAACGAAGCCATATTTTTGTGACATTAATAGGCTGTGATGATGACAAATTTTTCCCTTAATTATTATCTCAAACGATTTATTATAGATAGTTGTAATGTTATAAAACATAATGTAGTAAAATATATTCAGTATAATTATAATATTTGCAGTTTCTATTGGTTCTAAATCTAATGGAAGCGAGTGGACATTTTGTTATTTAAATATGCTACAATTATAGACATACGAAATAATATAAAGCTACGTATCAGAAGGTTTATCATTAATCATTGAATAAATGATGAAATATCTTGTTAGTTATAAATTTGTAATACTAAATAGAGACCTTTTTAAAACAACTGTTTCCACGAAATATTCGACCATCTTGATATCCGCCAGACCCACCTGCGAATTGGTGTATGATGTATGGAATCTTTAGCTGGTATTATTTTAACTTTATATGACCAAAAAAATACGCCAACACACAAGTATTGTACAAAAATATGTTTATAAAAGTGAATGCTACAAATTGAACACAAAAATAGGCGAAACAAACACAAATTCGAACATATTATTCAAAAGGAAAACATATTTTGACATTTGAGGACAAAACAAAAAAAAATCTGAAGAAATTTGTATTTGCGTCAATTCTACGTTATGTCATACTAAATCATACATTATAATTTTTAACACTGTTGCAATCTATTTTGCCTAATATTGCAACATAGCAATCAGTTTTCTGTCCCTTTCTATAACTATCTCCCTCTACATTCAAAATAATTATGATTGTAGTAGGTATGTATTTTATAAATTGTGATAGATTTTATTTTATTTCAGTGACATATATCGGGTCGTCCAGTATTGCCATATCTACTAAAATATTATTGAATTGATATTTTAGTAAATAAGAGAATGAAGTTTTTCACCATTTGTATCTACTATTAGTTTTACTATTTTTATTTAATAAATAATACACATGAGGTTTTACGAATTTCACATTTGTTATTAAACATACTTACATAATTTAGAACACCCCAAACACATCGCGAAGTAAAAATATCTATATTTTTTACTTAGCCAAAATTATGAATCAACATAGGTTAGGTACCTACTGATGTTTATATTACAGAAAATTTAACTTTTACTAAATTATGAATTTGCGAGATTATAATAATACAGATGATTTTAAAGAATACTTTCATCAAATAACATAATAATGGATGCCTGTACTTACATAATATTTTCCAATGTAATTTTTTTTTTAAAAACTAACTTTAATTTCGAAAGTTTAGCCTGGCAATACTATGAACGTCATTTATTTCAGCGGGAATGCGAAATTTTCATCCTCGGTTTTTGACATAGGTACCTAACAATATTATCACAATTATTTATATCGATTGTACTTACAAAAAATGCCACGAACTCACTATCCGATGGCTGGAAGTTCCAAAAAAAGACGTAGGAGAAAAGATGGAAATATTAATACATTAAAAACACAAAGGTTTGAAATTATTATTTTATAATTTGACATAATTATACATAGTTGAAAAAACCACATTTCACAGAAAATTTTGGTTCACAATATTTATTTATCTTGCAAAAGGAAGTTTTGCGTATTACTTATTAATACACACAATTAAGTATAATGATCATTTGTACTTATATTATTTTTATATTATGTTTGTGCCATGTCTTATTCGAAATTAGTGTGTCTGTGACAAAAATTATAATCTGGTACAATAATTAATAGCAGCTATACATTTTGTTTTCTGTTAACTATCTACTAAACTAATATTTTTGAATGTATTATAGTATTGATATATTGCCGAAGACTATGCCTGAGCATGGAAATCCTCAAAGCATACTACCTGAACCAGAATTTCATCCCACATTTGAACACGAACACGAAGAATTTATTATAGAAAATGAAATTGAAGATTCAAGCCCTAAATTCCGTGTAGAAGGCCGTAGAATTATAGACTTTTCATATTTTTTCCAACAACTTCAATTAATTAGCCACCATGATTCTCCATTTAATTGTAATTTATCACATTTAGAAATTTTTGGGGAAAATCGGGATAACTTTAGTAGTACATTTTTTATTCAATGTAAACTTTGTGGTAAAAAATTAAAATTATATACCACTGAAATGAACAAAAACAAAATGAATCTGTGTGACGCATTTGTATCCAGTATAATCAGTATCGGCAGTGGATTTTCAAATCTGGAAGAAATGTGTTCAGCAATTGACGTACCATCGATTACAGCAAGAACATACAGAAAGAGTCAACAGAAGGTGTACGAGTGGTTTGAAGAAACCAAAAATAAGAGTATGGAAAACGCTGCGAAAGAAGAGCGACAACTTGCAATCGAAAATGGTGACGTCGATTCTTCTGGTATTCCCATGATATCAGTTGTTGCAGACGGCTGTTGGTCGAAACGTTCATACAGATGCAATTATTCCGCAGCATCTGGCGCTGCCACGATCATTGGTCAAAGAACCGGAAAGATTTTGTACATGTCAGTGAAAAATAAATATTGCGATTTGTGCGCCAAAGCTAAAAATAAAAATATCCCTGCTCAACAACATAAATGCTTTTTAAATTATACCGGTCCGTCAGGTGGAATGGAATCTACAGCAATATTAGAAGGCTTTAAAGAATCTATTAATACACATGGATTGATTTATTCAAAATTGATTGCTGATGGAGATTCCAGCACATACAAAAAAATTCTTGATTGTCACCCTTATCCGAATGTAACTGTCGAGAAAGTTGAATGTAAAAACCATTTAATTAGAAATTATTGTGGCAAAATAGAGGCATTAACCAAAGACACAAGATATCCCTTGAATGTAAGAAAAATCATTGCGTCAAGAAAAAGACGTCTGCGGAAAGCCGTCATAGGTGCAATCAAGTATAGAAAACTACAAGATAGTACTTTCGAAGAAAAGGTTATCGCTCTGAAAAAAGATTTATTTAATGGACCGCACCATGTTTTTGGAGACCATACTTCTTGTCTACCATATTTTTGTACAAATGAACCAAATACAGAGGACATGCTTGATGTAAATTATGTACCAGCATTAAAAGAATGCAGTCTATTTTCTCAATTAATGATATATAATTCTCGTTTGGTGCTAAATTCAAAAAGTTTAATTTATAATTTTTCTACTAATATTTCAGAATCTTTTAATAACATGATTGCAAAATTTGTAGGCGGCAAGAGAATTAACTACTCTCAAAGACAATCGTACATGGGACAATGTGCAGCGGCGGTAATCGCATTTAATACAAATAAGTTACATTGCACAATTCAAAAACAAGTTTATAAAAATAGCCCAAAAGCCTTCATAAATCGCTTAGAATCAAGAAGGTTGAAAATAAATAAAAAAAAAATAGGAAAATCTTGGCGAAAACCAATACATACTGTTCCTTTATCTAATCCAGATTATGGAGAGAGTTGCCAAAAACCTGATATGGACAAAAATCAATATCAATTGTTAAAAGAAACTTTTTTGAAAAAACTCAAACTGACAAACTATGAGAGGAGGGATATAGAAAGACGCACCGTATTACAATCTGAATGTGCAGAATGGCTAGAAAGGCGACGAAACCTTCTTACTGCCTCTGTTTTTGGTAAGGTGTGTAAGCGGCGAGAAAATACAAAATTTGGGCCTTTGGTAAAACGTTTATTATATAGCCAATCATTAGCCAACGTGAAAGCGGTAAAATATGGTAAAGAAAATGAATCAATAGCTTTACAACAGCTTAGTGTACAAGAACGGATTAAGATTGAGAGATGTGGATTGTTTATCGATGATGTGTATGATTTTATCGGTGCAACGCCAGATGGCATCAGCGATGATGATACAATTATTGAAATAAAATGTCCTTTCTCAGCTGCTGGAATAAGTGCAGATGAAGCTATTGTACAGAAAAAAATTAAATTTTGGAAAGTAGATAAAGACAGGAATATGGTAATAGATAAAAATCACGATTGGTACTTCCAGATTCAGGGGCAGCTTCATATTACTAAGAAAGATGTCTGTTTATTTGGAGTTTGGACGGGACATAATTTTCCTGTTAAAATAGAATTAATCAAAAAAGACGAGACATTTTGGATTGAAAAGATTGAAAAAAAGATATATCACTTTTATATGAATTGTCTACTGCCAGAAATAGTAGATCCCAGAACCAGTAGATCTATGAATATTAGAGAACCAGAAAGGCTGAATTTCTAAATTTTTATTTTAAATTTTATTATGCTTAATATATTTTCAACAAGTCTATATTACATCACTATTTTATAGTTCATCAAGATATATCTAATTTACTAATATAGTTTACTGTTACGAGACACCCAGAACGAGTGTAATTTTATGAAATTCAAAATAATATGTATACTTACATCTAAATAATGATACCTGATCTTGCTGGCGATTCCACTGCGCCATATTTTGTATAAGCATTCGTCTCTGCAGCCGTGAGTTTTGGTTCCGTGTAAAAAGTACATTTTGTTCTCAAGGTCAAAAACCAAATTGGTTGTGCCAATGGCTTATAACCATTCCTCATAAATGATTATAACTGATATCACCTCATGATCAGTGCCACGCACGAGTTAACTCGCGGGATCTTTTAAACGTCATAACTTCTGAATGAACTGTTTGTGTATATTTTCTTAACAATATTTATCATTTTAGTGTGAAAATATTCACGTTAAACATGTTGATTTGGTAAATTTTCACAAATATTTATCATTCTATTCTTATTTCATATTTTTTAAGGGATTCATTTTATTCCAAAAATAACTGACCTACAAGTACCCACCTGGTAAAAATTGAATTTGGATTGGATGGAATTTCCTAGTAGATGTTCCAACTAAACAACATGACGCTTTCTATATATTATTTACTGTTAGTTTTGAAATTATTGTATTTGAAATAAATAATGTATCAATAATACACATAGAAATCAATAGATATATAAAATAGATATCACAGTTTAAAAATCAGAAAGATCAATGCATATTACCATTGTTTATGTTACAATATAAAACAACATTTATCATTGAACGTAGGTACCAAGAAAAATAGACTTCATTAAAATGTGTCAATATAGTATATACCCGATATAATTATATAAATTATTATATTGTTAATTACTCTGTGGGGTCCATATATACTGCTTCAATTGTAATTTAATTTTACAGTATAATTATTTATGTTAAGTACTTGATTTACTTATTATATGTACAAATGTAATATACTTACCTACTTATTAGGATATATCTTGGTGAATTTTAAAATAAGAGGAAATTAAATGGAGGTCATCGTGTCTAACTAGATGTCTAACTAGACGTTGTTAAGTCTTATATAAATATTTATACATTATTAAATTGTTTTTCTGTTTTTTATTGATGTAAAGACATGGCATGTATTCAAAGTAATAACAAATTAGCTGTGTACTATTTATTTAACTTATATTAAAACCCCAAGATTGATTTCGTCTTACGACATATTTTATTCTTCTAAGTTTTACTATGACATTGTAATATGAACCATGGATATAGTATAGTACTTAAAAAAATCAAAACTGGTAATATATTATTTCAATATTTAATAGTCAATTTTCATTTGAAGTCAGCATTTAATTACTGGTATAACACATAATTATTAACTGATATCTACAACTTCAGATGGACAAATTAATTGATATATCATATTATCAGTTTTCATTTCCTTTCAACAATGTATTCATTCTAGCAGCTATTTTAAATATCTTACTAGTTTTTATGTCATGGCACCTTACAAAGGCTCCGAGCAACCGTATACTGAGCTTCGAGAACAGATGTTTACGACGGATACTGGGTGTGCGGTAATTTTAGAAGTAACGGGAGATAAAAGAACGCACCAAATAGCCTCGCATCACGTTGAGAGTGAATACGCAACTTTGTACCTGGCCCGGCCACGTGCTGCGAGTGCCTGAAGAGAATCCCAATCTGGTTTGCCTGTTCTTCAAGCCAACCGGATTCCGGCGTCCTGGATGGCCGCTAAATACTATCTATATAGCATATCTGGCGGAGTTACGGGCTGCTAGTATGACCTGGAACGATGCAAAAAAACTAGAGTGACAGAGATTCTTGGAGGCGCCGCATTGTATCCATATGCTGCAACTAAGATGCAGATATAGCCGAAGAGAAGAATTAATATACAGCATCTAGAAAACTTAAAGTCTTTGAAATGGTGTTAGAAAGACAATGTTTCTAATATCAAAGTGATATTGAGGATGAAAAAGAAAAGACTTGGAGAGTAAGCTCTACCAAATGACATACCTGATATGATACAAGTAACTGATATGCAAAATTATATTATATTTTAGAATATTATGAATCAATTTAGCAACTTTTATATCATTATCGATAATAAATTTAGTGCAAAAATGTAATTATAAAATTGTTTTATTTTTTAAATATGTATGCGAGATAGACATAGCTATAGGTTACAAACATTAGTCACTTTATATTTACCTTTTGTAATTGTACTATTAAATCTATAAAATGGGTATATATGCTTGATGGTCTACGTCATAAATAATATTATATGAATCACGCCATGTTCGGATCGTACGCCGAAAGTCGGATTTATTTCATTATTAATTAAAAGATTTATTTCATTCCATCTTATTCATATGAAACCGTCGACAAGCAAAGATCTCGGTAGACATTTTCTCCATCTGCAAAAAACATAACATATGAACTGTTAATAGTGTGATTTTTAATCTTTTATAGTGTGCGACTGTTTGAAGAATGGTAATTAAAACGGATTAGTGATAATACAAAGCATCAAAAAAGATTGATTAACTAAAATAAAGTAATCAGGTAGGTAACATGTTTAATAACAACTAGAACGCCTTAGATTATATCAAACAAATAAATATGAAATCACAGGCATTCTCGCAATAACCTCTAAACTAACCACGCAACTAATGTAGACTAAGAAAACAATAAATTAACACTTGAATAATATATGCAAAACACACAGAATACTACTACAGTAATAAATAACATAATATTGTACTTACAGATAGTGTTTCTTATTCCTGATATAAAACACAATTCCTTCGTTAGGTATCTTGCAATTTGCTATCAACATAATCTGACAGCAGAGAGTTTTTTCTATTAGTCTATGGCCAAAAATACGGATTTACTTGGCCGGCTAAAAAAAAGATTTTAATATAGCAAGAACATTTTGAATATGCGACAAATAAATAAAAGTATATATAATATAGTTGTTAAAAAAATCTGTGTACATTATAAAATATATTTAATATTATAAATACATATATTTTTTAAATTCATGTTATAATTTGTAAACAACGAAGCACGTCAGCTAATACGCATAGTAAATGTTTAAACTTTGGTAATCAAATTCGAATGTGACAGAAAGAGAAAGAAAAACTTTTTAATCATATTAGCATGCGTAAAAGAGATGTAACATAATATCACTTTCACTTTAAAAATCATACCTAGTATTCAATGTCATAGTTCAACTTTAAATGAAAAAACAGAAACTCTAGGTAAGCATGTGTGCCCTTAAGTTAATATGTAAGGTAAATCATACCCTTATAGAATAATAAATACTTAAATATTATGTTTGAACCTAGCTTACTCGAAAATAACCAAAATGGACTTGATTCAATATGCTTGTGAACCACTCATTTGTTGAAGTGGAATAAGTTCACTTTGAAAATACACGCCTCTATAAATCTTTGTAATTTTCTCGAGCCTTGATGTTTCTGTGATTATTTCATTGAACACTCCTGTTACTGTAATGTCACCTGAGGTTACCTAGCCCATTAAACTGCAAATATTTCAGTTGGAAATTTTTCGTATTACTAATTGAATACGTGTATTAATTAAGACTCAAGTGCCAATAAGTAGTATTGCCTGTGGTTACAAAATACTGAGACATTGCAGTAAAATTGCATGAAGCCGACCTTTTGAAAAATGTGTTTTCACAGTGTGAAGCAATCTCGGCAGCTTCCATAATTTTAGGAATTAACTCGCCAGTGTCAACACACCGTCGTCAGCCATTGCCGTTGACCACTGCAATGGTACTTACGCCATTGTAAATAAAACACGCCAACGGACTTACAACGTCACCAGAATTAAATATTTTGCTGTATTTTTTTGACTTGTTTGAGGCAATTAGACCATAGTTAACGTTATTGGCGTTGGTATGTAGAACATTTTTCTACGAAAATGTCAGTTTTTATTTTTTTTGTACTTAGCGCCTTAATTAATACACGTATTCAATTAATAAATCCACTTCAGTTATTGAGTAATCCCCTTTTGTGGTAACCATGTTACAAGCGACACTTTGCCATATTGGATAAATAGCCATTTTTATTAGCCAGTACACTAAAACTTATTATCTTTCCGATAAGAAAGCTCGCGGCGAACTGTGCCACGGTGAAATGTTTTACGTACAATTTACATGTAACCTGTATTTATATATAGACACATTTCCCGTTAATTCTAAATACGTAAATTATCAACTTTTGGTTGGTGACATGTGTACTGTATGAAGAAGGCCAAGATAAATAAATTGTCGTTATTATTTTAATTTTTGATGTAAAATATTAAAATGTTCAAATGTTTTTTGTAAACGTCATCCTTCACAAAGATAATATAATAATATGTAGGTACTTCATATGAAACAAAATTACATTAAACTATCCTGAAAAGAATGTAACGATTTAACAAAGTTATATCGTAGAAATTCCATTGTATGTGTGACCCAACGTAATACATTTTACGACATTTCGTTGCAGACCTATCACGCAGGATTCCAACCAGAGCGAAGTATCACCAAGCGAAGTCGACGGCCAGGAACCTGGACCTTCCAGTCCTCAATATCTCCACCTGTATTACAAGACCTACAAAGACGATTGGTGATTCACCAGCTGGTTCAACAATGCAGTACAAATAATTTAGAAAAAAATATATTCTGTAGAGTTACCTATAAGTGATTTAAGTAATGAATTAGGGGTGTTTTTAGGTTTCAATCCACCTCGTTAAAATGTTACTTGTACCATAGATTTTTAAACTTTTTGTTTTACGGCGCCTTTAAAGGCGTATATTATAAAGTTTTGCTGTGCCCTAAAAATGTATGAAGCACAGTCGTGAAGGGTGGAGAGAGGTATGTTGTTAAGATCCAACGTAAATAGTGCACGTGCACACTAAACTTTGTCAGTCAAACGTATTTGTTTTCATTGACCTACAGTGTGGACTACAGAACTACAACTTAAGAGTACAATGTGTAGATACATGTTTTTAGATATTTTATAGATAGAAGAATAAAATATTCTTTCGATAATGGTTTGGTTAGGCAGGGCATAATGAATTTAAAAAAAAACTCTTAATTCAACAAAAACAAATAAGTATGACTGAAAAGGTGTGCATTATTTATGTCGGATCCCCTATAGCATACCTAAACTACGATGGTTTGGTTTAAGCAGGGTTTAATTGAATTTTAAAAACTAACCAGCACCATTTATAAACTGTATTATTAGTTCAATGAAAATAAATAAGTATGACTGACAAAGTATACTGTGCACTATTTATGTCGAATTCAGCCTACCTCCACCCCTCGCCACAGCAGTCATTTTGACAAGTTGAAATCTGTATTTGACCATTCGGAAGTAAAGTCATATTAACCTTCGACTCCATCCGTTTAGTTTGTGGTAAAGGTAAAGGAAGAGCAGTTAAAATTTTGCTTTGCGTGAAAAAAACAGCCAACGAAACGTGGTGTACCAATCATATGATAGCGCATTTTGGTTTAAATACTCTACAGTCGTTATTTTTGTTACGCAGCCTGCAAGAAAACTTTGAACATCACTGGCTTGTTTGATAAACCACCATTGAGTTTTAAAATAATCAAATTGTAATGCTTCTAGGATTTTTTTAAAACATTTATTTATTGTTTGTGTTATGCATAGATTGATTTTGTACACTAAAATTTTAAAGATGTTTAATACACTTCTTGATGAAGGAAGGGACTATCAGCTCATCTGCTTCATGGAAACCCATCAGATTAACAAGAGTCTCTGCTGTAAATTCTTGAATTCGTTGAACCCTCATACAATGACCATTTCAAAACGTTTTGATTTCAACCTGGCAAAAATGGTACCATGGGGAGAGAGGTCCATTTAAAAAAAATATGCTTATTATTTTATTTTTTATTTTTAAGACATCGGGAGGGGGTGGTGTTAACAAAATATTATAAGTGTCATTGACGACCGTATTTACCACACCTACTACTTATAACTCTTCGTTGCTTAAATCACGAAGCTCATATTTTGACAGGTTCATTCCCCATACTCAGAGACTCCGCACTTTGAATAGCTAGCTTGCAGCTATAACTACTGGATAACGAATGCACGTGACTCAACGGCCATTATTATTAGTCCTCGCTGTCTTGTCTATCTTTCGCATCAGAATATTAAAACAAACATTGAATGCCTCAGATCATGAGTGCCACGGCTTTGCGCGTCGTATAATGCCGAGAGAATATGGGTCAACACGTTGAGAATGCTATTCGATAGCCAAATCATTCAGGTCACGACCATCAGTCACAAGCACTTGCCAATGGAAGAAGAAGATGTCATATTCCATTCACCTAAATAATTTTTATATTTTTTCGTTCCTGTGGGAAGCGGGAGGCGGGGGGGTTGGACGCAAAAACACCCTCATTGTGTGCGCCCCGGATTTAAAGTAGATTATTCAATCAAATTGTGTAAAAACGTAACATGTTCAAAATTAAAATTTTCATTAAAATACAATATAATTCCTTTGTTTCCTCTAAATTGTTTTTTTTTTGGGGGAAGTAATTTTCGGCTGTCACCCTTGGACTTCTAGCCAATGTTCCATGTATGTGTCCGCACACGTCATGTTTTCAACCCCCGCACAGCCCTCACTCAAAAATATTGTAAAAGAAAGTTTCCTTTGCCAGATTCGGAGAAAGAATTTTTTTACGTAGGAACCTAGTTAAGAAAATTATTTGCTTATTCATCAGAGTGAAAAGAAAGACATTTTTTATCAATGTTTATTTTGCATACACGTGTTTATATTGAAAAAAAACAACCCAACATACAAATATATAGATTTAATATAAATATTAAAAAAAACTTATTATACAAATTTAATATTTAATATATTTTATCAACGAATACTTTTTTTGCTTTATTTCCTATATTTTACCATGTTTTATTAGCTCATATTCTTGTTTGTCCCGTACAGATTTTTTCTTGTTTGTCTAAGATTTTTAATTAACTTCCCGACTAGCTAGACATTTGAAACTTTTAGAATATATTATCAGCACACGACGGGAATGCATTTTTTTTAATACTTTTGTCCATCTTTAAGGCCATGCATTAGTTGAGGCACGGTCTAAAAAGATCGTCGCTAGGCGATGCGCGGATTGCGGGTGGCGGGTGAAAATGACGCCTGTCAAACGAAATATTAATTGTCATATAAATCCAACATACGTCCATTTTATGTTCTGTTTATTGTTCTATTAGTAACAATAATAATATATTCATTGACATGTTTTCTTTTTAAAGTAAATGGGTAACGTTTTTAGTCATCTTTACATGATTTTAGAATTAATTGACCCGTCGCCATCACGCAGCAAAGTGACGTGTTCCCGGGTCAACATTCTCTCAGTGAATGGCAGCGAGTCCAAAATTTCGTCGCGCGTACAGTTGAAAATTATTTGGCGTTTCACTGATGCGTCACCTTAAGCAGAATTGAATTAATTTTCAGTTAATTCTGTTTTGTATGTTTCGGAAAAAAGTCGTTAAAAGTAATATTTACTACTCACTATTATTGGTTGCTAAGGGGGTCCTAGCAACTAAATTATTAATATATACGTGCGTTACTATGGAAATCAATATGAAATGTCAAAATGACATTTCTGTATTCTATAATATTTATTCAATATTTCTATCAAATAAAAAAAAAAGTATTAATTAATACAAGCAACTTCCCAAGACCTTGGTTGGCGTGCACTAGAGTGTGCGTGATCCCTACTTCCATATAATGTATTACGGTCAATTCTCGATGAGAAAAGACCTTCTCGCTCGCCGTATGATGCCGCAAACTTTTTAAAAGCTGATAAATTTTCCCTCGTAGATACCAAGTCGCAATGGCCGACCGGTCCAACTGAGGGTCGAACCGACTTGAGAAGCTCTTCCCTTTCAACCGACATATGGAGACACTCCCAGAGGATGTGATCGGCATCCTGCAATTCGCCACATAAGCAAGTCGGAGATTCTATTAGGCCAAGCTGACAGAGCTTGGGACGATGGACCACTTCTTCCAAGGGCAGACAAACGCATTTATTTTTTCCTAATATAAAGTGGCGCATGGAGATAACCAGATTGACTCCAGACCATTGGACTTCTCAGTTCTTAATTAACAAATACTCTAAAATATAAGTTTTAATGAAAAATTGTAAGTATGTGTGTGTTTGTGTGGGGGGAGGGGTGTAAATTTATCCCACCGGGTGATGGGTGACACCAACCCTAGTTACGCCACAGCTCAGATGCGTTGATGATCCGCACACACAATTGAAACAATAGAGAGAACGTTGTTTCTTCTCTTAGCTAAAAAAAAGCTCCATTGGCTTTTCATTCACTTGTCATATCGAGCGGGAAAATTAACGGCAATGAAAAAAAAATATTTTACGAAAACCGGTATTATATATTATAAAATACCGAAATACCGGTATAGACGTTTTCTTTGGATATTGCAATCCCTGTCTCATGATGAAGACAGCCGTCGCGTGCAATAAACTGACTATAAATTCCGCAAAATCCAACAGATTTTCACAAAATGCCACCTTGGCATTTCGGATGAGTCGTGATTGATTGAAGTTATATGTGATTTATTTTTTTCTCCTTTTGTAGGAAAGATCTTTGTTCGGGATTCATTGTTATTTGACATGGCAGGTTTTTCTTATAATATATTCTGGGGAAATTTTATTGAAATTGATAAGGAATTGTTTGCTAACCTATTCGATGTTATTTAAAGAACTTTTAGCGACGTTTACCTTATTATTATTAAAGGGTTGATGACACAATGGACTCGAGTGAAAATAAATCAAATTTAATCACGACATACAGTGACGTCCCAAGTCAAAATGCCGCCCCATTTTTTTATAAAGTATTGGTACAGTTTGGTTATGAGGAATACAGCGGCAAATACATTTTGAATATAGCCGATATACTGGATTATTTGTTAGGTTAACCTAACCAAACCCAACCTAATCTAACGTAAGCTAACCCAAACTAACAAATAATCCAGTATATCGGGTATTTTCAAAATGTGTTTTCCGCTGTATTCCTGATAACCGAACTGTACCAAAGTATTTTTACCACGTTTTTCTTAGCTCGTATTCTTGTTTGTCCGGTGGTTGTTTCGATTTTTAACTAACTTCCCGACTAGCTAGACATTTGAAACCTTGAGAATATATCAGAACACGATGCCAATGCATTCTTTTAATACTTTTAGCCATTTTTAAGTAGAATTGAATTCATTTTCAGTTAATTCTGTTTTGTATGAAAAGTTATTTCGGAAGAAATCCGTAATCCAATCCACTATTATAAGTTGCTAAGGAGGTGGTCCTAGCAACTAAATTATTAATATATACGTGCATTACTATGGAAATCAAAATAACATTTCAGTATTCAATATTTGTGTGTTTGTTGCAAAATAGCAAAAAAATGATTTGTTGACAATTGCCGTATTTGTCCTAAATTATTAATACATAGAATTGTCAAGTTTATGTGATTCAACATAAAATTTAAAAACGTGGTATATAAAAAGTTCTTTTTATCTTGTAAATATTTATCATCCTTTCATGATTCCAATATCTGAGAAATGTGTTGTATGCATACATTACTAACAAAATATTATATACCACTAAACCTAATTTAAATGCCATATCTACTTCAATAAACAATATTGCGAGTCCACAGTTTCAGATAATTTAAAAATACACCTGACACGTTTCAAAATTCGCGAGTGACTTGCAAAAATATTTGTATATATTGTATATTAGGTAAGTTTGTACGTTGTACCTACCTATAATTCAATTATAATTCGCAAATCTACACGTGTCATTTATTGGTCATCAAGGATGTGACTTCGAAGGACAATGGAAGTAAGCTAGACATCGCGAACCCGACATAAAAATACAGTCCTGTTAAACCTTTTATGTTAATTAATACATTTTTTTCCAACCAGTGAGTTGATTTTTCCGTCATAACTAAGTTTAGGTATATATTTCTATATAAATACCTAATGATTCTCCTTGATTTGCCGACCTTCGAGTAACTGCCGCCCTCAAGCGACGCTTAATCTGCCTACCCCCACGGGACGTCACTGACCACATGCACTTTTCCATGCCATTTTTTTATGTCTCTTACATCAAGAGTCCAAGTTTCACATGCAGACGTAAGCGTTGCTAAATCACATTGGTTGAACACTTTACGCTTAACACACAATGGGAGGTCACTTTTGAAGATACCATTAAGGCGCCTGAATAGTACAAATATATACCTACATAATAATATCATATATCCAGTGACGTCCCGTGGGGGTAAGCAGATTGAGCGTCGCTTGGAGCGGCAGTTACTCGAAGGGCGGCAAATCAAATTGGAATATATAGAAATATCTACATAAACTTAGTAATATCGAAAATATCTTTCCATTAAAAAATTCAGCATAGTTTACTTCCGTTGCCCTTCGACGTCCTTGGTGACCAGAAACGACACGTGTAGATTTGCGAATAATTGGTCTGATATTTTGTCAGTAATGTATCCAGATAACACATTTCTTAGATATTTGATGATAAAAATACTGTATAAAAAAAGGTGGCATTTTATCTAGGGACGTCACTGCATATATCTTGCAAAGACCAAAACCCTTGCGGAACCCATTTTAAAAACACCATATTAAAACAAGCATACAGAGTTTGGCGCCAAAAGCACAGTGACCAGTTATTGAAAAATGAGAATTCCTTTGAAAAAATTACTTAATAAAATTTCCATCACTCTAGACTCTAGAGACACCTGTCTGTCATTTAGACCTTCTCTGCACCTGTTGAATCAACTGACACCAAAGACAGGTCACTATAATAAATTACCCTTTCAATGTAACCGTTCATTCGCTATATCTGTATATAATTAAGATAGATAGGTACCTACACAAATCTAATACGAGATAAACATAATATAAATTATCTCGGTGAGGTATTTACTGCCACCTGTATTATATATGTCACCAGGTGACATAGGTCGACCTTCATGGACCCCAATCAAGATCGTTCAACTCGCGGTGAATGTCAAATATTTGCGAAACGTGCACCTCTTAATATGTTTAGAGACTCTGTATCAGTGAATAAGATTCGATATTATAAAATGATTATTAATTAACTATTTTTTTTATTCAACGGATAAATATTCACAAGATTTAAGAATGTAACATTCTTTATATTGAACATACTTACATAATTTTGAAAACACTTCTGAGAAAATAGAATTCGCACATGTATTTCTAAAGTGACACAACTCAAGAATCGGTATTTTGAGAAAAAGGCCAAAAACTGTTTCTAACTTATGTAGAAGAATATTTGTAAAATAATTAGTACTTATTTCCAAATGTAATGGACGCTAAGAAACATTGATCAAAAGTAATTTTTGAATATTTTGATTCATGAGCCTTGAAAATCCCTCGTTTTGGGACGTGACGATTTTGATGTTCAGTGAACTCACAAAGAACCGAATCATTTTGAGTTGTGACACCTTTGATTTTTATTTGACCAGCTAAAATGACAGAATTCGAAAAAAAAATGATACTTCTACCAACAAAAATGTCTTAACTCTAAATGTTGCGTTTAAAAGCTCTACGCTTCGCCTGACCAAACTCAATATAATACAGTTTTGATCTTTAATCGGCACACAGATTCACCACGGGTTTGAAACAACAAGATTGACACATGCGCCATCTACCCGGCTATTTTTGAAAGTACATTACTTTGCTGTTGTTGAGTCATAGAGAATCGTTTCGCAAATTCGTGCATAGTGATAACTAAAAACACTGATTTTTGAGTTGTGTCACTTTTAAAATACATGTGCGAATATTATAACCAATATAAGACATCTTTTTGAAAAAAGTAATCGAGTAAAAGTAAGTAATCAAACCCGTATCTCTCGGGTATCGTGCTCACGCACATTGGCCACAATGCTAAAGGAGTCATACTTAATTACGACAAATTTTAACTAATGGCTTTTATTACTCACTGAATCGCTTTCTAAATCGAGCTACAATGGCGATCTTTACTTTTTGGTGTCAAGCATTTTTTTGAAATCAGTCAATTCTATTAGTTTATTACATTTTCGACCGGTAATAAAAAGAAATGTTTTATTCAATTATTCCAGGTATGTATTCCAAATCAACGTAATATATCTAGGTTTCATCCCTTAGGGTAAAACAGCCCCAATACCCAACCGGCGTAAAGTCAAAATCATAGAAAGAACTATCCTATATGCTCGTAAACTTGTCAATGGTGATTTTTTCTATCGTAATTTTCAGCCCGAACTGTGCAAGGTTTGTCTTCAAAGGAGAGATGCCATAACAATGTAAAACAAATGTAGTAAATAAATGAAATGGTGGGTTTAAATATAAACACTTATTATCCACGACGAAATTAATGGTATTATCGTACAGTGGCGAGGGGTAGAGGTAGGCTGTTAAGATTCGACATAAATAGTGCACAATAAACTTTGTCAGTCACACTTGTTTATTTTTATTGAACTAAGAATACAATTTGCAGACAATGCTGGTTAGTTTTTAAAATTCAATTAAACCCTGCCTAAACCAAACCATAATAGTTTAGGTATGCTATAATCGATCCGACAAAATAGTACACACTTTTCAGTCATACTTATTAATAATTGATTTCGTTTAATTCATCATCATCAGCCTGGGTCAATCCACTGCTGGACGAAGGCCTCCCCAAGCTTCTTCCAACTCTCTCGGTCCTGTGTCATTCGCTGCCATGTATTTCCACTGAACTTTACCAGTTCGTCAATCCAGCGGCTTTTAGGGCGACCCTGTGGCCGTTTCGTGCCCCTTGGGTACCATTGGATGACGGCATTTGTCCAGCGGCCGTCCTTTCGGCGAGCAATGTGCCCCGCCCATCTCAATTTCAGCTGTTTGGCAACGTCTATTACATCGCGTACTCCTGTTTGCTTCCTAACCCATTCGTTTCTCTTACGGTCCTTTCCCGTGATTCCCAACATACACCTCTCCATGCCTCGCTGTGCGACTCTTAGCCTTTGGACATCTCTCGTGTTGAGGTTCCACATCTTGCAGCCATACGTGAGCACGGGTATCACGCATTGGTTGAACACCCTACGCTTAAGACATAATGGTAGGTCACTCTTGAAGCTACTATTCAGACGTCTGAAAGCACTCCATCCCAGCTTTGTTCTTCGAGTAATTTCATCGTGCATGCTTCCGTCTATGAGCACCTGCTGTCCAAGATAGACGCAGCTGCTGACTTGCTCGTGTTGGGTGGGTTAGGAGTTCGTTTAATTAAGAATACATTATTTACAGATGGTGTTGGTTAGTTTTTTTTTATAATTTATTAAGCCCTGCCTAACCAAACCATTTATAATCGATAAAAAATCTTCTATTTTATAAAATATCTAAAAGTATGATTGAATGGCATAATTGTAGATATTTTATAGATAGGAGAATATTTTGTTGACTAATATTTAATATGGCTTGGATTGGGCAGGGTTTAATGGATTTTTAAAAATTAACAAACACTATCTACAAACTATAGTCTTAGTTCAATGTAAACAAATACGTTTGAATGACAAAGTTTAGTATGCACTATTTAATATGTCGAATCTTAACAGCCTACCTGCACCCTTCGCCATCGACATCGTAATATGACGAGATTCCTGGCAGAACCAAACTGGCATGGAGTGTTTTTAGGCATCTGAATAGTATCTTCAAAAATGATCCCCCATTGTGTCTTTAACGTAAACTGTTCAACCGATGTGTCCTACCAGCGCTCACGTATGCATGTGAAACATGGACTCTTAATGTAAGAGAAAACCTAAAATTATGAGTAGCTTAACGAGGTATAGAAAGTGTGTATGTTGGGCATAACACTAAGCCAGCTCTCACATCAAAACTCGTATCGTGTGCCGCACAGCCTTCTGAGAACTGAGATCCAGTGTTGCTTGTGAAGACCGCGCACATCTACCTAGCGACAGTCGCGCGTAGCCTTCGAAACGATAGATATTTGAATGCGGTGATCGGCGAGCCGGTAGAGGAATGACCAATTCGCAAGTGTTTTTATGTGACTTCGACTCTTCGACTCGGAGCTGGAGAAGGATGCAACTTGTCAATTGCAACAGCAGATCGTATTCGACCAATCTGCGGAGCTCCATTTGGCAACGTGTGTTTTGGGAATAACGATGACGTCACATCGACGTGTTCGACACGAGTTTTGATGTGAGAGCCGGCTAAAGATCACAAAACCAATGGATAATGAAGCATACAAGAGAACGCAATGTGATACAGGTCGCTAAGCAGTAAATTGTTGTACAATGATACCCGAGAGGCACAAAAGGCCTAAAATCAGGGCTCGAAATGGACCGGAACGCACCGGAGCGCCGTTCCGTGTCGAAAAATCGTCAACATTGTCGTTCCGTCTCTTGGAAAAAATAATTTTACCATTTGAGCTAGAATGGCCACAATATAACAAAAAATCAAACACTTATTTTTTTATAAAACACATACAATTAAATAACTTTGTTAATATTTTCATAAAATTACCGAGCGCTCCGGTTCGTAAAATTCTCCATTTCGAGTGCTGCCTAAAATACACTAGATAGATGCACTCATAAAGTTCTATGGATGTACATAGCAGCAAAGAACTATGGACCAAGAAGAGTAGAAAGAGCTAGGGGTGGCATTCATCCAGTTGTGGATCAACCCCGGCTGATGGTTATAACAGTATATGGCAACCCAGTCAGGTGCTGAAAGATATAGAGGTGGTCAGCGAATATAATATTTAATTAACTATTTTTTTATTCAACGAATAATTCACAAGGTTTAAGAATGTTACATTCTTACGTCTTTAATACGTGGTTTGTAGGACACTCACACATTCAAAACCCTGCATCAAAATTTACTGTATTGGTATTATAGCTTATCGGAATTCTATTTATGATTATGTTCTGTGTCTGTATGTCATGATTTTATTATAAACAAAATCTTATACAATATTGTTTGAAATTGCAAAATATTACGCACATTCTGGACGGTACATTTGTGATAAATTCTTTTTTTTTATTGCCCTTTTTGGTCGACCGATTCGGGCCATAAATATTTTTCTATTTGCCACAATATATATTTCGAGGTTTTCCGTAAAAACAGTGCAGGAGATAGCGACATTTGCCGAGAGGGTAAAGAAAACAAGCAAAATAATACACCAACACTGTATCTATTAAATTTGTTTATTAACTTCGGTTGAGCAATATCAGTGGCGAAGGGTGGAGGTAGGCTGTTAAGATCCGACATAAATAGTACACAATAAACTGTGTCATTCAAACGTATTTATTTTGTTTTTATTGAACTAAACTACAAATTAATCGTTTGTTATTTTTTTTTAATTCAATTGAACGATGCCTATACCAAGCCATAATAGATAATAGTCAAAAAATATTCGTCTATCGATAAAATATTTTTTATATATTGTGGTTTAGCTTTGGCAGGGCATAATGAATTAAAAAAAAACTAACTAACACCATCTGCAACAATATGTAGGTAATAGGTACTTATTCTTAATTGAAAACTCAAAAATTTTGCACTATTTTTGTCGGATCGTTCATAGCATACCTGAACTATGATGGTTTGGCTTCAAATAAGTGTGACTGACAAAGTTTAGTGTGCACTATTTATTTAGGATCTTAACGGCCTACCTCCACCCTTTGCGGACTATATATATTTTGTTGAGTGAGCGAGCATCGTCGTCCCGCCTCCTCCTGTGGACTTTACGCTTTGAACGCATACTTAGTCAATGTCTACATTAAAAAAAGTTGAAATAAGTATTAATATTGTTATAGTAAATAATTATGAATAGAGATGTCGAAAATCTATCTATATGCTCCGTCTGGAATCAGATAAAATACAACAAAAAAGCAATCATTACATTTAATTATATCGTATAGTTTTTCGGGATCTCTATAATATAATATCTACTGTCATTTAAATGCGACAACTTTGATCACACTTATATTTTGACACTTGTGAAAATAGATGATTTAGTGCAGTGCATATAAAATAATTATTAATATATCTAGTTGATGTGTTGGGTTGGCGGTTAATGTTAAGAAAGTCTAAAAATAAGCAAATAATATACTTAATATGATATTATGATACAGTTTCGCTAATGCGTCCAACGCGCGCGATCGACGCACACGTATAACGCAGCCTTATTAAATGTGCAGAATGTACAGTAAGGCCATCCGCTCACGTGAATACTCAAAAAAGACGAGACTGAAAGTCCAGTATCTACCTAATGTATTTCAATGGCGACTCGCTGACGGTAAAACTGGAATCTCTCAGTTTCAAAACATCCGCGACTAAACTGAAGAGACACGACATGCTAGTCTCCCTGTTTCTCAGTTTCCAGTCACCCTTAAAACAGTGGTACCAATATCAGTAGATTTGATGAAAAATCGTATTTTCTTACAAAAATTGGTAGCACTGAACTGAACTAAACAAGCAATACCAAGTCAAGACGTCCAAAGTTAAAGATGGGCGAACCGATTTTTAATTATAAATATGTGGCAGATGTTTAGATATACTCCTGTTTGTATAATTACAGGCTGCCAGAATATTCCCGTAAAGATATTACGGAAAAAACTAAGAATGAAGAAGGAAAGACAACGGGTTTGACAGTTTGAGGTTATGAGATTAGCGTTTCAGTAGCGTCGTGTGCGAGGCATCAGTCACTGGCCAGTTTATGAGTTCCATCACTAACCAGTTCGTCAGATTTTAGTTTCTGCGTGAGCGGATGGCCTAATGTGGAGTCGTTTTTACTTATGCGAATTGCACTTATACGTGAAGTTCCATGGAAAATACGACCACGTTGGACGCATCAGCGAAATTGTAAATCGATCTTGCAATAAATACACTGTTGAATTTCTTACACCAACGTAACTTCGTAAACAAATTGTTATTTGAACTTGAAATTCGCTTTGGTGTGGGGAATTCCCTAAAATAAATAATAATATATTATGAATATTAAAATATTGTTTATAATTTATAAGTACCTATGCATATGTATTATGAGCATTTGGAAACTGAAACAAGAATGTTGTAGAAAAAATATTGTCTATACTCTTGTCTATAGAAATGAAGTCTAGTGAAGTATAGAAAGGAAGAAATACCTATGAAACCAATAGAGAATAAACATATAAACATGTAAACTTTAATTAACTACTTATTTCATTTATTCAACGAATAATTCACATGATTTTAAGAATGTACCATTCTAATTATCAAACATACATAATTATGAAAACACTCATGAGAAATTATATCCAATAGAAAAAATCTTCTTTGAACAAAGTAAGACACCCGGCAGGATCGAACCTGCGTCTCTTGGGTTATCGCGCCCTGTGCATTACCACCATGATACGACTGCCATCCATAATTATGACAAATTTTAACTATTGGCCTTTTTAATACCTTCCCATACTACGTAACTCAATTTGGAAGATGCTTTCAATTCCTAATTTTAAAATGAGTTTCTGGGAAAATTGATTTTTTCAAAATCTAGCGATTTTCCTGCCAAAAAGTGTGTTTTCGTACCACGTCTGGCTTGTTTTTGTAAACGACAGTTGGCAACACTGGTTCAAATAGGTAGTGACACCTCCCATTTAATTCAGTCAGCATTTTAGTTGACTTTATCCATTTCAGTTTTCGACTGCACATAATTAACTAAATGATAATATTATAATAATTATAAATAACAATAATACATATTATTATATGCCTACCGCATATACTTATTAGGTATGTATTAAAGTAATGTATTCCCTTGGGACCTTTTGCCGTTGTGGCCTCGCATGTTGAAACTATTTTTATCTAATATTATAAATTATTAGATATCTATTTATTATATTATATTAATTATTTTTAATCACTAATTTTAACTGTTATGATTAATGTTATTTTTGACAGTTGGTAGTCATTATAATACCTATTGTTTTTGGTTTATGAACATGTCATAATATATAATTTAAATAAATGCCGACTAATATTCTAACAACACTGTTCGCTTCTGCAGGGCTATTTTTATATAATATCACTTAACTCTGAAATCAATAAAAGAATCATAAATATTATGATATGTTGTATTCAGCCCATTAATTATCACAGGATTTTAACTTTCATGCGTGATATTTTTTACACAGCCGCTCATGACCGCGTTAAAGGCCGGTTCGGATTTTTGTCGAGTAGTTTAGTCAAATGGCGAATGATGTAGTTACCACTAAATGATTTAATTACTGAAGTGTCCGAACACAGCACATTAGTAAGTGACGTGTCAAAATAAACAGAGCACAACGTAACAAAGCAAAAATAAATAAGTTAACAGATTCATTTGTAATGGCTATATCAAAAGAATTAGAGTAATAATTTCTACGATAACTAACGAACTTGACTAAAGATAACGTGTTCAGACGTGTCTCATGTCTTGTTTTGTATTTAGTGAAAGGTGGTGTGGGTGTTACTATACCGAAAATTTAGAACAAATTGAATTAACTCGACTGAATGATTTTACTAAATTACACGACTAAATTTTTCAGTTCTTACATGTTTAGTTGCTATATAACTCGCCAGTCAAATAAACGACTCGACCAATTCGAACCGGCCTTAACAGTGAGCTGTCAAATGTCATTGAGTAGCACAGTTGACACGTCTTACTTGATTTCAAATGCATCCCACTAGAATCAAGCGCGACGTGCTATCTGTACTAAAAAAATATTATCGTAGATAACCTTCATGTTTATACAATTGCTCCGAGTGATATCCGTGTTATTTTGGAGCAATAAAAATAACAGAATCGAGTTACCATGTTACATATTTAGAATAGCTCTGCTGTAGCCATATATCGCGGGTTCTAAGTCCGCGTCTAGCAATTTGTCATAATGTTTTATATTAATGTGTGTTTAGATTCAAATCTGAGCCAATTGCTAACAATTTCTTCTCGTAAAGTTAGGGCAGTCGAGATCCACGCTACATAAATTTAGAGCTGATGACATGACTCGTCGTTTAGCATAGATAACACTCTCGGCTTCTGATAAGTTAGTCACGGGTTTGAAAAAAGTATTTTTATGTAGTATGTAAGCACATTTATTTTTTGTCTTGTTTACCAAATAAAAAATGATTATTTTATAATTTACTAATACCTCATCCAGGCATATCCAAATAATATTACGACAAAAAAACAACAGTTCAAAGTAATATGTACAACCTATCGAATACATAATCCTACTTATATTATTTACTACTGTACTAATGGCATTTCGCTTATGCGTTAAACGCATACGTTTATCGGCACACTAATAAAACGCACGCATATAACGTGTCTAAAATAAGTAGATACATTTATGTGGACCTATTATACAATTTTCAGTTATACAATTTTAAATTCTTCTCTAACCGTAAACGTGATTGCTAGAATTACTGCCATGTTAATGGTTTTAAGGCCAAGACACACAGCAACCTATGTCGTACTTGGTTCCAAATGTATCAAATTGCAATGGTTCTGCTTGTGTATATTGGTCAATTTTATTGATTGTGTGTACTGTGCATTGACTCACTATCTAGGATATTATGCCTTCACATAGATTTGATAGCAGTTCGTAAAGCATTTGGAGCCATTACTTAGTCGATGGATTTGTATTAAACGGTTTGCATCAAATGACATTTTATACCGAGTTTGTCCAAACTGAAGATGGACAATGTACAATAATTCTCGTTTCTAAGAACGTCTCCAAAGAAAAAATCAAACCGCATTGGTATTGCGTATATTATAATGTGCGAAATGTCAAACAATAATTAGGTATAGTTGCGTTTTACACGTGCGTTCAACGCGTAAGCGAAATTGATAATTTATTAAACAATTTAGAAGGTAAAACTCCATTATATTCGTTTTGAAACGATGTTTTTTTTAAACTATATAAAAATTGTCGAGTTGTCAATGTAAATTAAACCATACCAATGTTGTTTATCAATAGATAGCTATGAAAACGGATCCGAGCAATCGACATCAAAAACACAAAGAAAGTATTAAATAATTAACAAATAAATAATGTTTCCACTATAATTACCATTGGCGAAGGGTGGAGGTGGGTTGTTAAGATCCGACATAAATAGTACACACTATACGTTGTCGGGCATATGTATTTGTTTTCATTGAACTAAGACTACAAATTGCAGATAGTATTGGTTAGTTTTTAAAACCCTGCATAAACCAAGCAAAATTAGATAATAGTCAAAAAACATTTGCCTGTCTATAAAATCTATTATGGTTTGGTTTAGGCAGTGTAATATTATGTATTCTTATTTTAACAAAAACAAATAAGTATGAATAAAAAGATGTGCAGTATTTTTGTCGGATCGGCTTACATCCACTATGATGGTTTGGTTTAGGCAGGGTTTAATTGAATTTTAAAAAAATAACCTATCAGCACTATCTGCAATTTGTATACTTATTTCTTCTTCTTCTTTCTCGGCACTACATCCCGGGGCGGGATTTGGCCTCCTCTACAATTGTCCTCCACACGCTCCTTTCCCTGGCTGCTCCTCTCCAGTCTACAGCCCTCCCCATCTTTCTCCAGTCCTCTTCGATACAGTCAGCCCACCTCTTCTTTGGTCTGCCCCTAGACCGTTTCCCCTGTGGGATCCACTTGGTCATGATTTTTGGCGTCCTGTGCTCAGGCATTCTCTCAACGTGTCCAGCCCACCTTAGTCTTTGGGATCGACAGAATTTCACAACCGTTTCATGTTTTATTAACTCTTCTAGCTCGTGGTTCATTTTTATCCTGTAACTTCCATTTTCCAATGTGGGCCCGAAAATTCTCCTGAGGATCTTATTTAGTTCAATGAAAACAAATTAATGAGTATGACAAAGTTTAGTGTGCACTATTTGTGTCGGATCTTGACAGCCTACCTCCACCCTTCGCCACTGCTACATACTGATATATATTTAAAAGAAGAAATAAACGATTCGTTATGTTAGATATTTAAATATTATATTATTGTGTTTTAGGTTCTATTGTACGAAAATACATAGTCATAAATTAATCTTATAACCAAAAATGTCTCCAATATCAACAATTTCATATCTGTCTTGAATTTACCTACCCACCTAACCTAACCTTACATATGTCGTAATATAATATAGTAAGTACCTACAATACCTATTTGTGTCAACAAAATATTTATTCTTCCATATCTACAATTATTACAAGTTCAAAAATTCTTCTATATAATATTTCCTCTAGAGTCTATACTAACTACTTTTTTATTACCTGTTAATATTATATCCAATTCAATGATTCTAACATTTCTTCCTCTTATATAAATAATACCTAACCTAACAATAATTTTAAAATTCTAAATCCTACATTTATTATTGTGACAATATTGGAGAGGATGGATTTAAGGATATTATGAATACATAAGATAAGTAGCGCTGCGTCTTGCCAAAACCTATTTATTAACGCTTTCGCTGCTGAATAGATAATGAGATTTTAATTGCCCCCTTTAAAATGCACGTTAATTACATCGATCGGCCGCCTGGTCATTACGCGCCGTGTGCGTCTTCCGCGTCCAAAGTATTAAAAAGCAAGGCAGAGACAATTTTCGCGTCTGCATAAATATAGCTTTTGGCGACCGCATTTCAACGCCATTCATACAGACTACAGTAAGTTGCAACTCTACTTATTGGAAATGGGTATATACCTATATAATTGTATATTCTTTTTAACACTACAATAGACCATGAGTCCCAATGACAGCAGTATTGTGAAGTAGTAATAGAATTGAAACAATCACATATTATACACAGACATTGAGAAACGCACATAAATTTATTGTGAACTCACCGGGAATTGAACCAAAAGCCCCCGGATGAAAGTCCAGCGCCTTACACACTAGACTACAAGGGCAGTGCTTTGATTAGTGTTTGATAAATCTCAGAGAGATCTTTCAGCTGAAGGCAAGACAAAGAAAATTTTCGTGCCTACATAACTAGATATAGCTTTTGGCGACCACATTTTAACGTCAAACATATATGCTACAGCTCCAAACCCTACTTATCGGAAATGGATATATAATATTCTTTTTAACACTACAATAGTCCACGAGTCACAATGACAGTAGTGTTGTATTTAAGAATAGAAGTGAGACACCCAGATGTTTGAGAAAATCACATACATAATATATTGTGTTGTGACCTCACGAGGAATTGGACTCGGAGCTACCGGATGAAAGGCCAGGACCTTACACACTAGACTACGTGAGCCGCAATTTGATTAGTCTAGAATCCCTCGCTAATAGTGTATGATAAGCCTCAAAGCAATGCAGAAGCAATTTTATTTTCGCGCCTACATCGATATAGCTTTTGGCGACCACATTTCAATGTCACCCATAGAGAATACAGCTCCAAACCTTCCATAATAAATAAATTGACATAATAAAATTCTCAGTGTATAATATACATTTATTATATCTTATTGACCCGTTCTGTGGGTGTATTTCCAAGTATTAGTTCTCGAAAACACCGCACGCCAAGTTATAATGTTGTCAGTATAGAATGGGTTCAATAATGTACCATTGTTAATAATTGTTATTAATTTTATTGTAGATACCTAGATAATGTCAAGGTTTAATTATTATGTTCTTTTTTTAAATAAAATAATGTTGCCTACTCTAAAAAATATAATAAAATTACATTATTATTACCTACGCCTTTTAACCTCTTAATAATCTTGATCTTCCAAAATAAATAAATACATAAATTATAAATTCTAATACTTAAATTCAAAATATTAAAATTTTCATGTTGTAATTTTTTTATTATTAAAACCTTTCTTAAACGCCTTCGAAATACAATAATATTCCAAAATATTAATAATTAATAATGTAACAATTTAATACAATATAATTACATTATAAAGCTTTATCTTTATATAATAAATTATGATTATTATTACTATGTATGATGATTGTAACAAAATTATATTTATTGTAACTGCATAATATATGTTTCACCAAATTGAATGTTGTGTAAAAATATTAAAGATGAGAAAATTATAAAAAAAATAAAACAGTGATTTTATTATGATACTGTCCAAAGTGACGTCCCTAAATAAAATGCCGCCCCTAACCAGCGCCAAAATGCCCCCTCATTTTTTTAGACAGTATTTTTATTATCCTTTCATGAGTCCAATATTAACAGAAAAATACTTTTAATAACAGATAACTACATTAGAAATAAACTGAGTTTGAATGAAGTTTGATTTATTACCCATGTCTAAGTTGCCGATTCATTATCTTTTTTCACATAAATTAATAAAAATGAGAAAGATTGGAAAAAACAATGCTTCGCACCTTTTAACAAGGTAATTCCACCATGATCTCATACGTTTTACGGCAGTTTCATATTTGGCTGACTAATTAGATTTATGAAGTGGAAAGGCCATACACCATGATTTGCTTTACTATTTTAATTCTTGCTAACCCATTCATTCAGTCTTTAATATCAGAAACAGCAATCTCATATTAAATTCACATTATTATTTATATTATAATATTTACTCCATTAAACCTATGTATTTCCAAGATTAAACGTACACAATATTAACAATAAATATCTTAAATAGTACAAATTATACTAGATTTATTTTTGACCGATTTTATCAATGGTGTTTGTAAATATAAAAAAATTATATTAACTATGGAAAAAATGCCAATCCCGGGATTGTCAAATTGTAATCCCGAAATCCCGGGATCAGAATTTTGGCTCTGGATTGGATTCCCTAATATGGATACTTTACTAACAAAATATTAGACTAATTATTCGCAAATCTGCTCTTGTCGTTTCTGGTCACCAAGGACGTCGAAGGGCACCGGAAGTAAACTAAATATCGCAAACTCGATAAAACCAGGAGCTGATTTTTTTAATGGAAAGATATTTTCGTTATTACTAAGTTTAGGTAGCTATTTCTAAATATTCCAAATGATTCTCCTATATTTGCCACCCTTCGAGTAACTGCCGCCCCTAAGCGACGCTAAATCTGCCTACCCCCAGGGGACGTCACTGACTGTCCACACCTATTAACCCAAAGTCGACTAGGTAGGTACTGATACAGGCCGTGGCACCAAATTGCGAATCAAAATGATAGTACTAGTTATTGATTATCTTCGAATGCAAGCTATTGTCATTCACCGAAGCTTTCCGTTTAGTCTCCACGTTCCCTGTCCTGGCCGGGATTCTTCCTCTTGACCTGCACAATATACAGGTACGTGGTGCATTCACGATGCTCCTCAAAAGTTGAGACTGCCGTTGTTGGTGACTTTCACCTTGTCCCGCTTCCATGCCTTGATGCTGAAAAAGTATGAATGAAGAAGTGGACAATGACGCTGTATGCGACCCGGTGACGGCCCTAGACAAAATGCCGCTCCTAGGCAGCGCCAAAATACCGCCCCATCTTTTATACTAATTACAGTATTTAGTATCATATTTTCATGACTCCAATATCTAAGAAATGCGTTGTATGGATAATTACTAACAAAATAGATACCAGCAAAGCATAGAAAATTTAATTTATAAATATTTTTTACCCAAAAGTGTAAAAGTGGGGGCTCTTCGATACAGACTAACATCATGGACAGGAGCGGTTGGTGGGAAACTCTGTAAGAGGGGGGTGCATTTTTAGTTTCGACGTCCAACACAACTTCCGTGCCCACTGGTTAATAAGTCAGACTGTAATAATTATTTGCAAATCTGCATGGTGTCGTTTCTGGTCACCAAGGACGTCAAAGGGCAACGGAAGTAAACTGACATCGCGAACGCGACAAAAAAATTACATTCTTGACTCCTGTTGAATCTTTTATGTTTTCATTTTCTTTCCTATCAGTGAGCTGCATTTTTTAATGGAAAGACATTTTCGTTATTAGTAAAGCTATTTCTGTATATTAGATCAAATGATTCTCCTCGATTTGCCGCCCCCAAGCGATACTCAATCTGCCTACCCCCACGGGACGTCACTGATGCGACCTCGAAGGCCTGGCAGCGAAAATTAGTAGGCACACATATTATTTTGTTCTTTCCAAATGTTCAATGACTAATTATTAGAGATAACCGATTTGACTCCTGACAAGAGAAGAGATGCTCTAGTCAGTCCAATCAGGTGTTGGGCCCATCAGGCCGTCTGAACTGTCGCCACGTCAAAATGCCAATTTTATTGCGTTTAAAGAAAATGCGGCCTCTTATTGCGGACGTGAAGTTCTCTTCACAGACTTTTGTAGTTCGTATTGTTTTAACTGTGTATTTTCATTAATTAGAATCATTTTGTTAGTTTACTATGCTCCTTAATAAATGCTACTTTGGCCTGTTAAGACATTTTAAGTCCCGCTTACTATCTCGCCGGACTAAAAGCACTATTTACAAGACACTTGTAAAGCCAGTGCTCACCTACGCATCGGAAACCTGGACATTAACTGTGCGAAATGAACGAGCCCTGAACATCTTTGAAAGAAAAATTCTCCGCCGTATATATGGACCGATCAGGGATGGCACCAATTGGAGGAGAAGATATAATGCAGAGCTCTACGGGCTGTACGAAGATTGCAGCGCAGTTCAATCAGTTAAGATTGGGAGACTTCGATGGTTAGGTCATGTGCACCGTATGAATGACAATGAGCCGGCAAAGAGAACGATGTCCAGCAATCCAATAGGACGTAGAAGTAGAGGGAGGCCAAAGATTCGGTGGTTAGATGGAGCTGCCAGTGACTGCCGTATTCTGCGGGTATCAAATTGGAAAGCGGCCACACTGGATAGGGACAGGTGGAGGGAGCTATTGGAGGAGGCCAGGACCCACACCGGGCTGTCGCGCCCCTGATGATGATGATGATGATGACTATGCTCCTTTCTCCCATTGACATTTTATTAAAAAGTCTCTGTAAACTCAGTCAAAGCACACCTGAGTTCGCGGTGACCTAAGTATTGGATACCTGCTCCTGAGACATTTGCAGTCATACAAAACTACTGATACTTCAAATCCAAATGTAGTTTCTTGTAATACGCCTGATTAAGACCGGATGTAGTTTGGTGGGGCCATTATCTTCAATGTCAGCCAACAATACTGTGCGTGCACAGTGTAACATTTATTTCAATATTCAACAATCATTTTATACAAACCGTTTACCATAATATTATTATTCCATTCGAAGTATGAGCAATAACTAGCACTACCATCGATGTTTACAGTTTCGTGTCAGGGCCTGGCTATTACAATATTGATTCCCGCTATTAACCCAAGAATTTTGAAGAAGCTCTTCATCTACAGAGATACAATAATAATTAATAATAGCTTGTTATACCTACTTCAACGATGGGAAGAAAATCAGGCGCGTACACAGAACAAATGATATGGGGGGTCCATTATAAAAAAATATTCACAATACTATTTTATTATTGATTTTTTAATACAGCGGAAGGGGCGAAATTTGCACAATCTAGCAGCAGGGCTATTCTAACTAAAATTGACACCTTTCCGTAATTTTTCTCACTAATAACACGTATATCACTCGGGGAAATTCCATTTACTGGGTGGTTAACTACAGTAAAAATAGAATTGGTAACACAAAGCAATACGTCTTACTTGATTCCAAATTCATCCGATTAGAAAATCAATTATGACGTATTTAATCCTTTCTATGCCGCAATTAGTTAATTGATAGTAATTAACATAATAATTGGTGTAATTAGGGCGTCCAAAGACGCTTTGGGCACTTAACCGGTTAACAAATGTGTTTCTGTGTAAGTACTCAACGACACTAATAATTAATATGGACTCAGTAGCGCACCCAGGGGGGGGGGGGCAGGGGGCCTTGGCCCCCCCCAAAATATGAAAATCATCAGAATGATTTTACATATTGAAATCGAAAGCCAATAAACTATACCTTGGGCTTAGACAAACAACACGGCAAAAAATGATTTGTAATTCTCCAGCACCCTTTTTAGTAAAATTTCTTAGATTTTAATTTCTAACACAAAAATTTCGAAACACTGATGTCAGGTTTTTTTAGAAACCCGTTCCCTAATGAAATTCTCGGTGTCCACCCGAATCCTGGAGTGATATAGGTGATGGCTGGGGAGGGTTGACAGGGCTCTAGCCTGGGGGCCCGGGCTGTGGGGGGCCGGCGTGTCGGGTTGACCAGATAAGTGAGATAAACACACATCATCACAACATTTTAAATTATATAATTGTCCAATATATTTTCAGATTATTATGTGTCGATACTCGACAGCTCCATTATTAAAGTAGATTTATTGAAAATCGCCAATAATTTACTGTATAAGTACCCTCAATTTGAAGTAAAACACAATTTAAAAAATGTTAATGTAGTGTTTTACACTGTCTTTAATCTAAGCGGTGGATAGGGGGCCCGTCAAATACCCTAGCCCAGTGGTCGGCAAACTCATTAGTCAATAGAGCCAAATATCAACAGTACAGCGATTGAGATTTCTTTTGAGAGCCAAATTTCTTAAACTGAAATTATATGCGTAGGTAGTAAGTAGGTACACTGCTAATTTACTTAATAAACTTTAGGCCAAGTTTTAAGTCCTAATTAAATTATAGGTAGGTACACTGAATAAAACTGAATATCATACGTAAGAATGATCTTATAAAATTAAATTGTATATCAGGTATCCATAGAATTGAATCATAACAATGACTGACAAACTCAATGTGGATAAGTCAGGTTCGTATGTTGTTGATTTAATTTTAAGCACGATTCCAGGTTCTCATCAATAAATCGATTTCTCAATATTTATTCTTGATTTCCTCTCTTGAAAATCTTTTTACTAACCACAAAACTTGCAATATTAACATTGTTGAAAGATTTTATTCAGTACCTAATTAAATACAGAACTTTATTTTTCTTGACTCTTCTCCTCAGCTGCTTTCTTCCTTGCATCATCGACAGAATATTTAGCGCAAAATCACGAGTTTTTAGTTGTAGTATCTCTCTAAATTTGAATGCGATAATTTTTCCCGACATATAAATAAAGGTCGGTAAGCCATTTAAGCTTTGAATAAACGCGAAGTCTCGGTCTATTCAACATTACATTTACGGTTATCCTCTTCCATTTTCTTTGCGTCTTCTTTGTAGCCAAGTCAAATATGGCAGAGAGCATCTGTGGCAGAGCCGCACTCAAGGGGCCAAAAAGCCGCAGTTTGCCGACCACTGCCCTAGCCTGAGGGCCCGTTTCAGGATGTGGGGGCCATGGTGTAGGTACACCGAGTGCAATAGACAAAAGACCGATAAACGAGATATTAGGCTGTGTTGTATTGAGTAGGTTGTGTATAATTTAAAAGCAATAATACTTTTTTTGTCCATTTTTCATTAATATGTTGAAACCTCAATATTAAAAAACCAAAAATCTGCGATAAACATTCGGCGAAAAGAACGACTACACCCACTACGGTGGTGGTGTAAATCAAAAGAACATTTTTTTCGGTGGAATTCGACATAAATATTGTAGCTCTCTAGACTAGTATTACCCAAACTTTGTGTACCCCTTCTATAATTTTCGTAACACTGAGTACTCCTCGTCAAAGAAAAATGCATATAAGTACTTTAATAACAATCAAAATATATTCCTTTTGTAGTACATAAACAAAATAATAATAAACGAAAAATAAAATTCATTCATAATAAAATATAAATAAAAGTTATATTATAAAAAATAACATTCATTATAAACCATGAGAAGGATGAAATTATTTATGTTAAAACGACAGATCATCATAATTTGGATCCCTGGTTATTAATTTTAATCTGAGATGCCGTTCCACACCCAAAGGCTGTTCCTTTTTTTGACTTAATGTCTACAAATGCTGAAAAAGCAACTTCACATATATGAAGTTGAAAAAGGAAATGTATTTCAGGAATTTCTCTGTTAAAACTGGATACACATGTTGCATTTGGAACCTACATGATGTTTAAGTACACTCCTTATATTTATTTTGCAAGAATCCGTCTGAAGCTAATATTTCCAACAATTGCACTTCTTCCGCATGCGATAAACCTTCTAGCATGGATGTTGTATTAATGCTTGTTGCACCAGGCGTAGCCATAACCCGGTGCAGCGCGTACCCCCACCAAACTCTTCCCGTACCCCAGGGGGTATGCGTACCACACTTTGGGAAACACTGCTCTAGACCAAGCGGGTAGCACAGCCGATATTATTTAAGTAATGTTTCAGCATACTAGGTTCACATGTCCAGCATGGTCGCTGTTCACTTCCAATCCGCCAGTCGCTGATGACACGCTCAACGGTTACCGCCACTATGCCTCCAATTTAATAGAAACTAGGAGAAACTGTACAAATATATCGCCGTGTATTGTGAAATTATGTAAAAATATTTATATGAAGAAGAAAAAGAGCCTATGGGACTAATTTCCATTCTCCTCCTTCGCCCCCCCCCCCCAATAATAAATCCTGGGTGCGCCACTGTAATCAACTATAATTGTATATATATTCAATAACAATAGTAGATTCCATCAAATATTCCGTTTGACCAAGCACATAGACACAGTGACGTCTTTAGGTAAAGTGCCGCCCTAAAGCAGAATAAAATAATGCAACCCCTTCCATTAATATTCTAAAATTGCACGGCTAATTTAGTTAATACTGCATATCGAAGGGTTGCCAGAGTAAACGTTTTATAACTTTGCACTTTTTTGCACTCTTTAATATACTGATAAGCCTCATTGCGTAATTACCTCGCATAAAATTAGATCAAATGATATTTACTTGTATTAATATAATATATTATTTACTAATAAATAAATAGACAAACAATACATGTAAAAAAAAATTTTTAGAATATTTTAAATCATTTTCATCCTAGAGCTGGAGTGCAAAGTTATGAAGCATATACTCTATCAGGGAACATTTGCGACTAAAGTAGAAAGCCGATACATTCACAACGACTGGTCCTACTTTTTCCGCCCCTCTCGTTGTTGTCTATGGATGACTTGTCATTGTTCTATAGAGTGCTCATACTGACGCGTCTGTCGTGTTCACACAGGGAATGGTTTGATTTGAATAGATAAGTTACATGATAAATAATACACTAGTAACACACCTTTTACAAATGTAATGCATAGATCAATGCTACATATTTTTTGGAAATCGATATTACCAACGGTTTTTGTGTGAAATACTAGTCTGACTTTGACCTGGTGATGAATAACAGGAATGTATATTATTTATAAATAACACTGATAGTTAATATATTTTGATTTGAGATGTTTGTATAATTCAATTTGAAACGAGAAAGGGCGAATCAATATGTCAAGCAATCTGGGATCTGATTTTGACAACTAAACAGTGTCAAGAATGTCACACGTCAACTACTGACAACTGCTCTCGGTGTATGCATTGACGCTCATTCAATATTGGTGTATTGAAGGTTGCATCACACACTATTGCACGTTTATAATGTTTGGTTCATTTTCGTAGGACACTCACACATTCAAAAACCTGCTTCAAAATGTAATGTATTGGGGAATAAACTATCGGAATGATATTTATTAATCTATTCTGTGATATGAACTATGTATCATCATCGGCCGGGGTCAATCCACTGCTAGATGAAGGCCTCCCCAAGCTTCTTCCAACTCTCTCGGTCCTGTGTCTTTCGCTGCCACGTATTTCCGCCGAACTTTACCAGTTCGTCAATCCAGCGGCTTTTAGGGCGACCCTGTGGCCGTTTCGTAGTATGTATCTATATCATGATAAGATTTTAATTGAATTCTACAAAGGACTTTTACTTGAGGTATATCCAAATATAGTTAAAAACGCTTCTATATTTGGAAGTACCTATATTTGTGAAAAAACATTTTCTACAATGAGCATTAATAAATCAAACTTAAGATCAAAATTAACAGACAACCATATCGCATCTATTTTGCGTATTCACACCACAAAATTTGAGCTTAGATTACAGTATTTAGTTTCAAACAAACAAAAATATTGCATAAATCGGTGTGTGTACTTATATACGCGCGTTAGAAGTTATTCTTCTTTGGCGTCTAAACAAAAACAAAACTTGTACTAATAACCTAGATTCTTCGGCTAGCTCTGGTGTGGTGATTTAGAATCAGGTTCACAAAATAAATAAAAGTGTTTCTTTGGTTCATCGAACTATCTATATTTCAAAGTATTACGCAACCAGAATGCATTATAAATTATAAAAATTATGTGTTACATCGCGGCTGGTCACACGCAAAAAATACACTCTGATCTGTTTTCCTAAACGCGCCAATATAAGTATAACTTCAAAAAAAAGCATCGCCTGGGTTGTATGAGTGCCTAGACATTTTCCAGTGCTTTTATAAGAATGTAGACTAAAGTAAATAGTATCATGACACCTACTTTTGTATTTCATAAACCATCACCTACACTATACAGGGATTTCATAAGAACCTAATACATTCGCCTAGTATGAAAATATCTTTATTCATTATTTAAATTTAGTAAGAATGCGAAAATTCTAAAAGAAATTACCATGGTAACTATTAAACAATAATAAAAACGAATTGTCTTTATTTGATTAAAAAGCAATATATACCTACATAAGTTTATGAGTGCCTAATACTTTTTTTCCAGTGCACCGATAATATTTGAAAAATAGAACATTATGATGATTTTATATTTCGTTCACAAACAATCTACCTTATCTATATTATGAATACCTAGTACATTTTTTTAAAATATGGAATATCAATATTATTTTTAGCGTAGTAATAAATAGGTGAAAATTGTAGAATGCATTGTCATTTCTTCATAAACAATCTACCTGCAGGATCTTATGCGAGCCTTATACATTTTTTTTAAAAATGCGATATGTATATTATTTTAAGCTAGGTGAAAATTCTAAGAGAATTTTTTATTTTTTTAAAACAATCTACCTGCAGGGTTCTATGCGAGCCTGATACATTTTTTTCAAAATATGCGATATGAATATTATTTTAAGATAGGTGAAAATTTTAGAAGACATTGCCATTTTTTTAAAAACAATCTTCCTGCAGGGTTATATGCGAGCCTGATACTTTTTTTTCAAAATATGCGATATGAATATTATTTTAAGATAGGTGAAAATTTTAGAAGACATTGCCATTTTTTTAAAAACAATCTACCTGCAGGGTTATATGCGAGCCTGATACTTTTTTTTCAAAATATGCGATATGAATATTATTTTAAGATAGGTGAAAATTTTAGAAGACATTGCCATTTTTTTAAAAACAATCTTCCTGCAGGGTTATATGCGAGCCTGATACTTTTTTTTCAAAATATGCGATATGAATATTATTTTAAGATAGGTGAAAATTTTAGAAGACATTGCCATTTTTTTAAAAACAATCTACCTGCAGGGTTCTATGCGAGCCTGATACATTTTTTTCAAAATATGCGATATGAATATTATTTTAAGATAGTGAAAATTTTAGAAGACATTGACATTTCTTCATAAACAATCTACCTGCAAGATCTTATGGCACCCCCCAAACATGAAAATTATCAGGATGATTTTAAACATTGAAATTGAAAGCCAATAAACTATACCTTTGGGCTTAGACAAATAAAAACACGGCAAAAAAATGATTTGTAATAATTCTCCGGCACCCTTTTTAGAAAAATTTCTTAGATCTTAATTTCTAACACAGCAATTTCGATACACTAATGTCAGGTTTTTTTAGAAAACCAATCCCTAATGGAACTGTCAAAAAATTCTCGGTGTCCACCCGAATTCCGGAGTGGTGTAGGTCATTGCTGGGGAGGGCTGACAGGGCTCTAGCCTGGGGGCCCGGGCTGTGGGGGGCCCGGCTAGTCGGGTTGACCAGATAAGTGAGATAAACACACATCATAAATTAGCTTTAATAGTAAAAAAGTCGAACACTTTCAATTACTTATATAATTGTGCAATATATTTTTTGATTATTATGTGTCGATACTCGACAGCTCCATTATTAAAGTAGATGTATTAAAAATCGCCAATAATTAACTGTATAAGTAATTTAATTGTATAATTAAGTTTTAATTTGAACTAAAACACAATTTGAAAAACGTTAATGTAGTGTTTCACACTGCTTTTAATCTTAGCGGTAGGTAGGGGGCCCGCTAAATATCCTAGCCTGAGGGCCCGTTTCTGGATGTGGGGACCATGGTATAGGTACACCGATTGCAATAGACAAAAGATCGATAAACGAGAAATTAGGCTGTGAAGAAGGAAAAGAGCCTATGGGACTAATTTACATTCTCCTCCTTGGCCCCCCCCAATATTAAAACCTGGGTGCGCCACTGTATGGACTCACAAGGTATTTACGTTTAATAGTTTTACCTACCGAGCGGTGGGTACCTATAAGACTATAATAATTATACAAACTTTATTCATATAAGGAAGATAGCTCGTCTATTAATTATACCTATCTACTGTTGTTTTATCACAATATTTAAAACCATTTTAATACAACATTTTTCTTAGGTCGTATTCTTATTTGTCCGGTGGTTGTTTGTCCGGTACAAATCTTGCAATCGATTTTTAACTAACTTCCCGACTAACTAGACATTTCAAACTTTTAGAATATAGCCAATTTTAGCCATCTTTAAGTAGAATTGAATTCATTTTTAGTTAATTCTGTTTTGCATGAAAAGTTATTTCGATACCATTATTGGTTGCTAGGGGGTCCTAGCAACTAAATTATTAAATAATATTATATACATGCGTTACTATGGAAATCAATATAAAATGACATTTCATTATTCAGTAGATCTATCAAGTACAAATTTTTTTGATCGTTTAAGCGAAGCTATTCAAGTCAAGTTTATAAATGATTCAATAGAAAATTTAAAAACGTTGTATATAAAAAGTTCTTTTTATCTTGTAAGTATTAATTATTTAATTTCAGATTGTAAGAAATGAATAAAGTCTCTTAGTCATAATACGCTGTTCTCTTAAATTCAATGACTTACCTACTAACGGATTCCTACTACAACTACGTCACATACAGAATCTCAATATACAAGACGTGGACATGTTAGCAGAATAATTTGCCTATTGCATAAACGCAATTTGTAGATATCTATATTAAAATATGACATAAAAATATATAGTTGGGCCAAATATGGTGGCCGTCATTCATTATTTCCCCACCTACCTCACATCGTTATTAATTTATTATTGTCACAAGACTAGGTAACCAGCAATTACGGGTCATGAGACGACCGCGATTGCAAATAACATTCAGTTAGCTATGAGTTAGCTAGAGTGACATTAAGAAAGCGGTCGCGTGCGGGCTTGTATAGCTTAGCCGTCCTTAACCACAGAGTGACACAAAACGCATATTATGTTTAACCTTCGTTGCGCTAAATCTGATACGGTTTGAGCGAACGTCTCGTCTATCATCCATTCTGAAGTTTTCATCATCATTCATCCTAAAACCAAAAATGAAACCGTGAGAGTGACCTTCCGAACCAGTTTACCAGTGCATGAGTGCGTGAACACCTGACCAGCTTCAGTGCGCGCCAGTCCTCTCAACATAAAAAGATCAGTGTCTCGTCGCTGTAGATTAGTGTGTCGAATAGACCAAAAATGTCAAATATTCAGGAGACGAAAAACAAATTTCATTATCCTAATTATTATTTAAACATATGGAGGTATTTAAATTGTGGTTTTTACGGCTATGAATGTTGTATTCATTTCATTACAAAGTAATTTAAAGAAAAGGATGTTTCTGGTCCATTTAGATACAAAAAATCATTCTGCATTCAAAAGGTCGATTTCGACAAACCAATCTATAGACAGTGACGGTCTGGCATCCTGGTTAAACCACCCACCCCCCCTAGTTCCGTAATCCACCAACTAGTATCTTCAAATTACAGTCCACTGCTAAGAGCGCTACCGATATAATAGTACCTATTCAAAATAATAATTGTTATTGCGTAGGTACACCTTTATGGATATATTATTATTATAGATAGATATTATTATATTTACATTGAATTCACTTTCAACCACATTCATTATTAAATAATAACATTATTAAGTACATACTAATTATAATGTTATTATATAATGTAATAATTATTGATGGTAATTGTTTATTTATTTATGTAGGTACAGAGTTTTACTATTATGGGTTTATTAAGATTTATAATAAAAGTATTTCAAATCCAATAAATTATTATTGGTGCATATTGGAACATTTTACTGAAACACCATTATTGCGTTATATTTTTAACGCTGTAAATATTATTTTTAACGCATGGTAACTTTGAGTCAAAGTGACATAACCTCACATTTGACCTACTGTCAAATCTCCCGCATACGAAATGTCTCGCATAACATTGAAGTTAATAAACGAGTTAAATTTGACAAAAAGGGTCACAAATGGAACGTGGATACGCCATTCTGTCAGAGTCGCTGCAAAGAAACCCACCACAGAGAGCCAGGAGGAGGAATTTCGTGTTTTAAACTTCACGAAAAAACGAGAGAGGTTTGAGAGAAGGGTGTACAAACATGCACCTGTGCCTCCACCCAGGGCAGAACAGATGCCTACAGATCAGGTAATATACTACATTGGACCTTCGTTTATAATCCTACTAAAAATATGTTATAAATATTACATGTTTGCATGATTAAAAGTTAGAACTGCACAAGTACTTTCGAGTTTTATAAAAACAGAAGATTGTGACCACCATAAAACACCGTCATCTTTTGAGCAGAATAAAAGCTGTACCGGTAGGTTTCTTCATGTAGTCTTCTTCTCGCTTCGCCTTGGGTCTTTTTACTGGTTCTCCGCCACCGCTCGCTGTCATCTGTCAGTGAGCGCAGTGTTGCCAACCGAACTATAATTATAGTACATTTTGGTTCGCGTACTATTAAACAAGTATAGTACGTTAAAATACCACAATTTTGAAAAATGGAATTAATTGAATTCGCCGGTTGTGCGAATATTCCCCATTGCTTATTTCATTGCGTTTAAAAGTTGTCTATATTGTCGATATTTAAAGTTCCGTAAAATGTTCATACTTCAATCACAGCAAATCGTAATAACGTGAAGCGAGGGACGTAGTAAGTATAATCTATATAGGTAATATAAATAATATAAGATCACAGTGTGCGATATTAGTCTATGGACGTAGTCTTGCGTTGTATACTCTAAAAAACTAACGTGACAGTTAATGACGGCGGCCAGTGTTAGCATTTTTCGGTCGTAAGAGGTGTTTTAATAAAGCAGGGCATCGGAATTTCTCGAATTCTCCGTTATGTTTATGTGACAAACAAAAAACTTACATTTTCAACACGTCCTATAATTTTTGCCGAAATACTATAATGTCTTATACCGCGTACTATAACTCTATGACAAAAAGATAGCTGAATTCCAAAATGGTGACTGACAGATAAAGATGACGGGGAACAAGTAAAAAGCACCTTCGCCTTTTCTGGAAGCTACCGAAAACCACCAGGTTATCCGGTTCGTGCCAAACAATATATCCATAAAAACTGCAGAATGCATCTCCAGAGATATTGTCAATAGCTGTTCCTTTATATGTAGTCTTCAGATGGTTGACTGGTTCGTCATGTGCGCTGTCCAATAAATATGAAGCATTCGGCGCCAACACCAATTTTCAAAGACATCAATTGCCTTCCGCTCCCTTACCCTGGCTATACACCATACAAAAATATGGAGAACACTTATGTTTGCATAAGCATCATTTTTGTGGCAATTGAAATTCCCCGATCTTTCGATATACTTAGTGGTAAGACATGTCAACACATTTTTCGCAATCTGTGTGTGCCTTCTTATTTCTGTTTTACATCCACCTTTTATGTCACACAATATTGCCAAACTAAGCCTTGAATACTTAAAATCAATGGATTAGATAACAGTGGCGAAGGGTGGAGGTAGGCTGTTCAGATCCGACATAAATAATGCACACTAAACTTTGTTAGTCAAACGTATTTGTTTTCATTGAACCAACACTACAATGTGTAACCCTGCCTTTAAAACCGATTTTTACGACTGTAACATAGTACCATAAAATGTCAACAACACGTTTCTCTTAACTTTGAAGAATGAGATTGGCGAGACAGTCAGCACTTTTACGTGTAAACAGTCATTATTGCGATAGTTTAAAATGCACACTACTGCTGCAAGTAAATCCATGCATGTGTAGAGGCGCTTTATCACTACATACTGTTTTACTTCTACTGATCATCCAACTTAACCGTAAAACTTCTTCTATATAGAGTCAAAATTCTTTAATTGATATCGTATTTATTTCATACATGGATAATCCACATACTAGTAAATCAAGAGTCTACTGTACATATATTAGCGTCACGGTAATAATAAGTAATTCTTGCAATTTATTATTTCATTCCAGAATTGGGGTAACGTATGGCCCGGGCCTCGAACATTCCATCCGGCAGTGGTCCCACTGCCCCTCCACCAGGGCTATGTGGAGAGAAAGAGGGCCCCGCCTGGCGCTAAGGCTAATGCGGAGCTCATGAAAATACCCAACTTTCTTCACCTTACACCCCCAGCTATCAGAGCGCACTGCGAAGCTATTAAGAAATTCTGCACGCCTTGGCCGAAGGGTTTAGAGACGGAAGAGGCGTGCAATGAACATATGCCGTTGGAGGTAATCATTTTATTTTCTAGAAATACAACATTATTTTCAAAAAGAAGTACATTAACAAAAAAATGTTTTCAGGAAATCCCTCTGTCACTTAACGTAATTATTTTATGTCTAGTACCATTTCCGACCATGACCGATCATAATAGGATCATAATATGAGCCTCAGCGGAGCAAGTGGCTGGCATCTATTTCTCGTAAAAACAAAATCTGTTAATACAAACCTCCGCTATGTGGAGGCCCATAGATCATATTATGATCGGACATGGTCGAAAGAAAAGAAGAAAATAGGGTTGTATTACCACTATTAAAGTTATATGATATTTTTCCAGGTAATATCATCCGACTACTGCCACGGAAACCCTTCGATTAGGAACCCCCTGAGCAGGATCGTATCCATAAGAGTGCCACTCTCAAAACTGCCGACAGACCAGCACGCCAAGGATAAAATACTCCGACTATTGGAAGACAGATATGACGAGCCCTCAGGTGTGTATTTATGTTTGTTTTTAACGCCTTGAGGCTATACACAAGCTGCAGAATAGGTCTCAGAGTCAACCCTGTGGCCTGTGTCCTTGAGTGTTCGGCAATCACTGGAATTGTATAACATTTTAATCAATATAGGAGTGTAGGTATATTATGTTATATACGTCGAAGGGGCAGTGACGTCTTCATTGGTTATGTGCCTTTTCTTTGTCTCGCGATATTCTTCTTCTTCTTTCATCCTGTCACTACCCACCATTGGGGCATAGTGCAAGCAGAAGTTCGCGCCACTTTCCTCGATCCATCGCCAACTTGCGTAAATCGATATTGTAGCACTGCTGCAGCGTGAGGGAGGGCCAGCCACAACGACGGAACCCTTGAGGCTGTGCCACAAAGGTACGAAGTGTCGCACTCTTTGGCGGCATCCGGATCACATGTCCTAGCCACGTAAAGCGTCTCTTCGTGATTACCTCAATCACCAAAGGCTGCTGTGCCTGCTCGCGAACTCGGGTGATTGTAACGCGGTCATACCAATGTACCCCCAAGATTCGGCGGAGGCATCGATTCTCAAAGCTGAAAAGCCGAGACCTTTGAAGCTTAGTAAGATGCCATGTCTCACAACCATTCAGGAGCACAGGTAGCACGCACATCTTGAACAAATATTACTCGAACACGATATTACTATGGCAGTATTAAACAGGCCGCTGATTTTTAATGACAGACATTGAATGTAGAGCAAAGCTCTTACTAAAATCGCTGTAATTAATATAATTACAGCGATTTTAATTTGTGGCTTAGGATTTCATAATTATTCAAACAGATGTCAGTGTATTTAATTTTTTAGATTATGCAAATCAATCGAGAGCGACTAGTAATTTGACTTTAAAGTCGGACGAGATAACTCGTGAAATTTGTATGTGCGGCCTGTCGATCACGGTCTCGTAGAGCGAGAAAACTTGCTGAAGGCATAGAACTAGTTAAACAGACAAATGCAGTAATGATTTTAGGTACGTTGAGGTCTGTGGTGCTGACAAGTTTGGAGGCACCCTTGTGAAAATCTTGTCTGTGCGATAAACCACCATTATAATATTATGTATTACAATAGGAATGGATATTACGAGACAACAATAGTTTTGCTGTCAGTATTTTTATTTTTCGATTATTTTTGAAGTGATCGCATCAAAAGTTGTAATATTTGTATTTATTCCTTCATTCGCCGCCATTTATTATGTGCCACCTCTATGCAACGCATGACCTGCTAACCCCAACGGGACGTACTATGAATGTTTCAATATTGATTGTACATTCGGTGTCACCTCTTAATAGGATACTCAAAATAATAAATACAGAATATTTACAAGCGCGCGTGTTCATGATTCTGAAGCTGGCACTATAGTCAGCTTGAGTGAGTGTTGCCATGGTATCCCCCTCATAGTGATATGCTTTCACGATCAATAAACCAATAAGAACACACGGTGACTACCCAAATGTCTGAAAAAATGATAAAACCGTATATAATTTTAAATAAATATTACTTGTCTTCCACAGGTTACCTGACAATCGTAGCTGACCGCTGCCCTATGAGAAAACAGAATCTGGAATACGCCATGTATTTACTTACCGCTGTGTACCATGAGGCGTGGACCATAGAGCACTGGGAGTCAGAGAAGGGGCGCGCCGATATGGAGGTTTACATATGGAACGAAGAACCCTCCAAGAGATCCTTCGTCAACTGGTCGCAGTGGTCAAGCACCGACCCGAATGCTACGGCTGATGATGACTTTGTGGCTAAATTCAATGCTGGTACGGTGGAGGGAGGCGCGGAATACGTGAAGGCTATCGAGGGTCTCATGAACGAAGGCGAAAATGAATACCAGTTGCAAATTTACAAGGAATCTGTGCTGAAGATGTTCGGACTGAAGAAACCGGCGGGTTTGAGCATCGACGATAGAAATATGGCGGCTTAAATAATTCATAATTTGTGTTAATAATTTTAGAGGAATGAAGTATTTGTATAAAAAAATATATATAATTCAAAATGGCTTCCTGTCATTCTCATTTTAGAGTAGACATTTTTATTTTATTTATCAACTGAACTGAATGTTACCCAACACCATCACGAATGTGGAACTTTGACACAGATTGATTTAAAAATTACAAATAATTTAAATTTTATTATGTTATGTAGTTCAGTGGCGAAGGGTGGAGGTAGGCTGTTAAGATCCGACATAAATAATGCACACTGAACTTTGTCAGTCATACGTATTTGTTTTCATTGAACTAAGACTACAAATTGTTGATAATGTTTGTTAGTTTTGAAAATTCAACCAAACCCTGGGTAAACCATGCCATTAAATCATACATAATTTTATATATTTTATAAATCGAAGAACATTTTTTGTCTATTATGGTTTGGTTCAGGCAGGGCTTAATGAATTTTTAAAAACTAACCAACACCATCTGTAATATTTGTGTTCGTAATTCAACGAAAACCAATAAGTATGACTAAAAAAGTGTGCACTATTGTTGTCAGATCGCCCATAGCACACTTATATTATTATGGTTTGGTTTAAGCAGGGTTTAATTGATTTTTAAAACCAGTACAATTTGTATTCTTAGTTCAATAAAAACAGATATATATGGCTGACAAAGTTTAGTGTGCACTACTTACGCCGGATCTTAATGCAAGACTCGAAGGGCATGACGTGATTTTTTGAGATTTTACAAAATGTCTCAAGGTTTCCGCCATACAAAAAATATTGGGAATCACTGCTTTGAAAGCTGTTTCAAAAAAAACAATGAAATCAGAGAAAATCGCAGACAATAATATAGTGAGGAATTTCCATCCAGTGATAAACCCAATTGTAGAGCAACCCATCGGAAATAATATAATATTGTGTGTCAAACACATGCACTCTGTATGAAAAAGCATTTTATTGAGACGCCCTACACCTTCCCTGGAGAACTTTCTGCCATGAAGAGCTAGCCCAGATGACGCGTGTCTCGCTCAGATATTGGTTACATGTAAATTGTACGTAAAACATTTCACCGTGAGCTTTCTTATCGGAAAGAGATGACTGTATACCATGGCCCCCAGGCTAGGATCTTTGGCGGGGCGGTACCTATCGCTAAGGATAAAGGCAGTGTGACGCTCCACAGTAGCTTTTTACAAATGATGTATGCGGTAAAAATAATGTGTATATTTTTAGTGTTTTTTTTTTATATTTTAATACATCCATTTGAAATATGGAATTGTCGAGTATACACAAATAAAAATTGTATCGTACAAACACATAATTTAAAATTATAATATTGAAAGAAAATAGCTCCGCAGGCGACTTTTTTTTACTATTAGAGAGGATTTGTGCTGTGTATTTATATCACTTTATCTGGTCGACACGCCACGCCGGGCCCCCAGGCTAGAGACCTGTCAGCCCCCCCTTTCATAGCCAATTTTGGCAATAATTCAAGAATGAAAACCTAACCTAACAAATAATCCAGTATATCTATTTTCAAAATTTGTTTGCTGCTGGCTTCCTGTAAAGTGTAAACCGACAAGAACCGTATTTTATTTAAACAAATTTTACATCAGAACTATATGACCCAAAGAGGTTTAACGGTCTTTAATATACGGCCATATATTTCTGACGGTGAAATGTGATACAGCGATCTGCATACTATAAGTTTTCGGCCACGCCAGATACCACGTTTCTTACGCTCCATTTTGCAGACAAAAAAACAATGTCCATACCCGATTGACAAAAAACATTCACGCACGCTGATGAATCGCGTAGTTACTGGACACAATAATTGCAACCACAGTACCTCGGCTCATGCGGACGGCTCAATAGAATACCCTGAAATCACGCCATCTGGGCAAGCTTATATTAATGTGTTTTTGTGTTAGCGGTTATGCTCTTATTTCTGTACATATTTTGTCGTTATCTACAAACCTGCCACCATACGACTGAATGAATGATGTAGTCTTCTTTTGTAAATAAAAAAAAAACAATAAATATATTTAAATTTGTTTAATTTGCTCGATAAAAATTGCTATTCTATACAATTGTTTATTATTGACAGTGGATGTAATAAAAAAACATTAATTTATACTTATAGATTAAATCTTACATATATTTATAATTAAATACAATACATAATAATTTTAATCTACTTTAAATAATTATTTATTGATACGCACCGGCCATGGAGCAGTGACTATAAAACTAAACTCCCGGCCCTGTGGAGTCACGGGTTCGAATCCCGCTGTAAATTAAATCAAAAAGTTTTTGACTTTCACAAAACGGAGCCTTTGAATTAATTTTTTTAAATTAAATGTGGATTTGGTCACCGGGGCAGACTTAATAATTTTTAAATCGGCCGATTGACATTAAAACATCGTAGCTTGTTCGTAGCCGCAATCTTTGACGTTTTTCTGTAAATTAATATGTGACAATCGTAGCCCGTTTCGCACTTTCACAAAACTACACAAATTCGACAACGTATTAATTAATGTATGTATTATGAACAGATGCAAACAAATACCAGTCAGTGGCGAAGCGTGGAGGTAGGCTGTTAAGATACGACATAAATAGTGCACACTAAGCATTGTCAGTCATACTTAATTGTTTTCATTGAACTAAGAATACAAATTGCAGATAGTGCTTAATTTTTTTTAATTCATTAAGCCCTGTCTAAACCAAACCATAATAGAATCTATAAAATAGCTAAAATTATGTATGATTTATTGGCATAATTTTAAATATTTTATAGATAGACGAATATTTTTTGACATGGCTTGGTTTACGCAGGGTTTAATTGAATTTTAAAAACTTACCAACCCTATCTGCAATTTGTGGTTTTAGTTCAATGAAAACAATTACGTATGTCGGAAAAACTTTTGTGTTTACTATTAATGTCGGATCTTAACAGCCCACCTCCACGCTTCGCCACTGATACCAGTGTAATGTGTCATAAAAATAAATCCGCAATACAAAATGACTTTCATATTATATTTAGGCTCCGTCTAGTAAACACTCTTTTTTTTTTGTATAAAATGCTTGACCTATGTAGAAATGCATGACGTGATCCAATTTTAAAGTCATAAATTACACAACTAACTATGCATAATTAACCTTAAAGTTATTGCTACAGTTAAATCATTGTTCCTTTTACATAAGGAACCTTAGGGAGGCCTTCATACTGATAATCCTAGTACAATGTTCAAGCGTTTAGAAGCGGAAATATCCAGGACATATTTCCACTATAATTGAGAGATCACAATGACAATCTGCATAGAGTTTTGCCAGTCTGTGTATCAAACTTGGTATTCAGTTCTGAAATCAATTACAGTTTGGCGAACACTTTTCAATACCATCCACTTATGCATTGAACTTACGCTAGTATAGAACATAACGTGGTCTACAGGGATGCCATATCGTCGCTAATTTTCTACAAACACGTATCTCAATTTTTGTCAGTAACACATTTCTCAAAACATACTTTATAACATAATAGATTTAAGCAATGACAAAAAACTCGTATCACAATAAAAGACTTTTATAAATATTATAAACTCATATCTTGAGTTACGTGTTTGTAAGTATACAGAATACTGAACTCGACAGATGATTATACTGAAGCACTTTCTCGTAAGTCAAGATGTTTCGAAGAACAGAGAATTACTTTCCAATCGGTAGTATAACAGTAATGTTCCGTTCAATTGAATTAGTATATTCCACTTACGTGAGGTGAGTTTCGATAGGTGTTTTCTGGTCAATCAACAACTAATTTGCAGCGCAGTTCAATCACGATTAGGAGATTGCATTGGTAAGGTCATGTGCGCCGTGTGGATGACAATAATCGGGCGACGAGAGTAATGCCAAGTAGTCCAGTAAGACACAAAAGAAGAAGCCGATGTCTGGCGTATACTTAGAATACCGAATTGAAAAGCGGCCACTATGAATAGAAAACGGGTGGAGAGGAGTTGTTGAAGAAAGCCAGGAACCTCCGCGGGTTATCGTGCTTCTAATAATGAAGATGCTCAACAGAATCCATTATGTATACATATATATATTCCATTTATGTGAGAGCGAGTTTGGCAAATATTGATGGTATGACACCCTGGCAAGTTCACATGACACTCAATTCCACTCAAAAGATAGAGCATATAGACTTAGATGTTGTGGAGATATATTGCCACGAGATGGCTGCGTTTAAACTGGACCGATATATTTCACTTCCGTGAGAACGAGTTCAATACATGTTTTCCAAATGAATGTTTTGGGTTATTCAGACTTATGAATACAGAGGGTATGACTCCCTGGCATATATGTGAATCGATATATTCCACTTACATGGGAGCAAGTTTGTTTGGTTTTTTTCTACTAATAAATACTGAAGGTATATGACTTGACAGTATATAATGTGAAGCGGTCTACATCCTGGGGGCGTTGGGGTGCTGCGGTGGCGGGAAGCATCTGACATGTTCCACAGCGGAGCCTCCACTGGCGCTGCCGAGGGAATTGCCGCCCGACGCGCCTCCGATGCCTTCTAAGTGGCGGTTCAAAGCGGCGAAGATCTGCGAGTTGAGGACCTGGAAGCGCCGGATCCTGTCCACCATTCGCTTAAGGTGCTGGAATCGGAAGAATTAAGAGAATTAAGAATCGCACCGAGTGACCTCAACTATTACCAATATTGAATGCGCGTTAAGTTTACGTGACAAACTTTAATGCATATTATAATTTTTTAACACGTGTTTAGGTCTATCCCATACTTTTCTATACTGCAGAATTAAACCTTGTTACAGCCTCACTCAGAAGGCAACTCACTTCCCATTAATTTATTTTCCTTGCTTGCAGTTAATTTAGAATAAGGTTTTTCTTCAACATCGTTAAGTTTGATAGATAAAATGAAGTCACTTACGATTCCTTTCACAGTCTCATCCTTTCCGTCGACCCTCTGCATTCTGAGGATGTGGTAGCAGAAATCAAGGGCTTCGAAGCGTCTCTGCTGACCCAGTAACGCTATGATGGTACATCCAGCCCAGTGCAGTCCTTCACCGAAAAGTTCTTCAACGGTGAACTGGTTATTTCCAACCGGTATGCAGTACAGAAACTGTAGGGCTGACCATAATCTGAAAAAAAAATACAACTTACAGAATGACATCTATATTATGGTTGATATAAAAATGACCGCCCTAAATAATTGAAGGCACAATCATACATTAATTATAAATAAGTCACCATATGCGTTATGTAGCCAATTTTCAGACACATGTCAAATAAAAACAAATAGTATTGAATGATGTCGTTTACTAATTTACAAAGCAAAAATGTATGGGGTACCAATTATCTACACAAACACGAAAGATTAGCAGTATTTAGGACGGTACTTCAGTAAAACAGCAAATAATTTTCAACTATAGGTGCGACGAAATTTCAGACTGGCTGGCAATGGGGAGAGCGAAAGCCGAGCTGTGAACACGTCAATTTGTTTTGTGATGGCGAGGGGGGAATTAATTCTTAAATCGTGTAAAGATGACTAAAAAACGTTACCCATTTACTAATTTAATTATTATTAGTAATAGAACAATAAACATAACATTAAATGGACGCATGTTGACTTTTTATGACAAATTAGGTTTCGTCATTTGCACAATCTTCGCGTCGCGTAGTCACGATCGTTTTAGACCGCGCCCCAGCTGAAGTATAGCCTTGAAATGTCTTATTATATTATTAAAACTATTGAAAACAGTGTGACATTTTTTTATACGGTTGCGTCAACAACTGACATGGTGTTCCAATACTTCCAATTATTTAAGTAGTCCAAATGTTAGGGGACTATCCATAGTACATACATTTATTCAAATAAACCACCAATAAATCAACTATTAAACTGTTTATTTAAAAATTACAATAAGTATTAATTTATATTATAATATGCAGTTTACATACTATTACAATAATTGTATACAAATAATTTTGTCCGATCCTAATATGATCATATGGGCCTCGAGTGAGTGGATGTTTGTATTAACAGATTTTTGTTTTTACGAGAAATGGATGTCAGCCACTTGCTAAACCTATAAGTTAGGTCCATACTCCAAATTGAAAAACAATATGTGTATTTGCCAGACCCAAGATTCGAACCTGGGACCCACAACATTATAAGCCGACGCGTAAGCCGCTTGGCCGTCAATGTGGGCGCCATTTATTTTATTCAACGAATAATTCACAAAGTAACATTCATTATTGAACATAATAATATAATTCGGTATTTTGTTTGCATCAATAGCAAACAAATTCATGCGATACTCTCAACTATGATCATTGCCATTCAACAGCATTCCTACCTTTGTCAATAGACATTCATTGTCCAGAATTGAATCAGATCTATTAATTACGTACCGATGGAATTCCTTGCAGCCGTCTGTATTGGGCGGGTAGTGCAGCGGGGGCGGAGGTTGCCAGGGGGGCCCGGATAACAACGCCCTAAGCCTCTGCAAGACAACCCCGAACAGGGACAAACCGCAACACAGACGCTCGCGTGTTAGTAGATCGCCCTCCCGTGCTATTCTAGCTTGCTGCGAGTAAATCAAAGAAAAATTATTAGACAACGAAATATATATTTGTTAGTAGGTAGTCTCACAACTGGAAACGGAACCCATATGGTTGAAATTGCATGTAAAAAATCCAAGCTTTGTGAAGTCAGTAGGTACTACCAGCGCCGGCGGCTCAGCACTTCGTTACAATAAACAACTTCGTTTGTAGTTTATGAATGCCATGCTTGTTTCGGGGATATTTACAATGGTTTTCAGATTATTTATGTTCTATGCTTAAATAGAACATGGCGCGAAAAATGTTATATAACGATATAATGAGTAATGCTTATAACGAGCAAATTCAGTCGGTCCCATCTTCCTCGTAATAACCAAGTCCGACTGTATTAGTTCAATGAAACAAATAAGTACGTATGACAGAATTTAGTGTGCAGTATTTATGCCCATCTCCACCCTTCGCCATGGAAATACGTCACGGTGAGGGGTAGGGGTTTGCGTAGGGTGTTGATTTACACTCTTCCACTTATTAAAAACACTGATTCAGGGACATTAAGTATATTTCGCTTGACAAGTAACAATTAATTACTAACAACATTTGTAAACGCACGCTTTGGCGCGAAAAAGGTAGCAAATCGTATTTAGAGGCGACGTAAGAGGCTCAACGGTAGGTAACCGACTGACTGTACCCACTCTCGACCCCTCCAGAAACAGATAACGGTAACTTTCTTTTTGTTTGTTTCGCTGTGCATCATGGTCTAGCCTTGACTCATTTACAATTACAATAATATCATTATATTCCCAACTCTGTCGATTGGAGGATTTTTGATGGGGGATTTAGGCATTATGATAATATAATAAATATTATTTGGTATCAACGACTCGACAGTAGAGAATTAATAATATGAATCGGTCTATTTCTTGATTGTGGACAATCGCTAGTAACTTAAGACTTAGGTAAGTTATTACTATAATATCTTAGCTGCGGACAATTTAGCGGCAATCTGTAGAACTACAAATCCACAGTAATTGCAGGTACAAATCTATGCCCCCCCAACCTTTGCCCCAAATCAGTTTCATTTTATACAGCGGTATAAAATCACAGCCAAGAGACAATGGTTCATGAGTAGGTATTAATAATTGTTCTGATTGTGTTGTGTAATTATGAAATATTACAATCCAGTAATCGGCTGCCATTTTGGTATTTTATGGGCTTCCAACTTAGGCCCTCCTCCCACGGAGCAACTGTAGTCCGACGGAACTGAAACTAAAATTCCAACCAGTATCTAGCTAATGTATTTCAATGGCGGCTCGCTGACGGCGAGACTGGAATCTCTCAGTTTCAAAATGGTCGCGAAGAGACGCGACATGCTAGTCGCGCGGTCTCTCAAGTTTCCAGTCACCGTAAAACAGTGGTACCAACATCATTAGATTCGGTGAAAAATCATATTTTCTTACCAAAATTGGTAGCACTGCAATGCTATAAAAACCATTTACAACCCAAGACGTCAAAAGTACAAGACAAGCAAAATTAAAATAACCTAATTTTATTCGAGTAAACGCGGCAGCGTGCGTGTTGTCGGTTTTTGTACAAAACAGCTGATGGTCCAGTTTGACAGTTTGAGGTTATGTGATTATTATTTCAAGTGGTTTCAGTAGCGCCGTGTGCGAATCATCACATTGGTCAGTTTATGAGTACCATCACCAACCAGTTCCACCAGATTTCAATTGCGCCGTGGGAGGAGGGCCTTACAGTCCTACAAACTTATCTAAAGAACGGTCAAAAATGGAACTACGAACTACCATATGGACATCATATTGGAAATGTCATTCGAATGTCAGATTCTGTCCAGTTGCGAGTCTTGATTGGGTAGTTTTCGACTGTGGCTCCTCCATCCATTCTTTAGGTAAGTTTGTATGTCTGCAACTTTGAATTTTTCGCCGCAATCTTGTATTGTTCTTTCGCCATCGAGTTTTAATTTAAGAATCGGACTACGCAGAGAACTTGTACGCATTCTTACGGCTTACAGTAAAATTATTGTGCAAGAAGATATTGCATACCTTTGCGGTGCCGAGTTTTTCAATATTAGGGACAATCTGCAGTGGTCCGTACTTAGACTCCATTCTCTTCTGTTTCACCTCGGGTTTCTCTCCCTCTGAAAGACAAAAAGAGACAAAACATCATTCAATCGATGTTTATGTGATTTTCATGACGTCCAACAGAAATCTTTGGACGGAAGAAGTCTGGAATCGACAATCGAAATCAAATTAACTGAAATATTTGGAATTTAATGGGACGCGTAACCTAAGGTGACATCACAGTGAAGTGTTAAAATCAAGGCCTGAACAAAAACGAACTATAAGTGCGAGTGTGAAAGCATTCGGCACGCTTATATCTCCGCACTATGCGTTAGAGTAAGATAGAATTTCGACGGCTGAATTAAATATTTTTCTTTTAAACGTAGCCGGTAAATATGGATTTGGCTGATTACATTCATTTAAAAACTGCGAGCATGTGTTGCTGGAATTTATTGTTTTTGTGCTAAATATAAAGTTAGTGGTAATTATTTTAGTAGAACATATGGTAAACTTTATTGTGTTTAAATTTGGTAGCGGTACTGAGAAGCAACACGATGGTATAACGTTGCATAGTTAAGTTGATTATAATAAAATCGAGGTTCTACTGTGCGTTATACATAAGAAACATGGCTTCATTTTGCCGAAAAATAGGCGCTCTCTATAGGTATATCATTACCCTGAGGTTAAAACATTTTTTTTTTTCGACCATGTCAGATCCTAATAGGATCATATGGGCCGCCACAGAGTAGAGGTTTGTATTATACATATTTACAATGTAATTAATACGATTTCTATATACTACTAGACAATAAGACTTGTATATATGAATTTAATCATATATTAGTGAAATACTCATGACAAACATCCTCTCTTGCTAGAAACTTCTGTGATTCGAATGTGGGTGATATAAAGATATCATTTGTCGCGGTTTGTAAACGTTTGAATAAAGGTGCTAATATCTTTCATTTTGATTTCAAGAAAAATGCAGACGGAAAACTTTGTTCGTTTTAACATGGAACTACTTTTCCATAATATTATGTTCAAACCTGTCATTTCTCTCTTTCCAATGCGTATTCTGCAATTGAGGTTAGGTAACATTAAATTAATTTATGAATAAACGCTACCTTTGCAATGCAATTTAGGCAGAATGTTCTGGAACGGAGCCGCGTGCAGCAGATCGACGATTTCCTCCTGCCCCAAGGCCTGCTCGGCCAGCAGGCAAAACAAAACTGTATTACCAAGCTCCCTCAAGGAATGGAACATCTCCGTGCGGGCGTCGCAGTACTGTACTATGTCCTGCAGCTGAGCGTGGTAATAACCCAGAACCCCTGCAAAAAGAAGAAGAAATGGATTATAACAATGAAAATTTTATTTTTTTAACCATGTCCGATATTAAGATAATATGGATCTTAGTCTATTACGTCCATACTGTGGACTCCAAATATACATGATAAACAATATGTGTATACCCACGTTGGCCGCGTGGCTTAAGCGCCGGTCTATAGTGTCGTGGGTCCCAGGTTCGAATCCCGGGTCTGGCAAGTACACAAATTGTTTTTCAATTTGTGTATGAGTCAGAGTATGGACCTAATAGGTTGAGCAAGTGGCTGACATCCATTTCTCGTAAAAATAAAATCTGTTAATACAAACCTCCATTACTTGGAGGCCCATATGATCCTATTAGGATCGGACATGGTCGAAAGAAAAAAGAAGTATTTGCTAGACCCAGGATTCGAACCTGGGACCCATGACATTATAAGCCGCCGCGTTAACCGTATAATTTTACTGGTTTTCAAAATGATAGCGCTGTGAAATTAAAGTATAAACAGAGTAGTTATTGAATATACATAATTTGAAAATACCTCGTAGGTACTAGAGAAAATGGAACAAGAAATCCACTGAATTCATTTTACCAATTAAGCCGCAGGTGTCCTATCTAATTACGACGAAAATAACTAACAGTTTTTACATATTGAAATGCCTATCAAATTGCGTTAATTTTTTGACTTTCGGCTTTTGTGTTTTTAAGTCAAGGTAACAATAAAGTGTCATAATTACTTACCGACGCCCGGATCACTCCAAATTTTAGTTATAACATACTTGCACTTGCTGATAACTTAATAAACTATTTCTTTTATTCAACAAACAATTTACAAGATCTAAGAAAGTAACAATCTTTACATTGAACATACATAATTTGAAAAACCTTAAATATTTATGTCTTACTAGAGTCGTATTTTCTTTCTTGTAAGTATAGTTTAATAGAATAGTTGTTAATTAACTGACCTGGGGATCCGTAGTCGTATCTCGGCAGTTTGCAGACCTCCGGCATGGCATTGGAGAGGGCATTTGCGAACTGCGCCAGACTTCCCTGAAGCAGTCCACGGGCCACACCCAGGAGCTCCTCCAAGACCACGGCAACGCCCTGATAGCCAAGTAAACGCACCATCGCGTGCAAGTGCTGGGGGCCCACGAAGCCTATAAGCAAAAATACAAATCATCAATAGTTAAATGCCGCCGTACACAAATTCAGATGTACAACGTGCTGATCCAACCAATACTGACTTACGGGTCGGAGTGTTGGACTCTCACCAAGGCCTATGAGTGTGAGGAAGAGGGAGTAGGAGGGAAATATAGGAATGAGGGCGACCATAATTGGCCCAACCAGCGTGCATTTATTCAAATAAACCGCTGATAAAGTAGATTATTTAAAAACTACCCGATAAGCATTTGAATACCTGAATATTGGTTAAACTGCGTGGTGTACGCCAGATTGAGCTGTCTGGAACCCCAGAGATGAGCGTGGGCGGCCTGCGCTGGCTTATCACGCTGCACTGGCACCGCAAACTGAATACCGCGGCACTTCACGAACCTGTCAACACAAAATCGATGTAATGAAGAATATACCCTGGTAATATTATATAAAATGTTCCCTCAGAACATTCTCTTGAAATACGGAATCACGAACCGATAACAAATTGAAATGCGGATAATATAAATATATCATAGTAACCTGTTAGTTGCGGCATTGTAACAATAATTGGGCAAGAAGTCGTAGTTGAGCTCCCAGAAGACGTGCAGCGCGATCCGGCCGTACGGCGCCAGAACGCTGTGGTCCGCCTCACGCAGCATTGCATCCCATGGGTCCAGCGATAGCCATCTTGACAGGAGACGATGACACAGCCGGTTGACGGCTAAAAGCCCTTCCAATTCCTGTGTATACAATAATATTATATATGAGTGACAGTAACGGATGATTCTTTAACAATGGTAGCAAATTGGACCACTTAATTATTACAGTAAATCAAACAACATACCTACTTTATATGGGACTAAGAAATCAGAAAGTTCAAAGTTTGTCTTTATACATCGAATAGATGGGTAGATTTATGATATAAGAATAAGGGATTGTGCATATTATATCGACACCTCCTACATATAAAGCAGTAACTGCAAAATGGTACTTTTCAGTAGTACGATTTTAATAAATTTTAATGACACCACAATGTTAATTTTTAATGCTGAAATAATAATTTTTTTAGTTGATTGATATATTGTTGAATTTTTGCTTTTTTCGATTATCATTGTTGTATTATCTTTAAAATTATTTAATAAAAGACAATCAAGTCAAAATAGCCAAAAACGCAGTTACGGACTTTTACGTAGGTGTCAATATGTTGTCATGTCCTAGTGGGAGGAGGGAGGTAATATAATGTGACAAATAAGGGATAAGGGTAGGGATTGTAGAATATTATTATCTATTATTACAAAATGAACAAAATATAAAATATGAATTTTTGTCCGGAATGACATTATACTAAAATCGATAATTTTCAACAAATTATTTATTTTACGAATTGAGGGTCAGGTATATATGATGTCATGTCCTAATGTTGGAGAGGGGGGATGAAATAATGTGGTGAAGTAGATAGGGGAGTTTGCAGAAAATTTAAATGTCACAAAATCAATACAAAAACTAAAAAAAATTGTTTGAAATGACTTCATGTAATTTAGATGGAGATAAAGGATTTTATAGTGAAATCTGAGATTTGTTATTATTAAGTTATATTAATATTAATAAGGGATTTGTTCACATTGGTTGTGGCATTTTATATTCAATTCAGAATTTATCAAAAAGGTTGATTGTAATACAATTTTTTTTTAAATGACAACAATTCTTCAAAATTTTTAGTGTGGCCAAATTGCAGACTTGCAGATTGCATACGTCCAGTTGGCAACACTGAACCGTCCTCGGTAATACAATAATATCTCACCACAACTCCCGTGATGTCGCCAGCTTCAAACTTGGAGACGGCACAATTCAATGCCTTGTGCATGTCAAAGTTCAGTCTCTGCGCCAACAGTCGCGCCAGATCCACACACCGACCCAGCAACGCCACATGCCGCTGTCTCAGCAGGGCACCATATCGAGACGCGGCTGGTTGCGCCAGAGACCATGCGCCGCGCGAAACGCACTCGGCACGGTAACGTTTGTCCAGGAGAATGCTAGAAAGAGGTGATCAACACTATTACAGTACGATCTTCTCTTAAATCGTTGAGTGAATTTATATGCGAGTGTATGTCTCTTCTTAATAGCCATTGTTTGGCTCACTTGGATCTGTAGCGTTTATTCCTCTTTTTTTTAACCAATAAACAATGTGAAACCAAAAGCGAATGTGACAAAAACAAATCGTTACTGGCTGACATTCCTATAAAACAGTATTTTCACGCCGACAACTTGTCGTAATGAGGTTTGCGCAAACTTACTTGTGCCGTGTGGACATCACAAAGTGTTCCGTATTTTTTGCACAAACTAAACCACCGCACAGGCAAGTCACTGCCATCTAGCCGGCGCATTAAGGAAATAAAAATATGAATGGTTAATGCTTCCCCTTCAAAATCTCAATGAAATCATATTATATTAAATATGTATTTTCACGACTCGTATGGGCCATGGGGTGATCGACCAAAATCTATCCCGTGATCGACAGGTCGATCGTGTTCGAAGGGTTAGACGTACCAGCAATACAATAAATTTAACGTGGTGTCACAATCGGCTCAAAAAAAGGCAGGTCAAGTTGATACTCCTTTGACACCCCGTTAACATATTTGACAGTGACAACCCATGAGTGTTTTCAAAACAAACAACGTCTCATACAGTATCGGCAGTATGAATGGTAGTATTAGATACCGCATGATAATGGATTCAGACCATGATGGTCAAGGTTCCTAGGTAACTTGAATTCTGTATCGCGACATTGTATCACCGTGTGAGAAGCTCGAAGACGTCTTATAAATCATCAATAAAGAAATCCCCACTCACCTGGCAGCCAGCTGCTTGTAGTGGGCAAATATCTGCTCGCTTAGCTTGTAAACAAACTGATCGAAGCATAGGTTGACCTCCGCTTCTACCTCGTCATAGAGGAACTGCTTCTTGAACACAGCTAAGGCGTACTGTGCACTGTCGTTATATAGATCCAAGGGGTATAGGACGTACCTAAAGAAAAAAAAAAGGTTTACAAAAAGAACAAACATTACATTTAAATGGTTTTTCGCCAGTATGTGTCATTGTGTGTGTTTTAAAGTGGCGAAAAGTTCTGAATGTATATAAACAATGCTCGGTTTCGTCATATATCTGTCAACCTTGTCAAAAAATATTTGTAAGTTCGTCACAGAAGTATTCTTGATGGCGAACTATTGGAATGCTGAAGGTGATATAATAAAAAGCCTATAACTCATTTTCGCCATTTTAATTAAACACCTTCAACATGAACAAACATCACATTTAAATGATTTTTCAATACTGTGTCATTTTATGTGTTTTTAAGCAGTGATATGTTTGACACACCGATTACATTAATAAGATAAAAATGCGAATGCCAGTCACTATAGATCAAGACTTTGATGACAGATTTGGTTTATGACTACATATAGTGTGGGGCAAGTTATTTGTTTACACAATATGCATGTCATCATCAAAAACTACCAATAATGAATGCGAGTTGCATTCACGTGATGTACTTTAATACGTATAGAATATGTAAATATTTAAAATAACCAAGACATTTTTAAATTTATACCATATTTATTCACACTCGAGAATCGTATCTTCTTACAACCGTACTCAAAAAGTAATGCATTACCAATTATTTTTGTGTTTCTGCACATCTATTCTATACACAAGATTGCTATCGGCCGCTATTGGGAGCTATCGAGGGTAGTTTTTCATTTTTTGTAACAATTACAATAGGTTAGTTGTAATTGTTGCAATAAGTTTCAACACCACCTCTCTTGGGATGTGCTAAATTTTAGAGCGAGATAGACAGTTTTGACTGTTTATACGGCTAATGTCACCACCTACCTGTAGGTAGGTGCCTTCGCATAATAAATTGATTAGTAATAAGCCGACATGTAAACCTGATCTCTAACTATACGGCTTAGTAAAACGCCTAAAACGCTTCCTTGTCGAATCATATATAAATTGTTTATCTGTTCACAGGTTTTTACGCTACCCGTTCGGTATGTAAACATATCGAACGGGGCATCGATTGCTACGAACAAGGTAATACAGTATAAAAGAATGATGGATGTGAAATTGCCTTGTTCTGTACAATAAAACCTGTGATGATGTAATATAAAATGTTAGGTATAAGTTTAATATAATATGTAATAGTATAAATGGGCCAGAATGATTGTCAAAATAAAGAGACGAATGCAGTAGCGAGAGGTTATAATAAGATGTATAAAATGTTATGTGGAACACACTAATCGAATGATATTTCCATCTATAAACTCGTTAATAATTAAACTAATAATTATAGAATCAATGTATAACATGGCAACACCAGCCAACGCGCGGGTATGTGTGCGAGTCGGTGTAAGTAGGTGAGAATGCTGCAAATGGCCACCCTTGCCATTACCGCATAACAACAGCCAAAACGGCCAGCCGATGCATTAATAGGTGTATGCATCGGCGGGCCTACGCAATAACTTCAGTAGAGTCTCTTAAATTTAATTTTTATGAAATATTGTTCGATTTTTGTGCTCATCATATTTGTATCTGTCGTCTGTAATAAAAATCATAAGGAAATTCGCATATTTAAGAACGAATAAATTCTTGATGGCAACTAGCGTGAGCTTCGCCAATTTCTGATCAAATAAATTAAAATCATGACCTTATATAGCTGCGCGGGAAAAGAGACAGCGATATAAATCGGGCAAGGTGGGGGCATATCGCCGGTCGATATACTCTTGCACATTGACACCGGATTTCCTTTGCCAGAAGTAGTATTTTGCTATTTTTTGGAAATAGTAAAATATTATTTCGTATTACTATATAAGACGTAGTTTTAAGAATAAATTGTTATCATTAAAAATGTAAAATTGTAAAAGGTAAAGGCAACAGGCAGGTTTACGTCATAAAATCACAGATAGTTGTAAATGCATGTAATTTAAACGCTAATCAAATCGTGTGTTTACTCCTGGCATAAGACTAAAACCGCGAGTTTATGCCGGAGATAGCTATTTAAATGCTCTAAATAAATTCATATAAAATCCATAGAATTAGATAGACGATATTTTATAACGTCAATATATCCATCCACGTGCACAGAATATATTATCTCTTGATACTTGGTCCTTCTGACAATCCAGTAAATTCCTATTAAATAAACAAGAGATATTACGCAGTACGAAATTAACGGACATAGTAGAATCTTTGGTCACCCCTTCTCAAACTCTTTGGACTAATTAGAATAAGGGAGGCTGCTATAAAAGAGGGCGCATCCGAGAGATTTTTATCAGTCTACCGGATCTTCTCTCAGGAACAACATCTTCTCTACTAGCAGCCTCTCTTCAAACACTCTGGACCAGTCTCACCAGTTTTGCCGCGCATCTCTTCGCTTCTTGAACGCCAAAGTACTCCCCGGTGAGAGTTTCGCATCCCGTTTACCTACGGGTGTAAAATATCTCTCGCGTTCGCTGTAATCGGGCGTCACGTTGACTTGTCTGCCGCCTTCACCTACATTGGCCTGTAAAAAAAATATTATCTACTGGACGCTACATACCGAAAATAAACCGAGTCATTACCGACTTTTTCAAAAGGAAACATCGTTATTATTAATAACCCCTCAACCGACTGAGCTAGGAAAATTCATCAACGAAGTGCGCAGTGGCGTATCGTTGAGGGGGTGTTGTTACTAACTTATTGTAATTGTTACAATAAATGCTAAAACTTTGATACAAAAATGAAAAACTACCCCCCTCAATAGCTGCCGATAGTGGCCGATAGCAGTTTGTGTATAGAATAGATGCGCTGGTTTGGCTTGTTTAAAAACAAACACCGCCTTTTAAATAGAATTTTATTCAAATTTAATTTGCACTTTTGACTCACTTCATGATGCCGCGTTTTCCGAAAGGATTTGGAAAAGTCTGGTTTAGATGGACCAGAAACAAACGTAATTTGAAACAACATCAGAAACATAACACTGTGATAACTGTTTGAGCCGGTAGCTTAATCGGTGAATAGCAAGTAGCACAAAGAATTTATTCATTTCCTTATCTTACTGTAGTTAAATTTACAATCAGTAATGTTGGAACGTTTATATAAAATATAATATGGAAAAGCAAGGATAAAAGAAAGATTTACTCACTCCATCATGCTGGGTTCCTTTGTCTTGAGGATATGGTCGGTGAGAATCCACGGCATGGACATCTCGATGGGAAACTGTATCCTCTTCTCCATCGTGATGACGTCCTTGCACTCTTCGTTGTGCTGATGCCGGACCAAACAGTTCTGCCAACACAAATCAAAACACAATGAATTTTTTTATTGTCAGACCATGAGAATTCTTTCCTTCCCATCGATTAAATGCTACGATTAAGAATGGATATCCCGGCTGGAAAAAAAGAATAACTTACGTTGATTTTACGTCCCATGGTCATCTCCAGGTAGAATTCTCGATACCATAACTGCGACAGATCACAACATTTCTGTAATGATTCTGTAAAGAAAAAAGACAAAAACATAAGCCAAAAAAATATCACTGTATCTACCTAATTAAGGTTTCCTACTTGCCGCGAGTGATCCAAATCATGAATATAGCCACGATAAAAGATATCTCTATTCCACTCGTCATCGAATTGCAGAAGTTTGCCAGGAATGATTTATACAAAGAGTCTTATGGGATGAACCACAGAACAGATTAATAAATAGAATTCCGACAGGCTATACCCCAATACACCACATTTTAAAGCAGGCTTTTGAATGTGTGAGTGTCCTACGGAAATGAAATACACGTTATAGATGTGCAATAGTGTGTGTTGCAACCTTCAAATACACAAATATTGAATGAGCGTCAGTGCACAAACCGAGAGCAGTTGTCAGAATGACGGACAACGGTATTCTTGACAATGCATTTAAATTTATCCCATATTCTTCCACACTCGAGATCGGTTGCATGTCACTCTACACCCGTTAGTTATTTCAGTTCCCATTAATTCGATGTTCCCTGGGACGAACACAGAATTAATGGGAAAAAAATGTGCAATATTGTTTCTCTTGTTATTTAAAATGTTATCAGACTGATGCTCCCATCCCTTAACACATTTTGAACTAGAAATGAATATGTATTGTCAAAATCTGCCGAAATGGCCAGAACGACAATGTGGTCACCTCACGTGTATCACGCTATCATCATAAACTGCACGAGTCAGTGAACTTTTTTATTTTATTTTCTGCAGGCCTACACATTTTCGACTCAAATCAAAACCATCAGAAGAAGGTTTTCTTCGACACCATTGCTCCTACTGAAACTGAGAAATTTGTGTATCTTCGATTACGATTACATCATTGCCGTTAGGTATTAATTGAGTAAATTTGGATGAATATTTAGAAGCCGCTTCATTTGTCGAGATAGTTATTGTTCATGCTCACGATGTGGTGACGCCGAGATGCGGAATGTAGGCAGGACATAATTCGCTAAGTAAGGTTAGGTTAGTTCTAATAAAATTACCTGAGAAAGCCAGTAAATAGTTCCAGAAGAAACTCGAGCGGTGAAATATTTCAATCTGCTGCAGCGTAGATGCATCCAAGTCTCTCCTGAGGGTTCGTTTCCCGCCCGACTTGTCCGCGATGAGGGCCTCCAGTTGCGTTCGCACCATGTACAATTGGGTTGACGACGGACCTGCAAAAGAATGAGTCGGTCATTTAATTTTCATCCAATCATTAACAACGAACTGATTGCACGTGTGACCCACTATAAATATTTAGGAACATTATGAATACGAAATAAAAATTAGATTTGAGATTGCAAGGAGTGCCTTTCTCAAAATGAGACGCCTCCTTAGCAATCGATACATTAACCTTAATCTGAGACTATTGTATTCTTCGCTGTTATGTTCTCTCAATCCTCTTCTACGGTATGAAGGTATTGACGCTAAATGTGACGGAAAGTTGAGGCTTTTCAGATGTGACTGACCGGGTGACCAAGGTTGACGTTCTCAAACGAACAGAAACAATCCACTATGACAAGCGCAACCAACGTCTGTTATCTATGGTCTCCTCATAATATTATACGATTAATAATACAACTTACCGACATTCCTGGTGGGCAGACGGACATTGTACTCCTTATCGGGCGTGTCTTTTTTACCGCGCATGGCCGGGTCAGCCTCAGGGTCGATTCCCCTGGCCCAATCTCCGCAGGTCTCCCTTACGGACACCATTATACTGCGAAAGAAACAAAATGAATATCAGTAAAATATTCTTCTTTTCTCGTCCATGTCTTCAGCTTAGTCGTAACATATGGCGGAGGTATATGCTGTTAAGATCTGACATAAATAGTGCACACTAAACTTAGTCAGTCAAACGTATTTGTTTTCATTGGACTAAAAATACTAATTACAGATGGTGCTGGTTAGTTTTTAAAATTCAATAAAACCCTGCCTAAACTAAACCATAATAGTTTAGGTATGCTGTGGGCGATTTGACAAAAATAGTGCATACTTTTTCAGTACAGATAGTATTGGTTAGTTTTATAAAATTCATTAAGCCCTGCCTGAACAAACCATAATCGATAAAAAATATTCTTCTATATATAAAATATCTAAAATTATGTATGATTTAATGGATTACTCTAATAAAACTATTATTTATTATGGCTTGGTTACACAGTGTTTAATTGAATTTTAAAAACTACCCAACACTATCTACAATTTTAGTCTAAGTTTAATGAAAACAAATACGTTTGACTGACAAAGTTTAGTGTGCACTATTTATGTCGGATCTTAACAGCCTACTTCCACTCTTCGCCACTGTTAAATGCGTTATCAATGACTACGAGAGTTCTCACCTTCTGATGAGATCTCTTTTATTTTTGATTGCTTTCCTCAGAGGCTCTCGTAGAGTTACTTGAACGAATCGTTGCAAAGCAGCATGGACACTCCTGCGAGCCGCGTCTGCAAACACGCCTTCCATCCTAGCCAGCAGAGCCTGCAGACCCTTCACCGTGGCGATTATCTCCACCAGAGCCAGTTTCTCTTCCGATGTATAATTGTATCGGGTCGCCTAAATCAGAAATCAACATTTATAATAGCCATATATTAACTGCACATAGGCTTTCTATATTTATACATAAGCCACATACCCTCTCATACTCTTCGGCCTCAGCGGGACAGCTGGGATTCCTGTGGTGATCCGTGGGATGCAACAGTTTCCAAGAGCAGTGCTCTGTCAGAACGGAAGCCCATCCCGACAGGAGATGCAGGCCGCGCAGAGCCAACTCAGCAGTAGCCGTATTCTCCTCGTCAGACCCTGACTCTTTGTACGTCGTAGTCACCTGCAGAGAGAAAACCAAAACATCATTATTTATGTCATGACCAAAATCAAAATATTTCCATGGGAATCAGTTACTTAGATAATAATATATATCCAAGGAATTAATCCGTTGATACGTTAGTTGTTGTAGTGAGCGACTGTATTCGGTTAAAACCAAATGCCGCCTATTCGACGCTTGCATTCTGACGGTGCTGCTTTACGGTAGCGAATCATTATACAGAGAGACATTATACTGAGCTTCGAGAATAGATGTTTGCGACGGATACTGGGTATTACTTCAGGAGTAACAAGAAGATAAGAGAACGAACCAAGCAGCCTCCCATCACGCCGACAGTAAAGAGGCAACGTTTGACCTGACTCGGCCATGTGCTGCGGATACAAAAAGAGAACCCCAGCATGGCTTGCCTGTTCTTCAAGCCAATAATGGTTGTTATTTTTTTGTTTTCTCATTGCACCAATGTCGACTGAATGTTATAATAAGTTGCAACAATTTTAATAAGAATTGACAATTATTATTAAGACTAACCTCGTTGCTGTATCTGGCCAGCTCGGCGATGTACTTCTGGTGATCTTCGCGTATCCTCGGCAAGTGCACCATCAGGTCGGCCTGAGGACTCGGAGGCACAGTAGCAGAGGACATCGGCCATCTTAGAAAGAAAATCAAACCAATTATGGTATATCCTGGGTAAACAGAGTGCCCAGATATCTAAATAAAATTAAACTACCATTTTCACTCCTACACAGCTCCTGGAGCACGAGTGTCTGTTGTTAGCCATTTTTCAATAGCCGGTGGTTTAGATTATTATATAAAAAGGTGGAAAACAATATATACTATCACTAAAATCAGAGTGTCTGTCTGTTCGATTATAACCGAAGAATTTGGACTGATGACAGAATGAGTTTTATACGCGTTGAATCGAACAAATTATTGTACATGTGATTGTATTGGTAACAACTTTATAATTTTTCTTCTTCTATTGGCAGCCCTAAAGACAAAATGGCAGCTAGCATTCTGGTTTAAAGTCTGTTGATGCTGTTGTGCAAGGTTGTACCAAAATGTTTACATACGTACTGCGTTTATATAGTACCTGTACACGTGCATGGATTTACTGGCAATAATTAAACTATCGTTACAATAACTGTTTGTTTACAAAAGTACCGACGGTCTCACCAATCTCATTTCAATCTCATCATGCATGTGCGAATGTGTTTGTTGGTGCTATTTGACAGGTTTGGACAAGTTGTGAAAATCGGTAAACGTCAAAATGTGACAGATACAGCATATGTTTTTTTTACGGCACCCAAAAAATTATACGATATTGCCTGTCTTTGGTGACAATTTTATGGTGGAAGGCACTAACTTGCTAGCGTCGTAATGTTTTGATCTCTTGATGTAGTTAAACGGCGCAATCTGCATATCACCGAAAAGCGGCACAACCTCAAGATTCTGAAACAAAAACATTAATATTAGGAAGAATCATCGTATTTGATCGCTGTCTCCAAGAAAACATAGATCGTCCAAGCATGATTCAAAACCGACCATATGGCAGCGAAGGGTGGAGGAGAGGCTGTTAAGATCTGACATAAATGGCGCACACTAAACTTCGTCAGTCATACGTATTAATTGAACTAAGACTATAATTCTGTCTACGTGAGCTCCGTAAGTGGCTCAATATCCAAGGCGTTAGGTATCTGATATGGCTGGCCCAGGATCGGAAAGTGTACTCGGTCGCAAAACTTTGATAGAAGACAGGGTCAAAAGAAGAATGAGTATTAATTGAAAGATCACCTTGAAGATCCTGTCGATCTTGTCTAGCCTGAGTCTCTTTTTCTGATCGAGCCGATTGATGTTGCAGACATCGGAGTCCATGAGAAAGAGGCCAAATCCCATCACCTTGACGAGCATGTGTTTCTCCGAGGGCGTCAGATACATCCGAGTCTCGTACATCTGCACGCAGATGTTCACCACGTCGCACATCAGCTCCTCATAACCTGAACATGAATTTAAAAGCTTAGTGATAGGAATTTTTTTTTATTAATTCATTGTTATTAAACAGAAAAAAATGTTAATAAAAACCAATCAAAGGTACGTTTGAAACCTGTGCAAACATTACTATAAATTGGATATGTTTTTCATCTGTCCCAATACAAAAAAACATGGGCATTTGTACACATTCTTTTATGCCTTTGTGAGCAGATGTATGTAGATCTGTACTAGGATTGTATGGAATCCTTACCGGGTATTTTTTCAAGTACGTCTTTGACGGCGTCTCTGATTTTGTTCTGTGTGGCCAGGAACATGGAAAGGTTCTGCGACTCCTGAAGCGTCTGGCTGTCAGACATCACCTTGAGAAACTGAGCAGCTCTGAAAATATCCACCGTAAACATATTTCTTAATGATTAAGTTAATAACTAATATTTTTTTAACAGGTAATAATTTACAAGAGTGGGATGTAGATGGCAATTAGCTGGCCATACCACTCGGCTTAAGACAATTCTAAAACCCAGCAGACGAACTGTTTACATTCTGTGAAACTAAAACGGCGACAGTAAATAACGGAGCGGATCAACTTCGGCCAACGATGATATATTTAATTATTAATATAATATAATTCTAATTAAATATTTGTTGAGGAAGAAATATGTGAATCATTTTTCAAACAAATTATATGGAAATTAAATATATTACCGTCTGTAGGTGGAATAGTCGTTCTTGACTGACGATTTCATGTTTTTGAGTTCATCAAGCACAGCAAACATGTTGACGAATCGGCCCAGCGTCAGGAGATAGGCTTCCGAAACGAAGTCCCGTCTCTTCTCCGCGTGGCACAACCTCTTCACCTCGGCCGAGAATCTTTCGATCGCCTTCCTCTGCAAACGATTGCACAAACAGCATATTATAATAAAAACGTTGATGAAAAATCTTCAATTCAAATACATATAACAAAAAGGTTTTACACAAAATTGTCATAGAATAACTATGAAAGGTGTTATGATTAATTTTTCATATAAGTGTATGGAGCGGCTGACATCTTGGATTCAAAACATCTCACGGGCCGTTTGCCATTTCAAGCAACACACCAGGTAACCATTCAATTTCTCCATTCAAAATCCCAAGGACTAAGTAATTACATATCCCCCAGGACTATAAACACCTCTCCTAATTTTGAAGTTACGATTTTTAGGACAGTCTGCATACCTGGAAGTACATGAAGGCGAGGAGTTTCTTGACTTCGGGGGCGAGCACCTCCACCGTTCTCTCATAGATCTCCACCCGGTTGGGCTGCTCGTTGCTGCGGGGCTGCGGAATCGCCCGGGAGCAGCATCGCCAAGTGTATAACATCACCGCCATCGAGTTTCCCTCCTCCAGAAGTAGATTCTATGAAGAAATACAAAATGAAATGATGCCATTATGCAAAACTGTGAAACTTGAGATGCGGTGGTTTTGAAAATAATAATTCGCAAGACACTAGCGCCACAACTCAAGTTATAGTTGCAGGTCTCTATGGAGATGTGTCGATGATTGCTATACAACTACGATTCTAAGAAAAATATTGAATCTTCTTCGAGATGCCTTCTGTGGTTTCTCTATAAAGAATCACAATCAATCGGGAGCATTTCTTGACACAATTTATGTGTTCGTAGTCTTTTTTTGCTTTATTTAATATGTTCCAGCTCCATCTCTATAGAAGCAGGTTCTCTTCAATACCTTTAGATTCTAACAATTTCATTTAGGTTTTTAACTCGATTGAGCTGATTAATATGTTGGTCACTAACCAAGTTTGCATGAACGGTGGCCTCCTCGATATACTTGGCGATTCCGGTGACGAATCCATTCCTGTCTTCGAAGTTGGTGTCGAAATTGGCCTGGTACAGGATGGATATGGGCTGCGCCTCTATGCATGGCTGCTCGTCTGAAATTGACACATGAATTATAATAAAACTGTCATATTTAATTATTTTCTCTTAAAGGGAGTCGGAATGTACTCGGTTAAAATTAAATGCCACCTATTCGACACTTTCGTTCTGACAGTACTGCTTTACGGTAGAGAGACTTGGCATCTTACGAAGGCTCAGAGCAACATATACTGAGAACAGATATTTGCGACAAATACTGTGTTATGACGATGAGATAAGAGAGTGAAACAAGCAGCCTCTCATTAGACTGAAAGTGAAGAAACGACGTTGAACATGGCTCAGCCATATGCTGCAGATGCCTGAAGAGAACTTCACCCTGGCTAGACTGTTTTTCAAGTCAATCGGATTCCGGTATCCTGGAAGGCCGCTAAATATTGTCCACAGTGTATATGGCGGAGTTATGGAATATGGACATGACCTGGAATGACGCAAGAAGATTCTTAGAGGTGGCGTATGGTGTCCATATGCTCCAGCTAAAGGGTGGACATGACCGAAGAGAAGATTTAAATGATTGAAAAGCATTATGAAGTAAATTAAATTCTATTACCTTTGATTTGCGACAACGTTGTTTGGTCTAAAATCACACATAGTGAATATTGATAGATTTTTGGCACCTATACACCATTTTGAATTACATACCTGGCAATGTAAGCTCATCGAGTACATCCACATTGCTGAGGGCGTCAGATAAAGAGACCTTCTCGCTGACGGACATCTTGGAAAATCACGTCACTTCTGCGTGATCTGTAAATTTAAAAAACCAATAATTAATACCAGAATCGACAACTTAATAGTAATAAATATATTTGTACGAGGGTGGGTCAATAATTCCTTAGAAAAAAGCATTAAAACAGTTTTTATTTTTGTATTTTTTTTTTATTTCTCAACATAATCTCCTTGGAGCTCAATACACTTGGTTAGACGTTTCTCAATTTTTTTTAAACCGTCAGAAAAATAAGTTTTCGGAAGGTCCTCAAAATAAGCATTTGTCCGATCGATGACTTCTTCATTTGAAAAAAAACGTTGTCCACTTAGCCATTTTTTTAAGTTTGGGAAAAGGAAAAAGTCACTGGGGGCTAAATCTGGCAAATACGGTGGGTGGTCGACCAATTCGAACTTCAATTCTTGAATTTTAGCCATTGATCGTAAACATGTGTGAACACGGGCATTGTCCTGATGAAAGAGGATTTTTTTCCTGCTTAAATGAGGCCGTTTTTCTTCAATTTTGTTTTTTAGCTGGTCCAATAAAGATGCATAATAATCCCCTGTTATTGTTTTCCCTTTTTCCAAATAGTCAACGAAAATAATTTCACGTGCATCCCAAAATACAGTAGCCATAACCTTACCAGCTGATTTTACGGTTTTCGCCTTCTTTGGACATGGTTTGCCTTCGCAATCCACTGCTTTGACTGTTCTTTCGTCTCGGGAGTATAGTGGTGTATCCATGTTTCATCTACAGTCACAAAGCGACGAAAAAATTCATCCGGATTGCGTTGCATGAGCGACAACAGGGCTTTAGAGGCCACCACCCTATTGCGTTTATTGTCGACTGTGAGCAAACGCGGCACCCATCTTGCAGAAATATTTTTCATGCCCAATTTGTCATGTAAAATAGAAATGACGCTACCTTTTGAGATCCCTGTAACCTCAATTATCTCACTCAACTTTAATCTTCGGTCACTTAACACCATATCGTGGATTTTATTGATCATTTCTGGTGTAGTCACCTCTACAGGACGTCCTGAGCGTGGTTCATCCTTTGTTGATGTACGACCACGTTTAAATTCATTTAACCAGTTATAAATAGTTGCAAGTGAAGGAGCAGATATGCCGTGAACTAAATCCAACTCATTTTTTATTTCCTTTGCTGTTAACCCTTTTATATTAAAATGTTTAACAACAGCTCTAAACTCAATTTTCTCCATTTTCCACAAGCAAATTTTTTTTTTAAATGTACGAGAAACACACAACAACCCGACCAATCTGATTGAAACTTCGCAGCATACTGAATCGGTAGTGCCGCTGCATGAAAACAAACCGCTTACAGTACTAGTCGCGCCACCTGTCGGCTTTTCTAAGGACTTATTGACCCACCGTCTTATCTAAGCTTAGTAATAACGGAAATATCTTTTTATTAAAAAAATCAGCTCACTGTGAAAACAAAATGTATTAATTAACATAAAAGGTTTAACAGGACTGTATTTTTTGTCGGGTTCGCGACGTCTAGTTTACTTCCATTATCCTTGGACATCACGTCCTTGATGACCAGCAATGACACGTGCAGATTTGCGAATTATATTTGAATTAAGTATAGGTAGGTACATAGGTACTTACCTAATTTAAAATTTATCCAAAAATATGTTTGCCAGTCACTCACTCAACTCAGTTTTGGAAGTTGTCAGGTGTAAAATGTATCTGAAACCGTGGACTCGCAATATTGTTTATTCATTGAAGTAGAGATGGCATTTAAATAAAATTAGATTTAGTAATTACCTATATTTTGTGACACATTTCTTAAATATTGGAGTCAACCGCTTACAGTACTAGTCACGCCACCTGTCGGCTTTTCTAAGGACTTATTGACCCACCCTCGTATTATAGGCATTTGATTTCTTTCGCGTTCTTGGAACAGGTTTTGGTATCTATATATAGATTGCAGTGGGCGAGGGGTGGAGATAGGCTGTTAAAATTCGACACAAATAGTGGATACTTATTCGTTTTCTATTACAGATGTTCGTTAGTTTTTTTTAAATTCATTAAGCCCTGCCTAACCAAACCATAATCGATAAAAAATATTGTTCTAGTAGTAAAATATCTAAAATGGTATAATTTTAGACATTTTATAGATAAATGAATATTTTTTGACTATTATCTACTATGGCTAGGATTAGGTAGAGTTTAATTGAATTTAAAAAACTAACAAACACTATCTACACATTGTAGTCTTAGTGCAATATCGGATCTTAACAGCCTACCTCCACCCTTCACCACTGATTGTTATGGAAACGGGTGGTAAAATAAAAATTCGAAAAGAGCACCTCAAAATACTTTAAAATATGAAGTATAAAAACTCCCGTGAAACACGTTCACGCAGAGCTTAATTGAATTTTAAAAACTAACTAAGACTATCTACACATTGCAGCTTAGTGCAATGAAAATAAATATGCTGGACTGACAAAGTTTAGTGTGCACTATTTATGTCAGATTTTAATAGTCTACCTCCACCCTTAGCCACTGAAATATTGTGTGAAATAACGCATAGAATGTGTACATATTTGTTGATAGATTTTGACCTTAATAATATAATTACGTTGACTTGCATCTTTTAGGGATTGAACGCCTCATATCACATATTATGTTCGGAGATATTTAATTCAATCAACATAAAAAAACAGAGTCAATAGAGAGGAGGGAATATAAATCAATGAATCATAAACACGGGGGAACTGTTATCAACATCCTGCCAAGTGATTAACAAAATGTTCATAATGAAATCTTCCTTTGAAAAGCAGAGCAATGTAACTATTACATACATAATTTTAAAATATCCAATGCACGTACTCACTGGAAAAAAATATGACATCCGACGGGATTTGATCCTGTAACCATTGGATTTGCACCAGTGTGCTTTTCGAATTGAACTACCGGGCATCCTACTTCATTACGATTAGCCAGAGCTATCTGACAAATGCTAAGCCTAGGGGTGGCGGGAGAATTATTTATTTAAAAATAAGAATTACAGCGTAAAACAATAGTTATGAATGCGAATACAGAGAATTAAAAAGTCTACAGTCAGGCCGGGGAACTGAATACTATTACCAAATACGCAGTCTCGAATACCGCATCAGGCATTTAGCACCGATATTAAAATGCCCCTGTAAAAGTTAAACAGCCCTGCACTACAAACACAAAAATTTAAACATTTTTTTGCAAAACAAAGGCGACCCCTCGGCATTCCTTCCGAACCGAGACCAGGGTACCTGCGTGTCCCAAGATAACAAATAACGTCCAAAATGTACAGCCCCAAGCTGTGACAAACAACCCCCCCGCACCCCTCGGAAATCGCGCCCTCAAGGCGAGAAAGTACCCCTTCGCCATTAAGATTTTTAGATATTTTTCGAAAGTCAGGTTCAGTTCCGATCTGGCAGTGAAGCCGGCAAAAACATTACCCCGCCGTCTTCGGCGCGGCGGATACCTCTAACACGTGTTTCAGTTATGATCCTCGCGTTAAAAATAATCAATCAAAAGCTATCATATCTTAGAAAGAGTGACACCCCTCATCGTTGCCGCGTGAATAATAATCTATATAGTTGCCATCAAAGTGAATCAGTGCTTAGTGCGCGGGATAATAATGATAAACCGACCCCTAATATAAAGACAGTGCGGTAACTAATTTAAGACCTCTTTACATCTAAAAGTGATGTAATATTATCAATGTTTGCCTATGCCCTAGCTTAAATAAATGTAGTTCCACGTGGGACTGTCAAATTAAAGACGTGTTTTATCTTGAATTATGCATCCTGATGTCCACACATGACCTGCAACCCGAAGTGATACCGGATCAGGACATCTACCCAGAAGACATGTGAGTTCTTCTTCTTTTCCCCCCGGTATCAATACATATCGGGTTACGATGGCAGTACTAGTTATTGATTATCTTCGAATGCAATGCTGCGTAACCTGCTCGCAGTTAATGCAGTTTTTCGATTGAATATTTCGTTCAAATTAATTAAGTAATTAACGACTATGATGGCCGAACGGCTTACGTGTCAGCTGTTTGGAATCAGAGTATGGACCTAATAGGTTGAGCCAGTGGCTAACATCCATTTTTCGTAAAAACAAAAATCTGTTAATACAAACCTCCTTGCCGTGGAAGCCCATTATTATGATCGGACATAGTCAAAAGAATTAATGTATTACCATTTTACAAAAATCATCATTATCAACAAACAATTTACCATATTGCGTTGAAGAATAAACAACAACTAGCACTACGATCTAAATTTACAGCATGGTACCAGGTCTGAATATAGTCGGCTTGGAATTTAGTTACTTTTGGATATTTATAACACTACTTAAATAACATAAAATATTAATATTTTTCTAACTTGCAGCCAACGCTGTGTTATAAGACTGTCAAAAGACAGTTTCGGTCTAATCCCTAAAGGGGGTCAATTCAATGAATGTGACTAGGTACAGTAACAGCTCAATTTAACAGACTAATGCAGGCGAGGGGTGTCCGTTAAACCCGGAAGTCACAAAGGGGTCTAATTCAAATTAAAAACTCGGAACCTAAGTTACGGTAAACACGATTACTTGTAAAAACAGAGTTGTAAAACCCTTCATTTTTAAAGCTTCACTTCCATATTCTACAGTTCTGTGGAGAAAAATTAAATTATAAGGGGTTTTTCATTTATGTGATTTTACATATTCCAGAAATGAATAATTACGGTTGTTTGAACTACCTACATCCACAGAACAGATTAATAAATAGAATTCGAAGAATTAGAAAGGTTTTGAATGTGTAAGTGTCCTATGAAAATGAGCCACGCATTATAGACGTGAAATAGTGTGTGTTGCGACCTTCAATACACCAATATTAAATGAGTGTCAGTGCATAAACCGAGAGCAGCTGTCATTATTCGGCGTATGACATATTATGGACACATTATCCCATATTTTTCCAAACGTGAGATCGGTTGCTTGTTTGGTAATTATGCTGCAGATGCTCGCATGAGCTTTTATATTTTTTTTTAGGAAAACAGTTTATTCCATGTAGACAATTATATTAAATACCTTTGTCGGCGCAGATGCTTTTCGGTCCAATAATTGTTAATTTAAAATTTGAAGTTTTCATACATTTTGATGCATCATTATCAAACACTAAGATTATATTAGGTTATGGCAGGTTAGGTTAGGTTGGGTTTGGTCTAAAAAGAAAGTTGTAAAAACTCATGCAGGCATCTGCGGCACATTTACTGCCTGTTTCTCTACACACACCCGTTAGGTATTTCAGTTCCCATTATTTCTGAGTTCCCTGCCTACATCACTTTATTTCGGAACTTGAATGAAATTTATACAAACGGCTAACACCTAACACTCATCAAAATCTGTTATGATTCCTGTGTAGAAAGACATATGGTGCTTTTTACTGGTTCTCCGTCATCGTAATCTGTCAGTCGCCATTTTGGATTTTAGCTATCTTTTTGTCATCGAATTATAGTATGCGGTCCAAGCCATTATAGTATTTCGGCAAAAATTATAGGACGTGTAGAAAATGAAAATTTTTTGTTTGTCACATAAACATAACGGGGAATTCGAGAAATTCCGACGCCCTGCTTTATTATGACACCTCTTACGACCGAAAAATGCTAACACCGGCCGCCGTTATTAACTGTCACGTTAGTTTTTTAGAGTAGGTATAGAACGCAAAACCACGTCCATAGACTAATATCGCACACAGATCTTATATTATACACCTAGATTATACTTACTACGTCCCTCGCGTCACGTTATTACGATTTGCTGTGATTGAAGTACGAACATTTTACGGAACTTTAAACATCGCAACATATTAACCCCTAACCAAACCGGCGAATTCAATCAATAAAATTGTGGTATTTTTGACGTACTATACTTTTTTAATAGTACGCGGACGAAAATGTACTATAATTATAGTTCAGTTGGCAACACTGCGCTCACTGACAGATGACAGCGAGCGGTGGCGGAGAACCAGTAAAAAGACCCAGACATATTATTAGACGGTCTTGGGACCAAGGAAATGGAGGTAGCAGGCATTTTTTGGCGAGCCACAGGATCGAGCCTGCGACTCAGGGTTTCAAAGGCCACCGTGGGTAAAAGATATTCATAGCTTGAAAAATACATTAACATTGTATTTTTTCATGATATTACTATACAGTATACAGTCACAAAATATATAGGTCGAAAGGGCAAATTATCATGTGTGTACAAATCAAGAGTGTACTTACTAAAAAAATCTGTCATAAATTGTAGGGTTCTAATGCAAAAGTGACTATTTCCAAAATTGACGAAAATGAGTTAAGTATGCACGATTATAGATTGGTATGCCAGGAATCGATTGGCATATTTGTTTTCGACCAAATCGCGATATTTTCATATGATTTTGCTGTTTGAAAATTGCGATTTTTTTCAAAACGAACTATTTCTAGTATGAACATTATTCTGTTTTATTTCAAAATTGACTATTTGTGTTTGTAGCCAAAACTGACTATTATCCATTAAACTACAACACTAAGAGCGCGCGATTTATTCCATAGTGCACTAATTCCATAGAAAAAAGATTTCCTTCAAAATTGACTAATTCCTCGTTTATGAAACGTCAGATTCATAAAAGTATTGTTCGAAATGGTATTTGTCTTCGTTCATTTGTCATAAAAGTGTTTTTAATTTAGTAGAATGGCAAGCCGTAGTGACCAAGGTATTAACAATGATGAAATCATTTCGTGTTATGCATTGGATGTTTGGTTGGAGAAAGTTCCACAATATAAAATATGAACATAACCTTAATTTTCGACAGTGCTCAATTAAATACGTCTAATAATGAACCGATTGTTATTCTGCCACCAATATCAAATACAAATAAGAGTGAATCAGAGTTTAAAAAAAAAACTGTACATTGAAAGTGTATGGCAAAGATTTTAATTTTTTCTACTACAAATCTGCAATAAAACCTCTTCTGAATAAGTTCCCTTTCAAAATCAAAGAACATTAAGTGATGACTTATATTAAAGGGGAAAGTCGACTATTGGTGTTTCACAGACGTATGCTCGGTCTTTTGTTGGAGCTACGATTTTAAAAAGAAACAAAACTATGACTACCGATACTACTCAAATATTGAATAAAATAAGCCATGTTAAGAAAGTTAAAAGGATGATGTCATGAAGCTAATGAAGTTCTTCACCACCCTCCAAATGCGAACTAATTTTATGATGTCATCTTGGGGCTTGCGCCAAATGATATTGAACTAACTGAGACAGAAGACGAAGATTAATTATTTTATTTTCATCATAATTTAGCCATTTTTTATTTTTTATATTTTTCCTAATAAAGCATATAACTTACCCTTGTAATTGTTGTGTTCTTATTTTACTAAAAACTGTCTCTATTAAATTCCAAAATGTTAAAATACTATGAGCATGTGAAATCTTATATTCCAAAACCGACTATTTCCTGGAAATAGTCAGTTTTGGAAAAATTCGAAATAAAAAAAATGGTTTTTCTTTAATAACTATTAATACGTTTGATGGAGGTCTAATTTTTTTAGGAAATATAGAAAATTACTCTACCTATCACATGTCTTTAAATTGAATGTGTATTTTAATTCTGAAGGTCTCTCATAGAAAATGTTGATTCCTGAAAAAGTGCAAAAATGGAAATAGTCACTTTTGCATTAGAAACCTACAATTGCTGTTTCATTGTGAATTTAACCGAATTTAAAGTATAATATAAGCTCAAACTGCCATTTAACGTGTTGTAAATACATCAGTTTATAATAATACACAACAATTTTACGATAAATAAGTCAAAAGTATACAATATCAACGATTAAAAATCTGAAGTGTCTTACATTTTAACAATAAACACGGAATCATTTATTCAGAATTTTAACCGTGAATGAAATGATTTTGAATCTTATGTGTCATTAAATATTGTATTAAATCCTTTCCGAATGATTTAGAAATGAATTTATGCTATTTTAATGTGTACTTACAGTAAATAAATTTGAATTATTATCTCGATGTGTCACTTCACTGATTTCATACACGCCCAGCTACCAGTGACATCTTGTTTATCAAGGGCATAGACTACGTAAATGTCATTATAATAATATTGCCTGATGAATAAAATTATTAGTTTATTATTTATGTAGCACTTGATTATTATAAATGAATCAGAAATATATTATGTAAAGATCCATAAATACGATAATGAAATGTGAAGTTTCAATTTTGTTAAATGTGAATTTATTTTACCCACGATATTTCAACATATGGCCATAGAACAAGAAAGCTTTTACCTTTACTACAACTACTTAGGTAGGTAGGTATCTACAATTAAAATTTAAAGATATTATCAAATAATACATATTAAGATATAATATAATATGACGATTATTTAAATTTTTGTATTACCTTTTAACGATAAATTCGCTAAAAATAATAATGGTTAAAAATAAACAAAATTATTTTACATCCATAAATTAATTTTGTTTTTGGTTCAAAAAACGCACGGCGGCACGCCAAAGAAACGTCATTTCTGATTTCTGAGAGTACGTGACTCACGCTGTTTTGTTTTGTCAATAATTAAAAATATATACTATTAAAACCCCATTAAAAGGTACAAAAACAAGCCATTATATCTAATTTAAAGTGTTATGTTCGCTTTATTGTGCATTTAGCCGTATATTAAGTTCAGTATACCTTTAAAAACGGAATTAAAAAACATCCGCTTTTATAGGTACCTCCCACGCCGATGATTGCCAATAATAAATTAAATGTGTGAAATCAATGAATATCTCGTAAAATAATTACGTTTCATTCATAAAATTACTAATTAATCTTCGAATAATCGTAAACGAATTAGTGTTACGCCTGTCAAGGTTGATTTGTTTCACGAAATGTACTTGCAAATTAATGAGTTCCGTAACCTTACTAGGTACCTACCTATAAAAGGAAAAAGTGCAATTTGTGTATTATATATTTTATGTATGTCGTTTATTTAATGAAATATAGCAATAATATTACATTTTAATTCTGAAAATTATTCCGACTGTCAAAATTCATATCAAGTGCGCCATTAGATTTTCCATCGAAAGTTTTTTTTAAATTTCGAACGTTCATCGTTTTTTGTGATTTTCATTGTTTATGGAAATGTTCAATAGTTGTCGTTCTTCTGTTTTTTACGCTCAGAAAATCTAATTTAACTAATTGTACACTTATGTATAAAAAACATGAACTTTGGCACGACAAATGGGGATTTTAGGGTATTGAAGTCACTTTTAGAATTTACCCAGGAACCCCTAAATTATAATATAGCGAAGAAAATTTAATTTTCTATCATTACTGTCTGATTTGATTGATTTTCATGATGATGAAAATGTAAAGTTTTGGCCTTCCTTTGAACACTCATCGTCTAACTATTCTCATACTGTGCAAAGAGCCCACTGCGCGACGGTTACGAAAAACTACCGTCTCAGCTTAAATTATGAGACTTCACAACTTCTCTTGTTGATTGAGACGTCAGGCAGGGTTGCGTCCTTGCTCCATTATCAAGCGTACCTCTAAAATCAATACCACCTGATTGAGGCACAGCTGGTAACTTCGAGGAATAACTGAAAGGTCGCATTAACAGTATTCCACGATGTATAGAACATTGAAAGCTTTATACCCCGTTTACACGTGCATAGATTTACTGCTGACAGTACGTATTATCCCGGCAATAGCAATAAAATGCAATTGATTGCCTGAAGTTAGAGTGCCAAGGATCATGACGAAGTGGCTACCCCAACAGAAAGAGACCCAAAGGCTATCCAAGAAGGAGATGGGCTGACGCCGTAGAAGTGGACTGGCTTCATATAGGAAGACCCGGTAACTGGAGAAGTGTGGCGAGAGACCGGAGTGAGTGGAGAGCGGTTGTGGAGGAGGCCAAATCCCACCCCGAGATGTAGCTCCGTGGAAGAAGAGCAATAAAATGCATCTGTAAACCCGTATTGTCATGCAAGTTGCAAGATTGCATGCATGAATCAAAAAAATTCGGAAGCTTCTGAATTTTCATGCGACAATTAAGATTTTTTCGATTTGCGCCTGCCCAGTAGAACGATAGTGGTGAACTTGCCGGTAGAAAAATGAAATACAGTGAGAAGAGAGTCATTTTGAGGTTAACCAATTTTTACGACCTGTCAAATAAATAGTACTATAAAATGACAACATCGCATCTCGCTTACTTTTGAAGAATAAGATTGGAAAGACAGTTAGTTATTGTCACGATAGTTCAAAATACTCACTATTGCTGCAAATAAATCTATGTACGTGTACAGGCGCTATTACTCTCATTGCTGCAGATAGCATTTAGTGATGTGATACGACAAGGTCACGTAGGCTTCTTCATTGTTAATTTGTAAATAATTTGAAGTTATGGTGCGATTGACGCGTTGGACATGCCTGGTATAAGGAATAACCAGTTATCGAAAATGTGTGTAATTTCGGCAGTGGCGAAGGGTGGAGTTTATGCTGTTAAGATTCGATATAAATAGTGCACACTAAACTTTGTCAGTCAAATGTATTTGTTTTCATTGAAATAAAACTAAAAATTGCAGATAGTGTTGGTTAGTTTTTAAAATTCAACTAAACCCTGCCTAAACAAACCATAATAGTTTAGGTATGCTATGGGCTCTTCTTGGTTGTACAAAGCAGTTTTTCAGTCATACTTAATTGTTATCGTCGAATTATGAATACATAATATTACGGATAGTGTTAGTTTTTTCAAATTCATTAAGCCCTAACTAAACCAAACCATAATCGATTAAAAATATTTTATAGACAAACGAATATTTGTCTTGACTTGTTAACGCAGAGCATCATTAATTTATTTTAAATTACTAATCAGTTATTCTTTTTAAACACATTTTAAATTTATGAGTTTTTTTATTGTAAACTGCGTTACCTCGCCACATTTCCGAGGGAATTATATGCTGCTACAGAAAATTTATGACCGATCGTTCATACATAAGATGATGTCATTCGCACGCATAGACTAATAAATTAATATATAATTGTATTCAAGTGCTATCTCGCTCGCGCGCATTTAATGTCAGTAGTATTGAAAGTCTACCAACTAGCGAGCGAGACTCGCGATGATATCATCACAAGTTTTTTGGAACAAGTTTATTGGGCCACACGTACTGAGTATGGGTAGTTTCATCCGATACTTGAGTACACAAACTGGTGACAGTATTTCCAACTCACCGCTAGTGTGCACTATTTATGTTGAATCATAACAGCCTCCACTGGGTATTACTAAATTATTATAATTTTTCATTTTACTTCCAGATCAAAAACAAAATGGAACAAGTCATTCAACATATCGCCAGCAACGTCGAGAGGCAGGTGGACGCCGAATTAGACAGGTAAACAAATTCATATCATTTAAATAAAACAAAGTTACCCCAAATTTTTTAGAGCATTATATTATTTCATTCCCGAGTCATGAGTAATGCAAAATCATTTGAAGTTCTATCAATGCATTCTGTGCGGGGTCTAGGACGATTTGGCACCGGGACAACTGGACGCCACGGAATTCGAAAATAAATAGACGTTAGGTACTTATAGGTACTTAATATTATTTATATTTAAATGATTTAATAGTTGGTGAGAATGTAAATATGCAGACGTAAATAATGATTTAATCGTGCATATGTTTAAGTTCCAACGAAAAAAGAGTTTTTTTATTTTATATAAAGCCTTAGGCATGGTAATTCTCAATCGGCAATAACGAATACATTATGTTAAGAGTAAAATGAATTCAAACTACTAAGTAGTAGATAGAAACTGATTAAAATACCTCGTCTACGTTCTGTATGTCTACGACAGTGCGGCGTCCAATTGTCCGGAGTCCAGTCGTCCCATTCGCTTCTGTGCGACATAGGTGAAGGGTCTATCCATTATAAGAGTTTGCAACAACCTGAACAAAAACATAAGTGCGAGTGAGAAAGCATTCGGCACGCTTATATCTCCGCATTATGTGTTAGAGTAAGATAGGATTTCGGTTGAATTAAATATTTTTTGAAAACGTCGCCGGCAAATATGGATTTGACTGATCACATTCATTTAAAAACTGCGAGCACGTTATCACCGGCCTTCTTCGCGCTTAGGCGGAGATGACACCGTGATAATTTCATGGCTAAAGAAGCGGGGATGGGAGACAGAAACGCACGGTGTATGCTGTTGAGGCTGGTTTATTTTATCGTAGTTAGTTATTTGCAGGGTATTTTAATATTCGGTCATGGGTAATGTCGATTTGGCGGGCTGCAGACGCAGCGTCGCTGGCTGGAGATGCTGGCTGTTCCGCGTCCGAGGCAAGAGAGTCAGGGCTTACGGTCCTTTTTCTGGCTGAGCTGGAGATGCTTGTGGCTGGCTTGGCGTCCGAGAGGCAAGAGAGTCAGGGCTTGCGGCTTGGCGTGCTGCCGATGTGGTCTTTTGTTTGCTGGAGATGCTTGATGCTTGAGGTGCTGCTGGCTAGTCGGCGTCCGAGGCGAGAGAGCTTTTTCGCGCGCATCCAACTGACAGATCGGCGGCGACGGCTGTCGGTCGCGAACCTCTGATTTACCGACAGATTGACTAGTGGCGGCGCGAGCGGCCGTTTTCGACAGACCGCGTCTGTGTTTTGGCGGGAGGGTGGACGAATTCGAATTTCGGATTTTGGGGAGACGGGCTCCGCTCGGCCGAGGGTTGCGAGAACCGCGAAGAGTGGACGTAGGCTGTGGTGTTTTGGGAAAGATGATGGTTCGGTCCGCCCTTTCGAGGTGGTCTCCTGTGGGAGACCTTCATCCGGTATCAACGTGTTTATTGTTTTTGTATTAAATATAAAATTGATGGTAATTATGTTTAGTTATTAGTTCGTAGAACATATTGTTAACTATGTTGTGTTTAAATTTGGTAGCCGTACTGAGAAGCAACACGACGGTATAACATTTCATAGTTAAGTTGATAATAATAAAATTGAGGTTCTACTGTGCGTTATACGCAAGAAACACGGATTCATTTTGCCGAACAATAGGCGCTCTCTATATATCATTACTCAGAGGTTTGCAATAATTAATCAAATTTCCAGATTAAACACACTGGACTCTGATGACATAGAAAACCTCAGGGAGCTCCGACTAAGTGAAATGAAAAAACGGGCACATCTCAAACAGGAATGGCGAGCAAACGTAAGTATAAGCAAGGGTTTTCTTTTTCAACATATAACCGGTTCTATGCCTTCAGCGTGTATTCTCGCTATTGCATGGCCCCCACAAGCTGGGGGGCTGAAGTGAGATAAACACCACAAATTTGTTCAAATAGGAAAAAAGGCGCTATTTTGCTTGCGAAATATTAACATTTTAAAATAGCGTACATTCGAATATCTATCTCTAAATTTAAGCCGGCTCGCACATCTAAATTCGTCTCCTCTGCAACATGTCATTGTTATTCACAAAACACCCGCAGCAAGTCGCTCGCCGTCTGTGTTGCAGTGAGAATTGCGCAAACCGCTATGAGTCAGTCATTTTAATCGAAACGTCACCTGTCTCCTATGAATGACAGACGAGTGCACCCGTATTTACTTTGTCCAAGAGATTGAAATATAATAAATACATGCATATTATGATTATATAAGGAGAAACCACTTCAGAAACTTCTGTGCTTAATACATAATAATCGCTGTTTCGGCGTCTGATGGCATTTTGTTCAGCGTTTCATTTTTTTGACGACTTGACGTTTCGAGAGGTTGCAATCGTCGCTGTCACTAGGCTCATATGTGCGCTGCCAACTATGCAACATGAATGCGACATTCCTACACTGTTTGATTTATGGCTGTTTTGCAGACGAGGCGAGATTAGATGTGCGAGTAAACCACCGTCCAGTAGCGCACACAGAGTGGCTAACTGCACATTGTTTAAAAAATTATAGATGTCGCAATCGATTGTATCGTTTTTTTGGTTTGTCGTAAGTCGAGAACTCACTGTAGTTCCAAATGCTTTCCACTATTTACTTCTTCGGCCATATCCGCCCTTTAGTTGGAGTATATGGACACCACGAGGCGCATCCAAGATTCCCTGTCACTCGCCAGTCTTCTTGCATCGTTCCATGTCAAACCAGCATCCCGTAGCTCCACCGTATACACTCTACTAGATATTTAGTATTTAGCTGCCTTCCAGGATGCCGGAATCCGGTTGGCTTGAAGAACAGGCAAGCCAGGTTGAAATTCTCTTCTGCCGCCTCTTCACTCTCAGCGTGATGAGAGGCTGCTTGATACGCTCTCTTATCTCCTCGTTGCTCCTAAAGTCATACTACCGCACACCCAATATCTGTCGCAAACATCTGTTTTCGAAGTTCAGTATACGGTTGCTCTGAGCCTTCGTAAAGTGCCATGATTCACTACCGTTAAGCAGCACCGTCAGAATGCAAGCGTCGAATAGGCGGCATTTCATTTTTACCGAATACAATCGTAAGTCCCAGACACCCACTATTTACTAGCCAATTCAATTCATCAATTCACTTGTATGTTTGTAAATTCTTCAATGCATAAATTTGTCAATTGCAGGGCCACGGTGAGTACACCGAGCTGTCGGACGAGAAAGAGTTCTTTGCGGTCACCAAGAAGTCCAAAGACATGGTGTGCCACTTTTACAAGTCAGACAGCCCCCGCTGCAAGATCGTGGACATGCATCTCAAGAACCTCGCCCGGAAGCACATGGAGACCAGATTCGTCAAGCTCGATGTGGAACGGAGTCCATTCCTCACAGGTTTGTCCATTTTCCACCATTTTATATGTTATCTGCAGGACTAGTATAATAAGTAAAGTACAACATTTATCTATGGTGGCATACATACAGTCAAATGACTTTTTTTTGCTTTTAATTGCAGAACGTCTCCGGATAAAGGTAATACCGACGATTGCTTGCGTCAAGGATTCAAAGACTAAAGACTTCATTGTCGGATTCACCGATCTTGGAAACTGCGATGACTTCACGACGGAGATGCTCGAATGGAGGATAGCCAGGTTGGACATTTTGGCTATTCTGCAACTTACCTATACTCCCGTTTTGAGACCCACTGCATAGATTTTTTATTTGTATTTGGATTTGAGGCAGCAGTGTTTGATAATGTGAAATGTCTATTTTTAAACCCCACATATGATCAAAATCTAACACAAAATATGTACATATTCTCTACAATGTAATTTCACACAATATTTATTGATATAAAACCCACCAAAAGTGTACACAAAAATGCTGCAAACTTAACGAACGACTCACGAAACTCAATCAATTAAATGACTTTAATTTGCTTATAATTATTGCGATAATGGGGTGATTATTAATATTCTTCGGTTTTGATTCAACGTCTTTGCTTGGTCTTTAGATCGGAGGCGATCGAATACAGTGGCGACCTACTGACTCCCCCAGACAATGCCAAGAAACAGAAGGAGCATTTTGGCCAGAAGAAGAGGACCATCAGGGGAGGAACCTACGACCAGAATGACGACTCAGACGACGGCTTGGGCGACTCAGATTAGATCGAAAAACATTCTTAGCATATATTATTATTATATTTTCTAAAATTAACAAAGATTTTTTGTATTATTGCAAAACAGATAGTGTTACGATGAGGGTTAATCTATATTCATATCGGATCCCTGAGGACTGCGCGGTGTTCAGAAATAAAGAAAGAGAGAGAATATCTTCAAAGGTCAAGACCAGTGGTATAGTAATTCCAGTTCCCAGCGCCAGGAATCAATGGTGGGATGAATTGACATGTTAAATTTTACTGCAATCTATCTTTCTTGTATGGAAGAAAGTCAGGTAGAGAATGTAGCCCTTTTAGACCGTGGGCATTTTGCTTGTTCATGGCATCGATTGGGTTTTTTTTTAAAAGTCTGGGAAGTTCCAAAGTATTTTGCTGTTTTTTTACCTATCGCATAGCATACTCAGGTGGGACATATGGCTTCCAAGAATACCTGTCGCTTTTCAGTATTTCTATCAATGGTTTATTTACCATGGTGCCAAAGTGGCAGAATTTCGTAAAATTATCTGAAATTGGGCGCATCTTCGCTTTGCAGGAGACTTTAAATCGCACATTCCGTCTCATTATGTATTAACTATATACTAGAAATATTCATTTCTGGTTTCGGCTTTGCATTTAAACTACTTCCTAATTTCTATCTTGGGCGGCCTTAGGAGTACAAGTCAAAATGCATACCTTCAAAGTGACCTTACAGTATAAGTGTACCTTTCAGTTGGCCTTACGAGTATAAGTCGAAAACGTACCTTTCAAACAACGGTCTTACGAATATAACTCTAAAGAGCCTTGTTTCAGAGAGCATAAAAACTCAATAAATTCTACATTTCGACACCTTAGTACTATAGGGAAATAACTCAAAATATTTAAGTACATTGTTCTAAGGGCGTTTGAAAATTTTGCACAAATTCTCATTTCTTGTCTTGATTTTTTAAGTAAATGTGTTTATTTTTTATTTTGTTCAATGCACAATGAAATTTTTCTTTTTAACCAATAATCGACCTAGACATTCCTGATTATAAATTGGATTAATGATTAATGCCAGAAAGGGTTAGGTATTCGATTTTATGACCCGTTGAAGATATTATTGATTAATTTTTTTGTTGAATTATAAAGAAAAGACCTTTCTACATCGAATGTCATTATTAACTCAAAAGCTTAAAATTTTGAATTGTTTCCCTATAAGAACTAGGGTATCGATTTGTAAAAATTGAAAAGCAATCGTCAAACGTGGCTATTTTAAAAGCAATTCCATTAAAAAATCTTTTTCGGCCATATCCGCTCCTTAGTTGGACCATATGGACACCACGAGGCGCCTCCAAGAATCCCTGTCGCTCGCCAGTCTTCTTGCATCGTTCCCGGTCAAACCAGCATCATGTAGTTCTGCCGTATACACTTTATAGATAATATTTAGCGGCCTTCCAGGATGCCGGAATCCATTAAATATTAAAAAACAGTAAGGAAAAATGACACGAGGAATGAATAAAACAATAAATAAAAATCTGCTTATAGTGCCATGTAATTCTTAATGATATGTTGGATTAAAATGACAAATTAATGTGGTTTTTTTCAATGTGTGTTTGGACCTAATAGATTGAGCGAGGCTAACATCCATTTCTCGTAAAAACAAAAATCTGTTAAGGCTATACCTCAGTTGAGGCATGGTCTAAAAAGATCGTGGCCAGGCGATGCGCGGATTGCGGGTCGCGGGTGCAAATGACGCATGCTGACCGAAATATAATTTGTCATATGAATCCAACATGCGTCCATTTAATGTTCTGTTTATTGTTCTATTAGTAACAATAAAAATATATATTCATTGACATGTTTTCTTTTTAAAGTAAATGGGTAACGTTTTAGTCATCTTTACACGATTTAAGAATTAATACCCCCGTCGCCATCACGAAACAAATTGACGTATTCACACCTCGACATTCGCTCTCAGACTGCCAGCGAGTCCAAAATTTCGTCGCGCCTATAGTTGAAAATTATTTGCCGTTTCACTGGAGTATCGCCTTAATACAAACCTGCGCCCTGTGGAGGCCCATATGATCCTCTTAGGATCGAAACATGATAACGTAATGTAATAAATATAAGTAGGTTTTTTAATTTGAGTCTTGTACTATATTCTATATGAATTAGTTTCGAAGTTATCAAACTCAAGGTTTATTATATTGAGCCTGAAGATATTGCGTCTATGCGCACATACCGTAACGTGTGTCAGCCGTACCTTTCACGCCCATGTGTGCCTTCTCTGCTGGACCGACGTATGAATGAATTTTAAGTTGTACTGTGTGGTTTCGTATGAAATGAGTCGATTCCATTCCTCTCACTCCTGTACTTCTGCAGAACATTCTTTTGAGTTTCTTTCGTTTTGACCAACATTTGACTTATACTCTTAAAGCTGTCCATTATAGATTAATTAATTAATGAATTATCTAACGCTTAAATAACACATTAAAATTCACAGTTGTATTATTAAGATTGGAATAAAAAAGACTGTTGACAAGTTATTTGCTTGGTTTTCTTTGTTACCATGGCACCTGTCCCAATCCAGATTATTCTTTGATCGGCGATTGAGACGTCAGGCAGGGTTATGTCCTTGCTCCATTATCAAGCTTACCTCTAAAATCAATATCACCTGACTGAGACATATCTGGTTACTCCCACTGTTGAAGCTCTGCCATCGGGAGTACGCGATGATGCTGTCTTATTCGAGGGATAACTGACAGGTTTTCCACGACAGAACATTGAAAGCTTTATACCCCATTTACACATGCGTGGATTTACTGTTGACAGTAAGTATTATCGCGGTCATAACAAGAAAATGTATGGGTATTATGTCGTTGCAAACTTGCATGTATGAATCAAAAAATTTTGGAAGCTTCTGAATTTTCATGCAACAGTAAGGATTTTTTCGATCTGCGCCTGTGTAGTGGAACAATAGTGGCGAACCCGCCGGCATAAAAACGAACTATACTCATCTTGGGGTTAAGCGATTTTCACTATCTGCCAAATAGTACCAAAAAATGACAACATCGCATCTCGCTTACTCTTGGAGAATGAGATTGGAGACAGCACTTTTACGTATAAACAGTTATTGTCACGATGGTTTAAAATACGCACTATTGCTGCCAGTAAATCCATGCACATGTACAGGCGCTATTATATTACTTGGGAATGAACTTCAAAAAGATAGTTCGTTATTTAAACAGGAATGTCTCGAGTGGTATCCAAGATGCTCCACATTTACTCTGTGTACTACTTTGACTCGAACAATAAACTCCTGGCCTGCAGATATAACTACTAAGGATGTTCACCAAAGGCTTATTGCAAGCCGTCGCATCCACAAGTCGACACCTACGCATAAGGTCGGAACTGCGTTTTTGGCTATTTTGACTTAATTGCCTTTATTACATAATTTTAAAGTAAATAAAACAATGATATCGGGAAAAAAACAAAAATTCAATCAATATTTTATAGGCATAACAAAAAAATTACGATTTAAATTAACGTTGTCATTCAAATTTATTAAAATCATTTTGCAGTTCCGATCTTATACGTGGGAGGTGTCAAAGTGGTTATCAAATACACATGGGCTAACAGTTATAATTATTAGGATTGTTACGTGTCCATTTGTGTCGTCTGTGCTGTCTTGTCTTATAGGCATGTCGCATCGGAATATTAAAGCAAACATTGGATGCCCCAGATAGTTGCACCAATTTGTGAGTCCCACAGGTCTTGCCCGGGGCCAACCCTTTAAAAAGATTGTTCAATTTATCTGGATAATATGTTTTGTTTTCGCTCCTGGGGGTCTAGACCTGAAAATACCCCCCTTTCCTTTTGTGTGCCTGGTAAAGCACATTAGCTGGAATCTGATGGGTATACACTCAAACCCCATTCGGCACGAAATAGCATTCATTCGCTGATGTGTTTATCTTGTTAATATTAAGAGAGTTCGAATTGAGGTACTGAGGATTGATAGAGTACAAGTGACATATAACTTAAAGTTAGTTCATGTAGGAACAAGTCCTCATTTACAGAATTTACTAATAGCACAGTGACAATGGGTGGAGGTAAGCTGTTAAGATCCGACGTGAATAGTGCACACCAAGATGAATGCGTCAGCCTATTACGCCGTAGGTCCCAGGTTCTAATCCTGGATCTGGCAAGTACACATTATTTTTCAATTTGTGTATGAGAGTATGGACCTAATAGGTTGAGCAAGTGGCTGACATCCATTTCTCGTAAAAACAAAATCTTTTGATACAAACCTCCACTCTGTGGAGGCCCATATGATCTTATTAGGATCGGACATGATCGGAAAAAAAAACTTTATCAGTCAAACATATTTGTTTTCATTGAACTAAAACTACAAATTGCAGGTAGTGTTGGTTAGTTTTTAAAACTCAATTAAACCCTGCGTAAACCAAGTCAGATACTACTTCACAGTCAAAAAATATTTTATAGGTAGAAGAATATTTTTCATCTGTTATGGTTTGGTTCAGGCAGGGCTTAATGAATTTTAAAAAACTAACTAACCATCTGTAATATGTATTTGTAATTCAACGAAAACAGATAAGTATGACTGAAAGAGTGTACACTATTTTTGTCGGATCGCCCGCTCCTATTACGGTTTGGTTGAGGCTGGGTTTAATTGATATTTAAAAACTAACCAGCAACATCTATAATTTGTATTCATGGTTTAATGGAAATGTATAAGTATGACTGGCAAAGTTCCCTCGCCACTGTTAAATCATATTTAATGTTAACGTTGATTTACGGCATTACGCAGTTCGGTTACCGGTTCACTTGTATTCGTTCAATCCTCGTTTTAGGAATAATAAATAAAAGAATTGTCTATGGTACAATATTTTTTATTGTGCATTGTCATTGTCCAAAAACAACACGTCATGCGAGATAAACCGACTGTATTAAATACATTAGCAGCGGTTTTCCTCACAGTGCTGATTATATACTATATTAACCATATGGACCTCTCTGGACCACAAAATGCTTTGCGGAATCAAATTTTGGAAGTGATTGATCCAAGTTTTGCACTATGTACGTACTGCAAAACTTAAATCAACCGGAATTACAACTCCAACTCACGGTTAAAAGGGGTGATATTAAAAAAAAAAATGACAAATGATACGAAAGATTTGGATGTTATTTCAATATACGTAAAATCAAAATATCTTGTTTTTACTAACTGCCAAGTGGAGAATGTATATAACGCGTGGCACTTACTAAAAACAAATTTGAAATGACTTCTGATGTTTCTCGCATTAAAAATCGGAGACGCCACATTAACCAAACTAAAAAATAGCACGGTACTTTGGCTTCCCCGATTTTCATCTCTATCTGTCCATGCTCGACGATTTACCATTGCAGGCCGCGTCTGTTCTATTGTTACTTTTAAAATGACGAGTTGGAAACCGGAGTGCAACGGTAACGCATGGATTTTCGTCGTTACTGCGGCTAACTATTAGAGGTGCAGTAGCAAAGAAAAGCATGGACGTGACTATAAGCTATTTTAAAACTCGGTAACGTCACGTTCCGGTGCTGTTTTGGACGTGCAGACATGTATACTATGCAGGTTTACAATTGAGAAAATTCGAAATAACAATTACACACGCGTTCAACGATTATCGTTTTACTACATGTTACAGACGAGCAGTGTAACAAAACGATATTGCATCACTATGATTCGTTTAAACTTTGCCAATCGTAAAACGAATTATAACAATTGACTGACCTGTAATTAAATTATCAACTTTAAAAATACATCAAAATTTTATCGTGATGTTTCTGAATCACCACAGAATTTTTTAATGTATTTTTTAAGTCGATATTACATCAATTATACGCATGTCCGATTGCGACACAAAAAAGCACGCGAACGTTAGTTTTACATTATTTACAATGCTACTTACATTACGTTAGAAAGCATTGCTCATTCCGCGACACCCCCAAGTTCAACATTGTTTTATTAAGTTACGCGGAATGTTTCAATGCTTAGAACGTGTTTAAAATTACGGCATGCACTATTTTACGCACAACATCGACAACGAACGAGACAAACTACGCACGACACGTATTTACGGACTAATTATTCAAAATATTGTCCATATGCAACCAACAAAAGAGCACCATTAGTACAAAATTTGAAATAAAAGAAAGGTCACGGGTTCGGTGTTGTAACCCGCTGGGTCTTCGCTCTGGGCTTTGGATTTCAGATGCGGGATTGAGCGCACCCACGGCTTCGGAGACGGATACTATGCCGTTACTTCATCGTGGGTGCATATCGATTGATGGAGTTCGATCATGGTGTACCGACTGAACTACTGAACGGCAATGTAATGGACTTCACGTTTAGTGGACCAGAAGGAAAACCATTACTTCGGTGGCAAAGAATTTAATTGGAGTTACGAGTCAGAAGACTCGGCACATTGGGGCATCTTGTTTAAATCGGTCGAGGTCCACCTCCAGCTCGACTCGATTATTGTTGTTGAATATCAGTGACGAATATAAAAAATAATTGTAAAAAAATTAAAGAATCTAAATAAATGAACACGCCCGTGTTTATTCATAAAGGAGACCCTCGGCGGGGTGATAAACAAAACGGTGGACTCGAAACGAAACACGGACACGTAATTGGCACTCTCGTCATCCCGGCGGTGCAGGAGAGTTGGGGAATTCGACCGTGCTGTGGCGCACTTCGAAACCGATTCAAAATCACGACTGACAAAGTTTTCACGGGCGCGAATTCCATCGCGCTCCAACCGCACGCGAATTTTTCAATACGGCGACCGAAAAAGCGTTGCGGAACTCGGGCGTGCTACCGGTGAAATTTTAGCCGAAGAAAAACCAATATTAAAAAAATTATAAAGTCTAAGCTGTGAATTAAATTATAAACATATCAGAACTGCATCATTTTGATGAAAGATGTTATGCATTAACGACACTACATTACAATTATGTTACATCATGTTGATGAGATGTTACGCGACTGTGATGACACGGCGTTACATCACATTTATGTCAATTCATATTTTGATGTTACGCGATACTGTTGCGACATCGCTGTAATCATTATACGGCTGTATACACACAAACAGTTATTTTAATAGTAATTTGTTTTAAAGCAATAGAATTGTTTCACAAAAAACATTAATGTTGCTTTAAAATAATATGATTAAGAACATTCCGAGATTTAATGGGCGGGTCGCCAACCCCATTGTGTGTCAACGTGATTTCGCTGCGATGTTACATCACAAATAAGTAAATTCATATTATGATGTTACGCGGTAATGATGCACAGTCTCTGTGATGTTTGATGTTATATTACAATTATGTTAATTCATACTATCGGTGTGACATATTACCCTATGTAGCATGGCAATATGTGACAATGACAGAACATAATAAATTATGTAAAAGAATAGTAATCTAATGTCACTTTTTTGCTAGTTTTCTGATGTTTGTTGACACTTTTTCAAATTCAATTCACTGCTTCGAATTGAAAATAAAATAATATATGTACTCAATATGAATACAATAAAAAAACGTTAAATAAACTTTAAGAACCGCAAATTAAACGAGCTTTTTACGCAACTACGAGCTCTAAAAATAATCCCGACATATATGAGATTCGCAAAATATAATTAAATATCTGATGTCGTAAAAAATAAATCATAATATACACAGGGGAGTAATCAAAAGGAGTTCCGGTTCGTTCCCGCAAGCGTTACAGATTGTCCGATGATGTTGGGCGGGTGCGAGTGTTTCCTGTTTCAATTCAGTTCCCGCAAGTCGAAAGAATATGAAAGCATCAGAGATCGGCCCTCGATCAAAGACTTGAATTGCCTTCCCTAAAATTAGCACAAAAGAAAAGCACCTCAAATCCGTCCGATCATTAGATATATTCTTGTGTCTCTCAACTTATGCGATCATCAGTGACTAGTACACTACCTCACATTAAAAATTGTAAAATGCAAGTAACAACTGTCGAAATAATATATTATCATACACAAAATTCAAGATAATTCATTAAAAGCAAAATGGGGAAAATTAATTATCAAATCATGATATTATATTTCCTTGAACTCTGAGTACGATTAATTAATTTCACAGCTGCCATTTGTATTTTTCAATTACTAAAACAGCAAAAAGAATAATGTCGAGTAATCCAATATGACGCAGAAGAGGAAGGCCCGTGACTTCACCGGTAAGATGAAGCTATCCATAACTGCCTACCCAACCAAAATGGAAAACGACAATTACGGATAGGGACATGCGGGGAAATTAGTTGCGAGGAAGTCAGGACCCGCCCCAGTGATTGCATTTCTCAACATTACCACTAAATACACCGCGACGTCACTATACTAAAACCGTCATATCTCTCTATACAGACTATAGCGGGGGTCGAAGCATAGCTAAAGAGACCACGGTTCCTCAGATCACCGTTATAATATCCGTAGCCAAGATATAATTGCGGCATAAGTTATGACACACGCAGTGATGTCCCGTGGGAGTGAGCAGATTGAGCGTCGCTTGGGGGCGGCAAATCGAGGAGAATCATTTAGTATATTGTAGAGAAATAGCTACCTAAACTTAGTAACCATTAAAAAAATCAGTTCATTGGTTGGACACAAATGTTTTAAGTAAACATAAAGGATTCAACAGGACTGTAATTTTTTGCCGGGCTCGCGATGTCTGGTTGACTTTTGTAGCCCTTCGACGTCGTTGGTGACCAGACACAACACGCGCCCGGATGATAAAAAATACTGTATAAAAAAATTATTACATCACATACCCTTTTGTTTCATTATCCAATTTTTAATTTTAAGCATTATGCCCAGCATGCATCTTCCATACCACCGTGTGTGTCTATTACTTTTACTAATCCTCCACGTTTCGCACACAAATTTGATTACGGGAAGTATATACTGGTTGGACACAGCGTATTGAACATAATAGTTCACTTTTGAAGATATTATAGATAAATTGGAATAATTTACACATAGTAAAGTACATGGTTGTAGGCGGTTGTTACTGGAATGCCTTCAGCAGATTCTCTGGCTCCGTCACGTTGCTTTGACCTTGTATCGCGGTAAAATTCAGTGCAGTGAATTAGCTGAAGGTAACCGATATGATGCAATATTTTGGAGAGAAGACTACGCTGGTGTATGAACGACTATAAACCGGCATATAGAGTAATGTCGGGCAGCGCCGCAGAAGAAGAGGTAGGCCGAAAATTCACTGGTTAGATGTTACCAATGACGGCCATCTCTTCATCGGGACCCCATGATTTTGTCGTCCGACAGCCTTCTCCACGGCTCGACTTCATCCCTCTCGGCATTCAGTGGCAAACAGGGCCTAAGCGATCCACCCGTCGCATTTGATCCTATCCGTACAGCTGGAGGGAGCTCTTCCTCATCATCTATGACCTGACCAAACCCCACGAGTTTTTCCTGATTATCATTCTCCCTGTGGGCTGTGACGAGAAAATTAGGAGAGTCCAGCAAAGCCAAGCCGAGGAGAATTTGTCTCAAAATCTGGAGTTCGCTGATTATTGGCCATCGATTATACTCTCGGTATCCGATTTCAAATGCGTCTATCATTGTCATCCATTGTCGTCTGTTTTGAATCTAATGAGGAAGACAAAAGATCTTACTAGTCGTTTTGGCATAGCATTTTGGTATACTCGAGACAGCAACACCAAAGTGGAAGGCGACCACTATGGATTGGGGGGAAAGATGGAAGATACCGGCTGTAGTGCACCTGATGACGAAAGGTGCCTAATATTGGTTGCGCCACGGAATGTAAGAATGTGGCAGGTTGTCGCGGGAAAAGCTAGCCTAATTGACAGATGTTATAAACACATTAGTCGTTTTAGCATAGCATTTTGGTATACTTGGGACAGCAGCATCAAACTGGAAGGCGACCAGTATGGATTGAGACTGATGGAAGATACCAGGCTGTAGTGCACCTGATGATGAAGGGTGCCTAATGTTGATCGCGCCACGGTATGTAAAAATGTGGCAGGTTGTCGCGGGAAAAGCCAGCCTAATTGACAAATGTTATAAACACAATAACGGAAAATCAATGCTTGTTTGATGTTTAAACGTACTCGCAAGTAGATTTTCATGCGGGAACAATCCTTTTGTATAGCTATTGCAAAAACCCTTGCGTTATTGTCTGTCAGATGGTATTGTTACAATGCAAAAGGTTTTGTCTCCCGATATATTTTTTGATCACTCCCCTGTCATAAAAAATGAAAATATTTATTTCAAATTTATATTAAATATATAATTTTGATTAAATATGTAAATTAGATGAATGAACTAACAAGCCAATGCCGTACGCGAGTTTATAGTGAAAAACGCACATTGGGCACGAGAAAAAGATGAAATGAGCAAAATTCTAGCGTTGGGGGGGGCTACATTGGTGGGTCGAATCCGCAATGTAATTATAACACAACAAATGGAAAGCGTTATACATTAATACACTAAGTGAAATTCTTGCTGAACCCTTGAATATGTATTCAATGATCTAATGATCAATCCGATGTAGTAAGAACATAGCAGTGGCGAAGGGTGGAGCTACTCTGTTAAGATCCACCATAAATAGTGCACATTAAACTTTGTTAGTCATACGTACTTGTTTTTATTGAACTAAAACTACAATTTACGGATGATGTTGGTTAGTTTTTAAAAATCAATTAAACCCTGCCTAAACCAAATCATAATAGTTTTGGTATACATTAGGCGATATGACAAAATTGTGCACACTTTTTCATTCATACTTATATGTTTTTGTTGGATTAAGAATACATATTAATCATATTGTGAGTTATTTTTTTTTTAATTCATTAAACCCTGCCTAAACCAAACTATAATAGATAAAAATATTATTCTATCTATAAATATCTAAAGTTATGTATGATTTAATTGCATAATTTTAGATATTTTATAGACAGACGAGTATTTTTTGACAATTATCTATTATGGCTTGGTTTACGCAGGGTTTAATTGAATTTTAAAAACTAACTGACACCATCTGTAAATTGTAGTCTTATTTCAATGAAATCAAATACGTATGACTGACAATGTTTAGTATGCACTATTTTTGTAGAGGATCTTAACAGCCTACCTCCACCCTTTGCCACTGAACTGCACCCATAATAAAATCCTCGCATGAGAATAGCGAATGCTGTGTCAAAATTCGTGACACTATCACAGAATGGTTTGAGTCATAATTGAAAATGCAACGTTTAATCTGGCTTGGTCACGTGGCATCACGAGTCAACCTGGCCTGTCTTTTCTTCAGAACAACCGGATTCTGCTGAATACCATCCACAGATATTGGCATGACTTGGGAAGATACTAGAGAACTGGATACACCGTGATAGTGTCTATATGCTTCACCCCAAGAGCGGACATATTTTAAAACTATAATTATGTTTCCATGCTTTGGGATTGATTATTTTTCCGTTAATAGTAATGTGTTTTAAAGCATATATTGAAATAATTCAAAGTGAATTCACAAGATACGTCTATCATAAAGACAACCACACTGCGTGACAATCACGTTGTATCTGAACTTAGCCAAAGAAGAGAATTACGATGTAAGACACTTGATTTATTAATGCATAACGCAGCCCATATTAAATATATACATCTTGGTACAAAACAAAAATACATCAATAAACATTTATATTGCAATGTTCGTATTTTTAGCAAGAAAATCACTGTCCATTACACTATCCGTGACAAACTTGCTGTTAACTTTACTGACATCTGTCAAGGTTTAACGAGAGAACGATAAACAGTAGACAAGGCTACTTTTGATTGTTGTAATACCCAAATTACAAGAGGAGACTCCCTGATTCGATAATTCCGACCGAACGCCTAGCCGATGACATTTTGACATTTGCTTTTATAATGATAATCACATTATTTTAACCAACAATAATAATACGCATGACGTTTGTCTATTATAGTGATATTTGACGTGAGAAAATATGAGGTAATCCTGTGTAGTATAGCCACCGAACTGACAAAATAGATATTTCTATACATAATTTAAAAACACCTCAGAAACATACCTACTAGAAAAAATCGTTGGAATAATACGACACCGGATTCATCGGATACCGGCCAATTTGCTTTACCAATTGAACCACCTGCGTCCTAATCAAGACGAAATTAACTAGCAGTCATACAACTGAAGCGCTTCTCAAATTGCAATTGGCTTTTGTAGTTTGAATTAAGATAGATACTAAAAATAAATACTACGAAATATTAAAAATTTCTGCCAATTCCGAGAATCAACACGTCATAGTTATATGGACTTTCGTATTTTTTCGTAACGGACAATAATGTCTCATGACTCTGCCAGTCAGTACGAATGGCATACTAAAAGTTACCTCAATTTCAATTGATCAAAACTAGCTGTTAGAGTTTACACATTTCTTCCAAAAATGAGATTTGTATTTTTATGTCTGGACACCAGAATAGCATCAGAGTGACATCACGATTAGGTTTCCCTTTTCTCTAGAATTACTGCACATGAATCAACGTATCCCTTCAAGGGAATATTAATCTATAGATTGCCTTTACGAGGATCCTCATTTTTTGGGTAATAATCTTTAAAGTTTTGATCCAACGCCCTTAAATCTGTGTGCGAAAGGAAGAAATCGTTAAGTCTAAAATAGCTACTTTTCAGTAGAGCCAAAAGTATATTGATTTTTGGACAATTTTGAATGGTAACTCAAATGTTTCTACGTAGAATTTAGTAATTCAGAGGCATTGATTCCACTCATCCTTTTTCTCATTTGTGCATATATGTATTACGATTCATTTGACATATTTCCTAACTCATTTTGTTGGTCTTTAAGACTTATTTCCCTCTTCCTTTCGTCCACAGATCTGAATAATTATTACTATTCTATCATATAAGATCAGAGTCTGTTCATATAATTAAGGCATTACATTCAATCGTTTAAAATAATTGGATTACACCATTGAGTTATCGTCACAGGAGTTGGAGCTAAAGAGTTGGAACTATAATGGAATGAGTCTTATACGCTATTTCTTTTATGACATTTAAACACATTTACCGTTCGAATGAAGCATTGTTAAGTTGGTAACCTGCACAGATATTAACATTGCTAAGTTGGCATTTCCGATTTACTAAAACTCAAAGTGCATACTGGCGTGCAGTTATAAACTATTTTATTGGAATGGTTAACTGAATAATAATGCCAAAGTGTTGTATTATCTTCTCAATATTAACAATGGTGGCCAGAAAGTAAATAACTAACGCAGATGATATTAAGCTGATCATTGCCGATGAAACGAACTCATACAGCTGCTACACCGGGTAGAAGAAGAGCCGCAAATACTGCATCTTTATTAATAGGAATAAGACCAAGTTATCGATTGGGCTAACCGAAATATAGTTTGTATATCTGGGATCGACCATTAGTGGAAAAAGCGAATGTGAAGCAGAAATACAGTTTGCGAAAAATACAATGACATGTCTTACCACTATAGGAAAGGTTGAGGAATTTCATCGTAACGAAAATGATTGCAAACATTAGCGTTGTTCATATTTTTGTACGATCTCAAGTTACGAACCCTGAGGGCAAGGGAATGGAAGACAATTGATGCCTTCGAAATGTGTCTCCACCGAATGTTTCGTATATTTTGGACAGAGCACAGGTCAATTGTGCAGAAACTCCAGATAAAGGAATGGCTCTCGACAATATGTCTGACGCGTATCCTCTAGTTTACAAATTATTCGGTGCAGACCGGATAACTATGGATACTTGTGGTTTTGGGTAGCCTCCAGAGAAGGTCACGATGGAGAAAAGAGTCATTTTAGACGCCCTGCAAATTGTCAAGTGTAAAGTTGTTTTCAAGTCACTTGACGACAACATTTTTATCCTGATTTTTCCGAGTTACATTGGAATATAGCTAATGGAACTGTATCTCAGCCGTAAAGTGGGATATTAAAGTATGTATTTTGTCTTTGAGGCTTTATATTATTTACGATTTAATATTAATTTTGACGTTTGCCCCAATAATGCTTCATGTATTTCAAAATGCGATTTTTGTACATAACGAACTCTCCAAAAGCGAATGGTAACTCAATGGATTACCCAATACATTGGATATATACAATTTGAAGTCTTATATTAATATGTCCCTTATTAAAATTCGAAACTAAATCTAAAATATACAGTACAACTGTTAATTATTAACATTAATACATAAGACTGGATGAGATTACAATTAATTTGTTCTTAGCCGGGATTCGAACCGTGTTTTTAATTATTCTAATATTAATTTTGGGTCTCCGCTGTGTAAAAAGCTTCGCAGCTTACGACGCAGAGGTCTCCTTTCGTGCCGAGAAAGAGACGATGGATCGGATGCCCTTAACCGAAGTCTGGAAAGGAAAAAAATATATATCAATAAATTGACTCATTCATCGTTAGCTTCTGTCAGATGTAATTTAACGTTTCGAGGTATTGTCTTATGTAACCTCAAAAAATCCAATTTCTCACACACAACCGTATTCAGAACAGAGCAGACAAACTTAATTAGCAGCAAATTAATACTATCAGCTGACAATACTTGATGGAATTTTAATTTAAATTCTAATTGATTCGAGTTTTGTACTCTTACATTTGAATTGTTTTTTTGCAATTCGAGTTTTGCCTTATCGCATCTTTGGGCAATATGTATATTAAATACCAAATAAATACATTTAGAAAAACATAAAAACAATGAGAATAGATAGGGCTTCATAATGACACAAACTGAACTCAAGCTTCATATATCACTCAATTTTTTTACCTTTTTCTTGGATCCATTTAGGAAGTCTTTGTACATCTCGGAGCGTAGGTATCTGGAGTAACTGTCCGATTTCATCAGGTGGTATACGTGTGACTGGAAGGAAAAATAAACGTAAATTTATCAATCAGTCTATAACTCTTTTTATATATTAAAATTTCAACATTGCATGTTGGGTATTGGCACCGTAAATCAAGATTTTTTAATTTTCCTATACGTGTACATATAAATAGTATAGCATCTGGCTGCCTTAAAGATGACAAAACACAATATTTAATATCAGCATAACTAAGAGAAAGAACACACTACCGTTTTTGCAACAATACTCCAACATGATATCATAATGATGGGTATTGGTACCTGTGCATGGTCGAAGCTCCAGCGGTCAGCGCCATTGTGAACGTTATCCCTGCAGGCAGTGCGGCTGGATGAGTCGACGTTGACAGGGCATGGAGCATCTGGCGCCAAGTACTCCCGCCAGATCTCCGAAGCCCGTGTTCGCACCTGACGCTGCGGCAGCGCCTTCAACTCTTGAACCGCCTCCCAGAACCTGCAAACATACACCACAGTCAAGTATACAGAACTCACTTTCACTCAAGTGGAATACATCAAGGAGATGCTACTCTCTCAGCGATAAATAGGTCCTATTTAAAAAATAATATAATATATAAAATGTAAATCATCGCGCTCACCTAAGTGGAATATATCAAATATGAAGGATTTCAGTTTTGCTTCTGTTGAGGTTGTACAGTTTATTTTCTTGTTTCATTGCATTGTCTGGTAGTGTCGATATAACCTGACACCGGTGAATTAAAACACACTCACTTGAGATTCTCTCCGGAGAATTCCTTATCCAGGAATCTGGTGAAGTGGTCTCGGCCCGCCGGGTCTTGCAAGAGCTCCCGGAGACCAAAGGCCCACCGCCGGACTCTTCTCAAAGGGACTTCCTTACTGCAAAAGCAAAGAACATAAAAATAACAAGTGCTAAAGATTATAAATTAAACAGGATTCAAAGGTTTTTAAATGAAGAAAGCTTTTAATTTCTTACATAGCACAAACTAGCACCAAAGCGTGTGAAACCCAAAAGCATCCGCGAATGCATAAAGTGATATATTAGAATAGCCTCGCTGTAATAGTAATCGAAATTCTTTTATCGTACCTCTGTTTGTCTTGCTCCCACAGTTCAATCGTGTCCGCGAGCCACGGATTGGGCCATTCCGGCGCTGTGAGGAAGCCATCATACTCGACATATTGTTCAAAATAATTTATACACCTGCGACAAACAGAAAACACACTTTAACACTCATAATAATTAACACCCAAAACTTGAATATATATTTAAATTGGTCACAAAAACGGTGAATCAATTAAAACAATTTTCTTCTTCTAGGTACGAATCCACTCGTTAGGTAAAGCATATGGACACTATGCAATCACTAAGAATCAATATCTAGATTGTATACATCATGTGGATGGTATTTAATGCATAACAAATCGAGGCATTTGTAGCACTTGGCCGAACCAGATCCAATGTTACATCTTCACCCCTCGGCCACATAGGCAAGTGCCTTGATGGGTGGCTACGTGCTAGGTGACATATCCTAGTAAACGAACGCACACTGTACTATCGCAATGGCCACACTGCGCACTTCGCGCCTCGCTACGTGATTATTAGTCACCTAGAGAGTCTCCCGGCGAACAAATGTGTTGGTTATATTTATTATGTCACCTTGTGATTTTGCAAGATGGCGGATGTTTATCAGTATGACAAACGTCAAACATCGTATATTTTGAGGTTATGAATAATGATGCATGGGATGAATAACTGACAGTATGCACCCAACAACTTCGAATTTGCGAGATTCAAAATTTTAAACTTAAATTCTCTATGAGAAGTACCTTTCTGGTTAGTTTTGAGAGTGACATATCGTTGTTGACTTGAGCGCTCCCAAATGTCAAATGAATTTGTACCTAAGTACGTAGCGTGCAATGCTGCAGTAGTGTTTTTAGAAGACAAGCATAGCATCTAGCTCAGGACTAGCGAAGCACCTGCCTATGTGGTCGAAGCCTTAAAGTCATATGACACCACACCGCAAGGTTCTGTTTTTTAATATATAGACAGTGAAACCCCATTTTACATTTTTGAAGGGATTGACAAAATGTTTTTGGAGCATATTATGTCAAAGTGTTCTTTCATCTTTTTGAGAATGTTTTAGTTAACGAGAATGCAATATCATTTGAAATGACGTAAACAAACAAATAAACAACAAACTTATACAACGTGTGTTGTGTAACCTTGGTCTTGGGCAGTGTAGACATATCTATAAATAGAACGCACACATGCGTCTGGAATTCATTTCAATTTCATGTCAGTATATTGTATAATATGTTCAATTAAAATGTATTTTTATTTTTAATTGAATTTTGAATATCTTTGAAACAGCGTAAAAAACGTGAATTCTAGACACACAAAATGAGTCTCACTGTAAAGCATCACTGTCAGAATGCGAGCTATGAACAGCAGTTAGAATGTGAACCGTGACCCACGGGTCACTAAAATCTGATAATACTCACGCTTCGGCCACCTTGGAGACTTTGATGTTCCGCCTCTCGATTCTCTGTTTCAAAAGCGACACCTGACGACGAGCTGCTTCCAATCTTGAATCCGTCGTGGCCATTCTGCAATTATATAGACAATATTGTTATCTGCCCGCTAAACAGAGAAGTTCAATGGATAGGTAATGAATAAGTTCAATGGATTACCTTGAATCGGTGGCCGGTTGCGCCGTACCAGGGGCTGGTACGGCTGTGGAAGCCTCGTCTCCCGTTCCTGGAGCCGTCACTGTGACTATAGGCATCGCAGGACCAGCCTAAACAAGATAATAATTAGCTAAAACAGTGCAATGAATGAAAAGATAACAACATTATGTACGACTATAGTGAAACAATTTAACCTTAAAATGAGCAGATGCGATTTCTTGCACAGATTTAGACAAGGCAAACGTGATTATTGTTGCAGTTTCTAATATTAACTGTACTTACATCAAATCAAGCCTATTGCATGGCTCGCTTGGTGTGTAACCACCAGTGGCGAAGGGTGAAGGTAAGCTGTTAAGATCCGCCATAAGCAGTGCACATTAAACTTTTTCAGACATATATATTTGTTTTCTTTGAAATAAGACTACAATTTACAGATAGTGTTGGTTAGTTTTTAAAATTCAATTAAACCCTGAGAAACCAAGCCATAATAGATATTAGTCAAACAATACATGTCTATCTATAAAATATCTAAAATTATGCAATTAAATCATACATAACTTTGAATATTTTATAATTAGAATAATATTTTTTATTTATTATAGTTTGGTTAGGCAGGGCTTATTGAATTAAAAAAATTAACCAACAATATGGGTAATATGTTTTTTAATCCAATGAAAACAAATAACTATGAATGAAAAAGTGTGCACAATTTTGTCGTATTGCCCAAATTAGACCAAAACTATTATGATTTCGTTTAGGCAGGGTTTAATTGATTTTTAAAAACTAACTAACACCATCTGTAAATTGTAGTCTTAGTTCAATAAAAACAAATACATATGACTAAAAAAGTTTAGTGTGCACTATTTATAGCGAATCTTAACAGCCTACCTCCACCCTTCGCCACTGGTAACCACTTACTATATCTCATTATGTGACAAAATTATCAAATCTCATGCTAACGTGGTATATTTATAATTATGATTTAAACTAATGGATACATCCGTGAATACAGTATACCTATGGTGTCTTCTCATGCATATATTTTTTTATTGACATGTCAATGAAAATTATATACTTTTTATTAAGATGGCGTCTGTTTACATAGTAAAAATCAACAGTCTGAACAATATAATAAGACATATTTAATAATGCTATGGTCGACCTTGAATATACGCAGATACTTAAATTTTGAATGTTTGAATAAATCCACGCACTACATACAATACAGTGTCCCTAGCATTCCGATAATGCTATTTGAATCGCAAATATTGAATGTAAACACTAAGCTTTCAATAGTTTGGACAATATAATTATAATAAGACATTTTCAATACTGTTAGTAGTCTTTCGTGTTTAAGTAGATAATCGGTAGACAATTTTATTTTGATTTGTCGGATACGACATTAAATTTACATGATTTCTGTTTACAATACGTATTTATTTGACGCCTGTCACGAGGAGATACTCATTATGAAAAGAAAATATACTTGTTACACTCACGGAAGTAGTTTTGGAGGCAGGAGTGGGCGCCCGGCCCCCTCCTCTGCACGCTTTCTTAATATCGACTTCTGTCGTGTTGACGCAGCCAGGCTGGGAAACATAACAATAGAAAACAATCAATATATACTATTAAAAACCGTTTATAAGTACTCAAGTAAGTAACCACAATGAATGGCAACTGAGCGATGTTAAAAATATTTGTGGAGGTTACCAACTTAACAATGCTTCATACGATTGCTAAATAACTTCAAATATAATGACAGAAATATCATATAATAGCGCCTGTACACATGCATGGATTTACTGGCACCAAAAGTGTGTAAATTAAACTATCGCAATAATAACTGTTTACTGACTGACTAACTAACTGACTGTCTCGCCGCGTTGTTGTCATTGTACGATGCTATTTGATGGGTTATGAAAATTAGTAAACGTCAAAACGCTCTCCGCGGTGTAGTTCATATTTTTTCCAACAGGTTCGCCACTATCATTCTACTACTCTAATACTAGATATCGCACAAGTTGCAATGCAATTTTGCATTTTCTTATTATGGCCGCGATAATATTCGACTGTGTTTAGGAAAACGGGCGTAACCCTCGATTTTTCGAAAAGTGTTTTTATTAGATATTAACAATGTATACAACTAAATACACGTTCTATAAAAAGGAAGTAAGCCGCAAATGCCGAATTATTATCTAAATTCAGGTTTTAATTGAGATTAATTAATTTTTAATTTATGGAAAAAAGCATATATCCTCAATTTTAATGATTTTTCTGTAATAGCTTCTTTAATTATTATTAGATCGAAAATATATTACACCAAATCATCAATCATCATGCACTCAATGTCTGTGCCTATTTTTTTTTTTAAATATTAAACTAAAATCACTCAAAAAGCGTTTTTAGCCTCTCCTGTAAAATTTGTTCTGCGAGGGTTACGCCCTTTTTCCTAAACACGGTCAAATTATGATGTCCCACAAACTTATCTGTAGAGCGGACAAAAATGGAAAATGACGCCATATTGAATACGTCATTCCACTGTCAGATTCTGTTCAGTTGCGATTCTTGATTGGGTAGTTTTCGACTATGGCACCCCCATCAATTCTACAGATAAATTTGTGGCACTGTACTGTCAGCAGTCAATCCATGCACGTGTAAATAGTCCAATTCTTTGGTTCTCGAACTATTATCGGTCACTTGATTTGATAACACCGTGTCTTCCGATAGTGACGCTTGAATAGCTAACAATAGTAATATATTATTATGACGATCAGAAAAACTCACCATTGGTCTGTGGACATCCCAGAACGCCCGCTCCTGACTGTCCAAGACTTTTCTCTCCAATTTGTCTCGTTTCTTGTCAACCTGCAGTTTAAAAAAGGGCATTGACTCGGAGTATTTTAATGCAGAAAGGACATGAATTGCAGATTTGTATAGACGTCAGTATATTTTGTGAAATTTTATGAAGTAATGACACGGTGTTTATTTTTAATTAGCGAATTTGTGTGGTTTTATTTAAAGCAGTGTTTCTCAACCGCTGCTCTGCCAAAAAATCCAAACAAATTGTTTTAATACTCAGATAGCCGTGTATAAGAGAATGATATAGTAGTGGCAAAGGGTGGAGGTAGACTGTTAAGATTCGATATAAATAGTGCACACTAAACTTTGTCAGTCATACGTATAATATGAATGCGTGTATTAATTAAGGCTCTAAGTACCAAAAAGTAGAATTGCCTGTGGTTACAAAATACTGAATCATTGCATGAAGAAGACCTTTTGAAGTGTTTTCACAGTGTGAAACAATCTCGGCAGCTTCCATAATTTTAGGAATTAAGAACTCGCGAGTGTCAACACACCGTCGTCAGCCATTTTATATTGAATGCCGTTGACCACTGCAGTGGTACTTACACCATTATAAATAAAACACGCCAATGGACTTACAACGTCGCCAGATTTAAATATGTTGCTGTATTTTTTGACTTGCTTGAGGCACTTAGACTATAGTTGACATTATTGGCATTGGTATGTAGAGCATTTTTCTATAAAAATGTCAGTTTTTATTTTTTTGGTACTTTGCGCCTTAATTAATACACGTATTCATAATGTTTTCTTTAAAATTCATTCAATTTGCAAATGGTGTTGGTTAGTTTTTAAAATTCATTAAGCCCTGCCTAACCAAACTATAATAGATAAAAAATATTATTCTATCTATAAAATATCCAAAATTATGTATGATTTAATTGCATAATTTTGGATATTTTACAGATAGACAAGTTTATTTTTACTATTATCTATTATAGCTTGGTTTTCGCAGGGTTTAATTGAATTTTAAAAACTAACAAACACCATCTGTAAATTGTAGGCTATTTTCAATGAAAACAAATACTTAACAAAACTTAGTGTGCACTATTTATGGCGGATCTTAACAGCCTACCACACGATGCAACAAAAATACTGCACACTTTTTCAGTCATACTTATTTGTTTTCGTTATATTAATAATAAACATTACAGATGGTTTTGCTTAGTTTTTTAAAATTCATTAAGTCCTGCATTAACCAATCATAATTGATAAAAAATATTCTCCTAAGTATCTATAAAATATCTAAAATTATGTATAAAACTCTATACATACATTCGAGAAATAAAATAATTCAATGAATATTTGTCCCAGCAACATTTTATGGTGGTATGTTTGGATCACCGGTGAAATAAACAACACAGAAGATGGAACATTACCTTGCTCTGTGCCTCGGCCTGCATGAATATGAACTCCCACTTTCGGGAGAACATCTTCTGGAGACGGGCAAGACTCTCGGCTTCATAATCAGCCAACTCCAGTCGTGTTTTGTTCTGCATCGTTCGCTTGCAGAGGTACACGGCTGTGAAGAAAACAATTCATATTAAATTGTCTTAAAAACATCTTCTTCTTTCCAGTGGTACTTTTATTGTCATCCCATTATAATATAATGGCTGCAGGAAGACCTCATTTACATTGCATATAAGTCAGATAGATATCTTCTAACTTCGAAATTCAGTCAGTCTTTAGAGCCTCAAATAAAGGAGTCTCTAAAATTTCGTTTCAATTCCTCCACCATGAGGCAGTACTTCAACTGAACGGGGGCCAGAATAATAGACCCTCTCTCAAGCGAGCTTCGAATTAAGAAATTATAAAAACTTTTAATACTGTAACCCAATAAGCCCATCATCAACGTCTTGTTACAAATAGTAACCATATGGCTACTAAATATAAAAGCATAATGCCAAGATTCCTTACAGATATTCGCAAAACAACTTTGTCATGCATTGAATATTAGAAAAACAAAATTATTTGTTTAATTAATTAAAACACAATTTTATAGTACTTATTCCACTTTATTAATTAAATTTTGTACCGGTTTCGTCCTCCTCAAAGGTACATTATCAACTAAAACGGAATGTCATCGGAATGTTTATCGTCTCGAAGCGGTACAAAAGCGATTTCGTAAGCACGTCAATTTTAAAGCTTACTGTTATGATTTATCTAATTCTATTTCGACCACTGCAACTTTTATGGTACCATCTTTGGAAAGTTGACGTTCTATATCTGATCAATATTTTCTTTTTAAAATTATCAATGGTGTTGTTGACTCGCCAAACCTACTCGAAAGGGTGGGTTTCCATTGTCCATCAAGATTTACGCGAAACCAAACTTTGTACCATGTCAGTCGTAGCGCTTCTAATTATGCACAAAACTCTTTTATTCGGCGTTCTTGTTTAAATTATAATATGTATTTCTCCACCGTTGATCCTTTTAATAATACACCTATTTCATTTAAACGCGCTTTCTCCAAAATTTTGTATAAATAGATATATATATATTTTTATGTTACTTTTTTTTGTATATAATTTAATTATTCATTATTCTTCCTCATTTTTCTCATGTAATATCTTTATATTTATGTTATTCTTACTCTCTATCTTGTTAGGCTTAACTATATTATAATGTATACATGGAAACTTTGCTAGTTGCAATAACTTTTCATTATTATATTTTAAATTTTTGTAATCAATATGTAACTGTTTGTTTCCTTAATAAATAAAATAAAATAAAAATATATAGGGTGAAGTTCTCTTCAAATGAATCTCCAATGCGAAGTCACCTATAGCTAACTTAATCATTAGACCAGAGGTCCTTTGCGTTAAGTTATCCAAATTATACAACCGATCCACTATGTGACATTGCTTACCATAGTCGGTATTCTCAGGTTCCCATTGGTTAGAGGGCCAGAAATAGGGCGTCTGGAATCTATAGTGTGTGCCATCGTTCTTCACCGTCAAGCAGTGGTCATCGACGGGGAAGAGGTAGCCGTGCGCGGCCAGTAAATGGGCCAAGTGAAGGGCCTCGCCTCCTTCCTCCAGGGACAGTTGCTTGGTGAGCCATGCCACTAGGTCACATCCCGTGAACACCTGCGGAAACAAAACAATATATATATATAAACAGATTGGGTTGTGGGTTTATTTTAACTAGCAAAAGGTTTATTACAGAATGTACATTAGTTTTGACTTTTTGAAGTAAATTTAAAAAAAATTTTGTTATACCGTTGCATAGATTCGTTATAAAACCATAAAATATCAGAAAAAATAGACAAAGGGTACTCACGGATGGTATTTTAGACATGAAGCTCTTGACTGTGCGAACGGGTACTCCCGTCTCTTCATCTTGCATTTTTTCCACCAGTGCCTCCATCTGTTACCGCAATATTTATAATTATTATAAATTCATAGTAAAGAAAACATTGGTTGCTAGCATATCTATTCCAACCACGTAATGCCATAGCAACTTTTTGTTATTTTTTCTGGATCCGAGATAGCCCCATACTGTCAAGTCTGTATTCAGAGTGTTATCTGAATTGCGAGGTAAACATCACACAAAAATGTTTAGTTATAAAAGTAAAATTTATGTATTTTATAATACTGAAAAGCTCGATTAGATACAAATAAAAATCTCTTTTCCTTGTCGTAAACCATCATGATTAATGAATGTGATCAGCCTTTTTAAATTTTCCCTATCGTCTGTAAGCCTTGTGATGAATGCTATGAGGTTTCCAGCGAATTACTCCACCTGGTCAGGCCATGCTGGCCGAAAATAATTAACATTTTGAGACTTTTTAGGCCACAGTAAACAGTGCATCAGATTAATCACATAATACGCAGAAGGCACGCAGATCGGTCAGACACCCAGTTGGACCCGCCGGCCATTACAACCTGGTATATACTAAGGAAAAATCAGTCTCAAAAAGTTTGCAGCATTTTACGGCAAGCAAGAAGGTCTTTTCTAATCACCCACACTCTAGTGCACGTCAACCAAGTTCTTGTGAAGTTGCTCCTGGGAGACTTTTAGCATAACTTTGAAGGACGCCTAGCATTCGTTATGGCACAGTATACACCTGCATAACTGGCGCATGGTGGAGGAAAAGGCAAGCAGGCACACAGAGGACAATCTCTCGCTGATTGAGGAATTGGTTCTATATTCTCAGCATTTTCCATTGAATTCCTTCACTCAGTATCTCCACCTAATTGATGTTCACCTTCTACCCCTTTTATTCAGCATATTACCCAAAACAATTAATCTCTTAAGAGTTTCTGGGTCACGGCAAACAGTATGTCCAAAGAAATTAAATATAAAATATATTAAAACTATGAATTATTAAAAAATCTCTTTGTCATCTTCGAAACAATTTATTAAACTAGCTAACCGTTTAACGATAAAAGTAACCATGAAATAATATATAATAACAAGAGGAAACCGTTAGTATTAAAAGCTAAAATATAAAATAATATTATTAAATATTCCTACCTTCTTGTAGACTAAAAAATTAGGGGATTCCTCCTGCTGGGGTATCTGCAGGGTGGGCTGTACGGCGGGCTTAGCAACTGCATCGCATGACCCCCGTGAACTCCCCTTCTCCGCTGAGCTAACGGTCACCATCTTCAATTCAGTCTATGGTCACCAGTTTAAACAAACAGCGGCAGTCTACAATTGACAATAACATACTCGCAGCATTCCATATTGTTCACGTTTCACACACAGTTGATTATTATATTAATTGAAAAAAAAATTCATGCATTATTTTTAATGTTCATGTATCACTTTTATTATGAGTATTAAAGTGTTCAAATAACCCTTTGTTTATTAATAACTACTGTCATTTATCAGCCTTCTGCAGATATAAACTGTGCTGTAATATTTAAATATTACTAGGTATATCTTTTCATTCCTTTTACATTCCAAACCAAATATATACAATGTTCAAGTATTCCTACCATAACTTATTTCACATTATTTCACACGCTAAAATCTGTAGCATATAATTCTCTCTCTCTAACACATTACTATTATTATTAAATGTTATTAGAATGACTCTTTCTTAAATGCTTCAAATTCATCAGTTTCGCTTTAATCGTCAACTGTTCAAGTCACTTTTTTTTTTAAATTACATATTTAGTTAAGTGTCATTAAACTGTCTGTATTTCCAGTATATTAATTGTTTTAATTTATTTTATATTGTAACACTAATGAATGCCTTAATGTCAACTTCTTTATATACATATTTTATTTTCTTTGTATAAATGTTTCTTTCTAACTTGATTTTGTCTTTGGCCTGTGAAATATCATCTGTGTTCCATTTTTCTGAAAATCAAAACATAAATTAACAAATCAATAATTACAATCACTATTGCTTAATTAAAATAATTACCTACTTACTTACCTAATTTAATGTTCAAGTAAAGGCAATAAGTCTAGATTTATCTCGAACAAATATTCAACTTCAATGACACTTTCTCTTTTAATAGACCATCTATGGAGAACTCGAATAAGAATAAGCAATAAGTAGTTGACAATCTACAGAGAGGTCAACGTCTATGGTTTTTTTTTTTTTTAAATCAGGAACATTAATTCAATATATAGCCTTGGAGAACTTTCATGGCCAGTGACATTTCTTTTTATATGCATCAATATAAAGATGTTATTTATTGTAAATTAAACAATTATGCTGAGTAGGTTGTTCAATTCTTGCTTCAATAGATGGAAAGCCATCCAAGGATGTACTTACGAAAAAATATCTAGATTTTTCTTAATTATTTGGAATTGTACTGCTAGCATCTACAGGCGGTCCTCAACTTATATACAATTCGCTATTTCGTAAATTTCTTAAATTTTTTTCGATAATGCAAAAACTGTACGCTTCCGTGCAGTCGCTCCCCTCTCCTCCGCACCCTGAAATATTTCGTAGTTATAAATTTATAAACATAAGTGAGAAACTGCAGTGTTGATACCGACAAAAATTAATTAAGAACTTAATATGCTCACGCAGGGTTTAATTGAATTTTAAAAACTAAACAACACCGCCTGCAATTTGTAGTCTAAGGCTGCAGGCATTGCAGTTGACGTGCGTCGACGCAGGGTTTTATTTTATTCCAATTACATCCGATTAGAATCACCAATTAGATTTGTTTTATCCAATTGGATGCAATTGGAATCAAATAAGACCCTGCGTTAACGCACGTTTATGCATGTCGACTGTAATGCCGTGTGTCTGCGCCCTTAATTCAGTGAAAAGAAATACGTGCAACTGACAAAGTTTAGTGTGCACTATGTATGTCAGATCTTAACAACCTACTACAAACAGGTCTACTACGATATGTTCAATTTTGAAAAATAAAAATAAACTTAAGGAATACGTTCAAAATTGTGGAAATTTATTATCTTTTAAGGTTGTTTCCAAAAGACACGGCATAGTTATGGATGAAATGGAAAAATATTTGTCATCATGGATCGACGACCAACATCAAAAAGATATCCCTCTGAATATTTCAATTATTCAAGCGAAGGCTCTTAGTTTGTACAAAGATTGGAAGGCTAGAAAAAGAAGATTCTAACACGATTTTTCAAGCAAGTAACGGTTGGTTTATATTAAATTCACTGGAGAATCGGCTGATGCGGATAAAGATGCTGCAAAAGAATTTATTTCCTCATTATCCAAAATTATTGAAGATAGAGAATATTCCTCTAGCCAAATATTTAATGTAGATGACACAGGTTTATTTTGGAAAAAATGCCTAGTCGTACATTCTTATCTAAGGAAGAATCAGTTGCCTCAGGGCATAAACCTTCTAAAAACCGATTGACATTGCTTCTTGGTGGAAACTTGGCTGGTGATTTAAAATTGATGCCAATATTAATTTATCAACCAGAAAATCCCAGAGCATTGAGAGGGAAGGATAAAGAATTGCTTCCAGTAATCAAATAAAAAAGCCTGGGTTTACTGCGTTAATATTAAAAGATTGGTTCACTTTACATTTCGTGCCAGCAGTTAAGCAATATTGTAAAGTTAATGATTTACCATTTAAAATATTTTATTTAATATAAGAAGAAGAAGAAGAAACACCCGCATACCCCACTTAAACATGTCTCTTAAACATCTTATATTTACTTGATAAATAAATATTTCAAAATACACATAATTTAATTTTTTTTTTTACTTCCCTCTACTTTCGAACATTCAACATTCGCACACCTTTTCAGGAACCAATTATGTGCGAAAGTCGAGGTCGTCCTGTAATAGCATTGCTATGTTCGTTTGTTCTGCTCATCAGTCATAGACTTTTCCAAATATTTTTTTTTTTAATTGGAATTGTGCAGAACTACATGCATTTCAGACTTAATTTTTTTTAGAAAATGTAAAATTATATAAGTACAAGGGTCGTAAGTTTGAATTCCACAGCATTATTAAGTAGTAAAATTGCTGATTTTTCAAATAATTTTGGACCCAAATGATGCATCCAATGGGGGGGGTAAAACGCAGATTGAAATTGCAATCTGATTTTTCAAATAATTTTGGACCCAAATGATGCATCCAATGGGGGTAAAACGCAGATTGAAATTGCAATATGTAACTTTTGGCGTATCCCCATGGCCTCTTGCAACTGGTGCCCATTACAAATAGCCCGTTTACACATGCATGGATTTACTGCTGACAGTACGTATTATCGCAGCCATAACAAGAAAATGCAATCGTAAACACATAAGTATTATCGTCAGTGACGTTCCTAGACAAAATTCCGCCCCTAGGCAGAGCCAAAATGCCGCCCCTTTTTTATACAGTATCTTTTATCATCCTTTCATGACTCCCAATATCTAAGAAATATGTTGTATGGATACATTACAGACAAAATATAATTACCACTAAATTTTATTTTATTTAAATGCCATCTCTGCTTCAATAGACAATATTGCGACTGATCGCCACTGCTTCAGATATAATTAAAAATACATAAGTATAAATCAAATACTTATAATTCACAAATCTGCACGTGTCATTACTGGTCATCAAGGACATGACGTCCTAGGACAACGGAAGTAAACTAGACAACGCGAATCTGACAAAAATTTACAGTCCTGTTAAACCTTTTATGTTAATTAATACATTTTGTTTCCAACCATTGAGCTGATTTTTATAATGGAAAGATATTTCCGTTATTACTAAGTTTAGGTAGCTATTTCTACGTATACCTAACGATTATCCTCGATTTGCCGCCCTTCGAATAACTGCCGCCCCCAAGCGACGCTCAATCTGCCTACCCCCACGGGACGTCACTGATTATCGTGCAAGTTGCAAGGAATATTCATAATGAATATTGCCTTCTGAATAGTCACACAATAGTTGCAACTTGCATGACGTATACGCATGCACAGTAGAACTATAGTGGCGAACCCGTCAGAAAAAATACAAACCACACGGCATAGCACCCCACCATACAATGACAACAATTTGTCTCGCTTACGATTGAAGAATGAGATTGTCGAGACAGACACATTTACGTGTAAACAGTTATTATTGCAATAGTTTAATTTGCAAACTATTGGTGCCAGTAAATTCATGAACGTGTACAGGCGCTATAACCACGTAGTCTACGTTTGGTGTATTTTTCAATTAGTACACAAAGTATGTGTGTTTGTGGTGAACATAATATTTACAGATAAGATTAAGGTAGACTTCTTGAGCAATCAGATAATGTCGACTTAGGAATAAGAGATCAAACAGTTTTATCGTAAGAAAACATAATAAAAATTATAATTCTTTTTAAGATAAATAAATATTTAATCGGATACATGCTTGCGTATTCAGATAATATCTAGATTGTAATTGATACTGTTTTAAGAGCAACGTGGAAGTATTGACACTGAGCATTCGGGGCTGTTCATTCGTTGAATCGTCACTCCAATGAGGCGTAGACTGATTAGCGGTGGCGAAAGGTGGAGGTAGGCTGTGAAGATCCGCCATAAATAGTGCACATTAAACTTTGTCAGTCAAACGTATTTGTTTTCATTGAACTAATACTACAATACAGATGGTGTTGGTTAGTTTTTAAAATCAATTAGGCAAATTTGTGACACTATGCAGTAAAGGGTTAAACCCTGCCTAACCTAACCATAATAGTTTTGGTATACTTTGGGATACGACAAAATTGTGCACACTTTTTTATTCATCCTTATTTGTTTTCGTTGGATTAAGAACACATACCTATTACACATATTGTTGGTTCATTTTTTTTAAATTCATTAAGCCCTCCCTAATCCAAACTATACTTAACGGCCCACATGCACAGCATAGGTCAAAATGGAGGTTTTATGCTATTTTCAGAGCATAATCCTGGACATTCCTTAAACGTTGTAGATAATCTATTTATATAATTTTGAAGCCTTATTATCCTTTATATTTATTTTAAACAGTTGATGACTGCATAAAGTATTTTTATTACATATAATAGTATTCTTTTAAACCTCTCGCTCTAATGTTTTAAAATATAGTCATATTTCAGTACATCCATGTGCAGTGGTGTTAAGATTTTTTAGGTTTATTAATTTTTAAAAGCATTTATAAAACCATTAGTAAAATTTATGTCGACATTAGTATAGTGAAATATTTACGATAAAAAATTATATTGATAATCTCTGTGACCCCAAATTTGACAAGAATTAGGCATTTTATTATTCAAAAAATGGGCAAGATTTACACATTTAAAGATAATTTTAAAGATACTCCTATATCTCTATAATAACACCAAGATGAAAAAATTATGCATTGTTCATGGAGCATCTTCATAGCTGATTTTGGCAAAGTTCAAGAATGAAAACCTAACCTAACAAATAATCCAGTATATCAGCTATTTTCAAAATTTGTTTGCCGCTGGCTTCACGTAAACCGACAAGAACCGTATTTTTTTTAGACATGAATTTTATGTCAGTAAGTACTAAGTATATGACCCAAAGAGGTTAGACAGTATTTAATATATAACCATACATTTCCGATACAACATTTCACGGTGAAGTGTGATAAGGCAAACTGAATACGTACAAATTTCTGGACACGCTTCTTTACAGGCTTATTCTTAATAATTATGCAGACATACATATCTGACTTTTTGCTTACCGACAACCATAAAAATGGTTTTTTGCAAATTCATACAGTCCATAGGTATATTTTACGATTATAGAGTTTACTTTATTCAGTAAACATTGAAGGTCGTCGACATTATCCATCAGTAGCACCGTTCACAGGCATACCGAAGATTATTTATCCATCTAACAATTAATCATTCCAACTTTTTGAATGGCATCAATTGATTCTTTAAAGTCGCAGGGAGCTAGTGAAGGTCTTTATTCAGCAGTCAACCACAAAATTAACTGGCTTACCCTACGTGGTATGGTAGCAGTTCTGAAGCAGGGTCCGCTTTATTACTTTAGGCTATAAAACCAAGGTATACAAAGCAAGCTAACTGTCTGCAAATATTGAATAAGCGATATGTTTACGTGTCAAACTTTAACGCATATTTCCACTCCTGAGACCCATACCCTGTTATATCATACCTGCGGGTCAATTCTATACAAAAGGCTGCTTTCGTCCGCTAAAACCGCTAACTAGGGTATGTTTGTATCGAATTATTAGCACGTGTTGTAACAATTACAATTAGATGGTATTAATTTATTGCTGCAATAAATGCTATATTTTAACGGCATGCCCCTTGGCTGTGCTAAAATTTAGAGCATGAGCGATAGAGAGACAGTTTCGACTGATTAAACGGCTAACTGATTTGTTACAATTATAATATTTCAATACAAAATGTATGTAATAAATACTAACACATTATCACGTTAGCACGTTAGCGGTCAATACGCGCCTTTCGTATAGAATAGACCCGCTGATACAGTAAGCCAGTTTTCATTAATTTTGAGTTTATTGGGATCAACCTTGGCTGATGATAATATGAAATATTTGTTGAATTAAAATCACCATATCCGCGTTAAACTTCAGCGGTGCTACAACAATGATCTACGCGCTACAGAGTTAACATATAACGAGGCACAGGGCCTGCCTTGAAAAAGAGTCATTTCCTGCACAAATCGAGTCATTTAGTGGTATCTACCCAAGAAGTAGACAATAATCGAAAAGTAAACCTATCGACGGTATAGATAGGTTTTGCGGAAGTATATTATGCCAATGAAACTCACAGGACGGGATGAATGGAATCAACTTGGAGAGGCCAGTCGATAGATCCAGGCTGATGAAGATATTTAATCAAAACTAGCTCATCTTGGGTAAATATTGTTTTCTTATCGACAAAGATAAAGGTGAAAAGGATTTGCAATGCTGCATGACTGTGTATAGATAATAATAATAAAAAATTATGTAACCCTTAGCTTGATTACTGTAATGCTTGTTAATTTATTACCTATCTAATCAAATACATTAGGTGCTTATTATCTCTTCTCTGAATCTCTGATAGCCATATAATTTTATTTCTTACAAAAACAACAAATTATTATTAGGTATTTAATAATTTTAGATTGCGTGTCTATAATAATTCAGATAGGTAAAATATTATATACCTACCTACCTACAATAGACACGTAATTAGGTGATGCAGGGTTTCCCAAACTATGTTCCGCGTTGAACCTGAATACTTAGATGTTCGCCGACAATTTGGAAAGGTTTTATACACTGCAACACATTTAAAGATACTAAGTAGAAGTAAAATAAGTAAAACTAAAATAAGAAATAATGAAAGGCGAGTGATGATCAATCTCCACTGATGTTTATGACGTCAAGTAGTATCTTGGTACAGGCGGAGGACCATCTTTTCTAACACCGTGTGCATGAAAGAGATGGGGTATACAGTGTAACCCCGATCTACCGTTCTTGCATAAATCGTTTTCCCGCACGGATCGTTCATTTTTGCAAGTCCCGCCAAACACCCATGAGAACAATGTTAAATAATCCCAATTTATCGTTTTCCTCGATCTATCGTCTAAATATTATGGTCCCGTCACAAATATTATCCCGATTGACCGTTTTGGTTGAACATTTTTCATTTCGCTTTCGTAGAATTGTTTATGATTACGGACTATTACAGACCTTTCAGAAGTTTAATAAGTCGCAACTAAAATTCCCCCCATGAAGAAAACTAGAACGCTAGCTGAGAAAATGAAAATAATTCAAGGCATCAAAAAATTCCGGGAGAAAAACGAGTTTTTTTTAAAAAAATAAATTTATAAGTATATCCCGCATTTATCGATTTTTTTCGAGGGTCCCTTGAAAATCGTAGAATCGGGGTTTCACTGTGTTGTTTTTACCTGATCAGCAGACAAGTCTTGTTAGTTTAACGACAGTTGCCAAGATTGACAGAACAGTTAGCCGCGCTAAGAAATATTGTTCATAAACCTGATAAAAAAACAGCTTGAAAATACGTGTTAAATATTCAGCATATCGGTGTACAAATTCTGGAGGGAAAAGTCTGCGGGAAGTGTCCATGTTATTTTTTTTTTAACTTTTTTCATTTTTTACGCGTCATTTAAGTACTGGAACCAATGTATTGCGTTGAAACAGGATTGGGTGTATACTTTTAGAAAATATAGATGAATTAAACTTGCATAAAAATGTAACGATTTTCTTGAATATTAATTTAGTCTGATTGCTTACAGTGCTTACAATGTACAGCGCAAGTGACTATGAAAATCTAATTGATTTAATTACTTAGTGACTTGATTTGAAACAAAAATACAAAGATCAGCCTTTAAATGATTTCTGGGCGAGTTTGTCAGAAGAGTACCCCAATTTTTCAAAACACGCTATTATTGTTTTACTTCCGTATTCTACAACCTATTTATGCGAAGCAGGATTTTCTTTTTATGCTGCAACGAAGTCAAAGTGCAGGAACAGGCTCGACGCCACACTAGACATTGAGCTATTTTACAAGCTGCTAGTCGGCGAGTTCAAAAGCGGGCGAGTCAGCTAGTGCGATTGTGATGATGACACACAAAACTTTCCACTCGCTCAGAAGCCAACAAGCTAGCGAGTTGAAACCGTCATTTTTGGTACTATTTGACAGGACGTATTGAGTAGTTCGTTTTTTTACCGGCAGGTTCGCCACTATCGCTCTACTGCGCAGACGCAGATCGGCTCACACGCCACCGAGCAGCAAGTAAAGTAGCCGGGTTTTGAACTTTTCTCGGTAGATTGTTTACAATCTGCTTGTTAGCTAGTTCGATGATGACACTGGGCGAGTTTACAAGCTGATTGTAAATTCGCCGGCTTGTAGCTTGTAAAGTAGCTTAATGTCATCGACGCTTTATAGTTTTATATTTAAAAATAATTAAGTAATACTAAATAAATAATGTGTTTTAATAACATTTTTTTTTAATTTATACTAGTAGGAATTACCCAACCTACTTAAAAAAATAAGCTACTTAAGTGTTCAGTAAAAATTTCCGGGTTTGCGAAGTGTTCCATTGCAGAAAAAATTTGGGAAACCCTGGTAATGAGATAAAATTGAGTCAATTATTCCATTTTTGAAAATTATCCGTAATTATCGTAATGTTGTCTATTGTTTTACATTCCACTCAAAATGTAAAGTGTCAAAACAAGAAATCAAAATTACTTAAATAAACAAAAAAAAAATGTCAGGCCAGTCCAAAGATGTTGAAAATAAATCTTCGAATCGGTCGGTTTGCATAGTAAACATAAACAAACGAATTATGTATTTACAATCCTACGAATACAAAATCGAAATATAAGAAGTCAACAAAATTGATTTTTTTAAACGTCAAAAAAGATGTTAACAGGGGGGGTTGAAACAACCCTTATTGTGCACATAATTTGCGGTACTGTATAAAATAAATAGCGTCCTACAATAATTGATCATATTTTTTACGCCGTGGGAGTTTTAACAATAAGAAAAACAAGCATTGACATACTTAATTTTTTTTCTAATATCCGGGACTGGGTGTCACTCGTCGGAGACACCTAAAAGCAGACATTTTTCACATAACAACACACAAAACATCACTGAATATCGACCGTCAGCACAAATATGTCTTTAATTGTTGTCCATTTGCTATTATTAGTTGATAAATCGCCGTCAATTGGCGATAAACGATAGTATTTGTGACACCAGTCGGGAATGGAGGGCAAGCGAGTGTCCCACGGGAAACGGCTTGTTTTCATCGATTTCGTAGCGAATATGGTCGCTAATTACGGCGAAGCGCTCGCCAAAAGAACAATTACTTCAGACATGAGTTAATTTTCACGCTCGATCGCACTTTTTATATAGGTAATTCGATTAATTTCCAAACCAGAGGGTCGGCCTAAAAAATCCAGCCGACATGATTCGGCATCGGGACGCGACGTACGTCGCGCGGGCGGCCGGGAAAAACGTCCCGGAGATGCACCAGAATCCTGTTGGAGCGAGACGGCAATATAAATTTTGTTGAAGAGAGAGCGAGATCAAACTGTGTCCAGATATTGAAATTAGATCCTGTGTGAAAGGGATGCAGCTATAGTTTAGTGAAGCGTTAGAACAGGATGGCGAATATCCAGGGCCGTTTTGACACATCATTTTTTATATTGCGAAGGCTGTACTGTGTACATACGTAGGACACCTATGTTAGTTATATTTCAAAATAATAATATTATGCTATTTTCCACCTACATTTTTTTTCTATTTTAATACAATACTACGCCTACGATGTCCGAGCGGTAGCGTGTCGGCTTATAATATCGTGGTTTCCGAGTTTGGCAAAAAATCACATGTTGTTTTTCAATGTGTGTTCGGACCCAGACTACGAGATTCTACTAATATCATTTTGAAACCTCAGTATCATACCTACTACATATTAGAAAAAAATTGGACCGAATGGGCTTGAACATCTTTTACTTTACGGGTAAGTAGTGGCTTAATTAACATCACCATGAGTGTATTTAGCCACATCACTAGCAAATAATATATACCTACAGGCAGGGGCGGCTCTACCTTAAGGGTTCGTAGGGACCATCCCCACATCGTTATCGTGTCAAAATTACATGCCCGATATTTTTATCATTATCATAATATACCTACTTAATTACATGATTAAATGAACTATTTAATTTATTTTATCCATCTAAACCGTTGCAATTTTATAGAGATATTTAGTCACTCAGTCCCATCCCATCGCCGCGGTACAAATCTCGTTCTACAAAGGATGTGAATGCATTAGCGTTAGTATAGACATACGGGGGAACGAATCAAATAACCCCTAGGTGAGTAAAAACGTTCTCTGTATATCGTTGTTCAAAACTGATGATGGTAAGTCTATAATAAGTATTGTTGTTAATTACGTTATTATTTTTAAGCAACCTTTTTAGATGTAATTAAGTAACGACTTAGATAATCATATTATTATATATGCAGCTACTAGCTTGGTTCATATTATTGTATAATATGAGAAAGTAGGTATGTATGTATATTTAATAATTAATGGCTAAATCCCACCACCTGGAAAGTCGTCGAGCCGCTACTGCCTACAGGGGAAGCGTCCCAGATTGAATCGGTAGCAAGAGGCTATTTTTTTCCACTCTCACTACACTGGAAATGAATTAGGTATAGCGAGCTGCTCCAGTTTCAAAAAATACGTGTTTACAGTGCAATATGCAAAAATAATTCATCCCCTTGTTATGTTTTACTCTCAACTTGTATGTAAGTTCATTCTCTACACCTTGGCCGCTATCGGCAGCTGTCGAGGGTAGTTTGTAATTTTTAGTATCGAAATACTAGCACTTATCGTAACAATTACAATAAGTTAGCCGTCTACTCTAAACAGTCAAAAAAATTATCTCGCTCTGAGAGTTAGCATAGCCAAGAGGTGCTGTTAAAACATTGCACTTATTGTAACAATTAAAACTAACTTATTGTAATTGTTATAATAAATGCAATACTGCGATACAACAAATGAAAAACTACCCTCGGTAGCTGCCGATAACAATCTTGTGTATAGAATAGATGCGCTTAAATGGATAAATTAAAGAATTTTTTGACTCTAATAATATTATACACATAATATTATACAAACACACAGTGACATCCCGTGGGAGTAGGCAGGTAATGCGTTGCATAATGGCGACACGTTATAAAGGGCGGCGAATGAAGGATCCGATACAAACATGACAACTGAGATAATACTGTCACTTCATAAGTAAGTATCTACGTCTTAGTTTTTAAAAATTTAGATTTAATATTAATTAACCCAGGGCCTTACACATGTAAATGCGGCCCTGCTAACTTGTGCATTGAAACGTCATGTACTTTAACTGCATCAAACCGACATACAATAACAGTATTATCTCGTAAGTAAAAAGGGATGGTATAAAAACTGTTTGCAAACATTTGCATAACAATATTATTTGACAAGACAAACATCGACCCTTCCAAACCAAACGGCTCGCACCACACTCGGTCTTAATCGAGCGAGGCCCTACGTTTGGTGTGAGGCATCAGCCTGGGAATGTCTCAGGAGGAGATGCCCAAGACTGAGATCGCCACGCTCTCTAGTGAGCTTTAACTAAGTTTACTGAAAGACGTAATTTAATAAAAGTGCCATGAGAGAGAAAGGCACGGAGACTAATGGCTCAAATAGACTCTATGACGATCGGTCACATATATGCCTAAAAACCCGTTTCTTATGTTGGAGTCCTGTGTCACAGAGTGTAAATACGAAGTCATAGCTGTCATACAATATGTATGTATGTATAATATGTCGGAATGGCATAGATATGATCATAGACACAAAATCGCTCTTAGCATAATATTATAATTATGTGCCCGATCGTCATAATATAGTATATTTGAACCTTTATTAGAAATACACGAATTTATTGAATTTAATGATTTATGTACTTACTTACTTATATATTATATTTTTTGACAAATGACGATAACTTATAGATATTATTATGGTGGTTTTGAAGCAAAATTATTTTTGTTAATGATTCTACTTTATTGAGTCATTTATATTGACAGCTGTTTCGGGATATAAACCTGGCTTCGTAACAGTGTTAACAAAAATAACTTAACTTAACTTAAAACCATTATAATGGAATTCTATCAAGTAAGCCCCAGTTAAATTAATAGACAATATTATTCTATTATATAACCCCGCCAATGAAGAACGTGTGCGAAAATTATACTTGAAAATAAGTAAGTGTGGTGTATATTGGGGGGGGGGGGGTATTCTAATTCATCGGAAGTAGCGATGAAACCATGGACTGTCAAAATATTTGCAGATGTAGACATGAGATGGGTTTCATGCAAATGATTATGCACGTGTATTTTTCTAGCGGCAGAAGTTTGCAAACAATAATTGATTATTGATTTGTTTGCAGGTACAGAACAGCAGCAGGCCTATATTATAACTGGTGATATGAAGTCACCCGACGATATGACGTAATTGTGACGTAAGCCAATACACGCTCGAGGCAAGCCGCCCAACGCACACTGCTCACCATAGATATTATTATACTGAAACACCTATTTGTGTATGGGGGCAATGGATAACGCCAGTATTTTAGTAGCGTTAATTTCTCGAATGCTATTATCACTCCAGTAGTACGTCACAATGATGTCATATGACGTCATGTCGACCGGGCGACTTCAAATCGCAAGATCTAACATAAGGCCCCAGATGTGTGTTCCTTCTTTGCAGTGTATTTTGGTCTGCACTAGGCTCTGGGTACATTGGTACATAATATGTGCATAATATTACATGGATACACATGGGTCCTTATATCGAAAGAAAAGTGATTGTTTGCGAGGGATTTTTTTTCGCTTGAATTGGTCACATTTGCAGGATAATTAGTTCAAACCAACTGACGAAACTACCCTTATTGTAACTTAGGTAGAGTTAATTTTTTTTTATTCACATTCCATATTATTATGCATGTTTACAATAAAGATCTGGCGGTAATGTTATAGAAGCGTTAGCATAATAGGGCAATAATAATTATGTAACTATAGAAATGTATTTAAAAAATTATTTTTATTTCTCCTAATGTAAGATACCACAGCTCTACGGTGCATGGTTTCAGCATGAGTCCCGTGCGGCTCCGTCTCGGGACGGAATGAGTACTTAAAATCATTTCTTTCAGACACGTTTATAGCGCCATCAAAGGCGGCCGTGCATTTTCACGAATGTACATACATGACGGGTGGTGGTGGGAACCTAGGTAGGTAGGGTAGAGTACTAATATGCTTCATAACTTTGCACTCCAGCTCTAGGAGGAAAATGATGTACTTAATATATTCTAAAAACATATTATATTAACTGTCTATATATTTATTATTCCATATTATATTAATACTAATAACTACCATTATTTGATCTAATTTCATGTGGGGTAACCAGGCAAAGAGGCGTATCAGTATAGTAAAGAGTGCAAAAAAGTGCAAAGTTATAAAACGTATACTCTACCACAGAACCGATTAATAAATATAATCCAGATAGGCTATGCCTATACCCCAATGCACACATTTTGAAGCAAGGTTTTGAATGTGTGAGTGCCCTACGAAAATGAAATAGACATCGTACAATCTTCAAATATACACAAATATTGAATGAGCGCCAGTGCATAAACCGAGCGCCGTTGTCAGAAAGGACAGGATTAGAATGACGTATTCTTGGCACGTTTAATTTTATACCATATTCTTCCTCACTCGAAATCGGTTGCCTGTTACTCCACACCCGTTAGGTATTTCAGTTCCCATTAATTCTGTGTGCCCTGTTAAAAACCTTCTGACGAAATTACCCTTATTTCATTCAAGTAGGGTACTTACATATTGTTTTATTTTGTCAACCGATATTATTATGACGTGTTATTTTATCTTCTAAGAGCTCCGGCAAACAAAAGCGGAGTTTTTATTGGCACAGTCGCTTTTTTTCACATGCTGCATCCGTTTTATACGTGGGCATTTTCGCCAAAGTTTGTACATGTTTGAAATTTGGGTAATATTATTTTTTCACTCAAATTAACCATTTTTATATAGCTAGCAGATTCCTTGTTCTATTGCTGAATTGGTGATAGCAATTTTTCAGCAAAATATTGATTAATACAATATTTATATCATTTTTATTATGAAATTGGGCATAATAAGTTTCCGTTCCGTGACTACGAAACTTAGCTTTTAAAACATGAATGAAACACTTTTTATCACTTAAAAGAGCTCTATTAGATTAAAAAAACCATACACTTCAAAATAAAACTACAAATAGTCAAAAAATATTATTGAATTTTAATTCTTGGGCACATTTCGTTCCCCTCCGTTACCCTATGTCTATAATGGCAGAGCATTTTTCCTTTAGTATTTGAAAAAACCAATCAATGTTCGTTCTGCTATTTTTTTAAAGACAATAATCACTTTTACTAAATTTTATTGGAAAAATAAATAAGTTTCGTTATTTAATAATCAAATGAAAAATAGTTAACGTTCAACTTTTTTGGGGACATTTTCGGAATGGAACGAAATGGTAACGGAGTGTAATTTGTAAAGCTTAAGTTACATGTTACCATAAAAACAAATTTTTGTTTTATGAAATTTATTTGAATTTTTTGATAGACAGATAAATATTCAACGTGCGTCAAAATAACAAAACAAATCAAACTTAATCACTAAAATAGACATATTTTATAATAAATTTCACAATACTTGTAAAATAAGGTAGGTAATAATTTTGACACACTATACATTACCATAACTTTATTTGGCATTTATATTATTTGTAACTCAGATAAAAAATATTTTTAAGCAAATTAACAATATATGAAAAAAAAAATCAGCAAGGGATTCAGACGCGAGTTCCTAGCGCGGCACGGAGTATATAACTTTTACGAAAATAATTATAGTCAAACTCGGTTATTACGATCTCGGACATAGCGAGATCTCGGATGTAATAACGAAACATTTGTTGACAATTGGTTTATGATTTTCGCCATACATTTAATTTTTTCACTGTTATAACGAGCAACTTATCGGATATACCGAGCTAAAATACTGTTAATGTGTCGACCGTTTTGAAACATTTCGACCCTAAGCAATAAAATCCGATTGGACAGGATGCCGCCGGGGTCGGATTACGTTTATGACACTAGTAAAGTGTCTAAGTACCTACCTTATTGGTGTTTCACCGACAATAATAAAAAAGTATCCACGCATATGGTTGAAAAATCCAAGGTTTGTGAAGTCCGTAGGTACCTACCAGCGTTAATTACAATAAACAACTTCTTTTGTAGTTTATGAATGCCATGCTCGTTTCGGGGATTTTTACGATGGTTTCCAAATTTTTTATTTTCGACTTTTTGTGTAATGTGACATGCTCATTTAAAAATACCTATTCTCTGATATAACGAGTAACGCTTATAACAAGCAAATTCAGTCGGTCCCATCTTCCTCGTAATAACCAAGTTCGACTTTATGTTGTCTTGAAATTTAATTGTATTCATCAACATAAAATGTAGCTATACAGGTTGATTGTAATCAAGACGTACTTTTCTGACATTTCGTGAATACCTACAGTTCTAGGTATTAAATCTAATCGAGTACACATTTCTGTTAAACGTGACAAAAAAATACTTTTTCATACATTTTTATAAATTTCTATGCCTAAAATGTATGGAGAAGTTTTAAAATTTTGGTGGCGTATAACAGAAAGAGTATGACAGAGCCAGTGCCTGTCTCGCAATTATTTCAGTCTGGTGTTTTTTCTTTTCCTTCTGTTGTTTTTTTTTATCTCCATACTTTTATGTGCGCTATTTTTGCGTATTCAGACATATCACATACTTTTTTAATCTTTATTATATTATTATATTATAGTCAGGTTATTTTCTATATTTTTTAATGAAAATATTTTTGTTTTTCATACGAACAGACAAAATAAATTTTTTTATAATCTATGAAGAACTAAACACACACTGTAAACCCAACTTTATGCATGCCATTTCGTTACTTTTACATTCCACATATACGTTACCACCAATATAGTTTCGGAATGGAAGTAACGGATTCTGTTTCAGAAGTGTTTGAAGCCAAAATTTAGCTTAGTTTTATTGTTAAACCTGCGATATGTTTTATTATATCTGTAGTATGAAAGATAAGCTCCATATGTGTAGTATGTGAAATAGAAATATGTGTTTTCTTACCTTATAAATCGTGGTAACAGTAGTGGAACTTCTTAAATGACCAACCCAGAAAGCAACCTGTTCCGATAGCGATACCGACACACACCAACAATTTAAAGTGTACATGGCGATCAGTGTTATACAAAAATGTTGCTACATTAAAAAAAAACATATTTATAGTGAAAATTTTTCGCCTTCATGCTAAAATCGTGGTAACGGAATGTGGAGTTCCACTTTTTCAAATATCCTGGGACACACTTTAAACGTGATTTTTTTTCAATATTGGTACAAATTTACGAAAAAACTATATATTTTCCAAAAATATATAATGTAAGCTGTTGAAAACACTACGAATTTAATTTTACACACTCAAAATTAATGACGAAATCAGACTTTGTTTATTTGAATTTATGGGTGGGACATGGTAAAAACGCACTACCTTTCGATCTAAATAATCAATTAAAAATATATACAGGTCAGATAGTTGTATTTAACTGATTGAATAGAGTAAATTAATAAATTTGCATGTTAAAAGTACACAACTTTCCAACATTTTATAATATAATAACTATGAAAAAATCAATCAAAGTCATGGGACATGCCAAAAACGCAATGTACAAACTTTGGCGAAAATGCCCACGTACACTAATATGCTGAATTAATACCCTACGTAAATTCAAATGTGACTGTTTAAACCGGGTATTCCCAACAGGCGGCCCGCTGTAAAATATTGACGAATGAAAATAATTAAAAAATACCTAGTAATTACTACTACTTATAGATATACCATTATAAATTGTCCGGTGTTCGAATTTAGAACTAAGTTCATCACGATAGAAAAATTATTGAATGATACCCATGTCAAATGTGGCGCCCTCACTCAGCAGACGACGTCTTATACTGGTGGGTCTATAGCTACCTACTAAGTATTAATTATTAACAAATCCATTTTTTTGACCATGTCCGATTCTAAGAAGATTATACTTAATATGGGCTTGCACCAATGTCATTGGCTTGCACAGAGTGGAGATTTGTATTAACAGATCTTTTTACGAGAAATGGATGTTAGCCACTTGATCAACCTATTAGGTCCATATTCTGACTCCAAACACACTGAAAAACAATATGTGAATTCGATACTGGGACCCACGACATTATAAGCCGACGCGTTAGCCGCTCGGCCATCGTAGGCGTAATGCATTATTAATTAATTTAAAAAATCTTTTATACCTAATATGTACTTAAATAAAAAAAATCAGGAAAAATATCAAAAAACCCTTTATAAACCAAAACAGCAGTGGTTTCAGGTACGTCGAAGTCTGAGGTGTTGACATGTATGGAGGCAGTCACGTCCCTAGACAAAATGCCGCCCTGGGCAGCGGGAAAATGTCACCCCATTTTTTTATACAGTTTTTTGTATCATCCGTGTACGACGGTGCACGTGTCGTTTCTGGTCACCATGGATGTCGAAGGGCAACGGAAGTAAACTAGACGTCGCGAACTTGACACTTGAAAAAATACTGTCCTGTTAAACTTTTTGTGTTAATTAATACAGTTTGTTTCCAACCAGTGAGCTGAATTTTGTAATAGTTATTTCTATATACCTATACCAAATGATTCTCCTCGATTTGCCGCCCTTCGAGTAACTGCCGCCCCCAAGCGACGCTCAATTTGCCTACCCCCACGGGACGTCGCTATATGGAGGTCCCTTTTCGATGTTTTAAAAATAAGACGTCGGTACTTTATAACGAAGCAACCCGGCATCGTCCGACTCGCGGAAAACCGCTACTGCTTGTGACGATCGTAGTTGTTCTTTCATTTATCGTTCTTTATTATGTTGCTGTCACTAAACAACGCATGACATATCTACCCCCACGGGATGTCATTGGATGACACTTATCAAACGGTGACAAATCGAAGAATAATAAAATATGTTTTTTAAATAGAAACCAAACAATAATGATATTTTTATTCCAAGATCTCCTATCTATGACTAATGCTATGCACCACAGTTGTATAAAAGTACAATGAAAAGAGTTCTCTCAGCCATAAATAGTTTCTGCAAAAATATAATTATAGACAGGGCTTTTTTTTTAAAAAAAAAAGGTGCCGGAACTCACTTCATGTCAAGCTTTTTACTAAATAAAATTATATTCAAATGTCACTTAAATGAAATTTAAAGGAGCTATGCCACGAAGCGAACAAAAAAAGGTTGATTTTTACGATAATTTTTTATTTTAGTCAAAACAAAGCTACAGAAACAATAAAATACATACATTATATTTGAAATATATTGTACAAATAAGACTAAATAAGACTAACTTTAAAATATAATTGTAAATACATATGTAATGTATTTATTTATGAACTTGAATAAAAGTTTAGAGTGATTTCCAAAGTTTTTTCCAATTCTCGTCTGATACATCATCTCGATTCCTTTTCTTAGTGTTAGAGTCTAAGGCCGAATGTCTTCCTTTAAGTAACCACCTATCAACATATTTTGAAGGATCGAAAAGTGTCAAGGGTGGTCCCACGAGTTTGATGAACAAGAGTGCCGAAACTGTTTTAGTGTTTAACGAAGCTCTTGTTGGGGTAATAATAAGATTCATTTGCGAAAACCCCCGTTCACATTCACTTGAAAAAATGGGAATAGAATTCAGAGCATATACCAAACGCAAGAGTTTTTCAGAATATGTCTTTTCGAGAATGTATTCGCGAAATCCACGAATCATTTCTCGTTCATCTAGTTGTAGCCTGATCGAAATGTTTCTAATTTCCATCTCTCCAAATCGTCGCTATAGGATTTGTTTCCCGAATAGACCAAATGTCAATTTTACAGGAGACGAAAAACAAATTTCACTGTCGTATATTTTAATATCAGTAGATGTAACAATCATTCTTTCTATACTGTATGATTGCAACATTATCTAAGAATAGATTCCAAGAATAATATACTGGTATAAATCATTAAATGAACAGAAAATGCGTTTTATTTACAAGTACTCACTGTGGATATTCGGGAAATTTTTAGCGCTCTCTCAGAATAATGGATATTCGGGACAAAACATGGACGTTCGGGATTTAAAACCGTAGCGTATTGCTGCACGGCCCACAGATTACTGAGTGGTCAAAAAGTACGCGCCTCAAATGTTATATTTATTTACACGATAATTGTTAATAATTACCTCTACTATTTAAATACTTAATGATCGTAATTACCCAAGTTCGTATGTAATAATAACACGCGGCAATCGCTTTTTTAGGTTTTTTTTCGGATTAAGTAATAAAATAGTTTTTAAGTAATTAACTATTTTTTTATTGAACGAATATTTCACAAGATTTAAGAATGTACCATTCTAATAATTGAACATACTTACATATTTTTTTTAAATCACTTCTGAGAAAATATATTATAAGGTATCTACTACTTCAATTACTAACCGACGTCACGGTCATTTCTCCAATATTTTATGATGGTACTTACTCGTACTTGCTAACAATTTTATATTAATACTTTTTCCAAAAAAAAAAAAATTCTATTTATATATATCTGTATATTATATATATATATATATATATTTCTATAATTGACAATTAAACTTATTACAAACCACCAAATAAATATTATATATTTACTATTGTAAGGAACAACAACACAAAATAATAGCATGTATAAATTAATTACCATTGGCTGCTAATATTAGGTAGGTACCAATATCCTAAGTATATAATATCCACCAAATAAATAGTTACTAACATACATATTAAATTAAAATATTAATTATCAGCGCATTCAAAAATAAATAATAGCATCGCCTTTATTTTCATAGAAATACCTAGATTAAAAGTAAAATAAAGACAAACAATGTTTGATTAATAATAATTTGAAATAATAATTATTTTTTACGTCATAGTAGTTGCCGGGTCATACTGTAGAATTCTTATAAACATTGGGATTTTGTGTCATTTATCAAAACAAAATGCAGTTATTTAGGTTGAAATACTCACTTCCACAACTCTATTGTAAGTTCAGGGCGAACTGGTGATGTATCAACTATGAATGATCTCTTCAAATTTGATGAATTCACTATTAAAACAATAGTAACGTTAAAAACAATATCAATAAGACGAAATTTGAAAGAAGTCTCCAGACGGCGGAAAAATATGAAAGTGGGCGTGATTGTTTTAGAGCTAGACAGCGTGAATGTGGGAGCGAGATGCACGGCGTGAGCGCGGTTTGATTGGCTAAAGTCATATTCGGGAAATAAACACTCAGCCAGAGATATATTTCGACCGAAATTAACTTGGATATTCAGGTACGAATAGTTGGACATTCGGGAGAAAACCACGGAGTAATTGTAACTTAACATGGCGTATTCGGGTTTTTTAAAAAAATATCTCTGTTCCTAGATAAAAATATATTGTTTTTATAAATGATTTCAGTAGAGTTCGTTAAAAGAAATTGAACTGCATTAAAATGTCGATTTCGACAAAAATGGATATTCGGGAAACAAATCCTATAGCGACGAAATGTCAACCGATTATCAATGTCTTCAGGCCAATATTTTTGGTCAAGTACGCGAGCCCAAAGTGCAAACTCAACATCTTTATTATCTAGCAGCCTTTTTTCAATTGACGTTTTCAACGTGGAATAAAATATTTTCGGATCAATAGGAGGATCATTTTTAGAAACTTTTTCGTGAAGTAAAACTCCACGAAAATGCAGATTGCTTATAGCAGCTGCAGCACATTTATAATAGGGTCCAAAATTCTGTTTTCTTTCTTCAAAAACTTGAACGAGTTCATTTATTTTTCGATTTGCAATGTAAAGGTTCACATTGCGATTTTGTAGGTCCAAACTAAGTTCCGACAATTCTTGGAGAGCGTCGCACATCAATGCTAGATCCAATAAAAATGCTGTTGATGTTATTTTGTTCTTTAAGCCACTGTAAGTACACTTGTCATTTTTATCTCTTGTAGGGTCATTCATCGCTTCTTCAAAATGACGCACAAGGGATTCATAATTATTCCACACAGCCGAAACTGAACGAAAACTAGATGCCACCCATCGGGTACTTAAAACTCTTCCGATTTTCAGTACCTCAACGCCTAGTGATTCTGCACATAAATGCAACTCTCTATTATTTTTCGGCGACGCGTGGTATAAAACATAAAGTTTATCAATAAATGATTTGAATCTATTGATCCCTGAAATTTTTTTTTCAACATCACTTACTGATAATTCTAATCTGTGATTAGTACAATGCCAAACTATAATTGAAGCAAATTTTTCTGTCAGCAATTTTTTCACTCCATTTTTAGAACCTAACATCACAGCAGCGCCGTCGCATGCAACCGAAACTAAATATTTTTTTAAATATTCTTCTGTCATCCCATATAAATCAAGAGATTGGAGTAATGATTCAAATATTCCTTTTGCCGTTACGTCTTTAAGTTCAATCAAATCCAAAAACAAATTAATTGGTGAATTCATTCCAACACTTTCGACACAGCATCGAACATACACAATGAGGGTGGTTTTTTGGCTTATGGTGGTAGACTCATCAATTATCAAAGAAATTATATTTTTCGATTGAACAATTTCTTTGAAAACATTTTTTCTCATTTCATCACATATATGATTTACAATGTTAACACATGCGTTAGTGGAATGGAGAATATGACCCATTTCGATCCCATTTAGTTCTTGGAGATTAATTTCACTTTCAAACATATTGAATGATTGATTTTCCTTAGCTACTTTATATGCAGTTCGAAAAATGTTTGCTGTTATTACTTTTTCGCGAGATAACGATTTTAAAAAAGTATTTTCAATCTGCTTTTTTTTGGCTTCAGAAATGACTTTTAACGCTGCTTTGTGTGCAATAGATCCTCTGTGATCGAAAATTTTTTTTCGAAGTGACCCCAATTGTAGCTTCCTCTCTTTCCCAGAATACGTGATTTCATTATTGGCCCATTCTTTGGATATTTTCATTCCCATTGTCGTTTCAGTTCCAAGAGTTCCAACGTTTCTGCAAATTGTGCAGCCAAGTTTCATTTTGTGTACGTTCAACCATTCGTTTTTTGAGCAAAAATCGTTTTTTTGATCTAATGACCAGCAGTCTGGCCAATCGTTTTGAGTTCGACCTTGATCCCCGAGATCAGCTAGAGATGATTCAGGAACATCTACATGTACCGATATTTCCATATCTTCTGTCATCGTTTCTGTTTTGAGCTTTTTATTTGCGGAATCGGCGCCGCTGCCGGTGGTTGAGAAGTAACAGGAAATTTTTTTCATATTTAAACTTGGGGTTGCACTAAATAATATATAAAATAGTTGCACAACACGTAATCGTAACACAAACTGACTAAACAAACGTAAATAACAATATACGCAGATGCTGCCATGCGATAAACGTCAAACTGTCAAAATCATAATACGCAGCATACGTATGAAGCTAGTTACATACGCATGTTTGCTATTTAAACTATACGGTTACTTCACTAACACTAACACGCCAACATTCAAAATGGCTTCCACCTGTACCTTATTTTATCATTTTAACGAATTATTATTGTAATTACTTAAGCGCAAATATTTTTTCGTTTAATTGATTTTGAAATAAAACCGTGAAAAAAGGTGCCGGAACGCCGTTCCACCGCGTTAAATGGAAAAAAAAGCCCTGATTATAGATATATACCCAGGTAATCAACCTTATAATCTATTTATACAATTTTGAAGCCTTGTTATCCTTTATATTTATTTTAAACATTTGATGACAGCATAAAGTATTTTTATTACATAAAATAGTATTCTTTTAAACCTCTCGCTCTTATGTTTTATGTTAACATGTACCTAACCGATTTTTTTTAAAATGGTACATGTTCAAACACGCGCGTTAACATCATTTTACTCCCTACTTCAATTATAGTTTGTCAATTTATGGCTACGACTGTATGTTGTAGCTTAACCACTGGGGAATGCCAAAAGAAATTGAGTATTTCAAAAAAACACTACCTTATTCTTAGGTCAATAATTATTATAAAGCAATCATTATTCGTAGGATGTTTATCACACTTGAATCGTCAAAGACATAGCTTATAATGAGTATCTTTAGAATGTGTTAATCTTGCCCATTTTTTGAATGATAAAATGCCCAATTCTTGTCAAATTTGGGATCACAGAGATTATCAATATAATTTTTTATCGTAAATATTTCACTAAAATAATGTCGATATAAATTATATTGATGGTTTTATAAATGCGTTTAAAAACTAATAAATGTAAAAAATCTTAACACCACTGTACATTTAAGTACTGAAATATGACTATATTCTAAACCATTAGAGCGTTTAAAAGAATACTATTTTATGTAATAAAAATACTTTATGCAGTCATCAAATGTTCAAAATAAATATAACGGATAAAATGGCTTCAAAATTATGTAAATAGATTATCTACAACGTTTAAGGTATGTCCAGGATCATGCTTTGAAAATAGAACAAAAGCTCCATTTTGACCTACGCTGAGCATGTCCCCCCTTGACTTTAAAATAAAGACTGTTTATTTATTAAGAAGGTTTCCAGACAGTAAAGTTTGAAATAAGGAACATTTTGGTATAACTAACTCAATATGTAATTTTTTTGAATTAATGTCTTCTGCCAGATCAGTGACGATTTATTAATGAATTAGTTTAATGTACGCCCTTCGCGTCATCGTTCTGTGATAAATAATAATTATGCTCGTGATAAAACAGTTTAGAGCCACTGGTTTAACCCGTGCTTAAACTTTGTCCTCTGCTAAAATTCAACAACAGAATTGACCACAAATTGAATGCTAATGTGAAATACTAAAAAAAGTGGTGTGATTTGAATTTAAGTTACTGATTTATGCTAATTTCTCACGTAATATCACAGATTCGAGTGATTTTTTTATTAGCAGAATAATAATAATTTTATACAAAATTACATCATTCAGTCAAAGAAAAGAGTAAAGTTTGTACATATCCAGTAATATTATTATAGGCCAGAGTTTCCCTGTTTTAGGCGCGATCCCTATGTTAGAACTTGCGAGTGCCAGCTGCCCGGTTGACATGACGTCATATCACATCATTGTGACGTACTACCGGAGTGATAATAGCATTCGAGAAAATAACGCTACTCAGACAGTGGTGCTATTCATTGTCACCATACACAGATAGGTGTTTCATCATATTAATATCTATGGTGAGCACTGTGCGCTGGGCGGCATGCCTCGAGCGTGTATTGGCTGACGTCACAATTACGTTATGTCGTCTGGTGCCACACGAGTCGATAGTTAGGAAATCGCGGTGCAGATATTAGAATAATAGCTTGGTTTCGCGATCCAACAAAGCAAACCAGATCTAAAGCAACTGGAGAGACAGCGTCGGCACTGGATCGTCCAGGGTAGAGGAAGTTTTTGAAGTAGTCCAAGACCCGCCAAGGGTTGTAGAGTCATACATGATGATCTGCCACATATAAGCAGTGCATGGGTTTTCTAACCCCGTTTTTGTATTTATAAAAATATGATGTCTTATTTACGGTAAACGAACAAAACAGAACAGCCAGGGGAAAAATGAAACATTAATTTTTATGGAAACTATTTATTTCATTATTTCGTTGTACCTAGTCACCCAATCATTTTTAACATTATTTATTATATTGAGTAAGATGAGATATCCTAAGCTTGCCGGCAAAGTCCCGTTTATTTGAGGCTTTCTAGCGATTAGGAATGCAGAAATTAGGTATATAATTTGATTTATTATGGCGTATTGAAAATCTGTGCTATTAAAAATCTATAAACATAATAGAGATAGGAAAATTTCAATATTAAATTTATATTTTTCCTGAAAGGTCATAGTTATATTTATCGTTATTCTGTTTTGTCATGTTCTGTTTTGTCACTGTTACGTTTTGTCACTCATTTACGATTGTTTAGTAATATCATATCGCAGTGGCGCACCCAGGATTTAATATTGGGGGGGGTCCAAGGAGGAGAATGTAAATTAGTCCCATAGGATCTTTTTCTTCTTCAAAGCCTAATTTCTCGTTTATCGGTCTTTTGTCTATTGCACTTGGTGTACCTACACCATGGTCCCCACATCCTGAAACGGGCCCGCAGGCTAGGATATTTGGCGGGCCCTCTACCTACCGCTAAGATTAAAGGCAGTGTGAAACACTACATTAACGTTCTTCAAATTGTGTTTCAATTCAAATCAAGGGTACTTATATAGTGAATTATTGGCGATTTTTAATACATCTACTTTAATAATGGAGCTGTCGAGTACCGACACATAATAATCAAAAAATATATTGCACAATTATATAAGTAATTGAAAATGTTCATGGTCATGAAGTATAATAGCACCGCAGGCGACTTGTTTTACTATTAAAGCTAATTTATGATGTGTGTTTATCTCACTTATCTGGTCACCTCGACACGCCGGGCCCCCCACAGCCTGCCCCCCAGGCTAGAGCTCTGTCAGCCCTCCCCAGCCATGACCTACACCACTCCGGAATTCGGGTGGACACCGAGAATTTTTTGACAGTTCCATTAGGGATTATGTTTCTAAAAAACCTGACAATAGTGTTTCGAAATTTTTGTGTTAGAAATTAAAATCTAAGAAATTTTTCTAAAAAGGGTGCTGGAGAATTATTACAAATCATTTTTTGCCGTGTTTTTATTTGTCTAAGCCCAAAGGTATAGTTTATTGGCTTTCAATTTCAATGTTTAAAATCATTCTGATAATTTTCATTTTTGGGGGGTGCCAGGGCCCCTTGCCCCCCCCCCCCCCCTGGGTGCGCCACTGTCATATCCACATTTATAATATTGAAGATGTCCTAAGGGGAATCCTGGAATACTGAATCCAAATCTAATGGAATCGTACAAAACTCTCATTAGGTATACTTACATAATTTTATCTTTTATTATTAAGATCGCTTAAAAAATTTGTAACAAAGCAACAGGAAATGTTATTAACTATATTATTGTTTGTAAAAAAAAGTTGTTTACGACAATATGCCAAGTTTCTTATTAAACATAATGATACCCGAACCGGAGCGCCATTTTTTAATTTTTACACCAGACAGAACAGTAGTCTCGAGGATTTCACGATCCAGTCAGGGCTCGAAATGAACGTGAGTGAACGAAGTGACGTCCCGTGGGGGTAGGCAGATTGAGCGTCGCTTGGAGGCGGCAGTTACTCGAAGGGCGGAAAATCGAGGAGAATCATTTGGAATATTATATAGAAATAGTTACCAAAACTTAGTAATAACGAAAATAGCTTTCCATTAAAAAAATCAGCTCACTGGTTTTGTCGGATACGCGATATCTAGTTTACTTCCATTACGCTTCGACGTCCTTGGTGACCAGAAACGACACGTGCAGATTTGCGAATAATTACAGTCTAATATTTTGTTATTATTGTTAGTACAACACATTTCTTAGATATTGGACTCGTAAAAGGACGATAAAAATACAGTATAAAAAGTGGGGCGGCATTTTGGCGCTGCCTAGGAGCGGCATTTTATCTAAAGACGTCACTGTGTTCGTGAAATCGGTAAAATTATCGCTCCGTCTCGTGGAAAAAAATAATTTGACCGTCTGAGCTAGATAGGCCATAGGTATAATAGTACCTTATTTTTTAAACACACTTATTTTTTTTATAAAATACACATAACATTTGATAACTACTAAGTAACTTTTACATTTCGAGCACTGGATCCAGAGCTGTGCTACGGTGCGTTTTCGTCCATTTTCAGAGCTGCAATCGACCCAATGTGGGGTTGTTACCAGGCGAGCACACAAGGGAGGGGAATTTCGGGTCCGGTCCATGATAGTCAAATAGTGAGTGTCTAGACTATGGCCCCCACATCTTGAAGCGGGCCCCCCTACCTATCGCTATGGTTAAAGGCAGTCTGCACTCTCCAGTATTGTTTTTCAAATGGTGTTCGAGGTCAAATAAAATTCAGTGTAATTTAACTAAATTTAATTAGAGCAAATTTAAGATGTGGATTTATCTCATTTATCTGGTCGCCCCGTCACGCCGCCCCCCCCCCTTGTGGGGGCCATGGTCTGGACTGTTGCGGTAACAGAAAATGGTGACCAGATGGTCGACGAAGATCAATATATAATAATTATTGGTAATTAAGCAGTTACTAACCTTATTTGGACATGGACAGCTCGTCGTTCCTTTCATTTCTGCGTAGTCTCCAAACGAAATCTTCTCGACTTTTAAGAATCACAATATCTTCAATTTTCGACGCGAAAGTCATTGGAATAACAACACCAGACGATAATATTTATTATTCGAATCACTAAATTAAACAAAAAAATATAGTAGCTGTAGTTATACGTAAGTTCCTACATTATTATTTAAATGATAGTAATTTATATTCCCGTTCACCAGTAGCGAAGGGTGGAGGTAGGCTGTTAAGATCCGCCATAAATATTGCACGTTAAACTTTGTTAGTCATACGTATTTATTTTATTGAACTAACACTACAATTTATTTACAGATGGTGTTTGTTAGTTTATAAAAATCAATTAAACCTTGCCTAAACCAAAACATAATAGTTTTAGTATACTTTGGGCGATACGACAAAATTGTGCATGCTTTTTCATTCAGACTTTATTTTTCGTTAGATTAAAAATACATTACACAATATATTGTTGGCTCATTTTTTTTAAATTCATTTAGCCTCGCTTAGACCAAATTATAATATATAAATAAATATTATTCTATCTATAAAATATCCAAAGTTGTGCATGATTTAATTGCATAATTTTAGATATTTTATAGATAGACGAGTATTTTTTGACTTTATCTATTATGGCATGGTTTTCGCAGGGTTTAATTGAATTTTAAAAACTAACGAACACCTATATTTGTAAATTGCACTACGTATGACTGACAGAGTTTAGTGTGCATTATTTATGTCGGATCCAAACAGCCTACCTCCACCCTTCGCCAATGCCTTTTACACGTGCATGGATTTACTGCTGACAGTACGTATTATTTATTGTGCAAGATTGCATGCACCGATCAAACAAGTTCAGAAGCTGCATCATAAATAATGGTGTACCCGAATATAAATCTTTTTGGGAACACCTGATTTAATGCACACTGTGATCAAAACCATAAACGATATTGTAATCATTTAATAATATTATTAATCTCTATTTTTTATATTATTAATCTCTACATTTGATAATATTGTAATCATTTACTTTAGGGGCGTTAATTTACTGATTCACGGTGTTGATAAAACATTTACAAAAAATCAACGATGAATCTTTAACAGTAATAATGAACGATAATAGATAATGGTCTTAATTTTGTGTTAGAAATAAAATTAATTAAATTAAATAATATTTATAATAAAATACTTCCGACCATGTCCGATCCTAATAAGATCATATGGGTCTAAACAGAGTGGAGGTTTGTATTAACAGATTTTGTTTTTACGAGAAATGGATGTCAGCCACTTGCTCAACCTATTAGGCCCATACTCTGACTCATACACAAATTGAAAAACAATATGTGTACTTACCAGACCCAGGATTTGAACCTGGGACCCACGGCGTTATATATGCATACGTTTAGCCTCTCGGCCATCGTTATATAACAATAATTCCACATATTGTAACTATAAATAAAATTATTAAAGACCGATTTCTTCTGGTTTAATAGATTTGCATATTACTATATTATTAAATACAATATGTATTCTATAAAAATCGCTGTTAAAAATGATTCAATTAAAATTTAAGTAGCTTCATTTAAGTATGTGGATGTAGATCGGCGGTGAAGGATGGAGGTAGGCTGTTAAGATCTGACATAAAGAGTTCACACTAAACTTTTTTAGTCATACTTATTTCTTTTTATTGAAATGCAAATTGCAGATGGTGCTGGTTAGTTTTTAAATTCAATTAAATTGTATTATAATTACTAATTAGTCTGCAGATTCGGCAAAAATGGTATACACTTTGTCAGGCATAATAATTATTTGTTTTCGTTGAATTAAGAACACGTTAGAATTACGTTTTATTGCAGATATTGTTAGTTGGTTTTTTTAAATTTATTAAACCCATCCCTAAACCAACCCATAATCGATACAAATATTCTTCTATCTATAAAATATGTAAAATTATGTATGATTTAATGGCATATTTTATGGATAAACGAATATTTTGCTATGATCTACTATGGATTGGATTAGGCAGGGTTTAATTGTTAGTTAAAAAATAACAAACACTATCTACACATTGCAGTTCAATGAAAATAAATACGTTTGACTTACAAAGTTTAGAGGTTCTTAACAGCCTACCTCCGCCCTTCACCATTGATTTTTTTTTTAAATTCTTTAAGCCCTGCCTAAAACAGACCATAATATATAAAAAAAATATTCTTCTTTCTATAAAATATCTAAAATTATGTATGATTTAATTGCATCATTTTGGATAATAATATTTTCTAGATAGATAGATCTATTAATAATTATTATGACTTGTATACGTAGGGTTTAATTGAATTTAAAAAAAAATAACTAACACTATCTTCAAATTGTTGCTATGAACAATGAAAAAATACGTATGCCTGACAAAGTTTAGTGTGCACTATTAATTTATGTCGTATCTTCACGGCCTATCTCCACCTTTCGCCACTGATACATAGATAGTTATGTATAAGAATGTATTATTACAACGTTTTTCTTAGCTAGTATTCTTATTTGTCCGGTGGTTCTTTGTCCGGTACAAATCTTGCAATCGATTTTTAACTAACTTCCCGACTAGCTAGACATTTGAAACTTTTAGAATATATCAGAGCACGATGCCAACGCATTTTTTAATTCCTTTAGCCATCTTTAAGTAGAATTGAATTCATTTTCAGTTAATTCAGTTTTGTATGAAAAGTTATTTCGACGCCATTATTGGTTGCTAGGGGTCTGGGGTCCTAGCAACTAAATTATTAATATATACGTGCGTTACTATGGAAATCAATATGACATTTCAGTATTATTTCTATTAAGTACACATTTTTTTTGATCGTTTAAGCTAAAGTCAAGTTTATATGATTCAACAGAAAATTTAAAAACGTTGTATATAAAAAGTTCTTTTTATCTTGTAATTATTTTTAAAATTTCGCCAGACAATATTAATATATTATGTGAAATAAATATTAGTATTATAGGTATAGATTGAGTTTTATTTTAAAATTATGTAGCAGTATCAGACAATAATTTATTTATTCTCTTTGTCTGTTCGATATTTGATTGACGTATTTTATTTTTAATATAGAACACATTTTTTTTTAACTTTTTCGTAAGATTTGAATTAAGAACAGTATTCATAGACAATATTTTTATTGTGTTTAATAGTTTTTATGGCTGTTTAGTGTTAGATTATTAAAAATGTATTTTTAATAAATATTTGTCAACTTTCGACATAATGCTGTTATTCCAACGACGTTCCTATTTTAACTGACTGCCACCTCGTAATAATTGCAAGTCTGGAGCGGCCGTGTTTCTCGTCGCCATGGAAATCTGCTATTCCCTGGACCAGTATTGATTTTGTATGATATAAATGCATTTCCAGGAAATTGATGCATCGCACACCTGCAAGGATCCCCGGGTGAGGCAGCACTACACCGACAAACTATTGTATCTCCGTAACCATGGTAATCAGGGCGCAGTTCACCGATGGTTCCAGATGACTCTAACACCTAGCGGCTTATCACGGGGACGAAAGAGGCGCCCGGTGCAAACGTTAATTAACCGACTTCAAGAACTCGAGATCCCCTTACCCTTATTTCACACTATACGGTTTTAGCCGTACGGAAAAAATCGAACGGTAAAAATCCGAATTGGCAACAAGTTCACGCTCTTTTCGCATTATACGATTTATGCACGGTTTTTTCCCGTCACAAACTCAGTTTGTGGTTGAGTGTTGTGCTGACCGTATGGTTTAAAATCATCGGTGGACGTCCGGGCGCCGTGAATACAGTGGTAATAGACGGCTGCTATACGGCGCCGTTTTGGTTTTTAACCGTCGCCGTGTAATGTAAAAGGGACATGCTCTTCTTCACGCCTATAAAAGAATGTCGCCGTTCGATTTTTGCGGTACGGTCAAAACCGAAGGTATAATGTGAAAGGAGCGTTATTTAGAGTGTTACAGATTATTCAAATTGGTTTTTTTTACATTGGCGAACATTACAAATTATATATGTAAGACTTTCACGAGGAGTGATGGGGGAAAAATAATATAAAACAATGATATATTTGGCGGAGAAATACAGGTTGAAAACTGCATCCTCTGAGTTAATAAATAGAATTTTCACATTACACAAAATTTACATTTTGGTGCAGGGTTTTGAATGCGTGAGTGTCCTACGAAGGGTCTAGGACGATTTGGCACCGCGAACTGGCCTCCGCCGATTGGCCTCCGGTAATTGGCCGCCGGTACAATCGGACGCCGGCCCAATTGGACGCCGACCCAATTCGACGCCGACCCAATTGACCTCCGGGAGGATTGGACGCCGCACAGTTGAATTAAATGCGCAAAGGAATAGACGTACGTTACGATTTGTTGGAGTAAATAAGCAAGTCAGTTTAATATGCTTCTATCTTCTCAGTAGTTGTACCTTATACATTTTGCGCTTGACACATTTTTAATATAGATTGAGAATAATTATTATGCCTTATGATGTTTATTAAAAGAAAATAATTCTTCCCTCGCTAAAACTTAAATATGTGCATAATCAATTAATTTATTGTCTATACATGGGTACTTATTTATATTTACAACAAATATTAAAAATAATGTTAAATGTTAGAATGAAAATTACATTATATTTCAGCGTTTTATCGACTAAATAATATTATAATAAAGCTTAAACATGTAAGTATATTATGCATAAATGCGTATTTTAAGATAGTATGAACAGTCGGAAGCCAACAGCGGTGGAGTGAGGTTGTACAACTTCGCTTGCGTATTCGGGACGCTATTCGCCTGGATACTCGCGAACGGTTATAAATACGGGATACAACAAAAATAATATTGTTTGTAAATGAATTTGACAATAAACTCAACATGTGTGGTCCCATGTGATTTTGACAATCAGTGCCAGTGCTTGAGAAAAAGTGAAAAATATTTATTGTTGCACGGATAGTGCACTTTGTGCGGGGAGTGCGTCAAACGCTGTGAAGCGAGGGGTTGTCCACACTGTTTTTTGTTCACACTGTTGCGCGAATTCCAAGACCGCGTGAACGGCAAAAGCAATAAAATGGAAAACACCACGATGGAAGTGAATGAAACCAAAAAAACGAAGAAGAAAAGAAACGATGATGAAGAGGAAGTGGTTGGAGAAAAAGAAGAAGAATGGCAGACGGTGACCTCTGGAAAAAAACCCAGAAGAGACTCTGGGGTCACTCCAAAGGGAAACCAAAACATCGTCATGATAGCGACGGGAAGTAAAATTCCATTAAAATTGAAAATAGCGCAGATGCTGCATAAGGCAGGAGTAAAAGTACAGAAAATTTACAATAAAAATTTAAAGACGTACATCCAAGTAGAAGACGAAAAAGAAGCAGATAAAGTGAAACAAGCTGGAGAACTCAAAGATCTCGGTTTTGTGACCAAAGAGAATGACTCCTGCTCTTATGGAGTAATAAGAAAAGTCGATATTGATATGGACCTCCAAGAACTGCAAATGGAAATCAAAAGTGATGCAAAAGTAATCAATCTTAAGAGGTTGACAAGAAAAGGTGATACAGGAGAGCTGACAAAGACCTCGTCAGTCAGTATTAAATTTGGGGAGAAAATATTGCCGAGAACAATTTACATATATGGAGTATCTTTTGCTGTAGAACCGTATGTATTCAGGGTTATGCAATGCTACAAATGCTGGCGATATGGGCATATCGCGAACAATTGCGGACGTACAGTAGAAACGTGCCCTAAGTGTGGTGAAAACCACAAAACCTGCGAAAAAAATGAGGAAATTACGTGCATCAATTGCAAAGGTAACCACGCGGCAAACAGCCAAAAATGCCCAAAGTGGCAAGAGGAAAAGAATTGCAAAGAAGCAATGAAAAAAATGAACATACCTTTCAAGGAAGCAAAAAAAAATATGTTAAATAATAGCTATGCTGACATATTAAAACAAAAAAAAATCGTAGGAAGAGATGAAAGCGAAACAATTCAAAAAACTAAGGAAAACAAAAAGAAAGAAGAAGCGGTGGTAGAAGCTTCAGGCTCAACAATAATATCTACAGGTAGTAGCGTAAAGCCTACAAAAAATAAGAAAAATTCAAAGGGGAAGACAGAGGTTAACGCGATGGGAGAAATTATGAAAGTCTTGCTGAAAGGGGGAGACTGGCAGCAGATCATTAAACAACTAATAATTAAAGCAGTGGACTGGGTATGCAAACAATTCAAAGAAGGACACTTAAAGGAAATTCTAGGGGAGGTTCTGGAGCAAAATGGATAATAAAAAACAAATTAGGATTTTACAATGGAATGCCAGAAGTATGAAGCAAAAAAAGGATTATATAGAACTCTACTTAATAAGACAAAAAATTTCAATAGCATTAATCTCAGAGACTTGGCTGAGGTCTGAATTAGACTATCTGAAATTCAATGATTACACGATGTATCGAAAATACAGAAGGGATGGATACGGAGGAGAGCGATTCTGGTGCATAAAACACTGGCGTCTAAAGAAGAAAGAAAGAAAGACGGAAGAGCTAGACAAAATAATTATAAAGCCATTTAACAGAATAGGAGTGAGGACCTGATCGAAGGATCCCCTTCTAGAAGAGAAGAGGCGATATGACAGCGAGTCGCAGTCAAAGCCTCGGTAAAATCACAAAAAAAAAAAAAAAAAGATAGTATGAAATTACAAACAAAATATTAAGTAAGTTATCTGCTAAGTATAAATGTTTCAGTAGTTTGATTGATAAATTACTTAGGTACTGGGTGCTGGACGAAATCCCGAAGGCCAAAATCCCGAATTCTGAAATTTCGAATGGCCGAAATCCCGAAAAATAAAAAAATACAAACATCAATAATTGCGCAATTTTTGCAAGAGAGACAAAAACCCATTTTTTGTGGAAATATAAATAAATGTAAAATACAAACATCAATAATTGCGCAATCGTGAGCGCAATAATTTCAGGAGAGACCATTTTGTAGAACGAATGGATTTTGTGTCTCTTGCAAAAATTGCTCAATTCACGATTGCGCAATTATTGATGTTTGTATTTTACATTTTTTTTAAATTTCCACAAAAAATGGGTTTTTGTATCCCTCAAAAAAATTGCGCAATTCACGATTGCGCAATTGTTTGTGTTGTATTTTACATTTTTTTTATATTTCCACAAACAATGGGTTTGTGTCTCTTGCAAAAATTGCGCAATTATTGATGTTTGTATTTTTTTTATTTTTCGGGATTTCGGCCATTCGGGATTACAGAATTCGGGATTTCGGCCTTCGCGATTTCGTCCAGCACCCAGTACCTAAGTAATTTATCAATCAAACTACTGAAACATTTATACTTAGCATATAACTTACTTAATATTTTGTTTGTAATTTTATACTATCTTAAAATACGCATTTATGAATAATAATATACTTACATGTTTAAGCTTTATTAAAATATTAAGTCGATAAAACGCTGAAATATAATGTAATTTTCATTCTAACATTTAACATTATTTTTAATATTTGTTGTAAATATAAATAAGTACCCATGTATAGACAATAAATTAATTGATTATGCACATATTTAAGTTTTAGCGAGGGAAGAATTATTTTCTTTTAATAAACATCATAAGGCATAATAATTATTCTCAATCTATATTAAAAATGTGTCAAGCGCAAAATGTATAAGGTACAACTACTGAGAAGATAGAAGCATATTAAACTGACTTGCTTATTTACTCCAACAAATCGTAACGTACGTCTATTCCTTTGCGCATTTAATTCAACTGTGCGGCGTCCAATCCTCCCGGAGGTCAATTGGGTCGGCGTCGAATTGGGTCGGCGTCCAATTGGGCCGGCGTCCGATTGTACCGGCGGCCAATTACCGGAGGCCAATCGGCGGAGGCCAGTTCGCGGTGCCAAATCGTCCCATTCCCTCCTACGAAAATGAAACACACATATTAAATATATTGTGTCCTCGCAGGCCGAACCCGGAGATCCCAGATAAAAAACCAGCGCCTTACGAACTGCACCACGCTAAATCGGGTTTTTTGTTTTTAAATTATTTTTATTAACTCTGCCCTCTGATTTTCTCAAAGCCTGGGTGTTTGCGATTGTTTTACTTCCATTACTAAATACACTACTGTCATTAGGCCACTAGGCCTGTTGTAGTGTTAAAAACATAAGAAGAATAACAGAGCGACGAAATGCAAGTGAATAATCTGCATATTATATTATAAATAATACAAAATCAGACCAGTTTATTCATAGTTTGCGTGTAGTAAGTATACACAGATATACTATAATTACTTCGATAGAGGACGTCTAGCCCAGATGGGTTACCAAGGCAACGCCAGGGTAACCTATGGTTGCCTAACAATAATGGACTCGCCCTTCGCAATAGACTAGATTTTGCAGTGTCGAATTATGACTATGCAAATATTTCGTTTATCGGAATATCTTTGGGGATGTCTTCATGCCATATCGACATCTCAGTTTAAAAAAATAATATACTTAACTATTATTGTATTGAAATACCATAGAACAGATAATAAATAAAATTTAGATGGGCTATAATAGCAGCAGTCTCCAAACTCATTAAGGATGTAAGCTTATTTGTATTAACCACAGAACAGATAATGAATAGAATACCAATAGGCTATATTCAATACGCCGCATCTTGATGCAGGGTTTTGAATGTGTGAGTGTGACGCCCACGGTGGCCGCGCGGCATAAGCGTTGGACTATAAAGCTGTGGGTCCCAGGTTCGAATCCTGGGTCTGGCAAGTAGGTACACATATTGTTTTTCAATTTGTGTGTGTCAGGGTATGGATCTAATAGGTTGAGCAAGTGGCTGACATCCATTTCTCGTAAAAAACAAAAATCTGTCAATACAAACCTCCACTCTGTGGAGGCCCATATGATCCTATCAGGATCGGACATGGTCGAGTGTCCTACAAAAACGAAGCACGCATTATGCACGTGCAATAGTGTGTGTATTACACCAACATTAAATGAGCGTAAATGCATAAACCGAGAGCAGTTTTCAGTATTTGACGTAAAACGTATTCTTGACACGTGTGTAAGTTTAACCCGGCTTCTTCCTTACTCGAGTCGGTTACCTGCTATCGCCTTACCCGTTATGTTTTTCAGTTCCCATTATTTCTGAGTTCCCTGGTATTAACCCTTTGCAGTGACGTCCCTAGACAAACTTCCGCCCATGGGCAGCGCCATAATGCCGGGCCATTTTTGTCAGTATACAATATTTTTCATCATCCGTGTTCGTGTCTTTTCTGGTCACCAAGGACGTCGAAGGGCAACGGAAGTAAACTAGACATCGCGAACCCGACAAAAAATACAGTCCCGTTAAACCTTTTAGGTTAATTAATACATCTTGTTTCCAACCAGTTAGCTGATTTTGTTAAAGGAAAGATATTTTCGTTATTAAGTACTTAGTTTAGGTAGTTATTTCTCGCGGGCGTAGTCACTAACTCCAGTTTTAACGAAATTGAGATTTTAATGTCATTATATAGAAAAGGTAATGCTGCTCGACTGGCATTAGCTACGATTTAAGATTATTGAACATATAATGTAAAGTAATGAAGAACTCAAAAAGTAAAGATTTTACAACCATTTTAAGAACACCAAAAACACAAGACTGTTATTGGTTGGAGTTATTAAAAGATATTATTAATTAAAATTAATGTTGTCCTTTATTTTCCATTTTATGACATAAAATCACATAAAACTTTTACTGGTGTTTTTTATATTACTGGATAGGCACTAGGCAGGAGTAATATTAGTGCAGGATCCCATAGACTTTTCGTATACATAATATGCGGAACGCATTCTGACAATATTGGAATAGGTTTTAGTGGTCACCAAGATATATAATGTCGATGTTGCCAGGCGATATTAGTGGTCAAATTTTTTTTATTGAGGTTTTAATTTTTTTTCTTATAACCCACCAAAAATTGTTCTGCGTTCTTCAATAAAACCAAGACCGAATCAGGGATTGATTGAAAATGCAATAATTGTACCATGCCAGAACGGTTCGTCCCATTTGAAAAAATAAAAATAGCGGGTAGTGCAATGTGTTCAAAAATATCGATTCTTAGGATCCTCATTGGCTTGAATTATTTTATTTAGTAGCATTTTTGTATAGAATCACCCAAATTGGTTTCTTTACTATATCTATGCATATGACATTTACATAGTTTTAGTATTATGGTTAATCCAGAAATAGTGTAGGTTGCATATATAGGTAGGTGAATAAATGAAATAACGATAACCATTAACAACACTAAGTACACATTTATTAAAAAAAAAGAAACAACAAGTCAAGTGTTCAAACTACTTTAAGTATCATGATCACAGTTTTTACAAACACTACTTACATATTTGCACAATGATATACATTTTAAAGCCGACTTCTCATATCTACATGATAATGTACGGCAGTTAGAATTACATTTGCATGGTTTAACTAAATAATTTGTTAGAGGTTCATTCGTGATTAATTGTCATGGATATAAATTATTTTCTCGTAACTCATAGCCAAGTTGTAGGAAATCAATAGGCTCAAATAGTGGATCAGATGAGCTTTTTCATAAATATTAGTTATATGTATATATAAGTATTAATATTAGTTAAAACTAAAATAAAACATGATTGAACATGTAAAATAATGAACTCATTGTTTGCAGTCCAGAGTCAAGCTACTGATATAGTTGACTCACTAATAGTTACGTAATTTGAATGGCACATAACAAAACATTGGTTATCTCAGAAATGTGTATTTGGAGTTAGTGACTTCTGCCTGTACGCCCATGATATACCAAATGATTCTCCTCGATTAGCCGCCATTCGAGTAACTGCCGCCCACAAGCGACGCTCAATCTGCCTACCCCCACGGGACGTCACTGACCCTTTGTCTGTACATATTCGTTGCAAGTTTAATTTCAATTATCCGACAATGTCTTTTCCAAAAGAGGCGAAAATAATATCAAAGGGAATGAGAAATCAACTAGTTGTAAATAAATCAAAGACCTTGGCCTATCGCAATGCTGTTTACAGTACGGTCCTGTTTTTATTTTCCCTGCATTTTCTCAGTCTATATTATACTGCCGACGAAACGGAGTATACGATTTTCTTCGCGTTAGAGAGAGACAAAAGTATGCATTCGAGGTATTATGTTGTGCAAACACAGTATTTTTTTTTGTTTCAGCTAAAGTTGCGCAAGCGCAAAGAGGTTTTATTGAACCAAACACCAATGGCGCCGATTTTGAACAGCTGTATTATACGTTCATATTGTAGGAAACTTGTTTAAAACAATAATTCGAAACACGATACACCCTGGGAGATCGTGTTAATAACATTTTTCTGATAATAATGATTTCTGCCGACGGCGTGTTTCAACTTACACTGAAGAAACAGCTAGGGAAGGTGAGGATTCGGGAATGGGACGACTGGACTCCGGACAATTGGACGCCGCACTGTCATAGACACGTATACAGAACGTAGACGAGATATTTTAATAAGTTTTTATCTACTACTTAGTAGTTTTAATTCATTTTACTCTTAACATAATGAATTCTTTATTGCGAATTGAGGATTACCATGCATAAGGCTTTATATAAAATAAAAAACTCTTTTTACGTTGGAACTTAAACATATGCACGATTAAATCATTATTTACGTCTGCATATTTACATTCTCACCAACTAATAAATCATAATATAATCATTTAAATATAAATAATAATATAAATTCTTTTTTAGTAGCTATAAGTACCTAACGTATATTTATTTTAGAATTTCGTGGCGTCCAGTTGTCCCGGTGCCAAATCGTCCTAGACCCGAGGATTCCCCTTTTTATTTTATTATATTTGAAGTAGAAGGCGCGATTGAAAAGGTAGCCTCGAAAAAATAATATAACACTATAAAATATTAACCAAAATATAAAAAAAATCCCTACAACTAACTTGCAAAGGTGCTGTCAAACGAGAAGATTTAGGCACTAGCCGGAAGGCGCTGGCGTCAACTAAATAGGAGGAGCTTGTTAGTTTACAATGGAAGTGCGGTTAAAAATAATTTAAAAAAGGAGGAGTTTGTTAGTTCACAGTTTTAACACGTAGCCAAGAAGTTCTTGTTGGACAGTAGTGACGTCAGACGTCAGTGATGCTGATGATATCTTCTTTTATTTTTAGTTATTTAGTTTTCCTACTTACCAGTGGAGATATGCTGTTAAGATCTGACATAAATAGTGCACACTAAACTTTGTCAGTATATGTTTTCATTGAACTAAGAATAAAATTTGTAGATAGTGTTGGTTAGTTTTAAAAGTTCAAATAAACCCTGCCTAAACCAAACCATAATATTTTAGGTGTGCTATGGGCGATCCGACAAAAATAGTGCACAACTTTTCAGTCATACTTATTTGTTTTTCATTGAATTATGAATAATATTACATTTATGGTGTCGGTTAGTTTTTTTAAATTCATTAAGCCCTGCCTAACCAAACCATAATTATTGATAAAAATATTCTTATACACATAAAATATTTAAAATTATGTATAATTTAATGGCATAATTTTTGATATTTTATAGATAAACGATTTTTTTTACTACCTATCAACTGGCAGAAGACACTAATTCGAAAAAAATACATATTGAGTTAGTTATACCAAAATGTTCCTTATTTCAAACTTTACCGTCTGGAAACCTTCTTAATAAATAAACAGTCTTCATTTTAAAGTCATCCTTTTTACGATTACTTAATAAACTCACATGATAGACCATTTCAAACATTTTAACAACTTCAAAGTCAAATTACTCAAAATTAGTATTCTCCAGTTGTGTGTGTTCTGCCATAACATAGACGTTATTATCTGCAGGGCTTAATTGAATTATAAAAACTAACAAACACTATCTACTCGTTGTAGTCTAAACCCAATGTAAACAAATACGTTTTACTGATAAAGTTTAGTGTGCACTAGTAAAGTCGGATCATAACAGCCTACCTTCACCCTTCGTCACTGAATGGTAGGTAGTACTTGCGTACACAAGCGCGCACACAGAAAATTTTGGGGTAGTCCATACGAAAAAATATCTATAATATTTATTTTAATGAATTAAAACAAAACACTTACCAATAGGTACTAACTGTAATAATTTGTAGGTACTTTTACTTACCTATTCTTAATTCAACGAAAACAATTAATAAGTAGGTATACTTAACTGAAAAAGTGTGCACTATTTTTGTAAGTTCCCCATAGCATACCTACACTATTATGGTTTCGTTTAGGCAGGGTTTAATTGGTTTAAAAAATACTAGCCAATACGATCTGCAATTATATGTATTATTTTTTGTTCAATGAAAACAAATAAGTATGACTGACAATCTTTAGTGTGCACTATTTATGTCGGATTTTAACAGTCTACCTCCACCCTTCGCGACTGCTACCATTAGTACATCATCACTGATTAATTTGTGTGTAGTAGTAGTAGTCTAAATTCTAAAGTCTCATTAGAAATAATGTAATTTTTAAATGATAATTAATATAATTTGTATTTGTTTGTTTTCCGATTTCGTCTAGTTGCAAAATTAATCAGAGTGCAAATTTATTTATCTTTAATTAAATAATTATAAGTAGATAATTTTGCATTTGAAGATAATGATTATTATTGAAACACTGATAAAATTGCCTTGTGATGATTAATCTATCGCAGCCATTGATTTATTATCGCAGCTAGATACCTGATATTATATATATTTTTCATACTCTGTTACTAAGTTGTCAAATGAGTGGGGGCGCCACATACATGCATTTGACATATCATTCGATACTTTTTATACTGAGATGAGCTTAGTTCTAAATTCTAACACCGAACGATTTATTATGGCACCTATGTCCAGTGGCAGCTCGACGACTTTCTAGGTGGTGGGGTTTAGCAATAATTGAGGTGCCTAAAAGCAAAGGCAGCTTTCTACAGAGTAGTTTTGAGAAAAACGTCAAAAACTGATAACAAGTCTTACAATTTAATTTAATCTATGTGAGCTATATATTATAGTAGAATATTGTGTTTCAAAGTCAATTTAACTTTTACAACTCATTAATTTTATTACATATAAGATATATGCATAATAAATTTCAAGAAGACTGCATTTGCTTCTCACCCATCAAGAAGTGTGACTTTGCCTTTGACAACTTGAAAGAAAACCATGTTTTCTTTTTAGTTTTTAACTTGTCAGCCATGTTTTTTATTGTAAAAATACTCAAAGACAAACATTGTAACTTGAATAAATGAAAAAAATCTTTACCTGCACATAAAAAAACAAATTTAATAAAGTCATTTATTTCTAATTATAAGATATACCTAATAATATTCCTTACAATTGAAAGAATTTTTTGTTTGTCAAATTGTAAGAATTAGATTGTTCAAAAAAAGTTTTGATGCTTGTCTTATTGGTCAAGTGGCGGTTACCTCGAAATTTTACTCACATTTATCTTCCAGTTTTCTGGACATCTTGAACGTTTCCTAGCTTTATTTGAAGCTATTTCCAAAGGGTGAGTTTCCATCTTTCAAAATTTTGTAATTTAACACTTCGATTCACAATTTTAACACAACAATTACGATTATAAGCCGCAGCAAAAACTCACACGGCAACCGTCAAAATGTACTGAGCCGCCATTTAGTCACGTGACTTTTTTGTATGGGTCGATGAAGATGCGACTGAAGCTAATTTTTAACAACGATTTTCTATGGGGAAAAGCCGAGTTTGCTGGTAAAACATCAGCTCACAACGTGCAGAATTTTTAGCTCTATGATTCTGCATTAATAAGTTAATAAGTCATTTTTTTACAGAAAGCTGCCTATGCATCTGACCCCCTCAATTATTAAATATACATACCTACCTACTTTCTCATATTATACACAGGGCTCGAAATGGAACGGAACGCACCGGAGCGCCGTTCCGGCTCGTGAAATTTGTAAAATTATCGCTCCGTTTCGTGGAAAAAATATGTTGACCGTCTGAGCTAGATAGGCCATAGAATAGAAAATTTGACACACTTATTTTCATAGAATACACATACGATTTGATGACTATGTAAATATCTTCAGAAAATTTGTCGAGCGCTCCGGTTCGTAAACTTTTCCATTTCGAGCGCTGATTATACATGAGGTACCAAGCTACTTATAATAATATGACTTTATTTGAGGAAAAGAGTAATTTTTCAGAATAAATAATATGATTATCTGAGTTGTTACTTAATCACATCTAAAAAGCGTGCTTAAAAATATTAACTTAATTAATAGTAATAATTATAATAGTCTTACCATTATCAGTTTTGAACAACAATATACAGCGATCGTTTTTACTCACCTGGGGGTCATTTGATTCGTTCACCAGTAACCGTATACTAACGCTAATGCATTCATATCCTTTGTAGAACGAGATTATTTGTACCGCGGTCACGGGATGGGACTGATTGACCCCAGCCATCGAAAAATAGACGACATAGCTGTCCTAATTTGTAAATGGGTGTCACCGTAAAATAGAGCGTATTTAATTTTTAATACCACGTTATCATCATTATGTTATTACGTAATTTACAATCATTGCTTTGTTTATTTGTATAATAATAATAAATATCTCTATAAAATTGTGACGTTTTAAGATGGAGAAAATAAATTAAATAGGTAGTTAATTTAATCGTGTAATTAAGTAGGTATAATATTATGACATAACATAAAAAATATCGGACGTGATTTTTTTATATGATAACGATGTGGGGATGGTCCCCGCGAACCTTTAAGATAGAGCCGCCCCTGCCTATGTCTATAGACTACAAAAGATCGTGACAAAAATATAAAACTATAATAGATAAAAGTACAATATTCTTCCATCCATAAAATTATGTAATTAAATCATACATAACATGATATATTTTATAGATAGATTAAATCTATTATGGTTTCGTTAGGCAGGGTTTACTTGAATTTGTATTCTTAGTTCAATGAAAACAAATAAATATGACTGACAACGTGGATACCCACAGCCTACCTCCGCTCTTCGCCATTGACAATCTCCCAATGGTCCGCGGCATACCGATTGGGAATCACTGCACTGGGGATACTGAGTCGAGAAAGTTTTAAAACAAATGCTATTAGCAATATCAGATTGTTTCGATGGTAGGTACATGCAGTGGCGGAACAAGGCGTGCGGGAGTGCGGCCCGGGCGCAGCTCGGGCAGGGGCGCAGAAGTGGTGTTCATTGAACGCGCAAGATCTAATTTTCGAACGGAAAATTACACCATAAAATGACAAAATTATAGGAGAACTAACTTTATTATTGTTATTTTAAAAAGTAATGATTTGTCCAGGGCTCGAAATGGACCGGAACGCACCGGAGCGCCGTTCCGGCTCGTGAAATCGATAAAGTTATCGTTCCGTCTCGTGGAAAAAATATTTTAACCGCTTGAGGTAGATAGGTTATATAATAGAAAATCTAACACACTTATTTTTATAAAATACACATACAATTTGATAACTACGTAAATTTATTCAGAAAATTGTCGAGCGCTCCGGTTCGTAAACTTTTCCATTTCGAGCGCTGGATTTGTCGTATGTACAAAGGTGACTTCGTGTTTATTAAGTATATTAATAATTTAAAAAATATGTTTAAGTATGTAAATTACACAAAGTTTCAGAATTCAATTTCAATTTTTTTTTTTAACATATTGTGGATATTACAAATTATAAGTTTAAAACGTTCACAACATGATATTTAGAAACAAAGATATATAAATATAACAGTATTACATAAAAAAGAGATATATCAGTAGATAAATTAGATAGGTACAAGGAAGTACACCGGATGAGTTAAGCAGACCCTATTTTAAGAATTTATAAAACAACGTCCACCTAATTTCATGCTCACGTAGGTGGAATATATCAACACCCGAAGCAATTTCGTTGAATATAGTTATCGACCTCCCAATTGGCATTACCAGTGGCAGGTTGATTCTGCACCTTGGGAGAATAAACAACTGATGGTCTCTATTTCTAAGAAAGTTATCAGGGACACACAGTTCTCATTTATACCTCGTATAAGTCGAAAAAAATACGCAGATAAATAAAGATTTCTTCTAAATTGCAGGTTGCAGTATGTAAGCATGCCTAAGAGAAAGTCTGTTGGATAAAGCCACGGATAGTATCCATACAACCTTAAGTAAAGGAGTCTCAAGAATTTCTTCTGTACCCTCTGCACTATAAGGCCATACTTCAACTGATGCGGTGCCCAAACAATAGACCCACTCTCAAGTCTGCTTCGAACTAAAGAATCAAATACAAGTTTTAATACCGTAACATCTGAAAAGACCCGGGAAGTACGCATGACGAAGCCCAACATTTTAAGCGCTTTGTTACAAATGGTAACTATATGGCTAATAAATGTCAGTTAACTCTCAAACGTAATGCCAAGATCCCTTACAGATGATATTCCTGACAGAACTCTGCCATGCATCGAGTATTGGAAAAACAACACATTTGAGGCTCTGGTAAACGATAAAAGATTGCATTTATCAATATTGAATTCTAGTTTGTTACGCCTGCCCCAATTTAATATATTATCTATACCAAGTTGGAGCTAACGACAATCGTCCAAGGTGACAACTTCCAAAAAGAGTTTCAAATCATCAGCGAACAACAAAAACATAGCATTTTTTATTACCAATGCTATGTCATTAATTTATAAAAATCGTGAACAGTGAATTATCGGAAACATTACGATAGTTTTCAACTATCGCAACTGTCAGGACTCGAAATGGTCGGGAACGCACTGAAACATAGCACAGGTGCGTGAAATTCTCGAGATTATCGCTTGGTCTCGTTGAAAATACGAATAATGAAAAATAAAGTTAGTAATTAAATTCACTTTCTATATTATGTATTATATTTTTTAAGTTTTTACGAAACTTATAAGAATCATGGTAAGTAGTAATATTTATGACGTGTGATATACCTAATACCACATTTTTCCTGCGGTGCTGACAATTTTTGCGTGACAGTTTTAAGACTGTTATTCCATTTCTGACATCATTTTTCAGCGCTGGGCCAACAGCTGTCAAAGTTCGACTTTTTACTGATTCGTTGTTCGTCCACAGTAGCAGAGCATAGGTAAATCGGACGACTTATTGGCCTCAGACTTTTGGCTCGTCAATGGAGCACCTGCATTGGTTATTAATTCCATATTGCTTAATTCTGTTAATGGTAACCAGGCATCATTAAACTCGGTATTAACTATTATTAATAGATTGTTAGTTAGACGTTTTATAACTTTGCACTTTTTGCACTCTTTACTATACTAATACGCCTCTTTGCCCGATTACGTCGTATAAAATTAGATCAAATGATATTTTTTTACTTATGTTAATAGGTATATATAATAATAAATAAATAGACAGCTAATAATATAAGTATGTAAAAAAAAATTTAGGATACATTATGTACTTACGTCATTTTCATCCTAGAGCCGGAGTGAAAAGTTATAAAGTACCTAAGTGTGCATTTTTTATTAGTGCCCCGTGCGCTGAAATATATAACTTGTACGCGGCGTAAATGTGAACTCTGCCATTCTTGGTGGTGTTGGCTTGTGTGTCTCTAATAATTACCTTAGGAATCGAAGGGCATCCGTTGTTTGCAATGACATTATCAATGGACGACGCACTCAATACAGTAGCTAGCAAGTAAATTCGCGTATTCGCATGTATAGGTAGACGTCACGCAATTCCCATTATTTTTATATCACGCATTGGGAATTTATAACAATATGACCTTAATTGTAATGGCGTTAGAGCAGTGTTTCTAATGTCAATGTTCATTTGAGCGAACCCGTTCGAACCGAACCATTCGGCAGACCCAACAAAAAGCATCAGGAATTTATAGAAATATCACCTTTATTGTAATGGCGTTAGAACAGATTATGCCATTCAGCAGACCCGACAATAAAGTGAGTGTCATTTTCTTTTCCAGATGATTCGTCCATATTAATGTAATTGGTTGTTTGTTATCCCACGATGCAGAACTAACCTGCCATTAGTAATGCCAATTGGGAGGGCAATAACCATGTTTAATGAAATCGCTTCTGATATTGATATATTCCACTTACGTGAGGGTGAATTTAGGTGGACGTTGTTTTATAAGTTTTTAAGATAGGGTCTATCGAAGTTCACTCTGTGTGCTTCCATCTACTTTTACTTTGTTATTTTATTTTATTTCTTTATTTCTTCTTCTTCTCGGTATTTTTTTTTAAATTATTAACACTTATTTTATGTCATGTCGTGAACGCTTTGAGTTTATAATTTGTTATGTTCATTATATGTAAAATAAAATATAAATTTGATTTGATTTGATTTGAAATACCTTAGTACGCCCCTGGATACATTCAGTTGCAATGTACCTAATCAACACTGATTTTGCAACAAATTGGCTTGATTGATGTAAACATTTCCGCATAGTTTAGTTTACCAATAACACGATTGATATCTAAATAAATATACATATTACGTTGGAACTTTTATATTGTTTTCAATTAAGTATCTATATTACAGAATATAATTAATATGGATATATCGATCGTCCAGTTCATTAGTCAGACATCTTATAACTTGTTTTCAGATTATGGTAAAAACGATATTACTTGACAACAAATTTTCTGTTGAATCATATAAACTTGACTTGGCTAGCTTAAACGATCAAAAAAAAATGTATTTGATAGAAATAATACTGAAATGTCATTTTGACACTCATTGATTTCCATAGTAACGCACGTATATATTAATAATTTAGTTGTTAGCACCCTAGCAACAAATAATAGTGGATTGGATTACGGATTTCTTCCGAAATAACTTTTCATACAAAACAGAATTAACTGAAAATTAATTTAATTCTTCTTAAAAATGGGTAAAAGTATTAAAAGAATGCATTGGTATCGTGTTCTGATATATTCTAAAAGTTTCAAATGTCTAGCTAGTCGGGAAGTTAGTTAAAAATCGATTGCAAGATTTGTACCGGACAAACAGCCACCCAACAAACAACCACCGGACAAATAAGAATACGACCTAATAAAAACGTTGTAAAATATCACTGGGTGATATTGTATGACGTCTCGTTTTATAATATATTTTAAGAGAACCAAATCATTGATGAAGATGAGAAATCCTTTTAAAACTATCATGATCACTTCAACACATTAAAACATGTTATTGTTTTGACCAAAAATCAAATATTATTAATTTATGACCGAATTTTATATACTTTATCAACAGTTGTTTAAAGATTAGGTACTTATTAAAACATATTAGTTAATATTTCAGAATAGAAGTGAAGTTATGGGCTATTATTTGAGTTGTCTGACTGATGAACCAGGCATGGCCCCCACAAATGGGGGACTGGCAGGGCTCTAGCCTGGGGGTCCAGGCTCAGAAAGGGCCCGGCGTGGCGAATCGACCAGATAAGTGATATAAACACACATCACAAACTTTTGTTCTTTAAAAGTGTAGTTATTAGAAATTATATAGCTGTACGAATTAATTTTTAATTGTGTATCGATACTCGATAACTCCATAATTCAAATGGATGTATTAAAATATACAAAAATAACAATAAATAATATACTTACACATTAATTTTATCACGTACACCGTTTGGCACACCTACTGTAGAGCGTCACACTGCCTTTATCTTTAGCGATAGGTAGAGAGGCCCGCCAAAAGTCCTAGCCTGGGGGCCCGCTTCAGGATGTGGGGTCCATGGAACCAGGCACAGATTGGAAATAATTCTGAGTTCTTTCAATGATTTCGATTTGTACTAGTAATGAACCAGACATTTTTGTGGTTTGAATGAATTTTGTTTAGAAATATTAACTAAATGATGGGGGTTGTTTTGGTATTTTATATAATAAATTCAAAAGCATTTTGTTTAAAAACTAATCATTTATTAACAGTCGTCCACTTTATGTATTTTATACCTATTTAAGTTTTACTAAAGACACATTTTAATAAAATCTCGCTGCCTCAGGCCATGCATTAGTTGAGGCACGGTCTAAAAAGATCGTTGCTAGGCGATGTGCGGATTGCGGGTCGCGGGTGAAAATGACGCCTGTCAAACGAAATATTATTTCTCATATAAATCCAACATACGTCCATTTTATATTCTGTTTATTATTCTATTAGTAACAATAATAATATATTCATTGACATGTTTTCTTTTTAAAGTAAATGGGTAAAGTTTTTAGTCATCTTTACACGATTTTAGAATTAATTGGCCCGTCGCCATCACGCAGCAAAGTGACGTATGTCTGACTCTACGTTCTCTCAATGAATGCGAAGCAAGTACAAAATTTCGTCGCGCGTACAGTTGAAAATTATTTGGCGTTTCACTGATGCGTCACCTTAAATATAATTCATAATTATATAATATTATATATGATGACGGACAGCAGGTGTACATAGACGGAAGCATGCACATGAAATTGTTCGAAGAACAAAGCTGGGATGGAGTGCTTTCGGACGGCTGAATAGTATCTTCAAGAGTGACCTACGATTATGTATTAAGCGTAGGGTGTTCAACCAATGAGTGCTACCCGTGCTCACGTATGGCTGCGAGACGTGGACTCTCAACACGAGAGATGTCCAAAGGCTAAGAGTCACACAGCGAGGCATGGAGAGGTGTATGTTGGGCATCACGCGAAATGACCGTAAGAGAAACAAATGGGTTAGGAAGCGGACAGGAGTACGCGATGTAATAGACGTTGCCAAACAGCTGAAATGGAGATGGGCGGGGCACATTGCTCGCCGAAAGGACGGCCGCTGGACAAATGCCGTCATCCAGTGGTACCCACGGGGCATGAAACGGCCACAGGGCCGCCCTAAAAGCCGGTGGATTTACAAACTGGTAAAGTTCGGTGGAAATACGTGGCAGCGAACGACACAGGACCGAGAGAGTTGGAGAAAGCTTGGGGAGGCCTTCATCCAGCAGTGGATTGACTCCGGCTGATGATGATATATGATTGTAGAGGTAGGTACCTTATTTCGCACAGAGAACCCGTGGTAGGTACCTACCAGCGTTGCCAGATAATTATAATATCAAATCGAGATTTTTAAATAGCGGTAGGCACAACCTAAAAACGCATAGTTCAATTATTTCAATCAATGTTTATTTTTATAATATCAATCATAAATGACATAACACAAACTACGAAACTCATTAATTATCAAAATAATGATATTAAACAAACAAACAGACCCTCACCTATCTGTACTTGACTGTGGATTTTACTTACCGATATACAAAATAAAAATTATTTGAATGCTGCATTTATTTCTCTTCTGGCATCAGCAGCACGTGGCCGAGCCAGGTTCAACGTCGCCTCTTCACTTTCAGCGTGATTAGAGGCTGCTTGGTGCGTTCTCTTATCTTCTCGTTGCTCCTAAAGTCATACAGTATTTGTCGCAAACATCTGTTTTCGAAGCTCAGTATATCTACGGTTGCTCTGAGCCTTCGTAAGGTGCCATGATTCGCTACCGTACTACCGTTCTTCAAGCCGACTGGATTCCGGCGTCCTGGAAGGCCGCTAAATACATTCTACAGAGTGTATACGGCGGAGCTACGGGATGCTGGTTTGACCTGGAACGAAGCAAGAAAACTGGCGAGCGACAGGGATTCTTGGAGGCGCCGCGTGGTGTCCATATTATGCTCCAGTTAAGGGGCGGATATGGCAAAAGAAGAAGAAAAAGAAGGATTTATTTGAAAATTTAAAATTAGATTGTTCATTTTTTATTGTAGGGAGCCTCAAAATCAGTGCGTCGAGCCTCTACGTAACTAAACGGGTGACTGTGCATTCCCCATACACAGACACTCCGCAAATTGAGTGCACTTAGCGATAAACATCTGGACTGTTGGTAAAAGTAAGGGTTTTCGTGTTTGTTTGTGATGTCCGCGCTGTCTTATGTTTAGACATGCCGCATTGGAAAAGCAAACATTGGATACCCCAGATGGTTTCACCTTGCACCAATTTATGAGGGGGGGTTCCGGACCCCATTGACGTCCCGTGGGGCTAGGCAGATTGAGCGTCGCTCGGGGGCGGCAGTTATTCAAAGGGCGGAAAATCGAGGACAATCATTAGGTACCTATTATGTAGAAATAGCTATCTAAGCTTAGTAATAACGGAAATATCTTTTTATTAAAAAAATCAGCTCACTGTGAAAACAAAATGTATTAATTAACATAAAAGGTTTAACAGGACTGTATTTTTTGTCGGGTTCGCGCCGTCTAGTTTACTTCCATTGTCCTTGGACATCACGTCCTTGATGACCAGCAATGACACGTGCAGATTTGCGAATTATATTTGAATTAAGTATAGGTAGGTACATAGGTACTTACCTAATTTAAAATTTATCCAAAAATATGTTTGCCAGTCACTCACTCAACTCAGTTTTCAGGTGTAAAATGTATCTGAAACCGTGGACTCGCAATATTGTTTATTCATTGAAGTAGAGATGGCATTTCAATAAAATTAGATTTAGTAATTACCTATATTTTGTGACACATTTCTTAAATATTGGAGTCATAAAAGAATAATAAAAATACTGTTAAAAATGGGGCGGCATTTTGGCCCGGGTCTAGGACGATTTGGCACCGGACAACTGGACGTCACGGAAATCGAAAATAAATAGACGTTAGGTACTTATAGGTACTTTAAAAAAAGTATTCAATTTTATTATTTATACTTCAATGATTATGTTATGATTTAATAGTTGGTAAGAATGTAAATATGCAGACGTAAACAATGATTTAATAGTGCATATGTTTAAGTTCCAACGAAAAAAGAGTTTTTTATTTAATATAAAGCCTTAGGCATGGTAATTCTCAATCCGCGATAAAGAATACGTTATGTTAAGAGTAAAATGAATTCAAACTACTAAGTAGTAGATAGAAACTAATTAAAATACCTCATCTACACGACGTGTCTACGACAGTGCGGCGTCCAATTGTCCGGAGGCCAGTCGTCCCATTCCCTTTTGGCCCTGCCTAGGGGCGTAATTTTGTCTAGGGACGCCACTGCCGGACCCGAATCGTGTGTGCGTCTGATTCAGTTTTCCTTTTGAAACACTGCGAGACAATAATAAATGGTGAAATTGATTAACCAAGCTCGCAAATGCAAGATTTCGTGCAAGGCAAGCCCACTAAAGTGCAATTTTAACGAAATCTTGCAAACTAAGGAAAATGTTGTTGCATTTGCCAACATCCAGAGCAGATGTGTCCAACCCGTGGACCTGTATAGCACGTAGAATCACCAGTGTAGATGTGTAGACGATGCTGTCATTTCATTAGAATATATCAACATATTCGTGTCCGGAAACTTGTACGTATGCAGTTCGCCGTATCACACTTCACCGTTAAATGTTGTAGGTATCGGAAACATAATATGGTCGTATGCATGGCCCCCAGGCTAGGATCTTTGGCGGGCCCCCCTACCTATCGCTACGGATAAAGGCAGTATGATACTCCACAGTAGCGTTTTCCAAATGGTGTACGCGGTAAAAAAATGTGTAAGTATATTTTTAGTGTTTTTTTTAATATTTTAATACATTCATTTGAATTATGGAGTTGTCGAGTATCGATACACATATAAAAATTGTATCGTACAAACACATAATTCCGAATTATAACAGCACTGAAGGAAAATAGCGCCGCAGGTGACTTTTTTTACTATTAGGGAGAATTTGTGATGTGTATTTATATTACTTATCTGGTCCACTCGCCACGCCGGGCCCTTCCTGAGCTCGGGCCGCCAGGGTAGAGCCCTGTCAGCCCCCCCTTTGTGGGGGCCATGGTCGTAACTATATTAAATACCGTTCAACCTCTTTGGGTCTTATAGTACTGACATAAAATTCATTTCTAAATAAAACACGTTTCTTGTCAGTTTACACTTTACAGGAAGCAAGCAGTAAACAAAACATTGAAAATAGCCGATATACTGGATTATTTGTTAGGTTAGGTTTTCATTGTTGAATTCATGAATTTTGGCGAAATCAGCTATGAAAATTGAATTAATGTTAATATTGAATCTAATAAAATTGGAGACCGTATAGTATACAGTCATTTCTTTTGGATAAGAAAGCTCACGGCGAACTGTGCCACGGTGAAATGTTTTACGTACAATTTACATGCAACCCAACATATTATTATTATCCTATTTAAAATCCTCACTACATAACTATTGTTGTAATTGTGTGAATAACCATTGAAAAACATGACGTTATGGTGGTCAATCGTAAAGCCAAAATTGTCACAAGGGTACCTCTAAAACTGTCAGGGTCACAGACCTCTACTTATCTAAAACCATCAATGCTTTGTTTGCATCAAAATTTATTTTTGGTAGACGGTACCTATGTCCAATTTTTCATATTCGCAAAACAGTTAAAACCAGTAATTGAATTATTAACCAAGAACAAATTGAGAACCTAGCTAAAAAATATGATCCATGGCAGTGACGAAGAGTGGAGGTAGGCTGTTAAAATCCGACATAAATAGCGCACGCTAAACTTTGACAATCAGACGTATTTGTTTTCATTGAACTAAGTCTACAATGTGTAGAAAATAGTGTTTGTTAGTTTTTAAAATTCAATTAAACCCTGCTTAATCCAAGCCATAGTAAATAATAGTAAAAAAGTCATTTATCTATAAACTATCTAAAAATATGCCATAGAATCATCCATAATTTTAGATATTTTATAGATAGCAGAATAATTATATCGGATCTTAACAGCCTACCTCTGCCCTTCGACATTGACCCAAGATATAACAAAATCCATGCAACTAACACCAAAAGGGCACATAACACAAGCACAAAAACGGATATTACATAATTAATATTTTGTTTCTTTATTAAACACCACAACACGCCGTGAAGCCAAATAATAGTAGTAAAACTCCCAGGCTTGAGGAATTTACATATTAAATTATGTTTATATATTTTGAACTCACCGGGAATCGAACTCAGAACTTCGGGATAGAAGGATAGCGCATTACGCACTGCACCACGAGAGATGTATAAAGAAAACACAAATATTATTATTAGGTTAGTATCACTGTAATTTTCGATAATAATTAATTGTACTTATAGGAAAAAGATTAAAATATATATATATTTTTTATCGTGGGAGGCCTTATAATAGTGGGGGTTAGTTAGTGCTTCGGGCTTCCAAGATCCTAAACCTGCCACTGGAGAATAGGTAGCAGTAGCGAGTAGTGGAGGTAGGCTATTAAGATTCGACATAAATAGGTCACACTAAGGTTTGTCAGTCATAAATATTTGTTTTCATTGAATTAAGAATACAATTTTCACATGGTGCTAGTTAGTTTTTAAAACTCAATTAAATCTTGCCCAAACCAAACCATATTAGCTTAGGTATGCTATGAGCGATCCGACAAACATAGTGCATACTTTTTTAGTCATACTTATTTGTTTTCGTTGAATTAAGAATACAATGGAGAAAGTGCTGGTTAGTTTTTTGAAATTCACTAAGCCCTGCCAAAGTCAAACCATAATAGATACAAAATAATTTATAGATAGACGAATATTTTTTGACTATTATCTATTATGGCTTGGTATACCCATGGTTTAATTGAATTTTAAAAAACTAATAAACACTGTGAGCGGAATGCAGAAACATTTGTCATAACTAAAATTTCCTTAGCAGAAAACACTATGCAGAAACACTGTCCTTAGTTAAGATCATTTTTATTGAAAATAATACCATATTTAAAAATTCTCTTTCCTATAGTTTAGGTAAATTATTTTATAATTGTTAAACGATGACAAAAATATGACAACTGCATTTTATAAATGCAATAACTATAAATACATATTAATATTTAATTATAATACTCTTATGTTTCCGTTATAAGTCATTATACGTGATTCCACAGGCACCACAAGATTTTTTTTTAACATGGTAACACTAGCATCAAGTGTCATTCTTCATCTGGTATTTTGTATTTCTGCGGGCTGGCGTATAAAAATAAAATAATATTCTGCAAGTACATGCCAAACGAATTAACACTAACAATATCCATATTGAGATACATTGTTAAATGAATTTGAGTGTATGGACTGTGTTATAGACATGCGAATTTATTTTGACAGCAGCTGTCAGTGGTAAATGGTAATACAGAAGGGGGCGTGTTCATAACAAAAGTAGTCTATGGTTAAGGATTCCCTAACTCTATACTCAGGATTGTCTATAGTTAAGTCATGCTTTTCGGCGACTTATCCTTAGGAACGAAGTCTTAGATTGTGCATTCCGCTCTGTCTGTACACATTGTAGTCTTAGTTCCAGTGACGTCCCTAGACAAAATGCCGCCCCTAGGCAGCGCCAAAATGCCGCCCCATTTTTATACAGTATTTTTCATTATCCTTTCATGACTAAGATATCTAAGAAATGTGTTGTAAGTATAGACACATTACCGACAAAATAACTACCTACTAAATCAAATTTAAATGCCATCTCTGCTCCAATAGAAATATTGTGAGTCTACGGTTTCAGATACATTTAAAAATACACCTGGCAACTTCCAAAATTCGCGAGTGACTGGCAAAAATATTTGGATAAAATTAGGCAAGTGTGTACCTATACCTATAATTCAAAAATCTCCACGTGTCATTGCTGGTCATTAAGGACGTGACCTCCAAGGACACTAGACATTACGAACCCAACAAAAAAATACAGTCCTGTTAAATTATGTATGTTAATTAATACATTTTGTTTCCAACAAGTGAGCTGATTTTTTAATTAAAGGGTATTTCCGTTATTACTAAGTTTAGGTAGCTATTTCTATATATACCTAACGATTGTCCTCGATTTGCCGCCCTTCGAGTAACTGCCGCTCTCAAGCGACGCTCAATCTGCCTACCCCCACGGGACGTCACTGCTTAGTTCAATGAAAACAAATACGTTTGACTGACAAAGTTTAGTGTGCACTGTTTATGTCGGTTCTTAACAGCCTACCTCCACTCTTCGCCACTAGTAGGTAGGTATTTGTCCGTTGAAGATACTCGTAAATAATTAATAAAATATACCAATGCACCTAGCAAATGTGTTGACAATTTGAAACTATAAAGAAACGGCAGGCATTGTAAGTTAATTTTTATGGGCAGATCTTTGCCTAGGGACGTCACTATGTCCCGGCCAATGACATTTTATTAATGGATGACGCACTCAATACAGTAGCTAGCAAGTAAATTCGCGCATTCGCATGTATAGGTAGACGTCACGCAATTTCCATTATGCGATATCACGCATCGGGAATTTATAGCAATATGACATTTATTGTAATGGCGTTAGAGCAGTGTTTCTAATGTCAATGTTCATTTGAGCGAACCCGTTCGAACCGAACCATTCGGCAGACCCAACAAAAAGCATCAGGAATTTATAGCAATATCACCTTTATTGTAATGGCGTTAGAACAGATTATGCCATTCGGCAGACCCGACAATAAAGTGTGTGTCATTTTCTTTTCCAGATGATTCGTTCATATTAATGTCATTGGTCCCGGCCGCTAAAATACCTCGCTACGCCCCTGAAAATTTGTTCTAGAGTCACTCCTGTAGCCATATAATTCTTATTATCAGATAATCTAATTGCTTATCAATACAAATATTATAAAGAATATGTCTTTGAGCTATATCAACAGTCTGATAAAAAAAATACATAGCCAGACAGATATATAATCTTGTAACAATGTTATTTACATTTCGTAACTTATAAAGTAATCAGTAAAAGGGATTGCAAAAAGCTTAACCATGCAAAAACGATAAAATCGAATATAATTAAAAAAAAATCAATCACGAAATGGAAACATTATCAGCACTGTGCATTACATATTTAATTCAATGCAATATTGTGAGTTTACTGCCAAAAGTTGTTAAGTCACGAAATCATGTTATGGAGTAATTACCAATGACATTCATATGGACGAAGCATCTAGACAAAAAAATGACACTCACTTTTTTGTCGGGTCTGCCGAATGGCATAATCTGTTCTAACGCCATTACAATAAAGGTGATATTGCTGTAAATTCCTGATGCTCTTTGTCGGGTCTGCCGAATGGTTCGGTTCGAACGGGTTCGCTCAAATGAACATTGACACTAGAAACACTGTTCTAACGCCATTACAATAAAGGTGATATTGCTATAAATTCCCGATGCGTGATATCGCATAATGGAAATTGCTTGACGTCTACCTATACATGTGCGAATGTGGCTATGAGCGAATTTACTTGCTAGCTACTGTACTGAGTGAGTTGTCCATTAATAATGTCATTGGTAATTACAAATTTATGTTTGACCTCTAAAATCAGGCACATTCATAGAACAGATTAATAATAGAATTCAGGTAGGCTATACCCCAATAGATTACTAATATTAATACTATCGACCGAAGGTACTTGATGGAATTTGAATTTAAATTCTAATGGATTTAAGTTTTGTACTATTCCATTTGAGTCGTTTTTTGCGACCTGGGTTTCGCCTTTCGGCATCTTCAGGCGCCGTGTACACTCACCAAAGGCTTACACACAGAAACGAACACTAGCTTATATAATAAATCAATACAATAAAGTGTTGTCACTGTGTGTGTTTGCCTTTGGCGAGTGTACACGGCGCCTGAAGATGCCGAAAGGCGAAACCCAGGTCGCAAAAAACGACTCAAATGGAATAGTACAAAACTTAAATCCATTAGAATTCCAATAAATTAAAATATTTTGAAGCAGGGTTTTGAATGTGTGAATGTCCTACGAATATGAAACACAGATTATAGACGTGCAATGGTGTGTGTCGCAACCTTCAAATACACAAATATTGAACGAGCGTCAGTGCATAAACCGAGAGCAGTTGTCAGAACGAAGTAATAATCTTTTAAGTTTATCCCATAATCTTCCATACTCGAGATCGGTTGCCTGTTACTCCACACCCGTTAGGTATTTCAGTTCACATTAATTCTGTGTTTCCTGCGTACAATGGTAATTTCTTAGTGCTTTATGTGCATGTTCTAAACTTCGGATGACCTTGAATAAAATTGTTTTCGTAGCATACATATTAGGTATGTATAATATAGACAGATAATCCGCTATTAACTCTAAATATCTAAATTATCAAGTTACCAACTTTTGGCAGCAACCCCACGTCATTATGATTGAAGAATGTAGCATATTTTATTGAACATACATAATTAATGTAGGTAACCCTTCAGAAAAACACAAATTAGAAAAATTCCAGTCTATATACATTATACACTATACAGTGGTGGGTTTAGATACTTAGATACCGTGACAGCAGGCGATCAAAACAAGGGGGGAGGGTTTCAGGTTCGATACCTACTATCGTGAAAACATAATTTTTAAAATGTCGCGAACAGCAGAGCAAGTTGCGCCGCAGGAGAAATTTTTACTTTACATATATAACAAATTTGTGAGAAATTTGTAATAAGAATTTATATGATTTATGAAGGAAATTGAGTGAAATCCTGCGGCACACCGGTTGCGAATCACTGCTGTTAGGGTCTCAAAATCAGTCGACGCCTGGAGCATCCACATAACGTAAGCCTCCACTGGGTGTTTGCCTTTGGAACTTTCTGAGCATTATCCAGTTTCATAAAAACAAAAAGTATAGGTTAAAAAATAATCTAAGCATACTTAGCATTTTCATAGGGGCGCCTCCAAACCTGTTAGCACCACATAGAACTTACCACCACTGTTTAAGAGTACGTATCGTCGAAATCCTCTAATTTTCAATAGATGGTGTATGTGTCAGTGGTGAGGGGTGGAGGTAGGCGGTTATTCGCACAAATATAGGTACCTATTTGATTTCATCGAACTAAGAATAAATTTGCAGTCGGTGGTCAGTTTTTAAAATTCAATTAAACCCTGCCTAACCAAATCATAATAGTATAGGTATTCTATGGGCGATTCGACAAAAATAGTACAGACTTTTCCAGTCATACTTATTTGTTTTCCCTGTCTAAAACAAACCATAATAGATAAAAAAATATTCTTCTATCTATAAAACATCCAAAATTATTATGATTTAATGGCATACTTTTTGATATGTTCAAAATGAAACAAATAATTTGACAGACAAAGTTTAGTGTGCTCTATTTGTGTCGGATACAGCCTATCTCCACCCATCCCCACTGCTAGGTAGGTATATGTAAATTTGGTCTATTTGTCTGTTTAAGATAATATTGTATATTTTCAGCCTGGGTCGATCCACTGCTGGATGAAGGCCTCCCCCAGCTCCCTCCACTCCTTGCTTTTCTCTGCCACGTACTTCCACCGAACCTGACAAGTTCGTTAATCCAGCGGGTTTTAGGGCGTCCCTGTGGCTGCTTAGTGCCCCTCGGGTACCACTGAATGACTCTATTAATTGTCCAGCGGTTGACCACCGGCCCACCGCCATTTAATCTATTTGGTGACCTCTATCACATCTCTCACTCATGTTTGCTTCCTTGTCCATTGGTGTCTTCTGAGATAATACTATATGCCTAACAAATTTGGTGACGATTTAAAATAAACAGGGACAGCGTTATAAGTCTGCTAAGGGCGAAACTTTACCTGGACACTGCTAAAATCCATGCCGCGATCAAAGCGTTGGACACACCTGATCCATACTGTCTATTGGTAACTCATTTTTATTTTAGAAAGTAGAATGTTGACAATGCAGTCGTAGCCTGGCGTTCTTGAAGAGTTTATAACAAAATCAATTCCTGTCTGCAATCGACTGGTTGACCTTTCCCAAAAACCTCTTACCTCGCATTGCGACAAATGGCAACACCATTTCAGTGAAATAATTTGAATATGTACGTGTTAATATTTTCAACACAAACTCACGAATATTGCTTGTTTTTGCTTACCTTTCTGAATGCAGTGGTCTTGCCTAGGGATTGCAATACCGGTATTCCAGTATTTCATCATTATCAGCCTGAATCTATCCACTGCTGGATGAAGGCCTCTTAAAGCTGCTTCCACTTCTCTCGGTCCTGTGCATTGCATTGCCACGTACGTCCAACGATTGTCTCTTCTTCGAGCTATGTGTCCAGCCCATCTCCATTTACGGCTTTTAATAAACTCTATTACATCGCAAACACTTGTCTGCTTCCTTATCCACTCATTCCTCTTTTTGTCCTTTCGCGTTATGCCCAGCATGCACCTCTCCATGCCACGCTGTGCTACTCTAAGTTTCTGGATCTCTATTTTACTTAGGGTCCATGTTTCACACGCATGTGTGATTACGGGAAGCACACACTGGTTGAACACTTTGCGCTTTAGGCACAGTGGAAGGTCACTTTTGAAGATATTATTCAGGTGGCCAAAAGCACTCCAGTATTTATCAATACCGAAATACCGGTTTTAAAAATCCAAAATACCGGAATTTTCGGTATTAAGAAAGCACACTTATTTTCGTTTTTGAAAATGAATTATAAGTTATGTGCTGCTAAAATGCAAATATATTGAGTGAATCCAACAGAGGTGAAAAAATAATAAAACAAATTTCATCAAATATATTTTATATTAAGTAATTGTCGCGATGAATTATCATAATATTATTTCGAAATAGAAAACATCCGTGACAATAATGTTCAATTATTCTATAATTATTGATGACTGTACAAGCGTTGAATTTAAGAAGCTTTTCCTGCAGTCGGACTTATTTGCAGTTGATGAACTTTTGAGGGATATCTTAACTTCCTAACAAAAATAGTCCAGTATATCCGGCAAATTTCAAAAGTTGTATGCCGCTGTTTTCAACTAAATAGACAAGAACCATAAAGTCTCCTGTGGCACAATTTAAAAATAAAAATGCCTATTTATGTAATATAGTGAGGGGTTGCAGTTACTTGGCTACCACAAAAGCGGGTAGCGATCAGTGCCTCATAATAATATGATGCCGAGAGGCGATAACTCAATAATTCTAGTGGATTTATTTAAACATACAAGGAATACCTCTAATTTTACCTGGCAGAACCGATGGGTTCCGCAGAATTCCATTATTTGGAGTGGGCAAGGTAAAAAATATATTAAATTACTTATAACTTCTATGTAATATTAAAAAGAAAATTTTAAATTGTATACTATATCTACTTACCTCCTTTTTGCCGCGCATAGATTTTTTTTTCCGACCATGTCCGATCCCGATAGGAACATATGGGCCTCCACAGAGTGGAGGTTTGTATTGACAGATTTTGTTTTATTACGAGAAATGGATGTCAGCCACTTGCTCAACCTATTAGGTCCATACCATGACACACACAAATTGAAAAACAATATGTGTACTTGCCAGACCCAGGATTCGAACCCGGGACCCACGGCTTTATAGTCCAACGCTTATGCCGCGCGGCCACCGTGGGTGCATAGAATAGATGTACGAATTATTATTGTCTTTGTTTGTATTATTGTTTATTAAAATATCGTGCGGAGTGGGCAAGCAAAACATTATTAACGTATTTACAAATTACATTATTTCATTTTTATTACGGTTTTATTTTTCAGTACCAAATAGTAAATCTCACACCAAACTAAGAAACATATTATTATCCTATAAACTGCCATTGGAAACAGGGTGTCAAAAAAAAATCATTCAATATTTTACATAATAATTTTATTGCAAAAATAATACATTTCTATGGTAAATTTATAAAGATGTCTTTAATTATATATTATAATATATCTATGAATATAAAAAAAACACGTCATTAAGTATTGACTATTCTGAACATTTATAATTATCAAAATTAAATGAGTGCTTTATATTAGGTTTTATATATTTTTATTAAGTACACAGACAATTATTAAACATAATAGGTATAATATATATATATATATTAACTTAAAATATACATGGTATCCATAAAAATGAATCTTGCAATTATTCCAGTAATTGGTGGGCTGATGAGCCAACAGGTACAAATGGCGTCCAAATAAAAATATTGAGTTAGGTACATAATATTTACAAAAATCCGAGATGTCAGACATGCAACGAGGTGTTACTACTAATTTTAGAGGTTTGCAAGAAATTGACTGTCTCGAAACGAAAAACAAATTTTTGTTTTGATCAAAGACAAGGTTTTGATAATTTATGATTTTGAGATAAGTACGCCAATTGATTGCTGTCCACTATCTACAAAATGAATCACTGAGATTTAAAGAAGAATGTGTCAAGTAGGTACTTACTCAGTTTAAAAGAAAAAAATACCGCTATTGTATTTATTAAAATTGCCATGTAACTTCAAAGCAACAGTGGGATAATTAAGATATCCAATTTTTATTAATAGTATAGGTACAAAAAATCTTACCATTATAATATAGGTATTATAAACTGCAGAAAAAATAAAAAAAGTTGACTATTTCATTTGTATGACACAAATAATATTAAAATTCAATTATCTCGAATTTTTTGACTAATCTCTATGTTGCTTTCCGGTAGCGATACCTATATAGTTTTACTGCAAATGAAAGTCTGATGTAGGTACCTAGATTTAAAGCAGTGATGCACAAACAGGGGCTCAAAATAACAAGTATTGTAAAGTCATTGAATACGAAAACATTTTAATTTCCTATTTACCTACTAAGTTCTATCGTGCAAATATGTATATATGTACGTATTGCAGAGTGGAAATGATTAGATTATCTGACATTAAATTAAAAATAATAAAATGTATAATATCTACTTTAGTATAATAATCAGGGCTCGAAATGGACCTGAGCGCACCGGAGCGCCGTTCCTGTTCGTGAAATTGGTAAAATTATCGCTCCGTCTCGTGGAAAAAAATAATTTGACCGAATGAGCTAGATAGGCCATATAATAGAAAATCTAATACACTTATTTTTATAAAAAACACATACAGTTTGATAACTATGTGAATATCTTCAGAAAACTGTAGACCGCTCCGATTCGTAAATTTTCCCATTTCGAGCGCTGATAATAATATATCACTATTTTTCAACACCGCGGTCCATGAAATATTAGAAAATGGATAAATTGGCCCTTCTTTCAAATAGATTGTGCACCACTGGTTTAAAGAATACCTACATAGTTTGGAACATCGCAAACATACATATTGGAAAAATCTTGACAAAAATATGGTGCAGGACAGGACTCGAACCTGCACCCTACTGAAGTTCGTTAATATTGACTCTGGTTTTGTGGTTTGAATCGAGGTATCTACTAATAATGATTATTAATAGATTTTTCTATTATTATATGTTTCTAAATGATGTATTTTTAATAAAGACTGTTACATTCTCAAGCCTTGTGAATTATTCGTTGAATAAAAAAGTAATTTATTAGGTTTAAAGATAAATGCAACCAACAGTTTTGCAATAAGTAGCACAAATTTCGATTCCTTGAAATCAACATTACATTTTTGTCAGTAAACGAATTTACAATAGCTGTTTATAAACTTTGTTAGGAACTCACACCTGCGAACAATGCCATCAGATTAAATGCACCTTGTTTATACAGTCCATTTCTGCACGCTTTAACCAAAACAACATTCATAAATACAGTACCGCGACGGAATACAAAAAAACGCAGTATTAAATATTTGTGAACATCTTTAATACAACGTTTGTCAATTGTTTACGGACAGATGTATGTTGATCATGACTAGGCTTATGGCTGAATTGATTAGGAATGGATAAAAACAGTTCTCTTGTGTAACTAATTTAATTGGCGATAAACCAGCGTCATTCAAACTTATAAAGAGGAGCTTCACGTTTAATTCTTTAGTAATCTAAACAATCTGCAACAAATTTCACTCGACATAAGCCGCAGATATTAAAACTTTTCACCGTCGCACGTGCAGATGCTGTTTTACATTCGTTTCAGCTAGCCGCGTGACGTTACTGTCGCGGCATGTGCGCACGGAAGACAGTGACAACACTGTCAGGCCTTGTCCCAGGCGAGACGATTTTCTATGTGCGGCGTTGAATGGACACAGACCTGAATCAACTCACCCGCACCACACCCGGTCTTAGGGTAGAGGCCCTACGTCTGGGTGTGAAGCACCATCAGTTATTTATGCCAGGGCATTATACATACATTTTTTTTGAGTATTTCATACATTTTACCCGTTGGCATATTATAATTGCAGAGTTTTTACTAGACAGTATTGTATTGCGACAATATAAGACAAAATAAGTTGACAAGCCTTGTTTACAGGAATGATCACGTGGATAACTTGCATTGTTACACCGGAAGAAAATTGCTAGAGAAACTTGGTATACATCAGTAGCGAAGGGTGGAGGTAGGCAGCTAAGATCCGCCATAAATAGTGCACATTAAACTTTGTCAGTCATACGTATTTGTTTCTATTGAACTAAGACTACAATTAATTTACAGATGGTGTTGGTTAGTTCTTCAAAATTAATTAAACCATGCCTAAACCAAACCATAATATTATTGGTAAAATTCGGGTGATACGATAAAATTGTGCACACTTTTTCATTCATACTTATTTGTTTTCGTTGAATTAAGAATACGTCATATTATAGGTAAATGGTGTTGGTTAGTTTTAAAAAAATCATTAAGCCTTAGATAAACCAAAGCATAATAGATAAACGTATAAAATATCCAAAATTATATATATGAATTAATGGGATAATTATAGATATTTTTTAGATATACCTATGACTTGTTTTGACAGTTATTTATTATGGCTTGGTTTACGCAGGGTTTAATTGAATTTAAACAAAAACTAACCAATACTGTCTGCTCATTGTAGTCTTAGTTAAAAGAAAACAAATACGTATGACTGAAAAAGTTTAGTGTCTACTTTTTATGTCGGATCTTAACAGCCGACCTCCACCCTTCGCCAGTGGTATACATACATACAGAATCTCGGCCATCCAAATTAATCGGGACACAGAGGCATGGAATATAAATTATATTACCACGGCTACTTAGGAATTAAAAAACCATGGATTACGTTCAATTTGTGTGAACCCGGTAGAACTTTGTGGCCGTACTAATCTCAACATTTTTAAGCGAATTGATGGCCAGCGAGTCATTTACAAACAAAATAAATGCGGAGTAAAAGTAAATCTAGCCCCTGCTCCAAGGTGAGCGCATCGCTAGAGCGAGTGCAGCACATCACAATATTGATATCTATGACATCTTCGTGTCCGGATACTTGTACATATGCAGTTCGCCGTATCACTCTTCACCGTGAAATGTTGTATCGGAAATATAATATGGCCGTATATTAAAGACCGTCCAATTTTTTGGAACGTATAGTAGTCACTGAGATAAAATTCATGTCTAAATAAAACACGGTTCTTGTCGGTTTACACTTTACAGGAAGCCGGCAGCACACGAATTTTGAAAATAGTCGATATACTGGATATTTGTCAGGTTAGATTAGGTTTTCATTCTTGAATTTATGATTTTTTGCGAAAATCAGCTATGAAAATAGAATTAATGTTCATATTGAATTTAATAAAATTGGAGACCGTATAGTATACGGTCATCTCTTTCCGATAGAAAGCTCACGGCGAACTGTGACACGGTGAAATGTCTTACGTACAATTTACATGTAACCGTGTCATCTTACATAAAGATAGTTATACATATTTTTAAAAACTACGTAGGAAATGAACTTATTTATTCAAACTAAGGGAAACGTCAATTTTATTGCATTTTTAAACTTAAGTACTTATCAGCGATTCCCAAACTTTTTTTGGCCGGAGGGTCCGTTGAAAATTTTGAAAAATTACGAGGAACCCCTGGCTGGCTGACACAATATCATAATATCGAGTTTGAAATGTGTAAAAGCGCACCTCTTGCTCAATCGACTTAATAAAATCAAGCATAATGTATATATTATTTTGTAATATGTATTAATATAATTGAGAAACAAGAGAAAATAGTTAAACACTTGTAAACATTTAAAAAAAATCATTATTTTCGTTACGTACAATTTATAATCGCATGATTTACTCAACTTATGCATGCTCAAGACACACTGCGCAGTAGATTGACGCGAATTGTGGTGGTGCTTGCTTGACTCCAATTAGATACGTTTGGAATCAAGTAAAACCTGCCTATGCACGAAGATTCTTTCAATCATCAGCTCTTTAAATGTTTATTTACACTTGTTTAGTTATCACTAGTATTACATTCTGTCACTAATTCAAACAATATTATAACACTTTATGTAGGTGTGAAAGATGCTAGCGGGGTGCGAAGGTAGAAACATGTACATTAAAAATTGGAGTGTAAGATATAATGTCCAGAATACACAAGTTGGACTACAGCTAGAAAATATTTAATTGTTTTATCGATGGGTCACGCCCAGTGACATTAATATGGATGAAGCATCTGAAAAAAAATGACATAATCTGTTCTAACGCCATTACAATAAAGGTGATATTGCTATAAATTCCCGATGCTTTTTGTCGGGTCTGCCGAATGGTTCGGTTCGAACGGGTCCGCTCAAATGAACATTGACACTAGAAACACTGTTCTAACGCCATTACAATAAAGTTCATATTGCTATAAATTCCCGATGCGTGATATCGCATAATGGAAATTGCGTGACGTCTACCTATACATGTGCGAATTTACTTGCTAGCTAATGTATTGAGTGCGTTGTCCATTAAAAATGTCATTGGTCACGCCATAAAAGAGGTTGCGAGTCGTAACACTTCTCTGTGCGAGATTACGGAGCACAGTTGGGAATCGCTGACTTATATAAATTAAATATAAATCTCATTTCTTAAAATATACTTACATCGTATTAAAATTGAATATACCTACCATAAAATTCTTATAAAAGTAACAATGTTATGTAATATTAAGTACCTAGATATATTATGTATAATTGTTAATATGTGTAACAACACAATCCTATTGCTTAAAATACAAATATAATTTGAAAAAAAACACACACAAATGGAATGGTAGAAGAAACATTTAAAAATTAGTTTAAATCAGGAAGTAATTTCACCATACAGACTTAAAAACAATTAAAGAAATTTGACAGAACGACAGCTGATCGAAGGTAGCCATGGCAGAGAATACGTTTAACAATATGTTGCCAGATTGACAAATTAATATATTTTATTGTTAATAATAGTAATATTATTGAAAAAAAATAACATAAATAACGAAGAAAAAAATGTTTTAAGTATGCAGGTACTTAAATACAGTTTTATTTCTAATTCATTTCAAGTAAAATTGCCGTCTGTATTATCGTGTTCGGAAACTTGTACGTATGCAGGTCGCCGTATCACACTTTCACCGTGAAATGTTGTACCTATTTATCGGAAATATATGGCCGTATATTAAAGACCGTCCAACCTTTTTGGGTCGTATAGTACTGACATAAAATTCATGTCTAAATTCTTTCTCAGGTTCTTGTCGGTTTAGTTACATTTTACAGGAAGCCAGCAGCAAACAAATTTTGAAAATAGCCGATATACTGGACTATTTGTTAGGTTTTCATTCTTGAATTCACGAATTTTCCCAAAATCAGATATGAAAATTGATATTGAATCTAATAAAGTTAGTAAGTATACGGTCATCTCGTTCCGATAAGATAGCTCACGGCGAACTGTGCCACGGTGAAATGTTTTACGTACTATTTACATGTAACCCTATATTATAATTTATTATCTGTGATGTTCGGATAAAAACACCTAAGTCGATTTTTGTTGAATATTAGATTTAACAAAACCATTTTATAATATTTTATGTCAGTCGACTTGAATCGTGAAAAAGTCGTATCACGTGATTGGTATTGCATCACTCACGGCCTGCCGTAGGAGCGAGAGAAAGAGAAGGAGTGAAATAATAGATTTTTTGACGACGAGTGGCTAAAGTTTATTATTTTCACGACGAATGGGAGATTGAGTATTTATTTGAGACGGTAAATACAATAGATGTTATTGATATTGTTTAATTTGTAACGCCCTTATTTCATACTATACGGTTTTAACCGTACGGAAAAAATCCGAATCGGCAACAAGACGTGCTCTGCTTTACGTCACTAAAATAATGTCGACGTTCGATTTTTTGCCGTATGGTCAAAACAGTGTAATGTGAAATGAGTGTTAATGTCCCCAGTCAAATACAATATATACGTTTATTCGTCTTTTTGTCAGGACAGTGAACGGTTATTTTGGTAATTATCCGTCCAACGGTCCAACGGTCCAACATTCCTGAGGGAAACAAAACAATTCTAACAATATAAAGAATTAATAGATTAGTCAAGTAAACAGGTAAGTAAGTGTTAAGTAATATATTACATTCGATATATCTAATATATCATAATATCTAATATAAGTGACGGTTAAATCTAAAAAAAAGGTGTTTCTTATTCGCACGATAGCCAACTAGCAAACTAGGGAAAGCTTGGATTGTGTAGAAATCAAACTGTGTTCTTATTACACTTAAAAACACATATACGTCGCATATGTATTGTATAACACACCTGTATTTGTATTTCAAAATTAGAATTATACCCACAGCCAAGTGTGCTTAAGGCCATGCATTAGTTGAGGCACGGTCTAAAAAGATCGTCGCTAGGCGATGCGCGGATTGCGGGTGGCGGGTGAAAATGACGCCTGTCAAACGAAATATTAATTGTCATATAAATCCAACATACGTCCATTTTATGTTCTGTTTATTGTTCTATTAGTAACAATAATAATATATTCATTGACATGTTTTCTTTTTAAAGTAAATGTGTAACGTTTTTAGTCATCTTTACACGATTTTAGAATTAATTGACCCGTCGCCATCACGCAGCAAAGTGACGTGTTCCTGGGTCAATATTCTCTCAGTGAATGGCAGCGAGTCCAAAATTTCGTCGCCCGTACAGTTGAAAATTATTTGGCGTTTCACTGATGCGTCACCTTAATGAATGACGTTGCATTGTTTTAAAATCAGGTAAGTGTTACCTCCGTGGGTCCGACCACCGCCATCATTAGATAAATAAAGCCTGAACATAACTTTTTGCACAAGCAACGAGTGGTCCACTGTTCAGCTGTCAAAATCAAATCCCAGATTGCTTGACATATTGATTCGCCCTTTCAATTCAAATTGAATTATAAAAAAAATCTCAAATCAAATATATTAACCATCAGTGTTATTAATAAATAATATATATTCCTGTTCAAAGTCAGACTAGTCCTTCACACAAAAACCGGTGGTAATATCGATTTCCGAAAAATATGTAGCATTGGTATATGCATATTTGTAGGTGTGTTAATGCTAGTGTATTATTTATCATCTAACTTATCTATTCAAATCAAACCATTCGTCAAAGACGCGTCAGTATGAGCACACTATAGAACAATGACAGGCCATCCATAGACAACAACGGGAGGGGCGGAAAAAGTAGGACCAGTCGTTGTGAATGTATCGGCTTTCTACTTGAGTCGGCAATGGTCCGACAGAATTGAATGGCTATTACTTTCTGGTATACGTTTCATGATGTTCCCGGAGGATGTGGTGAGCCGCAGCGACATGTGGACCGATCCACAAGGTCAAACTGGAATAGTTTGCCGGCGAAGACGTCATGACCAGCGAGAAATTGACTCAGATATACCCACATTATTATCATAACACAATAAGAGTTTACAAAGCAAATGGAATTAGCCGAATTATAATAAGTAGTCAGTTTTTGTTTTGAATCAATTAATATATACATATTATTATAAATGTATATTAAGGCCTGAGGATTAAACGAACAGTTAAAAAAAGTAAGACCCCATTTAATTGGAAGCAGTTATTATTCACCAAATCTATTTACCAATGAAAAATCTTTCAAACACGTACCTAACTGATCTGTTTGGAAACTATTTTTCTCGACATTTGTATAAAATTTTGTTATTATTTTCATAGAAATGTATAATAGATATACATTAAACTAACATAAATCTTCATTCATAATACGCTCTTTAGATCAGCGTTGCCAATTTAGCGTTTTTCGATAGGCATCTAGCTTGCAAAAAACGCATCTGGCTTGTGGCGTTTTTACTAGCATTCTTTGATGCCTCCAACAGCTTTAAATGTGCTGTAAATATTCAGCTAGATATTTAGTTTATTTATTTTCTGTGCATCAAATATCTGATTATCCGATAACTACTTAATGCAGGTAGGTTGGTACACATTTTAGTAGCGTGAGAAATAAAACAACATCACGCTGTTCACACAATATGTATAGACATATATCTGTTGACTTATTCAGTGCTAACACCGCGACTGGCGCGTTTGGAGTAGTTGGCCATTAGATATAATTAACGTGTTATTTAAATGTGGTAATTAAAAGTTCAGCAGCTTCGTTCTTGGTAGAATAAGACGTAAATTTACTTGCAATTTTATTTTCACAAAATCTAGCGTTTTTTCCTGCCAAATAGCTTGTTTTCTTTCCCCGTTTGGCATGTTATTGTCAAAAACAATTGGCAACACTGGCAGTGATGTAAAATTTAGATCGCATATTATTTAACTCCGACGTAGACTTACTTAATTTGGTCATTGGCGCACTTGTATTCGTTCAATACTCAGCACCTCAATTAAATATTATTAAGTAAATTAAAATGTCGCCTCTTATTTTGCATGTCATATTTTTTTTACAGTAATAAGTATATTTTATTAAATACAACTCCGTTTAAAGTCTACAGCTCTCAAAGTATTATTTTTTTTAAATATCTATATATTAATATGTAGGTACTGTTATATATAATATATATGTAGGTAGATATATATACGAGTATCTTATATACTGCGCGACTTAATACATGTTTATTGCGTAGGTATCTAGTGCAACCTGTCTCCCATAGTAAATTAATGTATCCATGTGACGTCAATGAGTACAAATGTGGCTAACAAAGGTTAAATCCAGGAAAAGTTTTCCTTCTGCCCCCTAAACAACTACTGACTATTCGCATGGAAAGCGAGACTCGAGGTTCACAAAGGATAGTTAAGTCCAGCAGAATGCTTCTCATCGGAGCCAGTCTCGTAAGGCAAACTCAAGACAATATTGTGGAATGGAGCATCTGTAATGAACAAGTCTGCAAGTGCAGCGAAATGGAAGGCAAGAAACACCTGTTGTAATGCAACGCATGCCCACTGTACTATAAGCTCAGGAAAGTGACGCCGTTTTTGCCGACTTCTAGTGCATAGCCATTTTTTGGAATAAAGCCAAACACAATGTTTTGCGAAACCTTGGTGGTCCTATTTGGTAGCTTTCAAAGTGGCGAAATAGGACAACAGAGTTTTGGCGCCAAACTTTGTACTTGGCATTACAATACTAAATATGGCTATGGTGCAGTGCATGATGGCTCTCGCAGTGTATCATAATACACAGCACTGTACTTTTGATGGAATACTAGCGATATACCATTGATTGTCAGGCGAAGTTTTTTTTTACAAGGATGATTATTTGTTACTCAACAAGTATATTTTTATCCCGGCCAGCGGGATTCGAAACCGTAACCTGTTGATCGAAAGTGGAGTATGCATCCGTTCCACAATGGGCGTTTATTGGAATCTAACAAAAGGTTATTACAAATGAATGCATTACATTGAAAGTACAATTCGACGGTTTAGGCAGGACGGGCGTCGATCGAGACAAGCTGATACGACAGAAGCCATGTAATCATAACAGAGCGACTATATATATTTTGTAATATAAAAATTGGCGCCGTCTCTTTGTAGAACGACACAGTGGAACAAAGGTTAGCGTATTCGCCTATTTTACGTGTGTCTTGGCTTCGAATGTATGTCCAATATAACAACACAACAGTACCAATTAATAAAAAATAAGGATTTTTTTACATTCTTACAAAAAAAAAATAGTTAAAATTAATAATCTTATACCGTACGAAATGGTTGGATCTGGTAACATCACGAATGCTGAATGGAAGTAAGTGTTGCCGCGTTATAAATATTAAATTATTCTCTTTTTAAAACAGCTGTCAAGCAGTGAACACAGCGGTAGGTAACAATAACTCACGTCACTCACAATTTGGACATTTCACTTTTATCTTTCAGCAAAAACGGCGATGATTTGAAGTCTTTTCCTTTGACGATGTCGCGAAGACCTTCTCCGGCGTACGTCAGCAGCGGAGATATCTCCACGTCGACGGCGTCACCTATGACTCCTCCGGCGCTCTTGATGTAACCTCTGTGCAAGGAAAACACGTCGTTTCTCGACGTCTTCGGGCAGTCTTTCCCGGCACTGTCGGCGTTCTTCAGCGCGCTGAATTCAACGTTACGCGGAACTTCAAATATGGCGAAGCTCTTCGCGAACTGGAACACGTCGAAGACGAATTTTTCGATCTTTATCCCGTTCGGCTGGTCCGGCATGGTTCGGACGCCCCGCGTATCAACACACGCGATCTTCTTCTTGGCGACGTGCAGCTTCAGCTCGCTCTCGTGGCAATCGGCGACCTTTCTCAAGAATTGGGCAGAGAAATAATGATTGCAAATGTTGCCAGCGTTGAATGTCAGTTTCCCATCGGGGTTTCTCAATTCGGCGGTCTTTTGCGTTATTTCTGAATACTCTACCACCTGGTATTGCCCGTCGACTAAACAAACAACCCCGACGGCTTCGGTAGGGTAAGCCTTTTCTACCACTTTAGCAGCGCAATCAGCATTTTTTGCAATGCAATATCCAATAAAAACAGGGTCAGCTACTTTAATCAGAATATTATCAATAGCATGAGCGTGTAAGTGCTTAATTCCACGTTTTTCAATGTCGTCCAGAATACCTCTTTCATACAACGCGCGGTAAATTCCGCCATTACCATCGGGCGCCATGGCAACCCTGTATTTTTGATCAAGTATAATTTTACCGTCAAAATCAAAACACGGCAAACTTCCTTGATTAAACATTTTAATATTGTCCCTGCTCAGTCCGAAATAGTTATTTTCAATGAAATAATCCAAAGTCGGCTGCGCTGTAGGTTCAGAGACCAAAACGTACCACGTAATGTTTCCTTTAGTTCCCGTTTTCTTCTCGGCCAAACTTTCAAGCTTCAAAATCCTTTCGGCCTGTATTTGGAAGAGCGACTTCTTCGAAGGTAACCCCACGTCGTACATTCCTTTGGGGGCGGTGGAACCCAGCCTGGTACCCTGCCCTCCTGCCATAACAATGACTCCGACCTGTCCCTTGGAGATAGCTTCAAGTCCCTTACCTTCATAGTCGTCGAGGACCTTCGGGCTGGTCGATAAAGCAGATCCGAACTGCACCGACGGAATAGGTTTCAATCTGTCATCCAATTTTTCACAATCCTCCAAACTTTCCATAGCCCTCTTGAAAAATGAGTTAACTTCACTCAAATGAATGGTTTTAATGTCATTTTTCAATGACTGCTTCTGATCTTCGGTCAATTCGTCCCAAAAATGTAACAAATGGTGTTGGTTGTACGTTGTCAACTTAATACGAAGGGCTTCGACGTCTGTACTCATTTTGACGTTTAACTCGCTTTTGTTTTTTTATTTAATAAATTCGAATTTGGAACAATATCCGAAAACAAAGAGCTGTCAGATTCGAATGGTATTGCACACAGCCAGCGAAAGAACGGCGACGTTTGAAACCGCTTCGCGGGTTTATATCGACTGGACCGATTGCGGTAGTGTTTCACTGTTTTTTTCCGGTTTATTGAATCGAATGAACGGCCGTCGGTTAGCTGTTATTCGTGTAATGTGAAAGCGAACACTGAAACCTTGGAACGGGAGGCCGGCCGGACAACATTTCACTGTCTCCCACCCGTACAGTTTTTTCACCGGCGGAACGGTACACGTTGCTACCGAGATTTGACGTTTCGTCAAAAACATAAAAGATTACGGTGCTGCCAAGTGCCATGTTCGATTTTCCGTAAAAACAAAGAGGTTTAGGTAAATGTAAAATTTAATTCTCCACATTGTCTCCAATTGATTTCTTAACACAGCATGTTAAATAATCAAGTACAAACATGCTCAGTGGTATAGTAGGATAAATATAATTTGGATCTAAACGTAAAAATCCATTCATCAGGGTTATTAACAGAATATGAAAATAAAATAAACATTAGAATAGGTAGGTAGTAAAAGTTAAGGTAGGTACCTATTCATATTCGTTCCTTCATTCAATTTGCGTCCCTTTATAATAATATGTCGCCCCTAAGCAACGCATGACCTGCTTAGCCCCGTGGGTTGTAACTGCATGGAGCTCTCTCTAAGCCCGTTTTCTATAATATGCGATGCAGGAGGAATATCGTAACAAAATTTATTTTATAGAGGTTAACTGCAATTTTATTGATAATTAAATTAAACTATTTAATGAAATAATTTTATTTCACTGGCAACGCTAATCTTTTGTTGTCAATTTTCAGGCGCCGACCAAATTATAAAATGATTCTGACAGCTATGTACACAATTGCTTAAATGTCAAATTGAAAACGAAGTTTTGCGCAATTTTAGTTTATAAAAACAATAAAATATTATAACAATGGCGTTTCCAAAGATAGAGGGATATGTCGTTGTCGAAAAGTTGGGCTCTGGGAGTTATTCCACCGTTTATAAGGCATTCACCAAGGTAGGGAATATCGATTATTTTTAAAACGAGGATGCATTTAATTTGGTGCGTCATCGGTTGAATTGGGAAGATTTTTCATAAAAGATCGTTGTAGACTTGTTTGAGATATGTGTAAGATAATATTGGGTCATTTAAAATGGGATGACAGATTTGTTTAACGCGGATAAATCGATATGTTAAATGTAAAAATGTGAAGGTGAATTTAATTAGGTGATTTACGGCGTGGGAAAAATCTTTTTAAACCCATTGGCCCAATGGGTAAGAGAGGCCAATGTTGTCATATTTGGTCAGAAAAAATTGCGGCAATTTTGTGATTATGGCATTTTGAGACTAATAACCACCTCATCAAAAATGGTGATATGACTGCAGTGGCGAGGGGTGGAAGTAGGCTGTTAAGATCCAACATAAATAGTGCACACTAAACTTTGTCTGTCATACTTATTTGTTTTTATTGAGCCATTAATACAATTTGCAGATGATGCTGTTTAGTTTTTAAAATTCAATTAAACCCTGCTTAAACCAAACCATCCAACAAAAATAATGCACATTTTTTAGTCATACTTATTTGTTTTAAATTCATTAACCCCTGCTTAACCAAACCATAATCGATAAAAAATATTTTATAGGCAGATGAATATTTTTTGACTATTATCTACCATGGCTTAGATTAGGCAAGGTTTAATTGAATTTTAAAAATTAACAAACACTATTTTACATATTATTATAGTCTTCAATAAAAACAAATTCATTTGACTGGCAAAGTGTGTTGCAAAGTTGTGAAAACACAATAACTGCTGACCTGTAATTAATTTTTAACACATTGATCGCCAACTAGTTTTACATAAAATAGTTAAAAAATGATTATTTGTCTCTAAGGTATTATTTGATAGGTAATGAAAGAATATAATGTTTTTTTCATTTTGATGATTTTTTTACGTAAATATTGGTTTTTATGATGTGCCGGCCACATGTGTCCGTCGCGGCGCCAACAAGTTAATTTATTCTATTGCGCCGGGCCGGCCACTTCGCCGGTCACCTGTCCATATGTGTTGACGAGAGCATGGTGCCATTTCGCCGTCGAATTATATTTAGATTTAGATAGTATAATAAACAGAAAAGGTACAAATACTGGATACACATAAACTGGAAATATACGTATACATACCTTATAATAATTTTTTTTATTCTATTTTTTTATTATTTACATATTTTTTATAACTTACGTTTTTATAATCTATTTAATTTTTATTTTTATATCAACAAAAACACATTTACAATTTAAAAGGAAAACTTTTTTTTTTCATTATGTACATTCTTTACATTAGTGAGCCTATATTTTGTGACTGGGAAGACATATTTTCAGGCCAAGTGGCAGTAATATACAGAAGGGCCATGCCGGTCACCGCGTATCGAAAAATGCACTGCGCGCATGCCCGCCGGCGCTGTAGAACAACTCTAAGGCAGGTCTTCTTTGCCGGTCACCGGTGACCCCCATGGCCCCCTGAACGTAATCCAATGCCAGTCACCGGTGACCCCCATGGCGATCAACGTGTTAATTACCACATTTAAATAGCATGTTAATTATATCTACTGGCCAGGTAACGCAAACGCGCCAGTCGCGGTGTCAGCACTAAATGAGTTAATGCGCACTATTTATGTCGGATCGATACATTGGACGATTAGGTGGCCATTCAATATAATTAGCATGATATTTAAATGTGGTAATTAAAAAGTAATTATCTATTCAGCAGTCAATGTGTTATGTGTTGACAGCCTACCTCCACCCTTCACCACTGTGATATGGAGTACTATAAAATTACCAAAAACACTTTATTCTATAGACCGGAGCAAGAGATGTAGTTGCCATAAAATGCATTGAGAAATCTCTGATGAAAGGATCGGCCGTGGACAACCTCATCACCGAGATAAGGCTTCTGAAAACCCTCAGACATCCGCACATCGTTCTCATGAAAGATTTCCAATGGGACGACAGGTGACGATTAATTTTTTTATAAGTATAGTTTTTATCAAGTGCAATGTAGTTGGTTACATGTAAATTGTATGTATTACATTTCACTGTAAGGTGTCGTACCGGAAAAAGATGGTCGTATAGCATTGAGATCAAAAAATGACATGATGTTCGGGGAGCATTGTAGACAGTAATGTTCCAATTTTATTAGATTTAATAAGAACGTTAATTTGAAATTGATTGGAATCAAATATCGGATAATAAAGATGGCAGCGTTAAGTATTATTGTATTCATTGTATTCTTGTATTCTTGTATCGATCAATAAACTCTCCTTCAAATATCCACGCAACAACGACCTTCTATCTCTTCCACATCATCATCCCTAAAAATATCTGTCCTTGAAGCTCAGTATACGGTTGCTCTGGGCCTTCGTAAGGTGTCATGACTGAGTACTGTCAGAATGTTAGCATCGAATAGATGGCATATGGTTTTAATCAATTACAGTCGTGAGTTTCAGGATTACATGTAAATTGTACGTAAAACATTTTACCGTGGCACAGTTTGCCGTGAGCTTTCTATCGGAAAGAGATGACTGTATGCTATACAGTCTACAATTTTATTAGATTCACTATGAACATTAATTCAATTTTCATAGCTGATTTTGGCAAAATTCATGAATTCAAGAATGAAAACCTAACCTAACCCAAGTTAACAAATAATCCAGTATATCGGTTATTTTCAAAATTTGTTTGCTGCTGCCTTCCTGTAAAGTGTAAACTGACAAGAACCGTGTTTTTTTAGACATGAATTTTATGTCAGTGCTATACTACCCAAAGAGTTTGGACGGTCTTTAATATACATATATTATATTTCCGATACAACATTACACGGTGAAGTGTGATATGGCGAACTGCATACGTACAAGTTTCCGGACACGGAGTTTCAGACATTCAGCGTTGAGTTGAATGTTGCTCCAGGCATTTTCATTCGGATAGCGAGGTCTTTTTGCAAAGGGCCATCTCCCGTTATGTGAACCTTTACGTATTTAAAGCTGTCAACACTCGATGTTTTGCCCGTCAATAATTGGAAAGATATCTTATGTCATAAATCCCTTGTGAACAGATAAAGTATTAAAATACAGTCGAACTCGGTTTTACGAGGAAGATGGGACCGACTGAATTTGCTCGTTATAAGCGTTACTCGTTATATCAGAGAATAGGTATTTTTAAATAAGCGGTCATATAACACAAAAAGTCGCAATTCAAACAAAAATACACAATTAGAATTCTTCCCCGAAACAAGCATGGCATTCATAAACAACAAAAGAAGTTGTTTATTGTAATGAACGCTGGTAGGTACCTACTGACTTCACAAACCTTGGATTTTTTACATGCAATTTCAACTGTATGCGTGTATACTTTTTCAATATTGTCGGCGAACACCAATTAGGTAGGTACTTAGACACTTAACTAGTGTCATAAACGTAATCCGATTCCGGCGGCATCCTGTACGGTCGGATTTTATTGCTTAGGGTCGAAATGTTTTTAAATAATCGACACATTAAAAGTTTTAAGAAAATTTTTGAGCATATTATATTATATCGTCACTGTTCTGGCAGAAGACACTAATTCGAAAAAATGACATATTAAGTTAGTTATACCAAAATGTTCCTTATTTGAAACTTTACCGTCTGGAAACCTTCTTAATAAATAAACAGTCTTTATTTCATAGTCATCCTTTTTACGATTACTTAATAAACTCACATGATAGACCATTTCAAACATTTTAACAACTTCAAAGTCAAATTACTCAAAACTAGTAGTCTCCAGTTAGTGTGTTCTGCCAGAACAGAGACGATATGATAAGTAGTTCGTTATAAAAGTGAATAAATGTATGGAGAAAATCATAAACTAAAATGTCAACGAATGTTTCCTCATTACATCCGAGATCTCGCTATATCCGTGATCGTAATAACCGAGCCCGACTGTAATTATATTATGCGTCAATTTGGTATGGCCAGTTTCGAATGTCTAATAAATGATCGCTTTAATTTTCAGATACGTTTACATCGTTATGGAATATTGCAACGCTGGCGATCTCTCGCGACATTTGAAGAGAAAGGGGGGAATCCCCGAGAGGGTCTGTCGACAGCTGCTTAGACAATTGGCGAGTGCGTTGCAACAGTTACGAGAGAGAGGTCAGTTGGCAACACAATGGAACGATTTTATCCAGAATTTGATTTAAGCCAGTGGTGTGCACAATTTATTGACTGTTACTCGATTCAGAAAGAAAATTAATTTGATATTGATACTTACGGGCATCTACATGCTAACCTACATTTGAATCATTCAAAATTTTATATAAATATATTATAGGATATGATTGTATTTTTGGGTGCGAGTCATGGACGCTAAATGTGAAAGCAGCTGAAATGGTGGATTGCTTTGAGAGAAAGATCCTTAGGCGGATATACGGACCCATGAATGATGGTGGGGAGTGGAGAATTAGGTACAACACGGAACTATACCGCTTATACCAAGATTCAAAACTCTCCAACTTCATAAAACTCCAGAGGCTAAACTGGGCAGGCCATGTCCGGCGTATGCCTGAGTCACGGATACCGAAGAAGATCGTCGAAGGAAACCCAGGGGGGAAAAGGCCAGTGGGAAAGCCGCGCACTCGATGGGGTGACAACATTACAAAAGATGCCAACCAGCTGCTAAAAATCATGAACTGGAAAAGACGTGCGGAGGACCGTTCCGGCTGGAGGAGGCCAGGGCTCGACTCGAGCTGTAGCGCCATCGAAGAATATGATTGTATTTCTAATTTACTTACCTACCTCTTTTCTTCTGTATATCCCGTGTATTCCGGTGGTTTTTTATTACGTATTTTTAAGTGTTTTATTTAGACATGAATTTGATTAGATACAACTACTCAAGGTGAACTATGATATGGCCAACTACATATGTACAATTTTCCGGACAAGTTCCTTGGTGTTATATTATGATGCATCGATGAATAAATGATGGTTTTGAATTTTGCAGGTGTCGTTCACATGGATCTGAAGCCACAGAATCTACTCCTCGACAAGCCTACACCTGCGGAGATGATCCTCAAAATAGCAGACTTTGGGTGACTATCGAATGCTTTGTTCTATGTTATCTTATATTAACTGCACTTGCACCAAACTGCGAAAAAGTTTGACTGTAACACGAATGAGCTTTGAAATTTTGGTATTAATTAAAACACTTGATGGCATTTCTGGAACGTTTTTAATGTGCTTCAATTGGTAGTCGCGGCAAAATTAATATTTTGTAAGTTGGTGGATTGAAATTGAAACATAGCGGCTATGACATATTGTTGTGAACTTGCTTAGTGCGTGAATAATTTGGATTGATAAATCATTTGACGATTTATCTCCTGACCGATCATTTCGTGATTGCCTGTGTCGCATTTCCGACGCTGTAGACTAATTATCATGTATGGCTCAGAGACCTGGCCCATGACCAAAAGCATGGTATCTTCGGAACCATCAATGATACGCAGTTGGTGCAGTGACGAAGATACAATTACGAGCTGTCACTTTGTCCATCAAACAGTCCATCAACTTGGGGCACCTTAGATGGCTAGGTCACGTACACAGGATGGACGAGTCACGCTTGACAAAGAAACTGACATTTGGGAAACCGGACGGCAAACAATGACTTGGTCAACATCGTACATGGAGGGGTAGTGTCGAGTTGGATTTAAAGATTTTGAACATCCTAAACTGGAGGAAGTTGCTTTCGACAGATCTGGATGCTGGAAGAGGTCAAGACTCGCATAGGGTTGTGCGTTAGCGAGAAGAAATAACCATTTCTGTTTATAGGCGTACGCATGGGTTTCCACAGAGTGGAGGTTATATTAATAATCTCTTTTTTACGAGGGATGGTTGATCTAGATCAAACTCACATGTAAAAAACCATAAGTAGTACTTTTTGCCAGATGTGGGATTGAATCCAGAGCGTTGGAGCGGACCCTTTTTTGAGTTGCTCCGCTCCAGCTCCGCTCCGGGACCTAATACTTGCTCCGGCTCCGCTCCGGGTATTATATGTATACAAATGTTGAAAAAATAAAAAAAATATGTAGTTTTAAAACAATCGTCATTTTCATTATTAAGTAATTCTATTAAACAAAATTCACGACAGCAAATCGTCTCTCATTATTTGCCTTTTCTGTCAAAAAAGTGAGGTTATTTATCACTCGGCAGTGTTGCCATATTGCAAAGTGTTGCAAAGTGTCAAAAAAAACTATTTTCATTGGATGAAAGAAAATTAGGACGAAAATTTAAAAATAAAAAATAACATCCGGAGCAGTGGAGCACTACAAAATTTCGGTGCTCCGGGTAAAATCCCATGCTCCAGTACTCCGTGCTCCTGCTTCAAGCTCCGCTCCATCACTCTGATTGAATCTACACCTGCAGGCGCTGTGCCAACTACGCTACAGTAGGGCCCGTTGAGCAGTTTAAATGTTAAGTTGTCACTAATACAATACCCATTTATGAGATGGTTGCTTACTCCATGTTTTTTCAAATAAACCTTGTTTACGCATTCACAGATCAATGGTGTCATGAATGAATGTTGCTAGTTACAAATCAATCACAAAATCTAAATTACTGAAATTCTAAATTATGTTCTAATGGATTTAGGTTTTGTACTATTTCATTTGAGTCATTTTTTGCGACCTGGGTTTCGCCTTTCGGCATCTTCAGGTACTGTGTACACTCACCAAAGGCATACTGACAACGAACACTATTAACTCTAACTTATATAACAAATCAATAAAAAACTTTATCACCTACTAAGTCAAGGATCCAATAAAAAAATATAACAAGAGTTAATAGTTAGTCAATAGTTGAAGTGTTTGTAAACAACCCCTTACCTTATCAATCGTTGTCAGTGTGTGTTTGCGATTTCGTGAGTATACACAGTGCCTGAAGATGCCGAAAGGCGAAAGCCGCGTCGCAAAAAACGACTCAAATGGAATAGTACAAAACTTAAATCCATTAGAACAATGATACTCAACCTTTTTTTTCTTCGGGCCAAATACATATATTTGTAAAGTAACGCGGGCCGCATCACTACTGGTGTGATGAAAAAAATCATGAAACCTGTCCTTTCTTATAAAACAATTTTGAGATTTAAAAAATTATGCGTGTTTTTTAAATTAATCGTGTGCAATAGCAACACTCTTATACCAGATCTGACGTGGACCATAATGACAATCCTCTTCGGGTGTCACTATCTGTGCGTCAAAGTCGAAACGAATCTCAAGATATACGAAATTCCTGATAATAAATGTGTTTCGGGCCGCACATAAAAGCTTAAAGGGCCGCAGGTTGAGTATCGCTCCATTAACATTTAAATTCAAATTCCATCAAGTACCTTCAGTCGATAGTATTAATATTTTAAATTATGTATTTGTTGCCAGGTTCGCCCAGTATATGTCAGAAGAGACACGACTCAGTTCGATGAGGGGTTCCCCCTTGTACATGGCCCCTGAAGTATTTGCGACACTGGGAAAAAAGGATTCAGGCACCGGCTACGATGCCAAAGTGGACCTATGGAGCGTAGGTGAGAAATTATAATCTTTACTAAAAAAGCTGATGATGCAACCATAATTTGGAGTACACAGAGCGCAGTTAACCTTAAAGTGGTTGTAGGTCAGCGTAAACAGACTCGCTGCAAACTCAAATCGTGTAGATCAGGGGTAGTCAACCTGGTCCCTACCGCCTACTAGTGGGTGTTCCAGCTTTCATGGTGGGCGGTAGAGGTTTTAAAAACATTGGCATTATGTTTCCATAAAATTTCCCGTGACAATTTAAATTTCAGAAAATATACTATTTTTATCGCCTCAGGGATCTCATTAATAATTTAATTGTGTAATTAAATGTAATTTCATCAGACTTCATGCTTCTACAGTAAGTTTTATAAAGAATTATTCTGCCAAACTTAGCGAAAGTCTGACATTAAGTATTGGGTTAGTAAATATTATCATATGCTTTGTAACTCTGCTTTTTAAATTTTATAGAGTAAAGTTACATCCCTACTTAATAAATCACCAATACTGTGGAACCGGTGGGCGGTTAGAAAATTTTACTACTAACAGAGATACAAAAGTGGGCGGTAGGTATAAAAAGGTTGACTAGCCCTGGTGTAGATCTTCATTCATTGACACTGACACTCCTCTGCCGTTTTAGCTAGTGACCAGATTTAAATACTTAAGTATGTACCACAGATCCCAATACTGACAGTCTTTCTAGTTAACTTGGTATCTGCTGGGCATGGTGGGGGTGCATTCTGCTAACCTAGGGTTGTGTAGAGGTAGGCGTTGTATTCTGTGAGGACCAAATGCAGTTTGTTCAATGCGTACATGTGAGTGACGTGGCATCTTCCGCATTGGAGAAGTGTGGAAGTATGCTGTTAAGATTCAACATAAATAATGCACACTAAACTTTGTCAGTCATACGTATTTGTTTTCATTGAACAAAGACTACAAATTGCAGATAATGTTAGTTAGTTTTAAAAGTGTTTACCAAGTCATAATAGATAATAGTCAGAAAATGTCTGTCTATAAAATATCTAAAATTATGCAATTAAATCATAAGTATGTAATTTTAGATATTTTATAGATAGAAGAATATTTTTTATCTATTATGGTTTGGTTAGGCAGGGCTTAATGCAGCGATTTCCAAACTGGGAGGCGCGAAAAGTTTAACACAATTAATGTAGCCACAGATTTGCAGTTTGTAAAAGCATAGTTTATAAAACGGCCGCTAGTTATAAACTACGTAAAAAACAGCCCTATAAAAGGTTGTTTGCAAAACTGTCTGAAGATAATAATATGGAGACTAATGTTATTATACCTCACTTTTATACTATTGTGAAAAAATGAAATAAAAGGGTCAAATCATAATATTAAAATTTGAGGCAAATTTGTTGAGGAACGATAATTTTGTTGTTAAACTTATCTATTTGGTTGAAATTAAAAAAAAAAAAGTGAATAAATAAATGCAAGGACCACTAATGCATTCACTGATTTAAAAAGACAAAGTGAAGGCATTCATAACAGATTGGAGCTTTGGAAATAAAAATTACCAAAAAAATAAATTCGCCATGTTTCCACTTTTAAATGAAATTCTGCGCCAGATATATTGAAGCAAACAAAAATCTATTTACTGAGTTCTTGGATAGTTTGCTAATGCACTTTTCACATTATTATATTAATAGTAAAAAAAGTCCCGATATGTGTCAAATACCGATCCCGTTTAGTAGAAAAACACTTTGTTCTAATAAACAAGCACAATCATCGCATGAAAAACAAATTAATTTAAAAATGAATATAATATAAGTAGTAAAACCTTGTATATTTTTATATTTTTTGATATTTAAAAATGTGTCTGTATTATTTAATGAAATAAATGGGGGGAGGCGCATATATTAGATTTTTTTAAAAGGAAGGCGTAGTGACATAAAGTTTGGAAACCACTGGCTTAATGAATATAAAAAAAAACACCAATCACCATCTGTAATAATATGTTCTAGCTAAGCCAGCTGGCTCACGCCAGTCTGTCTTCGCTAGGTCTTGCAGACAGCTTGGCGTCCCAATGACATGATGTTGGATTTTAATAAAATTGTGAAGTACGCAGAGACGGCGCCGTTTGACATGTCGCTGATTTGTCACTTTTACAATTTGAAAATCGTTACTGTCGGTATAAATTTGGCGTCATATGCATAGTCTATTCTGGATTTTGGCCTTCAGGATGTCATCTGATACCATCCCAGGCTGCTAGACCTAGCAGAATAGCTGACAATTTGTTTGCGATTCAATATAATGTAAATATTAATCTCGTATGTATTCTTAATTCAACAAAAACAAATAAGTATGACTGAAAAACTATGTGGATACTATTTTTGTCAGATCGCTCATAGCATATGAAGGTTTTGGACATAAGGTAGACCTAGAGGCCGCTGGATCGATGAAATGATAAAGTTCTGCGGAAGTACGTGGCAACGCAATGCACAGGACCGAGAGAAGTGGAAGCAACTTGAAGAGGCCTTCATCCAGCAGTGGATAGATTCAGGCTGATGATGATGATGATGATGATGATGCTCATAGCATACCTAAACTATTATGGTTTTGTTTAGGCAGGGTTTAAAATTGAATTTTAAGAAGTAACCAGCATCATCTGCAATTTGTATTTTAAGTTCAATGAAAACAAATAAATATGACTGACAAAGTTTAGTGTGCACTATTTATGTTGGATCTTAACAGCCTACCTCCAACCCTTATCACTATCTTTGATTGAACCCCTTCAGGGATTAAGCCGTAAGCTTTCTCACTTAGTTTTTCATTAAAAAAAATCGGTGTGTGTACTTATATACGCGTGTTAGAAGTTATACTTAGGCGTAACAAAACAAAAACAAAAGACTAGATTCTTCGACTAGCTCTTAATTATCTTGTTATATTACCCACTCAAGAAAAAGTGCCGTTGGTTTATTTCTATACACTTTAACTTATATTACTAAATTCTATAATTATTTCTCGTTGTTTTTATTTTTAAAGTAACAACACTCTGACGTTTAATCGATTGTTTACGTAAGGAATTGCAAATGGCCGACAATAATAAATTCGTTGCCGAGGAACAATTCTACTATCAAACTTGCGTTTGTATACAGCTTGATACCGCCTAAACCATGGCATCCTCAGAGGATCCAAGGCCATGAGGCCTGAATCATCATTGGGCGGATTCATGCAAACATGAGCAGATCGACTACGACACAGATATTTCTAGCCCGTAAGCTTAGATGTATGAAAATTTATAGTCACCCTTTTGCAACTTCAACAAATAGAATCATTCTAGCCCTTAATGTATGTAAAATCCTGCATTTTTTTTTATACCTACATTAATTCTAAAAGCAAGCGAAGTAAAACCTAGCGTCATTATAAATTTTATACTTATTCAATTTTAAACATACAAGCAAGCTGTAATTTTAAAGCCAATAAATATTAAATAGCAATTGATTTTCTAGTTACCTAGATAACTATCGTCTTCGATTATAAAACAATCGTCAGCACAACACTTAGATGCCTAAAATAATAATTATTAATATCATTTTTTTATATTATTACCTACATTAGCCTTCATCCAATTTTGACCAATATTAAAATTCGTATACTTACCTATATTTTATAAATATTGGAAGCAAAGTTCCCAGCCATACAATGTACCTAATACCTAGAATATTTTTAGTCTTAACTCTAAACTGATTTGAGATTATTTTGTAAAAATATGTCTTTGTAGTAAGTTCAGTAATTCAAAATATGTACTACCTACCTAGCAAAGAAGTCCACAGCCCCTTTCAAAGCATGTACCTAGAAAAGGTTTGGTTGACTATTTCTGTGGTCCAGCGCTACTCCTACGCCCCCCCCCCCTCCTTTCGGAAGTGAAAAGCTGACTGATTCGTAGCTAACTTCATAACTAACAGCTCTCAATTTCACTCTACAGAAGAAGTATAACTTCAAAAAATGTTTTTTTTGCGTCATAGGCAATCTAGTTATACTTTGGAAATTCTGTATTATTTTTGTTTTCAGGAGTAATTCTCTACGAATGTCTATTTGGTCGTGCTCCGTACAGTTCAAGTAGTTTCAAGGAGCTGGTGGGAAAAATTCAAAGCCGACAGAAAATAGAGGTGAGTAATGACAATTCTTTTATTTCCTCTCCAGACACTACCTACTACCTACATACACTATCGTATGACGGCAGTTCATCAATATTTAGACTGAATAGTTATGCGTTAAGACTATAAGAATAGAGGTATTGTTTGACGACTGGACAACGGGATAATGGACAATTCACAAATAAATGAAATTGTATTCCGCGGAATCTTGGGGTGCCGCAAGATAAAATCAAGAAATTTCATGAGAACTCAAAACCAAATGCCACCTATTCGACGCTTGCATTCTAATAGTGCTTCTTTATGGTAGTGAATCATAGCACCTTACGAAGGCTCAGAGCAGTTGTCTCCAAACTCAATAAGGATGTGAGCTACTTTCAAAAATTGAAATTGTCTGGTGAGCTGCTTATACATAATATTATGTAGTATTATTCCTTCTTTATAATTTTTTATCATCGTCCTTTATCGTACCAAACATAATATTATTATATTAATTAAAATAAATTAGGACATCGAACTTCCAATAAAACGTAAAATGCGTAAGTACATATTTTAATTATTTATTTAAAAACTAAATAATAATTGAAAAATATCTTGAAATAAGTGTGAGTAAAAGTAAAAATAATGGCATTGACTTTCCTCCACAATTTTTTCAATTCTCGGTGAGTACCTTGTCACTTCCATCCAAATACAAATTTACATCTGTGACTCTGTTTCTATATTTACTTTTAACCACCTTCATAGTGGAAAACGTTGATTCATATAAGTAGGTAGAACAAAACAATGCCGTGATTTTGAGCGCAATTCGAACTAAAATTGGATACTTTTCTGTTGGGACAAAATGCCATGCAGATTACCTATACAGTTGAGGCAACACTATTAAGTGATAAATCACATTGGAATTCTATCAATTCCATTTCTGATGATGAACATGGCCCTTCTTGAAGATTTTTGACGATACAGCTGGATAGTTTTTCATTCGGACTCATATCGGAGAATAATAAAATTTGAGAGGCAAATTTATAAATATGATAAAATATTCTACACGAGCTACCGACAATGCTGCCGCGAGCTACTGGTAGCTCGCGTGCGACTGTTTGGCGATCACTAGCTCAGAGTAACCGCATACTGTGCTTCGAGAAAAGATGCGACGGATACTGTGTGGTAATATAGTGAGGTCTTCATCTACCAATAGATAAGTTCCAGAATGAAGATGCTGTTAATTACTAAGGTGTATGCCTACTGCATTATTGTTTGGTGTTTTCAGCTGCCGCTCAACAGCCGTGTGTCCCAGGAGTGCGAAGACCTTCTGACAGGTCTCCTGCAGCACGATGCGGACAGGAGAATGTCCTACGAAGACTTCTTCCATCATGAATTTCTTGACATGGCCCACATGCCTTCGCCGGAACACTACAAGAAGGTATGACATGATGAGAGGTTTATTGCCAAATATAGATAATTCCACAATTGAATATTTACGGTAAATAATAGTTTCGTGTGAACGATGCAAGAAGACTGGCGAGCAACAGGGATTCTTGGAGGCGCTGCGTAGTATCCAACTAAGGGGCAGATATGGCCGAAGTAAATCCACTTGACTTATTGAATTGTCGGCACGCGGTATCATATTATTATGAAGCACTGACTGCGGCCCCCTTTTATGGTATTCAAGTAACATTATTGTGACCCTGCGCTATAATAGGTATAAATAGCCATAGGTAGAGAACGAAGAACTGGAAGAAATAAAAGCCCGAATAACCGCTGCAAATAAATCGTACTTCTCATTGCTGCCCATATTCAAATCCAGAAATGTCCACAGAAAAATTAACACCCGGCTCTATAAAACCGTCATACGCACAGTCGTTGCATACGGGTGCGAGTCATGGACACTAAATATGAAAGCAGCTGAAATGGTGGACTGCTTTGAGAGAAAGATCCTGAGGCGGATATACGGACCCATGAATGATGGTGGGGAGTAGAGAATTAGGTACAACTGCTTATACCAAGATTCAAAACTCTCCACCTTCATAAAACTCCAGAGGCTAAACTGGGCAGGCCATGTCCAGCGCATGCCTGTGTCACGGATACCGAAGAAGATCCTCGAAGGAAACCCAGGGGGGAAAAAGCCAGTGGGAAAGCCACGCACAAGATGGAGTGACAACATTACAAAAGATGCCAACCAGCTGCTAAAAATCATGAACTGGAAAAGAAGTGCGGAGGACCGTTCCGGCTGGAGGGCGACTCGACTTGAGCTGTAGCGCCATCGAAGAAGAAGAAGAAGAATAGTTTCGTGTTTCAAACGTAAATGGCTTAATAATTAATTAATTATATATTTGTATCATATAGGCGAAGAAATGTATTCAGTAAGAAAATAGTCGAACAAGTTTTCAAACCAGAACGTGATCGGTTATTTTATATTTAGGGCTAGAAAAAGAAGAAAATAATGTATTTGTTACCAATATAACCACTCATACGATTGTTTGATTCGATAATTACAGCACACTCTCAGTAATACGCCGCTCGATTATCCGACAACTACTATAATCCGCCGTTATTTTTACTAGTTGAAAGCACAAAATCAAGCTCTATAATTCGCCGGTCAAATTCAGTAGTCTGCCGCGTACAAGTATACAACGCAGATGAGACGAGTTTACTTTGGAAACGTCTCCTTCGTAAAACGTACGTTCATCGCGAAGAAAGTAATGTACCAGGGAGGAAAGTGCTCAAGGACGGCATCACAATTATGCCGTGCTCCAATGCAACCGGGACACACAAACTAAAGCTTTTGGTCATAGGGAAAGCCAGGAATAAGCCATTCAAGAATATCTGCCCCACTGAACAACTGGTTGTGTCAAGTGATTTACTGTTTAATATTAAGTTAATAAACTTAGTTTATAAATATGTATAATTTAGTAAATATGTACTTGATTTTGATTATAGATAAAACCGTAATTTGCTAGTACAAATTTCTCAAAAAAACTATTTTTACGAAGTAGCTGTTTTAATTTTTACCATATTTTGTATATGTATGCACTATAATCCGCCGCTTTCACTAATTGGACACTTGTCTGGTTTTTGGGGATTACTGAGAGAGTACTGTAATTAATTTCAGGCGGTGGAGCTGGTGAAGAGTGCGATTGAATTTGACACGTGCGGCGACTATGAACGAGCGTACCATCTCTACTGCGAGAGTTTACGCTACTTCGTACCCATGGTTACTGAAGAAACAAACAGGGCGAAGAAAAACGCCTTAAGATCTAAGGTAATTGTGGAAAATCTAGCGATAAATTCCATTTGGGGAATGCCCAAAGTAAAAAATTAAATTATAATATATTGCATTTTTCCAATGACATTATTAATGGACAACGCACTCAATACAGCAGCTAGCAAGTAAATTCGTGCATAGCGACATTCGCACATGCATAGGTAGACGTCACGCAATTTCCATTGTGCGATATCACGCATCGGGAATTTATAGTAATATCACCTTTATTGTAATGGCGTTAGAACAGTGTTTCTAGTGTCAATGTTCATTTGAGCGAACCCGTTCGAACCGAACCGTTCGGCAGACCCGAAAAAAAGGATCGGGGATTTATAGCAATATCACCTTTATTGTATACCTGGTTAGGCAGGGTTTAATTGAATTTTAAAAACTAACTTACACTATCTATACATTGTAGTCTTAGTTAAATGAAAACAAAAACATTTGACTGATAAAGTTTAGTGTGCACTATTTATACTGGATCTTAACAGCCTACCTCCACCCTTCGTCACTGATGTATAATTACCACCACAAAACATAATAATTTGCACATATAAATATTAAATTATTATATATTTATTTTTTAAAAACTAACCAACACTGTCTGCAATTTGTATTCTTAGTTCAATGAAAAAAATACATTTGACTGATAAAATTTAGTGTGCACTATTTATGTAGGATCTTAACGGCCTTCCTCCACTCTTCGCCACTGCTTCACGCTTATGATATATGTTTATAATTGTAGTATATTTTCAGGTCAATTGCTACATAAAGAGGGCAGAGTACCTAAAAATATTCACAACTTGCGGCATTCTTCAGTTACCGAAGACAATAGAGCAATCCGCAGATAGTGTGATTACGCCGAAGCATAACGATTCTACATTAGCAACCGACAGTAGTAGAGAAGAATCTGATATAATAGTAATCGACGGTAGAAGTACTGTCACTTACAAAAAAAACAATGACCAAAGAATACCGGGATGTTCCAACAGTAGTGCTGTGACAAATAACGATCTATTAGTAAGCGACGGTTCAATATCAGAAAGAAATGCCGCCAGTTTGACAGCAGTTAACAGGCAGGACGGTAGAATTCGAACTGTTTCTTCGAACAGCGATCAGACATTAGTAGACGGCGGTTCGGTTTGCGATGCCGGCGTTGTCGAGGTGACACCGGTCAGTGTGGATCTGGATCCAAAGACTGTTGAGGAATATTTGGCAACATCCAAAAGAAATTTTGATAAATTATGTAAGTATATATACATATTATCGATAATTAAAGAATTAAAAAGTGTACAGCTGTGTCGAAGGGTAGAGGTAGGCTGTTAAGATCCAACATAGTTTAGTTTGCACTATTTATGGCAGATCTTAACAGCCTACCTCCACCCTTCGCCACTACAGTGGCTTAAATAGTAAAGCTGATTTTGGTTATACCAAGCTAAAATATCGTCAAAAATTTTCTTAAAACTGTTAAATGTGTCGATCGCTTAAAAACATTTCGACCCTTAGCAATAAAATCCGACCGGACAGTATGCCGCCGGAATCGGATTATGTTTATAACATTAGTTAAGTGTCTAAGTATCTACCTAATTGGTGTTTTCGCCGACAATATTGAAAAAGTATACACGTATATGGTTGAAATTGCATGTGAAAAATCCAAGGTTTGTGTTGTTACTAGGTACCTACCAGTGTTCTTTAAAATAAACAACTTCTTTTGTAGTTTATGAATGCCATGCTTGTTTCGGGGAAAAATTCTAATTGTGTATTTTTGTTTGAATTGCGACTTTTTGTGTTATGTGACCGCTCATTTAAAAATACCTATTCTCTGATATAACGAGTAACGCTTATAATGAGCAAATTCAGTCAGTCCCATCTTCCTCGTAATCACCAAGTTCGACTGTATATTTGTTTTATGAGTTTTCTTAAATTATGTATGTTTATTTAACATAGTATTGTTATGTATCGACAGATAGCCTGTGTTCTTCTACTAGTGTCTTAAGAGTCGGTCTGGAGGCAGGACTTACAGCGGAAATGTTTGTTCAAGAAGGACGCAATAATGACGCTCTCAGACTCTACAGTTCGGCCATTGCTACGTTGCTAAAAGCCAGCCCTACGGAGCCGCCCGGTCTGAGGAGAACCATGCTAGCCGATAAGGTGTAGATGTCGTTATTTGTTACTAATTTTATGTTAACTTTACCTGTGGTCCTCCTAACACCTGTCCTGATTGGTTACATGTAAATTGTACGTATTACATTTCACTGTAGCACAGTTAACCATGAGCTTTCTTATCGGAAAGAGATGACCGTATACTATACCGTCTCCAATTTTATTAGACTCTTTTATTTTGTTAACTGTCAATTCATGTTGGAACTGCATTGTATTGTTGTTTTAATTTAATAAAACGCAATTTTTTTGTAGTACTTATTCCACTTTAAATCAATAAATTAGGACCGGTTTCGTCCGCTTCAGAGGGACATTTTCAACTCAGACTAGAGTGCATTTGCACTTGCTATTAATAATATTTAATACGATTTGTATTTCTTCTTGCAGATAGAAGAGTGGTTGCGGGAAGCCGAAAGCCTTAAGGCCCTTCAAGAGTCTCTCAAAATGGAGGTCGATGAAGACACGTCAGCGTGGGAGCATTGCTGTCTTCAATGAATATCATTCGTATATATTATATTAGAAAGAATTTAGACTATACCTAAAGTGATTCAGATAAAGTATTTGTATTAAAACCAGAGTTGTAGGAACCCCAGATTATTTGATGGCAGGAATGGAAAATTGTTTCTTCTTCGTCTTCATCAGGACTGAGGATCGTAACCTGGATGATTTGATTGTTGAACAGCCTTCTCAACGGGTTGGTGCCACTCCTCTCGGCATTCAACGACACGCATGGCCTATGGCCACTGAATGAGTAATGGATACACCCATCCGATGTTTGCTTTAATATTCTGATGTCGCATGTCTAAAAGACAAAACAGCACGGATGACACTAACGATCTTAATAATTATGACTGCTAGGCCATGCGCATTCGATAGCCATTTGTCGATGTGACAGCTCGCAATATTTGAGTGTCTGCATGAAGAATGTACCTAGAAAAGGGCGAGGGTCCGTGGTTGAAGCGACGAGAACCTATAGGTGTCATCACCATCATCATCAGCTGGTCGATCCACCGCTGGATGTAGACTTCCACTAGCTCTCTCCACTATTTTCGGTCCCTAGCTCTTGACTGCCACGTACATCCACCGAATTTTATGAGTTTGTCTATCCAGCGGGTTTTAGAGTGCCCCTGTTGTCGCTTAATGCCCTGTATGACAGGCATTTGTCCAGCCCGTTGTCATTTCATCTGCTTAGCAACCCCTATCACATCGCGTAGTCTTGTTTGCTTCCTTATCCATTGGTTTTTTTTGTGATCTTTATGTGTTGCGCCCAACATGCACCTTTCTATGCTACGTTGCTCTACTCGTAATATTTTGATTTATTTTACATTAAGGCCAGCGCTACATTACACGGATATTCCGTCGCGGAAGATGTGCGACGGAACGCCAATACATTTTATTACATATAATTTGCCATCCCGGAAGATCCGTTGTCCGTAAGCGAGCCGCTCAATTTCAGCGTCAGCCCCGCCCTCCGCGCGCTGATCTTCCGTCTTCGTCAGATCGGCAACGTCGCATTTGTACGTTAATTAATGCAGCGCGGCACATTCGGCGTTATAAATAGCTATGACTTCTATCGAATCCATTACGTTCAAGCGTTGCCAGTCGACTGCCACGGAATATTGAATGTGGCTGTAATGTTTAGTAACTTCCGTCTAGTGTGGGCCTAGCCTAAGAGTCCATGTTTTACAAGTATACGTGACCGATGGTAGCACATATCGATTGAACGCTTTACGCTTAAGACATAATGGGTGGTCACTTTTGAAGATATCATTCAGGCACCCAAATGCAATCCATGCCAGCAGTTCTACGAGCAATCTTGTCATACATACCACCGTCCATTGATAGATGAAGTTGTTGACTTTCTCGATTTGATGCCATCGATGAGGATTGCTTTTGGTTTGGATGTAGGCGGGGTTAATTAGTAATTCAGGGCATCTGCTAGATTTTTTTACCCCACCCCCTCTCGCTGACTTAAAGAATCAAAAATAAATTCCTATGGATATTTATTCAAAATGGACCTCCTTCCTGGCATTAGAAGAAACCACATCTGCGCGTATTCATGGTAAAATGGTTCCACTATGTAATACAGTCATTGGGGTTCATTTCCTGTCTTAGCCTTAAAAATGAAGAAAAAAAACAAATTTTCCACAGTTTCAAATTCAACTATGTACACCAAAAATGTTGTGAAATCTTGCAACAACATTATTAGCGTACAAATTTTAAATATTATATAGTCCAAATTCTTTGGTTAGATAGATGTATTTTCTGGTTTGCGCGGGTTCATTCCTAATAATCTATCACATCGAAGTCAATACATCGTTTTTCACTCTAAAGATTAATTAATTAACGTCTTGCTAAAAACGCACCAATTACGAATAAAATAAAACTAGCTCTGCTTTGGTCACTCGATCACAATAAATTATCGATCCATTATTACGATGGTAACACTATATGTATATATATGCCATAGAATGATAATTTACGTGTTCCTAATAGCGCCTGTACACGTGCATGGATTTACTGGCACCAATAGTGTGTATTTTAAACTATCATGATAATAACTGTTCACACGTAAAAGTGCTGACTGTCTTGCTAATCTCATTCTTCAAGAGTAAGCGGGACGCGATTTGGCAGGTCGTGAAAATCAGTTAACCTCAAAATGGGTCTGCAGTAGTTCGTTTTTTTACCGGCAGGTTTGCCACTATCGTTCTACTGCGCAGGCGCAGATATTGCACATTCCAATTAATTGTTACGTGAAAATTAAGAAGCTTCTGAACTTTTTCAATACATGCATGCAATCTTGCAATTTACACGATAATACATATTTACACATGCATTTTTTGTTATGGCGTACATATATACGTACTTCAGCAGTAAATCCATGCATGTGCAAACGGCGTATAAGAGTATAGTTTAGATAAAATGGTTTATTTATATTTGTTTTTATTGTGTACATATATTATATTTGACCATGTCCAATCCTAACAAGATCATAGCGCATCGTGAGTGTAAAACCAAGGCATCTGCGAAAGACATATTTTGGATATATCGTCACTGTTCTCGCAGAAGACACTAATTCGTAAAAATGATATATTGAGTTAGTTATACCAAAATGTCCCTTATTTCAAACTTTACCGTCTGGAAACCTTCTTAATAAATAAACAGTCTTTATTTTAAAGTCATCCTTTTTACGATTACTTAATAAACTCACATGATAGACCATTTCAAACATTTACTCAAAACTAGTATTCACCAGTTTGTGTGTTCTGCCAGAACAGAGACGATATTAAGGTTTGAAGTCTTCGTTTTGTTAGGAGAAATAGAGTTTCTAAAAAAAACTGTAATATTTGGTTTATATCTACATTATATTGCATGTTCTTTCAGTTACTTCACTTTTACATTGTCAAGTTTACGACTTTTGCAGTTGTTTTGCATTTAATCTCGATATTGAAAAAATTGCAGATTCCTTGGTTTTACACTGACGGTGCGATAGGATTGCAGGATCAGTTTTTGTTTTTACGAGAGTTTTTATGTATATATTGTATTACCATAATAATGTAAATTATAATATTATGTAAGTCTGAATATTTGTCTATGTGTAAGATGTATATTTCTGTTTTACTCAGAAGCATTGAAGAAATCCTTCTCTATTTGGACCAGTGGCGAAGGGTGGAGGTATGCTGTGAATATCTGACATGAATAGTACACACTAAACTTTGTCAGTCATACTTACATATTTGTTTTCATTGAACTAATACTACAATAATTACAAGATAAAAAGAACTTTTTATATACAACGTTTTTAAATTTTCTGTTGAATCATATAAACTTGACTTGACTAGCTTAAATGATCAAAAAAAATTGTACTTGATAGAAATAATACTGAAATGTCATTTTGATTTCCATAGTAACGCATGTATATATTAATAATTTAGTTGCTAGGACCCCCTAGCAACCAATAATGGTATCGAAATAAGTTTTCATACAAAACAGAATAAACTAAAAATGAATTCAATTCTACTTAAAGATGGCTAAAAGTATTAAAAAAATGCATCGGCATCGTGTTCTGATATATTCTAAAAGTTTCAAATGTCTAGCTAGTCGGGACGTTGTAATAAGAAAAATGTTGTAATAAAAACGTTGTAATAAAAATGTAATAATAAAATTGCAGATAGTTTTGGTTAGTATTTAAAAAAAATAAGCCATAATAGATAATAGTAAAAAAATTAATTCGTCTATCTAAAAAATATCTAAAATTATGCCATTAAATCATACATAATTTTAGATATTTTATAGATAGACGAATTTATTTTTTATCGATTATGGTTTGGTTTAGGCAGAATTTAAAAAAACTAAGCAATACCATTTGTAATAAGATGTACCTATTCTTAATCCAACGAAAACAAATAAGTATGACTGAAAAAGTGTGCACTATTTTTGTCGGATCGCTCATAGTATACCAAAACTATTATGGTTTGGTTTGGCAGGGCTTAATTAAATTTTAAAAACTAACCAGTACCATCTGCAAATTGTATTCGTAGTTCAATGAAAACAAATATGTTTGACTGACAATGTTTAGTGTGCACTATTTATGTTGAATCTAAAGAGCCTATCCATGGCTACTTATACCTATTATGGCGCAGGGTCACAATAATGTTACTTGAATACCATAAAAGGGGGCCGCAGTCAGTGCTTCATAATAATATGATACCGATAGCCGATAATTCAATAATTCAAGTGGATTTATTTAAAAATACATCGCAAAAAATTCACGGAATATCTTCTTCGGCCATATCCGCCCCTTAGTTGGATACTACGCAGCGCCTCCAAGAATCTCCGTTGCTCGCCAGTCTTCTTGCATCGTAATCAGGTCAAACCAGTATCTCGTAGTTCCGCCATATACACTCTATAGATAGTATTTAGTGGCCTTTCAAGACGCCGGAATCTCTTCTGGCATCCACATCACGTGGCTGAGCCAAGTCTAACGTCGCTTCTTCACTCTCAGCGTGATGAGAGGCTGCTTGGTGCCTTCTCATATTTCCTCATTACTCCTAAAGTCATACCACCGCTCACCCAGTATACACCTGTTCTCGAAGCTCAATATACAGTTGCTTTTAGCCGTCGTAAGGCAGTACCGTCAGAAAGCAAGCGTCGAACATGCCGCATTTGGTTTTGACCGAGTACAATTGTGAGTCCTAGACACTCCGAACTGCATATGTACAAGTTTCTGGACAACGTTAGAATGTATAGAAACATTTGTATGATTATAATCTTGATGGATTTTTGATCATATTACGGATAAAACAAATAATGATGATGAAACCTTATTAGACTTATGTTGCCAAAATAGGCATTACCCTTTTACTTACTATAATATTATTGTCAATCTCGTACGGTAATTCAAGGTGACATCACCGGAACGGACGGAATTTATTAGCATTGTAAAGTGAAGGTTTTAATTACTATCGATGTTTCTTTAAGGAATTTGTAGTAAAAGAAATGACGCATATGACTGATATTCTGAGCATATGTTTATCCTAACTTATATGACTGCAATCACTGGATCTGAAAGGTATGAAAAATTGTTACATATCACCGTTTATTATTTTGAATCTCTTAAAAGGTAGGTTAAACTAGGCCTAAGAAAGCGTAGTGTTCATTGTTATGTTCTCTCGATCCTTTTCTATCAATGCTAAACCCGGAGATGTCACGGAGAATTTACGCTTTCGAGATGTGGTTGTATAGACGCTTAGTCAAAATTCTTTGGACTGACCAGTAGGCAAATTTTGTAGTTCTCAATCGAATGGGAGAGGTACAGGAAGTTCTGCGTAGTATGAAAACCAGAAAAATACACTACCTCAGTTTGAGTGAGTGAGAGGAAAAAACTACAGTTATTCTCTATTTGTTTATATTGTTTATTCCAAGGAAAGATCAATGGTAAGCGTACCAGAGAACAGCTTCACTGAAATGTTCCAGGTAGCAGATGATGGTGGCGAATCTCAATGAAGAAATGTACCTGACATACCTTGCATGAAAATAAGTGGTACATGCTTGGAATTTCCTTACACTCAGGCTTGGTTATTTGTCAGATAACCCAATTTTAGCTTATGAACTTAATATTGTGATTCTCTGTCAAATAATGACTTTCTACGTTCGATAATCGAGACTGGTTTCCGGGGAGAAGTTGCTCTACGGGTCAGACCCGTTCTCAGACCCTCGGAGCAGTGTTGTGAACTCTCATAAGCCAGAAGAGATAGGATAAGAAATTAGATTTGTTGAAAATATAATAAAATTCCAGCTATTGGTTAATTGAGGACAAAGAAAAATTCTTCCATAAACATCAACACCCACAAGGGAAAGGTCGAATATCTATGGTGGAAATTATTAGGTGTGCGGGAGAGTGAGACGTTTTTTTAGGACCATCGACAAAATTCTTTCCTCCACTTAAAAATGACATAATTATGAACATGGATGTTTTTAAAAAAATCTGAATCTGTGAAATCAATTATTGTAATAATAAAAAATGCCAAATGTAATTTTTTCAAGCTCAATGCTTACTCAAAAATTTTAAAATCCAGCGGCAATGTTGCCTCGGAGGCTAGATTCATTTCCCATGCAGACAATCAGCCCTCTTCGGATATCGGTGATGCCATAAAGCTTTTACTGTATTTAATTCTAGTTTTGCACATTAGCCATGTATGACATTGTGATGGATTTCTCTCATGGGCAGACTTCTCAGGTAGACTCCGATTTCTATAAGCTGGCGTACACGTCATCGCGTCGCATTAACGATGGAGTTGGCGGGGGGCGGACGTAATACAGTGTTAAGATGCTGAAGCGGGGGGAATTTAATCTCACTAGTTCATAAAAGAACCACGATGACGTGTACGCCAGCTTATAGAAATCGGTCTCTAATTCTGCAGTTTGGCGTTGGATTCGGTCTAGGGGAATCGCCAAAAACAGGCAAATTTTAGTGACAGATATAAGCTTCAGGCACCGTGTTACGATTCGGCAGGTTTATTTGAGGTTATGTAAAATTTTTCAAAAGGGTATTTACAAAAAATAAAAGATGACATTGTTAAATAAGAAAATTTGTTTTATTTTATATTTATAATCGATAGAATGGCTCCTTTTGGCGAGAAACCGAGTGTAAAATTAAAGTGGATGTAATATTATTATAATAGAAAGAATGCAATCATAGATCAATTGAATTTGTTATAGGTAAATGAGATGTCTAATTCCAAAAACCGGTGAGTCCATCTACATTGTCAAAATCTAACGGAAAATACATATATATTATTCTATTTGTAATTTCACATAATCTATAGCTCAATCAGTTAGATGAAGCTACCGAAGACTTTACTGAACTGGAAAGCAGCGACTTTGGATTAGGTCAGCTGAAGAAAGACCAACCCCAAAATGTTGCGGTCCTGATAATGGATTTGTACAAATGTATAGAAGTATAGATTTTGGTTTAAAAACCTTCTAATGATACTTCACGTTAGAAATATTGTCATTTAGATCTTTGAATGCATCGCATTATCGGGTGTCTATATTGCTATGATCTATCTCTTGGCTTTTTGCTGTGCAGCATCGCTGGCCTGTACGAAGGTGCGTTTCAGTTTCTTCTCTCGCTTCTGACGAAACTCCGAGGCCACTTCTTTTGACAGTTCCGCCACGAGCCGCATCGTCTCCAGGGGATATCTGAAACAATACCGATAGGATATGTTAACGCTATCAGATCATTGAAAGCTCGCAGAAGACGGGCACATGCGTCGATTTTTTGTCGGAGCGATCACTTAACAAAATACAATGTGTTTTAATAATAATTCAGAGCACAAAGGGGTTACATGTAAATTGTACGTATTACATTACACCATAGCACAGTTTGCCGTGAGCTTTCTTTTCGGAAAGAGATGGTCATCTCTATTTTCATAGTCGATTTTGGCAAAATTCATGAATTCAAGAATGAAAACCTAATCTAACAAATAATCAGTGTATCGGCTATAATCACTCTATCGAACTAAAAGCACTCTTTACAAGACACTTGTAAAGCCAGTGCTCACCTACGCATCGGAAACCTGGACATTAACTCTGCGATATGAACGAGCCCTGAACATCTTTGAAAGAAAAATTCTCCGCCGTATATATGGACCGATCAGGGATGGCACCAATTGGAGGAGAAGATATAATGCTGAGCTCTACGGGCTGTACGAAGATTGCAGCGCAGTTCAATCAGTTAAGATTGGGAGACTGCAATGGCTAGGTCATGTGCACCATATGAATGACAATGAACCGGCAAAGAGAGTGATGTCCAGCAATCCAATAGGATGTAGAAGAAGAGGGAGGCCAAAGATTCGCTGGTTGGATGGAGCTGCCAGTGACTGCCGTATTCTGGGGGTACCAAATTGGAAAGCGGCCACAGTGGATAGGGACAGGTGGAGGGAGCTGTTGGAGGAGGCAAAGACCCACACCGGGTTGTCGCGCCCCAAATGATGATCATCGGCTATAATCAAAATTTGTTTGCCTCTGGCTTCCAGTGAACCGACAAGAACCGTGTTTTATTTAATTACACATGTATTTTACCTGAGTACTATACGACCCAAAGAGCTTGGACGGTCTTTAATATACGGCCATATATTTCCGATACAACATTTCGACACGGTGGTTTATAGGAACGAATAGAAAATGGGGTAATTGTGCTGCAGAGGTGGACATGAGTTTCTATAATTTTTTTTACGAAAACAGTTTATTCCATGTAGACAATTATAATAAATACCTTTTTCTGTCAGCGCATCGGCTTTTCAATCCAATAATCGTTAATTGAAAATTTGAAATACATTTTGATGCACCATTATCACAAACTAAGATTATATGAGGTAATATTAGGTTGGGGTAGGTTAGATTAGGTTTGGTTTGGTCTAAAAAGAAAGTTGTAAAATCTCATGTCCACCTCTGCGGCACATTTACCCCGTGTTTTATTTAGACATGAATTTTATGTCAGTACTATACGATCCAAAGAGGTTGGACGGTCTTTAATATACGGCCAATGACATATTAAATGGACAACTCACTTCATACCGGCGCGCACGAGAAATTGTGCATGAAAGTCATTCACAGATGTATAGGTAGATATCACGTGACCATATGACGTATCCATTTCCATTATGCGATACAAGCTTCGAGAATTTATAGTAATATAACCTTTATTGTAATGGCGTATTAGTGTCATGACTCATTGCGTTAGAAATAGATTCTCGGTTACTTACGACTTCTCGGATATTAGACGCAAGTGAGCCCAGCGCATCACAGGCAATGACATTATTAATGGACGATGCACTCAATACAGTAGCTAGCAAGTAAATTCGCATGTATAGGTAGACGTCACGCAATTTCCATTGTGCGATATCACGCATCGGGAATTTATAGCAATATGACCTTTATTGTAATGGCGTTAGAGCAGTGTTTCTAATATCAATGTTCATTTGAGCGAACCCATTCGAACCGAACCATTCGCCAGACCCAACAAAAAGCATCAGGAATTTATAGCAATATCACCTTTATTGTAATGGCGTTAGAACAAATTATGCCATTCGGCAGACCCGACAATAAAGTGAGTGTCATTTTCTTTTCCAGATGATTCGTCCATATTAATGTCATTGATCACAGGTGACTGTCCAATGGTTTCTGTCATTCAATTGCATTGAATAAACATTCATCAATATCTTAAAATGGCATTTTATAAATAATAAATAATACTAAAACATGAAAAGTGATATCCCATCTTTCTTGGAGTGTTTAGTAGATTTTTTTACAATTTTTAACTAGGCACATTGGCATTTTGTAACACAATAATAATGGTGGAGTCGAAACCTGAGTCAGAAATTTTGTATGGGCAGACCCAGCGGTATCGCCAGACCGCTTGCAAGCAGAATGTTCATTTGAGCGTAGGATACCGATATTAAAATATGAATTTCGCCATCCGGCAGACCCGACACAAAGTGTCATTTTATTTTCTAGATGCTTCGTCAATATGTTTCCGATACATCATTTCATGGTGAAGTACGGCCAACTGCATACGTACAAGTTACGGAAAAGTGTGGTTTATAGCAACGAATATAAAATGGCACCAACCTGCAACCCAAGAATTCAACGTTGGTAAATACCCTCGCAAGGCAGACCAGCTCGTCTTCCGTGAATTTGAACTTGTGTAACTCCATAAAACTGCGTCTAAGGTCCCAATGCTCATCGGACTCGTGGTCTGTCCGGTAGCTGTCAATGTCCCAGTCCTGTCCGCTCATTTTGTACAGGAAATAGGATAGGAATAGATTTATTCTGGCAGCAAGACTTTGTCAAGATTAAATGCAATCTAACGAGTTAGTATAAGAATTGAAATTTAAAAATTGTTTAATACTGATCACCCTAAAATGACGTTGAAATAAATTATCGTACAATTATAGGAGATGTTTTTATTATAAAATGCACTAGTGAACTATATCGAAATCGTAAGACAACAATAATAATTAATTTAATATTTAGTTAGGTTATGTTTTGTTTTGGCTAGACCATAGATAACTAAATTAGTATTAGTGTCAGTGTTGCCATATTTTGAAAGTGGAATTATAGTACAGTGCCTTCAAAATTATAGTATTTCGGCAAAAAATATTGTACGCGTTGAGTGACCAATAATTTTCTGCATTTTCAAAAAATTAAACGTGGGGTAATTAACGTCTTGTATTTTTAGACAAAATTCAAATGTTAAGTCAGTGGCTTCCAAACTTTATGTTACTACGCCTCCCTTTAAAAAAATCTAATCTAGGCCCCCCCTTATTTCATTAAATAATATATACACCTTTTTAAATATGTAGTCAACAATGTACCTACTAACGAATACAAAAATGAAAAAAAAAACAAGGTTTTACCACTTATATTACATTAATTTTTGACGAATGTGCTTGTTTATAAGCACAATCAATTTTATTAGTTAATAGTCAATCCAAATGCATCTTCGTTCATTGACAAAGGAATAATTCTATCATGTACCCCACAACCTGAAGCGAACCCCCCGGGTCAGGATTTTTAAAATGATGTGAAAAGTGCATTAGCAAACTAACCAAGAACTCAATATATAGATTTTTGTTTGCTTCAATATATCTGACGTAGAAATCATTTATAAGCGGAGATTTGATTTCTTCAGCTCCAATTTATTATGAATGCCTTCACTTTGTCTTTTTAAATCAGTGAATGCATTTTAATGGTCCTTGGATTGATTTATTCACTCTTTTAAATTTCAACCAAATAGACAAGTTTAACATCAAAATTATCGTCCCTAAACAAATTTGCCTCAAATTTCAACATTGTGATTAATTTGACTACTTCTTTTTTTTTTTTTACGAGATTCACAATAGTATAGAAGTGAGTATTATAAAATTAGTCTCCATATTTGCAGAAAGGTTTGCAAACAAGCTTTTATAGGACTGTATGTTTTATGTGTGTAGTTTTATAACTAGCGGCCGTTTTATAAACTATGCATTTGCAAACTACAAACCTGTAGCTACATTAATTGTGTTAAACTTTTCGCGCCTCCCTTTGTAACACACTGCGTCTCCCAGTTTGGAAATAGCTGTGTTAAGGCCATGCATTAGTTGAGGCACGGTCTAAAAAGATCGTTGCTAGGCGATGTGCGGATTGCGGGTCGCGGGTGAAAATGACGCCTGTCAAACGAAATATTATTTCTCATATAAATCCAACATACGTCCATTTTATGTTCTGTTTATTATTCTATTAGTATCAATAATAATATATTCATTGACATGTTTGCTTTTAAAAGTAAATGGGTAAAGTTTTTAGTCATCTTTACACGATTTTAGAATTAATTGGCCCGTCGCCATCACGCAGCAAAGTGACGTGCGTCCGACTCCACGTTTTCTCAATGAATGCGAAGCAAGTACAAATTTTCGTCGCGCGTACAGTTGAACATTATTTGGCGTTTCACTGATGCGTCACCTTAAGTAATTAACGTCACCTTTTTTTAGACATGGGAATTATTTATTTTTTTTGCTTCTCACGGATTATTATGGCGTTGTTTTTCTTCTATTGGCAACTTAATTTCCGATTTCTCAAAATTATAGTATTTTGGGCGTACTATACCAGTTATAATATATTATATCGTACATAGTACGCAGACGAAAATTATAGTACAAATACTATAATTATAGTACGGTTGGCAACACTGATTAGTGTTGCCATTTTTTGACTGTATATAGTATACATACAGTATATTATGGCTCGCTAGTAAGCTCATGATCATTGCCCTGGCTTTTGTAAACATCCAAAACCGAACGTGTACTTATATGCGTTGTACGATTACCTACCATTAGAATAAGCTCCGTCATTTATTAACCCGATCTGAAGACATATACGTGGACTGCCGGATACGTTGGACTGGCAGACACCAGTCTTAATTTTAACAGTGTATATATATATATATATAGCATCTCCGTGCCAAGCGTATTTTTGACACGTGTTTAAGTTTATCCTATATTATTCCACACTCGAGGTCGAAAGCCTTAGACATCACACCCGGTAGGTATTTCAGTTCCCATTCTGTGTTCCCTGGGTCCTCCATTTATTCCTTTATTTTCATGGAGGTAATAAATATTTCGTGTAGTTATTATTTTAGGTATTTTATGAAGTTTTTGGTGCTGAATATGTTCATATTTTTATATTATGTTTTTTAAATGTCATAATTGGACTATAGAACACCCAAACAATATGTATTTCTGAACTGCCTTTTGTTTTTTATTTTATTAAAATGTATTGTATTCAAAGAGATTTGATTGAATGGTATTATAATAGGTATTGTACATTAGTATCACTTTTGCTTGGCCTCGCACTGTCAACTGATGATGAAACCGGTCCAATTGATTATGAAATAAATTAAAATAAGTACTTACTACACAATGCGTTTCATTTTATTTTTTAAGTTAATATACCGTCTTTCACATGGGTCGAAATGGAACGAAGCGCCGTTCCGGTTCAAAATTATCGCTGTCTCTTGGGAAAAATTAACTTGATCACCTGAGCAAATCTATATACTTACATTTGTACATAAAATTAATAACTAAGTATGTTGATATTTTCGGAAAATTATTGTGTGGTCCGGTTCGTCACATTTTCCATTTCGAACGCGGGTTTTTCCGGCAATGGTTGACAGTGAGTTCAGTGGCGCACTCAGGATTTAATATTGGGGGGCGCCCAAGTAGGAGAAGCTCTTTTTCTTCTTCACAGCCTAATTTCTCGTTTATCGGTCTTTTGTCTATTGCACTCGGTGTTCCTACACCATGGTCCCCACATCCTAAAACGGGCCCCCAGGCTAGGATATTTGGCGGGCCCCCTACATACCGCTTATATTAAAGGCAGTGTAAAACACTACATTAACGTTTTTCAAATTGTGTTTTAGTTCAAAATAAGGGTACATATACTATTACAGTGAATTATTGGCGATTTTTAATACTTATATCTACTTTAATATTGGAGCTGTCGAGTATCGACACGTAATAAACAAAAAATATATTGTACAATTATGTAATTGAAAATGTTCATGGCCATGAAGTATAAGAGCCCGCAGGCGACTTTTTTTAAACTAATAAACCTAATTTATGATGTGTGTTTATCTCACTTATCTGGTCAACCCGACACGCCGGACCCCCCACAGCCCGGGCCCCAGGCTAGAGCCCTGTCAGCCCTCCCCAGCCAAGACCTACACCACTCCGGAATTCGGGTGGACACCGAGAATTTATTGACAGTTCCATTAAGGATTGGGTTTCTAAAAAAACCCGACATTAGTGTTTCGAAATTTTTGTGTTGGAAATTAAAATCTAAGAAATTTTACTAAAAAGGGTGCTGGAGAATTACAAATCATTTTTTTGCCGTCTTTTTATTTCCAAGGTATAGTTTATTGGCTTTCAATTTCAATGTTTGAAATCATTCTGATAATTTTCATGTTTGGGAGTGCCAGGGCCCCTTTCCCCCCCTGGGTGCGCCACTGAGTGATGACGCCGGCTAGATGGCAGCGACTTGCCCACGCTCTACGTCTTCAGCTAAAATACTATTTATTGCTGATAAATAGTATATAATAGTGACTGAAAATACAGTAGGTATATTTTACAATATTTAACCAATTTAAAAAAAAATTGAACGTTTGTTTGACAATCAAACTGACAAGACAATGTAGGAAGGTACCCACCTACCAGTGTCGAAGGGAGGTAGGCCTTTAAGATCCGCTCCAAATTGTGCACATTAAACTTTGTTAGTTATATATGTACGTATTTGTCTTTATTGAACATGGACTACAATAATTTACAGATGGTGTTGGTTAGTACTTTAAAATAAATTAAACCCTGCCTAAACCAAACCATAATATTTTTGGTATATTTTGGGCGATTCGACAACATTGTGCACACTTTTTCATTCATATTTATTTGTTTTCGTTCGATTAAGAATATTATGTTTGTTTGTTGGTTTATTTCTTAAATTCATTAAGCCCTGCCTAAACCAAACTGTAATAGATAAAAAAACATTATTCTATCTATAGAATATCCAAAGTAATGTACGATTTAATTGCACAATTTCAGAAATTTTATAGATAGACGAGAATTTTTTGACAATTATCTATTATGGCATGGTTTCGCAGGGTTTGATTGAATTTTAAAAACTAACCTACACCATCTTATTTCAATGAAAACAAATACGTGTGACCATGGCCCCCACAAGGGGGGGGCTGACAGGGCTCTAGCCTGGGGGCCCGGCGAAGCTAGTCGACCCGATAAGTGAGATAAACACACAGCACAAATTTGCTTTAATAGTAAAAAAAGTCGCCTGCGGGGCTAATTTCCTTCAATAAGGTTATTACTTCAAATTATATGGTTGTACGATAAAATATTTAATTGTGTATCGACACTCGACAACTCCTTAATTCAGATTGATGTATTAAAACATACAACAAAAAACACTAAATATACACATTAATTTTACCGCGTACACCATTTGGAAAACGCTACTGTAGAGCATCTCACTGCCTTTATCCTTAGAGATAGGTATGGGGGCCCACCAAAGATCCTAGCATGGGGGTCCGGTTCAGGATGTGGGGGCCATGCGTGTGACTGTCAAAGTTTAGTGTGCAGTATTTATGGAGGACCTTAACAGCCTACCTCCACCCTTCGCCACTGCTACCTACTTATGTCATTTTGATACAATAATATTATTTTTTGTAACAAAGTACTAACTTGAAAATAACATTAGGTATCCATTCTGTTTATCACACTATTGATAACGTACTTGCAGCAGAGTTTGGTATTCTATAAAGGCTGAAGAGTATAAAATATAAGTTATTAGTAAGTTATTGTAGTTTTGTACCGACTGTCAATTTAGGCACTTACTATATGTATGATATTATACACATAATAAGTTTACTTACTTTGATCGAAACTTCTAATTATTAATAACTCATAACCACTAAATCACATGAACTCCGAGGTCTCCAAGATATTACCTACGTTAAAATAATCAGTTTCGAAATCGGAGTGAACATGACAGACGCATAAAAGACGCGCTTAAAATGTTGGGCTTCGTCATGCGTATTTCCCGGGTCTTTTCGGATGTTACTGTATTAAAACTATTATTTAATTCTTTAGTTCGAAGCAGACTTGAGAGTGGGTCTATTGTTTGGGCACCGCATCAGTTGAAGTATGGCCTTATCCTCTTGAGACCCGAGGGTTCAGAAGCAATTCTTGATACTCCTTTACTTGAGGTTGTATATACTATCCGTGGCTTCATCCAACTGACTTTCTCTTAGGCATGCTTACATACTGCATTCTACAATTTAGAAAAAATCTTTATTTAGCTACGTATTTTTTTCGACTTATACGAGGTATAAGTGAGAACTCTGCCATTCTGGGCAGTGTTGACCTGTGTGTCCCTGATAACTATCTTAGAAATAGAGAGCACTAGTTGTTTATTCTCCCAAGGTGCAGAACCAACCTGCCACTGGTAATGCCAATTGGGAGGGCGATAACTATGTTCAACGAAATTGTTTCGGGTGTTGATATATTCCACCTACGTGAAAATGAGTATAGGTGGACGTTGTTTAATAAATTCTTAAAATAGGGTCTGCTTAACTCATCCGGTGTACTTCCTTGTACCTATCTAATTTATATTTTTTGTATGTACCTACTCATTTCTACTTTTTAATAACTTACTATATAATATGTCTATTCTGATCTATCTCTTCTTTATATAATACTGTTTTATATTTCTTTGTTTCTAAATTTAATGTCATGTTGTGAACGTCTTAAACTTATAATTTGTAATGTCCACAATATGTTTAAAATAAATAAATTGAAATTGAAAATCAGTATGGTACTCTATAGAACAGCGATGGCAAATACGTAACACGCAGTGACGTCCCTAGATAAAATGCCGCCCCTAACCAGCGCCGAAATGCCGCCTGGTTTTTATTTTTACTTACAGTATTTTTATCATCCTTTCAAGAGTCCAATATCTAAGAAATGTGTTGTATGGATACTTTTACTAACAAAATATCAGACTATTTATTCGCAAATCTGCAAGTGTCGTTTCTGGTCATCAAGGACGTCGAAAGGCAATGGAAGTATTCTAGATATCGCGGACCCGATAAGACCAGTGAGCTGATTTTTTTAATGGAAAGATATTTTCGATATACCCACAATCGGCATATAGGCTTATAGGCCTATAAAAATTCGTTATTACTAAGTTTATGTAGGTATTTCTATATATTCCAAATGATTCTCCTCGATTTGCCGCCCTTAGAGTAAATGCCGCCCGCAAGCGACGCTCAATCTGCCTACCCCCACGGGACGTCAATGGTAACACGCGTGCCTAACATGGCACGCTAAAAGTTTTCGACGGCACGCCAAAAATAAATTCCTTTTATTTTATAATATTCAACACGTTATTAGCGAAAAACTATAAAATAAAAGCGAATATCTGTTGAAAAACTAGCGATCTCGTTGTTGACAATTTTTTCTTCCACGTAGATAGGTACTCATATGAAAGTACCTATTTTTTCTATATTGAATCATGTACATTCAAAGACTAGAATTAGGTTGACTTAAGCGTCAATGCCATTGAGCTACTTTACAAGCTACAAGCTGGTGAATTTACAATCTGCCTGTAAAGTCGCCCAGTGTCATCATCGAACAAGCTAACAAGCAGATTGTAAACAATCTACCGAGAAAAGTTGAAAGCCGGCCAACTTTACATGCTACACTCCGGCGTGTAGGCCTATTGCGTATGCGCAGTACAGCGTAGTAGCGACCTCCCGATAAAAAAACGAACTACGTTCTGTCAAAATAGTCGCTGGCTTGTGGCTTCTCAGCGAATGGAAAGTTTTGTGTGTAATCATCAAATCGCAGTAGCTGCATCGCCCGCTTTTAAATTCGCCAACAAACAGCTTGTAAAGTAGCTCAATGTAATTGACGCATAAGGTAGATTCAGCAGCATATATTAATTTCCAATTCAGTAACGAAAAAGTCTCGCAAATAACATAAAACAAAAAACCTCACACAAAAATTAATGTGTTACCTATTAAATGTTTTTATACAGTCGAACTTGGTTATTACGAGGAAGATGGGACCGGCTGAATTTGCTCGTTATAAGCATTACTCTTTATATCGTTGTATAACATTTTTCGCGCAAAGTTCTATTTAAGCATAGAATATAAAAAATCTGAAAACCATCGTAAAAATCCTCGAAACAAATATGGCATTCATAAACTACAAAAGAAGTTGTTTATTGAAATGAGCCGCCGGCGCTACTAGGTGCATACTGACTTCACAAATCTTGGATTTTTTACATGCAATTTTAACCATATGCGTGGATACTTTTTCAATGTTGTCGGCGAAAACACCAATTAGGTACTTAGACACTTAACTGGTGTCATAAACGTAATCCCATCCCAGCGGCATCAGTCTAGTTAACTGCCCGGTCGGATTTTATTGCTTAGGGTCGAAAATGTTGTTTTTAAACGAACGACATTTATTAACAGTTTTGCTCGGTATACCCGAGCAGTAAGTGGCTCGTTATAAAAGTTAATAAACGTATGAAAAGTCATAAACTAAAATGTCAACAAATGTTTCCTCATTACATCCGAGATCTCGCTATTTCCGTGATCGTAAAACCAAGTTCGACTATATTTCCTTATTTTCATTACTAATTTTATGTGTATCATTTTTTATATATTCAATAAACAATGTAGTCACCAATGTACCTAATTTTTTTTTTTTATATTCAATTAATATGATTTAGATTATCCTACAAAGCAATGGCACGCACCACGAACTAAAAAATAATCGGTTTATTTTGACACGCCGATCAAATTCTATTTGCCATCACTGCTATAGAACAATGATAGGTGATAGGTCATCCATAGACAGCAATGGGAAGGGCAGTAAAGGTAGGACCAATCGTTGTTGGTAAGTTTCCGAATGCTATGGCTTTAAATAAAGTCGGCTGTGAACCGAATCAGACGTTCCGATGGCTTTGTTGAAAGCACTCGCCTTGAAAGTGAAAAACGGGAATACAAGTCCTACTTGGTCTAATATTGGTGTTATTATTAATGCTCGTATGATGGTTATAATATAATGATAAACCCAATGCTGTGCCTCGATACAACATTTTATGTGTACCCTTCCATTAATATTGATTTTAACTAAGTAGATACTTAAGAAAGTAATACTATAAAATATTAATGAGTCGGTTGTCATTGTCATGTTAAACATTTTTTAAATACCTAATCATCATCAGCCGGGGTCAATCCACTGCTGGATGAAGGCCTCCGCAAGCTTTCTCCAACTCTCTCGGTCCTGTGTCGTTCGCTGCCATGTATTTCCGCCGAACTTTACCAGTTCGTCAATCCAGCGGCTTTTCGGGCGGCCCTGTGGCCGTTTCATGCCCCTTGGGTACCACTGGATGACGGCATTTGTCCAGCGGCTGTCCTTTCGGCGAGCAATGTGCCCCGCCCATCTCCATTTCAGCTGTTTGGCAACGTCTATTATATCGCGTATTCCTGTCTGCTTTCTAACCCATTAGTTTCTCTTACGGTCCTTTCGCGTGATGCCCGACATTTACCTCTCCATGCCTCGCTGTGCGACTCTTAGCCTTTGGACATCTCTCGTGTTGAGGGTCCACGTCTCGCAGCCATGCGTGAGCACGGGTAGCACACATTGGTTGAACATCCTACGCTTAAGACATAATGGTAGGTCACTCTTGAAGATACTATTCAGACGTCCGAAAGCACTCCATCCCAGCTTTTTTCTTCGAACAATTTCATCGTGCATGCTTCCGTCTATGGACACCTGCTGTCCGAGATAGACGTAGCTGCTGACTTGCTCGAGTTGGGTGCCATAAATACAGATAATCGCAGGGTCCGAAAAACAATTCCTCATCACTTTTGTCTTTGAGACATTTATCTTTAGACCGACCGTTTGACTGACATCCGCGAGTTCTTGCATTCTACCTTGGAGGTCTTTCGGGTCTTGTGAGAGTACCTAATTAATACCTAAGTAAATACCTAATAAACTTATAAAAAAAAACTTTTGTAAGTATACCTACGGTGAACTGCAGGTGTATGAAGTCCTTCGTCTCTGGTGCTTTGGGTGTTGTGAGAGAGAGACATTACAGGAATTGGTATCACATTAGAAGGGACAAAAGTATAAAATAAAACACATTTTAATCGGTTGACTCCGCGCAGAGTTAAATTTTATTACAATAGGACAAGCATTGATTTTATTACATTATTTTTTTTAACGATTCAACGGGGCCTTTTGCTTTTGCACGACGCTGACATTTGAGGGTTGGTTAATTATGGGCACGCAATAATTAGGTTTCTATTGCACTTGCATTTTTTTTATCACGGTTGAGTTTACACATTATTCATTAATAACACAATAACAATAAGGGGCGCACTGACTGATAAGGGTTGAAACAAGCGGAGGCTATATTGTGATATAAGGCCGTGCCGCATGGCATTTTGTTACCCTGTACAATCGACTCTGTCTTTATGTTTTGGGGGTAAAAGTTCAACTAACTGATTTTTCCAAGAGCGTCTAAAGCGTCAATGACATTGAGTTACTTTACGAGCTACTTGTTGGCGAATTTACAATCTGCCTGTAAAGTCGCCCAGTGTCATCATTGAACAAGCTAACAAGTATATTGTAAACAATCTACCAAGAAAAGTTGAAGCCTGTCAACTTTGCGCGCTATACGCCGGCGCGTGGGCCTACTGCGTCTGCACAGTAGAGCCCTATTGGTAAAAATCAAACTATGTTGTCAAAATAGTCGCTGGCTTGCTGGCTTCTCAGCGAATGAAAAGTTTTGTGTGTCATCATCGCAATCACAGTAGCTGAATCGCCCGCTTTTTAATTCGCCAACAGCTCGTAAAGTGGCTCAATGCAATTGACGCAATACTCTTGGGGAAGTAAAGGGCCGGCGGGGAATTTTGGATATTTATCTGTAAATTTGGTCACTCTATGCCAAGGGACGCTGAGCGCGTAATATTATTTAGTGATATGTATCAGGGGTAGCAAATCAGCGGGGCATATACCTAGTGATTTTAAAGGATGGTAGTTGTTGTTCTATATGATATTTTTGATATAGAATAGGGGACATTTATATAGGAAGGGTATATTTGGCATAACTACCTACAATAAAATCATAATTGGGAAATACCAGTTATAGGTAATAATTAGTAACTAGCAGAACGTGGTTTCGATCCACGGACCTTTGGGTTATGGGCCCAGCACGCTTCCGATACGCCACTCTGCTGCGTGCCACGAGTGCCAAAATTAACGTAAATACATTTAGACGACTATCTCTAGGCGACTGATGCAATTTTTATTGTAGTTTATTTTAGATAGAATAATTTAATATTTTTTTTCCGAAGGATCTACATAACATGATAAATTTATAATATAATTCATTAAATTAGATGAAATGGTAGGAATATTAAAAAATTTTCTTCGATGATTTGCTTTGAATAAGTAATTTTCGAGAGCCGCCTGGCTTTAGGAGACAGGAGGCAAAAAACGTTTTGGGTTGATTAATAAAAAAATAGGCATAGACATTGGGTGCATTATGATTGATGATTTGGTATAATATCTTTTTGATCTACTAATAATTAAAGAAGTTATTACAGAAAATCATTAAAATTGAGGGTAAATGCTTTTTTCTTTAAATTAAAACTTAATTAAAGCTCAATTAAAACCTGAATTTAGATAACAAATCGGCATTTGCGGCTTACTAATTTTTTACAGAACCTATATTTAGTTGTATAGTACATTGTTAATATTTAATAAAAGCACTTTTCGAAAAATCGAGGATTGCCTTTTTTCCTAAACGAAGCCGATATACATGTTACAATGTATTTCCGTGTAGCGGAGGTACTCAAGCATCAGGCTACTGATGCATTTAATTGATTTTAATACAAACATCGCATTGATGTTTTTTTTCACCAGTATGTGTCAATTATGTGTTTTGAGTTCACTAATTCGATTCAAATTTTTAAAACATACATTTTAATGGTTAATTTTTCAGTATTTGTCATTTTATGTATTTCAAATTATATATTTGTTGGGATTTTTCAGAACACATCATCACATTGACGTGGTTTTTCACCAGCATGTGTTTTTGATGTTTTTTGAGATCACCAAATTGTATAAGTTTTTTAAATCACACATTGCATCGGTGGAGTTTCTCACCAGTATGTGTCATTTTATTTAAATTAAGATAATGATTTCGACTGAGTTTTTTTAAACATACATCGCATTGATGTGGGTTTTCATTGATATGTGCCATTTTATACATTTTGAGAATACAAATATTTATTGACGTGGTTTTTTAAACAGTGTGCGACTTTTTATGTATTTTAAAAACGCTAATTCGTAAGTATTTTTTAAAACACACATCACATTGATAAGGTTTTTCACCGGTATGAGTCATTTTATGTAATTTGAGTTCATAACTTCGATTGAATTTTTTAAAACAAAAATCGCATTCATGTGGTTTTTCACCAGTATGCGTCATTTTATGTCTTTTGAGTTTACCAATTTCCGAGAATTTTTTTGAACAAACATCGCATTGATGCGGTTTTTCACCAGTATGCGTCATTTTATGTGTTTTGAGGTGACCAATTTGCACAAAATTTTTAAAACACACATCACATTGATGTTGTTTTACACCAGTATGTGACATTTTATGTCTTTTGAGAGAACCAATTACCGAGAATTTTTTTAAACAAAGATCGCATTGATGTGGTTGTTCACCAGTATGTGTAATTTCATGTCTTTTGAGGTTTCCAATTATTGAGAATTTTTTAAAACAAACATGGCATTCATGTGGTTTTTCACCAGTATGTGTCATTTTATGTATTTTGAGATGACCAATTATCGAGAAATTTTTAAAACAAACATCACAATGATGCGGTTGTTCGCCAGTATGTGTCATTTTATGTCTTTTGAGTATGATGATTGTAGAGAATTTTCTAAAACAAACATCGCACTGATGTGGTTTTTCACCAGTATGTTTCATTTGATGTATTTTAAGATCACGAATTTCTATGAATTTTTTCAAGCACACATCGCATTGGTGTGGTTTTTCACCAGTATGTGACATTTTATGTCTTTTGAGAGAACCGATTAACGAGAATTTTTTAAAACACAGATTGCATTGATGTGGTTTTTCACCAGTATGTGACATCTCATGTCTTTTGAGAGAACCAATTAACGAGAATTTTCTGAAACATAGATTACATTGATGTGGTTTTTCACCAGTATGTGTCATTTTATGTCTATTGAGTTTACCAATTTTCGAGAATTTTTTAAAACAAACATCGCATTGATGTGGTTTTTCACCAGTGTGTGTCATTTTGTGTGTTTTGAGTTCACAAATTTGTATAAATTTTTTAAAACACACATCGCATTGATGCGGTTTTTCACCAGTATGTGTCATTTTATGTGTTTTTAAATGACCAATAACCGAGAATTTTTTAAAACACACATCGCATTGATGTGGTTTTTCACCAGTATGAGACATTTTATGTGTTTTGAGAGAACTAATTTCCGAGAATTTTTTGAAACACAGATTGCATTGATGTGGTTTTTCACCAGTATGTATCATCTTATGTCTCTTGAGTTTACCTATTTTCGAGAATTTTTTAAAACACACATCGCATCGATGTGATCTTGTAGCAGTGTGCATTTTGTATGACCGCTGAGTCTTTGTGCATGAAATGTGGTGACAATTTAGGTTGTTAATAGATTCAAATACTCCCCAACAATTATTGCAAATAAAGTTACGTGGAAAATATGTAATTCTTCCCAACATAATTCGAACTTCCTTTGGCAAGTAAAATTTTTGAACTTCCTGTTTTACGTTTTCATCATCTATGGTTATCTCAGAATGCTGTAACATGATTTTATTGGTTGCATGTGCTATGTCGTTGTTGGCCAGGATATTAACTGTATCTTTTCCAACGATGCACAGTGGTTTAATGTGGCGTACTGAGAAGCATTGCTGAGTAGAAATCTACAAAAAAGGATAGGCACCTATGTTCAATATAATAATCTTTAAATATATAAAATATGTATATATACCCAAATGTTGCAGAGATACTATGTGTTCGACGGTTAATTGTGATAAATAACGGGTTTTTTTCTCGCTTGGATGGAAATTACGAACGAGTTAACTGTCAAACCGACTGTGATTCTGCGCTTACTTTTTGACTCACTGTATGATTAGTAGTCAGGAAAATCATCATGAATAGAGTCACGCAACAAAATTGTCAAAATTTACTTAGATCATAGGTTATCGATTCGCGCAACTTATAATAATTGTTAATTGAGTTAGCATTTACTTGGAAGAATTCCATTTTACAAAAAATGAAAAAATAATTAATATTAAATTCTACAGGTTTTTAAAAGGTTTGTCGATAGCTATTAAATTTGGTAATGCATTCGTCGCCACTATTAAATATTTTTATATTATTTATTAAGGAAAACAAACAGTTACATATTGATTACAGAAATTTAAAATATAAAAATAAAAAGTTATTGTAACCAGCAAAGTTTCCATATACACATTATAATATAGTTAAGCCTAACAAGATAGAGAGTAAAATAACATAAATATAAAGAAATTACATAAGAAGATTACATGAGAAAAATGAGGAATAATAATGAATAATTAAATGATATACAATAGATAAAAAAGAAAAATAAAAAACTAACATAAAAAATAAAAGAATATATATATATATATATATATTATGTATAAGTAAATACATTATATATCTATTTATACAAAATTTTGGAGATAGCATGTTTAAATGAAACAGGTGAATTATTAAGAGGATCAACGGTGGAGAAATACATATTATAATTTAAACAAGATATAATTTAATATAATAAATAAATATAATTTAAGTACATGATTAACACAATTATACTGATATTTTAATTGATTAATAATGTCAAGAAATAACCATAGCACTCGAACACTGTACTTTCGATAAATTTTGTTTTGATAACCATTAATAACCCACTTAGGGTTTTCAAAGAATTAATAATATTACAATTATTAATAAGTATACAAAGCCATAATATTGTTTTGTACGAATAAGAAAATGTATTCTGTCTCTATCTATACGTATAGTATTTAAGCAAAGGCAAACGGCCTAACTGAATAATCTTGATAATGGTGTCACAACCGAAATAGTTATCGACAAACCTTCTAAAAACCTGTAGAATTTTATATTAATAATATTTTCATTTCTTTATAACAATTGCATTTTATTGCAAAATTAAAAAAGCGATGGGGCTGATTTTTGCTAAACGGTTTGTAATTAATTACTGCATATGAAATAATGGGTACCGATCCAGAAGAGTTCATACACCACCATAAAAATGTACTGTTTGTTGCTCTTAACAAGCTGGTGGTATCATTAGACAATATTTCATCAAAAATGAGGCTGGAACTCGTATTACAGAACTATAATCATCGATGACATTCATCCGGACGAGATGTGGTTTCAACAGGATGGCGCTATGTGCTATACGGCAGCCGCAATCATCGACTCATTGAATTCATAATTTGACGATAAGTTGATTTCGAGAAACGGACATGTTATTTGGATTCAAAGGTTGTTCGATTTGACATATCTGGACTATTTGCTTTGATGTTTCGTGACGACACCAGTTTATGTCGATTAACCAGCAACCATTGACGCATTGAATGCCAACATTGTTTGTGTCATTCGTGGTATACGGCTAGTAGTGTTTGAAAAATAGTGATCTTAATTGGGCGTCTAGAATTTGTTGAGAGCAGCTGCGGTGGCCATATGCCCGAAATTATTTTTAATTAACAATGCCACGAACGCTTCGATCTTTCAAATTAAAAAAAAAAAAAAACTATTAAAAGTCACTTGTTCCACGTCGCCACTGTACAGTCAAATATCAAATTGTTTGGGAAGTGAAAAAAAAACTGGGCATTGGATTAACTTATTATTTTATATAATATTTATTTATTATTGAATTACAAATTGGGTGGATTACGTTAAGAGAGGGTTCAGCATTTGGCAACAATATTTTTTGTCAAGTTACAAATGGCTTAAAAATAGTTTTGAATTATTTTGATATGAAATATTTTTTGGGATTTATGATACTTGGCCAGTTCGTGTAAGAGTACCTATGCAATAAGTCCATTACCACCAAAATGTCACATTGGCGAAAAGTGAGGAGTACGGCAATTGGCCTGTACAGTGACGTTATTTCACAAAGATCTTTTAGGATAACAAAATAACCTAATTTGTTAAACGTACCTGTTCTAATGACCTGTATTGTGAATTGGAGCAGCCAGGTTGCGGATTCTCATTATCGATTTTGCGGATTGCGTTTTCATCAAATTCTTCTTTAATGATGACTCCTTTATTATCATTCTCATACATTATATTGATTATAGCATTTTCACGCTTCTGAAAATAACAACATTATTAATATCAGGTAAGAGTATCACCACTATGATCAGGCAGGTTCAGCTCACTGGTGGAGAAGACTTCCTACTGCTTCTGCTATCAGTGGGTGCCAATTAATGACTGCATTTGGAAAGTGAACGAGCGCTGCATCACATCTGCCCCAGGAAACATATTTTTTTAGTCTTGCATTACTGACAAAGAGATATGATGACAAATTAAAGGTGATCAAATACAATAGCTCTTAGCTCGAGTGATAAAACAATTAGTAATACTCGAAGATTTAGATAAATATGGAGCGAATTCACAACGATCGTCGCCGAACACAGCGACGATAGAATCTCTCGCATTTTCCACTAAATAAGTATGGTTAATACGATGCACTGTGTCACTCAACAACTGGTTATTTTGAAACTAAAGTGAGGAACGTGGTTAGTTAGCAGCGTTGCCAATTCGGCGTCTCTTGTGCAACATCTTTAAATGTGTTGAAAAAACGCTAGATATTTAGTTTATGTATTTTCATGCGTATTAAATATCTGACTATCTGATACCTAATGCAAGTATGTAGGTAGAGTCTATATTCTATAAGCTGGCGTACACGTAACACGGAAAGCATTGTGCCATCGCGTTCAACTGTTGCAAGTTTTCAATGGGAGGGAACGAGATGGATGCTGAAGCGAGGGGGGGGAACCGCACGCCAGCTAATAGAAGACAGACTCTAGGTACTTAGTTTAGCGAGAAATAAAACACTACGAATCAATTTCATGAATTATTTAATGTTTTTGTATATTATTCTGAATCTCCGCGTATATAAAATAATATTTTAACGATTATTCATCCAAAAGGTATGATCTTTAATTCTCTATATGTGACCTATAAAAAAGAAGTCCTCGTCTTCCAGCATGAAATGAAACGTGAACGCCGTTGACACAGAATAGGTATTTCTTGTCAATTTTGAAATATATTTCTGTTAAAATATATGGTTTTTACACGTATTGGCAGTTTTTGGATTTTTGCACTTTTTTTGAAGTTAAGGTTCAAATAGACTATATGACGATCGAGCACATATATGCTAAGAGCGATTTAGTGTCTATGGTCAAATCTATGCCATTCCGACATATTATACATACCTACATATTGTATGACAGCTATGACATCGTATTTACACCCTGTGACACAGGACGCCAACATAAGAAACGGGTTTTTCGACATATATATGACCGATCGTCATAGAGTGTATTTGAAGCATTATTATACTTGTTTTGGGGCGTTTGGTAGAGATTGAAATTGAGAGCTGCGCATGCATACTGTTACGAAAGTGCGCGAAAGTATGAAGTTAGCCACGTGATCGGGGTATACCCAACGCGCATGTGTCAGCTGCATACAAACACAAGTTTGATACAGACCGACAAAGTTATCTGTAGAACGGTCAAAAATGGAACTACGATTTACCATAGGACGCCATTTTGAAGATTTCATTCGAATGTCAGATTTTGTACAGTTACGAGTCTTGATTGGGTAGTTTTCGACAGGGGCTTCCCCATCCCATTATTCAGGTAAGTTTGTAGGTCTGTAGTCGAATTGTTCCGTTGCCTCGGGGACGAATTTATAATTGTTGGTCAAAATAAAATAAAAACGAGAATTCAAAAAGCTACGACAGCAGCAGAACGCATGCGACATTATAGACTACGAATTAAAAATATTAAAATGGCTTTGAATAAAACTGAGTCATTAAATCACGGATCTTCTAGTGTTTTAGGAAATCCAGATACCTATGCATGATACAACTCCTGAGCCGTTACTTGAGTCTATTAATATTACAGTGGATCGGGTTGATGGAAACGTACGCGATTCATCTGTGTCTCATATAGCACATGATAATCGTAATTTAATTATTGTTCAAGCTCAGAGGCCTTATGTTATAACTTGCGAGTTGAAGTTGCCCGGTCGACATGACGTCATGTGACATCATTGTGACGTACTATAGGAGTGATAATAGCATTCGAGAAATTAACGCTACTCAAACACTGGCGTTATCCATTGTACCCATACACAAATAGGCGTTTCAGCATAATATCTATGGTGAGCCGTGTGCGATGGGCGGCTTGCCTTGACTGTGTGTTGGCTTACGTCACAATTAAGTCATGTCGTCGGGTGACAACACGAGTCGATGGTTAGGAAATCGCAGGCCAGGTACGTCATGAACACGATTCTTCTACGTTTGATAATTGTAATACAACATTGCAAACTGCTCCACTAACATCAACGTACAATCATTAACGGTTTTGAGCTCAGAGAAAAAAAATCAACAACCAATTAACACGTTACAGATACATTGAGTTGTTATGGACTAAAACTCATCTTTGCCATACAGCGGTTATAATCGATTCAGAAGTGCCCATGATGAATTTAAAAAAAAAACTCCAATAATTCATTTGGACATGCGTGTTCCGTATGTGATAGGTCTGTGGTTCAAAGACGATTTAAAACTTCCATCTTCTGGACATGATGAAATTTTAACCAAGATTATATCTAATATATCAGAAGCAAATATTAAGCAATGCACCACATGCGTTCAAGCTTTAAATAAAAATAATATACAATTAATGTCAATGTACAATGGTTTACAATTTTCAGAAATACCTCTTGATCCCGCAACGTTGGATTTAATTTCGGAAAGACTTATATCACCACGTATTCCTTTCATGCAGATCAGAAGACTGAGATATGTGGATGGTTAATAAGTACGGTATTTATGGTCAAATAATTGAGCGTAGTTATACGCAAAGCAGCCATTCCACACCGACCTCAATCAGAGATAGAAGCACTTTTATATAAAGTGTGTTTCTTTAAATCCACAAAGCCTGTGTATACTGTTTATACATTTTGAATGATAGATATTATATAAAGTTATGATTTTGTGTAACTTTTCAATAGATAAAAGCATAAAATCTATGAAATTATGGTGTTTTAGCAGTCCAGGCTGTTTTGTGCAAACCCGTTTTTTTAATGAATGTTCATTCTGGGATGCAGCCAACTCTTATTTTTGTAAGAAAAATCTTTATTTTTGCAACTATTTTCTTTAAAAAAACCTTCTAAGTTACTCAGTTATTATGGGAATTTAAAAGTTCTGGAAATAATTCGAAAAACTCGTATATTATAAATTAATATTTAGCTGCCTGGCACTAATTTTTACATGAAAGTTACACAGTTAGGATTTTAATTAGGTACGTCATAATATTACCATATGATTGCTTTATGCATATCGAAAATGGCATATTTTTAAAACGCATTTATATGACAGAAGCTTGGTTGATTTATGCAGATCGAAAAAATCATATTCTGCGATTTGTAAAATCTTTAAAACGCATTTATGTGAGATTTTTTTGTACAGAACGTAAAACAAACATGTGAGACTATGGAAATCACAATAACTCATTCTTTCAAAATTGTGGCTTGGCTGCTTTGTGTATAACTACGCTCAATTAACGTGCCTGTTTCAGTTAAAACGATGGTCAAATATTTTCTAAGAAATATTGATGACGACTATTAATTGTATAAATTTAATGTAGGTACATATTAAACGTAAGAAAATTCATCGATCCAGTTACATGGTATTGTTAACAAGCGTACAATTAAAACTCCGCTAAAATTTTTTAAAGTTGGTACCGTCTCCGTTGTATACGATGTACGATATTGTAATTATTGATGATTATTTTTTTGTTTTCTTATTTTTGTTTTGTTACGCCAAAGTATAACTTCTAACGAGCGTACATAAGTACACGCACCGATATTTTTTCGACAGATAGTACAAATAGGACGACAGAGAAATAAGTAAATAATTCACTTGCAATTTTATTTTCACAAAATCTAGCGTGTTTTCCTACCAAATAGCTTGTTTTCATACCTCGTCTGACATTTTTTTGTCAACGACAATTGGCAAAACTGTAAGGTCCTCCTCCCACTGCGCAACTGAAATCTGACGGAACTGGTCGGTGATGGAACTCATAAACTGACAAATGTGATGCTGCGCACACGGCGCTACTTAAACCCACTGGAAATAAAAATCACATAACCTCAAACTGTCAAACTGGACCATCAGGTTTTTTATACAAAAACTGATAACACGCACGCTGCTGCGTTTACTCGAATACAATTAGGTTATTTCAATTTTGCTGATCTTGTACTTTTGACGTCTTGGGTTGTTATGGTTTTATAACATGACGCTTGTAACGCAGTGCTACCAATTTTGGTAAGAAAATATGATTTTTCACTGAATCTACTGATATTGGTACCACTGTTTTACGGTGACTGGAAACTTCTAGAGAGACCGCGCGACTAGTATTCGTGACCGTTTTGAAACTGAGAGATTCCAGTCGCGCCGTCAGCGAGCCGCCATTGAAATACATTAGCTAGATAGGTACTAGTTGGGATTTTAGTTTCAGTTCCGTCGGATTTCAGTTGCTCCACGGGAGGGCCTTAGTAAGTATTTATTTTTACAGTAGATACCTTATTTTAAATTCGAAGGAAAAATCATTGTATAAACGTTTTTGTTCCCTCAAATTTTAATGTGGAGCAGCAAAAGAATAATCGCAATTATTGTAGTTAGCCTTGAAGAGTAGTCTTTACTTCCGTTTATAAATTGATTGCGCATTTGTAAACAACATTATAAATAACCTCGCTTAAACAAATTATGAATCTACTTACCTCTATTAAATGAATACTATTGTTGTCGTCTTCGATATTTTCCTGTTTGACTGACACGTCAAATGGATCCTTGCTTTTGATAAAATTTATGTCAATCCATTGGTATGCACTGTCGCTGAACACTTCCCCCGTTTCGTCAGGCAGTCGTTCATCGTTTGTTTCGGTTTTCACCTCCATTTTATGCGGTATTTGATATCAATTGCTTCACGACATCAGGCGCTGTGCGGACGTGTTCACCGGCTATAAATTAATGGCATGGCTTCTAGCATAGACAATAGACATTAGGACTTCGACAAAAAATTTAAATTGTCTATGCTCTTTGGGGAAAATTCAGTATTCTTTAGCTGTTGCATACCTACCTACATAATATTCTGAAACATTAAGTAGGTACCTATTTAATTAATGAATATAAACATGATTTGTTGTACCTTATTAGGCAAACCAAAATATAGTTTCGTTTGTTTATAAGTGTTACATCAAGGAAAGAAGAACATGGAAATTATAAACAAAATATCCTGTCAAAGTATCAATTGTATTTGACCACCGAATCTTTAGATTAATAAAGCCTGAGCATAACTTTTTGCACAAGCAACGAGTGGTCCACTGCCATACTATTTTTATTGATAACGTACTTGCAAGCAGAGTTTAGTATTCTATAATGACTGAAGAGCATAAATAAGTTATTGTCGTTTAGAATCGACTGTCACATTGACAAACGTCCTAGTGTATTATGATATTATTATACTTACACAGAAGAAGTTTACTTACCTACTTTGATCGTCCTCCCAATTGTTATTAATAATACATAACCACTAAATCAGATGAACTCCAAGGTCTTTAAGATACGTCAAAATAATCTGAAAGACATCTGAAACTAAGAATACTCCGACAAGTGAACACGACAGACGCGTCGGTATGAGCACTCTATAGACAAGGCCAGGCAATGACAAGTCATCCATAGACGACGGGAGGAGCGAAAAGTAGGACCAGTCGTGTAATGTACCGGCTTCCTTCTTCAGTGGGCAATGATTTGACTCATATTTTTCAACCTGTAAATGTTTTACCGAACTCTATAGCTGAGATACAGACCTACAGTGCGAAATCTTTACGGTGATTGGCGGCGGCTTGGAGAACTACATCCCCTACTCTCGTTTTTCAGTAGGTACTTACAATCATCTTGCAATACTTTGAAATCGAAAACCATAGACAAGATACAACACGAGCGCTGCCGCCAGATCTCACGTTAAAGATTTCACAGTCTACAAACTTATCTGGAGAATGGAACTACGAACTAGGTACCATAGGACGCCATATTTAAAACGTCTTTCGAATGTCAGATTTTGCCAGTTACGAGTCGTGATTGGGTAGTTTTCGACGGTGGCTTCCCCATTTCATTCTCCAGATAAGTTTGTAGGTCTGTATGTCAGCTGTAGAGTTCGGTAAAACATCTACAGGTTGAAAAAAATATGCTCTAAAAATGAGCATAGACAAAAATTAGACGGAAACGTCAGAAATCAATAAAATATTACCGTCGATGTATATTAAATACTTAGGTACCTACTTACAGTGCGAAAACTTATCGGCCGCGGCTTGGAGAACTAGATCCCCTCCTCTCGCGTTTCAGTATTCATTCCCTTCACCTTGAACGCATTTGACGTTTCTTATGAGTGCACGGTATTAGTAATTTAGACGTGTTAATCATGGCAAAAGTTTTGAAAAGTGACAGCAGGAAGTTTATAAGTCATCTTATCTCCTACCCTGAAGAAGAAAAACGACAAAATAACCTCATTCGGCTCTTCAACAACGTTATCGAGAGTTGCCGCGATGACAGCTACAAACACACTTAAAATTTTAATGTTGCCATTTAAAATTTATCCAACGATTTGGGAAAAAATCAGAGAAATAATGGGAACTGAAATACCCAACCGGTAAGGCTATGCAAAGTGTAAATTTAATATAGTACAGAACCTCCTTAATTATATTATTTAGGGAAAAAGATAGTACGCTTTATCATCTGTTGAAAATGTACACCTAGGTTTTTGGTTTCTCACAAAAAGTAACGGAGAATTTAAAAAAATCCTGGCCTCTTTTTTATTAAGGGATTTCTTCCGATCAAAAATGCTTTAATTCCATTTAAATCAAAGTCAATGGCCATTAATTTACCTGTTTCGAGCACTCCTATTCTAGGTTCACCTGATTTTCTTCTATTACGAAATTATTGTAGGTATTTTGCAACAATTTGTAGGAGTTATGGAACTATTAATATGTACTTTTGGCGTACTATTTTGTAATGTCGAAATAATTAAATCTTTAAGTTAAGATATATTTTCCTCCGATACTTAAAATTATAGTATTTTGGGCAAACTTTATAATATCGTACATAGTACGAGGACCAAAAATGAGGGCCTCAAAAGACAAAAGGCCGAACCCACATTTTTCGCTTTATGAGTTAAGCTGATGTTTGAATTCTCCAATAATCATTAAATTTCATAAGTGGAAAAATAGCCCAAGCCAACTTTCCACGTACATCACGAGATATCAGTGTAATATTGTTTGTGCATTTACTATAACCACGTGATAGACTGGCCCAAGCCACCGTTAGGCGATTGTATCGCTAAATTTCAAAACCCGCTATACCTAATACCTTTTTGAAATAATTAAGATATGGATTCGTAATTAAAATCTCTACGTGAAAACTTTATCGACTCTTCCAAAATCCGCTACGATTGACTGTCATTTACGAAACAAAATCAATGCGTCTATCAATTCCGCTATATGTAATATGTATGTGTAACTTTCAAAAACCGCTTTAACACAACTGGCCAATAAAAAGCGAGAATCAGACTAAAAACAACATGGCCGCCAGTACATTTATCTTGTGACTTGCGAGAAGAATGTTATTTTGAATGTTGTTATTTACTTACAAAAAAATGGAAAAGTGTTATAGTAGGTTTTGAAACATAGTGACACATTTGTCCATTGTTTAATGAATGTCATTTGTGGCTTAGGTCATTTTTGTATATTGTCAGGCTTGATAGATGCTTGCGATTTGGAAGACTGAATATTGAAAATATTTAATATAATATATTATTGTAATATAGTATTTTATATATTGTTCATTATATTAATATATAACTTGTAAGTCTATATTTAATTATTATTCATATTTTAGGAACATAATATTATTATTTATTTTAAATATTATTTCAACTAGCATATTTCAATCTGTATTTTCTTGCTCTCATAAGTGATAGTTGTAAAAACGTGATCACTTTTAAACGAGAGTCAATTCGTGTGAGAAAGACGAAGAAAAAAAAGAGTTGAGTCGCCTATATCCAAAGTTCACCTTGTCCATTTTGTTTGGTTTAGAGATATTCACGTAAAACGTGTATGGAATCTCTACATGAAAAAAATAATTTTCTCCTTTTTTAATCAAATTGAAATAAATATAATATGCTTGGGAAAAACATATCGTTTGGTAAAATATCATACACAGTTTTTGAAATATTTAAAGAATTGTCATGGACAAGCTGAGATGACTTTTTATTTTTATTTATTTTATTTATTAAGGAAACAAACAGTTACATATTGATTACAGAAATTTAAAATATAATAATGTCATGTTATTGCAACCAGCAAACTTTCCATGTATACATTATAATATAGTTAAGCCTAACAAGATAGAGAGTAAGAATAACATAAATATAAAGATATTACATGAGAAAAATGAGGAAGAATAAATTATGAATAATTAAATTATATACAAATAAAGTAACATAATATATATATATATAAGTAAGTATATATTCCTATTTATACAAAATTTTGGAGATAGCGCGTTTAAATGAAACAGGGGAATTATTAAAAGGATCAACGGTGGAGAAATACATTTATTATAATTTAAACAAGAGCGCCGAATAAAAGAGTTTTGTGCATAATTAGAACAGCTACGACTGATATGGTACAAAGTTTGGTTTCGCGTAAATCTTGATGGACAATGGAAACCCACCCTTTCGAGCAGGTTTAGCAAGTCAACAAAACCATTGATAATTTCAAAAAGAAAATATTGATCAGATATAGAACGTCGACTTTCCAAAGATGGTACCATAAAAGTTGCAGTGGTCGAAATAGAATTAGATAAATCATAACTTTTCATAACATCACAGCTTTTGACACAGTTTTATGGACGAGACGCATTTTCAAATTGAACGCTGTTTTTCAACCGCTTTACTAGCTGCAAAAGACTAATATTGAGAATGTTTATAGAATAATAATGTATGAGCCTCTTTGAATAAGCAAAATAACTGCATAAATTCAGTTATTTTTTTTGTCAAAACTGGATAAGATGAATTTTGGAAATAGGTGACTCAGTTACAGTTTGAAAAAGAAATTCGTCCCCTCAAAGCAGAAGCAGCTAAAAATTGTTTAAAACTGATGCGAAATTGGGAAAAAAGATGCTAATCTATTCAGTATCATAGTTTTAGATTAAATTAAGACTTTACCGACACAAGTTGTATAAACGGGGGTGTGCTATTTCAAATGATAGTTGTCGACATAAAGTTTAGGAATTCATAATACCTACTATAAATTTAATGATGAGGCAGTGTGAAATGAGAGCTTAGCGTCTCGAGGTCCACGAGAGATCGGTACATGTATCATGCACTATGTAAAAAACTCCGTGAATACACCAAATCTCATAATGTAGGTACAGTGATCAATGTGGTGGACAAAATATAAAAAAATGGCATTAACATTCTATTACATTGGCACTACCTAGTCCAGATTTTTAAGTAACCGAAATAGACCATTATTTTTGCTATCTGGTCATTCGTACCTCCCATGTGATCAAGATTTTGGGTTGATAAACAAACAAAAAAGGTAGGTACTTTCCAAAGATTTGTATGCCTGATCACTGGGTGGCAGTTATAAAAGCGACACGTAAGGTTGAGTCATTTCATATCATATTGCTAACTTCTGAAGATACAAAGTGTACTACAACACTTGAAAATTTTATTACAAACAAAAAAACAACAGCAGATAAGAAGTCAAAGGTTAAATGGCTAAAAATGCAATGCTTGCGATTTGTGGAGGAAGAACCATTTTATAATCTAGGTATTTTAAATATGTACTTACTCGAATAATGATTCTGTTCTTTTTGATTCGGTAAATCGCTAGCCTACTATTGGTTTGTGACACAGACCAATTCAAATAACTTCAATAATCAGCGGGAAACGAGCACTACATGTACACATGCTTACTACTACGATTGCGTTTGGTTTAGAAACAAACTTTCTGTTGGGATATTATTATATTCTGCTATATATCATATAAAAAGTGATTTTACATGGCACTTATACACCGTAATGCTTTATTTTACGTTTTTGTTATGATCCATATCCACAAAATGCAAAATGTTTTTCGTTTTTGTGGATATGGCACAAATTATGGATATGGAACAAACCAAGATAATATTTTTTCCTATTTTTGTGTTACAATGCGCGTAATATTTCATTGTTACTGTGTTTTCGTCAATAATAATAGACACATTATAGGTCATTATATTTATCATTAATTGCGATAAGAAAAATTGTTACAATAAGAATATTAAAATACTTAATCTTGGTAAGTGATTGAAAAAGGACATAATGTAAATTATAATACAATATCATTGAAAAAATAAGAAATATAAAGGGAAATAAGGCAATTGAACGTTTCCAGAAAAAAAAATTAATTTAATTTTTATTGCATATAATGCTTTGAAGAAATCCTTATCATTTTGTGCTAATCAATGTCAACGATTTTCTTGTTTTCTGTTGGAACATATTTTTTTTAAATAGGAATTTGAGGTAAAATATTGCAATTACTATTTTGTATAGGAAGAGGAACCCATTTTTTTCTAGAGCTACTAACTGGGAGGGATAATTATATTATGACAAATCAAATTTATTTCAATGAAGTCATCATTGAAATCCATCTTCCATTTCACATTTGATGAATAGATTGTTTTTCGTATTTTAAATGCTTTAATTTTGTGAATTGAATATTGGTAAAAGCATAAGAGGCTGCAATGGCTTGGGAGGTAGTCGAAAAAATCAGCCTCTAACATCTGTAAAACTTAAAAAAAACATTTTTTTTCGATGATATTTTCAATATACCGAATCAATGAAAATGGAGAATAAACCTCCCAATTTCTTAGGAAACGTTCAATTATGCTATGAGCAGTATATACCTCTTGTAATGTTCCATGCCCAGGTTCAGAAAACTTTTGTTCAATTACGTTAATATTAGAAAATACCTATATCAAGTAGAGCAGTTGACATAACGGAATTTTTATTTTGAGGTACCTACACATTTTTATCCGGCCACAAAATTATTAAGTACATATATGATTTACGGTTGGAATGTCACGAATGATCTGCGGCAGTATTTTCAAAATATTTCCAGATCTGCCATTCAGGAATTCGTGCCAAATACAATCGTATACAATTGTATTTATATTGCAATAAGCTGTAGTTAAGACTTATAAAAAAAATTATACGTTTGCCTTCGGAAGAGAAAAAAACATTTTCCAAATCAAATGTTATCAGAAATTCTACGGGGAGATGGAGAAAAATCCATTATTTACTTTAAAATATCTATTTATAACAATACAAGACGAATCACAAACAAATTAATGCCAGTCAAACGTTATGCATGACGTAACTAAATGTAACTATGACTAAAAAAACTCACTAAATTACGTATTGTTTTGTTCTTTGTCCACATTCTTCCAGATAAAATGCGCAATGCCATTGGTTGAAAAGGATATGGAACAAACCAATACAACTTATAATATACCGTAGCGAATTAATACTATTGGTTTGTTCTATATCCGAATATGGAACAAACCAATCCAATCTTTTGTATTATTTTTATGGATTTGGAACAAAAATATACTTAAAACTAGTTTATTTCAATATTTTTCGGTTTTTTGTCACTGGATATGTAACATAACAATACTCAATGATCGTTTTACGTAAAAAAGTTTTTTTTGATAAAAGTGGTCTGTGTTACAAACCATTACTAAGGTAGCGAAATGTCTCCAAAAAGAAAATCCCAGTGTAAAAAAAAAGATTTAAGGAACTTCCACCGTACCTACTTACCTACCTCCAATACATGATGACTTTTATACCACTGTACAGACTCATCGCCGTGCTGAAGTATTTTGTTCGAGGAGGATTCCACTGATAACAATTTTGTTCACAATAATTCTTAAATTTAATTTCAAAGAAAAATAGTTTTCATGTTACATATTAATTATGTCAATATACTTTATGTTAATGTTATACAAATGGCCATAGCTACATTATTTCCTATTTACAAAGTAAAGTGGCCTAACCCACATTAAATATTGTTTAAGAATAAGAATTTTGAAATTTTAAATATAACATTCTCACACTGTCCAATATAATATTAATAATCAATAAAAAGTTTTTTGTTTGTAGAAGTATTTTTTAAAAATGCCGTTAAGAAAATTGAATTTACTCATGCTTTTAGGCTTGGGCCTTTTGTCTTTTCAGCTCCTCAATATTTAACAGAATAGGAGTGAGGACCTGATATGACGGCGAGTCGCAGTCAAAGCCTCGGTAAAATCACAAAAAAAAAATAGTTACTATTTAGTTTTGGACTTTATTTAAATACACAATCTTTTAATACCAACTAACAGAAGGATGTAGTTGAATAATGATTACAATATGAATTATAGTTAACGGCCGAACCAAAATTACATTAATACTTTAAATACCTACATTACTTATAAAAGTATTAGCTTATAAATTATTATAGCTAAAAATTCTTATTCTAACATCGACGAAATATAATTATTATTAGGTATTATCATTCTTGTTCATTGTTACATCCCTTAAACACACACTATGTTTTTTATAATTCTACACATTTTAATTATAATCTTTACACACTATTATTTATATAATTTTACATGTTATTTACAGGCTTATGTTCTAATTTATACATTTGATTGTAAATGTTATACTAAATCATCGTCATTCATACCACCACAAACAGCTACGAAATCATAAGACGTGGGACTTAGTCCTGAATATTATTATTTTAACTGATCAAGGAATTTGGGCAAACGGTTCATTTATCCACGTGACTATTGGATCAGATTACATGTTTAGGCCTTTCAAATAATATTCCAGGGTTGAGGCCAGTAGAGGACTAACACCCAGGGGTGTCACGACTACATTGACGTTTTCAATCGCAGTCTTAATAGAAATGATTCAATCACAAACGTAATACATAATCAGAAAATAGTTAATTTTTTATTTTTGTAGCGTAACACTATGTATAAATTTATGTGTTTTGAGATTATGACTTAGCAGGAATCCTTTAAAACATACATCGCATTGATGGGGTTAATCACCAGTATGTGTCATTTAATATGTGTTGAGAGAACCAAAATGCGAGAATTTTTTAATGCATACATCACACTGATGTGGTTTTTTTAACAGTATGTGTCATTTATGTCTTCTGAGAGCACAATTTTTGAAAGACATCGCATTGATGTGGTTTTTTAACAGTATTTGTCTCTTTATATACTTTAAAAGAACCAAAATGCAAGCATTTTTAAAAATATATATCGCACTGATGTGGTTTTTCACCACTGTCATTTTATGTGATTTGAGATGTCTGAATTATAAGACAAACATCGCATTGATTTGGTTTTTCACCAGCATGTATCATTTTATGTGTTTTAAGATGCACGAGTTTTTTAAGACATACATCGCATTGATGTGGTTTTTCACCAGTATGTGTGATCTTATGTTTTTTGAGATTACAAATATGTAGAAAATTTTTAAAACAAACATCGCACAGATGTGGTATTTCACCAGTATTTGTCATTTCATGTCTTTTGAGACCAGAGTAATAATGAAATTTTTTAAAACAGATATCGCATTGATGTTGTTTATCACCAGTTTGTATCTTGTGTTTTTTGAGAGAACCAATTTTCAGAAATTTTTTAAGACATACATCGCATTGATATGGTTTTTCATCAAAATGTGTTGTTTTATGTCGTTTGAGATGATTAATTGTCGGATATTTTCTCATACACAAATCACATTGATGTATGTTTTTAACAGAATGTGTCATGTTATGTCTATTGAGTTTACCAATTACCAGGATTTTCTTAAAACACTTATTGGATTGATGTGGTTTTTCACCAAGATGTATCATTTTATACATGTTGCGTTGACCAATTTGCATACTATTTTTAAAAGACATTTGGTGTGGCTTTTTACCAGTATACGTCTTGTATGACCGCCTAGTCTTCGTGCATGAATTGTAGTGACTATTTAGATGACTTACAGATTCAAACACTCCGCAACAATCATTGCAAATAAGGTTACGTGGAAAATACGTAACTCTTCTCAACATAATTCGCACCTCCTTCGGAAAGTATAATTTCTGAACTTCCTGTTTGACATTTATTTCATCTATGGTTATCTCAGAATGCTGTATCATAATTTCATTGGTTGCATGTGCTATGTCGTTGTTGGCCAGTTTATTGTCAACGATATTTTTTCCAACGGTGTACAGTGGTTTATTGTGGCGTACTGTGAAACATTCCTGGGTAGAAATCTACAAAAAAGGGTTAACACCTATGTTAATTCTATAATCTTAAAATATATAAAATATGATTACAAAACAAAACAAGCGATTTATGTGAATCAATCAATTTCTACAGAAGCTAATGTAGCAAAATTATAAAATAATTCAATTAATCAATAATATTACAAACTAATAAATAATGATATGTAAGTTTATCATGATATGCACAAAAGTTGTTTATATGAAAATCAATCTTGCCCAATTATTAAAAAGTGCATAATTGTTCAAATTGAAATCAATTGTTTATACTTTATGAAACGAATCATGCGTTACACAATAAAGCATTGATATCAAAATATTCAAGTAGTGATAGCAGCATTTTCTATTGTGTCGAATCACTATAAAAACACTCAGTACATGAAATCAACATGTCAGTCAGTTATCAAAGATTTCACCGTAAGGTTATCGTTAAGCTCCGCCCGACCGATTTTGCAATTCATCAGAACGCATAATCGTGATTTCAGTCAGCTGAATTATAATCTGTACTTAAATTAATATTTATTTGGAAGGAGATAATAAAACCAGGGTTCATTTCATTCACGCACCAAATTCTGAGTTATTCATTTTGGAGTCAACCTACTCTGCCTGTTCCTTATTCCATCTCTCTTCCCCATATTTAAAAAATAAGGTTTTATTTTTGCTAAAAAAATGTACAAAACCTCCAGGCACAGATCAAGAAGCCAAGTCCACTCACCTATTTCTAAACTAATATAGAATCATAATTATTTAACAGCCAAGTTATGGCGCTATGACGTGTTGTGTTTCAAAAATAATCATTTAGAATGTCTGCCTAGCTTTAATGTTAGTGACTCATTCTTTTTTTATAAGAACATTGTTGAATAAGATTTAATAACATAAAATTATGAAAAAAATATTCCAGGGCTCTTCTATGCTGTTATCAAGTCCTACGGAAGAAATCAAGGACCACCAAAATCATCGCGCAACGTTCTTCAATACAGATATGACCATACCGGACCATACACTAAAACCTGCCTGTTACCACTGTACCATAGTGAATTAAAGAATGCATAAAATACTAAGATGTTGCCGACAACTAATGAAAAGAAAATAATTAGAAGATAAAACGAACTTTTTATATACTTACATCTTTTTAAATTTTCTGTTGAATCATATAAACTTGATTTGACTAGCTTAAACAATCAAAAAAATTTGTACTTGATAGAAATACTGAATAATGAAATGTCATTTCATATTGATTTCCATAGTAACGCACGTATATATTATTTATAATTCAGTTGCTAGGACACCCTTGCAACCAATAATGGTATCGAAATAGCTTTTTATACAAAACAAAATTAACTAATAATGAATTTAATTCTACTTAAAGATGGCTAAAAGTATTAAAAAAATGCATTAGCATCGTGTTATAATATATTCTAAAAGTTTCAAATGTCCAGCTAGTCGGGAAGTTAGTTAAAAATCGATTGCAAGATTTGTACCGGACAAACAACCACCGGACAAATAAGAATACGACTTCATTTTTAGTTAATTTTGTTTTGTATTGAAAGTTATTTCAGAAAAATTTGTGAAAAGTAAAAGACCAATATTGGTTGCTAAAGGAGTGGTACTAGCAAACTAAATTATTAATATATACGTGCGTTACTATGGAAATCAAAATGACATTTCAGTATTCTATATTTATTTGTTTGTTAGTTTGTTTTTTATTTACTTCATATCAAGTACAAGTAAGTTTTTTTTATCTTGAAATTATTTAATATCAGCTGTTGTTTGTCCGTTAAAATATTAAATTTATAGATGCATTAAATTTATCATTAAAAAATGATTTTAAATGTATTTTTTTTACCAATAAACCTTTCCTTTCTTCAATCCTAACACAACGCTATGCACAGATAGGTAACTATCAAAAGAGCTGGTTCATTTCTGCCAAAGGTTTGTAAGTCCCGCCCCACCTTACAAAATGCGATTATTTTGTATGATTTATTTAGTTTTTACGTTTTTTAATATGCGGGGATAGTAGTTAATACTTTAATAATTCATCTAAATAAATAAAGCATACATAAATTAGCATTATGCCTGATTTTAGAGGGCATGTCAAACATTCAAATTGCGATTACTCCATAACATGAATTTGAGACTTACCAGCTTTTGGAAGTATAACCACGATATAATATTATAAGTTAGGATAATTATTATGAATATATTCACGCTATCAAATTGTCAAAATTTACTTTGAGCACAAGTCCTCGATTCGCGCACTTATGAATGAGATCAATCCAGGAGAAACCCTAGACTCCATTACGTCTACAAAAATGTACCGTTTGGTGCGGTTGACATGTTAGTGGTATCATTGGACAATATTTATTTAAAAAGAGGCGGTGCTCGCGTTACAAAACCATGATCAATATTTTATTAAATATGGATGACATCCGGACGAGAATTGGTTTCAAAAGAATAGCGCTATCTGCTACACTAAAATTATATAAAATAATAAATATAAATAATAACATACGAAAATTTACGATAAGCTGATGTCGATAAATGGACATGTCAATTATTGGTCTCCAAGGTCATACGATTTGACACCTCTGGAGTATTTTTTCTGAGGCTTAGTCAAGCCACTAGTTAATGCTGATAACCAAGCAACAATTAACGCATTGGAAGCCTATCAGTTACGCTCCTAGACAAAATGCCACCCCTGGGCTGCGCCAAAATGTCGCCCAAATTTTGTATCATCCGTGCACTGTCGTTTCTGGTGACCATGGACGTCGAAAGGCAACAAAAGTAAACTAGACATCGCCAACTCAACAAAAAAATTACAGTTATGTTCAACATGCTAATTATTACATTTTGTTTCCAACCAGTGAGCTGATATTGTTAATGGAAAAATATTTTCGTTATTACCAAGTTAAGGCTATTTCTATATATACCAAATGATTCTCCTCGATTTGCCGCCCTTCAAGTAGCTGCCGCCCCCAAGCAACGCTCAATCTGCCTACCCCCACGGGACGTCACTGAAGCCTATATTGTTTTCGTTATTCGTGGTATACGGTTGGAGCGGTCGAAAAAAAGTGATTCAAATAGGGCGCACAAAATTTGTTTCGTTGCGGTGGCCATACGCCCGAATTCATTTTCAAATGTTAATGCCATGTAGGTATCTTTCGAATAAAAAAAACTATTAAAAAATAAGTACAGTCGGAAGCCAACAGCGGTGGAGTGAGGTTGTACAACTTCGCTTGCGTATTCGTGTCGATATTCGCCTGGTTACTCGCGAACGTTTATAAATACGTGATACAACAAAAATAATATTGTTTGTAAATGAATTTGACAATAAACTCAACATGTGTGGTCCCATGTGATTTTGACAATCAGTGCCAGTGCTTGAAAAAAAGTGAAAAATATTTATTGTTGCACGGATAGTGCACTTTGTGCGGGGAGTGCGTCAAACGCTGTGAAGCGAGGGGTTGTCCACACTGTTTTTTGTTCACACTGTTGCGCGAATTCCAAGACCGCGTGAACGGCAAAAACAATAAAATGGAAAACACCACAATGGAAGTGAATGAAACGAAAAAAACGAAGAAGAAAAGAAACGATGATGAAGAGGAAGTGGTTGGAGAAAAAGAAGAAGAATGGCAGACGGTTACCTCTGGAAAAAAACCCAGAAGAGACTCTGGGGTCACTCCAAAGGGAAACCAAAACATCGTCATGATAGCGACGGGAAGTAAAATTCCATTAAAGCTGAAAATAGCGCAGATGCTGCATAAGGCAGGAGTAAAAGTACAGAAAATTTACAATAAAAATTTAAAGACGTACATCCAAGTAGAAGACGAAAAAGAAGCAGATAAAGTGAAACAAGCTGGAGAACTCAAAGATCTCGGTTTTGTGACCAAAGAGAATGACTCCTGCTCTTATGGAGTAATAAGAAAAGTCGATATTGATATGGACCTCCAAGAACTGCAAATGGAAATCAAAAGTGATGCAAAAGTAATCAACCTTAAGAGGTTGACAAGAAAAGGTGATACAGGAGAGCTGACAAAGACCTCGTCAGTCAGTATTAAATTTGGGGAGAAAATATTGCCGAGAACAATTTACATATATGGAGTCTCTTTTGCTGTAGAACCGTATGTATTCAGGGTTATGCAATGCTACAAATGCTGGCGATATGGGCATATCGCGAACAATTGCGGACGTACAGTAGAAACGTGCCCTAAGTGTGGTGAAAACCACAAAACCTGCGAAAAAAATGAGGAAATTACGTGCATCAATTGCAAAGGCAACCACGCGGCAAACAGCCAAAAATGCCCAAAGTGGCAAGAGGAAAAGAATTGCAAAGAAACAATGAAAAAAATGAACATACCTTTCAAGGAAGCAAAAAAAAATATGTTAAATAATAGCTATGCGGACATATTAAAACAAAAAAAAATCGTAGGAAGAGATGAAAGCGAAACAATTCAAAAAACTAAGGAAATCAAAAAGAAAGAAGAAGCGGTGGTAGAAGCTTCAGGCTCAACAATAATAGCTACAGGTAGTAGCGTCAAGCCTACAAAAAATAAGAAAAATTCAAAGGGGAAGACAGAGGTTAACGCGATGGGAGAAATTATGAAAGTCTTGCTGAAAGGGGGAGACTGGCAGCAGATCATTAAACAACTAATAATTAAAGCAGTGGACTGGGTATGCAAACACTTCAAAGAAGGAAACTTAGGGGAAATTCTAGGGGAGGTTCTGCAGCAAAATGGATAGTAAAAAACAAATTAGGATTTTACAATGGAATGCCAGAAGTATGAAGCAAAAGAAGGATGATATAGAACTCTACTTAATAAGACAAAAAATTTCAATAGCATTAATCTCAGAGACTTGGCTGAGGTCTGAATTAGACTATCTGAAATTCAATGATTACACGATGTATAGAAAAGACAGAGGGGATGGTTACGGAGGAATAGCGATTCTGGTGCATAAAACACTGGCGTCTAAAGAAAAGACCCTACAAGGCCTTCCAACTGAACTGGAGGCATGTCAAGTCGAAATCAGAGGGACACAAAAACTAAAAACAGTGACAGCAATATATTGTAAACCCAATGTTACCATTCGGAAAAACGCATGGAGCAGGCTCTTCGATCAAATGGGAGAGGGATCAATTATGGGTGGGGATTTCAATGCACACCACCCAATGTGGGATCATATACTTCGAGACGCAAGAGGAGAGGATGTCGCTGACGTATGTCTTGACTCTGACTTAGTAGCGATTAACAATGGACAAAGTACCAGGGTCGCCCCTCCAAATCAGAGAGGAGCGGCACCGGATATAACATTTATCTCCAATGAGCTGGTACTGGAAACCGATTGGAAAATAGACTCCGATACTATGGGCAGTGACCACTTACCCATTATCATCGAGTTTGTGGAAAATCAATGCCAAACAGAAATTATCCCAAGAAGAAATTACCCAAAAGCAAACTGTGAACAATATCGAGAAATCATCTCAAATGACATAGACAGACTTACAGAACCTACCAGAGATGTACAAGTAGAGTATGATAAATTGGAGGCAATATTGAATAATGGGGCAAATTCAAGCATTCCGAGACTCAAAGTATGCAGTCACCCAAACTTTAGACCAAAACCATGGTGGAACTCCGAAGTATCAAAGGCAATCGCTGAGAGAAGGCTTGCCTATACTCGCTTCAAAAAAATCAGTTCAACAGAAAACTACCTAGAACTAAAGAAAAAGCAAGCCACAACTCGAAAAGTAATCCTAAAAGCCAAAAGAGAAAGTTGGAAAGCATTTTGTGACTCCGTCAACTCGGAGACTTCCTACTCAGAAATGTGGAGAAAAATGAGTTGGATGAAGGGCAAATCGGGAAACAAATTCAAAAATCAACTGGATGAAAGCATGGCGTCACTCCTCCTTGAACAACTAGCAAGTAAAAGTGACGAAACGAAGGAAGAAATTGCAGAACAGGAAACATATAATCCTAATGATACAATGAATGAAATTCTTACAGTGGCGGAACTAAGATCAGTAACCAAAAATAAAGACACTGCCCCCGGCATGGACGAAGTTTCATATTCCATGATCGCTCAGCTGCCAGAGACCGGTAAAAATAAACTAGTGGAGATATTCAACTTAATCATGGAAACCGGAAAAGTCCCTAGGCAATGGAAGGAAACGATGATTATCCCAATCTTAAAACCAGGGCGAGACCCTACCCTAGTGTCGTCAGTCAGACCAATTGCACTCATATCATGCATGTGCAAAACGTTCAACCAGATGATTGCAAGAAGAATCGAATGGTTTGCAGAGAAAAAACAACTATTTCATCACAATACTACGGGATTCAGAAGGCAAAAGTCGACTCTGGAGAACATAGGCAACCTAGTACTAGACATCAATGCAGCACAGGTCAAAAACGAAGTAACTCTGACAACATTCCTGGACATCCAGGATGCGTATAATAATGTGCATGTGAAAGAAGTGTCAAGGGTGTTGAATGAATGGGGAATCGGTGGGAAGATCACTAAATATCTTAAGCAGTATTTAAATGAAAGAAAAATCACCATGTGCATTAATAATGAAAAGAAGAGTACGGTATGCTCAAGAGGCCTTCCGCAAGGAGACCCCCTATCCCCATTACTATTCAACATTCTTACAACTGACATATTAAAGTTAATAACAAGGGTCAACATTGTACAATATGCAGATGATTTTGCACTTTTTTGTTCGGGAAAAAGAGTAGATGAATGTCAAAGGTTAATGCAGAAGAGTCTTGACGAAATAAAATTATTATTGGAAACGCGAGGCCTCAAAGTAGCTCCCAGCAAAACTAAGGTGGTACTTTTTGCCAGAGGCAAGAGACAAAACCAGCTTAACTTAAAAATCGACGGCACTATAATAGAAAGAGTAGACACTTATAAATTTTTAGGTATGAACCTGGACTATAGACTAACGTGGAAGCATCATATTAGTCATTGCGCGAATAGCCTGACACAACCTCTGAACATACTCAAAGTACTGGCGGGAGGTGGGTGGGGCGTACACCCCATTCATATGAGAAGGTTATACACGGCACTCATTAGAAGCCGATTAGATTACGGGAGCATGTTTTACCACTCCGCTGCCGAAACTAATTCGGTGAGGCTAGATCGCATCCAGTCCAAAGCATTAAGGATATGTGGAGGATTTATCAGGACAACGCCCATTCACGTGCTACAAGCGGAACTCAGCGTACCTCCACTGAATGTCAGGAGATGGGCACTGGCTACCAAGACATGGATGAAGTGGAAATCTATAATAGATAACCCCTTATTGGCAAAGGTGAAACTCCTATACGAGCTCGTTAAAAGCAATACATACTATGAGAAAAGAAAGCTCCCACTACTGGTAGGAATCCTTAAAGCCACAGAAAGTTGGGAGGTATTAAATACAAAATGCCTAGGTATGTATTCGCTGAGGAGGCCAGTTGGTACCTACGACCTCAGCTCTGTTATCCAACTAGAGGTCAAAGGAATAGACAAACCAAAACGGAGCATAGTATCCGATAAAGCAAGAGAGCTTGTCGAAAAAATGCTGACAGAGAGGTACGCAGGATGGAGCCACCTTTATACAGATGGATCCAAAGATCAGAATAGAGCAGGAGCAGCTCTTGTGATACCAGAAGTAGGTATAAACAAGAGGTGGAAGCTAAACCCAGCAATACCAATAATGACGGCGGAACTCATCGCGATAAACGAAGCAATTAAATACACTTTAAGCGATGATTTCTCGGCGCAATCCGCTGTCATTTTAACAGACTCCAAAAGCGCTTTACAACATCTTGCCGCAGCAACTCGCTCACATAACAGTAAAACCATAGCATACCACATCCTTGACCAGATCGACGCCAAGAAAAATAGAGGAGGAGATCTATGCCTTCAATGGATCCCATCGCACATGGGCATTGAGGGAAATGAAAGGGCAGATGATCTGGCAAAGGAAGCCGGCCATTCAGGGGTACCACATCAGTGGATACCAGAAAACCTGGACTGGAATGAGGCTATAAAAAAAATGTGCCATAGTATGTGGATAGATTTTCACCATAGGGCATCATTAGAAAAGGGGAAATGGAGTAAGTCAATTCTACCATCACCACGAGAGGTGCCCTGGTTTGTAGAGTCTTCTTTGACGAGGAATGAGCTTAAGTTAATACTGAGGCTAAGAACAGGGCACACCATGGGCAAAAGATTTGATGTCCTCATGGGAAGAAGCGAATCGCAGCTCTGCGATGAATGTCATGTTTTAGAGGACATTGCACATATAGCACTGCAATGCCCCAAATATGAAATTCACAGAGTACAGCTGCGAATTGCAGATATCTATGAGAATGTCGACGAATTGAAGGGTGTCCTGGCGGTGGGTAAGACGGAAGAGCTAGGCAAAATTGTAAAGTTATTTAACAGAATAGGAGTGAGGACCTGATCGACGGATCCCCTTCTAGAAGAGAAGAGGCGATATGACAGCGAGTCGCAGTCAAAGCCTCGGTAAAATCACAAAAAAAAAAAAAAAAAATAAGTACCTACTTGTCAATTTTTTAAAATTTACATTAAAACAACCTTTATAATTGAACGTACCTGATCTAATGGACTGTATTGAGCATCCGAGCACCCTGGTAGAGGATTCTCATTATTGATTTGGCGGATTGCGTTGTCAACAAATTCCTCTTTGAAGACTACTCCATCATTATCATTCTCAAACATCATATTGACATGACCGATTTCACGCTTCTGAAAATAACAACATTATTAATATTACGCCAAGTATTACCACCAGTGGCGGCCGGTGATTTTGTTTATTGTAATTTTTGAGGGTGCGCACAAGAAAATACCTTATTGAAAAATGAAATAAATTTCGTTTTTGATTTGACAAAACGTTATTGACATTTGAGAAAGCACATGTATATTTTATATTTATATTTTTTAATAAATTGCGAGTTACTTAAAACTTTAATGGTTTAGTTTTAAGAAACGATTATGTCTCTTGTAGTAGATAAATACCTCTCACTTTTAACGGAAGCCATCTTAATCTATATACTTAAGTACATTATCTTTAGCGATTTGTACACTGTATGAATAATGATCACTATTAACTGAAAATAAAATAATTAGGTACTGAAACTGCATTTTGTGAAATAGTTATTAAGACGATACATCAGTGAAACGCCAAATAATTTTCAACTATAGGCGCGACGAAATTTTGGACTCGCTGCCATTCGGAGAGCGAATGTCATGGCGACGGGGGTATTAATTCTTAAATCGTGTAAAGATGACTAAAAACGTTACCCATTTACAACATGTCAATGAATATATTATTATTGTTACTAATAGAACAATAAACATAACATTAAATGGACGCATGTTGGATTTATATGACAAATTATATTTCGTTCGGCATGCGTCATTTGCACCCGCGACCCACAATGCGTATCGCGTAGCCACGATCTTTTCAGACCATGCCTCAACTGAGGTATAGCCTTAAGATTATTAGCTTATCACTAAAATTCATGAATTAATAATTTTCTGACAAAAAGATAACTATCGTTAATATGATGCACTCGCACTTGTCACTCAACAACAAGTTATTTTACTAATGTATATTCTGATGTCTGTAGGTAACGTGGTTAGTAATTATTTATTTTTACAGTACTTATTTTTACTAAAATTCGTAGGAAAAACCACTGTATTAACCTTTTTGTTCCCTTCAATCTTAAAACAGTGTGGTCCAGCAATAGATACTAGCACTTGTGTTGTATTGAGAAGTCTTTACTGCCGTTTAGAAATTTACTGCGCATTTGAAACAAAATTATGAATAACCTCGCACAGCGCCATCTTTAGACTAAGAAAGCTTGAACATATCTTTTTGCACAAGCAACGAGTGGTCCACTGTTCAGCTGTCAAAATAAGATCCCAGATTGCTTGAGATAGGTATTGATTCGCCCTTTCTTTTTTCAAATTGAATTATAAAAAAAAATCTCAAATCAAATATATTAACCACCTATCAGTGTTATTTATAAATAATTTACATTCCTGTTATTCATCAGCTGTCAAAGTCAGAATAGTCCTTCAGACAAAAACCGGTGGTAATATCGATTTCCAAAAAAATATGTAGCATTGATCTATGTATTACATTTGTAGAAGGTGTGTAAGTGCTAGTGTATTATTTATCATGTAACTAATCTATGCAAATCAAACCATTCCCTGTGTGAACACGACAGATGCGCCAGTATGAGCACTGTATAGAACAATGACAGGTCATCTTATAGACAACAACGGAGGGGCGGAAAAGTAGGACCAGTCGTCGTGTTGTGAATGTATCGGCTTTCTTCTTGAGTCGGCGATGCCTCGCTTAAATGATTAAGGAATCTACTTACCTCTTCAATATTGTTACTGATGCTGTCGTCCTCGAGATTTTCCTGTTTGGCAGATCCGTCATATGGATCTTTTCTTTTAAAGTGGTTTATACCTATCCATTGGTATACACCGTCGCCGATTACCTCCGCCGTATTATCACATAACATTTCATAGTTTTCTTCGATTTTTACTTCCATTTTATACGATATTTGATATCAATAGCTTCACGACATCAGGCGTCATCTGCACGTGTTTCATCGGCTAATATTATGCTAATGGCTTCTACCATAGACATTAGGAAGTCGACCACAATTTATAATTATTGTCTATGCTACCTGGGAGAAATTAAATCAGTATCTTTCGCTGTTTAATACCTACCAGTAAAATAATTATGAATGGAAACTTGATTTGATGTAGTTACATATTATTAGACAAACTAAAATATTATACCTTCGTTTGTTTAAATTACCATTCAAGAGGGGCGTCAAAAAAAAGGAACATAATAAAAATAATTACAAGATAAAAAGACAAAGAGATTGGACTCAATCTCTTTGTAAAAAGAACTTTTTATATACTTACCACGTTTTTAAATTTTCTGTTGAATCATATAAACTTGACAATTCTATGTACTTATTAACAAATACTATTTTTTGTACTGGATAGAAATACTGAATAAATATAGAACACTGAAATGTCAATTTGACATTTCATATTGATTTCCATATTAACGCACATATATATTAATAACTTAGTTGCTAGGACCCCCTTAGACACCAATAATAGTGTACTGGACACACAAGAAAAAAAAATGTACTGGACAAACAAGAATACGAGCTAGGTACCAAAAACGTGGGTAATAATTCCGCCACGACATTGTTGTTTATATTTGACTCACATTTCGGTAGGTACCTACCTTCTTTTTTATTCAGTAGGTAGAATAATATTATATTATCTGATTAGGTATACCCAAGATATTGGACGGTTTGGATTATATGATTACCTATATTCCAGAATCAACTGTATTGGAATCAGTTACATCCATAGTTTCGTCATCCAGGCCAGGATCTTGGGCGTCTCTCTCTTCCGATAGGTAACTAATGCACGTGATCCACTGGCACGCATGTATGACGATTCACAGGTATTCAGACAGTTTTTACGTAAGTACTTATGAATTTTGACAGTACCTCTACCGCATTATGATATTTTGGCTCACGGAACCAGGTAGAAATTACCTGGACTTCAAACTCAACATGAATAATAAGAGTTTTATTGATAGGATCCTTTCATTATTCGAATTTGACTTTGAAGTCCTTGAGATATCTGTTTGTTATCACCTGGTGTTGGGTTTGGCAAATTCATACATGTGACAATGATCCATTGACGGGGTAGGTATAGTCCAAAGTGTCGTTCAATGTATAGGTTGAATAGAAAAGTTAATGGGTTCTTTTCCCCTTCTGATGATAGTGTGTCCATCCTTCTCTGGTAGTAGTCGTGAAATGTGGACTCACTACATTAGTTGCCTCTCTCTATGATATCTATTGGGTATTTTCCTAACCAGTTTTAAAGGAAGCCACCGCTGAGCGGACACTGCCTGGTGGTTCTTGTACCAATGCTTCTAACAGTACTGACCTTATCCAATTTCCTATAACTGACCTGGTGGCTGGTATTGGTGGTTTTCTTGAAGATATAAATGTTTCCGAAATATTCCCATCTTCCTCTCTCCTTGAGTTTGACACGCAGATGAGTTTCCGTAACCAGACTACAGGGTCGATGTTCTGACATGTAGAAGTGCTTAGTTTCCATCCGGGTTGACGATGCTTGGCGGTATCTGTCTTTGCGCCAAACACTAGCCATAAAATTATGTGGTCACCCTTATCCTCTTATCCATTGTCTACTATACTGAGCAGTGGCGCACTCAAGATTTAATATGGGGGGGGGGGCAAGGAGGAGAATTTAAATTAGTCCCATAGGTTCTTTTCTTCTTCATATATTATTTTTACATATTTTCACAATACACGGTGGAATATTTGTACAGTTTCTCCTAGTTTTTATTAAATTGGAGGCATAACGGCGGTAGTTCAAATTAATTATATAATGGTCATGGCCAAGAAGTATAATAGCACCGCAGGCGACTTTTTTTAAACTATTAAAGCTAATTTATGATATGTGTTTATCTCACTTTTCTGGTCAACCCGACACGCCGGGCCCCCAGGCTAGAGCCCTGTCCGGAATTCGGGTGGACACCGAGAATTTTTTAACAGTTCCATTAAGGATTGGGTTTCTAAAAAAACCCGACATTAGTGTTTCGAAATTTTTGTGTTGGAAATTTTTCTAAAAAGGGTGCTGGAGAATTACAAATCATTTTTTGCCGTGTTTTTATTTGTCTAAGCCTAAGGTATAGTTTATTGGCTTTCAATTTCAATGTTTAAAATCATTCTGATAATTTTTATGTTTGGGGGGTACCAGGGCCCCTTGCCCCCCCCCCCTGGGTGCGCCACTGATACTGAGTACCTAGTGTAAGGTCATTAACGAAGGGCGATAATACCAACTTATACAATACGTCTTCACCTAGAGACGACACTAGCAGATACGGCGACCAACCGTCCACCTCCAAGGACCCACTACCTTTATCTATGGATAATTTTGGATGGGCAGACATAACATCAGATTGGACGGTAGAAAAGAAGCACTCCTTACTTCCGGACGGCGGCCTTCGACTCAACAACTACAAACCAGCATGGGACAAATAAAACATTGTGAAGTATGAACCTAATGGATCATTGAATTGAAGTTGACTTTGAAGTCCAGGTAACTTCTACCTGGTTCCTTGAGCTATATAAAGCGGTAGAGGTACCTACTGTCAAAATTCATACGTACGTGGAACCAATTATTTAAATTTGGCATTAAAACGCAATCACTCTTACCGAAAAAAACCTGTAATAATTATCGTAATCTTTTGATTGATTTATTTCTTAATTTATGTAAGTAGGTACCTACTTATTAGAAATCAAGAAATTTAACGATTATTTTTATTATTTATATATTGTATTAAATTGTGTTGTTTTCACTGCTAAATTATTATTTTATGCAACTCTACCTGTAAATTTAATGGCAAAACATTTCAGGATTATCAGAAGTGAATAAAAATTACGTACGATGATTGCAATTGTTGACCTTTGACAGCTCGACATTAAATTTTACTTGTTCATTTGTCAGTAGGTAGCAGAGCTTGGAATTTTTCAAATCCCAAACAAAAAAAAGCAAAACAAAATATTATTGCAGAATGTACCTACCTACTTTGGAAGAAAAAAACTCAAAACCTGTGTTTGAAAAATTTAGCAAACCGCTACCTATTTCGACCATTTTTGCTTAAACAGATGACTGTATAACTCACTATTTTCGTGTGTGTTTTTCAGTATTTCAGTGTTTTTTTTTATAATGTCATTAGTGTTAAACTATGTTGTTGTACAATTAAAATACTAAATATGTACCTATACTTAGCGGCTGGGCCGGCCACATAGACGTCACATGACTTATTTTTTTAAAACTCCCTCATCGTCACATAAATTTTTACTCCCTTGTCTATATTATGTTACATTTTTGACACCTTACTTTAAACTATTTTAAAATTATTTATTGGTAAATTTTTAATTTATTTTGTGACGTCACATTTTTCTGATTCCTTCTCCTTCATTCGTCACATTAATATATCAGACACTTCCCCTAGGGAGAGACGTCATTATGTGAATGGCCCCTTATATCAATGTTTCCACTTGCGTCTAAAATGTAATCTAATTTTAATAAAAATACGTAATTTGCTCCTGTTTCACACTTCTTAGGTTAGGTTATTTAGCTGGACATCAAACAATGTAGTACCTACAAAATACCTATTACGTCTAGTTGTGCGTAGACACTTATGTTCAGGTGCACACACAGAAAAATTGTAGTTAGCCAATTTCAAAAAAATACCAGTTGGTACTGACACATTAGAAGAGTCTGGGCTAGCTCAGGTGGTAATGTTTAGATCTTCAGTAAGTACAAACGTAAAATTAAGTTGGTTTGAATATTTATGAAATGAAACACCATGGAAGATAAAATGTCTTTCTTTTTATTTTCTTCACACAGTTAAACTTACATCGTATTACGTTACATTATTATTTTAATTTTATATTCAATATAAAATGTTGCCTCGTTATGTGAAACTTATTGTCTATACAACTTAGTTTTATATTTAACGATATATACGATGTCTTATTGCATATAATTTATTTGAATCCTTTTTAAAATCAATAATCTATATAAGTTGTTACTTATTGTATGAAACTCATTTTTAATTTGTCATTTAATAATATTTAAAAGGTTTCTTATCGTATGCAATTTATTTGAGTTTTTAAATACCTACAAAAATTTATTATAATCGTTTCTTATTGTATGCGATTTATTTGAATTTTTAAATTCAATAATTTATAATAATTGTTATAATTGTAAGAACTTAATTTTTAAAAATTGATATTTAAACTACTATATCTGTCAGAGTGACGTTTCTATTGAATCTACAGGAGGAATTCCAAAATTGCCGTCGTTTAGTGCCTTAAGAATTCGCTAAGCGCCGGCGCCAAAAATCGGAATCCGGTTTCCCGAACAGATGCCTCCCACGCACCCTTCGCAACAAAACCGACAATATCGTATGGAGAAGGTCCTCCTCGCGATTTCTTAGTACATAACTTTTCCTTTCAAGCGTCGTGGATTCTACACTTGCTTTTCCGACGATCTACTGACTGGAAAAATGAAAAAGTTGAGCTCTTATACCCACGGCTGAAGGTCAAGGCCTCTCCCTATTGGCTGACTGTGAAATTTGAATTTTCTTCTTTGGAGCGAGTTTTCCCGCGAATAATTTGGTAGATTTTGGAAGATATTTATTTGAATTAACTTCCTGGCCGTGTTCTAATAACTTTTCTTCATGTTGGCAGCAATAGTTAGATTTCATAGTAGCGGGTGCATAGGTAAAACTAAATTAGAAGAAAAGTCAATTTGAGATCAGTTAATTTCCATTCTAAAGAAAATTAATTTTCCTCGAATTTCTCCGAATTGGCTTATCTTGGTATCAAACCGTAGAGGACAGAATTATCAACCGGATGGCCCTGCGATTAGCTTTCAAAGTAAATACTAATCGATTTATAGACGTTTAGAGTGTACATTTACAGTCGCCAGTATGGGATACTTAAGATAATTTTATAAACGTAATTCGTGGTGCAAAACGATTGACCACGTGCAAGGAACTATTAGGCGTGACAAAAGCGAATTTTCTAAAGGGAGTTTTCAGGGAGAGAAGCTCCAAACCCGAGTTCCAAATTGTTGTCCGTTTCAGAGATATTAATTAACATTGGTTGGAATTGTCCCATCTTTAATTAATTTGTCGTTATTCGCCTAATGTTCTTCCACGTAGTTTGAACATATGACAACTTAGATACTAAACACCTCAGGCCTCCGTCCCCATACAAAGATTACCGGAATTGTCAATTCGGTAGAACAATCTTGTAGTGGTCAACGGGTTTCTTCTCAATTTTACATGTGAGATATATATATGGCTTTCCTCACGCCGAAATTGATCCAAAATGCCTTTAAACTATTGATTACATCGCAGAATAGTGTGAAGCACTTTCTGTGATGTTGTACATATGATAATCTGTTAATTATACCGTTTTATTCATCTGTCACTCTCCCATCCTGCGGAATCGTCAAATAAATCTGACCAATCAGGTCCGTCCCGCACCTCCGACTCGAGATATACACCTTTTCCGCGCTATCCCCAGTACATTTCGAGCAGCAGAGCGGAAGGCATGCCAGATTTAAATGAAATTTTCCTTACTGTACAATTCGTTTTCTAGGGGCATTATTCATCCACTGTAACGTCCCTGGACAAAATGCCGCCCCATTTTTTATACAGCATTTGTAATCATCCTTTCATAACTCCGATATCTAAGAAATGTTTTCTATGGATACATTACTAACAAAATATAATTACCACTAAATCTAATATCTCAATTTATTTAAATGCCATCTCTGTTTTATTAGGCAGTATTGCAAGTCCTCGGTTTCAGATGCATTTAAAATACACCTGATAACTTCCAAAACTCACGAGTGACTGGCAAAAATATTTTTCGGTACATTTTAAATTAGGTAAGTATGTAGGTATTTTATCTACAATTCAAATATAATTCTCAAAAATGTACGTGTCATTGACTTCCAAGGACAACGGAAGTAAAATAGACATTGCGAAACCGACAAAAAAATACAGTCCTGTTAAACCTTTTATGTGAATTAATACATTGTTTTGTTTCCAACCAGTGATTTTTAAATGGAAAGATATTTTCGTTATTACTAAGTTTGGGTAGATATTTCTACATATACCTAATGATTCTCCTCGATTTACCGCCCTTCGAATAACTGCTGCCACTAAGCGACGCTCAATCTGCCTACCCCCACGGGACGTCACTGCTCATCCATCACCTAATTCTGAATCTAAATACGACGTCATACAGACATTTACGAACTACTCCAGACATTACTACTTCATACTTTTCGTCACTCATTCTGCATAAATTTATTTTTATGGGAACTTACGAGTTTTTGCAAGTATAGCCCCCATACAACCGTCTTTTCTAAAACGTGTTACTTTACATTTTTTCTATGCTTATTGTCTGCTTACGTCTCTTTCATTCCTTTAGCACAGTCTAAGTTTCGTCTCATTCATTCTTAGAAAGAGTTGTTACATTTCTTCGATGGTAGATTTGAATACAATTTTCGTAAACACTTACAAGCTATGGCGATTACAAACCCATACAAACGATAGCTTTTCTAAACATATTATTTTACAAATTGTACACACTAATTGTCTGCATGCGTCCCTTCCATTCCTCTAGCACAATCTTTTTTCCTTCCTATTCATTCTGAGAAAAATTTATTACAATATATTACATGGGATAATTTTCATACATTTTACAATTTACAAATTATATACAAAAAATAAAATTTACACATTTTTATTACATTTTATTAGTTAATGGGAGGCAAAAGCCGAATATAATTCGACTCCTCGCATACTTTTTAAGGTTTTCACCTTATCTTCTACGAACCATGTCCTCAGCTTCAAGAACATAGACCGTGTGACTTATTCCTAAGCCCTTATTTGACTACAAGGCCAAGGACGTGTTTAGGCCTTTCCACACTCCCAAAAAGTACTTCAGGTCTACCAGAAGTCTAGGGTCATATCAGTGCCTCGGTACCTATATATATATATATATTGTAATTTATGTAATACCATCGGTGCATTGTTATCATCATTCGATTTCGATCCAGGAATAAAAGACTTAAAGACTATATATTTGATTTTAAGTTACGTAAATATGGGGTGGAATGACAGGTAAATTCAAAAAAGTTAGAAGTACGAAGAGTTGCGAAAGAGGGAAATAATATACATACTAATAAAATTTTATAACAGAAGTTATCTTCCAGGCTTGTAAACTTTACTCACACAAATCAAATAACAAAAATATACTGCAAAGTTAAGGAATGAGAAGATTCTTGAGGAACAAAAGGTTCTGAAAGGCGTAGGAATATGATAAATCACTAGCCAGTGAGAACGCTCGAACACGATTGTCAGGAATTCTTTATTTTAATCCACCGATCTACCTGCAGTCGAGTATTTACATTAAAGATGGACGAAGTTAAATAAGTTATTTGAAGAAGGTATGATAAACAGAAGGCAAAGTTAGACTACACCATATGGTAGTGCGTAGATAAGTAAAAAAAATGGGTGCCAATTCTAGCTTCAATAACATTGAATAATAAATACTAGGAGAAGATTTAATAAACAAAAGAGATTTGATAGAACATATCTATATTAACCTAATTAAATATTACAGATGCCATGTGAGAGTATGAATGACGAGGCGAACGGAAAGTATTAGACAGTTGCAGGTAGCATAAAGCTTGAAAACAAAATAACAGCTGGTAGGTAATTATAATAAACGAAAATCTATCATAAAATATAGTACTGTATACAAACGATACAATGTCACAGTAGTTTAAAACCAGTTTGTGGTTTTAAACTACTGTTTATTACTGTAAAGTTTTAAAATTCACTTCACGATAATGTGGTTTTTTACAAGTATGTGTCATTTTTAGTTTTTTGAGATTACCAATTTGAATGAATTTTTTGAAACATACATTGCGTTGTTTTATTTTTCACCAGTGTGTTTCGTTTTATGTATTTTAAGAACACCACTTTCGAGAAATCTTTTAAAATATACAGCGCGTTGGTGTGGTTTTTAACCAGAATTTGTCATTTTTTGACTTATGTAGAAACCAATCTGCACAAATTTTTTAAAATACACTACCTACGCATTGATGTGATTTATCACCAATATGCGTCAATTTATGACGTTTAAGGTGACCAATTTGCAGAAATTTTTTTAAACACACATCGCATTGATGTGGTTTTTCACCAGCATGTGTCATTTTATGTCTATTGAGATTGCTAATTACCGAGAATTTTTTTAAACACACATCGCATTGGTGTGGTTTTTCACCAGTATGTATCATTTTATGTATTTTGAGAGCACCACTTTCGAAAAATCTTTTAAAACACACATCACACTGATGTGGTCTTTCACCAGTATGTTGAATTTTATGTACTTTGAGAGCACTACTTTCAAAAAATCTTTTGAAACACAAGTCACACTGATGTGGTTTTTCACCAGTATGTATCATTTTATGTCTATTCAGTTTACCAATTGTCGAGAATTTTTTAAAACAAACTTCGCATTGATGAGGTTTTTCACCGGTATGTGTCGTTTTGTGTGTTTTGAGTTCACAAATTTGTATGAATTTTTTAAAACACACATCGCATTGGTGTGGTTTTTCACCAGTATGTGTCATTTTATGTGTTCTTAAATGACCAATTACCGAGAATGTTTTAAAACACACTTCGCATTGATGTGGTTTTTCACCAGTATGTGACATTGTATGTGTTTTGAGATTACCAATTGCCGAGAATTTTTTGAAACACAGATTGCATTGATATGGTTTTTCACCAGTATGTGTCATTTTATGTGTTTTCAAATGACCCATTTCCGAAAATTTTTTAAAACACACATCGCATTGATAAGGTTTTTCACCAGTATGTGACATTGTATGTGTTTTGAGAGAACTAATTGCCGAGAATTTTTTGAAACACAGATTGCATTGATGTGGTTTTTCACCAGTATGTGTCATCTGATGTCTGTTGAGATTGCTGATTACCGAGAATTTTTTTAGACACACATCGCACTGATGTGGTTTTTGACCAGTATGTTGAATTTTATGTATTTTGAGATCACTACTTGCAAGAAATCTCTTGAAACACACATCACACTGATGTGGTTTTTCACCAGTATGTGTCATTTTATGTCTATTCAGTTTATTTGTTGTCAAGAATTTTTTAAAACACAGATTGCATTGATGTGGTTTTTCACCAGTATGTGTCATCTGATGTCTCTTGAAATTACCTATATTCGAGAATTTTTTAAAACACACATCGCACTGATGGGATCTTGTACCAGTCTGCGTCATGTATGACCGCTGAGTCTTTGTGCATGAAATGCGGTGACAATTTAGATTGTCAATAGATTCAAATACTCCATAACAATTATTGCAAATAAAGTTACGTGGAAAATATGTAACTCTTCTCAACATAATTCGAACTTCCTTTGGCAAGTAAATTTGTTGAACTTCCTGTTTTACGTTTTCATCATCTATGGTTATCTCAGAATGCTGTAACATGATTTTATTGGTTGCATGTGCTATGTCGTTGTTGGCCAGGATATTGTTAACTGTATCATTTCCAATGATGCACAGTGGTTCAATGTGGCGTACTGTGAAACATTGCTGGGTAGAAATCTATAAAAAAGGATAGGCACCTATGTTCAATATAATAATTTTTAAATATATAAAATATGTTTATGTTCGCAAATGTTGCAGAGACACTATGTGTTTAACGGTTATTTGTGATAAATAATGGGAGATTTTTTTGCTTGGATAGAACTTACGAACGACTTAACTGTCAAAACGACTGTGATTCTGCGCTTACTTTTTGACTCACTGTATGATTAGTAAAGTCAGGAAAATCATCATGAATAGAGCCACGCAACAAAATTGTCAAAACTTACTTAGAGCATAGGTTAACGATTCGCGCAACTTATAATAATTGCATTATAACGGGTTTATTATTAATTACCGCATATGGAACAATGGGTACCGATCCAGAAAAGTCCATTGTCTTCCATGAAAATTTACCGTTTGATGCGGTTTACAAGCTGGTGGCATCATCGGGCAATATTTCATCAAAGATGAGGCCGGAGCTCGTGTTACCGAACCATAAAGCCCCAAGGCTTGGATTCACTACGGGAAAAATCGTGCAACATGACGCACAATACGAGGGTGGGTCAATAATTCCTTAGAAAAAAGCATTAAAACAGTTTTTATTTTTGTATTTTTTTTTTATTTCTCAACATAATCTCCTTGGAGCTCAATACACTTGGTTAGACGTTTCTCAATTTTTTTAAACCGTCAGAAAAATAAGTTTTCGGAAGGTCCTCAAAATAAGCATTTGTCCGATCGATGACTTCTTCATTTGAAAAAAACCTTGTCCACTTAGCCATTTTTTTAAGTTTGGGAAAAGGAAAAAGTCACTGGGGGCTAAATCTGGCGAATACGGTGGGTGGTCGACCAATTTGAACTTCAATTCTTCAATTTTAGCCATTGATCGTAAACATGTGTGAACACGGGCATTGTCCTGATGAAAGAGGATTTTTTTCCTGTTTAAATGAGGCCGTTTTTCTTCAACTTCGTTTTTTAGCTGGTCCAATAAAGATGCATAATAATCTCCTGTTATTGTTTTTCCTTTTTCCAAATAGTCAACGAAAATAATTCCACGTGCATCCCAAAATACAGTAGCCATAACCTTACCAGCTGATTTTACGGTTTTCGCCTTCTTTGGACATGGTTTGTCTTCGCAATCCACTGCTTTGACTGTTCTTTCGTCTCGGGAGTATAGTGGTGTATCCATGTTTCATCTACAGTCACAAAGCGACGAAAAAATTCATCCGGATTGCGTTGCATGAGCGACAACAGGGCTTTAGAGGCCACCACCCTATTGCGTTTATTGTCGACTGTGAGCAAACGCGGCACCCATCTTGCAGAAATATTTTTCATGCCCAATTTGTCATGTAAAATAGAAATGACGCTACCTTTTGAGATCCCTGTAACCTCAATTATCTCACTCAACTTTAATCTTTGGTCACTTAACACCATATCGTGGATTTTATTGATCATTTCTGGTGTAGTCACCTCTACAGGACGTCCTGAGCGTGGTTCATCCTTTGTTGATGTACGACCACGTTTAAATTCATTTAACCAGTTATAAATAGTTGCAAGTGAAGGAGCAGATATGCCGTGAACTAAATCCAACTCATTTTTTATTTCCTTTGCTGTTAACCCTTTTATATTAAAATGTTTAATAACAGCTCTAAACTCAATTTTCTCCATTTTCCATTTTTCCATTTTCCACAAGCAATTTTTTTTTTTAAATGTACGAGAAACACACAACAACCCGACCAATCTGATTGAAACTTCGCAGCATACTGAATCGGTAGTGCCGCTGCATGAAAACAAACCGCTTACAGTACTAGTCGCGCCACCTGTCGGCTTTTCTAAGGACTTATTGACCCACCCTCGTATCTACGTCGATTACTCGGGAACGATGCTGCGAAATATTTTTCTTGTACACAATATGCACACACTTTGGCGGCTATCGCATTTCGGCCACAAGTGTGTGCAAGCAAAATGTTCCGCGGCTTTGCGTAGTGTGTGCGTATTGTGTACAAGAAAAATGTTTCGCGGCATCGTTCCCGAGACATCGACGTAGATGTTGTGCGTCATGTTGCACGATTTGATCCGTAGTGAATCCAAGCCTTAATCATCGATGACATTCATCCGGACGAGATGTGGTTCAACAGGATGGCGCTATGTGTTATACGGCGGCCGCAATCATCGACTTATTGAATTCATAATTTGGTGATAAGTTGATTTCGAGAAACGGACATGTTAATTGGCTTCCAAGGTCGTTCGATTTGACATCTCTGTACTAGTTTAGTCATATTTTTATTTCAGTTTATGTCGATTAAACAGCAACCATTGACGCATTGTATGCCAACATTGGTTGTGTTATACGTGGTATAAATACGGCCAGTAGTGTTCGACAAATAGTTGTCTTAATTGGACATCTAGAATTTGTTGAGAACTGCTGCGGTGGCCATATGCCCGATAATATTTCAATTGTTAATGCCACGAAGATATCAATTTTTCAAATAAAAAAAAAACTATTAAAAGTTACTTGTTCTACATCGTCACTACGCAGTCAAATATCAAATTGTTCAGGAATTGAAAAAAACTGTGGGCATTGATTTATTTTATTAAAAAATGATTTGGTGCGTTTGGCTACAATAATTTTTGTCAAGTTACAAATGGCTTAAAAAATTGTTTTGATTTATTTTGATATGAAATTTTTTTTGGGAGTTCTGATACTTGGCCAGTTCATGTAAGTGTACTTATGCAATAAGTCCATTACCACCAAAATGTCACTTCGGAGAAAAGTGAGGGGTACGGCAATTAGCCTGTACAGTGACGATACTTTACAAAGATTTTTTAGGATAACAAAATAACTTAATTTGTTAAACGTACCTGTTCTAAAGGCCTGTATTGTGAATTAGAGCAGTCAGGTTGCGGATTCTCATTATTGATTTTGCGAAATGAGTTTTCATCAAATTCCTCTTTGATGACGACTTTATTACCATTCTCAGATATTATATTGATCTGACCGTTTCCATGATCCTGAAAATAGCAACATTAATTATATTAGGTAAGAGAATCACCACTATGTTCAGCCAGGGTCAGCACACCGGTGGAGAAGACTTCCTACAGCTTTTGCTTCTGCTATAAGTGGGCGCCAATAATTGATGACTGCATTTGGAAAGTGAACAAGCGCTACATCACATTTGGCCCAGTAAACATATTTATATAACCTACTTAATATTTTGCTTGTAATTTTATATTCTTAAATACGTATTTATGCATAATAATATACACGTTTAAACTTTATTATAATATTAAGGTGAGAAAACGCTAAAAAATATAATGTTATTTTAATTCTAACATCTAACATTATTTTTAAGGGCGCACATGCTCAGCGTAGGTCGAAATGGAGCTTTTATGGTATTTTCAGAGCATAACCCTGGACAATCCTTAAACGTTGTAAATAATCTATTTATATAAATTTGAAGCCTTATTATCTTTTATGTTTATTTTAAACATTTGATGACTGTATAAAGTATTTTTATTACATAAAATAGTATTCTTTTAAACTTCTCGATCTAATATTTTAGAATATAGTCATATTTCAGTACGTTCATGTGCAGTGGTGTTAAGATTTTTTTAGATTTATTAATTTTTAAACGCATTTACAAAACTATTAGTAAAATTAATGTTAACATTATATAGTGACATATGCACGACAAAAAAATATATTTTATATTCTTTGTGATCTCAAATTTGACAAGAATTAGACATTTTATTATTTAAAAAAAATGGGCAAGATTAACACATTTGAAGACAATTCTAAAGGGACTGATTATAAGCTATGTCTTTGACCATTCAAATGTGATAAACATCCTATGAATAATGAATGCTTTATAATAATTATTAACCTAAGAATAATCTATTGGCATTTCCCAGTGGCTAAGCTACAACATACGGCAGAGGCCATAAATTGACAAACAATAAATGAAGTAGGGAGTAAGATCATGTCGTCGGTGTTTTGTAAAAAGGGCGAATTAACCAAAATGCTACTTTACAGGAGGAGGATTTTTAACTTTAGACATTTATTTGTTTTTTACCTGTAGATGATTATAAATATCTAACAAGTTTATAATAAAGCTTAGAAATAATACTGTCATTATAATAGGTAATATTATATAATATTTTAAAAGGCCTAATATGTCACATTTGCTTTTTATTTCGTAATTTTAATTAATTTAATTTTACTCGATTATCATTTTTAAGTACTTTCCTGTAGAGATAAAAATTCGCCGTTTTTACACAACAAAGCTAGTGGGGTACATATTGTATTTTCATTAAAATCTCGATTTCGCCAAAATGGTTGATTCGCCCTTTTTACAAAACACCGACGATGTTAACGCGCGTGTTTGAAGATGTACCTAACCGAAAAAAAAATATTTTTTTAAAAAAAATAATAAATATTAAATACATAATTTCAGATATTTTAAAGATATAAGAACATTTTTTACGAGAAAGTTCACTATTTATGTGGAATCTTAACAGCCGACCTCCACTTCTAGCCACTGGGATGTACAGTGACTTAAACCATTCGTTTATCTACATTGTGGCGTCAAACCATACATAATTTTAGACATTTATAAATATAAGAATATTTTTTATGGATTAAGGTTTAGCGTAGGCAAGGCTTAAATTAAAAAAAAACTGAAAACACCATCTGCAAATTGTTTCTTAGTGAAATGAAAACAAATATATATGACTGACGAAGTTTAGTGTGCAATATTTATGTCGAATCTTAACAGCCTACCTCCACCCCACGCCACTGGAATGTACAGTGACGTTTATCTGTATTGAAAGAGGTTGCGACGTCAATGTGTTCCGAGAAACTTACAATATAGCTGGCGTCAGCTATTAAAACGATACATCAGTGAAACGGCAAATAATTTTCAACTATAGGCGCGACGAAATTTTGGACTCGCTGGCATTCAGAGAGAGAACGTCGAGCTGTGAACATGTCGATTTGTTTCGTGATGGCGACGGGGGTTTCATTCTTAAATCGTGTAAAGATGACTAAAAACTTTACCCATTTACTTGAAAAAGAAAACAGTCAATGAATATATTATTATTGTTACTAATAGAACAATAAACAGAACATTAATGGACGCATGTTGGATTTATATGACAAATTATATATCGTTTGGCATGCATCATTTGCACCCGCGACCCGCAATCCACGCATCGCCTAGCCACGATCTAAAGACCATGACTCAACTGAGGTATAGCCTTAATAACGATGTATGACTTTGTCAAAGTCGAGTCGAATATCAGTGTGCATTGCGCCTAGCATTGACGTACCAGAAATATGGGCGACGTGTCGGAAACCACGATTCCATAATTCATTATGTAGGTTTTTATATTGTTGAAAACAAATATATATATTGCTTACCTTGTTAACTGGCTTGCATTCCGTGTAAGAACAGCTGGGCTGTGGTTCTTCATGATACGATGGACGTGGTATATCTTCAAAATACTCTTCCTTGATGTTGAAATGTTGGAAATGGTTCTCAGATTTTAAATTGGTCAGGTCTAAAGCAGTGTTCTGTGGAAATGTTGTATGTTAAAGCACATTTTTTAAGGGTCTGCAAATCTTTCAATACCTACTGCATCAACGCTGATCAGGTGGTTGAAAATGTTCACTGTCGACATTCGGTCTTTTTTTTTCTCGTTCGCTAGATAAACGTATCGTAGTGCATGCGTAGCCAGTACGTTGCCTGCATCAAACACTTCTAGACACATCACAAGGCTGTTATTGGTGGTTATCGATTGTAGTTCATTATATAATATAAGTGTTGAGGCGGTTAAATGTTACAATAAGTAAACCATCTGAACTGTCAAAAAGTGCTATGTTATTACAGCACTCTTCTTGGCTGTGTTAACTTTTAGCCGGCTCGCACATCACAACTCGCCTTGTGTGCCTGACGGCCATAAATCAAGACTTTGGAGACCTGCCGGTCAGTGTTGCATGATACAACCTCGCACATCTACCTAGCGACATCGACATTCGCCGTATCGCCGCATTCGCGCGTAATCTCCCGAAACGTCAAAATATACTCTAGCTAGACGACGGCGTTGCGCAAATATGTCATCAGACGCGGAAACAGCGATTATAATGTATCGGTACCGCAGACATTTAAGAAGAAAGCTCTCGTCTGCCATTTTTGTTGGTGTGTTGATTGTATGGACAAACGTCAAACGCGGCGACCAGCGATGAGCAAGCAATGACAGTCTAGACATTGAAGTTAAATTCCCTCCACCAAACCCGCCCCGCACCACACTCGGTCTTAATCGAGAGTATCACGGGACCCGTCAATTGGTGATGTGAAGCATCTAAAAATTGGCCTGGGAGTGTCCTGGGAGAAGGTGCCCAAGACTTAGGTTGCTACGCTCAGAGTGAGCTCTGACTGAGTTTACTGAGTTTACTCTAATTCAAAGTGCCAGGGAGAGAAAAAGCACATAGAAATTACTTAAAAGAAAATGAAGCTACTTATTTATTATATCAAAGAACGAAGCTAATCATACAGGCAGCAAAATTTATGTGAAGAGATCTTCACGCCCGTAGTAAGACGCCGCAAATTTTTTGAATGCAAGATAGTTGGCCTTAGTAGCAACCAGGTCGGACGGGCCGATGGGTCCAACAACTGGTTGGACCGACCTGAGCATCTCCTCCCGTTCGGAGCACATACTCAGACACTCCCACAGGATGTGATTGGCATCCTGTATTTCCCCTCCGCATGGACATGTCGGACGGCTTGCAAGTCCAAGCTCAAAGAGCCTGCCAGCGAAACCACCATGGCCAGTCACAAATTGACTGGTGTAATGGTCTGGAGTCAAATACTTGGTTATCTCCATTCGCCACTGTATGTCTGGAAAAAACGCGTATGTGAGCCGGCCCTTAGTAGATTCGTCCCACTTTCGCTGCCAGGTCTTAATGGCCGCGTTAAGCGACATGAGTCTAATTTTGCGCTTCAATAGTGCTAATCCCTCGCCGGCTTGTCGAGGGGGGGGGACGAGATGAAAATCACCAACGTCAGCCTCCTCACCTTTGAGGAGCAGCATTGAAGCGCCGCTGACCTGAATGTGCAGGTCAAGTGGGAGAATACCGGCCAGGACCGGGAGCGCGTCAGTTGAGGTTGTACGGTAGGCCTTGGTAATGGACAGGAGCACGCTGCGCTGTCCTCTTAAAAGAGAGGCTCTAAGTTTGACACTCTTGGGAATGCGCGGGCACCAAGCGCTGGCGCCGTAAGCCGCGATTCCCATAAAAATGGCGCCGTAGGCGATCTTGAGCGCCCTTACTCTTAAGCCCCATCCTTCACCAGCCATGCGGCCGACCCTCTGGAAGGCCACCCCAGCCTTGTGGACTTGGGTTTCGGCATGGTGTTGGAAATTTAGCATGGTGTCCATCTTGACGCCTAGATAGGTGACGATCTTCGACACTTTCACTCTCGTGTCACTGAATCGGACTGTGGGTGGTCTCGAGCAGTTCAGTCGTCTCGGTCCTTTGAGGACAATGGCTTCTGTCTTGGAAGGTGCGAATGATAGTCTATTTAGTTTACCCCAAGCCTCAATTGATGCTAAGGCTTCGCCAACAGTGCTCTCAATCTTCGCCCTGCTGTCGGCCTCGACCAACAGCAGCGCATCGTCTGCGTAGGCAATGACAGTACAGTCGGTTGGAAGCGGAATTCTAAGGAGATCGTCGAAGAGTACGTTCCAGAGAAGGGGCCCGAGGACTGAGCCCTGGGGACATCCCATGCTGGTGTTTCTCTCTATTGTTGTTGATCCAACTCGAAACTCGATCGATCTATTCGTGAAGTAACTTTGAATCGACGCGAACAAATTTCCTGGTAGTCTCTTCAGCCGAAGCTTTCGAAGTATAAGAGGCCAGGACGCACTATCAAACGCACCTGCAATGTCCAGGAAAACTCCTAGGACGTATTTACGGCGAGAATTTTCAGAGATGGCAATCACGTTCCTAATGGCGTCGACTGTTGATTTGCCTCTTCTGAATCCAAATTGCTTATCGGAAAGCGGCGAGTGTGTCTCCAGGTGGGCTTCAATCCTGTGGCACAGTAGCTTCTCCAGCACTTTGCCCAGGGCGGGCAGGAGTGTTAGAGGGCGGTAGGCTTTGGGGCTTGACGGTTCTCGGCTGCCAGCTTTGGGGATTACCTTAAGTAAGCCCCTCTTCCAGCAGTCGGGGAACGTGCCGCTTCTGATGCAGTCACTGAAGAGGGCTGTAATCTCTGGCGCGGCGATGGCCCATGTGCGTTTGACAAGTAAGTTGTCAATGCAGTCCGGGCCCGGGGCCTTGCCAGCAGTCAACGTGCGCATGATTTGGTTGATCTCCTGTTCGGAAGGCAACGATGAATGATCCGTGTCGATTGGAAGAGAAGCCTCAAAGCGGGTCGTCCTCATGGCGTCATCATCCCTGGACTCATCATCCAGAGGGATGAGAGCCTCGAGTAGGACCGCAGCCGTTTCAGACTCGGTACTGGTGAATCCGCCACCCGGTTTCTCGATGCCGCACAGGAGGCTCGTCGGTCTGAGTCCCAGCCTCAATGCACGGTATGGAGGACCCCAGGGGTCCGAACCTCCCTCAATGGTAACGAAATTACGCCAGTAGTCTTTCTTGGCTTGAGTGATTGCTTTCTTGTATTCCGTTCGGGTGAATTTGGCCATGGTTGCAAGGGGATCGATGGAGGCAGGTGGTTGCTTGCGCAGGCGTGCACGTTGATGGACCTTGCGCGCTTTTCTGAAAAGATCACGCAGGCGCGAAACATGCTGCGTCCACCACGGCGACTGGCTTGGTGGCTTGGGCTTGCAGCGTCCGAGTGAAGCTTCGGCTGATCCGGTGATGTCTGCAGTCAGTCGTGAGGCGGCCGAGTGTACGTCTGGAAATCGGATTCTGGATGTCCTGTCAAGCTTTTTGGAAAGCGCCTCTTCAAACTTTTCCCAATTCCCGTCGCGGGTTCTAAACCGCGCGGGCGGAGTTGGGGAAACGTCAGAGCCGCCATCGTGCGAGGAGACAGAGGCCAGCTCAAAAGTGATCAACCGGTGATCACTCATGGAAGCGCTCTCATGGACTCTCCAGCCGCTGATTCGTCTCGCAACGGATTCAGTGGCCAGGGTGATGTCGATGTGGGTGCTTCCGGAGTTTGCGTGCGACACGAAAGTCGGCATGCTGGTGGGGTCGTTGAGGACGACCAGGTTGTGCTGGTGAACTAACTCCTCGATGGCGTCCGCGTCGCACAGGGGGATATCCACGGGCGCCCAGAGGGGGGATTGCGAATTTGCATCCGCACAGATGATGACATCCCTGCCACTAACTGCGCGAAGGATGCCGTCAAGCACTGATGCCACGTGTTCCTTTGTACTCTTAAAGCTGAAGTAGGCGGAGATAACCACCACGCTGCCTCCTCCGGGAAAGCTTATGTCTGCACACGCGACTAACTCAGTTGACAGGTGCGAGAGCGACAGCACGCCAAGGCGAGGGTCAAGAGCGAAAACGCAAGCCTTCGGCTCCACACCCCTGGCATTGACGACAAGACCCGCGCACCCGAGTCCCTTTTCAGTGACCTTGGGGCCCCTTTTAGAGGCCCAGTGGTACGGTTCCTGTACCAGCGCCAGAGACAGGCCTGTGGCCCGCATAGTCTCAATTAACTCCGCCGAGCCGGCGTCGCTCAGGTTGACGTTCAACTGAGCGAAGGTAATCATCGCGTGGCAGTGTAGTCCACCATAGCCCTTTCACGCAGCTCGGCGTGGAGCCTTGCTGGGCAATCGAGACTGCCGGTGGAGTGATCAGACGGCTGCTTGTGCTTGTAGCAGGCCACGCATTTGGGTGGGTTTCCTTTGCTGGGGCAGTCCTCGCGGTCGTGGCCGGAGATGGCGCAGTGGCTGCACGTCGGCGTTTTGCTGGTGCATCCTTTGGCCATGTGACCAAAGAGGTGGCATATATTGCACTTCACTACCCCAACGTAGTCCCTAAGAGGGAAGGATTCCCACCCCATGTAGAGTCTGTCCTCTGCAATAAGGGCAGTCCAGATGGCCGCCGGGGCGAAGACCACAAAGTGGCATCTGCCGGTTCTTGGCCCGGCTTTGTGGCTCAGTCTTATGTCCGCGTATGCCTTTTCTGGCAGGCCGGTCTGTTCACGGGTGGAGGTGAAGATGGCTTCCCGGAGTTGTAGTTCTGTGAGTGTAGAGGGAAGGTTGAAAATGATTACACGAGGCTGCTTTTTCCCGGCGAGCTCGGCTCGTAGGGCAGCCTCCGAGGTCTCCAGGGCTTTAATAAGGGCCTTGGCCTCGACTTCAGAACGGGGATGAACAATTACACCTCCGTTCCTTATATTACGGATACCCGTAATTTGAACCCCAAGAGACCTGGGGTCGAAGGCCTTCTTAAGGATCTCCTTCGTGGTATCCGATTTCTTCTCCCCAGATCCGGTCGGGAAGAAGAGAACTCCCGGTCTGGGGGCGAGGGGAAGCAAGGATGGAAACTGTTGGTTGGTGGAGGCGGAGGAGGTAGAGGGTGCTGCATGTGTTGACGTCGTGGCCATGGGAAGGCGGCTTTTCCTGCCCAATGCCGTGGCCCATGACATAGGGGCAGGTGTCGTGGCGGCGGGTTGGGCATTTGCGGGCGCTTGAGGCTGGATGGTCTTAAGTATCTTGGTTTGAGCGTGCAAGTCCTTAATGGCCTTCTTTTGAATTTTGAGGCCAGAGGTCCTATCTTTGAGCAGTTGTTCCAGGTGTAGTATTCTGGCTTCTTGGACAATGGATTTTCGCTCGAGTTTGGCCATGGCGAGATTCTGCCGGCTGTGGGCTTCAGATAGGTTCAGCAGAGCATTGGATATTCGCTCTTTGGCGCCGGCCTGTTTGCCGCGGAAGGCCGATATAATCTCGTTTAGACAGGTTGAGACTTCGGTATAAATTTCGTCGTGTTGATCAGGGTCTATCCTGGAGAAGTCCATGGGTATCCCAATGTCTTCGCCAGAGGAGGAAGAGTCGTCATCATCTTGTCGAGGGGGCGCCTGATGGTTTTTTGATTTGGCCTTTTTTGGCTCCGGTTCCGTAATTGTTGGAGATGAGGTTGCTTTTTTCGTTGGCGTTTTTGGCGAACGTTGTTTAGTTTTGGCCGTCCTAGCCGAAGATGGAGCGTAGGCAGTGCATCCTGAAGTGGATGCCGTGAGGGACGAAGAGTTGTCGGGGTTGGTATGATCCGGGGCCTCCTGTGGAGGAGTGCGCACCATATTTGGCATGTAGGTGCGCAATGGTGTGAAGGTAGAGAGTGAGAGAAGGCGGATGGGATCTGTATTTAATATGAGGGATCGTTACACGGCCGGTAGTTTGGATATTGTGCAGTCTTAGTGTTTTAACACTTTTGAAATGGTGGAAGAGGGCGAAGCGATGCGATAGTGTGGTATGTTGAGTATACAACAATAGTGCCTACTCTGCTACCAGGGGTGCTCAAGTGTAGGGTCGGGGTCCAAATGGGGTCCCTTGACGTTTGGTCAGGGGAGGTCAAGTTGGGCCCGCGGTCCAAAAATGGTCCCTATCCAAAGTTGGACAGGGACACGAGGGGGGGTACGGCGGACCTCAGAGACGATGTTTTGGCGAGGTTGACGTGAGTATATGCTGTGGTAACGAGGTGACGGGGGAAAAAGCGTGAAAAAATTCTAAGTCCAAAATGGGCTTGATGTAGGTATATAATAAATAGAAAAAGAGAGAGGTTTGGTGAATCTGAGAGAGAGAATTTAAAGGTCGGAAATTGAAATATGAAATATTGGTGCGGGTAAGGCGAGGTGACCGCCCGCTTTGGACGGCCGCCAAAAAGCGACTGACGTCAAAAATTTAAAAAGTGGGCGTGGATTTTGAAGTATGGGTTTAGGATGGAGGAACAACCGCGAAAAATCACTGAGGTTTCACACTATTCACATATGAGTAACGTTATTATGTTAGGCAGACGGTTGCTCATTCACTGTACGAGTTTGAAGTGATTTGAGCGTCTGGTTCAAACTATAATAATATTGTCTTTCGATCGATGCACTGGTCGTCCCTGCATATAATATATAGCAGTTCCTACACTAAATTTATCACGCAATAAATATTATATTATTACAATAATTAATTATTATTACAATACTATTATTAAATGAAGGAATGGAAATACTTATTTTAAAACACCAAATCTAACAACAACAACGCTAATTACATCTGTTTATAACTTGTAATAATAATTAAACTAATTAATTTAATGGTTATCAATTACACGGGAGCAATAAATTTATGCAGAAATATGATTGTTCGCGAGTTCATTGCTGGTTGGCAAGGAAAAAGGCACATTTACCGGGAAAGTCCTAGGGGAAAACACACAAAAGTTTCACAAATCGTATTCCATGGGCAGGCAAAGGTATTAGTTAAAAAACGGGATCAAAAACTTGTGAATAGCAGGGTCAAAATTGAAAATAACGAAAGCGAAATGATAACGATGCAAAAACACGTCAGAACGGCTCGACCGTCGCTGTTACAGATAGCAGTCTAGACAGAAATGCCCGATTGTGCGGCTGTGCGCATGCGCGGAGTCGATGTCGACATTCAGGTTCTGGCACAATGCAACTCGACGCATGCGGCAGCAACATATTTTTTTCAAGCGTCGCAGTTGCGTCGGCCAATCTGCGAAGCTAAATTTGATAACGTTTGTTTCTTGGTTTACGATGACATCACATCGACGAATTCGACATGCGACGCATGAGGCGAGTTCTGATGTGTGAGCCCACTTAGAGCGAGCCAGACAGTTTTGACGGCTAACTTATTGTAATAATTATAATACCTCAGCACATAAATATGATAAAATACCCTCGATGGCCACCGCTAGCAGCCTTGTGTATAGAATAGATGCGATGGTTTAAAAAGGTAGCGAGTAGTTTTGCACATGTTATAATTTGAAAGAATAAGTTGAATTGTACGTCAAATAGTTTTAAAAATTTCACGGAAATTGTTATTATATTTATATAACATTGCTTTTCATAGAATGATGTAAAAAGTAAGGTATTTTGAAAAAAAAAACTATAGTACACAGTATAATTGACTTTTGAATCTTACAAAATTATAGTATTTTTGGCTAATTTTGAAGTACAATATTCATTCCGTTGGCAACACTGATGTAATGGATCTATACGCTAGCACTTTTATCATGAAAAATCGTATTTTAAGGCCTACCGCGCATGAACGATTTACTATCGTACGGCCAACAATCGAGGAGGTGTATCCATCGTAATGCAATACAGCCCCGCGCATGGACGATCGAGCGAAAGGCGTAGTTGAAAATCTGTGTTCAGACACAAAATTTAACACCAACCGGCCGGAGCCCCATTGGCAGTGCTTTTAAATGAGAGCCCGCGCATGACACGTCATAGCCGGCCGAGAGTGCACTCACACAAGCACTAACAAGTGAAGCGGTTGTATGGAGCGCACGCATACATCGAACCGTTACGAGATCCACATTTGACAGTTCATCGATGCGTACCTATTGGCTTTGCATGCGCGTACCAGTCCTATTTTTTCAGTTTTTTTTCTTTATAAATTAATAATATATACACCCACGTTTTAAAACAGTTTGATAATCTATACAAAACCTCTATATATATAAGCTCTACAAAATCCATTTTGACGTTTCTTATCATATCGCGTGCGCCATTTTTCGGTGCGGACGCATATCTTCAGTGCGCGCGCATTGCCTTCAAACTATATCACGCCATGCGCGCTCAAACAAACTGGCCGGTAATAAATTGCATCATACGCGAGCAAACTAACGATTGTCCGAATGCTACCGGCCGGTTATGTAATCGTCCATGCGCGGTAGGCCTAAACCGGTTTTAAGAATGCAATGCGCTGGCTACGCATGCATTGCGTAGCATTCATCTAGCGAATACTAAGTAGCGAAAAATGCCAGAATGTAGAGAGGACTATGAATAGGATGCCGAAAAACATATATGCTTATTTTGTGGACTTTCGTTAAATAGGTAGTAGGGTTTTGGGGTCTTTTTACTGGTTCTCCGTCACCGCTCGCAGTCATCTGTCAGTGAGCGCAGTGTTACCAACCGAACTATAATTATAATACATTTTGGTTCGCGTACTATTAAAAAAGTAATATTTTCGTTCGCGTACTATTAAAAAAGTATACTACGTCAAAAATAGCACAATTTTGAAAAATGGAATTAATTGAATTCGCCGGTTGTGCGAATATTACCCATTTATAATTTCATTGCGTTTAAAAGTTGTCTATATTGTCGATGTTTAAGTTCCGTAAAATGTTCGTACTTCAATCATAGCAAATCGTAATAACGTGAAGCGAGGGACGTAGTAAGTATAATCTATATAATATAATTAATATAAGATCTCAGTGTGCGATGTTAGTCTATGGACGTCAATGACATTAATATGGAAGAAGCATCTGGAGAAAAAAATGACACTCTTTTGTCGGGTCTGCCGAATGGCATAATCTGTTCTAACGCCATTACAATAAAGGTGACATTGCTATAAATTCCCGATGCTTTTTGTCGTCTGCCGAATGGTTCAGTTCGAACGGAATCGCTCAAATGAACATTGACACTAGAAACACTGTTCTAACGCCATTACAATAAAGGTGATATTGCTATAAATTCCCGATGCGTGATATCGCACAATGGAAATTGCGTGACGTCTACCTATACATGTGCGAACGTCACTATGCGCGAATTTACTTGCTAGCTACTGTATTGAGTGCGTTGTTCATTAATTATGTCATTGATGGAGTAGTCTTGCGTTGAATACTCTAAAAAACTAGGTAACTTGACAGTTAATGACGGCGGCCGGCGTTGGCATTTTTCGGTCATAAGAGGTGTTACAATAAAGCAGGGCATCGGAATTTCTCGAATTCTCCGTTATGTTTATGTGACAAACAAAAAACTTACATTTTCAACACGACCAATAATTTTTGCCGAAATACTATAATGTCTTGGACCGCGTACTATAATTCGATGGCAAAAACATAGCTGAATTCCAAAATGGCGACTGACAGATAAAGACGACGGAGAACCAATAAAGCACCGGGTTTTGCATCGCGATACGCCAACTTTATACAAAGTATTTTTCAAAATCTCTGGTTTCAAGGATGAGACCCAAACTGTCAAAAAATAGATTAAAAACTAACCTCAAAATTGTAACTGGCAACGTCATCATTCTTTTGTTTTATAAAAGTGTGTGCATCTGGGCTACTGAAATAAAATGTCGGCACTTCAAACCAAGGCTGCTTTTCTGGAACAGGTTCGATATCTTCAGGTTCACGTTTCACCTCCATTTTGCGTGTTTTGTGACTGAACGTGCATGAAAATAGTACGGCGACGCGTTGAAATGGTTTACCATAGACAACATAGACTAATATACTTTTATAGACAACATAATATTATATAAACGGTATTGCCACTTTATAATAATATTGGATTAAAATTTTTTCTTTACTAAATAATTCATTACTGTTTATAAATTATTCTTTCTTTTGACCATGCCCGATACTAATAGGATCATATGAGCCTCCACAGAGTGGAGGTTTGTATTAACAGATTAGGTCCAAAATTTTAGGTTCTACAGAATGAAAATTATTAGTATGGATTTATAAGAAATATTCGGTTCCAAAAAACAATTAATATTATCAATTTGATCGTCAGTTACCTATAATATTGTGTAATAATTTATGTGAAACGTGTTTATTATTGGAAAATAATACATTCTATCAGCAATTTTATAAGATGTGATGATAATACCACGATTCTTTAATGTTATATGAGTTAATAATATTACTACAGGCTGTTTAAAACATAATGAAATGAGTTTTACCTATGTATCAATAAAACTCTTATTATTCATGTTGACTTTGAAGTCCTTGAGATATGGTTTGCTCATCCTTTTTCGCGTGAGAAGTTATTCTACTAATCTTCAGGGGAGGTAGGGGTTCCACCAGGAGCCCATACTTCAAACAGAGGTGACCACATCTGGACGACCAGCAACATTGGGGGCCGCCTGAGAGACTTTCGGGGAGTCTGGATGGCGGAGGGTACCTCCTCGTCAATATTGGTGATAATGATAGCCGGAGCCCGCATACCCTTTGTGCGGAAACCACCATTGGTAAGTCATTCTTTACTTTAACGGAAAGAATTTCAAATGCGTCAATCAGCAGATGTCACTTTCAAGATCGAGGAGTTAAAGAACTCAAGGGTTCTAGAGGAAGCAGCAACAAACAAGACGAGACCCTACGCCCGGTGTCCAACGTAAAGCGTTTGAATCAAATGTTTGACGAATCCACAAATGGTTATCGAATGCGCGTGGCTTAACAGTCATACTTATTAAGATCGCTAGGTAGTGTCCGTGTGTGTCGTCTATTATTTATGCCGTATCAGAATATTAAAGACAACATTGGATGGCTCAGATAGTTAGATACATCAATTTATGAGTGCTGTGGGTCTAAGTTTTTTTTAGATGCTTCTATGGATACCTCGCATTTACTGTCGAGGTTTCTTTAAAGACTTTGGCATGCAAACTACTCTACTTGAAGCTAGCCAAATGAAAATTGTGCCGGCTAAGAGAATATGCATTATTGAAAATTATTCTTCTACCCGAATCGGGTATTGCTAATTTGAATTCGGCCAGGGCCTATGAAACCGCCTTGCAAAATTCTTTGTAGCGCAAGGCGGTGGTGATTCTGATGAATATTTTGTTGTATTCATTGGTAGGTAACTGAGGACTGCGATTTGTAGCTGAGTTTTTCCCTTGGTAAAAGAAAAGTCGCATTGGACTGATATTCTGAACATATACTTATCCTATCTTATATGACTGCAGTCACTGGATCTGAAAGGCATGAATCATCATTACATGTCACCATTTATTATTTTTATTCTTTTTATTACATCAATACAGTAATTAAAAAGTGCATCTCTTCCGGCCTCGTTTGCCATGGTCCCCGGAAGGTTTCAAATGTCCGCATCTGCCACCTGTAATAAAAAATTCAGGTTGTACAGCTCCTTGCTTAAGATTTGACAATCTAGGAGTAAATGTAGAACGTCCTGGTCGCTTCCGTCGTCGCATGGACACTCCATTAGATGTTATTTTAAACCGGTGCAGGTATGCTCGCATGACTCCGTGACCTGTAAGAATCTGAGTCATCTCAAAACACAGCCCCTTATGCACCCTGACGTCTCGTGCTGCTGAAATTGAAGGTAAAAACTTTCGGGTCAACTCCCCTGTCGGAGAGTTTAGGTATTTATTTATTTGAAAAAGACACGTTGAGTACATAACAAATTATTAATTCAGGACGTTCACTACATGACATTTAGAATAAAAATTACAAGTAATAAGTTCGGAAAATCAGAAAAAACAAAGTGGAGGAAAAGCAAAAATAGTTTTATACAAAAGAAATAAAATTAAAAAAAACAACAATGATTCAAAAAGTACAAATTAAACAATAAAATAGAATTTAAAAAGCAGAATATATAATGGATCTCCAAAAATATCGACATCTCTAGGGAGTAGGTACATTGAACAGCCGCACAACTGGTGCTGGTATTGGTGCCTGGTGAGCCTGACATGAGGAAACAGCTTTCACCCAAAATAGGACATGGCTGCAACCACGCATGTAATTGACGGGTGCGTAAAAATTTTCGTGAGTTCCATTCATTTTTCACCATATCTGAAATTGTAATTTTCGCGTAGCTCAGAGGAAATTTGTCATAAGCTATCGCGGTCTTGGGTTCAGAGGCACCATGCCGAGCCAATTTGTCGGCTATTTCATTTTCTTCTATCCTCGTGTGTCCCTTATCCACTTGAAGTGCAACTCGGGGTGGCGCCGTCTCAGTATTGCGGACTCGCTGTGAATAGAAAAGACAATCGGATTAGTAGACAAGGGATCTCCAATTGCTTAGATTGAGCTTTTGAAGTCCGAATAAATACAAATTCTATAGTTTTCGTTGGATTGGATCTGAGCCTTGCCCACTCCAGAGCGCGTTGGATGGCATAGAGTTCGGCCTGCATTACCGTACAATAGCTGGCAAGGCGGTACTTAGGAGGCGCTATCTGCTATACCACAAACCCTGCACCAGTACCGCAATCACTTTTGCTCCCATCCGTGAAAATCGGCATGTTATTGCATTCGTTGCTTTCCAACGTTTCAGGATAAGAAACCACTTCAGAAAATAGTCTAACAGAGCCTATCGTCTGGCAGAAAACCTGCAAGGCCCTCCTCGCACTTCTTAGCTCTGTAAGTGAGACAGCGCTCGAAATGGAAAAATTTACGAACCGGAGCGCTCGAGAGTTTTCTGAAGATTTTTACATAGTAAAGTTATCAAAGTTTATGTGTTTTTTTCATAAAAATAAGTGTGTTAGATTTTCTATTATATGGCCTAAGCTCAGACGGTCAAATTATTTATTACACGAGACGGAGCGATAATTTTACCGATTTCACGAACAGGAACGGCGCTCCGGTGCGTTCCGGTCCATTTCGAGCCCTGAAGTGAGAGCGGTTTGTTTTAAACGTACATCTAGAGGCATAAGTCCTGCTAGAGCTTGCGTTGAATTTAGCGGAGCCGTGCGGTAAGCTCTGCATATTTGTATTGCTAGTGCTTGCTGAATTGTGTTGAGTTTTTTTTGCTATGTTTTTTTTCCGTTTGGCAGCTTCATACTGTATGCTGGCCGCATTCGTAAACATAGGCTCAATAGCACAACTGTAGAGAATTTGAAGACCTTCAGAAGATACACCCCATGTGGGTTTGGCTATTCTTGCTAGTTTGAGCGAAGTCACCGATGCCCTTTGCAGATGCTGTCCGCGTGCTTCGACCAATTTTGTTTGTAATCGATTACTACCCCTAAAAGTTTAAAATCCCTAGAAAAAGATAGAGGTTGCCCATTTGATTCATCACCAGCGAAGGCGGAGAGACGCGCCTCCTAGTAAAGAATAAGGCCTTCGTTTTCTCCGCGGAGAAAGACAGTTTGACCTTCCTTCCACAGACCTCGACGCTTAACAACACGCTGTTAGTCATGGTTTCTAGAGAACCAAGTTATTTGGATTCAAAAATCAGCAATACATCATCAGCAAAGGCCTGTGCGTGTACACCTTCAGGAAACGGCATAGAGAGAAGATCGTTGAGAACTATGTTCCACAGGACAGGGCCGCAAGACGAACCCTGTATGCATCCCTTTGATGTCTCTTTGGTAGCAGATGCTCCAGCATATTCGACGAAGACTTCTCGGTCTGGGTCTGAGTTGTCACAGGTCTTACGTGTCGTAGAATGCCGAGAGTGTGGCCATTCTGTGGAGAAGGCTGTTCGACAGCCATATCATCCGGGTCAGTCATGAGGTCGTCTTCGGAACCCCGCGCCCTTGAGTGCGCGCCTGCATATTACTATATTGGTTAACATGCCTTACCGATAATTATTGTATTTGTCACACTATTATGTATGTAAATTATAGAAAACTTCGTCAATTTTATATGAGGAAAAATTCTGGTTTAAACATTTTTTATTATCAATATTAATTTGTGACAGAACAAAGTATATAGGCATTTCATAAGTTTGATTTCATTATAAATTCGAAAACTACGTAATAAAGTAATAAACTAGACTTAAAATAAAATTAAGTCACTAGGCTGTATCGTTCAAAAGAGTTTAACCACCGCTGTATATGTCAACCAACACGACCCTTCTTCTTTTCCTTGATCTATTGAAAATGAGTCTCTTTATTAGTTATGAAATTTCACCCTTGAGAAATGACATGCTAGATGGAGTCACCACACTTTTTCGTGGAATCACAATAAAATCTTATACCATTTAGCGCCGCGTGCTACTTTTGTTGCAGTATATCTTCTTTTCAAATATATCTCTAAGACCTAGATCAACATGGGCTTGAGCGTGATGTATGGCTTTAGTCAGTGGTGAAGCTCAATGGTTTAGGGACTCGAGGCCCAAGGAAAAAAAATTGAAAAAAAAAATAGAAATTCGAAAGATGTACTGAAAAGATGACAGAATTTTAAGGTGGTCACGATCCTTAGCCAAGAGGGAACGACCAAGAGGACACGCATCTGCTTGAGTGGTTATCTTATAGACCCTTTGCTATTGGTTGCAAGAGATTTTGTTATTCATTGGTTATGATATAGTCAATTTGTTAGAAATATGCATTTTATTGTATAATTTAACAATTGTATGAATGGTTTTAACTGTTTCGAGGCCCCATTTTAAATTCTCTGATAATTCAATTGAGTTATTGGCTCTTGTAGTGCGGTGAACAAGGCGCTGTTTTTCCATCCTGGGCCTCCGGATCCGATTCCCGGAGATGTCACAATATGTGATTATCTCAAAGTATGGGAGTTTGTGATTGTTTTCACTTCTATTCTTAACAACCACTGCACTACAGTCATTGAGGTTCATTATCTGTTGTAGTGTTAATAAGAAAAATAATATATAGATATGCTTAAAATAAATGTGTTAAAGAAATTCGCCGATGATTTTACGTTAGTTTTGTAATAAAATATCTTTGTAAACCGAAGTATTTATGATTTGAGGCGTTTAATCACAAAAAGCGACAAGTCCACAATTCAATATTTTCGGGAAACAACGTTTTTATGTTTCAAGCTTCAATTATTTGTTTAAACGTGAGATTATTTTTTCCGTTGTATTCTATGTCGAAATAAGAACCAAATGGCAATTTGTTTAAGCCGATAAACTCTTAAATGTAATAAATACAGGCAAAATAAAATTGGACGTAGCGCTATTTGTACCTCACTTTTTAATTTACTCCGCATAAGGCACATATTTCGATGGCACTGTCATGAGTTTACCAGATGCTACAGCATGGGAGACGCATTTTTTAGTATTGAACGTTCCCTTATTGGTTGACTTAAACACGCGCAAAATCAACCAAGCTTTAAATAATATGAAACACGGACTTGGCGCTTTTTGTAATAAATCGAGACTTCAAATATTTTTTTTTCCGTGAATACGTGCGTATTTTTTTTATCGATTTTGACCAAATGTGGACGCCTCATTTGTCTTTGAGTAATTATTGTTTTGTTCGCGTTTTGAGTAGGGATGCATGAACGCACATATGTTATTAATTTTTCGGCTAATTTTTAGCCATTGATCGTGATGTTGAGAAAGCTTTGATTAATCCGAACATGAATTATTATTCAGCTCTTCCCTGTGCATTTTGCAGTGGCGCTTTTCAAAATATTATTTCAGTTTGATTTGAGAGAAATTTTAATCCGGGATGTCCTGAACGGACGATTTTGATAAGACTAATTAAACAGTTTTATTTTTCATTTTACGTTTCGCATGAACCATTTCGTGTTTCTTCATACGAGAAGATCTATTGCACTTGTAATCACACAATGTACATGAAAATGCCTTTGTTCTATTATGAACCATTTTGTGTGTCTTCAAATAACTGTACCGAATACAAGTGTAATCACATATGTTGCATTTAAATGGTTTTTCACCACTATGAACCATTTTATGCCGGGTTAAAGAAATCGGTAGTGTGCATTTGTAATCACACAAGTCACATTTTAAAGGTTTATCATCACTATGAACCATTAAATGCAATTTTAAAGTACTAGATCGTGCTGATTGGTAATCACAAATTTTGCATTTAAAAGGTTTTTCGCCACTATGAATCAGTTGGTGTTTTTTGAAATCACTTGTTTGTATGCAAGAATAATTACATTGATTACATTTGAAGCGTTTTTCGCTGCTATGAATAAGTTTATGTAGTTTCAAGTTAGTGGATTTATTGCATTTGTGACCACACACATCGCAGCTGTACGGTTTTTCTTCGCTGTGCACCATTTGATGTTTTTTCAAATAACTGGATTTGTTACACATAAAGTCACATAGTTCGCATTTGAATGGTTTATTGACGTTATGCATCATTGCATCTTTTATTTTAACACTACCAAATAAAGACACTTCGTGAACCGATTTGTGATCATTTAAAATGTTTTCAGATGGAAATAACGTAAAACATGCATTGCATATAAAGTTTCTCTCGTAAAATACAGCTCTTGTCAAATTTAGACAGACTTCATTCTCAATTTCAATCGACATTTCTTTTTTAATGCCATGTTCACAAATTTCAATTTCATTCAATGCATTATTACCATTACACACATGTGGTAAAATATAATGAACACGACTGTCGTCAGAAAGATACCTGCGATAATTATTACGGTGAATCTGTAATGAAAAGAATAAAAAACAAGTTTATTTTAAATGAGTTAACCGACAATTTAAATTATGAGAGTTAGCACCATAGACAACTACAATAACAACAAATGACTCACTTTTTTGTCGGGTCTGCCGAATGGCATAATCTGTTCTAACGTCATTACAATAAAGGTGATATTGCTATAAATTCCCGATGCTTTTTGTCGGTCTGCCGAATGGTTCGGTTCGAACGGGTTCGCTCAAATGAACATTGACACTAGAAACACTGTTCTAACGCCATTACAATAAAGGTTTTATTGCTATAAATTCCCGATGCGTGATATCGCATAATGAAAATTGCGTGACGTCTACTTATACATGTGCGAATTTACTTGCTAGCTACTGTATTGAGTGCGTTGTCCATTAATAATGTCATTGGTTAACACAGTCTTAGATTGTTTTATATATCGACTGGTTAATCTGCAAACCGGCTCCAACACGGCTCCAAAATCTATTTGGGAACATTGTTTACGAAGGAGAAAAAAATATATTATTTTAACTATCGAGCGGAATTTAACGATTCCAAAAATACACTTCGATTTTTATTTAGAAAAAGGCTGCAATATTAATTAATACACTATAATTAACTATTTCTTTTATTCAACGAATAATTCACAAGATTTAAGAATGTACCATTCTAATTATTGAACATACATAATTTTGAAAAACACAAAAACTGAGAAAATATATTATAATCAATACAAAAAATCTTTTTGAAGAGAGTAAGACACCCCGGCAGGGAATCGAAACCTACATCTCCTGGGTTTACGCCCCGTCCGTGCATTACCTCTATGCTACAAGGTGACATACTAATTTCGACAAACTTTAACTATTGGCCTTTTTAATACCTATTCATCAGCGCTCTTTTTAGCATCCCTTTTATAAATAAAGAGAGGAGTTGTTCCATTCATGATATTAAAAGTTTCACATGCAGTTGGCTGTTTTGTTTGAGGAACGATAACACGCATTTATTTATACGTATGTGTGAGCATAGAAAACATGGTTTATAACAAAATGCCATCAAAATGTTATTTTTGGACAAAAAGTGCAGTTAGCTGGTTTTCAGATTAAGTTCAGATTAATTAATCGATATGGTGGTTATCTTTCGAGGGGTTTTTGCCTAGGGCATTAATGTCCTGTCATATATCCAATATCAATATATATGTTACGGCGAATGTACGAAATTGACTATTACATGAAATGGGAAAAATTTTGCTTAAATCATGAAAAATGTAAGCCCGTTGCCTTATTCATGAATTAGGCAAAATATCTGCCGAGTGCGTGAATTCGGGAGTATTTTTCTGCCTAGTTCATGCATTGGGAAAATTAGATAGTAGCGCTACGGTGGTGTTTTTTGCAAATAAACCAAATGTGTCAAATGCTCATGCATTGGTCAAAATAGATGGTCGCGCTCAGGTGGTGTTATTGCAACTAATCAAACTAACCAAATGTGTCAAGTGTCATTGATTATATAAAAAATATACCAATCAATAACTAGAATGACGTTCATATCCATTTACTATGCCCAAAAAAAGTCTAGAACTATAATAACGGAAGAATTTTATTAAAATGTATTTTCGCGATTTGATTCGTGCTTGGGTCTCAGGCAATGGTTGATTGTTTGTTTGTGATAGTATGATTTGATAGTTTGTTGACACTTGTTAGCTAACCTCAAAATGGACATTTAGTTGAATTCAGAATTACAAAACCTAACCTAATCTAATAATAATAATATTATATTATGTCCAGTTATAACTAATAAAACCATCCATATTAAATTTACTTTTTCTACTGTCATGTTGACAGTTTAAGAATTCCATACCCTGGCGAATTCACGCATTCATGAATAAGGCAACGGGCTTGACTATTTCATGAATTAGGCAAAATTTTGCACATTCGGCGTAACATATATATATATATAAATGGTTGTATGGATTACAACACAACATTTATATATATCATGCAGTGGCAAAACTGTGAAGGTGGGCTGTTAAAATTCGACATGAACTAATACATAGATCACATAGTTTATTTATTATATAGTAAATATATAGATATAAAATAATAGTATTCTTGTTAACTACTAGAAATGGCATCGATATTAATGCTGACAGGTGGCACTGCTATCCAGCAATTTTTTTTAGTCCCAAAGAATTCAGTATTCTCAAATCTTATAAATAATGCCATATTTTAAAATATTTTATAGCCAGTAAATTTGCATTGTCCAAAACATATCCCATGATAGCCGCGCGGCCTAAGCGACGGTCGTGAGTCCCCGGTTCAAATCCTGCGCCTGGTAAGTACACATATTGTTTTTCAATTTGAGTCAGAGTATGGACGTAATAGGTTGAGCAAGTGGCTAACATTTATTTCTCGTAAAAACAAAATCTGATAATACAAAACCTCTAGGTACTCTGTGGAGGTCCATAATTTGATCTTATTGAGATGGGGCATGGTAAAAAATAAAACATAGTTTCCCCATTAAAGAGAATAAAAATCAAGTAACCTGGTTTATTGATTTCCGTTCTGAATAAGAGCACCCTGGTTGAGCCTCTTCGTAGGAACTGGGGTCCACTGTCTCTTCTATAAACTCAGTTTTCATGTCATTTTGTTTTGTCTCAGATTGTAGACTGGTGAAGTCTGTTGGGGGATTCTGAAAAAAAAATTATATCAGTAGCTACATTTAGAGCATTAAATAATGTCTCTTATTTGCTCGCTATATTCATATTTTAGACGTTTCGATTGGGTAAATTTGGTTAATACTTGGATATTTGTGGATATGTCGGGTGATGTTGGAGACTCAGTGCTTGGCCAGAGTGAACGCGCGGGCAGAGGGGCGGCGGCGGTACGTGATATTCAAACGTATAACCGTGTGTGAAATGTCAAAAAAAAGATATTTTCTACTAATATTTCAGGTTATACTTTGAGTTGGGCACGCAGCTGCCACCCGGCTGCCTTCTCGGCCACTCTGACCTAGCAGCACTCATGCTGCAATTATACTATGATCACGTCACGTGCCGTCACATACTGGTACGGCGAGAAATTTAGTATATGGATGTGTTATTCAGCAGAAAATGTTGAATGATTACTATATCTATAAATTCAATGATGGAAAGTGCCAACTCTAATTTATTCGTATTTTGATTTATTATTCATTATTCATGGAATTTCAATTAATTTTAACAGTTTCTAAGTGTGTGTACGATAAAAAAAATATAATATATTGCATTTATAGATAATATTTTGAACAGAACCCAACCAACAGACCATAGATAATAGACGTAAACACCATAAATATTAATTTAATAGAAAATCTAGAGAAAAAAAATAAAAACAATGAGCGCGCGTTTTGACGTGAGTCGAAAATGTGTAGGCATGCAGAACATAATAAAAAAAACTTTCTTTGAGTCATGCTGTTGCCGATGTAGCGCGGTACGCGTGAGGTGAGCTCATTGTTTTGCTGACTGATAATGTTCGTTTAAATGTTCAAAATGTGCTACGAGATGAGAGCATCAGTCTGATAACATTTTGAACAGGTAGGTAGGTACTATTATAAACGACATTACACACTGTTTTATCGTAGGGTAAGCTTACTGTGACAGCACATAACTTTAGGATAATGTACTTGTCGCGTAACTGTCAAAAGTGTTATTTAAATCGTAACGTCTGTAATGTGTCCTATTTCAGTCGGTACCTACGGGGAAGTGCGTAACGGATACGTATATGCGACTTATATGCTACCTACTGGGTTCGATTCCCGGTGTGGTCACAACATATTTATGTAGTTCGTAAGGCTGGGTGTTTCTGTGATGTTTTTCATTACCTAACTACTGTAATTAATTTGGAGTCGTGGCATGATGAATTGATATAATTAAGAGTAGGTATTCAATAGATACTTATATATTTGTATGATTTGCTAACATAACATTGCTGATATAGCAAGCCTAAATGTTTGACTATTTTGATAACATGATGTTTCCTATCAGCAATGGTGTCCGACAAGGCAACACGACCTCACACAAATAATTCACCGCAAGTCTGGAAGAAATATTCAGGTGACTTGACTGTGAGAACACTGGAAACGCCTTTAACAGTCAAACATCTACACTATGCAGTTGACATTGTTGTATAAGAATGAATTAGAAGTCTTATATAAATGAGAACAGCATACTAGGTTTAAAGATAAATGTCTCAAAAAGACAAGTAATCGTAAACTGTTTTGCTGAATAGAAAGCGATCCTCATCAATGGTACTCAAAGCGATCGAATCAACAACTACGTCTATCTTGGAAAACAATAATGTCAATTGATTGTGGTATGCATGGAATAAAGAATTAATGTGAACTGAAATAGCTAACAAGTGTGGAATAACAGGCAAATGATCTCGAGTGTGGAAGAATATGGCATAAACTTAAAAACGTGTCAAGAATACTTCATTCTAACCTTGTTCTTCGTTCTGACAATTGATTTCGTTTATGCACTGACGCTCATTCGTTGTTGGTGTATTTGAAGGCTTAAAACACACAGTATTGCACGTCTATAATGTGTGTTTCATTCGTGGGACACTCACACATTCAAAATCTTGCTTCAAAATGTAGTGTATTGGTGTATAACCTGTCGGAATTATATTTATCAATCTGTTCTGTTGTGGTGTATATTATGAGTTGTTCGCAGAACCAAACTGCCAAGGAGTGCATTTGGGCGCCTGAATAGTATCTTTAAAAGTTACCTACTATTCTGTGCTATCATATATATCAACTAATGTGTGCTACTAGTGCTAACGTACGTGTGTGGAATATGGACTTTTAATGTACCTACCTAAGAGAAATTTTAAGAAATGCCGTCATACAGTGGTATCCAAGAGAAATTAAACGATCACGGGGTCGCCCAGAAACATGCTAGATCAACGAACCCATAAAAATCGGTACATATATGTACGTGACAGCGTAGAACTAGTGACAGGCAAGTAAAGGAAGCAAGGGGACACCTTGCTCTATGGATCGAACTCGTAGCAGCCCCCGGCTGATGATAATGAAATGACATGAATGCATGTGTTCTTCTCAGCGAGCTAGAAAATGACAAAATCAGAAACAACCATTTGGTTGTAATAGGCAAACATAAGCTTGATTACCTAATTCAAATAGGAAAGTTTATCTGTACATGCGCATTTTGGCAGCGTGAATGAATAACACTTGGCTTTTACAATCAGTGAAACAGACAAAAAGTGATATCACTAATACGCCTTGAAAAACTAACCTTAAAACTGCAATCGGGGTTGTCGGTACTCTCTTGTTTTATATAACTCTTGGTGTCTGGGTTTGTTGGATTTATGATTGGTACATCAAACCAATTATGATGCTCTTCAGCATCAGATTCGCTACTGTCTGGTTCCCGTTTCACATCCATTTTGCTGTATCAATTGTCGATGGGGCGGAGATTGACGTTATATAAAAATAACAGCCATGACACTAGGCTTTGAATAGTGTTGCCATATTTTGTTTACGCATTTTTGCTGTTGTTTTGGCGCGATGGATTTCGCCGTGAAAGTTCACAGTGAGGTGCCTTATCGGAAAGAGATTATAACAAAAAATGCACGTAAATTGTAAAACATTGCAGACAGTTATAAAGTTGGTTCTAAGATTATTAGATTCAATTTAATAAGATTGAAACTTAGTATTATAGGTACGAATTCGACTTTGAAGTCTTTGGAGATAGGATTTGTTCTTCCTTATTTGCTTGAGGAGTTATTCTACTAATTTATCTCACCTTTTCTTGTCGTTTATTTTATTTACTGGTCATACCCAAATCGCGTATTCTTTGTTTATTATGATATGGCTCAAGGAACCAGGTAGAAGTTACCTGGATTTCAAAGTCAACATGAATAATAAGAGTTTTATTGATAGGTAAACTCCTTTCATTATTCGAATTTGACTTTGAAGTCCTTGAGATGCCTACCTAACCGAAAAAAATCGTTTTTTTTTAAACGGTACATGTCTACATGTTTAAACGCGCGCGTTAATATGATCTTACTCCCTACTTCATTTATCGTTTGTCAATAATTTATGGCTACGGCCGTATGTTGTAGCTTAACCACTGGGAAATGCCAATAGAAATGGTGTATTTCAAAAAAATACTACCTTATTCTTAGGTCAATAATTATTATAAAACAATCATTATTCGTAGGATATTTATCACATTTGAATGGTCAAAGACATAGCTTATAATTAGTATCTTTAGAATTATCTGCAAATGTGTTATTTGTGGCCATTTTTTGAATACCTAATGAAATGCCTAATTTTTATCAAATTTGGAATCATCACAGAGATTATAAAATATAATTTTTTATCGTAAATATTTCACTATATAATGTTAATATTAATTTTAGTAGTGGTTGTATAAATGCGTTTAAAATTATTAAATGTGAAAAATCTTAACACCACTGCACATGGATGTACTGAAATATGACTATATTCTAACACATTAGATCGAGAGGTTTAAAAGAATACTTTTTTATGTAATCAAAATACTTTATGCAGTTATCAAATGTTTAAAATAAAATATAAAGGATAATAAGGATTACATATTATATAAATAGATTAGGTATCTACAACGTTTGACATGTGGTTCCAACAAGATGGTACCACTTCACATAGAGCCAATGTTACAATGGCATCACTGAGGGATCTGTTTCTGCAATAAATTGTCTCAAATGGTGATGTCGGTTGGCCTCCACGTTTGCCGGATCTAACAGCCCCGAACTTTTTTTTGTGGGGATATCTAAAGAGCAAAGTTTATACTAACAGACCAGAAAAACTTCAACAACTTAAGCAAAACATTCGTGACTAAATTTAATGAAATACCGGTTGAAATGTGTGAAAATGTGATGAAAATGTTGTAAAAAGAGCCCGTATTTGTGCGGTTAACAGAGGCGGACATTTGGATGATATTGTCTTCCATACGTAATTCCCAAAATTAAAAAAAAACATTTATTAGCATTAAACCACTTTGATTTCATTTTCCATGAAGTTATACAAAATTAAAGTCGTCAACCTTCCCGGCGAACATCATGTATATAATGTTAGTGGTAATTATTTTTACCTAGTTAATTAAGTAGAAAATATCTCTACTTCATTATTTTTGTGTTTAAATTTGGTAGGACCTAGCCGAACCTACTAAAGAAGCACAAATTTAATGATAGTACCATAACGCTTAATACTCAAGATAATAATAATAAAATTGAGGTTCTCCTGTGTGTTATAGGTACGCGAGAAACACGGCTTCATTTTGCCGAACATTAGCCACTCTCTTAATATTATTGCTTTGAGTAACCTACCATTTCTGTGGCCCGTGTTAGGTAGGTGCAAGTCGTGTACCTCTGGACATTTTATTTTTTCTTCATTAATGTTTTTTTAAAAGGAAAATGTTTTTGAATTTTTGTTTACCAAATGCATAGTTTTAATAATGTAAAATATCACCCTACTCTTTAGTATGATCATTTACCCTACAAAGGTGGTTTTTGTCTATAAATAGGTATAATCTATGCATGCACCTTTGGATATTGATTTTACCTGTGGACACGCTAATTAAGACAGGTTACAGGTGGCAATAAAACGAAAAATTATTAATGTAAAATGTCATTGTATTATGAACTATTATACATTAAGTAGTATACTTTAAAAAGATAATTAAAATATTTATTAATAGACCATATGTAATATAAAATAAACCTTTAATTTGATATTATCTTGTAAGTTTTATTATAAGTTACCAAATTTACAGAATATTATGTAAGTTGCTAATTTTTATTATCATAAATTTGTGTTTACATTATGTGTAATGGGTTAAAATATACTTGTAATGATTATTAATACAAACTATAACTTTAATTTGATATTATCTTATATTATGTTTTATTATATATCTTAAAACCCAAGTCCACCCAAACAGAAAATTTACAATAAAGGTACACTTTAGAGCAGATAATGCTGAAGTCCAATAATTTGCGAAATATAAATTTAAAAAAAAATGGTTAACCTCGAATGACCTTTACAATTTACAAATTTATCAAAATAATCGAGGATATCTAAAAAGTTTCATTTATAGAGACAATTGACTGATTGTATTTGGTTAAAACAGCTCTCCTGCAAAATATTGAATTTGTGACTTCCAGACTTTCAGCTCTAAGGTACAGATATGTTTTACCGCTCGCCGTGACTATTAAAATAAAAGTCTGTGCACAAATTTCAAATGTAACGCAGAATGTTACCAGCCGACCGCCTGACGTATCTTGTCGAATCACTGAAGTTATGCAACATTGCGCGCGGATAATAAATGGGTGTGTGGCCGCTTGTTTACGGTATAAATATTCACTGCGAACATTGATTGTGATTGTAATGTGAACAAGCGATATTTTTTAACATGAGATTAAATGGATATTCAAATTTCAAAAGTTCGGTTGGCTCGAAAGTTTTAGTTCACGAGGATAAGCTTTCAGCTGACATACCTTCAGCAAACCCTCTTATACAGACGTCTGTGGTTTTGGAGAAAGAATAAAACGACAAAGAATTTATCTGTAAAGCAGATGAAACAGGTGTATTTTGAAAAAAACCACCAAGCAAATATTTGTAAATTGCAATGTGGTTTTAGATGATCAGAGCAGAAACTTTTTAAAACATGCATCGCAAAGATGTGGTTTTTACCAGTATGTGTCATTTTATGTTTTATAGGATGATTAATTCGCAGAAAAAAATTAAACCACATCGCGTTGATAATGTTTTTCACGATGTGACATTTTATGTTTCGAGTTGACTTAACTGCAGAAAATTAAAAAAAAAACTCACAAACTAATGATGTGATTTTTCATCAGTATGTGTCATTCTATGTTTTTTGAGTCGACATATTTCCAGAAATGTTTTAAAACACACGTCACATTGATGTGGCCTGTCGCCAGTATGTGTCATTTTATGTGTTTTGAGATTATTAAATCGCAGAAATTTTCTAAAACACACATCGCATTGATGTGATTTCTCGTCTGTATGTGTCATTTTATGTGATTTAAGATGCTGACCTAGCACGAATTTTTTTAAACATACATCGCATTGATGTGTTTTTTCGCCAGTGTGTGATATTTTATGTTTGTTGAGATTACTAATATCCAGAAACTTTTTAAAACATACATCACATTGATGGGGTTTTTCGCCAGTATGTGTCATTTTATGTTTCTTGAGATCACCTTTTAAGTGATATCTTTTAAAACAAACATCACATTGATGTAGTTTCTCGCCACCATGTGTCCTTTTGTGTAATTTGAGTTGACTTACGTATAGAAATCTTTTAAAACACACATCACATTGATGTGGCTTTTCACCAGTATGTGTCAGTTTATGTGTTTTGAAATTATCAAATAGCAGAAATTTTTTTAAACACACATTGCATTGATATTGTTTTTTACTACTATGTAACATTTTATGGCTTTTGAGTTCACTTATTTGCAGGAAACTTTTAAAACACACATCGCACTGATTCGTTATTTCACAAGTATGTGTTAGTTTATGTTTTTTGAGATGATGAACAAGCAGGAATTTTTTTAAACAAATATTACATTGATGTGACTTCTCGCCAGTATGAGTCATTTTATGTCTTTTGAGATGATGAACTAGCAGGAATTTTTTAAAACACACATCGCATTGATGTGGTTTTTCACTACTATGTGACATTTTATGTCTTTTAAATTCACTCATTTGCAGAAAACTTTTAAAACACACATCGCACTGATATGATTTTTCACCAGTGTGTGTCATTTTATGCCTTTTTAGATGATGAACTAGCAGGAATTTTTTAAAACATACATCGCATTGATGTGGTTTTTCATCGGTGTGTGTTGTTTTATGTCTCTTGAGTTGACTTATTTGCAGAAATCTTTTAAAACATACATCGCATTGATGTGGTTTTTCACCAGTATGCGTCGTGTATGACTGCTGAGACTTCATGCATGAAATATAGTGACTATTTAGACGATCTACAGATTCAAAAACTCCACAACAATTGTTGCAAATAAAGTTACGTGGAAAATATGTAACTCTACTTAACATAATTCGAACCACCTTTGGCAAATATAATTTCTGAACTTCCGATTTGATATTTTGTTCTTCTATAGTTTCCTCAGAATGCTGTATCATGATTTTATTTGTTGCGTGTGCTATGTTGTTGTTGGCAGGGTTATTATCAACTATATTTTTTCTAACGATCTCAAGTTTCTTACTGTCACATACTGTGAAACAATGCTGGGAAGAAATCTACAAAAAGAACAGGGTTAGTATATTTAATTCATAAATATTAAACTAAATTAAATATGAACATTTCTATTGTATGGATGCTTTGTGTTTTGACAATTATTTTTTATAAATGTGTGTCCTTAACGAAAGGGTGGACTGTTAAACCGATCCTGTGGGACTGCTCTCACTTTTTGACCTACGTCTATGACTAGTATTGTTTGGCAAATCTTCATGAATAGAGTCACGCTTGGATAACTCTATTTTTACTTAAAGCTAAAATTTACTTTGAAAATTAGTCGGCGCTACGCATTATTTATAAATGAATATTATTGCAAAATTGCATTCTGCGTTGAAGTATAGTTTTGCTTAACGGGTTTGTCAGTTAGGAAAATTGCCGCATATGGCGTAGGACTAATTCAGAAGTAACAATAGACTCCATTATATCCACAAAAGTATACTTAGGATTACACGCTGTTGATATAATCGGACAACATTTCAACAATGAGACCGGATGTCGCGTTATCGAAACAAGATGAGTATTTTTTTGAAAATATGGATGAAATTCATCCGGATGAAATGTAGTTTCAACAGGATGGCGCTATGTACTATTGAGAGAGACCAATCTAGATTTCCTTCCAACCAAAAAAATGTAGTTTGATACAGTTTACACACTAATGGATTCTTGGCCCCCACAAGAGGGGGCCTGATAAGGCTCTAGCCTGGGGGCCCCGGTGTGGCGAGTCGACCAAATAAGTGAGATAAATACACACCACAAATTTGCTCTAATAGTAAAAAAAGTCGCCTGCATTATATTTTCAAATATGTAATCGTGCGACTTAATTTTTAATTGTGTCACTGATAATTAACTCCATAATTACATTGGATGTAAAAAACACTAAATATCCTTAATTTTACCGTGAACGCCATTTGGAAAACGCTACTCTAGAGCGTTATACTGCCTTTATCCTTAGCGATAGGTAGAAAGGCCCGCCAAAGATCCTAGCCTTGGGGCCTGTTTCAGGATGTGGGGGCCATGGTTGGCATAATCGGAAAACATTTCTTCAAAAATGAGACCGGCGCTCGCGTTACCGAACTATGATTAATATATATTATTATATATTTTTTTAATAAAGATGACTTTCATCCGGACGAGATGTAGTTTCGACAGGATGGCGCTATGGATAATTTGGTTACAGCAACCAACGACTCCTTGAAATCAAATTTGGCGATAAGATGATTTCGAAAAATTTACCTGTCAATTGGAAAAAGTTGTGCGATATGACATCTCACGTAGACTTTCTGTGAGGCTTCGTTAAACCACTGGTTTATGCTGATAAACCAGTAACGACTGACGCATTGGACGACAACATTGAAAAACTAGAATTCGCCGAGAACCAATGTTAATGCTATGCAGGTATCGATCTTACGAATAAAAATGTTATTTTATATAAAAGTTATTTTAAGCTTAAAAAAACAAACTTCATAATTGAGCGTACTTGATCTAATGCTCCGTATTTCCAATTAGAACAGCCAGGTTGAGGATTCTCAAGGTCAATAAGCTCTTCTTTGATGACGGCTTCCTCACAAACATTCTCAGACTTTATATTGATCACATCGTTTTCACGCTTCTGAAATAAAAAACAACATTATTAATATTACGCAACAGTTAAACCAACCATTAGGATCAGTCGGAATCATTTCACTGCTGGAGTAAACCTCCCACTGCTCTTTATTCTGCTATCGGAGGTCGCCAACATATGACTGCATTTACAAGTGAATGTTTACTCACGCAGCGAAAGTACGGCCAAATGACATCTCATCTGTTTAGCTGCATCATGCTGTAAAATGCAACCCTTAGACAGGAAACATACGTAAAATAAATTCTATACATGAATTATCATTTAATTACATCAATAATCATATCACATCAAATTGCATCGCACAGCTATGTATTCTAAAATGTAAATATCCCTTGAGGAAAAATAGCTCCGCAAGCGACTTTTTTTTACTATTCGAGCAAATTTGTGGTTTGTGTTTTTCTCACTTAACTGGAGGACCCGCTACGCCAGGCTCCCTTCAGACTAGAGCCATATCAGACACCCCTTGTGGGAGCCATGCCTGCTGGTGTATAATGCAATGATAACTGATAAAAGTGGGTACTGTTTCCTCATTTTTACATAAAGTAATAAACCCAACATGATTTCCAACCATTCCGGGAGCTCCGTCAGTCGTTACCGATACTAGTTTATGGATAGGAAATCGAGTACGATTAATATACGACTTAAATGCATTAAAGATATCTTCTCTTTTGATCGTTCCTCCATTGGTAAAACTGTTGAGACTTCTGAAGCAAACATGTCTTTAAAAACCAATCGAACAAAAACGCATAGTTGTGCATATCCGTGTAATCTACCGACTCGTCAAATTGCAAGGATAGGAATTTACATTTATTTTATTAATGTTTTCCTGTAGAGGAATTTACATTTATTTTATTAATGTTTTCCTGTAGAATTTCTTCCAAGTTCTCGTCACTTGCGTTCTTCGTATGATTGTATTTATTGATAATGATATGTAAGAGAAGAGATAAGAACTAGCGGATTTTAAGTGCTGGAACATCGAGTAGTTTTGACTCGTTTGAACAAGAAATAGTACAATATATTATTATGAACGCGATCGACCAAAAATACCTTCGCGGTCGACGCACTGGCCATCCCTGGTATTGAATATTTTTTGACTATTATCTACTACGTGTTGGATTAGGCAGGACTTAATAGAATGAACAAACATTATCTGCAGATTGTAATCTTAGTGTAATGAAAACAAATACGTTTAAATGACAAAGGTTAGTTAAGCCTCAATTACATTGAGCTTCTTTACGAGCTGTTTATTGGCGAATTTAAAAGCGGGCGATTCAGCTACTGCGATTTGATGATTACACACAAAACTTTCCATTCGATGAGAAGCCACAAGCCAGCGACTATTTTGACGGAATGTAGTTCGTTTTTTTATCGGGAGGTTGGTACTGCGCTCTACTGCGCAGACGCAGTAGGCCCACACGCCGGCGTGTAGCGTGTAAAGTTGACCGGCTTTCAACTTTTCTCGGTAGAGTGTTTACAACCTGCTTATTAGCTTATTCGATGATTACACTGGGCGTCTTTACAGGCAGATTGTAAATTCGCCAATAAACAGCTCGTAACGAAGCTCAATGTAATTGAGGCTTTAGTGTGGATTGTTCATGCCGGATCTCAACAGTCTACCTTTAACCTTCGCTACACATATAGTATATACTATATATTATTATCTATTATGTTAATTGCTAGGATTCTGTCGAACACATGCCAAAACGAATAAATTGTAAAAAAAAAATTAACCTCAAAATTGCAACTAGCATCATTGTCGTACTCTTGTTTTATATGAGTGCTTGCGTCCGGACTATGTTTAATTGGTAGATCAAACCAAGTCTCCCCCTCTGCATCTGATCGATCGTCATCACATTCCCTTTTTACATCCATTTTCGTATTTAAATGGTGAATATAGTACCTATATTAGTCTATAATCTGTAAACTTTACGTAATAATATGACATCTCGAACACTTTGTCGCCATTTATTTTTCAGCAACAATTTTAGTGCTGCCGAGACAAAAAAAAAATGTTGCCATTATTGAAATGGAGGGAATTAATCGCACATCGCGTTGCTCAAAATTAACATCACCAAAATATGTAGGTAAATTCAAACATTTTGAAAATAGTTTTCCCATAGGTTAAATAATACGAAACAAAACTGACGTGTCACATTTTAATAAAAAATAGTTTTGACAAGTCAATACCAAACAATATTCCACCAATGGTCGACTATTGTCACGCCATTGCGCGAGAGCTGAAAATATTTCAGCTGTCAAAATAAAGTAGGTATGATAATATTATTGTAGAAATAAAATTGTTGTTTTAAATATCCTTACTATTTAGTGATACCTACTTGACGTGCTAAAATATTAACGTAACCGCAAAAAAGAACACCATATTAGATGCAGCAAGCTAGTGAACCAAGTCCATTCTGGAAATTTTTGAGTAGGTAAGCTAGTTTCAAACATAATATTTGAGTAGGTACCTCCTAATTATTATTCTGTAAGGGTAGGTACCTATGTTTTACCTTACGTCATAAAAGCTTAAATTTAATGTAGGTACCTACTCAAAGCAACACTTTATAATAATTGCAATCATACCCTTACAGAATTAGAAATAGGTAGGTACTCAAATATTATGTTTAAACATAGGTACCTACCTAGCTTACTCAAAAATAGCCAGCAGGACTTGATTCACTATGCTTGTGAAATTTTATATATTTTACGTCGATTCTATCGTCGTCTATTCATTTTTAGTGCTTAGTGCCAATGGATGACTAGGTACTTATTTTATTGTCTTCCGACTGTTTTCAACATTGTTATTGATTAATGTGTAAATAATTTTACCTATTAGAAAATGAGTGCATTGTCTGTATTTTTAAATTTGATTTTATTGTCTATAGCAGAGCATTGACAAATCGGACGATTTTAAATATTATGTCCTCGGACTTTTGGCTCGCCAATGGAGCGCCTGCATTAAATATATTATATCAAAGAGGGAAAAGTTTTAAATAAAGCGATACTAACAAATAATAAAATATCGACCCCAGTGTCGTTATATAAGAAAAGGATCGATTCCAAAGAGTATCGAATTACCGGGCAAAAAGTAGGCACCTACAAAAGGTTTTTGACGTCCTAGTAAAGTTTATTGTCTATTGTCACGGTGGCAAAGTGCATGTGTGACAGATTGTGTGCACGTGTTTAGTGTGAGACGATTATCTTTGAGGACGGACGCTTTCAATCCGTAAAATGGACGTCAAACGCGAAGCAGTTGACTTTGAACCTGATGCAGATGAGCAACATTCGTTCGATGTGTCTTTACATGGAAATAACCCACAGTCAAATATTTGCATCAAACAAGAGTATGCTAGTGATCTCGGCCACGTTGTTGAGGTTAGTTTTCAAAGGTTATTTATATAACAAAAACATATGTAGGTACTTGATAAATTAGTGTTTGTTTTTTTTTAATTGATAATGTTTGTGTTAAAAAAGTTGTAATATTCTAAGAGAGTTGACTCTTAGGGAAAATCAACAAATGACGCCATCGATATAAGTAGGTATACAGGGAAAAGGTATGTTTCCGAAAGAAATATGTGGTCATTTCTGATAGGTATCGAAATGGGAATATTTCAACAGCCTTGAAATAAAACTTAGTGGTTGTGACTGGTCCTCCGCTGTCTTTAGCTGACAGTCGCCATTTTGGAATCCAGCTATCTTTTTATCATCGGATTATAGTATGCGGTCCAAGAAATGATAGTATTTCCGCAACAATTATACATGACTATGACGTGTTGAAAATGTAAGTTTTTTGTTTGTCACATAAACATAACGGAGAATTCGAGAAATTCCGCTGCCCTGCTTTATTTAAACACCTCTTACGACCGAAAAATGCTAATCGGCGAATTCAAATAATTCCATTTTTAAAAATTGTGGTATCTTTGACGTATTCTTTTTAATAGTACGGGGACGAAAATGTTACTTTTTTAATAGTACGCGGACTAAAATGTACTATTTATAATTCGGTTGGGAACACTGCGCTCACTGACAGGTGGCAGCTCGCGACGTCGGAGAACCAGTAAAAAGACCCTAAAACTTCATTACTGTAAATGAGTCGCCCGCCATGGTACGCCTAATAATTGATTTAGATAAGTTGTTTCGTTCGTTAAAACGTTCGTTTTGAATTAAAACTATTAAAATGTTCTTGTGATTAGAGCTAAAACAATGTAGGTAGTAATTTATTTGGTCCACATAATTGTCTAAAGACCGGTTTCGTTTGCTTTGAGAACATTATTTTCTAATCTTCCTACATAATGTATCGTTATTCCTCGCAGGGCTCGCATAGCATATTAAAACAAAAAAGAAAAAAAAAATCCGCCCTAATACAATGCCATTAGAACTTACTAACACTGCGGTGTATTATGTACTGATAATTATGAGATAATAGCAGACTAAACGTATCGAATATGACGTCATTTTATTATACACATAAGTACCTATTCGCTTCCCAGGCAATTTTCTCTTTGGCGGTTATCTGAAGTCAGGTTTGAAGCACTGTAGTATGTAGTGGCTGTTTGCAGTAAATTTCGAACAATTGCTTCCTCAAACGGTCGGTTGTGATGCTATAACTTCGTGATCTTGCGGCTCCAGGCGTTATTAACTAAAACATCCATTCACCAATTAACTACATCACCTCGCTTTACGATTCGAAAATCCATAGTACGACGAATATATCTTGTCAGTCTAGTGCTCGGTATAGAGTATCTGTAACCAGAGTTGAGTCCAGTTGGAATAAGAATAAGTACAAAATTACTTAAATGAAAATACTGGACATAGAATATTTAAGCTGTTTTGGAATATCCATCAGATGCCTCAGATGTTTAAATTTTTTCTACTTCACTTACATACGCATTAATAACAATTGTACAAGTGGAAAGAAGTTTTTTCATGTATAAAATTTGCGAGGTCAAATCGTAAAAGATTCACTTAAAAAATTTGAAGCATTATTTTATTATTTATTGTAATAAAGAGTTTTCTGTTTAAAATAAATAATAAATTAAACTGTTGAAATATATAAACTATGATTTATTGTAATACTTATATTTTTAGCACCTGTGTTGTTTTTTTAGCACATAATTATGGAATGTTAATAACACATTTTTCAATTATATCTACATATTTTAGCTACTTATTATTAATTTTTAGCACCCAAAAGTCCTAAACCTAGATATGATTAAGAAACCACTTGGCCGCAGTGTTAACAACTACGAGTTGTTTTGGTTACCAAGCATGAGATAGCTGATTGCCATGTCATTGCCTGTAATAAAAACGCTGATTTTAGATGAGTAATTATTGATATTTAAATATCTTGATTTTACGTTGTCGGAATTCTAGCTGACTCGGCATAAAGTTAACGAATTCGCTGCTGAATAGATAATGAGATTTTAATTGCCCCCTTTAAAATGCACGTTAATTACATCGATCGGCCGCCTGGTCATTACGCGCCGTGTGCGTCTTCCGCGTCCAAAGTATTATTGATCGCTATATTACGATGTCAGCCGAAGCGATTCAAATTTCGCCCAGAACTCAGTCATTCAAACGCGCATTTTCAACGACCTTAAGCGCAATTCAATTAATGTTTCTTTTGGTTTTTTCTTTTCTTTGTTCCCACTAACATTATTTACCTACCTATTAAACATACATTACTTGATACAACCTCAGATATAAACCCACCAGAAAAAAATCACATTTGAAAAATATACGATGCTCCACGAGATTTGAACCCGTAAATCCACTTGTATCGTGCCAATATGCTAATACTAATTAAGCTACGAGCCTCCTACCTAATTGCGATAATTTAAACTTGTAGGTCATACATGAAATGCTTATCAAATTGCGTTATTATTGACTTATCTGTGTTTGTGTTTTAAATAAGGAATGCTGATTACCTTAATTACTAACCGTCGTACGGCTCTTGCCAAATATTTAGTTATATATAGATATAAGTATTTTTTCCAAATGTGATTTGTTCTTGTGGGTACATATGAGGTGTTATGTACGTTCAATATAATATGGAATGTTACATTCTTAAATCTTGTGAATTGTTCGTTGTATAAAAGAATGGTTTATTAAATATGACCTATTAGTAGGTTTATATTTGAATAATAACAATGATTTTAGTATATGGTTATAGAAATGTTTACTTGTCTTATCAGTTTTTAATGATTTATATTGTTTCCTGATATCCGCTATTCTGTATATCACTTTAGCTATCTAGCCTGGCTACATTCAAATTTATATTTGTAAACTATACCTGTTGGGATGTTTTTGGAAAAAACCTCATTAGCATATATACATATAGAAGAAAGTCTAGATAAATATTTTTACTGAATTAGGAAAAAATACATTTATCATCGTGTTTCGACTGTATATTTGTACATATTTTTGGAGGTAGATCGTCGTTTCACGTTGGTACCGGAATGAAATAATACTGTCGGGGTCACCACTTTGGAGGTATGATATGGTGGTCGTAGGTAGAAGGTCGACGTTGCTTGGTTGTTGGGATGAGAGTTTATTGGTTGATACAAGAATACACTGAATACAATAATAAATATGTTAACGTGAGATTAGAATCGTGAGGTAATGATGTGCTGATGAGATCAATATGGTCAAGAGATTAATTATAAGAATGCACTGAAAGACTTGATTTGAGTGGAATAACGGATGTACTATGTCGAGTGAAGAACTCGTGACAATAGCAGTACCTACATCTCGTGACGGACTCGATGAGAGGAGTGCTGATTCTTAGATTGTTCTTTATTATAATTCTCTATCAAAACTAACACTACTTTCTACACTGTTTTCAATAATAGAATTTGATAAAATTTAAAAAAACGCTAGCTAATTTTTGGTTTGTTTTATTTAGGATACTACTGAAAGCATCGTACAGGAGAAGGAAGGGAATTTCACATCGAACAGGTGTATGCTAGGAGTAAGTTACGATGACATAGACATTGACGCACAAGACATCAAAAAAGAGCTCGAGGAATACACTGAAACGTTTAAAAATATTCGCGGCACTGACTTACCAAAGCTTCACAAAACATCCAATCGAAAAGTAATCACTAATACAACTGTCACACGATATAAATGTGATGAATGTAATTTCTCTTGTTGGCTACCTGCTTCTATGAATTTACACAAAATTACCCATTCTGGTGAAAAACCATTCAAATGTGAAGAATGTAATTACTCTTTCATACGATCTAGTGACTTGAAATTACACAAAATGATTCATTCTGGTGAAAAACCATTCAAATGTGAAGAATGTAATTACTCTTGCATACGATCTAGCGACTTGAAATTACACAAAAAGATTCATTCTGGTGAAAAACCATTCAAATGTGAAGAATGTCATTACTCTTGCATACGATCTAGTGGCTTGAAATTACACAAAAAGATTCATTCTGGTGAAAAACCATTCAAATGTGAAGAATGTAATTACTCATGCATACAATTGTGTAACCTGAAAACGCACAAAAAGAAACATTCTGGTGAAAGATCATTCAAATGTGAAGAATGTAATTACTCATGCATACGATCTAGCGACTTGAAATTACACAAAATGATTCATTCTGGTGAAAAACCATTCAAATGTGAAGAATGTAATTACTCATGCATACGATCTAGCAACTTGAAATTACACAAAATGATTCATTCTGGTGAAAAACCATTCAAATGTGAAGAATGTAATTACTCTTTCATACGATCTAGTGACTTGAAATTACACAAAATGATTCATTCAGGTGAAAAACCATTCAAATGTGAAGAATGTAATTACTCTTGCATACGATCTAGCGACTTGAAATTACACAAAAAGATTCATTCTGGTGAAAAACCATTCAAATGTGAAGAATGTAATTACTCTTGCATACGATCTAGCGACTTGAAATTACACAAAAAGATTCATTCTGGTGAAAAACCATTCAAATGTGAAGAATGTAATTACTCTTTCATACGATCTAGTGACTTGAAATTACACAAAATGATTCATTCTGGTGAAAAACCATTCAAATGTGAAGAATGTAATTACTCTTGCATACGATCTAGCGACTTGAAATTACACAAAAACATTCATTCTGGTGAAAAACCATTCAAATGTGAAGAATGTAATTACTCATGCATACAATCTAGGAACATGAAGTTACACAAGTTCACTCATTCTGATGAAAAACCATTCAAATGTAAAGAATGTAATTTTTCATGCATACGAGTTAGTGGCTTGAAATCACACATAATGACTCATTCTGCTGTTAAAATGTGAAGAATTTAATTAACCATGCAAACGAAGAAAAACTATTCAAATGCTAAAAATGTAATTACTCATGCATACTATTTCATAGCCTTAAAACACACAAAATGACTGACATTAGTGAAAAATTATGTAAAAATCCGAAGTGTAAAACTCACTCATATTAAACAACTATTCATTTGAAAGTGCACAAAATGAGTCATACTGGTGAATAGCCATAATATCAATGTTACGTATAATAAATAAATAGCTCGTGTATAATATTTTTTTAAAATAAAACAGCAAAAACTGAGAAATTCTGGAGAAAAATCATTTAACCCATCATACTATTATGATCTTAAATACGTGTAACTTTATAATAACATTTATTTTTCTAGTATAGACAATCTAACTCACTTACCGCATGTCGTATTTTTTTGTTGCTTGTACTGATCCATTAGAGTCAGTTAAAAATCATGTGTGTGTCATAATATTGTCAGCATAATGTGAGTTTCATGATTTCAGAAAATATAATATACCACTTATTTCCAAAGACTCCTAAACCGTTCTGGGTTTATAACATGGCCACTATTACACGAAACGTTACCATTCGGCCATCATCTATATTAAATATTGTTTATATATTTAATATTACATGTTAAGATGGACAGTCCGAATAATATATATTTTTAAGGAAGATAATAATAACCAGAATAATAACACTTCTTACATAAATCGTAATTACTAATAACTAGAAAAGTTAATAACTTTAAATCCTTTTTCTTTTTATTGAATCTATTTTCGGTACCAATGGTCACAATATGTTATACTTATAAAAAAGACTTCACGATATACGTAATCAATTGTATTTGTGATTTTTTTTTTAAAACATCTATTTATAACAATGCATGTGCAAATGCATGTGCCAAACTAAGTTTTTTTTTTAAATTTAAGTAATATTATTTTTTTATACTTTTCGCTTTATGATGAATGTAATAATAAATAATGAACTGAATCAGCATACGTACTAATATCTTAAGGGCGGACGTGCTCAGCGTGGGTCAAAATGGAGCTTTTTTCTATTTTCAGTGCATGATCCTGGACATACCTTAAACGTTGTAGATACTCTATTTATATAATTATGAAGCCTTATTATCCTTTATATTTATTTTAAACATTTGATGATTGCATAAAGTATTTTTATTACATAAAATAGTATTCATTTAAACCTCTCGCTCTAATGTCTTAGAATATAGTCACATTTCAGTGCATAACTGTGCAGTGGTGTTAAGATTTTTTACATTTGTTAATTTTTAAACGCATTTATAAAACCATTATTATAATTTATAACGAGATAATTTTAGTAAAATATTTACGATTAAAAATTATATAGATAATCTCCGTGATCCCAAATTTGACAAGAATTAGGCATTTTATTATTTAAAAAATGGGCAAAATTAACACATTTGAAGATAATTCCAAAGATACTTATTATAAGCTATGTCTTTGACCATTCAAGTGTGATAAACATCCTACGATTAATGATTGCTTTATAATAATTATTGACCTAAGAATAAGGTAGTGTTTTTTTTAATACGCCATTTCTTTTGGCATTCCTCAGTGGTTTAGCTACAACATACGGCCGTAGCCATAAATTGACAAACTATAATTGAAGTAGGGAGTAAAATGATGTGAACGCTCGTGTGTGAACATGTACCGTTTAAAAAAAAAGATTTTTTTTTCGGTTAGGAAAAATCAAAGAAGAAGACGTCAAAGAAGTTTTGACATAAAGAAATATCTTAACTGTGTACATTCAATGCTTAAATGCAAGTGTGATATTGCTATTGCAACCTTTGGGATTAGACAGTGAAGGATAATATTATTTTAATGTTTATATACATACTATGAACTTAATAGACCTAATTTTAATGATAAAAATGTCAATTAAATAAATTTTGTATTAAGATGGTCATAAATGATTTATAAAAATGTCTACTATATAAAAATACAGTTCTAGAATCACAGTTTAAGATTCACAAAAAAATAGTTGAAGTATAATGATTGAGGCTTACACTGTTGTTTTTTATCGTAGTAGATTTTTGGGTTTCCATCGTGTGTCTTTCTTCCTTCTTTACTCGACGTTTCGGGCTCGTTGTAGAGGCCATTATCAAGAGATGATATGTTTTATGATGAAAATGTAGTGTATGTATCTGAATGTAAACGTTGCTCTAAGAATGTCAAAAGGGATCCGATTAGCTAAGAGCAAACGTTGCTCAGAGTAATCTGTCAATCGTTACGACCAGGGATACCGGCTCGAATATTCGATTTTGCTGATAGTGGCGGAAGCTATGATCGAGTGCTCGATGGATACAGGACACAAATTTGACTTTGAAACCAAGATATTGGATCGGAATAAAGGATATTTCCTACGATTGTTAAAGGAGGCCATTGAACTCCATAGAAACCCTGAAAATATTACTAGGGATGATAGATTTCGGTTAAAAACGTCTTGGCTTCCGGCACTATCAGCCTACACTACATTTTCATCATAAAACGTATCAATAGTTGCAGTAATTACGACTAGACGCTTCTCGTGGCTCCAGAGTTCCGTTGCTATGGCCGACCCTTCCCTACCCTGCAGCGGTGATACAAGAGTGATCTACGCGCTGCAACTTGTCTTTTTTATTTTCATACCTTTTTTTTTAAATCCTAAAGATGGGTAGGTGCAGTATTTTTAAATAGGTACCTACCGCTTTTCCAGTATTTTCTTATTTCAAGACACCATGTTGGAAAATCCTTCTACTCGTACTAGGTATTCGATGTCTATGAAACATGTATAATAATATGTGTTGCTAGATTTCAAAATCAGTCCACGTTTAGGTATTTTTGACTTTTTTGTGAATTGCTACTACTTTCTAGCATTTCTGGGTTATCGGAAAGTAGAACTTATTAATTTTAAATATTCTATACTCGAAATAATATAAATTTTCACCCTTGTGACTGTGCACTTGTGAAAACAAAAAGCTGTTTTTCTCCTACTTATCCATTATGGACTTTTCTGATTTTAAAATCTATCGACACATATATGTCCATCAATGAATCATTTTAATTCATTTACCTAATTATTTCTGTTTAAAATAAATTAATATTTAAATTTAATAACAGAAAATAAATTATTCCGTTCAATTCAATTGTATTTATTTCCATAAGTACATTTAACTTTAAAAAAATTAATACATTCACATCACATAAAAACATAGATATAGAAGCAGTTTTAAAAGACAGCATAACGGTTATAAAGTGTTAATACTAACAATAAATTATAAAGTCGATTTATAGACATACACTGAATGTAATAAGCAGACTAGGTATATTGTTTTACGAATTTATAATATATCCGCATACCTAACTCATCCTCACGTAGGTGAAATATAATATATCAATATAAGGCGCTGGCCTTCCACCCGAGAGTTCTGGGTTCGATCCCGGTCATGACAAAAAACATTCATGTGTTTTTTTAAAAGCCTGGGTGTTTGTGATTATTTAAAATTACTAACAACCACCTTGTACGAAAAAGCAAGGACATGGATTAATAATTCTAAAAATATATAAATATATATAGGGTTACCAATGGCAGGCGAGTTCTGCACCTGATAATAAATAAGTACCTAACTATTGTTCCTAGTTTCTAATATAGGCAACACTACTAAGACTGGAAAGGTTTGCATATTTTTTTCAATTAGGTTAGAATGGCAGTACCTAGGATAAGAAATGATAAATGCATTGAAGTCGTCAATTCCAGGCCAGGGATACGAATATGAGACTGTGCTTTACGCCAGAGGAAAAAATATTGGTTAGGTACTTTGAGGTAAGTAAATTTATTGATGGTTGCTCGTGCAGTGCAGAACGCGTGATAAGAAATAAGCTTCGGTTGTCCTTCGCTCTGGTTGCCGAGTAAGTTGCTTTTGTTTTCTCAATCTTCAGCAAACAACCGGTTGCCGCAACCACATGCGTTATTGCTAAATTCTCTTCTGCTTCGTGGTTGCCGGAGGCCAGATAATGTGAAAGGTGCTTTAGTCGGTCAAGCAACTGTTTGAAAATTATCCACATCCCGTCTCGTTACGTATTCAGCATGCAAAGTTACCGCGAGATTCATTGCTATTGCAGTAGGTATGTATTTTAGAAAAATATGTAAGTAGGTACATATTCCACTAACTATTCGACACTTGACTGCTCGCGCGTAGGTAACTAAAAGTTGAACGTCTAGACAAAAATATTTTAGTCTGTGGTTAGGCGGCCATGTCTATAGACTGCCGTAGATTCAAACACACAAACCTTTAAAGAATGGCTAAAAATGGAACTACAACTGAGTGTTCTGGAAACAAAAACAGAAGTTTTTAAAAATCGATAGAAACAAAAACGGCACTATTCTGGCGGCAGCTGGTAAACAATGCCATTTTTGTTTTATCAATTTTTAAAAACGGATTTACTTATAACGACGACTATCTATCATAACCTTTTAACATAATATATCATGTTTTTGTCATTCTGTAAAATGTTTATATTTGACGTTGCGCTGTTTACACAATTATTGTTGGCAAATGCTGCTAGCCCATTGCTAATGCGGCATGTGAGGTAACGTTCAACATATCACATTTCAATTTATCGATAACTGCATATGAACGGTTTTTTGTGGTCAGCAATATGTGTCACTTTATGTCTGTTGAGAGGATGGCCTTGGAGGAACATACAACGCATTGATGTCGTTTTTATTAGTATGTTTATTTTGATATATTTTGAGATAAATGTCCTGGAACTATTTAAAACACACATCGCATTAAAGTATTTTTTACAAGTAGTATGTTTCATTTATTCTCTTTTGAGCTAATCTATTTGCAGAAATTTTTTAAACACATCTCACTGATGTGGTTTATCACCAGTATGTTTGATTTTATGTATTTTGAGATGACTAATTTGCCGAAAGTTTTTAAAACACACATCACATTGATGTGGTTTCTCGCCACTATGTGTCATGGAATGTTTTTTGAGAGTTTGAACTAGCAGGAATTTTTTTAAACACACATCGCATTGGTGAGGTTTTTCGCCAGTATGTGTCATTTTATGTTTGCTGAGATTACTAATATCCAGGAACTTTTTAAAACACACATTACACTGATGTGGTTTTTCACCAGTATGCGTCATTTTATGTTTTAGGAGATAACTTTTTTCCAGAAACTTTTTTAAACATACATCGCATTGATGTGGTTTTTTACCAGTGTGTGTCATTTCATGTTTTCTGAGTTGACTTATTTGCAGAAAAATTTTAAAACATACACCACATTGATGTGGTTTTTCGCCAGCATGAGTAATTTTATGTGACTTGAGATGACCAATTTCCTGAAAGTTTTTTAAACACACATCGCATTGAAGTAGTTTATCAGTATGCTTCTTTTTATGTTTATTCAGTTGATTTATTTGCAGAAATCTTTTAAAACATATATCACATTGATGCGGTTTTTCGTCAGAATGTGTCATTTTATGTGATTTGAGAGTATCAAGTCGTAGAAACCTTTTAAAACACACATCGCATTGATGTGGTTTTTCACCGGTATGTGTTTTTTTATGTCTTCCGAGTTCAGTTATTTGCGGAAATCTTTTAAAACATACATCGCATTGATGTGGTTTTTCGCCAGTATGTGTCATTTTATGTTTGTTACAATTACTAATATACAGAAACTTTTTAAGACAAACATCGCATTGATATGGTTTTTCGCCAGTATGGGTCATTTTATGTATTTTGAGATCAACACTTACGTGATATCTTTTAAAACATACTTCACATTGATATGGTTTTTCGCCAGTATGTGTCATTTTATGTGATTTAAGATGACCAAGTTTCTGGAATTTTTTAAAACATACATCGCATTGATGTGGTTTTTCGCCAGTATGTGTCATTTTATGCAACTTAAGATAACCAATTTCCTGGAATTTTTTAAAACATAGATCGCATTGATGTGGTTTTTCACCAGTATGTGTCATTTTGTGTGATTTGAGATGATGAACTAGTTTAAAGTTTTTAAAACATACATCGCATTGATGTGGTTTTTCATCGGTGTGCGTTATCTTATGTTTTTTGAGTTGACTTATTTGCAGATATCTTTTAAAACATATATCGCATTGATGTGGTTTATCATCTGAGTGTGTTATTTTATGTTTTTTTAGTTGACTTATTTGCAGGTATTTTTTAAAACATACATCGCATTGATGTGTTTTTTCATCGGTACGCGTCGTTAGTAATTGCTGAGACTTCATGCATGACATTATATAGTGACTATTTAGATAATTTTCAGATTCAAAGACTTCATAACAAATTTTGCAAATAAAGTTACGTGGAAAATATGTAACTCTTGTCAACATAATTCGAACCACTTTTGGCAAGTATAATTTCTGAACTTCCTGTTTGACGGTCTTTTCATCTATGGTTTCCTCAGAGTGCTGTTTCATGATTTTATTCATTGCTGGCATATTGTTGGCAAGGGTATTGTCAACTGTATCTTTTCTAACGATCTCCAGTATCTTACTGTGGCGTTCTGTGAAACATTGCTGGGAGGATATCTACAAAAAGAATAGGATATATTTAATTTAAAAAAATATGATTCTGTTCCATAATATTGTATAGATAGACACTGTGTGTTTTGACAGTTAATTGAGATACTGACACTCATCTGTCAGGAGTAGCCGCCAAAGATGATAAGCACACCGTGTTGAATTGTCTTAATTGGTATGCCACACTGACGTCGCACCTACTTGAGCACTACACTATCTACTTGAGCACTATACGCACTCACTATGATTTTACGGTTGAAACAAAATGTACGAGAGAATTTCGTTTCGAACATTGACTCTGTCTAACTCAAAGGGTTGTACAGTATTTATTAGAGAGAGAAGTTGCGTGTTCGCGAATTTGTATGATAATAACATTTATATGAAAAGTACAGCTTTTACATGATTCTATACATTGGAAATTACATCTTAAATTTGATCTTCGATTTAAATAATTGATAACATAATAAAACATTTTAGATACATATTGACTCGCAATGTGTGCGAGCAGGACCTACATGATTTAAAAATTATTCTTACGTAATACCTTTTATAATACTTATAGTTTATTCATGACCGTTGTAGGTCGACTCTCATCATCCACAGCTCACTCTGAGTAGTCGGTAGACTGATCAGTGCGAACTGCGGGACTTAGTTTGGGGATTTTGTATCGATTTTGTTGTGGGGAGTTAACGTCACTTTGCTTAGCGAAAGGATTGACTACAAGGCTGAAATATGCAGTTATGTCATTAAGATTTTACTTCTACAAACACCAACTAGAAATCAACGTATTTGTGTTGGTGTCAATACATAAAGGGCGTTTTTTATGTTGCATGGTTAGAAAGAAAGGGTTTTACTATCAAATTTCTTGGCTCACTTCTTGAAGTATATGAACGGTATAGTCTGGAAATTCATCATGAATAGTCATCTTGCACAATGCTACCAAACTGTCAAAGTTTACTTTGAAAATCAGTCGACGAGCTGCGCGTAATCTATAATAATTATAGTAATACAATTATGCAATTATTGCAGTATTTAGGTACCCACATTTTTGTTTAACGGGTATGTGAATAAGTATAATTGCTGCATATGAAGTGAGACAAATCCAGAGGAGTCGCTAGAAAGCCTTACATCCACAAAAGTGCACCGTTTGATGCGGTTCACACGCTGTTGGCATTATCGGACAACATTCATTCAAAAATGAGACCGGAGCTTTCGTTACCGAACGACGATCAATATTTTTTTGAAAATATGGATAACATTCATCCGAACAAGATGTAGTTCAAACATGTCATACAGCGAAATCAACCATCTACTGGAAAATTTGACGATATGTATATTTCGAGAAATGGACCTGTCAATTGGCATCCAAGGTCGTGCGATTTGACATCTCAGGAGTATATCCTGTGAGGCTTCGTTAAGCCACTAGTTTATGATGATAAACTAGCAACAACTGACGCACACAGAAAAGCTTTGTTGGCCATACTGCCGAAATCAGTTTCAAATGTTATGCCACATAGGTATCGATCATACAGGTAAAAAATATATTTAAAGTATTATACAATTAAGAGTTCTTTGCAACTTAAAAAATAAACTTCATAATTGACCGTACCTGATCTAATGGTATGTATTTTGAATGAGAACAGCCAGGTTGAGGATTCTCAAGGTCAATAAGCTCTTCTTTGATGACGGCTTCCTCATAAACGTTTTCAGACTTTATATTGATCAGATTGTTGTCACGCTTCTGAAAAGAACAACATTATTAATTATTACAACAGTAAAACCAACCATTATGATCAGACAGAGTCAATTCACTATTGGAGTAAAACTCCCACGGCTCTATGTTCTGCTATCAGACGCCGCCAAGCTATGACTGTATTTGGCTTTGAATGATTACTCACCGAGAGACATTACGGCCTACTGCTCTGTTTAGCTACATCTCATCTCGTATTTTTTTCTGCCTCAGTATACAAATATTTTTTAAGTATTGCCGCATGTTGTTCATTATGCACCATACTATTTTATGTACTTATTTAAGAAAACAAGACATCGTGGACATAACATATACGTGTCGCTAGATTTAAAAATCAGCCAAGTTTATAATAGGTGAATAGGAGAAAAACAGCTTGTTGTTTTCTCAAATACACAGTCACAAGGGTGAAAGTTTTCTATTATTTCGAGTATAGAATATTTAAAATTAATAAATTCCACATTTTGATAATGCAGAAATGTTAGAAAGCAGTAGTTCTTCAGCAATTCACAAAAATACCTAAAGGTGGACTTGGCTGATTTTGAAATGTAGCGACACATATTACCCTCAATAGAGAGAAGACGAGAATATATATAATTTATATTTAAAAAAAACAAAAGTACAATAATTATATACATACAGAAAAATAAAATTTTGAAAACAAAAGCCATAGCACTTCAATGAAAATGTTTACGTCTTTAGGGAGCGCAATTACAAGTCTTACACCCGTTTCTAAAGGTGCCTGATAGGCTTGGCACGAAGAAACGGTTATATTATGTTGAAGATACTCATATATACTGAACATACATAGCTTGAAAACACCTTTGATTTTACTACGCACTAGAAAAAAATCATTTTTGAAAAAAAAAATACACACTGCGGGGTTTGAAACTGAAATCATTGGTATCGCGCTAGGTAGAGGCGGGTAGAAGCATAAGAATAAAAACAACTATCGTCTGGCGCCAGGGAGACAGCAAATCGTGGCACGAAAAGCGTAAGATGGGACTGTTGTGAGCATAGAGATATTAAATAAAATGAGGGGCAAGGAATCGGCTTTCTCACACAAGTTAATGAAGCAGGACAACAGTAGCCGACAACTTACGAGAAATAATGACGCGATAAAAAAAATCAGAGCACCACGGAGGATTTACTTTGCTCATCATAACGTACCCATATTATGTAATGTTAACGTGGAAATTTTGCCTCAACTTGATTACCAGCCCGCCTCACCATACCAGCCTGCTTTACCATACTTTCATATAACCTGCCGCCCCTAGGTTGTGAGGTACTAGGATTATCTGCTGTATATAGTGGTAGAATTTTACAGCGCCCTCTATAATGACAAAGCTGACAAAAACGCGACGAGTTCAGATTCTCAAAGAATAAAAGATGATGGAGACTGCCTCTCTGCGATTACTACATCTGAGGTAGAGCATGCTCTAACACAGTGGTCCCCAACCCCTGGTCCGCGGACCGGTACCGGTCTGTAGATCAAATGGTACCGGGTAGCCGTAGGAACATTAAATTATTTTCATTTTATTTACTCTGGTGTATTTCTCTCGGGTTTGTGAGATTTTCCATGGACGAGATGTTAACCAGGAGCTGAGAGACGTCACCTAAAACCACTATTGCCATTTCCGACATCCTATCTGTGTGAAGCGGGGTTTTCTGCAATGACAGCAACCAAAACAAAACAAGAGAATAAACTGGACATAAGCAACACACTTCGGGTGTCATTGTCTCCTATTACCACCAGATTGCAAAGAAATAAGCTCAGGGTTCTCATTGATTTAGCGTTCTAGTGAGTTAAAATAATTAATCACTTTATATAATTTTTTTGTGTAACTATATTTTATTTTGAAAGCATGTTTAAATACACTTTTATTAAAATTATTAAATAAAAACAATCAACGTCCCCCCCTCAGCGGGCCGCTGTAAAATTATCAAACGTTGACCGGTCCACGGCGATAAAAAGGTTGGAGACCACTGCTCTAAAAGACATGGTAAGAGGGTGAGCTCCAAGTGAAAATGGGCTAACAATTCACATTCTGGTGGCCGGTAAAACCGTGAATGAAGTGTTTGCACGATTGTTCACAGCTCGTCTGTACGAAAAGAATGTTCCAGACATTGATATACTACTGGATGAATCATATGCTTCTTAAAATAACGCCCGATTTTCAGCGACTCGGCCAGTGTTAAAACTTACTGTTTTAATATCAGCGGACTTAACTCGATATAAGCTCACTTAATATTTGTCTCGAAAACGACCTGGCAATAATTATGAGTAATCCCGATGTGGCTTGCGTCTTACTCTAACTAACAGTGACGTTCCGTAGGGGTAGGCAGATTGAGCGTCGCTTGGGGGCGGCAGTTATTCGAACGGCGGAAAATCGAGGAGAATCATTTGATATATATAGAAATAGCTACCTACCTAAACTTAATAATATTGAAATATCTTTCCATTAAAAAACTCAGCTCACTGGTTGGAAATAAAATGTTTTAATTGACATAAAAGGTTTAACAAGACTGTATTTTTTTTGTCGAGTTCGCGATGTCTAGTTTACTTCCGTTGCTTTTTGACGTCGATGGTGACCAGAAACGACACGTGCACGGATGATAAAAAATACTTTATAAAAAAAATGTGGCGGCATTTTGGCGCTGCCCAAGGGCGGCATTTCGTCTAGGGACGTCACTGCTAACTAATATACAGCGCATGACGACTTGCTCTGTCCACTCAGACATGAATTTTTGGTAGCTTGCAAGCTTTGGGTTGCAGACACCCTTAGGGTCAGTATTCCAAGAACGCAAATTTAGTTTTACAGCCAGGGCAATACGGGTGAAATTCGGGAATCCATGTTAACGGTCTTAACGCATTATACCTACAAGGAAATATTATAAGACGATATTATTTTACCTTCTTTTGTGGTACATTTTTAAAATGACACTTGTATGGGAACTCTTCGTCTAGTAGTATATCAATGGTTCCAGAGGCCTGGAAAAATGCCACGATCATCACCCTCTATAAAAAGGGAGAATTTGATGATCTGAAAAATTATCGGCCTAATAGTCTGTCACCAAATTCTGTAAAAAGCTTTCACAAACCGCTACTCCAAGCTAGAACAGAGTTGGCGAAGCCGAGCAGTTTTTCATAGGGAATAAAGAGTTTTTAAGAAATCTATTTAAAAATGATGATGTTCTAGATACCACAGCACACATACAGCTTTGTCGCATTTTTCCAATACGCCATACATTTCGGTCCACCAATTTTTAAATTGTTTGCCAGAATTACTATTACTAGCTCCACCATGTCTTTGTTTCATATATGGTGTAGCCATGTTTTTGTAGGTAGAAATGAAATTGTTTGTTAATGTATAAATTAGGTTGGCTATTTACGCACAGATTGACACCAGAATTGCTCCGATCAGATGAAGCATTCTCTCGCAACAGTTGTCTCAAGCATTGTAAACTGATCAAAATCAGAAGTTTGCGGCTCGGCAACCCCCACCGCCTGATGAGGTTAGTGCGATAATATTATATGTGATGCATAAAGCTTAAGGACCGACCTATGCAATTATTTATATTTACTAAACCATTTCTTTTATTCATCGAAAAATTTACAAGCTTTTGAGAATGTAACATTCCATATATTGAGCATACATAACATGAAACTGTGCTAGACGAGAACCAACCGAGAGAGCAAACTGGATTCATAAGAGGCTACAGCACAAAAGATCATATACTGATTATCAGGAAAGTTATAGAACGACATCAAGAACATAGACCACCACTCTACCTGGGTTTCTTTTATTATGAAAAAGCATTTGATCTTATTATAAAACCTAAATTATGGACGCCTTGTACAACCAAAGATTCTCTAGGCGCTATATAAACAACATGAATAACATGCACAGTGGTACAACAGTCAGTGTATAGCTTCCAAGGCGTCTATGTTTCCAATTAATAAGGGTGTCCGACAAGGCGACACGATCTCACGCAAATTATTCACCGCTACTCTGGAAGATCTTTTCGGACGACTTAACTGGGAGATCAGTGGAATTGCCATTAACGGCGAATACCTGTCACCTGGGTTTTGCAGACGACATTGTTATCTTTGCAAATAACCCATAAGACCTTCAGAACAGGATGCAGGAGCTTGCAAATGATAGCCGCATAACAAGTTTAAAGAAAAATGTCTCAAAGTCAAGAGTAATGATAAACTGCTTTGCTGAACCAAAAGAAATCTTCATTAATGGTACTCAAATCGAGCGAGTCAACAGCTACGTCCATCTTACGACTGACGATCTTTTCTAAGACAAATGTCAATTTACGGTGGTATGAACGACGAGATTGGTCGCAGAACCAAATTGGCATGGAGTGCATTTGGTCGCCTAATACTATCTACAAAAGTGACCCCCCATTGTGTCTTAACTGTAAACATGGTCATTAATAGATAGAGAAAATTAAAAATTACGAGTATTGTAACGTGGTATGGAGTGGTAGATGTTGGGCATAACGCATATAGATCACAAAATAAACCAATGGATAAGGAAACAGGAGAGGGCGCGATGTGATAGAGGTCATTAAGCGGATGAATTGGAAATGGGTTAGAAATATCGCTCGGCAAATGGACTACCGCTGGAGAGATGCCCAAGGGGTTCTAAACGCTCACTGGCCGGCCCTAAAACCGGCAGGATAGACGAATTCGTAAAGTTCGGAGGATGTATGTAGGTATGTACAAATAACTAGGTACCTACTGACCGAGAGGGGTAAAGTGAGTGAGGGGTGTCTTTCTTTCAGTAGGTACCTAGTGGATTGATTCCGGCCGATGATGATGATACACATGCACATCGGTTGCGAGGGGTTTGGAGGTATGTTATTGAAATTCGACATAAATAATGCACACTAAACTTTGTTAGTCATGCCTACTAATGTTTTTAAAATTCGCAGCCTTGCCTACCCAAACAATACTCGATAAATGTTTTTTTTTACTATTATCTACTACGTGTTGAATTAGGCAAGATTTAATAGAATGAACAAACACTATCTACATATTGTAGTATTATTTTAATGAAAACAAATACGTTTGACTGACAAAAGTTAGTTAGTGTGGATTGTTTATGCCGGATCTCAACAGTCTACCTCTACCCTTCGCCACACATAGTATATACTGTATATTAATATATATATATATGTGTTAATTGTTAGTATTATGACGAACAACACATGCCAAAACGAATAAATTATCGTAAAAAAAACTAACCTCAAAATTGCAACTGGCATCATTGTCGTTCTCTTGTTTTATATGAGTACGGGCGTCCGGACTATGTTTAATTGGTAGATCAAACCAAGTCTCCCCCTCTGCATCCGATCGATCGTCGTCACATTCCCTCTTTACATCCATTTTCGTATTTAAAGCGTGCAAATACTGTTTATATCGGTCTATAAGTAGTAAATTTTACAGAATATGACATCGCGACACGCGAACGCCATTTCCTTTTCAACAATAATTTTAGTGTTGCCGAGACAAAAAAAGCGTTAGTCAAAATTCACATCAACAAAATATATTCAAACATTTAGAAAATAGTTTTCACATAAAATAAATAATATCAAACAAAACTGACGTGTCACATTTTAATAATATTAGTAAACTTTAGTTTTAACAACTAGTCACAAGCCGCGTTGACACGCGGTCCAAGTACACTTGGATCGAGTGCCATCCAAGTGACAGCCTCATACTAATTATTCCTATCCAAGTTAACCTGGATGAGTAGGACACGGTCCAAGTAGCTTGGATAGAAATAATTTAGTATGAAGATGTCTCATACTAGTGCACTTGGATGGCACTCGGTCCAAGTGTACTTGGATCGTACTTGGACCGTGTCAACGCACTTTTATAGAAAAAAGTATGAAATTCACAAAACGAAATAATATTATATTAACAATCAAATGGTCGGCTATGGTCACGCCACACAGTAGGAGAAAAGCCCAAAATCGTGGCCAAAACCTGAAATGACCTCTGATTTGAATAAAAATTGGCATACAGAGGCTTTGAAGGTCGCTGATAACGAATCCGAAAGCCAAATTATCGTAAACAAAATGGCCGATCCAATATGGCGGACATGGATGTTAAAAAGGTGCCAGATCTTGACAAAAATTGGTATATACGGGTTTTCAAGGTTGCTGATTACGAATCCGAAATCTAAATGATCATAAACAAAATGGCTGATCCAATATGGCGAACATGGATGTTAAAAAGGTACCGGATCTTGACAAAAATTGGTATATACGGGTTTTTAAGATCGCTGATTACGAATCCGAAATCTAAATTATTGTAAACAAAATGGCCGATCCAAAATGGCAGACATGGATGTTAAAAAAGTGTCAGATCATGACAAAAATTGGTATATGCGGGTTTTGAATGTCACTGATTACGCATTCAAAAGCTAAATTATAATAAACAAAATGGCCTATCAAGCACAAAACGCACCTATTCCGCAGGTAACTTTTGTAAATTCCGCAAGCTTATACAATAAACTAAAGGCCTAGACTATGAGCTTTGCAAAATATGACAAAATATATAACTTTTCGAATAGTTGAAAATGCAAGTTTTCAAAATTATTCAATTTTATTTATGCAAAAGTTTATACTACATTTCAATAATTTATACATTAAGTTTAGACTCAACCAATGTAAAAATATTTTCTACATACCTCCAGAAGTCGTATTCATGTCGCAGAATTGAAATTGAACACTTCACTTGAAATTTATGGGTTTTCAAGGTCACCGTTATTTTCGTCTGTTTAGCACGCGACACGTACACTCTCCACGAAGGCTAACTTCCAACTGACGCAGCGACGAAGGTATACGGTCAAAACGCTTCCCCTTTCACAATGAAATGCAGTCATTAGTCCTCTACCTGACTGACTACTCATGTAACCCCATTTCGAAAATCCATTTCTGGGGTTTTGGCCACGTTTTTGGGCTTTTCTGCTACTGTGCGCCATTGCGCTAGGCGTCAACATATTTTAGATCTCTCTAAAATAAAGTGTGATATTACTGTGGAAATAAAATTATTGACGTTTTAAAAATATTCGTGTTAAAATATAAACTTAACCTCAAAAAAGAGCAACATTTATATTTTCCGTCAATAAATCTAGGTACCTACTTATTCATTTTTGTGTGTTACAATAATCTAATGTCAAAAGTGATCGCTATTTATTTCCATATTGAAAATCTACCAATTCACAATAATTTTATTATTAATGTCGTATCATTTTTGTGAAACCATCCATTTCTCGGTGGCTCTTGTGTTGCAGTGTATAAGGCGCTGGCCTTCCACCCGAGAGTTCTGGGTTCGACTCGGTGAGGACACAAAAATTTATTTGTTTTTCTCGAAGTCTGGGTACTTGTAATTGTCCAAAATTACTAACAACCACCTTGTATGAAAATGCAAGGACATGGTTATTAATAATTCAAAAAAAAACCATCCATTTCTGTTGTGAATTTCAAGTTTTTAAAAATGCTGTTGGAACTTTGTAAAAACAGTCCATTTAGTTTTGCGAATATAGGTAATATACCTATCTTATTCAAATAATTGTTCGAAGTAAGCGAAATATTTTAACTTAGGTAGGTATAGGTACAGAAAAAAACACACATTGATAATTACTATTGATAATATGAACTAAATGGTTATTATTAGGGGCTGGATTTATATGCTAGTGCATGTTTTGTTAGGGTGTATGCACAGCTATGGAGTTGCACAGAAATCCGTTTTGAAAGACGCAGAATCCATTTTTTTTTATTGTGCATACAAATGCATAGGTGTTTGAGAGGTTAGAGAATATTTGAGACATTAGTGCATATTTCATAAAAAATTGGTGTGTGTACGCACGTTAGCAGTTATATTTCTTTGGCGTAACAAAACATGTGATAAAGTAGATTCTACGACTAGCTCTTAATTATCTTGTTAAATTACACACTCAAGAAAAAGGACCGCTTATTGGAACGCCGTTGGTTTATTTCTATACACTTTATATTACTAAATTATATAATTATTTATCGTTGTTTTTATTTTTAAAGTAACAACTTCCACTATGACGTTTGTATGTTTACGTAAGGAATTGCAAATGGCCGACAATAATAAATTTGCTGCCTAGGGAACAATTGTAAACTATAATATTATACTGTATAATCGTCACGATTGTAATAACATACTGTAGTGTAAAGGTAGTGCGTTCGGCTGAAAACCGAACAATCGGTGGTTTGAATCCAATCGAGTGCGTTTTCTTTCGTGTGAAAAAATAAACTATGTGTTACATGTCACACGCCAAAAATACACTCTGATCTGATTTTCCAAACGCGCCTAAAGTATAACTTGAAAAATGATATCTCGGGAGTTATTTTGTTTGTGTAAGAGTAAATAAAGACGAAGGGGGCATTTGCAGACATTTGAAACAAATAGTTATTTTTAAGTAAAAGTGAAGAAAACTCAGACTCTTTCATTTGACTGCGCATAGTTGGATTTATTTTAGTACCACAGTAAAATTGTACAGCTATAAAGGGCGAATAATAATTCATTAGGTATCTTAAACATTTTTGGAGAAAGATGATGTTGAGGCAAGTGAGTTGATAGAGCCATCGATGTATATGGTTATTGTCTTGATGCAGAGTACATAGAGCAAAAATCGTAGGAGATAATAATATGATCAAGATTTTGTTTGTGTTGATGAACTGAGACTTGATAAGAGTGGAATGATGTTGACTATGTATATCGAGTGAATGACTTGTGACAATAGTATTGCATCTCGTGATGTACTCGATAAGTTGAGTAAGGATTCCTGCATTGTTCTTCCAATTTATATAAATGCAGTACCTACATATCATTATAAGAGATATTGTCGCAATTACCAATCATAACAAACTCTACTGATATAACGCATGGAGAAATAGGTACACTTAATGTAAATTCTTACTAAAATGCATAAGCATTGCATATTATGTGTTAAAAATAATGCAATAGACACACTTGCCTAACAATTTTTCATACAAAACTCATACTGAACGCACACACAGCAACTCACTGCTGCCGACCCCGGCAGCTACAGTCGACGGGCTGCCCGTAATCGCTGAGTTCCCGCAGTAAATTTGCTGCCGAGTCAAACATACACGGGCTGCACTGGTGCAACAGTCGCTTCCACCTTTCTCTCCGCCTAGTCCTGTGCATCGTCATTCCAATTCGATAAACACACCCGCTGACACATTTGCTGCCAATCACTGCAATGTGAGCTGCCGCATCGTTGCGTTGATTGGCAGCTCGTTTGCTGCTAGCAGCAGCAACACGCAGTTGCCCGTATATTCCCGCTCTAGCTCAGACCTGTTTTGTATGATTTTTTGTTTGAAAGTAGGGTGATGTCATTTCCCTCCACTTTCGAAAGTGAAAACACGCAGTCACTTTTATTCTTTGTGGTTTTTCGTCTGGATTCAGGACTTGGAGGTGGACAAATAACACCGGAATTGCGTTGGAAACGGCGAGATGTATTTACGTTTAATATTATCTAATGGTTACATTTTTATACAAATTCTTTTCAATTTAATTTTGGCGGATAGCGAGGTTAACACTGCTTACTGCGTTGCTGTCAAAAATGCTTCTCTCACGTTAAAACAAACTGCCGTTTACGAGCGGTACAAATGCTGCGTTGCCGTTCGTATTTTTTTGTAACGGCATTCAGACAATGTTGCCGGTCAGATATTTAACATTATTTAATTATTTTCGCAATCAACCCTTACTATTAGTTGTTCGTTTGATACCGACTCGGGACTCTCCAGATACACAGAGACATCCCCAGATGGGGACCATTCGGGGGTGTAACAGTGACCATAAATTATTATACTACTAGTAAATCTTGTTTTATTTTATTAATTCTACTATTACAGCATTCTTAGATAGGTACCCATTAAACTATCAAATAAATATAGCCACACTGTCATGTATTATTAAAAATATATAATATTTTAAAACAATAAACAACCTTGAATACAATTTAGTGATTAATAAACAATAATAATTATGTATTCATATAAAAAAAACTTAACTTAGTACCTAGTTGGACGTCAAACCAAATTAAAAAAGATCGACAACTATGGATGCCATTGACTAAAATGAACAGAATGTAATAGTCGCGTCAAAAGCATTGCAGTGGGTCAGATTTGGTTTATTTATTTTACAATATAAAGTCTAAAGCGTCAATTACATTGAGCTACTTTACGAGCTGTTTGTTGGCGAATTTAATAGCGGGCGATTCAGCTACTGCGATTATGATGATGACACACAAAACTTTTCATTCGCTGAGAAGCCGCAAGCCAGCGACTATTTTGACAGGACGTAGTTCGTTTTTTTGCCGGGAGGTTGCTACTGCGCTCTACTGCGCAGACGCAGTAGGCCCACACGCCGGCGTGTAACGTGTAAAGTTGACTGGCTTTCAACTTTTCTCTTTAGGGTGTTTACAATCTGCTTGTTAGCTTGTTCGATGATTTCACTGGGCGACTTAACAGGCAGATTGTAAATCAGCTCGTAAAGTAGCTCAATGTAATTGACGCTTAAAGTTAGTTCAAAACCCATAACCATTATAATGACATAGGTAAGTCCTATTATTTTATAGCAGTAGAAGCTGTATATTATTAGCTTTAAAGTCGCCTAAATCGTAACGTCAAATAGTGAAAACTACCTATTATTATTCCAAGATTTATTCAAGGAGCTAATATTATGTATGTTACAGGGGTTTTTCAAAATAGTGTTATTCCAGATATCTCAATAAATCTGTTTTATAACACGACGTTAAGAGTAAGTACCATTACGCTTGTAATAGAATTCTGTACCCTAGAACCGAACTGTATTAACTCCAAAATTTTCAAAAGTCACTTTATTGCACTAAACTTCATGATTTTGCCTCTTCTTTCCCATGGTAAACAGTATTAACTCCTATATCAATTATTTCCTGAGATATTGCATTTTAAAGAATATTAAGTGCATCTTGATTTTGGAATCAAAGAATACTTAAGTCTTTTAATACTCTTTAGTTGTGGGTGTTTTGTTATTTATTGATATTAAGTCCACTCAGTCAAAACAACCAATACGATTAAACAGTATTAAGTGTTATCTTGCGGAGTTAGTACGAACAATGTTTGACACTTGACAGACGACCGCACATTTTTGTTGTAGGTATTAACTCCTTTGTGCGAATGTTTGAAACAGTTTTACATTGAAACATTTATTCCAAATAAGAAAAGTTAATTACTTACAATAATGTCGGAGAGAAGTAAACGTATTCTGGACTTAGTGAAAATACAAACCAATAATATTATTGATGACTGTGATGAATTACTACCGCAGTGTCAAACAACGATTCAGAAACGAAAGGTAGGAATTTATAATCAGTTTTATGAAATCAAACAATGTTATTAAATTGTACATTAAACCTGGCTGATACGAGTATTTAAGATAATAGTGTAGCTCGATTATTCGAGTTTAGAAATAGTATTGTTTAATTTTGTTTTAGCCGAATGTCATAGTATTAAATCCATTAATTTGGTTTGACAAAAGATCCGTGAAACAAAAATACAGTATTCATATTTTCATTTTTTAAGATTGATAATGGGTCATTTTCGTTTTAGATGCAGGGAGTTCATCAATTGAAAGGCAAATAAATTCACCCCTAGATGACTTGATTTATGTCGACAAAATTGTGGCTGGTTATCAAGAAATAAGCCATAGTGATATTGTGTGTGATGATAATCTGTATGCATTTGGTCAGAGTGGTAACATCGTTTACTATGAAGTGTTGGAAACATCGGTTGCACCAATACAACCCACTCTCGCTTCAGAGACTTCAGATCTTCTCCAATGCGATAACATTAATATTGTACATGAAACATCTACACATATCGATGAAGATTGTATAGCTGACGATCCTGATTACCATCAAAGCGAGAATGGTTCTGAATCAGATGTATCAGTTTAGGAAATTTCAGATACAGATAATCAAAATTTGACTAATATCGTGGACGAAGCACAACTGAATGTGAGAAAGGGAAAAAAAAGAAAGAAAAATCCATTAAATTGGAAAAATAACATTAGAAAACAAAAAGTAGCAGCAGGAGAGGAACGTCCGATTAAAACACAAACTATCCCAGCACAAAAAGTTCTTGCACCCTGCAAGACAGAATGTCGCCTTAAATGTTCCATACATTTTTCAGCTCATCATAAAAATGAAATTCACAAGGCATTTTGGAAAAGTGAAAAAAACATTGACCACAAACGGCAATTTGTTACGTTAAATGTAAAGTTCATACCGATAAAAAGGAAGAGAATAACAAATGATAAAAGGATCGATAAAAGAAATCATACACGTCAATACTACTTTGAATTAGATGGTCAGTCTATTAAAGTGTGCAAAGTATATTTTATTTACCTTTTTATATTTCACAAACATTTATTACTACTGCACTATTTAAAAAGTCTGTTGGAGGAAATGTTGAACACGATAAAAGAGGAAAGCAACTGCCATCAACAAAAATACCAGAATTTATTAAACAAAATATTCGAGATCATATTAATAAATTTCCAGTTTTGCAATCCCAGTGTTCGAGATTATTATTAAAACATACATTATTTTTGTAATATTATTAATTATTATACATTTTTAAATCAATATTGAGTGTACTTTACTCAACATAATATATCCCTTCACTGAATGTTAATGGCACATAATACTATTTGAAGCAGTACTAAAAGTAACATAATATTTTTTTCTGAAAGCTAAATAGTATTAAGTGTTTATTTTCTATATAACTAAGTTAAAACACTGAAATATGCACATATACTGTGATAAGTATATAAAATAATCAAATATCTTCTCAAAAAAAATTAAGAACTATAAAACTTTTGCCAAAACTTTAATACAGAAGAAAAAATATATTTCAATAAACTTAAAATGGCTCTACTGAGAAATCTGGATATGGCACTTAATATAGTTCAGTTCTAGGGTACAGAATTGCAATTGGAAGTCAAGCTGGTTTGTCTCTATAAAAATCTATCTTGTATTTGTAACTCGTAAAATATAAATTGTGTAAATTTCTGCTTACGATGGCCGAGCGGCTTACGCATATCAAACACTGCTGCTAGCTTATTGTGTGGTGCCTTATGTCGTTCAACACATGCATAGTAAGTGTCATTTTTATGTTTTATGAGATGACTAATTCGCAGAATGTTTTTAAAGCACACATCATCGCATTGATTTTGTTTTTCGTCAGCATGTGTCATTTTATGTTTTTTGAGTTGACCTCTTTCCAGAAAGTTTTTAAAACATACATAGCATTATGTGGTTTTTCATAAGTTTGTCGTTTCATGTGTTTTGAATTAACAAGCAGAAATTTTTAAAAACTCACATATTAATGATTTGATTTTGAAATAGTATGTATCATTTGATGTTTTTTGAGATTCGAAATTAGCAGAAACTTTTTAAAACAAACATCGCATTGATGTGGCTTTTCGCCGGTATGTGTAAGTTTATGTGATTTGAGATGATGAGCTAGCAGGAATTTTTTAAAACACAATTCGCATTGATGCGGTTTTTCTCTAGTATGTATCATTTTATGCGTCTTGAGATTACTAATATCCCGAAACTTTTTAAAACATACATCGCATTGATGTGGTTTTTCGCCAGTATGTGTCATTTTATGTTTGTTAAGATCACCGTTTTGCCGAAATTTTTTAAAACACACTTTGCATTGATATGGTTTCTCGCCAGTATGTGTCATTTTATGTAATTTGAGAGTATCAAGTTGCAGAAATCCCTTTAAACACACATCACATTGATGTGGTTTTTCACCAGTATGTGTCATATTATGTGTTTTGAGTTGGCTTATTTGTAGAAATTTTTTAAAACATACATTGCATTGATGTGGTTTTTCGCCAGAATGTGTCATTTTATGCCTTTTGAGATTACCAATTTGCCGAAATTTTCTAAAACAAACATCACATGCATGTGGTTTTTCACCAGAATGTATCTTTTTATGTGTTTTGAGATGACCAATTTCTTGAAATTTTTTATAACACACATTGCATTGATGTGGTTTTTCATCGGTATGCGTTATTTTATGTCTTTTGAGCTGACCTAATTCCAGAAAACTTTTAAAACATACATCGCATTGATGTGGTTTCTTGCCAGTATGTGACATTTTATGTTTTCTGAGATGACCAATTAACTGAAATTTTATATGACACTCATCGCATTGATGTGGTTTTTCACCAGAATGTATCATTTTATGTATTTTGAGATGTGCAATTTGCAGAAATTTTTTAAAACAAACATCGCATTGATGTGGTTTTTCACCAGTATGTATCAGTTTATGTCTTTTGAGATTGCTATTTTGCACAAATTTTTTAAAGCACACATCGCATTCATACTGTTTTTCACTAGAATGCATAGTTTTATGTGTTCCTAGATCACCAATTTCTTCAATTTTCTTAAAACATACATTGTGTTGTTTTGGTTTTTCATCGGTATGCATCGTGTATGACTGTTGAGTGTGAAAATGTGAAATGTAGTGACTATTTAGATGATTTAATGATTCAAACACTCCACAACAATCATTGCAAATAAAGTTACGTGGAAAATATTTAACTCTCCTCAACATAATTCGAACCACTTTTGGCAAGTATAATTTCTCAACTTTCTGTTTATTAACATTTTGTTGATCCATCTCAAAATGCTGTATCGTCATATTTTTGATTTTATCGGATGATTGTGATAATATTATATCGTTGTTGGCCAGGTTATTGTCATCTGTAACCCTTTTAACACTGTCCAGTGGTTTACTGTAATGTACCGTGAAAGATTGCTGCGTAGACACCTACAAAAAATACAGGGTAATTATATTCAATTCAATATTAAAATAAACAAAATATGATTATTTTCCTTAATGTTCTTTTGTATGGTTGCCATGTGTTTTGAAAGTTATTTTTATAAATACCTAATGTCTTATTTTTGCTGAGATAGAACTTACGAAACGGTTAACTGTCATACAGATCTGTGATGCAACGCTCACTTTTTGACGTGTTTGATTAGGTAGGCCATCTGCTCACGTAAATACTCAAAGAAGACAAGGCTGAAACTCCAGTATCTACTGTCGAACAAGAACTTCTTGTCCACGTGTTAAAACTGTGAACTAACAAGTCCCTCCTGTTTAGTCGATTTTAGCGACTTCCGGTTATCGAATATATCTTGTTGATGGAAGTACCTAGATAATAGATTTCAATAGCGGCTAGCTGACGGCAATACTGAAATCTCTGTTTCAAAACGTCCGCGACCGAAACTGAAAAGACGTGACATGCTAGTCTCCCAGTCTCTCAGTTTTCAGTCACCGGTACCAATATCAGCAGATTGGTAGCACTGGTAACAATTGGTAGGACTAAACTGAACTAAATAAGCAATAACAAGTCAAGACTTCAAATGTTAAAGATGGGCGTACCGATTTTTAATTTAAAATATGTGGCAGATGTTGAGAAATACTGCCAGAATAATCCCGTAAAGATATATGGAATACGCTTTGAATGAAGTAGGAAAGACAATGGTTTTGACAGTTCGAGGTTATGAGATTATTACGTATCACTAGGTAGCGCCGTGTGCGAAGCTTCAGTCACTGGTCAGTTTGTGAGTTCCATCACCATCTAGTTCGTCAGATTTTAGTTTCTGCGTGAGCGGATGGCCATAGTATAGTCTGGTCATCATAAATAGTCACGCTTGAACAATGCTACCAATTAAAAAAAAAATCAATCAAGGACACAAGCAACGTATGCTTGCACACTATTGCAAAATTGCATTCAGCATTAGGCTCAATTTTGCTAAACGGTTTGTTAGTAAGGAAACTTGCCGCATATGAAGTGAGACAAAACTCGCCACAAAAATGCACCGTTTGATGCGGTTTACACGCTGGTGGTATCATTAAAAAAAATGAGAACAGATATCGCGTTACCGAATCATTTTAAATTTTTAGAATATGGATGATATTCATCCGAACGATTTGTAGTTCACAGGATGGCTCTATGTGCCATATTGCGACAGCAATGATCGAGTTATTGAATTCAAAATTTTGTGATAAGTATGCTTTCGAGAAATACATCTCTCATTTGGCCTCCAAGGTCAAGCGATTTGATATTCTAACGATTATTTTATGTGAGGCTTCGTGAAGCCGCTGGTTTATGCTGATAAACTAGCAAGAACTGACGCATTGTTAGTTAACTCGTATTATTTTATACAATACAAACATGTACCCTCCAAATCAAGCCGCCCCGCACCACCCCGCTAAGAGGACATGGATGTGCAGCATCAACAGTTGTTTATGATTGGGAATGTCTCGGGAGCAGGTGCCTAAGACTGAGACCGCCACGTTTTCAAGTGAGCATTGACTGAGTTTACTGAAAGACGTTATTATTTAATAAAAAGTACTATGGAAAGGAAGGCACGGGGATTTAACATAAATAAATATATTTAAATAATATACTTATAGGATACAAAATAAAAGCTAAAACAATTCAGACAAACAAAGCCATGTAAAATAATCTTCACATCCGCGATAAGACGTCGCATTTTTTTTATATGCAATATAATTGGCCTATGTGGCGACCGGGTCGGACGGCTCGATGGGCAAACAGCTGGCTAGACCGACTTAAACGTCTCTTCCCTCTTGGAACACATTCTCGGTTATTCCCAGAGGATGTAGTTTGTAACCGTAGTTCTACGCCACATGGACGACATGTTGGTCGGGTAACAAGTCCAAGCTTATAGAGATTGGCAGCGAAACCACCATGGCCTGTGAAAAACTGACTGGTGTAGTTGTCAGGAGTCAATTTGGTTATCTCCTATTGCCATTGTATATTCGGAAAGAACAAACATGTGTCTGCCCTTTATAGAAGCAGCCCACTTTCGCTGCCAAATCTTCGAGTGCCGTATCCAGCGTCAAAATACGTATTGTCTCCTTCCTCAAGGATAGTTTTAAGCATAAAGGTTTGAAAGCGGGACAAGGTGAGTCACTAATAACGGCCTTCTCACCTATGAGGACCATCGTAGATGCACGCGGACCTGTATGTGCAGGTAAAGACGAAGGATTCAGGACAGAGAAGGGAGCGCGTCCGTGGAGTTTTGCGATAGATAAAAACGCTCTGCGCTGCCCACTAAAAAGGATATTCCTAATTTTGACAGTTTTGTGGATACGCGTTCACCATATGCTAGCAGCATAGGCAGCGATTAAGTATTTATGTATTAAAAGTATATATTATGTTATTAAAAGTTATTTTAAGCTTAAAACCACCTTTATAATTGAACGTACCTGATCTAATGGCATGTATTTTGAATGAGAGCATCCAGGTTGAGGATTCTCATTATTGATTTGGTGGATTGCGTTGTCAATAAATTCTTCTTTGATGACGGCTCCCTCATTATCATACTCAGACTTTACAGTATTGATCAGATCGATTTCACACTTCTGCAAATAACAACATTATGATATATTGTAACAGTACCTATCACCATTATGATCAGCCAGAGTCAATTCACGGCTGGAGAAATCCTCCTCCCACATCTCTTTGTTCTGCTTCAGAGGTCGCCAAAGTACCTTTGTCTGCATTTGACAAGTAAATGTTGAAGCTCATCGCGTATTTTTTACCACGTTTTTATTAGCTCGTATTCTTGTTTGTCCGGTACAGATTTTTTCATGTGTCTAGTATTTTTTTTCTTGTTTGTTTAAGATTTGTATTGGACGATTGAAGATTTTTAACTAACTTCCCGACTAGCTAAACATTTGAAACTTTTAGAATGTATCAGAACACGACGACAATGTATTCTTTTAATACTTTTAGCCATTTTTAAGCAGAATTAAATTCATTTTCAGTTAATTCTGTTATTGTTGGTTACTTAGAGGGTCCTAGCAACTAAATTATTAATATATATACGTGCGTTACTATGGAAATCAATATGAAATGTCAAAATGACATTTCAGTATTCTATATTTATTCAGTATTTCTATCAAGTACAATAAAAAGTTTTTATTAATACACAGAGTTGACAAGTTTATTTGATTCAACAGAAAATTTAAAAACGTGGTATATAAAAAGTTATATTTATCTTGTAATTATTTCTACCTCAGTAAACATATTTTTTTAACACCTTGTCGCATTGCTATTTTGGGAAATTTGATTCTTAAAACATTATACATAAAGTTTTGAAAATAGAATCTTCTCTTTGTGTGCCATATCCGTTATCAGACGTCGGTGATGAATTTGGCCATTTGACCCCTGTCCGTCGCTGCTCTGAATAGTGATGGAGTGCTGAGCTCAAACCAATCCCTGAGGTTTTTGAGCCAGGACGTTCTTCTTCTACCAGGGCCTCGCTTACCGGAGATCCTCCCTTGAATGATGAGATGTAGAAGGCGATACTTCTCGGGATGCCGCATGATGTAGCCAAAGTATGCCAGTTTCAAAATAGAATAATTGATCTAATTTCACCCCATTTCAAATAGATATTTCTTTCGTTAAGACGATACATCCTTGAAACGGTAAATAATTTTCAACTATAGGCGCGACGAAATTTTGGACTCGCTGGCATTCGGAGAGAGAACGTCGAGCTGGGAACACGTCAATTTGTTTCGTGATGGCGACAGAGGTATTAATTCTTAAATCGTGTAAAGATGACTAAAAACGTTACCCGTTTACTTGAAAAAAAAAACATGTCAATGAATATATTATTATTGTTACTAATAGAACAATAAACAGAAAATTGTATTGACGAATGTTGGACAAATTATATTTCGTTCGGCATGCGTCATTTGCACCCGCGACCCGCAATCCGCGCATCGCCTAGCCACGATCTTTTTAGACCATGCCTCAACTGAGTTATAGCCTTTTTTTATATACAATGATACAAATTTATTTTTTACTTGGTTATCCTTATTTTAATCTAAAGTGTCCCATTTACCGGGGATTAATTTTTTATGTTATAATGGATTTCCAGTTATGATAATAGGTAATCACTTTATTTTTGCTTTATATTCGAATGTTTAAGATGTATAAATAATAAAACATAATATTTAAATTCATATTGTGATTAAACGAAAGATCTATAAACCTACACTAGTGGAGGCAAGTGGCGATGGGTGAATGTATGCTGTTACAATGTGACATATAAACATGTCAAAACTAAAAAATTGTAAAAAAACTAACCTCTAAATTGCAACTGGAATCATTGTCATTCTCTTGTTTTACATGAGTGAGGGAGACCGGACTATGCGGATGTTCAATTGGTACATCAAACCAAGACTCTTCCTCTGCATCCGATAGATCCAGGTCACATTCCTTCTTTATATCCATATTCGTATTGCAAGCGTAAACATAAAATATTAGTTTGTAGAAATTCTACGACAACGCGTACGCCATTATTAATAATTTACTGTGGTGTTGCCAAAACACAAAAAATAGTAATAAATATTTGTTGTCTGACAACAATGTTCATGCGAAATATTATTTTAACATTAAGCGTCAATTACATTGAGCTTCTTTACGAGCTGTTTGTTGGCGAATTTATAATCTGCCTGTAAAGTCGCCCAGTGTAATCATCGAACAAGCTAATAAGCAGGTTGTAAACACTCTACCGAGAAAAGTTGAAAGCCGGTCAGCTTTACACGCTACACGCCGGCGTGTGGGCCTACTGCGTATGCGCAGTAGCAACCTCCCAGTAAAAAAACAAACTACGTCATGTCAAAATAGTCGCTGGCTTGTGGCTTCTCAGCGAATGGAAAGTTTTGGGTGTACCTAATCATCAAATCGCAGTAGCTGAATCGCCCGCTTTTAAATTCGCCAACAAACAGCTCGTAAAGAAGCTCAATGTAATTGACGCTTTATATTAAAAACAAAACAAGCAATCCATAGTGATAATTTAAATTAAATGGAGCTAAATAGTTTTTTTCATCATTTTTGTTATTCCCGAAAAAGTATTTAGCGCTCTGGTTAGTAAAAATTAATATTAATGCGTCAATTACATTGAGCAACTCTACGAGCTGTTTGTTCGCGAATTTAAAAGCGGGCGATTCAGCTACTGCGATTGTGATGATGACACACAAAACTTTCCATTCGCTGAGAAGCCAACAAGCTAGCGACAATTTTGACAGAACGCAGTTCATTTTTTACCGGGAGGTCGCTACTACGCTCTACTGCGCAGACGCAGTAAGCCCACACGCCGGCGTGTGGCGTGTAAAGTAGACCGGCTTTCAACTTTTCTCGGTAGATTGTTTACAATCTGCTTGTTAGCTTGTTCGATTATGACACTGGGCGACTTTACATGCAGATTGTAAATTCGCCAACTAGCAGCTCGTAAAGTAGCTCAATGTCATTGATGCATAAGCGATGTTCGTAATAGAGGAAAATTTGGCGAACGTTTCTCAGTTTCGCCGGTACCTACCTATTTTTTTTTTGATTGGAATAGGTAAATAAAATTGTGAATATTTCCAATTCCATGTTACTTTTTTTGTGACAGTCAAAAACCAATACATTTTAATGCGTATTTACTATAATAATTGTTGGCTCCGCGTAATATAGCTCGGTGACACATAGATTATATTAGTCTATGATACCAATATAATATCTATGGACTGCACCGCTCCCGGACTAACACGCGATTCTGTAATTTTTGTTTTTTGTTGTAAAAATGGATGTAAAACCCGAACCAGATAATATGGAGAGTGACGCAGAAGGGCAGCATTGGTTTGATGTGCCAATATTGCACCATAACAGTCCTGACGCCAGCATTAATATAAAACAAGAAAGTGTCGACGATGATACTTACACATTTGAGGTTAGTTTTTCTAATACCTAATTATTGTCATTCTTCTGACATGTGATTGAGATTGAGACATGTGTTGTTGGAGTAGGTTAGCCGTCAAAACTGTCTATCTCACTCTAAAAGTTAACACAGCCAAGACAGGGCTGTTAAAACATGGATTTAAAGCACATTGACAAGAGCTATGACAGAATGTTGACACCAGATATTTTTTTCCTAGTAATATATAGAGTACCTACTGCGTAAGACTAACATGACAGTTTTTAAGCAAATCTGGAACTATTCTATACACAAGGCGGTTATCGGCTTCAATCGACGTTAGTTTATCGTTTTTATGTATTGAGGCGGCTAATTAATAAGTTAACCGTCTAACCTGTCAAAAATTGCCATGTTTATACAGCGCCTCTCTTGGCTGTGTTTATTTTTAGATCGAGAGGGATAGTTTAGTTAGACGGCTTAAGCGTCAATTACATTGAGCTCCTTTACGAGCTGTTTATTGTCGAATTTACAATCTGCCTGTAAAGTCGCCCAGTGTAATCATCGAACAAGCTAATAAGCAGGTTGTAAACACTCTACCGAGAAAAGTTGAAAGCCGGTCAACTTCACACGCCACACGCCGGCGTGTGGGCCTACTGCGCCTGCGTAGTAGAGCGCAGTAGCAACCTCCCGGTAAAAAAACGAACTACGTTCTGTCAAAATAGTCGCTGGCTTGTGGCTTCTCAGCGAATGGAAAGTTTTGTGTGTAATCATCAAATCGCAGTAGCTGAATCGCCCGCTTTTAAATTCGCCAACAGACAGCTCGTAAAGAAGCTCAATGTAATTGACGCTTTACTTACTGTAACAATTATAATACCTCAATACATAAATATGATAAACTAACGTCGATAGCTGCCGATAGTCGCCTTGTGTGTGGAATATACGCACATTAAAAAATCTAATATATTAAATAATATAATAATTTGGTATTTTATTGTCTATATATGAGTATTCATCACCTTATCAGACAGAAATTAAAGACAATTTAAAATTATGGTTACCATATACGTATTTTGTGGGGTTCCAGTATATAAAAAATCAAATTAGTTTTATGCAAAATGAAAATATGAAAAATTGAAATATTCCCCGCCATTTTGGAATTTTGAGGCTCCTGGGACATTTAAAAATTACCAATATTCATGTTTTTATACAAAAGTTCGCAATTCGCTGCCGTAGTGATGTTCTTTGACGTAGATGACGCGACCGATTCGTCGATGGATTTAAAAAGGGGCTGCGAAAAAATTCAAACCAATCGTACAATTAGGAAATTATACCAAAATCTTAAATATTATGTAAATATTATATTTACTGGCGGTTGGCTTTATGGTCTATGATAGTTAAGTTTTCATGCATTTTATGATCATTGGTAGAGCGGGGATAGATTTGGGTTGACCCTTAAAAATTACCATACCATTTAAAATGTCCTTTATTATATTTTAAAATGATGTTTCGTTTTTCAGAACACTGAACCAAATCTGGCCGATGTAAAATGTGAGACTGATTTTCGACAGGTTGATATCAAGGACGAATTTTCTAAAAATATAATAAGCACATTCAATTATGAAGACCCTCAACCCGGTTGCTCGTATTCGAACTACAAACCAGTAAGTCAAATATTCACACAAGATCTTATCCATTAAAAAAAATATGCATAATATTATATAGCAGTGGCGATGGGCTTTTCACTGAAGAATGAAACTGATAAAGAGTGCCAACTATAATGACGTATTAGTAATTAGAATTATTAATAATTATTCATCCTAATTTCAATTAATTTTAATAGCTTCTACGTGTGCGCACGTTAAAATGACTTCCGACATGACATCCATAGATAATATTTTGAACATAATCCAACCTGCAGACCATAGATAATAGACAACATTATTATAGGAAATACATAGTGCCGACCGCTCAAAACAAAAAAAGCCATTTTAACATGACAGTCGAAAAGCGTAGGCATGTAGAAGATGATAAAAACGTGCACTGAGTCATGCAGGTGTTGATGCGGTGCAGTTCAACGTGAGGTGACCTCATTATTATTCTGGTGAATTCGGCTGATTTTGCCAACTGAGGATGTTAATTTTAAGGTTCAAAATGTGCTACGGGATGGGAGCACCAGTCTGGTAACATTTTAAACACTAGAAAAACGACATTTCACACTTTCATCCCGTAGCGGCAGCTTACTGTGACGTCACGTGATAGTCCGCGACATGCACCTTAATTTTGTTCCTGCGTTAGAATCGTCTATTCGATTCCCGATTTCCCGAGTATTTAGTATGATATGCCCTATGGAATCTGCAATTTAAAGAGCTTCTCAATTGTCGCGGCAAACGATTGTCACACAGGACAGTAGGCAGCCATTTGCAATTACGCAGTGTCGTCTGGTTGTTTACAATTTTTTAATAGCATTTATTTATAATCCCTTTGGCCCTTAACTCATTTAGTGCAAATACCGCGACTGGCGCGTTTGGAGTACTTGGCCATTAGATATAATTAACATGTTATTTAAATGTGGTAATTAAAATGTAATTAAAAGGTCAGCAGTGATTGTGTTAATAAGCTTTTCATGCGAACACCTCTATGCCGATTGCCAAATAATTAAACAATATTTGACTGTACCATTCTGATTATTTTAACTATTGGTCTTTTTTAATACCTAAGTACGTAAGTGCCAAAGTAGCTTAAATTAAAAGAACGCTGATGAGTAGGTATTAAAAAAGGCCAATAGTTAAAATTTGTCGCAATTAGTTCGTCGTCTTGTAGCATACAGGTAAATGCAACGGAAGGGGCGTAAACCCAGGAGATGCAGGGCTCGATTCCCTGCCGGGGTGGCTTACTTTTTTCAAAAATATTTTTTCTATTGGTTGTAATATATTTTCTCAGAAAGTGTTTTTCAAAATTATGTATGTTCAACTTTTTTTTTTGTTAATTATTATCTATGATTTGTTTTTTAGATTATCGCTGCAGGAACTGTATTGCCTTTCGATGTTGGATCGTCGTGTATGGTGTCAGAGGATCAAGCGCCTTTCGATGACAAAAAGTATCACACAAATTACCTGAAAAAGGAATCAGAGAAAAATAACGCAGGAGTAACAACTAAAGATGGCATTTGTCGTACTGGTAAACGGAATAGTAATCAATCAGATACAAAAAATCCTGAGTTAGCAGTATCTGTTGTAAAATTAAGAAAGACTTCTTTTCAAAAACACAGTTTTGTGTGTTCTATTTGCTTTGATATTTTCGCTTCTTCCGATATACTTACACTTCATGGAAAAAGTCATGAAGGAACAATGATAAAGACTACTAACGATGACAAGGTATATAAATGTGACCAATGTAATTACTCATGTTCATACATTGGTTACATGAAATCACATAAAATGACTCATACCGGTGAAAAGCCATTTAAATGTGATAAATGTAATTATTCATGCATACAAGCTTGCAGTATGAATTTACACAAAAAGATTCATTCAGGTGAAAGGCCATTTAAATGTGATCAATGTAATTACTCATGTTTTCGACCTCGTGAAATGAAATTCCATAAAATGGTACATTCTGGCGAAAGACCGTTTAAATGTGATGAATGTAGCTTCTCTTGTATCAAATCTGACGCCTTAAAGACACATAAAAGAACACATTCTGGTGATAAGCCAGTTAAATGTGATAAATGTAATTACTCGTGCATACAACTTAGTAACATGAAAGCACACAAAATGACCCATTCAGGTGAAAAGCCATTTAAATGTGAAGAATGTAAATTTTCATGTATACAAGCTAGTAGTATGAAATTACACAAAATGACCCATTCCGGAGAAAAGCCTTTTAAATGTGATATTTGTAATTACTCATCCATACGACCTAGTGAGTTGACATTGCATAAAATGACACATACTGGTGAGCGGCCGTTTAAATGCAATCAATGTAATTATTCATGTATAAAATCAGATGGGCTTAAATTGCACAAGATGACTCATTCTGATGATAAACCATTTAAATGTGAAGAATGTAATTTCTCATGTACGCGAAAAGCTGGTATGAAAATGCATAGAATGACACATACCGGTGAAAAGCCATTTAAATGTGATGAATGCAACTATTCAAGTATCAAATCTAATGGCTTAAAGTTACACAAAATGACACATTCAGGTGAAAAGCCATTTAGTTGTGATGAATGTAATTTCTCTTGTACACGCGCTGGTAGCATGAAATTACATAAAATGACGCATACTGGTGAAAAGCCATTTAAATGTGATGAATGTGATTATTCGTGTATTAAATCCGACACCTTGACAACACATAAAAAGACACATTCTGGTGACAAGCCATTTAAATGTGATACATGTAATTACTCATGCGTACAACTTAGTAACATGAAAGCACACAAAATGACTCATTCAGGCGAAAAACCATTTAAATGTGATAAATGTAATTACTCATGCATATTAATTGGTAACATGAAAACACACAAAATGACTCATTCGGGTGAAAAGCCATTTAAATGTGACGAATGTGATTATTCAAGTATTAAATCCAACGCCTTGAAAGCACATAAAAAAACACATTCAGGTGATAAGCCAGTTAAATGTGTTATATGTAATTACTCATGCATACAACTTAGTAACATGAAAGCACACATAATGACTCATTCGAGTGAAAAGCCAGTTAAATGTGATAAATGTAATTACTCATGCATATCACTTAGTAACATGAAAAAACACAAAATGACTCATTCGGGTGAAGAGCCATTTAAATGTTAAGATTGTAAATTTTCATGTATACATGCAAGTAGCATGAAAAACACAAAATGACTAATTCCGGTGAAAAGACATTTAAATATGTTAAATATATGTACTCATCCATAGGACCTAGTGAAATGACTGCATAAAATGACACACCGATGAGAAGCCGTTTAAATTCAATTAATGTTGTGTTTTCCATATATAAAATCAGATGGGTTTAAATTGCACAAAATGACCTCTTCTGGTGATAAGCCATTTAAATGTAAAGAACTTATGTACTATGCAATTATGAAATTGTATAGAATGACACTGGTCAAATGCCATTTAAATGTGACGATGCAACTCTAATCTAATCGCCTAAATTAACTCAAAATGACACATTCAGGTAATTTATTTATGACATGACATTTTATAAAATAACGCATACTGGTAAAAAACCGTTTAAATGTGATGAATGTGATTATTCGTGTATTAAATCCGACGCTTTGAAAGTACACAAAAAAACTCATACAGGTGAAAATTTTTTGTTATTTCACTTGTCTAAGAGCAATTATCATGATATTATACAAAGTGATTCATTCTCATTTAATGTAATGACGCTATGTAGATTATATGGACTTATAAATGAAATGTGTATGTCGTGTTCGGCAAAGCCTGGATGTCTAAAACATCTTCAAAGAATGTATCTGCATTCCTTAAACTTGGCTGGCTCCGTCTTCTCTCGGACGGAGGTTGATTGGCATGCCCAGCCTCTGGTATTTTGACGCTGTCAACGAATATGCTAGCATGGCTGGCTCAAGATAAGAAGAGATGGAGTAGATTCTTGGAAGTGGCTTTTACCAGACCTTGTTAATTGGGCCAGTTATGATGATGATGATCGTTTAAAAAAAAGAGAATGTGAAATCTGATAAATTAACACATTTGTAAATCATTTGAGATATTTGAAGTGTCATCACTCCTGTATAATTGACTATATGTGTTAAGTTCTTGGCTGTATATATTGTAATATACTTCGCTATCTATTAGTAGGTATAAATAACTTTATAATACTCAGATTAATTGAACATTAATACAATAATTACGCATTTATTTATCTGAAAGCAATACAGTTACACGGCTGATGCTCAATTATTGTTCAAAAGAATCAGCATATAAAAGAAAGCTCAAGATCTTAGACTATAGATACATCTAGACGCCACCCATTGCATTGCTAAATGAAGCTGCGTGCCGTGCGTTTGGTTTATGGGCGAGCGAACTCATTAGTATACAAATGTTCGAGACCATTGACCATTTCGCCAGTGCTCGCCCAAAGTGCTCGCACTACACGCTCAGAATTAAAATGTATTTTTCTTTTTTTTTTTACGTTATATAGTATTTTTAAGGGGTGAAAATGAAACCATTAGGTAAAAATATCCACAATTTAATTTATTTTATAGAAACACGGTCACTTGATATTAAAATATATAATAATATTCAAATAAATTATCACGAACATGTATCAACTTATCTATGAAACGTAATACCATCTTCTTGCTTATCAGCACGGCTACCACATGTTAATACAACACACAGAACCATCTTTTCTACTTAAGGGGGGACATGCTCGTCGAAGGTCAAAATTGAGTTTTTATTGTATTTTCAAACCATGATCCTGGACACTCCTTAAACGTTGTAGATAATCTATTTAGATAATTTTGAAGCCTTATTATCCTTTATAGTTATTTTAAACATTTGATGACTGCATGAAGTATTTTTGTTACATAAAATAGTATTCTTTTAAACCTCTCGCTCTAATGTTTTAGAATATAGTCATATTTTGGTACATAACTGTGCAGTGGTGTTAAGATTTTTTACATTTATTAATTTTTAAACGCATTTATAAAACTATTAGCATAATTTATTACGAGATAATTTTTGTAAAATATTCACGATAAAAAATTATATTGATAATCTCTGTGATCCCAAATTTGACAAGAATTAGGCATTTTATTATTCAAAAAATCGGCAAGATTAACACATTTGAAGATGATTCTAAAGATACTTATTATAAGCTATGTCTTTGACCATTCAAGTGTGATAAACATCTTATGAATAATGATTGCTTTATAATAATTATTGACCTAAGAATAAGGTAGTGTTTTTTTTAAATACGCCATTTCTTTTGTCATTCCCCAGTGGTTAAGCTACAACATACGGCCGTAGCCATAAATTGACAAACTATAATTAAAGTAAGGAGTAAAATGATATTGACGCGCGTGTTTGAACATGTACCGTTTAAAAAAAAAAATTAAAAAAAATCAGTTAGGTTCATGTTCAAACACGCGCGTTAACATAATTTTACTCCCTACTTTAATTAGAGTTTGTCAATTTATGGCTACGGCCGTATGTTGTAGCTTAACTACTAGGGAATGACAAAAAAAATGGCGTATTTCAAAAAAACACTACCTTATTCTTAGGTCAATAATTATTATAAAGCAATCATTGTTCATAAGATGTTTATCACACTTGAATGGTCAAAGACATAGCTTATAATAAGTATCTTTAGAATCATCTTCAAATGTGTTAATATTGCCGATTTTTTGAATAATAAAATGTCTAATTCTTGTCAAATTTGGGATCACAGAGATTATCAATATAATTTTTTATCGTGAATATTTTACAAAAATTATCTCGTAATAAATTATGCTATTAGTTTTATAAATGCGTTTAAAAATTAATAAATGTAAAAAATCTTAACACCACTGCACAGTTATGTACCGAAATATGACTATATTCTAAAACATTAGAGCGAGAGGTTTAAAAGAATACTATTTTATGTAACAAAAATACTTCTTACAGTCATTAAATGTTTAAAATAACTATAAAGGATAATAAGGCTTCAAAATTATATAAATAGATTATCTACAACGTTTAAGGAGTGTCCAGGATCATGGTTTGAAAATACAATAAAAACTCAATTTTGACCTTCGACGAGCATGTCCCCCCTTAATTAACTAAAAATATTTACCACTGACTTTATGTTTAACACAAAAATAGCAATTTTAGCAACACGGTTATCGACGCTTAGTTAAGCAAGTAGGTAAGATTTGGCGGCTACACCGTAGAAAACCATCTCCCACATCTGTAAACCTTTTATCTTACTCTAGCGCGTGTCGCAGAGATTATAAGGGTGCCGAATACTTTCTCACTCGCACTTATGCATCGTTTTTGTTCAGGCCTTGCTCAAGAGTAAGCTGAAAAAAACAGTTAAATGCCGTTAAGTAGGTATACTTCCACTGGATTAACCTCCAAAGTGGTGACGCTGACGTGACCACGACTTGAAACGACAACGAAGATCCAAACATATATTTCTCGTTAAAAAAAACTGTTAATACAAACCCCCCCTCTCTGTGGAGGCTCATAATCATCCTTTTAGGGTCACACATGATCAAAAGAAGAATAATTAGATGTATATTTTCTTAAAGTAATGGTGACGGTAAACTTATGATATCCAGTGATAGATTAAGTTTTTCATTTAATTTTTTGAATATTACAATACAGTCGAACTCGGTTATTACGATAACAGAAATAGCAAGATCTCGGATGTAATGAGTAAACATTCGTTGACATTTTAGTTTATGATTTTCTTCATACATTTATAACGAGCTACTTTTTGGTATTCCGAGCAAAAATATCGTCAGAAATTTCTTAAAACTGTTAATGTGTCGATCGTTTCGATCCTAAGCAATAAAATCCGACCGGGCAGGATGCCGCCGAGATCGGATTACGTTTATGACACTAAAAGTGTCTAAGTAACTAATTGGTGTTTTCGACAAGATTTTAAAAAATCCACGCATATGGTTGAAATTGCATGTAAACAATCCAAGCTTTGTTTTGCTACTACCTACTTTTGCCGCCGGCTCATTACAATAATCAATTTCTTTTGTGGTTTATGAATGCCATGCTTGTTTCGGGGATTTTTACGATGGTTTTCAGATTTTTTATGTTCTATGCTTAAATAGAAAGTGGCGCAAAAATATTATATTATAACGATTAACGAGTAATGCTTATAACGAGTAAATTCAGTTGGTCCCATCTCCCCGTACTAACCAAGTTCGACTGTAGTTGTATTTCGGCCAACAAGTAATTCGCCCATAATGTTATTGTTTTATTACCTATTAAGAATAAATCTAACTACTAGTAGTTACCATGTAAATTACAACTAATGTGTTTTCTTAACGTTTCCTAAAAAATAACCACCTGTTCCAAGGTCACCAAATCTCTTCTCTCACACAAAAATATCAAAATGAAGACTCCTCCACGCATTGCCGACTCACGTAGAATGCCGATACATTCACAACGACTGGTCCTACTTTTCCTCCCCTCCCGTTGTTGTCTATGGATGACCTGTCATTGTACTATAGAGTGCTCATACTGACACGGTCTGTCGTATTTACACAGGTAATGGTTTGATTTGAATAGATAAGTTTCATGATAAATAATACACTAGCATTAACGCACCTTCTACAAATGTTATGCATAGATCAATGTTACATATTTTTTGGAAATCGATATTACCACCGGTTTTTGTGTTAAGGACTAGTCTGACTTTGACAGCTGATGAATAACAGGATTGAATATAATTTATTAATATATTTGATTTGAGATTTTTTTATAATTCAATTGGAAACAAGGGGATCTGGGATCTGATTTTGACATTGAAGTTAAATTCCCTCCACCAAAACCCGCCCCGCACCACCCTCGGTCTTAATCGAGAGTATCACGGGACCCATCAATTGGTGATGTGAAGCATCTAAAAATTGGCCTGGGAGTGTCCTGGGAGAAGATGCCCAAGACTTAGAGCTCTCACAGACGGGATTCCGGTGTCGAGCCACCGAAGAATCCAGCCACTCTACACTGCAGTGGCTATGGCAGCCACTGAATTCATATCGCACCATCACAACTAAACCGCCACAAGTGCAAAATTATATGATTTGAGTTAATTATTACGTTTAATCGCTTCACCGCGGAACATTTAATTAATATTTAAATACCACGTTTATATAACATGCTAATTATATATAATGGCCACCAAATGAGGATACAACAGCTGTGCTGTCAGCGATGTAAGGATTAATAGTCTATCATTCATAGTAGGGGAAATGTGTTCAAAATGGCACAGTGGGGAAAAATAAACTTTTGCTCTACTGGCGAAATGGTGCAGTCTAACATGATGCAACTAGCTGAGTAACAATGCATGACCCTTCTTTTAAATATTCAGCCATATTGAGTTTACTCAAAACAGTCGTACAAGAAGATACAGTGGAAAGATTTGTGAACCAAACGAATATTTTTGCAGCTTGTCGACAAAAAAGGTAATATTACATGTATTTTATATTATTAAATCTATATATATATATATATATAAACCAGCTTAAGTAGCCGTTATTAGTGTTCATGTACGATGTAAATTTATCATAATTACTGAAGTGTAAACTGCATTTTTTTAACGAATTTGCCAAATTCATTTGATTGGGATAAAATGGCATACATTATGGTAGGCTAAAACGGCATATTATGTGATTTATGATTTTATTGTTTCAGAAAGATTATGTTCCGAAATTACCTACGTAAAACTCTGTAAGAGACATGGGATACAATGAAAATAAATCAGGCAGTTTTAGATGTGAAAATGAATGGAAGAACTTAAAGAAGGCATTTTTTAAATATAAATAAAACAATAAAAACGGAGATAAACATCTTGGAAGATTTATGACTACTTTTCCAGTGGAAATTGAATGTCAAAATATGAAATTTTTATTTGATAATATATTTTTGTTTCTATTTTTGACAAAAATTTATGTCGTTTGCCATTATGTACAACCGGAGGGGTGAAATGATTTTTAACTACACGTTTTTACTTCTTATTTTTAAAGTAGTTTTACTTTATTCGTGCTCCGTTTTTATAATAAATTATACATTTTGATATTCTTTTTTTCATTAAACTAAACACTATGCCATTTTGTACACCCTTCTCCTACATGTACCGAAAATTTCATATCTATAAGTCATTTCTAAATATATTTCGAAAACACAGTACAAAAATGTGAAAGGTAAAACCAATTTTGCGTTAGGCGGTTTAATTTAAATGGTGCGGTTTCATTACGCCGTCTAATTAATAATAATATAATAATAATCACATGTCGGTCGACGAATACAATACTATTATTATTATTATTACGTATTATTATTACGACGTTGAATCATAAAGAAATTACTTGCCGCAATAAACTATGTTCTTTAGTCGATGCAGCTTTAACAAACCATTTATTTTATACAATGCGTATAGAATACGTTGTTTAATAATTATATTATATCTAATAGCTTTTTCGCAGGTACCTTTAACTAATATAGATACATACAAATACCAACTAATATATACCTAAAGTAATATTATAACTAACTAAAATATACTAAACGTTAATTTATTTAGATTTAGAATATTTTATATCTACTAATCCGAAATGTCACACTATACCACTTACCGTGATTAAATTAGTTATAAGACCTTAAGTAGATAAAATGCAGGCTAACGTTCATTTCTAAAAGAACACACGCCCGTTCTATTCAATCATGTATTTAGGTATTACAGGAGCGAAGGGTGAAGGTAAGCTGTTAAGATCCGCCATAATTAGTGCACATTAAACTTTTTTAGTCATACGTATTTGTTTTTATTGAACAATTTACAGATATTATTGGTTAGATTTTTAAAATCAATTAAACCCTGCCTAAACCAAACCATACTAATTTTGGTATATTTTGGGCGTTACGACAAACTTGTGCATACCTTTTCATTCATACTTATTTGTTTTCGTTGGATTAAGAATAAATATCATTACACATTTTGTTGGTTGTTTTTTTTAATTCATTCAGCCTTGTCTAAACCAAACTATAAAAGATTAAAAAAAAATTATTCTATCTTTAAAATATTCAAAGTTATGTATGGTTTAATTGCATAATTTTAGATATTTTATAGATAGGTATTTTTTTACTATTATCTATTATGGCTTGGTTTCGCAGGGTTTAATTGAATTAAAAAAACGAAACAACAGCTTCTGTAAATTGTGGTGTTATTTCAATGAAAAAAATACTAATACCTGATAAAGTTTAGTGTGCACTATAAATAGTGGATCTTAACAGCCTACCTCCACCCTTCGCTACTGAGGTATTATTATTTGATTTAAATATATATAACGTGGAAATACACATGATTCATGACATGCAACGGCAGGTACCTTCCTACATATTTCATTCAAAAAACACTTTTAGAAAATAAAAGGTTTTTATTTTTTTTACTTTTTCCACATTTTATTTCATAATTTTGATATACAAGCGCTTTTATCCTAGCGTAAATTTTCAATTGAATGACAGTAAAAAATATAGGTACATATTATTGAATAAAAAAAAATTATAGAGAACGTCGGTTTCGATTGTTTGCTTAAATTAATATTAACTTGTTGGTGATATTTGTACTTATTTATATACATTATGAGATTGCCCAATTTTATCATAGAAAAATTTGCTGTGTTTAAAATTATTCACCTACCGTATGTTAAAAAAAAGGTTCCCTATCAATGACAAATTTTGTATTCGATAAATACAAACTTGATTATTCCCATCCTAACTAAATAATAAAAAAATATATTTCCTATCTATAAAATATCCAAAGTTGTGTACCTATAATTTAATCACATAATTTTAGATATTTTAGATGCCTATTAATATTAATTATGCGTCAATGATAAATTATAATTTACAAAATAAATAGCGCCGAGGAGTTCAATGAAAAGACAATAGGTAATTAAACCTGGCTTTAGCAATAAAAATAATTACACGACAAAGTATAGTAAATACATTGAGAGAAAAACTTGTTAGTATTTATTTCTTTACATACCTACTTAAGTAGGTATTTTGAAGATGCTCGACCAAACTGATCTATTTGATTATTCATCAAATCGATCGTAAGAAATTTTCTCACCAACACCACCATCTGTAAATTGTCTTTTTTATTGAAAACAGAATAATATTATTTTTTTTTTTCAGAATCTCATGTATGTCATGTCAGTATGAAACACTGTTTTCATTTATGCATTTTATTTTGAAGAAATTTCTATTTAGCTAAAAAACATGCCTATTAATATTAATTATGTTTCAATGATAAATTTAATTTCAATAATAATAATAGCACACGTGTCGCCGCATCAAAGCGGTCTTTGTATTAATTATTATTAATATTACGATGGCCGGAGTTTCGACCGAGGCAATGAATAAAAAAAGGTAATAAAAACCGCGTTTTGCAAATAATAATGAGTTCGAGCGGCTTGACATTGTGGCGGGCAAAGGAAAAATGTGCGATTCTCGTAAACACGAGTATCTTCCGTCTGAACGCTCCCATTTAGTTATGTGTAAATGCGGAATCTCCGCCACACAGGTGGCTTAAAAAAAGTGCGATACGGGTGTCTTCCGTCTGAACGCTCCCATTTAGTTATGTGTAAATGCGGAATCGAGCCACGCCGGTGGCTCGACACCGGAATCCCGTCTGAAAGAGGGCTTAGGTTGCTACGCTCAAAGTGAGCTCTGACTGAGTTTACTCTAATGCAAAGTGCCAGGGAGAGAAAAAGCACATGGAATTTACTTTAAAGAAAAAGAAGCTACTATTTTAATATAACAAAGAACGAAGCTAATCATACAGGCAGCAAAATTTATGTGAAGAGATTTTCACGCCCGTAGTAAGACGCCGCAAATTTTTTGAATGCAAGATAGTTGGCCTTAGTAGCAACCAGGTCGGACGGGCCGATGGGTCCAACAGCTGGTTGGACCGACCTGAGCATTTCCTCCCGTTCGGAGCACATACTCAGACACTCCCATAGGATGTGATTGGCATCCTGTACCTCCCATCCGCATGGACATGTCGGATGGCTTACAAGTCCAAGCTCAAAGAGCCTGCCAGCGAAACCACCATGACCAGTCACAAATTGACTGGTGTAATGGTCTGGAGTCAAATACTTGGTTATCTCCATTCGCCACTAAATGTCTGGAAAAAAGCTGTATGTGTGCCGGCCCTTGGTGGATTCGTCCCACTTTCGCTGCCAGGTCTTAATGGCCGCATCTAGCGACATGAGTCTAATTTTGCGCTTCAGTAGTGCTAATCCCTCGCCGGCTCGTCGAGGGGGGGGGGGACGAGATGAAAATCACCAACGTCGGCCTCCTCACCTTTGAGGAGCAACACTGAAGCGCCGCTGACCTGAATGTGCAGGTCAAGTGGGAGAATACCGGCCAGGACCGGGAGCGCGTCGGTTGATGTCGTACGGTAGGCCTTGGTAATGGACAGGAGCGCGCTGCGCTGTCTTCTTAAAAGAGAGATTCTAAGTTTGACACTCCTGGGAATGCGCGGGCACCAGGCACTGGCGCCATAAGCCGCTATTCCCATAAAAATGGCGCCGTAGGCGATCTTGAGCGCCCTTACTTTTAAGCCCCATCCTTCACCAGCCATGCGGCCGATCCTCTGGAAGGCCACCCCAGCCTTGTGGACTTGGGTTTCGGCATGGTGTAGGAAATTTAACATTGTGTCCATTTTGACGCCTAGATAGGTGACGATCTTCGACACTTTCACTCTCGTGTCACCGAATCGGACTGTGGGTAGTCTCGAACAGCTAAGTCGTCTCGGTCCTTTAAGGACAATGGCTTCTGTCTTGGAAGGTGCGAATGATAGTCTAGTTAATCTACCCCAAGCCTCAATTGATGCTAAAGCTTCGCCAACGGTGCTCTCAATCTTCGCCCTGCTGTCGGCCTCGACCAGCAGCAGCGCATCGTCTGCGTAGGCAATGACAGTACAGTCGGTTGGAAGCGGAATTCTAAGGAGATCGTCGAAGAGTACGTTCCAGAGAAGGGGCCCGAGGACTGAGCCCTGGGGACATCCCATGCTGGTTTTCCTCTCTATTGTTGTTGATCCAACACGAAACTCGATCGATCTATTCGTGAAATAACTTTGAATTGACGCGAACAAATTTCCTGGTAGTCTCTTCAGCCGGAGCTTTCGAAGTATAAGAGGCCAGGACGCACTATCAAACGCACCTGCAATGTCCAGGAAAACTCCTAGGACGTATTTACGGCGAGAATTTTCAGCAATGGCAATCACGTTCCTAATGGCGTCGACTGTTGATTTGCCTCTTCTGAATCCAAATTGCTTATCGGAAAGCGGCGAGTGTGTCTCCAGGTGGGCTTCAATCCTGTGGCACAGTAGCTTCTCCAGCACTTTGCCCAGAGCGGGCAGAAGTGTTAGAGGGCGGTAGGCTTTAGGGCTAGACGGTTCTCGGCTGCCAGCTTTGGGGATTACCTTAAGTAAGCCCCTCTTCCAGCAGTCGGGGAACGTGCCGCTTCTGATGCAGTCACTGAAGAGGGCTGTAATCTCTGGCGCGGCGATGGCCCATGTGCGTTTGACAAGTAAATTGTCAATGCAGTCCGGGCCCGGGGCCTTGCCAGCAATCAACGAACGCACGATGTGGTTGATCTCCTGTTCGGAAGGCAACGATGAGTGATCCGTGTCGATGGGAAGAGAAGCCTCAAAGCGGGCCATCCTCATGGCGTCATCGTCCCTGGATTCATCATCCAGGGGGATGAGGGCCTCGAGTAGGACCTCAGCCGTTTCAGACTCGGTACTGGTGAATCCGCCACCCGGTTTCTCGATGCCGCACAAGAGGCTCGTCGGTCTGAGTCCCAGCCTCAGTGCGCGATATGGAGGACCCCAGGGGTCCGAACCTCCCTCAATGGTGACGAAATTACGCCAGTAGTCTTTCTTGGCTTGAGTGATCGCTTTCTTGTATTCCGTTCGAGTGGATTTGGCCATGGTTGCAAGGGGATCGATGGAGGCAGGTGGTTGCTTGCGCAGGCGTGCACGTTGATGGGCCTTACGCGCTTTTCTGAAAAGATCACGCAGGCGAGAAACATGCTGCGTCCACCACGGCGACTGGCTTGGTGGTTTGGGCTTGGAGCGTCCGAGTGAAGCTTCGGCTGATCCGGTGATGTCTGCAGTCAGTCGTGAGGCGGCCGAGTGTAGGTCCGGAAATCGGGTTCTGGATGTCCTGTCAAGCTTTTTGGAAAGCGCCTCTTCAAACTTTTCCCAATTCCCGTCGCGCGTTCTAAATCGCGCGGGAGGGGTTGGGGAAATGTCAGAGCCGCCATCGTGCGAGGAGTCAGGGGCCAGCTCAAAAGTGATCAACCGGTGATCACTCATGGAAGCGCTCTCATGGACTCTCCAGCCGCTGATACGTCTCGCGACGGACTCAGTGGCCAGGGTGATGTCGATGTGGGTACTTCCGGAGTTTGCGTGCGACACAAAAGTCGGCACGCTATTAGGGTCGTTGAGGACGACCAGGTTGTGCTGGTGAACCAACTCCTCGATGACGTCCGCGTCGCACAGGGGGGTATCCACGGGCGCCCAGAGGGGGGATTGCGCGTTCGCATCCGCACAGATGATGACATCCCTGCCACCAACTGCGCGTAGGATGCTGTCGAGCACTGATGCCACGTGTTCCTTTGTACTCTTAAAGCTGAAGTAGGCGGAGATAACCACCACGCTGCCTCCTCCGGGAAAGCTTATGTCTGCACACGCGACTAACTCAGTTGACAGGTGCGAGAGCGACAGCACGCCAAGGCGAGGGTCAAGAGCGAAAACGCAGGCCTTCGGCTCAGCACCCCTGGCGCTGACGACAAGACCCGCACACCCGAGTCCCTTTTTAGTGGCTTTTGGGCCCCTTTCAGTGGCCCAGTGGTACGGCTCCTGTACCAGCGCCAGAGACAGGCCTTTGGCCCGCATAGTCTCAATTAACTCCGCCGAGCCGGCGTCGCTCAGGTTGACGTTCAACTGAGCGAAGGAGATCATCGCGTGGCAGTGTAGTCCACCATGGCCCTCTCACGCAGTTCAGCGTGGAGCCTTGCTGGGCAGTCAAGACTGCCGGTGGAGTGGTCCGACGGCTGCTTGTGCTTGTGACAGGCTACGCATTTGGGGGGGTTTCCTTTGTTGGGGCAGTCCTCGCGGTCATGGCCGGTGATGGCACAGTGGCTGCAAGTTGGAGTTTTGCTCGTACATCCTTTGGCCATGTGACCGAAAAGGTGGCAAATATTGCACTTAACTACCCCAACGTAATCCCTAAGGCGGAAGGATTCCCACCCCATGTAGAGTCTGTCCTCTGCAATTAGGGCAGACCAGATAGCCGCCGGGGCGAAGACCACGAAGTGGCATCTGCCAGTTCTTGGCCCGGCTTTGTGGCTCAGTCTGATGTCTTTGTATGCCTTTTCTGGCAGGCCGGTCTGTTCCCTGGTGGAGGTGAATATGGCTTCCCGGAGTTGTGATTCAGTAAGGGTCGATGGAAGGTTGAAAATTATGACGCGAGGTTGTTTTTTCCCGGCGAGTTCGGCTCGCAGGGCAGCCTCCGAGGTCTCCAGGGCTTTCATGAGAGCCTTGGCCTCGACTTCAGAACGGGGGTGAACAATGACACCTCCGTTCCTTATGTTACGGATACCCGTAATTTGTACTCCAAGAGACCTGGGGTCGAAGGCCTTTTTGAGTATTTCCTTCGTGGTATCCGACTTCTTCTCCCCAGAACCGGTCGGGAAGAAGAGAACTCCCGGTCTGGGGGCGAGGCGAAGTAGGGACGGAAACTGGTTGGCGGAAGTTGAGGTGGAGGGTGAAGCAAGTGTTGCTGCATTTGAATTTCATCGCATGTGCAAGTCATAACGTTGTATGTACCATTTTACTTGCACAGCAGTGAGGTGAGTGGGATGAATGAAAATGAAATGGAACAGTGAAACTAATAAGGCACTTACAACATTATGACTTGCTACTTCAAGTTTTTATCACTAGGAAGCGGCATTTCAAAATTATTTTAAAGGTACAAGTAAAGGCCGGCAGATACAACGCAAATCACGAATACAACGCATTTGAGTATATGCGGCACTTATAACGTTATAGTTTTGCAGCCTTCCAATTGGTATGTGTGTTTAGCTCATTTATCTGGGCGACTCGCCACGTCAGGCCTCTAGGCTAGAGCCCTGTCAGCCCTCCTTTGTGGCGGCCATGATCAAACCATTGGTACAATAAAATTAATTATTCTGTAAACCTGATATTACTTACAGGCTTCAAAGATCCTGACCAGGTGGATATATTGACTGCAAGAGGATTGAAGATCTGAATATTGGAGAGGACTGGTCATGGACCATAGGATGGCAAAGTCTAATCAGAAATAATATTATTGTCTAAGCAGCATTTCTAAAAAAGGGAATGGGACAACTGGACGCCGCACTGTCGTAGACACGTAAACAGGACGTAGACGATGAATTTTAATCAGTTTCCATCTACTACTTAATAGTTTTAATCCATTTTACTGTTAACATAATGTTTTTTTTATTGCGGATTGAGAATTACCATGCCTAAGGCTTTATATAAAAATAAAAACTCTTTTTTCGTTGGGACTTAAACATATGCAAGATTAAATCATTATTAACGTGTATAATTAAATTCTCACCAACTTTTAAATCATAATATAGGTAATAATTTAAATATAAATAATAATAATAAATATATTTTTATAGTACGTATAAGTAGGTACCTAACGTCTATTTATTTTTGAATTGCGTGGCGTCCAGTTGTCCCAAATGTAAAATAGCAAATATTATTTTAATTGATTATTATTTTCTGTGCTAGGTACCATTTCAGGTTTTGTCTTTCGGCTTATGAAAAATATAATAATATAGAGCAGTGACGTCCCTGATAAAATGCCGTCCCTAAGCAGCGCCAAAATTCCACCTCATTTTTTTTATACACGATTTTTATCATTCTTTTATGAGTCCAATAACTAAGAAATGTGTTGTATGGATACATCATTAACAAAATATCAGACTAATTATTTCAAAATCTGCACGTGTCGTTACTGGTCACCAAGGACGCCAAATGGCAACGGAAGTAAGCTAAATATCGCGAACCCGATAACACCAGTGAGCTGATTTTTATAATGGAAAGATATTTTCGTTATTACTAAGTTTAGGTAGCTATTTTTATATATTTCAAATGATTTTCCTCGATTTGCCGCCCTTCGAGTAACTGCCGCCCCCAAGCGTCGCTCAATCTGCCTACCCCCACAGGACGTCACTGATATAGAGTAAAATCTAAATAAATAAACAAGTATAAAACAAAAATTTTTAATACCTATTTTTGTTCCTTATAGTATTTGGGAAAACCCGTAGTAGATAGGTTCCTTAGATACATTAGCACTAAAAATGGAAAAGTTTACGAACCGGAGCGCTCGACAATTTTCTGAAGATATTTACATAATTATCAAATTGTATGTGTACCTACCTACTATATAAAAATAAGTGTGTTAGATTTTCTATTATAAATAGCCTATCTAGTTCAAATGGTCAACATATTTTTTCCACGAGACGGAGCGATAATTTTACCAACCAGAGCGGCGCTCCAGTGAGCTCCTGTCCATTTTGAGCCCTGACCATTAATACATCCAGTAGGTAAGAGTATTTAATTGTCTACTCGTAAACAATGAAACGGAGCAACAATTTGAAAATACTATAAAATTATAGTGAGCAATATTATATACCTAAGTAAGTACCTATATATAAAATAAAAAACAATTATAATTTTCATTTTACTGTACCTACCGTCCTATAATCGGTAAACTAAATGCAATATTCGTCACACAAGGCATCAAAATGTCCTGGTCTAAGAGTGAGTGAGAGAGCACCATCCAATCTCTTTGGTCCTGGTATATTTCTATAAATTATCAGCTGTAAATAAAATGCAGTTTTGTATTTTTTTTACATGTTTGAGGAGAAATAAAAATAAAGAAATGCATTATATATAATATATATATATATATGTGTAGTTATGTACAATGCTCCATATAATAGTGTAAATACAATAATCTCCTATATATTATTATCCTAAGAGATTTTGGAAATTACACCAACACCTCATTTAAGCGACATTTTATTGTTATTTTTACATCTTCACTTCGAAATGTGCGCTACCGATTCATCTACCGATTAAATTGAACACATTTCAGAATTTTTTCATGATTTTACATGTACGTGACGTTTATATCCGATATTTTCTTACACACCGTATGCAATCGCCATATTTACTGTTTACGCCTCACAGAATGACGTCTTCGTCGCTTAAGACCTTCTAATCCTTTATTTGACAAACGGATTCGATTATTTTTATTCAAATATCGTAATGTAGGCATTGGCGCACTTTTTTCCGGTGAAAAACCCATAATATTGGTACAATTCATTTGGTAAATTACCTTTTGACAGCCGCGTGCGCTACTGCTATTCCAAATTTGATTCTTTTTAAATAATATTTTACGGCTGTCACGTTTACATGTTTGCAACAATGTAGTACTAATATACTTTTGAGTGCGATATTTATATTAAAATCAAAGAGATTGGTTAAAGATAAAGGTAAATAAAGGTTAAAGATTGATTAAGAGATTGATTAAAATGCATTTTGACAGACAATTTCCTAATCGGATCGAGTGATACACATACTTTTTTTAAATTTAATCATGTTCCCGAGAGATATTAAATGCGAATTAATTCACAATATCGACTCAAAAATTAAATAAGTACCCATAACCTCAAAATAAATGTAACGTCATCATAAAATGTATACACACATTGATACACATATAGAGTTCTTTTTTGTTTTTTAGAGTATGGCTATAAATACTATTTTTTTGAACCAATGAAAAATATTTAAAGCCTGGATATAAATATAATTTAAAATTAAAATTCATTTTTCACAAACATGGGGTCGGCTGATACACATACTTTATTGATTTAATCATGTTCCCGAGAGATATTAAATCCGAATTAATTCATAACATCGTCTCAAAAATTAAATAGGTACCCATAACCTCAAAATAAATGTAACGTCATCATAAATTAATGTATACACACATAGTGTTCTTTTTTTAAGTATGGCTATAAATACTATATTTTTGAACCAATATATTATTATATTTATCAAAATTTATGATAATTATCTACTATTCATATCGTCATTATCATCATCTGGATTAATCCACTGTTGGATGAAGGTTATCCCTACTTGATTCTACCTTTCTTGGTGATAGAAATAGCTATATTATATATTTAAAAATCGTGTTTTTATATACCTACCCATTTATATCATCATTATCGTCATTAACCAGTATCAATCCACTGCTGGATGATGGCTTCTCTAAGCTGATTGTATCCCTGTCGGTCATATGAATTGCTGTATTTATCAAAATCGGTGATATTATATTTATCATATCTACATATTCATATCATCATCATCAACCAGGATCAATCCACTGCTAAATGAAGGGTTCCGCAACTTGATTCTACTACTATCGGTTTAACGAATTTGTGATATTAATACTATTTCTATCATCCTTATCATCTTCGACCTGAACCAATCCACTGCTGGATAAAGGCCTCCCATAGCCTGATTATACTCCTTTCTGTCATTTGAATTGCTGTATTTATCAAAATCGGTGATATTAGATTTATCTACATATTCATATCGTCATCATTATCAACCAGGATCAATGCACTACTGGATGAAGAGTTCCGCAACCTCTATTCTACTACTATCGGTTTAACGAATTTGTGATATTATACCTATTTCTATCGTCTTTATCATCATCGACCTGACCCAATCCACTGCTGGATAAAGGACTCCCTAGCCTAATTCTACTCCTTTCTGTCATATGAATTGCTGTATTTATCAAAATCGGTGATATTATATTTATCTACATATTCATATCGTCATCATCAACCAGGATCAATCCACTGTTGGATGAAGGGTTCCGCAACCTGATTCTACTACTATCGGTATAATGAATTTGTGATATTATACCTATTTCTATCGTCCTTATCATCATCGACCTGAACCCATCCACTGCTGTATAAAGGCATCTTTAGTCTGATTCTACTCCTTTCTGTCATTTGAATTGCTGTATTTATCAAAATCGGTGATTTTATATTATATCTATTTATAATTCCATTATCACCATGAGCCTGAATCAATCCACTGGAGGATGAAGGCCTCTCTAAGTTATTTGTATTTCTGTTGGTCATATGAATTACTATATTTATCAAAATTGCTGATATTATATTTACCCATTCATAATATCATCATCATCATCATCATCTGGGTTAATCCACTGCTGGATGAAGGCCTCTCTAAGCTGATGCCACACCTTTGGGTCTTATAAATTCCTATTCTAATCAGAATTGATTTATTCCTCTCAGATGTATATATTGCTTCATTGTTTATCAACATTTCTTTCGATATGAATGTCCCGCACCGACATTGAAACAAAATAATGCTAAAAATTATTTTTAACATTGCTTATGTACCTTCTTCTACTCTAAATGGGCCCCGCGGGAGATTAATATTTACGTTATATTGGATCGCTATTTTCATGATAATCACATATTGCTTTGTATTCGAACGGTTGAGATGTATAATTTATCATATTTAAATGCACGTGATTTAACGAAACATTCATATTACCTATACACATATTATATCAAAATGTCAGTGGTAGCAATCGGTGATTGCCAGCTGTTTTGCTAGACCTAGCAGCCTGAGGTGGTATCAGACAACATTCTGAAGGCCAGACTCCAGACTAAACTACGCGGATGACCTCAAATTTGTATTGGCAGTGACAAGGGAAAAATATTGCGTCGTCTATGCATTCTTCACAATAATTGTATTCAAATCCAACACCATGTCATTAGGATGTCAAACTGTCTGCAAGACCTAGCGAGACAGACTGGCGAGAGCCAGCTGGCTCAGCTAGTTAATACATAAATCTCATTGCTCCGAAAAGGGGGGGCTGACAGGGCTCTAGCCTGGGAGCCCGGGCTCAGGAGGGGCCTGGCGAGGCGATTCGACCAACAAGTGAGATAAACTCACATCACAAATTTGCTTTAATAGTAAAAAAAGTCGCCGGCGGTAGTTTTATTTATACCATTATTATTCAAAATTATGTACCTACGATTATTTTAATTGTGTAGGTATAGGTTTAACGACAACTTTATAATTCAAATGGATGTATCAAAATATACAAAAAAACACTAAATATACACATTAATTTTGCTACTGTAAAGCATCACAGTGCCTTTATCTTTAGCAATAGGTAGGGGGGCCGCCAAAGATCTTGGTCTGGGAGCCCGGTTCAGGATGTGGGGGCCATGATAAATGTATTATGATTTCTAAAATATAATACTGACAAACATAACATCATTCACGAGTGGCAACATAACATATTTAGTTCAATCGATTAATGCTATTGTCACAGTGTTGTGATCAGAAATATTTATATCAAGGCGTCTAGTCTAGTATCACGGCTGCCAACAAAGACTGTTTTCCTATTTCCTATACTAAAATGGACGTGAAACGCGAACAAAATGATTCCGAATATGTTGCAGAAGGGCAGCAATGGTTTGATGTGCCAATCTTGCATCCGAACATCTCGGATGCCAACATTCATATAAAGAAAGAGAATGCTGTCGGAGAAAATTGTTCTTTTGAGGTTAGTTATTAAACACATATTATTTCTTATCGATTTGACCATTGTCCACTAAAGAAGGTATCTATTATTAGAAGGTATTATTAACCTAAATATGGCGGTAATTTGACAGATGCACAAACGCTGGTTATGTTTATCCAAATACTACCCAGGACTAATGTCAGATTTTAGAAACGTCATGTCAGGTTTAGACACTTTCTGTATTTAGTTTCTAAAATCTTGCATTAGTCCTCGATAGGCTTTGGGTAAACAGAGCCCAAACGCTTTGTGGGTGATAGTAGACTTACATGTTTATACGCGTTATTAAAATGCGCGTGTGCTTGAATGATAATTGATTTTGAACCTTGTAAGAAAACATTCAAATAGTGTTTCATGCAAATCGTGTTTTGTCCAAATTTCAAATAAAAAAATAACAACTTCCATTACGGTAGTAAATGTTGTAAAGAAATTCACAATAATACATAATAAATGTATTTTATTTTACTACGTAGTTTTGTTTTGTTTTCAGAACGTTGAAACGGATCTAGCCGATATAAAATCTGAGGTTAATTTTAAAGATGAGTTTGTTGAAGACACACTGCCGTCATTTAATTTCGAAAATTCACAACCAGGTTGCTCGTATTCGGAATCCAAAACAGTAAGTCAAATACTCATACATGCATATATTATTTTATTTTTAAAACAATCTAAATATAGGTACAGATTAAGGGACGAAGACTAAGGCACTAAGTCAAGGTTGATAGGTACCTAAGTAATTTAAAATTGTAAATTTTATTATTAATTTGTAAATTATTTGCCGTATGTATACTTTTGGCAGGTTTTGGTAACTAGTTGTAGATTATTACATAATATTGTGTCAAACTATTGCGCTGTATCAAGGCCAACTATAGACAGGCCGTGGCACTGAATTGGGAGTTACGATATTTATTTATTTATTTAAGAATACAAAACATTGTGGACATAACAAATCTAAATTCAAGACGTACACAACATGAGATTTACATTAAAGGTCAAACATTACCCTCACAAGAGAGAAGAAGAGAATATAAAAAAATATATATATAATAACAATAATAATAATAAAAAAATAAATAATCGAAACATACTAAAGTATAATACAGAATAATATAATTTTTGAGAACGAAAAACATACAATTTTATACAGAAAAATACAGTTTCAAAAACAAAATGCAAAGTACATCATTGAAAATGTATATGTCTTTAAGGAGCGCATTTACTAATCTTGCATCACTCGCTAATGGTGCCTGATAGGCTTGACACGAGGAAACGGTTCCAATCCAGAATAAATCATGGCTGGGACCACGTAGGTAATTGACAGGCGCATGTAAATTCAAATTCATTAGGACACCAGGATTGGAAACCATCCGGTGGGCTTAACAGGCAAAAGTGTTTCAACAGCAGAAGAGACTGACGAGATTCAAGAGAGTGAAAAGTAAGCATGCCTTGAAGAAAGGCAGTCGGAAAATAATCATCTGACGAATTATCGAAAGAAAAATAGTTAAACGTTTTAAAATAAAGACATCGAAAAAATTATTAGTGAGAGTTATGATTATTTTGGAATGCAATGATGTAACTACTTGCAGTAAATGAAGATGTATATTTCGTAAAAATCGATTAACATATAACCGTTTATATCAACAGAAACCAATCATTGTATTAAAACAGTTTTACCTTATTGTACTTGAAGTATGAGAAATAAGTGGTTATATTCGAACAAAACCATAGTCAAAAACATTACATAAGATTAACGAGACAGTAAAGTTAGTGAAGCTCCGGATAAAGCCTTTATCTATGCCAGTGGATGCCAGAGAGTCTCACATAAGGAAGATGAAGTCTATCTCCTGACTCAGGAAAGCCTCTGTGAACTCAGTCAAAACACATTTGGGTTCGCGGCGACCTTAGTCTTGAGTATCTGCTCCTGAGACATTAAAAGGCGCAATTAGCTGCTGACTCTTCACATAAAATGTTGGCGCTCATGATACGGTTGACTTAAACCGAGTCCGGTAAGATTTGGAGGGGTCTATGTTTGTGGTCTATCACCTTAAATTAGTGGCGCATTAAGTGATGTAGATGCAGAACGCACTGACTGATTTTGAGGCCCCCAACGACAAAAAAATAACAATTTCCTGTCCATGAAATCTACTATGTATTTAGGTACGTATATATTATTTATTAAATATCTCTTAGCAGTGCATGATCTGCCTTTTTAAGCGAAACGTCACTGATTTTAACCCTGTTGAATAGTCAAGCGTTTGTTCTGTGATATTAAATCGATATTATTAAAGAATTTATACAATCATCAATACATACAGCGCCGGTGTTACAGGATGCAGGACATGATGAAAATGAAAAAAAAAATAATCATATTTTGATTTTTTTTAAGTTGAAATTACTTAATAATATATGTAGCTATCATTTTATGATGTTAGTTATATACAGTCCAATATATTTTTTTAGAAATATTTGATTTATAAAATCTATTTTTATTTAAATTTGTCAAAATAACGATCAGTTCGCTAGGTATGAGGTGTTTGAGACAGTAAAAAACATAAAATAGCCTTCCATCTTCTAAATATCTTGGAGAGTATTATATTTAGCTCCAGTTTTAGTATATCTTCCTTTTATTATTTACTTCTATCATGGACTTTTTATCTTATGTCATTTTTATAAAAAAAGACTAAAAAAACCCAAAAATCTATATTTGACATGTGTCTTAAACAATCCACTTATACACAAAGTTAACTTAAAATGTAAAGACTTAATAGAAAAATTCAAAACTTACCTATCAATATTTAAAAGATTTATTTTAATTGAATGAATATTACATGAGTTATATCAATTTTAGTAATCACTGTGCCTTTTTAAGTGATCCTGAAAAATTAATTCAGCCTGCAATGGGTTAAAGGTTATAAGGAAGTGGGAATGGGGTTTTGGTGCAAACCATCACAACTTTTTCGCAGTATAGATTGAAGAATCCCTGGCAAACTCCTTTTTGTATTTGAAATACGACAGTTTTTGGATGTAATAATTAATACATTATTTTGAATGTTTTTTTATAGTTTATCACCGCAAGCCCTGCTTTGGCAAATGATGCTCATCTCGAATCGTCTTGGAGGACATTGGATGTGCATGCGTCTTGCGATACTATACAAATCCACAATCAAGACATTAAAAAAGAATTTGACGAATATAATGAAAGGGTGACTACTCTAGAATCCATATGTTACACTGGTAGACGTAACAATACTCAAACTGACGTCACAAAACCTGAGTTATTAGTAGCGGTTATAAAGTTAGAAAATACTTCATTCTATAAACATAATTTTGTATGCTGTATTTGTTTTGACTTTTTTCCATCGCCAGACTTGCTAACTCTTCACAAAGTCAATCATAAAAAAGCATTTAAGACAAACGATCCGGATGTAAAACCATTTAAATGTATTGATTGTAATTTTTCATGTACACAGCCTGGTCACATGAAACTACATCGAATCATACATACTGGGGAAAAGCTTTATACATGTGACGAATGCAATTTCTCATGTATACAAGGTAGCAGTATGACATTGCACAAGATGGCTCATTGCGAGGAGAAGTCATTTAAATGTAATGAATGTAATTACTCCTGCTCACGATCTGGTAGTATGAAATCACACAAAATGACTCATTCTGGCAAAGAACAGTTCAAATGTGAGGACTGTAATTATTCATGTGCACGAGCAAGCAGTATGGAGTTACACAGAATGACTCATTCTGAAGAAAAGCCAATTAAGTGTAGTGAGTGTAATTTTTCTTGTACACAGGCTAGTAGCATGACATTACACAAAATTAGTCATTCTGCTGAAAAGCCATTTAAATGTGATGAATGTAATTTTTCTTGTTTACGATCTGCGCATTTGAAAGCTCATAAAATGACTCATTCTGGTGAAAAACCATTTAAGTGTAATGAGTGTAATTTTTCATGTATACAAGCCAGTAGTCTGAAATTACACAAAATGACTCATTCTGGTGAAAAACCATTTAAATGTAACGAATGTACTTACTCATGCATTAGGTCTAGTGAGATGAAGTTCCACAAAATGACCCATAGCGGTGAAAGGCCGTTTAAGTGTAATGAATGTAATTTTTCTTGTATCAAACCTGGTGCCATGGAACTGCATAAAATGACTCATTCCGGAGAAAAGCCTTTTAAATGCGAGGAATGTGATTTCTCTTGTACACGAATTACCAGTATAAAATTACATAAAATGATTCATTCTGGCGAAAAGCCATTCAAATGCGATGAATGTAATTTTTCATGTATCAAGTCTCATGGCTTAAAATTACACAAAATGACACATTCTGGAGAAAAACCATTTAAATGCCAGGAATGTAATTTTTCGTGTACGAGAGCTGGTAGCATGAAGTTACATAAAATGACTCACTCTGGTGAAAAGCCATTTAAATGTGATCGTTGTAATTTCTCATGTAGACAATCCGCGTACATGAAATCTCATAAAATGACACATTTAAAGTAATATTGACGACGTGCATGTAATTTTTCGTGTATAAATCTGATCAAGTGAAATAATACAAGAAACGAAAATATAATTAATATTAAATTCTACCGGTTTTAAAAAAATCAAGACTAATTGCATTAATAAGACTAATGGTGTTACAGCCGAAATAGCTATCGACAAACTTTTTTAAAAACCTGTAGAATTTAATATTAATTATATTTTCATTTCTTGTAAAATAGGATTCTACCAAGTAAATGAAAACTCAATTAATGAAATAATACAAATCAATTAATTTTTGTAGGAATCTGAATTTAAATAATTGATCCCATTGAGAAACGCATGTTGATGAATTTTTGAAATTAATAAAATGCAATTTCGACTCGAGTCACCAACCTAATTTTGGATGTTCTTACATTGTAGATGTCACTGACTCTTGGATATGATAAAGATATAAGAATTAGCTCTTCCAGATTTCTTAACCTCGAACCACTCTGGCGAATATCTTATTATGGTTCTACTCCCAACTTTCGATTGTGAAAACGTAAGCAGTGTCTAGTTATAGAAATGGTGTCTCACATCTCGCATAGACCATGGTTACATTTTACCCTTAGACTATAGATACACCTAGACGCCACCCGTTGCATTGCTAAATGAAGCTGCGTGCCGTGCGTTTGGTTTGTGGGCGAGCGAACGCATTCGTACACAAATTTTTGAGACTATAGACCATTTCGCTAGTGCTCGCCCAAAGTGCTCGCACTAGACGCTCAGAAATAAAATACAATTTTTATTTTTTTTACGTTATATAGTATTTTAAGCGGTCAAAATACCACCATTATTATATTAGATATCCATAATTTAAGTTATTTTAAAGAAACACTAGGTCACTGATATTAAAATATATAATAATATACAAACAAATTATCACAAACATGTATCGACTTACCAATGAAACTTAATACCATCTTCTTATCAGTGCGGCTTTCATATTGTAATACAACACACATAACCATATTTTCTACTTAATTAATTAAAAATATTTACCACTGACTTTATGTTTAACAAGTTAAGCAATTTTAGCAACACGGTTATCGACGCTTAGTTAAGCAATAAGCTAAGATTTGCCGGCTACACCATAGCAAACCATCTCCCACATCTGTAAACCTTTTATCTTACTCCAGCGCGTGTCGCTATTAGATTAGATTATAAGGGTGCCGAATACTTTCTCACTCGCACTTATGCATCGTTTTTGTTCAGGCATTGATTTTACCGCTAAAACACTGAAAACTCAGTTGAAGATATTTGTAAAAAAATAATCGTTTCCTTTTTAAACGATCATGTGTCATGTACTTGTGACATACCTATTGATCGTATAGGTCTATATGAATTGGACACTGAGATATGCCGGGGGACACTGTGCAGAACTATGAACCTTCAAAGTAATCGAGAGGATTTACGTTTTTGTTTCTTGTCCTTTTGAAATTAAGTTGCTGCAAAATTTATGACTACCTATTTTTTATCTGGACCACTACTTTTTTGATTGTATTTTTCTTTTCTTATATTTCCTGTCTTATACTTTTTTCTATTTTTTATTCTCTTAGGATTACTATTTATGTTCTAATGGATTTGAGTTTTGTACTAGGTATTTCATTTTAAGCCGGGTTTTGCATTTTGGCATATTCAGGCACTATACGCACTCACCAATGATAAATACACTCTTACAACGAATACAATTAATTATAACTTATAGAATAAAGTAGGTAAAAATTGGATTACCTACTAATGCCTTTTTGAAACTCACGTGTGTGTTTTGTGGAGTCCTTCATTCGGGAATTTTTGATGTTTGGGGGGTGAGAGACAATAATATAACGGGCACAAATTGATAACACAGAGGCTTATTTTATGATTCCGCGCAGAATTATGTTTTATTAAAATTGGACAAGCAATGGTTTTATTACATTAGGACAAACATTGATTTTAAAACGGTTCGCCGGGAACTTTCACTTTTGCACATGTTATGTTATGCGATTATTTATTGACACGGGAATACTACAAGAGATATACTGATTTGAAAAATCGAGACGGGTGGAGTTTACTTGTTTCTAGGCGGTCCCCTCCGCAAAGGCACGGGGGCCGCGGCAGACGTGTCTCCTGGTTTCGCGGGCGAAATCGTACTACTAAATTATTTTCAACATGTCTACGCCCTCGTAAGGAGCGGGGAGAGGGGTAGACATTTCAACTTTTAAGAAATCTAACGGTAATATTTTGCTTGGGCCGAAGGGCAATAAATACCCTCGGGTTCAGGTAATTTTATTTGTGACCGTCAGTCTTCGAAATTCGCTCCTCGCAAGATGGTTTGCAAGATGTTATTTTTGTTATAATATTTTTTAGTATTTACAGAGGTTGCGAACATTTGTAGGGCTGGTCATTTTACGAGACGGTAGGCGTTGTTTTATGTAAGGCTCCTGATATGGGATTGGCGACGTCTCTTCGCGAGGGGTTGTATTTGGTATCATATTAAGTAAACGATCATATCTATAAAAGTAAAAAATATAACAATGTGTTTGTAAGAAGCCCTACCAAAAATAGATCATTAGAAATTTAATCACTAATAATATTTTCACTATGCGTATCGTCGTCATTACCGGGGATAACAACGGCAGCCTAATACATATTGGAAATTAAATGGAGTTAACTAATAATAAACTTAAATCCATTAAAATGTAAACTCCATCATGTACCGTACTACGATAGTATTAATATTTTCTACTTATGAGTTTTTTTTTCAAACAGTTTCAATAACTATACCTAATATATTATTTAAGTATAAGTAACTGTATTTAATCATTCATTTTGATTTATGATGACTTTTCTGTCCGCCTTTTATTGGGACTGTCACTATATATGATTTTATTTTTTATTCTCAGTGATCGATGTTAATAATAATAATATAACAGTGTAATAATATACATCCAAATAAGCTTCAACTGAGACTTTGTAGCTTAATAAAAAAACCCTTCTTTATAATTATTGTTCTGTGAACGATATCATTAAGTATACATCCATCTTTGACTTATCCCAGATAGATATAGTTCTTTAACCGTTGGAGTCCCATTGACTAATCTGTTTTCGGTTAGTTAAACAGTGAAATACGATTTTTGCTAATTACTTCAGGGATTTCTTTTAAGTTTTGCTTTACTAGCAGCACTCGGCTACAACTGGTTTTGAAACAATGGATAGTGTTGTATGTAAGTATAATAAGTAATGATATTGTACCTAATAATATTTGGATACAAAAACTATAATACTGTCTTGAGGTGGCAAAATGATATGTCCATTTTTTTTGTGCAAATTGAGTTATGTATACTTTCAAATTCGTCTCAGTGAAATCTAAATATGATATGTATAGGACTTATAGGTTGGAAGAAATGAGCTGTGTCAATATTTGATTTGTTCATTGTTTGAATATTTTTCGTTAAGTTTAAAATTGCTCTACTGGACAATTTAGAAATCTAATTATCTTACTAGAGAATTATTATATACATGTATGTACAAAGAAAACTTTGAAATATGGAAAAGGAGATAAATAAACGCAAAGACATAATCATATTTATTTTTTATTTCAATCCATGTTACATTATTTTTGGCTGTATCGTTGATCTAACTTGTAGATTAACCATGGACATGATTGCAACCTTAAGAACACAACAATAATGGAAAATGTGTTTTGAGTGTGGAGAAATATGGGACGAGTGAATATATTGTTATTTTCATATTTATATTATGCTTTAAGGCGATACTTCAGTGAAACGGCAAATAATGTTCAACTATAGGCGCGACGAAATTTTGGACTCGCTGGCAGTCTGAGAGCAAATGTCGAAGTGTCAATACGTCAATTTTTTTCGTGATGGCGACGGAAGTATTAATTCTTAAATCGTGTAAAGATGACTAAAAACGTTACCCATTTACTTTAAAAAGAAAACACGTCAATGAATATATTAATATTGTTACTAATAGAACAATAAACAGAATATTAAATGGACGCATGTTGGATTTATATAACAAATTATATTTCGGTCGGCATGTGTCATTTGCACCCGCGATCCGCAATCTACGCATCGCCTAGCCACGATCATTTTAGACCATGTCTCAACTGAGGTATAGCCTTAACGATTATCACATAGCGCATTAAATATTGTCAATGAGCTCTATGTTATTATTAGATTGTCATTAGCAATAATTACGCTTTTACTTTAAAAAACCATAATATAAGGCAGGGGCGGGCAAACTTTTTGGATGGAGGGCCAAATTCAAGAATTCAAAATGAGCGGCGGGCCGCAAGTTAAATACCATTTTTAGATATACACTATTTATTATCACGAAAAATAAACATTACCAAAAAACTAATAAGAAGAATGAAAGTGTTGTACATTTTTTCAAATGTAGGTGTTAATTTTGTAGTTGATATTTTCAAAACTGCTTGTAAATGGGCATCGGAGATATTTGATTGCAAATAATTTTTATTGAGGTTCATGATCGAAAATGTTTGTTCACATATATAGGTTGATCCAAAAAACATTTTTCTTGCATAATCTTTAAGTTGGTCGAATTTGTCTGAATTAAGGGCATTGTAAAATTTGGAGATTTCTTCATGACGATATAATTCTTTTAAATCAGTGTCACACTGCAGATCAATAATCTCAAGTTGTAGCTCTGTCAGTACACTATCAATATCTATTGAAAATGGATCGCGTACTATTGCTAACCTTGTCTCAATTTTTCTGAAGTCACCAAATCTTTGTGAAAAATCGTCATTCAGAGCTTTAATTATTTTACCATATTCTTCAAATTTATATTCTGGTATATTCAGCAACTTCAAAGTTGGAAAGTGGTCCACGTTGTTATTTGATATTTGTCGAAGGAATAACTTGAGTTTTAATTGAAATCCATTCAAATTTTTTACCATATCATGGGCATATATTTTTTTCCTTGCAACGCAGAGTTAAAAGTATTTAAATGTGTCACGATGTTCAACATAGAAAATAGTGATTACATAGTGCGAGACGAGACGCAAGGAAGACGTACTGAGATAATATATTTAAACAACAAATTCTTCAAATTTTAATCTATTGTCAATATTTTTTAAAAAATATGTAAAAAAGTTATTCGTAATAAGAAGTACAATTAATGATGGCGGGCCGCAAAAAAATACCCGGCGGGCCGCAGTTTGCCCTCCCCTGATATAAGGCCTTGTCCACGTGGCGCGCTTTGACTCGCGCCATTGCCCACTGAAGAAGGAAGCCGATACATTACACGACTGGTCCTACTTTTCGCCCCTTCCGTTGTCTATGGATGACCTGTCATTGTCTATAGAGTGCTCATACTGACGCGCCTGTCGTGTTCACTTATCGGAGTATTCTTAGTTACAGATTATTTTAACGTACCTCTAAACTTTTGCTGATTTCTACGAATCTTGTGGAGGTAGGTTCTTCATATTTTTAATATAATATAGTCTGCTTGCCAAATGTAACGTGCGATTTCCGATATTAATAATAAAACATCAATTATTTGAGTATGCAATGTCAGGCTATGTTTTGTGAACTACTTGTTCCTACACTTCCCCTGGTTTTAGGGTTGTCACAAAAAAACAATTTTCTTTTTTCGTTTTTAGACTAAAAACTATTCATCACTTTGAATCACCAGTTAACATTTTTTCTCATATTTCCTTTATTAAAAATTTACTATGTAGGATAAATACATAAAAATGATACTATAATGCTTTGGGTTTTGGCAGCCCTAGCGTAAATTGGTAGGTTGTATGAAACAGTCATTGAAGTGATCCCTGTCTTCGCCAACGTAGATATTTCTTTAAATTATGTCAAATTGTCTCTAGCATAAGACCTGAATTTGCTTAACGTAATTTTTTAATAGATTTCGTGAGTATCCATAGACAATAATTTTTTAGTGGACCTACTTAAACACATTAGGAGAAGTTAGGGAATCGTGCCGTAACTCCGTCTATATAAAAAATAGTGATTTATTGTATTATTTACTATGAAAAGGGTGTTACTTCAATAAACATAATAATAAACACTATCATTGTGCATTACAAAAGGTCTATAAGACTTCATATTGGTGGATATTGTGGTGGCAAAACGACTTTCTGTTAAAAAACCAGGCGAAGTTAGGGGGTTTGACGGTATCTTGGAGACCTTAGAGTTCATCTGATTTAGTGGTTATGTGTTACAGTGTTATTAATAATTGGAAGTAGCGATCAAAGTAAGTAAACTTCTGCTGTGTATAATAATATCATAATACACTAGGACGTTTGTCAATGTGACAGTCGATTCTGAATGACAATAACTAATAACTTATTATTATAATCTTCAGTCACTATAGAATACCAAACTCTGCTTGAACGATCAAAAACATTTGTACTTGATAGAAATGATACTGTAATGTCATTTTAAATTTCATATTGATTTCCATAGTAACGCACGTATATATTAATAATTTAACTGCTAGAACCCCAGACCCCTAGCAACCAATAATGGTGTCGAAATAACTTTTCATACAAAACAGAATTAACTGAAAATGAATTCAATTCTACTTAAATATGGCTAAAAGTAATAAAAGAATGCATTGGCATCGTGTTTTGATATATTCTAAAAGTTTCAAATGTCTATCTAGTCGGGAAGTTAGTTAAAAATCGATTGCAAGATTTGTACTGGATAAACAACCACCGGACCAATAAGAATATGACCTAATAAAAACGTTGTAAAATACAATGCACTGCTCATATGGGCCTCCACAGAGTGGCAGTTGTCTTAATAGAGTTTTGTATAACGAAAAATAAATGTGGGCCACTTGATCAACCTGGTAAGTCCATACAGTGGGTACCTATGAAAACACACTGAAATATAACATGTGAATTTTAAAGACCAGGGACTCGTGACATTATATTGGAGTCAAAATATTAATACATGGCCAATTTTTTTGTTAGAGTGGATGGACTCCGGGCACTAACATACTTAATGATGGTTAGAGGAGTTTTCCTGTACTCTTGAAGTAATGTTGGATTCTGAGACACTTTCTAGTACACTTTTTATGTGAGATACTGATTATATCATTGGAAAGGTATTCATTCACTCGTGCTATAGTTTATAAGCAATTATTGATATTTGTCCCTTGACAGTCGATTCTACATTGGTCCTAGATGTGCCCTGGATGTATATAAGTATGCAAAGTCGGGTGTGAATGGGGATATAATTTGAGCAAACAATACACAATAATATGATTACTACAAAACAGGTTAATAAATATAATTTCAGACGCTATACCACAATACACTACAATTTGAAGCAGGGTTTTGAATGTGTGAGTGTTCTACGAAAATGAAGCCCGCATTATAGACGTGCAATATTGTGTGTTGCAACCTTCAAATACACCACTATTAAATGAGCGTCAGTGAATTAACCGAGAGCAGTTGTCGAAACGAAAGAAACGTTTAGAATGACGTATTCTTCTGTTTAAGTTTATCCCATATTCTTCCACACTCGACAGATCGATTGCCAGTTACATAGAATGGCAAAATGCCGACCCATCCTCTGGTGTTTTCCCATATTGCAGTTGAAAGAGAAGAGGTTCTTAATTCGGCCATTGCGACTTTTAAATAGTTTGCGATATTTTGCGGTGAGCAAGAGTTATACATTATATCGAAGTACGAATCACGCACACTCTAGTACACTCCAACCAAATCTTGGTCTCTCCTGGGACACTTTCGGCACAACTTTGAAGAGCGCCTAACGTTCGTTATGCCACGGTTTACGCCTGCATAACGAGTGTGGAGACGTAGCGTGTGTTTGAGGGAAAAGCAAGTATAGCTATTGAGTGCACATTTATAATTTGACACAGAGAAACAACTTTATTGCTATGACTTTTTAATAGAGAAATATTATGATATTATTGGTTAGTGCTTTTTAAAATCATAGTATGCTATGATTTAAGAAAAAAAGCAATAACCAAATTAATTTCTATTTTTTTACATGAAAATGAGTCATTTTATGCAATTGCAGTTGAGTAGATCGTTTGCATGAGTAATTACAATCATTACATGAAAACGGCTTTTCACCAGAATGAGTTCTTTTGTGCGCTTTCATGTTACTTGATTGTATGCACGAGTAATTGCATTCACTACATTTGAATAGCTTTTCACTAGAATGTGTCATTTTATGTATTCTCATATTACTAATTCGTATACATGAGAAGTTACACTCGTCACATTTAAATGGAATTCCACCAGAATGAGTTTTTTTGTGCAATGTCATTTCACCAGACCGCGTGCATGTGTAAGTACATTCGCCACATGTAAATGGCTTAGTTGAATGAGTCATTTTATGTGATTTCATATTACCAGATCGTATGCATGAATAATTACACTCATCACATTGAAATAACTTTTCACCAGAATGCACTTTTTTGTGTGATTTAATGTCAGTAGAGCGAATGCATGAGTAATTACATTCATTACATTTAAATGGTTTCTCACCAGTGTGAATCATTTTATGTAATTTCATATTGGTCGATCGTATACAAGAATAATCACATTCGTCACAAATAAATGGTTTTACTCCGGAATGCGTCCTTTTGTGCGCTATCATGTTACCAGATGTTATGCACGAGTAATTGCATTCATCACAACTAAATGGCTTTTCACCAGAATGAGTCATTTTGTGTATTTTAATTTTACTTAATTGTTTACATGAAAAATCACATTCATCACATTTAAATGGCTTTTCGCCAGAATGAACCATTTTGTGTAATTTAAGGTCGGCAGACCGAGCGCATGAATAGCTACATTCGACACATTTAAATGGCTTTTCTCCGGAATGAGTCATTTTATGTAATTTCATGTTACCAGACAATATGCAAGTGTATTTACAAGCATCACATTTAAATGGCTTTTCACCTGTATGCGTCTTTTTGTGTATTTTCATATTACCAGCACGCTTGCATGAGAAGCTACATTTATCACACTTGAATAGCATTACATTCGAGTGATTAATGTTTTTCATTGTTTCACTATGAATTGCTTTGTGAACGTTCAGTAAGTTAGCAGATGCGAAATCATCTAAACAAATACTGCACACAAAATTTTCTGTATGTAAATATTTTTTTTCTAAAGCCTCCAAAACTTGAGAGTTTTTATTATTAGATTGATGATCAGTATTTGTACCGGTGCGACAAATGGTACTTATATTTTTTCCCCTTTGACATTTTTTGACTTCTTTCTTAATGTCTTGCTCTTCTATTTGGATGTCATTGGACGACGACAGACTCACGACGTTCTCATATACGGAGCTTGCAGTTGTAATAATCTAAAAAAAGAATACAACCATAGACAACTTATTACCTTTTATACACAAAAAATATTTCTCACAAAAAATATGCTAAATACCTCAAACGATAAATTTAATCGACAATATTGTGTCACATTTACACACATTCAAGTATGCTATACTGCATAACATCCCGAGAATTAATACATTATGGAAAGGTATATCGGTTTTTGGTAACATGTCGACTGTGTTTAGGAAAAAGGTGCTTTTATTAGATATTAACAATGTATACAACTAAATACACGTTCTTTAAAAAGGATTCTGTAATAACTTCGTTAATTATTATTAGATCTAAAATATATTTCACAAAATCATCAATCATCATGCACCCATTGTATGTGCCTATTAAAAAAAAATATTAAACTAAAATCATTCAAAAAACGTTTTTTGCCCCACCAGTAAAATTTGTTCGGTGAGGGTTACGCCCTTTTACCTAAACAAGGTCGATGTGATTGACAGTAAAAAATACATGAGTTTGACATGTTAAAAAGAGGGCGTATTTCATAACAGTAGCCGCGCTATACTGTATTTCCAATGAAGAAGGGAGTAACTGACACTTTCGAGATAAATGACATAATGTGTTTATTTTACAAATTTTAGTACCTACTGTAAATTAATAAAAAACGGTGATAATTTTATTAGTAGGATATTAAAATACAAATAAAGTAATACAAGTGCAAGTACGAATACGCTGACAGCAGTTAGAAATACAGATAGTTCAATATTTTGATTTAAAATACAACAGCAGTAAATAAGTAGAGTAATTTAGAAAGCGTTTCAGAGTATTGCAAAAATACTAGTTAACTTTGTTGCAATTAGATAGAATACGTATAGTTTAGTGGTCAGTGCACATAGGCGCAAATCCCGGGGGGTATATATTCAAATTCTGCTGGTTGTCATATTTCTTTCAAAAAGATTTTTACTAGTAATAATATACAATATATATATACCTAGTAGGTATATGTTTAATATGTGCTCCAAAAATATGTATATAACATACTCATTACTTTACTATAAACGATTTATAAACTACATTGAGAGTACAACTATTTAAAATGAAATTACCTGATCTACTGGTATATATTTCGAATAAGAGCATCCTGGTTGAGGGTTATCGAAATTGATTGGCGGAATTCTGCTATCAATAATCTCTTCTTTGATGTCAATTAGCTGAGAATCAGTCTCCCATTTTATGTTGGTCAGGTTTGTTCCAGTGTTCTGAAAAAAAAAAAAATTGTTATACAAACAATGATTTTATTCAGTTCCTTCAACAACGGTGACGAAATGTTCTGAAACTATAAGATATCAGTGGCCTTATGTTATAACTTGCGAGTTGAAGTCGCCCGGTCGACATGACGTCATATGACATCATTGTGACGTACTACCGGAGTGATAATAGCATTCGAGAATTTAACGCTACTCAAATACTGGCGTTATCCATTGTCCTGATACACAAATAGGTGTTTCAGCATAATAATATCTATGGTGAGCCGTGTGCGTTGGGTGGCTTGCGTCACAATTACGTCATGTCGTCGGGTGACAAGTTATACCATAGGGCTACTGATCGTCATCCATGAGTATTATAGAGACGTGTTAATACATACTACAATGTCATATAAATCATTACATAATATACCTATATATAATTTGAAAACACATGAGGTGTCTTCAAAATATGTATATTAAATATAAAGAATGTTATATCCTCAAATCTTATGAATTAATTATTCGTTGATTAAAAGAAATAGTTTAATAAATTATTAGCAAGTGAATTACGTTATAACTAATATTATTTGAAGTGATCCAGGCGTCGGTTGGTAAAGTTATTGGGACACTTAATACCTAGATTTAAAAATACAAAAACCGATAGGTAGCCAATATCAATGCAATTTGATAAGCATTTCTTGTACTATTACTACTAGTTACTTCGTCGTTATTGAAGACGTCCGTAGCTTATTGGTAAAGCACATTAGCGCAAATCCACAGTTTACACTCTCAACTCTCGTCGGACGTCGTATTTTTTCTAGTAGGTTGAAATCTAGGGGTGGGAGGTTATGTAAAAGTATGGTGAAGCAGGCTAGTTTGCTGAAAAAGTATGGTGAGGCGGGCTGGTTATCAAGTTGCAGCAAAAATTCCACGTTAAAATTATATTATATGGGTACGTTATGATGACCAAAGTAAATTCTCTGTAATGCCTTGAAGTTTTTTTACGCGTCACCATTTCTTGTAAGTTGTCGGCCTGCTTCATTCAGTTGTATGAGAAAGCCGATTCCTTGTCCCTCTTTTTATTTAATATCTCTATAGTTGAAACCTAACCGTGTTTTCAAATTAAGTATATTCAACATTAAGAATGTAACATTCTCAAATCTTGTGTATTTAACGTTGGATAAGAGAAATAGTTTATTACATAATAATATGTCCAATTAGCATCATTCAAACTACCAGGAAATTGTTTTGGATTTGCACATGTATAATATGAGTTTTTTATAAGCCACATCCTGTTGTTGTCAGATTTTAACTCGAAAAGTTGAATGTAGGACACTTTCTGAATAGGTTGCCGACCGGGCTAATTAATGGTTCGTATACTGGTTGGGAACCTATGATTTACGTAACTCTACAGTTTGATGGGAAAGTCTGCTAAGTTAAAATTGGTACATAACACTGCCTACTTAGGTATATTACAATTTTAAAAAACCTAACCTCAAAAGTAGTGTCTTCGGCATTCTCTTGTTTGATATGAATATTAGTATCCGTGATATTTGGGTTGTTTACAGGCACATCGAACCAATGCTGTCCTACGTGAGATTTTAATTCATCTGGTTCAGGATTCACGTCCATTTTCACATACAATATATCAGAGATTAGGTTTACACGATCACTAATATTTGACAGCCTTGACAATAGCATTTTAATCATAGACAAAAGTAATAAAGGGCACAAGAAAGACATAAGTAGGTAGTTAAGATTTATTGTGTAAATTTAAGAACTAGCTTGGTATTTCCCGCAGTACTAAATATTATAGTATTATGGATGGATTGTTACATTATTGTATAAGGAATATTCACATCAAATTATGATGGTTTCATTGAACACGTCCTGTGGAGTAAACATGATGTAGGTAGAAAATACGTAGGTATGTATTTTTAAAGACAGTTTTATTGACATTATGCATGGCCCCCACAAGGGGGGCTGATAGGGCTCTAGCCTGGGGGCCCGGGCTTAAGGCGGCCCGGTGCGTCGGCCAGCTAAATGAAATGACCAGAAAACAACAGAAACTTTATAAAATATTGACTTTTATTTTGTTATGCAAGTTAAATTAATTCTTACCTATTTAACAAAACAAAACGTATTCCTTTCATCATACCGACTTATTTAGGCTCTTGCGATTTAAAAAAAATATCGCTGTCTATACGCACTCTTTGTCTTTTGTTTGCCGAAATACAATACAATAATTTAATAAGTAAATCAATTCCCTTTAGTTTAAAGCTCAAATTGCAAAAACAATAAACAAATGCACCAGCGACAAAAAGCGATTACTTTGAATGTGTGTTTATGAACTTCGCGTCACGCTCGATATAATAAAGGAAGCCTTTGTATTCAAATAAAGGGGCCTTTGTATATATGTTTCTGAACGCCCCAAAGCTAATTGAAGCGTTAACCTTAGCGAAAGGTAGGGTGGCCCGCCAACGATCTTGGCCTGGGGGCCCGCCCCGCTTCAGAATGTGGAAGCTATGATATTATTATAATATATTTGGTGAGTAGATGTATCGGCTTAGCACACACACAATGCACAAATTGGGCGTATTGCAAGGATATTATATAATATATAAGTATATTATATGCAAATACCTCGAACTATAATAATTCGGTGACAAATATATGGCAACACTGTGTCTAATATGTCATGACTTTGTCTATTGTCGAGAGAAGTGGGCGAAGGTCCGTTGTTCCTTGCATAATAGCAAACATGGATGTAAAGCCAGAGGACCAATGTGATACAAAAGGCGAGCTTTTGTTTAATATACGAACTAGTCATCCAAATACTCCAGTGGCTCGCACTTATTTAAGCAAGAGAATATCGACGACTTCAGTTGCAATTTTGAGGTTAGTTTATTGAAAGATAATTTCCTGATTTTTAATTGTATTGACAATTAATTATTCCAGCGAAATACCAGGGAACTCTCAATCTAAGATAATGGGAACTGAAATACTTAATGGGTGTGGAGAAACAGGCAACCGATCTCGAGTGTGTAAGAATATGGGATAAATTAAACACGTGTTAAAGAATATGATATTTTCAATAGTTAATAATATTCGTTTTAGTTTGTCCCGTTAATGTAACGCGCTGTCAATCTTTGGTAATGCGTCAATTACATTGAGCTATTTTACGAGCTGTTTGTTGGCGAATTTTAAATCGGGCGATTCAGCTACTGCGATTGTGATGATGACACACAAAACTTTCCATTCGCTGAGAAGCCAACAAGCTAGCGACTATTTTGACAGAATGTAGTTCATTTTTTACCGGGAGGTCGCTCGACTCTACTGCGCACACTCCGGCGTGTAGCGTGTAAAGTTGACCGGCTTTCAACTTTTCTCGGTAGATTGTTTACAATCTGTTTGTTAGCTTGTTCGATGATGACACTGGGCGACTTTACAGGCAGATTGTAAATTCGCCAACAAATAGCTTGTAAAGTAGCTCAATGTAATTGACGCATTACAGTGAACGCGATTTTTATGACGGTCAGGCCATAAACTACCCTGCTTCATTACTTTGGTCCATGGCGATGGTTTTTACATTTTTATTTTAATCTGTTCTGTGCGGAATAAAAACGGCAAGCATATTGTATTTTACCAGTGCCGTCCCTAGATAAAATGCCGCCCCTAGGCAGCGCCAAAATGCCGCCTCATTTTTTAAATACATTATACATCATTCTTTCATGAGTACAATATCTAAGAAATGTGTTGTATGTATGGTCACCAAGGACGTCGAAGGGCAACGGAAGTTAACTAGATATCGCGAACCCGACAGAACGAGTGAGCTCATTTTTTTTAATGGAAAGATATTTTCATTATTACTAATTTTAGGTAGCTATTTATATATATTCCTAATGATTTTCCTCGATTTGTCGCCCTTCGAGTAACTGCCACCCCCAAACGACGCTCAATCTGCCTACCCCCACGGGATGTCACTGTATTTTACTTTTTTTTACAAACTTTAATAAAACGGATCTAAAATTTTCTTTCAAAATATAACCTTTAACCACTCAATTTGATAACCACGATTTCTTTCTACATATAAGAATCCACTGTATGTATCTATTAAATTCGATGAGCTCAAACGGCTTTTATCATATAATTGTGATTACAAACATAAAATTATTTTGCTTTTAGTACCTTGCAGCTGACTTAACTGATATTAAAAATGAGACAGACTTTCAGCTAGTTGACGTCAAACGGGAGATTGTTGAAGATACGATAAACCCATCGTATGACGAAGACCCGCAACCGGATTGTTCAGAATACAGACAAGATGATAAGGTACGTGTATTTGAGTAATATGTACTATTTTTTCTTAATCTTATCCTATCGTATCGGCCATCCGCTATAAAACGACTTTTTTTCGGTTCGGTACGTATTCAAACACGCGCGTTTACATGATCGTAGTTATAGGAAATGAGTCACTTAATAGGGAATAGGGATAGTGATTTGTTCGGACGAATTAGGTCAATTGTGTCTTTTGTGTTTCGCGTCCTCACACCATCGTTTCTTCCTATACTGCGCTCTCACTCTCGCAGATCTGGTTCGCGGCGAACGACAAATGTAGTTCGCCTGGCAACGTGTCCTCACACCCTCGTTTTTTCGTATACTGCGCGAACTAGACGAACTGCATAAGCGCCAGTTGATACGGGACCGATTCGTTCGCTGGCTATAGATCGTTCGCGAACGACGCATGTCTAGATCTTACTCCCTACTTCAGTTATCGATGTTTGTCAATTTATGACTACGGCCTATGTTGTAGCTTAATCACTGGGAAATGCCAATAGAAATGGCCTATTTAAAAAAAATACTACCTTATTCTTAGGTCAATCATTATTCGTAGGATTTTTTTATCACATTTGAATGGTCAAAGACACAGCTTATAATCAGTATTTTTAGAATTATCTTCAAATGTGTTAATCGTGCCCATTTTTGAATAATAAAATGCCTAATTCGTGTCAAATTTGGGATGACAGAGATTATAAATATAATTTTTTATCGTAAATATTTCACTATATAATGTTAACAACACAATTTTACTAATGGTTTTACACAGTTGATTAAAAATGAATAAATCTAAAAAAGCTTAACACCACTGCACATAAACGGTTTGGTTTTCGCAGGCTTTAATTGAATTTAAAAAAACTAAGAATTTAAATTCAAATTCCATCAAGTACCTTCAGTCGATAGTATTAATATAATTTATAATCTACACCATCGGTAAATTGTAGTCTTATTTCAATGAAAACAAATACGCATGAGTGACAAAGTTTAATGTGCACTAATTATGGCGGATCTTAATAGCCTACCTCCACCCTTCGCCACTGGATACCCTCACAGACTTGTGGGTGTTCATGACATCTTAACCTAAGTGTGTTTTTTTTATTAAGTACTCACATTAGAATTTAAGTTAAACATACAATATTAAAACCATATTATTCATGTACCTTTTGGGGATGCAAGTTTGTATTTTTTAACACGCATTGCCAGAGAGTCATCTTTGGTCGTCATTGATACAAAGTGACCTCTGTTAGTAGACGCCTACGGTTCTACAGCAAGCGAGACGCCATATATGTGAATTGTTCTCGGCAATATTTTCTCCCCAAATTTAATACTGACTGACGAGGTCTTCGTAAACTCTCCTGTGTCACTTTTTCTTGTCAACCTCTTAAGGTTGGTCACTTTTGCATCACTTTTGATTTCTATTTGGAGTTCTTGGAGATCCATATCAATGTCGACTTTTCTTATTACTCCATAAGAGCAGGAGTCATTCTCTTTAATCACAAAACTGAGATCTTTGAGTTCTCCAGCTTGTTTCACTTTATCAGCTTCTTTTTCGTCTTCTACTTGGATGCACGTCTTTAAATTTGTGTTGTAAATTTTCTGTACTTTAACTCCTGCCTTATGGAGCATCTGCGCTATTTTCAACCTTAATGGTATTTTATTTCCCGTCGCTATCATGACGATGTTTTCGTTTCTCTTTGAAGCGACCCCAGAGTCTCTTCTGGATTTTTTTCCAGAGGTCACAGTCTGCCATTCTTCTTCTTTTTCTCCAATCACTTCCTCTTCATCATCGTTTCTTTACTTCTTCGTTTTTTTGGTTTCATTCACGTCCACGGTAGTGTTATCCATTTTAATATTTTTGCCTTTCACGCGGACTTTGAAATCGCGTAACAGTGTGAACAAATAACAGTGTGGACAACCCCTCGCTTCACTACTGTGGCGCACTAATTGCTCCCGTGCCACAATAATTTAAAAAACAAATCTTTATTATTCACTCTTGCTCACTGTTAATATTAATAATATATTAATCTGTGCAGTATTTATGCACTAAATAATATATACACTGTAAATCTCGGCTGTTTGTTTTCACCTAATAATCTTTCTTTCAGACTTCACTTATGTATATTAAATTCTGGTAACAACAATTTTATTTTCTATTCGACACGGGCATTCTACTCTGCTCTAAGTGCAACTGTTTGTTGGATTTCTTTTTTTAATATTAACAAGAACCAATCGTCATATTATTTTCCTGGTAGTTAGATCACTTTCATAAAATCTATTGCGTTAGGTACCCTGAATGGTGTCATGTTAATGGTTTAGCTCGCGGATAATTATATATGGCTTGTTATGAATTTATACTGGAGATCATAACTGATTACCTCACATTGATTCAATTATTTGATTGATTAATGAAATTCAATTCTCCAAGTTTGGTCCCTGGAAAGTTGTTTTGTGATGTTTTTATGGAGTCTACTCATATTTAAACTGAACTACGATCATTTAATAAAGCTTGCATTTATTTTTTCTTTTAATCACATACTATTAATACTATCGACCGAAGGTACTTGATGGAATATATATATCTGAGTATGTATGTGTATATATATATATTTAGTGTTTGTATTTGGTAATGCACGTGCGCTTATTTGTGGATTTCTTATAAAAAAAATAGTAGTATGTAAGAATATTTGCTAAAGACTGATAGCTATTACTGATTTATCTCATTAGTTAACTTCAATAAATTCCTAGTGGTTGAGCTTTTTAAGTGGACTGTAATTATTTTAAGGGAAGATGAGGAGGTCGGATCTAGAGGTGGGGGCGATGGAACAGAGTGGCAGACACTGACCTTTGTGATGATGTATGATGGCTCCGTGGTCTGGTTTCAACTTATGTTCACGCGGTATAGTTGCTTTGGGTCACTCGGTTCGTACACTCCCGCACTTTGTATTATATGTGAGGGCGTATGAATGATGATGATAGTTTACGAATCAGTCTGTATCTATTGAGTCAATCACTTAAGCGACGGAAAGCTATTAGAAGCCCGCACGTGTCCGCTGTCGAGATGCAACTTAATATTCTTTGTAACACCGTGTCTCATGACCCCTAATTGCTTATCGAATGTCTTGTAACAATAACACTGAGAATTAAAAGGTGGGTGAAGAGATAAGGAGTGGAATGGGACTCTTAATGGCCCAACCACATAGTATTGACGATTTTAGACTTCTTGAATGTAGTATATATTCATTAATATTTAATGTTTTTGATTTGATTTATGATAATGATAATAATGAATTAAGGGTTTGACGATGTATACGCCTATTGATTGTATTAGTAGTGATAGAGTTTTTTTTACAAACACTTTAATTAAAAACTCATGATTTGTTGAGTTAATTGGTGGGTGATAAAGCTTTTACCCACTTTATTGTAAATATATTATATAAATTAGATTTAATTGTATTCGTTGTCAGTGTGTATTTACTTTTCAGTGACTGCACATGGTGCCTGAAGATGCCGAAAGGCGAAACCCGGGTCGCAAAAAAGACTCAAATGGAATAGTATAAAACTGAAATCAATTAGAATTTAATCACAAAATGTTAAGTAGTATCTCATCTAAATAAATCGTTTTTATCTATCCGGGGTTTGCATTCTGACATCTTCAGGCTTTATTTAAAATATACATATTAGAGCTTATAATTTTTGTAGTATTTTTTAAGTTGTTGTTCCACTGCTTGAAATGTTGCTACTGCTAGTCTCAGAAATGAGCGTTGCTTAAACGTTACAAAATGTTCAACGCTTTCATTACTGTCATTTAGTGTGTTAGGAGTTTTCGATAAATATACAAAATATTGTTATGTTGGTGTACCTAAATAATGCAATCGGTGTTCAAAATCTTTTTGCAGAATTCCGTTCAGCGCAGGTTTACAGGGCGCAGCTCCAAGTGTGCTACCAAAGAGCTCCACGAAAGGATCACCCAGCATTCCGAGATAACCATAGATGAATATAACTTCAAACAAGAATTGCAGACATCTTATTTGCGAAAGGAGGTCCGTATTAAGCTGACAAGAGTAATATATTTTCCACGATATTTTATTTGCAATAATTGCTATGCAGTATGTGGATCTGAAATATCGTTAAAAAGTCATAATGTTTCATGCATCAGGTCTAAAGGTTTCAAAACACACAAAGTTATGAATTCCGATGATCTTAATATCAACAAAATAAAACCTAGCGGTAAAAAACGATTACATTGCGAGGTATGCTCGTATAAGTGCTTGTCATCTTATAGTCTGACAAATCATAAAATGACACATACTGGTGAAAAACCATATAATTGTGATGTTTGCCTAAAAGTATTCTCGCAGTTGAGTAGTCTTAAAACGCACAATATTAGACATACTAGTGAAAAACAATTTCATTGCGATGTATGCGCATATAAGTGCTCGTGATCGAGTAATCTCAAAATGCACAAAATAAAACACACCGGTGAAAAACCATTTCATTGCGCGGTATGCACATATAAGTCTTCGACATATTATGGTCTCACAAATCATAAATTGAATCATAATAGTGAAACACCGCTAAAATGTGATGTATGCCTAAAAGTATTCTCGCAGTTGAGTAGTCTTAAAACGCACAAAATGAGACATACTGGTGAAAAACCATTTCATTGCGATGTATGCACATATAAGTGTTCGTCATCGAGTAATCTCAAAATGCACAAAATGAGACATACTGGTGAAAAACCATTTCATTGCGCGGTATGCACATATAAGTCGTCGACATATTATGGTCTCACAAATCATAAATTGAATCATAATAGTGAAACACCGCATAAATGTGATGTATGCCTAAAAGTATTCTCGCAGTTGAGTAGTCTTAAAACGCACAAAATGAGACATACTGGTGAAAAACCATTTCATTGCGATGTATGCACATATAAGTGTTCGTCATCGAGTTATCTCAAAGCGCACAAAATAAGACATACCTGTGAACAACCATTTCATTGCGACGTTTGCACATATAAGTGTTCGACGTCTTATAGTCTCACAAATAATAAAATAACACATACTAGTGAAACACCATATAAATGTGATGTATGCCTAAAAGTATTCTTGCAGTTGAGTAATCTCAAAATGCACAAAATGAGACATACTGGTGAAAAACCATTTCATTGCGCGGTATGCACTGTCATGTTATTTTATAACATAACACACTAAGTCAAGGAAGTCTTTACGAGGGCAACACTAAGCAAAAGTACGACCGGATCGCGCCTGCGCACGGAATAGTTTGTACGGAGTTCGTGACACTATTTCCGGCGCTATAGGAGATAGCGGGCTTTTTACACGAAGGTGAAGCGGGAGTCGATCTCTCAGTCTTGATCGTTCGAAGGAAGCAGACGTCTTGGCCAGTTCCGAGCCTCGGACCCTGGGCACAGGGCTTTCGATTTCCTGACGTTTTGGAGACGAGGACGATGGCCATCTGAAGGACGTCCCCCCCACGCCAGGAGATCGGAGGAACTCCACGGTCCCCACACGTTTGAAGACGCACTCCTCGATTCCGTCCTGGAAGGAATCGAGGGCAGCGAAAAGGCTGGAGAGCCTTTTGTGTAATTGGTATTTATTGTTCATTTATGTTACGGTCCACCGAAGTAGTCTTTGTTTCGAATTAGCTTTTGGGTTTTTGTTCTTATTTGTTTAAATATTAAATCGCATTAGGTGCTCGTGATTCACTTAAGTAATTATACTTCTTTATACACTGTAGCCTGCAAGTTATCTTATTTATTAATATACAATTGTTGAAATTTCTCTACTTGCTTTTCATTTAATTATCCTTAACACTATTGTCTCTATGCATCATCATAGAGTGGCGCTCAATCCGAGATACTTATATTTATTCCATCTTTATGTACTTTATTATTATACAGGAACATCCAACGAAGGAGTGTAGTAACCGGACAGGTAGCTGAGGTCTTAGAGGTAATTGTCAAACCATCCACGACCCTGCTTCATCCTATTTCCCCGAGTCTCATGCTTATCCCCAACCTACCCCTATCCCATATCCCCATCCATACCTATTCCTTACCCCCATGTCAAAACGATTATATGACATTGGCACCCAACAAGCATCGTGTTTCTTTTTGAATATTTGTTTTCCAAAACACGATGACTTACCTCTTAAAGACTACAGTTATTTGTTTCGGATTATGAACTCGTTCGTTATTTTGTCCTAATTCTCTAAATTTTATTTGTTCCGATTATAAAACTTTAAATTTTGCTAGTCACGATTTCATACAATAATTGTTACCGTTACTGTATTTTTTTTTCAGAGTCATTACGTCCTAATTACACCTTATTTTTGCCGGCTCACTTTTGAATTTTTTGGTTTACCGTCGTGCAGTACGAGCGAATCCGCACGGCGTGATTTTAGACGCACTTTGATAATTATTTTATTTTTTATAACTTATTAAACTTAATTAATGACAAATTAAAACGTATTATTTGCTTAATATTTTTCTTAAATTTTTCTGGTTCGGTGGCCGTAACAAATTTTATTATGTTATATTTTATATATTTATAGTCTTTTATTGACTTACGCGGTACATGCAACAGACGTGGAACTAGTCTATGCGGTACGCGCAGGACGGCGATCGAAATTATATCATGTCAATTTTATTATTGTCCTTGTGGAATTTATTTAATTTTGTGTTGTAAGCTACAATTATTCCTTCGCAAATTATTACTATAAGAGTGTTATATATGGTTTACACCTAATTTTCAAATACAATTTGCACATTTATCATCAATACATATCTCTTCTATATAATAATTATATTTGATACCCTCATTATTGGCGAAATGTCAATATTCCCGGCATCGGAATTTGTGCTAACCATTGATTGTTTCAGCCAAAAGTTTGTTTAATGTATAGTATGGTGCTATAAGTGATTTAATAAAGTTCAAAGGAGAAGGAAGGATGTCAAACTTGGACGAGTTCGACTTGAACATTTATATACTGGATGACAAGAATTATTAACCTCAAATTTGATAGTACCTACCATTGGATTGAAACATACTATGTGGATGTAACACCAAATCAATTGGACAGCTGGATGAACCTTATTATGGAATGGAGTTTACAAAAGGTCCTTTCGTTCCATTTCTATATTGTGAATAATTAATAATTTCTATATCTCGAATAAAATCATTATCGGATTATTCCACTATTTAGTCGACAGTCGAGCCGTCATCGATTATTTGAGTGATATATTTTCATTCTTGTTAAAATTTGACACTAAATTATTCTGAATTCATTTCTTCTTAATTATTAACTTTCTATTCATTTTATTTTGCTATTACAATTAATTATTTGCGACGGTAGAATACATTTATTTCGGATATGTTTTTTCTTACTAGTTTGACAGTTCGATATTAGTTTTTCAAATTTGTTCTTTTTATAATGTAGACAATTGAAATTATTCATTTCGCGTTCATTATTGATAAAATTGAAGTAATCTTTCGTTCATTGAAATAGATTTAGTCATTTTTAATTCCTATTCAATATTCATAATTCGTCGTGTTAGTGCCAAAAGTTGGTAAGTCGATAGTTTAGGTATTTAGAGTTAACAACGGATTATGTGTCTATATATAAATATGTATGCTAGAAAAAAAAATCAAGGTCATCCGATATATAGAACATAGTTTTTTAGCTATTCATTAGTTTAATAAAAATACGTAACTCCCGTTTTTTCGATTATCCAACATCAAAAAAACTGTAAAGATGCTTACAGTATTAATCTAGATAAAAATCGAACCAAATGTCAATGAAACGCGGTAGTCAAATCTTTGTAATGGCACTAACCGATTTATTTTAGTTCAATACTTGAGCTAAAAGTTAAAACTTCTTCTGAAATAAGTTTGTAATAACATTTAGAGTATTCTCTTAAGCCGCAGTCGAGTCAAATTCAATGTACTAGTACTGCCAAATATTTGTAACTTCAGTTACAGCGCGCATTTGCCTATGGTTTTGGCCATTTTGCGGTAACTCTAGCCAGAATTATCATTCTTTCTCCTACAACTGTCAGAGCAGGTTGGTGCGTGATCGTAATTATTTGTGGAACGTTATTTAGTGTTAATATAAAATGGATAGTAAACCATTCCCAAAGTGCTTGTCATCTAGAGCTGTGAGGATTTTATAATCAGTTTATAAAAATACAACCGATGGCTGTAAAACAAACTGATGTCCGATGTCATACTGATCAGGTAACTACATTTTGTCTTTACTTTCGTTGTTTGGCGATTAATAATTGTTATATTTCTCAATGTTTTGATAATAAGTATATTGATTATGATATTATAATATTACAAAAGTTGACGTGTTTATAAACGTGTAATAATTACTAATAAAAATAATAGATTATAGATTCGTGACGTGTCACAGTGCACGGTGCATCAATTTGAATATCAATAAATAACTTCGTTTTAGTTTTGTTTGTAAGTTGTATTACTTCTAATAATAATATAACTTATCTTATATAACATTAACAGCCAAGTCCTCTGACCTATTTCTTAACTAATATAGAATCATAATAGCCAAGTTATGGCTTTGTGACGTGTTGCGTTTCAAGAGTAATAATTTAGAATGTCTACCTAGCTTTAATGTCAGTGGCTCGGTTATCATTAGTTTTTTATAATAACAATGATGAATAAGATTTATTGACACAATAATAATTGTTCCAGGATCCTATGCTGTTATCAACTCCTACGGAAGAAATCAAGGATCACCAAAATCATTGCCCATACCGGACATTATACTAATTTTTTTATTAGTCATATGAGAGGGCGGCCTGTTATCAATGTGTTTAGTGAATTAAAGAATGGATATTTTACTAAAATGTTGTGATAACTAAAGAAAAGAAAAGAAAAAATGTGTCGTGCTGGAATAATTCCATAAGAACTAAATTCATGGTAAAAAAGGACTACCTACCTACAAGTGCATCATGTAGAAACATTATTCCCGAACCTTCCATAAGTGATAATGAAATCGAAGAAGACGGTGTAGTGTAGTGTTTATTATAATAATCATTCAATTGTGTTAAAAAAGAACGGAAATAGTGAATAGAATCATGTTAAAACCAATTATTTGTAAATTTATCTCTTTATTCATGTGTTATTTCAATATAAGTTTGTATATTTTTATTATGTCCTCAATTTTGGAACTGTAAACTTTTGTAAGTATTATAAATTTATTTGTATTTTTTACTAATTAATATCAATATTTTCATATTAAGAGTGTCTTGTATTATGAATGTTTTTAAAATCAACTATTGATTGTCCATTAATAAATTAATACATTTTATAATTGTATCATACCCATAAGTTTGTATGCTATTTTGGTGTACCCAGATTAATTAATACGATTTATTTTAAGTTTTTTTCTCTTTATTAGGTCATGTGGGTAATTAATTATTAAAATAATTAAAGTTTATGTAATTTTATTATTTTCCTGACTTTTCCAATGTATACTGTTGAAAATAATGTAATTCCTATGACATTTTACAATTATAAATTTCGAAATTTGTATGTTAAGTATTACTTATATTATGTGTATTTGTAATATGAACAGCCGTATGTCCATTAAAATATTTATAAATGCATTGAAATTGATCATTGATAATATAAAATTGCTTTCAAATTAATTTCTTTAACCTATAAACCTTCCCTTTCTTCAATCCTAACACAATGCTATGCAAAGATAACTCTCAAAAGAGCTGATTCATTTCTGCCAAAGGTTTGTAAGTCCCACCTCATCTTACAAAATGCGATTATTTTGTATGATTAATTTAATTTTTGAGTTTTTTAACATGCAGGGATAACTGTTAATACTTCAATTCATCTAAATAAATAAGGCACAAATAAATTAGCATTATGCCTGATTTTAGAGGGCATGTCAAACTTTCAAATTGCGATTACTCCATAACATGATTTCGAGACTTACCAACATTTGGTAGTATACCGACGAATTTCAAATTGATTTCTGTTTACGTTAAACGTCAAGCGCGCTTACATTTGCGGTCGCTAGATGACACCTTCATAGAATTTATTTGAAATATTTAATTTCAAGATTCTGTTCTTGCGTAAGAATGATTATTTATTATACATAAATAATTATTTTTACAGGTGAATATTTTTAATAAAATTTTCCTTCTTAATTCCTATATAAAACTTCCGTCTACATATTTTTTTGAATCAATTTAATTTTTTCTCTCCTGTCAAATCCTCTCTAATTTAAAGACATATTTTTTTTTAAAGCTTTTTGATTTCATTCTAGATGCTTTCACTCAACTATATGCAACTTTCCGTCCTCTCCTAATTTTTTAAAAAGCATATAAGCTAACATTAATTAATATTTTTAAATTCTTTTTCTCTTTTCAAATCTTAGCAATCAGCTATTTATTATTCATAAACATTCAATTTACTTTCACTTAAATTATTAACTACATTCTTTTTGATTTTGCAATTTTTTTATATAAATAAATAATTATTATTTAAAACTTCCATATATGCATTTAGAGTACATTTTAATTTTGAATATTCTCTTTCATTGATATTTAAAAAAAAATTCTTTGAGTATTAAAATATTTTTCTTTCAAATACAATCTTGAATTTGATATTTAATTACATTTACATTTGAAATAACTAATTTATTTTTTCTTTCAATTTAACTTGAATTTAATAATTGATTATTTTTTTGCTTGTTCAGCATGCTTATTTCGCTGGGCAAATTTAAAAAAAAAAAAAAAAAAAATGCTGATATTTTATTTATTATCAACTATGTTTGAAACTTTTAGGAGTTATCAAACCTTCATTCATTATGACACACAATGTCAAAGATTTTTTCTTTTGTTATTATGGAAAGGTGTGTTTCCGTGCTAGTCACACTCAACAAATTATTTTGAATTTTGTCAGGGCCGCATTTTAATAATGCCTATTTATTAATATTCAATTTTTTCGTGAAGGAATTTTGTACTGTTTGGTCTTTTGTCTATTACACACCTCAGATATTTATAAATTATAATTATTATTTTTGCTCTTTTACAAGCTTCTTTTTTGGATTGATTTTTATTATCAAATTAATTATTGAAAATCTTATACATATATTATGTCATTGAGTAATACTTTCTATTATAAAATTCTACATTTCTTTATTTCAATTTCTTAGTGAATTTTTACTCACCTATGGTAAACTATTTCAGCTACTGACTTCTTTCCTGCACATGGCAATACACCCTTGTTCCGGTGAACGTCCATCGCAAAGGTGGTGGTTGCAGACCGTTCGGGAAGGAGGCCTACTCAAATTTATACCACACATCCAGCATCTGAACCAACTTTTGGTAAACAAGAATTATTCTAAATACTACCATAGAGCCAGGATGAGTGTTACGATGTCCCCGGAAGGTCCAACCGCTGCCTTAGCGTTTGGAAGGGCCTGTCAGTTTAGCTACCTATTGATAAAATATCTATATTTAAAATTACCTACAATTGACTAATTAAGTACATCGCGCTGGTGATCGTGTGATCTTTATTTATACCAGTTGCCTTTGTACTTGTTTTTGCGTGACGGTTTTGTTTGCTATTTTTATTATATTTTTTTTTATTGATTGTAGTGATTGGTTATACTTGTTCTGTTCAATGTATCTTTGTCGGTACAGGCTGCGGGGAGATTTTATTATTATTTGTTGGCTGCTAGCTCCTTGGAAGTCGTGGGAACTGAAGGTGTCTCACTACTGTCCGGTGTGTTTTAGTGATCCGGGGTGCCGAAGATGTTCCTCGGACGCGTCTGATTTTTTTTCTCTAGCAGTCAACCCTTTTGGTATTTGGGTTGAACTACCGGCACTGAAGGCGGTTCCGTTAGTCCCCTCTCTTTTTGGCGGTGGAATCTGCCGCTGATTGTGTGGATTCCACCGCACTCTGATGTTTATGGTGAGTTGGCAGGCATGATGCGAATAATAGAAGCGATCGTCTGTCAACACTGATGATGTTGTGCAGCGGCCTGAACTGTATGAAGGAAATCAACCTACTTATCAAAATTCCTTGAGGGAAGAAAGTGGACGTTATTATACGATCTCTTTAGCCTTTCATTTTTTATTTTTTGCAGCTCCAACTTGAATGTTGCGAACCATGTTGTTCTTTTAATTACATTTAGTTTCCGATGTGTTCATGGTTTCCTCGTCGTTGCCTGGCTTTCATGTGGTGCTCCGTAGAATTGTTTTTTTCTGTATCTGGGAGGTCCGTTTCTGATGGGTTCCGGACTCAGATCTCGCGTACCTGGGGATGGAACAACGCCACCGGAAGTAACGTACGTCACCGGAGGTCTCGGGTTTGGCGGGATTGAGTTAGTCCAGAATCTGCGGCGGAGTATTTTTAAGTAGTTTTAAGTGTGATATATTGTACATAATGTAATATAGTAGAGTAGTTTGAAGCGGAGCCGTATATTCTGGAACGGACGATATTTTGCTACACCATTGAAGACTTTAAATTAGTATACTAAAGTCGTCGATTAATTTTAATTATATATTTTGTACTAGGAATTCTTTTCTAGCTTAGTTTCCTCCTTGTTCGCGTTATTTTATTTGTGAGAGCGCTGCTGGGGATCCGGATCATGGCTTGGAATACCATCACACGTCATTTGTTTCTTACAGGCTTAACAGAGAATCCACATCACAGCTGTTGGTTGTTAGCCACACTGTTATTTTTATTCAGATTAGACATCTGAAAGTAGTATATTTTAGTAATGTTCTTTTTAAATGTTCGGACGGTGCTTGACGCACAGTATTTATTACTTATTGACAGACCAGCCTTCACGCAAAAGCAAACTGGCACTCATTGATTATTAATTATTATTATGTTATTTGTTCGAACCAAGTTGGTGAATTTATTGTATTTATTATTTTTATTATGTATACTTGCCAAAAACCACGGCTTATACGATTGAGGATTTATATTTTTTTGCTTTGTGCACTTTATAACTTTTGCCAACTATTAAAGGTTCATCTTTTTTTCAATAACTTAATATCATTTGAAATCAATTTATTAAATCATTCGCTGATCTATTATTATTTTCAACTTAATTACTCAATGCTTATATTATTACTCAAATCATGGAAGCAATTTTAATTTCTTGAATATAATTCTATTAATTACTTTATTATATAATACTATCTCTGCAATTTTATCAATTTAATGAATTAAGTAAATTAAATTTCTTGAACTAAAATATTAATTCCTTTATATACAATATATTAATTTATTATACCATTTCATATATTATTATTATCTGAGGTGCATTTATGTAAATTTTTTTGCTATTATTTCAATTTTGTATACTGATATCAAATCTTTTCAAACTAATAATTATTATACAACTCTTCCTATCTTTTTGGAAGCTTTATCTAAATCAATTTTTATATATTCTAAATATTGCAGTTTTACACTGCTGGGTTGAATCCCCACTATTTGTTTGATGTGAATTATCTGTGATAAATTATAATATTTTATATATTTCTATATACACGAGCTTAGGTGTTTTTATATTTACTAGATCTTTTTCAAAATTTATAAATTATTGGTGGACCGGTTAGGTAGGGTAAATCTACGAGACCTCTCCCAGCTCTTCACTCTTCAGCAAATAATCTTCTTCGTTTTTTGGATTCTTCATAAGCCTCTCCCTCTGTCACCAAATAACAGAGTGGAAATTTCATCTATATGTCTCCTTCGCTTCGCCTGTAGCCGCGCTATCTCTAAGCATGCCGTCCATGATGCCCAACCCCTGGGAGGATTGATGCTATCAGAAGACCCCCCCGAGAAGTTGACAGTCGAAGTCCTCGCTATGGCTTGTCCTTCTCTTACCGAGGTTGGAGGTAATGTCATGTTATTTTATAACATAACACACTAAGTCAAGAAAGTCTTTACGAGGGCAACACTAAGCAAAAGTACGACCGGATCGCGCCTGCGCACGGAATAGTTTGTACGGAGTTCGTGACACTATTTCCGGCGCTATAGGAGATAGCGGGCTTTTTACACGAAGGTGAAGCGGGAGTCGATCTCTCAGTCTTGATCGTTCGAAGGAAGCAGACGTCTTGGCCAGTTCCGAGCCTCGGACCCTGGGCACAGGGCTTTCGATTTCCTGACGTTTTGGAGACGAGGACGATGGCCATCTGAAGGACGTCCCCCCCACGCCAGGAGATCGGAGGAACTCCACGGTCCCCACACGTTTGAAGACGCACTCCTCGATTCCGTCCTGGAAAGAATCGAGAACAGCGAAAAGGCTGGAGAGCCTTTTGTGTAATTGGTATTTATTGTTCATTTATGTTACGGTCCACCGAAGTAGTCTTTGTTTCGAATTAGCTTTTGGGTTTTTGTTCTTATTTGTTTAAATATTAAATCGCATTAGGTGCTCGTGATTCACTTAAGTAATTATACTTCTTTATACACTGTAGCCCGCAAGTTATCTTATTTATTAATATACAATTGTTGAAATTTCTCTACTTGCTTTTCATTTAATTATCCTTAACACTATTGTCTCTATGCATCATCATAGAGTGGCGCTCAATCCGAGATACTTATATTTATTCCATCTTTATGTACTTTATTATAATACAGGAACATCCAACGAATGAGTGTAGTAACCGGACAGGTAGCTGAGGTCTTAGAGGTAAAAGTCAAACCATCCACGACCCTGCTTCATCCTATTTCCCCGAGTCTCATGCTTATCCCCAACCTATCCCTATCCATCCCTATTCCTTACCCACATGTCAAAATCCTTCTATGACAGCACATATAAGTGTTCGACGTCTTATAGTCTCACAAATCATAAAATAACACATACTAGTGAAACACCATATAAATGTGATGAATGCCTAAAAGTATTCTTGCAGTTGAGTAATCTCAAAATGCACAAAATGAGACATACTGGTGAAAAACCATTTCATTGCGCGGTATGCACATATAATTGTTCGACATATTATAGTCTCACAAATCATAAATTGACACATAATAGTGAAACACCGCATAAATGTGATGTATGCCTAAAAGTATTCTCGCAGTTGAGTAGTCTTAAAACGCACAACATGAGACATACTGGTGAAAAACCATTTCATTGCGATGTATGCACATATAAGTGTTCGTCATCGAGTTATCTCAAAGCGCACAAAATAAGACATACCTGTGAACAACCATTTCATTGCGACGTTTGCACATATAAGTGTTCGACGTCTTATAGTCTCACAAATCATAAAATAACACATACTAGTGAAACACCATATAAATGTGATGTATGCCTAAAAGTATTCTTGCAGTTGAGTAATCTTAAAATGCACAAAATGAGACATACTGGTAAAAAACAATTTCATTGCGCGGTATGCACATATAAGTGTTCGTCATCGAGTTATCTCAAAGCGCACAAAATAAGACATACCTGTGAAAGACCATTTCATTGCGACGTTTGCATATATAAGTGTTCGACGTCTTATAGTCTCACAAATCATAAAATAACACATACTAGTGAAACACCATATAAATGTGATGTATGCCTAAAAGTATTCTTGCAGTTGAGTAGTCTTAAAACGCACAAAATGAGACATACTGGTGAAAAACCATTTCATTGCGATTTATGCACATATAAGTGTTCGTCATCGAGTTATCTCAAAGCGCACAAAATAAGACATACCTGTGAACAACCATTTCATTGCGACGTTTGCACATATAAGTGTTCGACGTCTTATAGTCTCACAAATCATAAAATAACACATACTAGTGAAACACCATATAAATGTGATGTATGCCTAAAAGTATTCTTGCAGTTGAGTAATCTTAAAATGCACAAAATGAGACATACTGGTGAAAAACAATTTCATTGCGCGGTATGCACATATAAGTGTTCGACATATTATAGTCTCACAAATCATAAATTGACACATAATAGTGAAACACCGCATAAATGTGATGTATGCCTAAAAGTATTCTCGCAGTTGAGTAGTCCTAAAACGCACAAAATGAGACATACTAGTGAAAAACAATTTCATTGCGATGTATGCGCATATAAGTGCTCGTCATCGAGTAATCTCAAAATGCACAAAATAAAACACACCGGTGAAAAACCATTTCATTGCGCGGTATGCACATATAAGTCGTCGACATATTATAGTCTCACAAATCATAAATTGACACATAATAGTGAAACACCGCATAAATGTGATGTATGCCTAAAAGTATTCTCGCAGTTGAGTAGTCTTAAAACGCACAAAATGAGACATACTGGTGAAAAACCATTTCATTGCGATGTATGCACATATAAGTGTTCGTCATCGAGTTATCTCAAAGCGCACAAAATAAGACATACCTGTGAACAACCATTTCATTGCGACGTTTGCACATATAAGTGTTCGACGTCTTATAGTCTCACAAATCATAAAATAACACATACTAGTGAAACACCATATAAATGTGATGTATGCCTAAAAGTATTCTTGCAGTTGAGTAATCTTAAAATGCACAAAATGAGACATACTGGTGAAAAACAATTTCATTGCGCGGTATGCACATATAAGTGTTCGACATATTATAGTCTCACAAATCATAAATTGACACATAATAGTGAAACACCGCATAAATGTGATGTATGCCTAAAAGTATTCTCGCAGTTGAGTAGTCCTAAAACGCACAAAATGAGACATACTAGTGAAAAACAATTTCATTGCGATGTATGCGCATATAAGTGCTCGTCATCGAGTAATCTCAAAATGCACAAAATAAAACACACCGGTGAAAAACCATTTCATTGCGCGGTATGCACATATAAGTCGTCGACATATTATAGTCTCACAAATCATAAATTGACACATAATAGTGAAACACCGCATAAATGTGATGTATGCCTAAAAGTATTCTCGCAGTTGAGTAGTCTTAAAACGCACAAAATGAGACATACTGGTGAAAAACCATTTCATTGCGATGTATGCACATATAAGTGTTCGTCATCGAGTTATCTCAAAGCGCACAAAATAAGACATACCTGTGAACAACCATTTCATTGCGACGTTTGCACATATAAGTGTTCGACGTCTAATAGTCTCACAAATCATAAAATAACACATACTAGTGAAACACCATATAAATGTGATGAATGCCTAAAAGTATTCTTGCAGTTGAGTAATCTCAAAATGCACAAAATGAAACATACTGGTGAAAAACCATTTCATTGCGCGGAATGCACATATAAGTGTTCGACAAATTATAGTCTCACAAATCATAAATTGACACATAATAGTGAAACACCGCATAAATGTGATGTATGCCTAAAAGTATTCTCGCAGTTGAGTAGTCTTAAAACGCACAAAATGAGACATACTAGTGAAAAACAATTTCATTGCGATGTATGCGCATATAAGTGCTCGTCATCGAGTAATCTCAAAATGCACAAAATAAAACACACCGGTGAAAAACCATTTCATTGCGCGGTATGCACATATAAGTCGTCGACATATTATAGTCTCACAAATCATAAATTGACACATAATAGTGAAACACCGAAAAATGTGATGTATGCCTAAAAGTATTCTCGCAGTTGAGTAGTCTTAAAACGCACAAAATGAGACATACTGGTGAAAAACCATTTCATTGCGATGTATGCACATATAAGTGTTCGTCATCGAGTTATCTCAAAGCGCACAAAATAAGACATACCTGTGAACAACCATTTCATTGCGACGTTTGCACATATAAGTGTTCGACGTCTTATAGTCTCACAAATCATAAAATAACACATACTAGTGAAACACCATATAAATGTGATGTATGCCTAAAAGTATTCTTGCAGTTGAGTAATCTCAAAATGCACAAAATGAGACATACTGGTGAAAAACCATTTCATTGCGCGGTATGCACATATAAGTGTTCGACATATTATAGTCTCACAAATCATAAATTGACACATAATAGTGAAACACCGCATAAATGTGATGTATGCCTAAAAGTATTCTCGCAGTTGAGTAGTCTTAAAACGCACAAAATGAGACATACTGGTGAAAAACCATTTCATTGCGATGTATGCACATATAAGTGTTCGTCATCGAGTTATCGCAAAGCGCACAAAATAAGACATACCTGTGAACAACCATTTCATTGCGACGTTTGCACATATAAGTGTTCGACGTCTTATAGTCTCACAAATCATAAATTGACACATAATAGTGAAACACCGCATAAATGTGATGTATGCCTAAAAGTATTCTTGCAGTTGAGTAATCTCAAAATGCACAAAATGAGACATACTGGTGAAAAAGCATTTCATTGCGCGGTATGCACATATAAGTGTTCGACATATTATAGTCTCACAAATCATAAATTGACACATAATAGTGAAACACCGCATAAATGTGATGTATGCCTAAAAGTATTCTCGCAGTTGAGTAGTCTTAAAACGCACAAAATGAGACATACTAGTGGAAAACAATTTCATTGCGATGTATGCGCATATAAGTGCTCGACATCGAGTAATCTCAAAATGCACAAAATAAAACACACCGGTGAAAAACCATTTCATTGCGCTGTATGCACATATAAGTCTTCGACATATTATGGTCTCACAAATCATAAATTGAATCATAATAGTGAAACACCGCAGTGATGTATGCCTCAAAGTATTCTCGCAGTTGAGTAGTCTTAAAACGCACAAAATAAAACCATTTCATTGCGATGCTTGTTCATATAAATGCTCCTCTTTACGTAGTCTGATATCGCACAAAACGAGACATACTGGTGAAAAACCATATAATTGTGATGTTTGCCTAAAAGTATTCTCTCAGTTGAGTAGTCTTAAAACGCACAAAAGAGACATACTAGTGATAAACAATTTCATTGCGATGTATGCGCATATAAGTGCTCGTCATCGAGTAATCTCAAAATGCACAAAATGAGACATACTGGTGAAAAACAATTTCATTGCGCGGTATGCACATATAAGTGTTCGACATATTATAGTCTCACAAATCATAAATTGACACATAATAGTGGAACACCGCATAAATGTGATGTATGCCTAAAAGTATTCTCGCAGTTGAGTAGTCTTACAACGCACAAAATGAGACATACTGGTGAAAAACCATTTCATTGCGATGTTTGCACATATAAGAGCTCGACATATAATAGTGTGAAAAAACATCAAATGAAACATAATGTTGAAAAACCATATAACCACGATGAGTACCTAAAAATTTTTTCACAATTTCGTAATCTGAAAACGTATTCAAGAACACATACTAAATTGATATAAATCCCATCAAGCGCTGTGTGCTCATCTAAATTCTAGCGACCCGACGATTTAAAAATGCGGAAAAAATAAGTATACTGGTGAAAAGCATGTAATTGTGGTATGTGCTTATGATAATTCTTTCTCAAATGATAATCGAGGCTTCAGTATAATCAATAACATGATAAAACGAAAGGAAAAGCGAAAAGAATGGACAAAATTTCCATAATTAGTGCGTATGTATATGATCTAACTCCACTAGAACCATAAAAAACCCACGACCATTTTCGGGTCTACTTACAGTAGTATGACGAACGTTATCATAGTAGATTTTTGGGTTTCCACCGTGTATCCTTCTTCCTTCTTTCCTCGACGTTTCGAGCTCGTTGCGGAGGCTATTATCAAAAGAAGATATGTTTTATGATGAAATGTTGTATAGGTATTGTCATCAAATATATCCTCCCCCTCCAAAGTATGCCCCAAATCACGCATCAAAACTCCAAATCAACAATCCAAAAATAAAAAAATATCGAGACACCCCAACTGATATTTTACCTTCCTGCCTTACAACATAATAATATTATTGCGAAATGCATTATACCTGAAACGGTTGAGGCCAATGACATTTGACAAACCCTAAGTAAAAGGTACGGTCAGCCAACTGAAAACCTTCCCTTTGCTCCTCTCCCCGCCATCTCATACCGCCCTTAGATTTTTGATTTTGATAATAATTGACCAGTGTAGATTCTCCGGCGAAAGTAGAAGGTACCTCGTACCACGCTTTGGCGTGGCCACGCGGCCTTTCTCAACGCGAAAATGCAGGTCGCGCTTGTTTCGTAATTATAAATTAGTGAATCCTCTTTTTTCGATATTGTGTTAATATTAATTCCTATAACTAACCTTAAACACGAATAGCGCGTCCGACAAAGTGCTTCGGTGTCTATCCCGATGTGACCTAACACGTGCTCGAAAATAGCGACAGTGCGGTAACTGAGCTAAGACCTCCTTAAATGTAATTAATGATGTAAATTATTGATGTTTGCCTATGTGTTAGTCTAAATATATTGCAATTCTGCGCAGAATTGTAAATCAAAAAAATGTGTTTTATCAATATTATGTCCTGTGATGTCAGTGATGTGACACATTTTCCCCAGCCTGAAGTGATGCTGGATCAGGGTCCACCAAGATACATGTGAGTCCTTCTTCCCGGTATCAGTATATAAATGTAAACGTTGCTCTGAGAATGTTAAAAGAAATCCGATCAGCTAAGAGCACACGTTGCTCAGAGTATGTGTCAATCGTTACGACCAGAGATACCGTCTCGAATATTAGATTTTGCTGATAGTGCCGGAAGCCATGACGTTTTTAACCGTAATGTCTCATCCCTATTAATATTTTCCGGGTTTCTATGGATTTCGATACTCGTATCTAACGTCAAGCTACTTTAGCTTCCAGGGTAAAGTGTTTGTACAAACCGAAGGTGTCGCTATGGGATCTCCTTTATCTCTCGTGGTTGCGAATTTTTTCATGGACAATTTTGAACAGACAGCTTTTGACACTTGCAGGTTAAAACCTCCATGCTGGTTACGGTATGTCCATGATACCTTCTTAATATGACCTCATGGTATAGAAACTCTAAGTGAGTCTTTAGCCCATTTAAACAATCTCCACTTAATGATTAAATTCACAATAGAGTTTGAACAAAATGGAGCTCTACCATTTCTTGACGCGGAATTTATCAGAATATTGGATGGTTCTCTAGGACACAGAGTCTACTGAAAACCAACCAGTTGAAGTATGGCCTTATGGCGGAGAGGGTTCAGAAAAAATTCTTGAGACTCCTTTATTTGAGGTTGTACGGATACTATCCGTGGCTTTATCCAACTGACTTTCTCTTAGACACGCTTACATACTGCAGTTTTCAATTTAGAAGAAATCTTTTTTTAGCTACGTATTTTTTTCGACTTATACGAGGTATAAATGAGAACTATGCCATTCTGGGCAGTGTTGACCTGTGTGTCCCTGATAAATATCTTAGAAATAGAGAACATCAGTTGTTTATTCTCCCAAGGTGCAGAACCAATCTGCCACTGGTAATGCCAATTGGGAGGGCAATAACTATGTTCAACGAAATTGCTTCGGGTGTTGAAATTTTCCACCTACGTGAGGATGAGATAGGTGGACGTTATTTTATAAATTTTTAAAATAGGATCTGCTTAACTCATCCGGTGTACTTCCATGTACCTATCTAATTAATATTTTTGTATGTACATATTTCTACTGTTTAATAACATACTTACTATCTCTCTCATTCTTTATGTAATACTGTTTTATATTTCTTTGTTTCTAAATGTCATGTTGTGAACGTCTTAAACTTATAATTTGTAATGTCCACAATAATTGAGTTGAATTGAATTGAATTGAAATTGAATTGAATTAAATTAAATTGAATTGAATACATGCATCTCTGTTACTTACATGCATCACCTCACCATCAATCAGCCTTCTCAATAATTGGGTTTGATTTCGACATTAATGACAAGAGCTCGGTGAATCTGCGAATCATCGTATTTAAAATCTGAGATATCTCAAGTATCAAAGGCTCTTTAAGCAAACGGATATTCCAACAAGATGATCCAAAAAGCCACGAAAAGCCCACCAGACGCCATCATTTCATTATAAACACCACATCAAATGTGTCGCTAGTTTTCAAATCAACCAAGTCCATAATTGACGAATAGTAGAAAAACAGCTTTTTGTTATCTCAAATACACAGTCACAAGGGTGAAAGTAAATTTCGAGTATAGAATATTTAAAATTAATAAATTCCACATTTTGATAATGCAGAAATGTTAGAAAGCAGTAGTTCTTCAGCAAACAAACAAGTCAAAAATACCTAAATGTGGACTTGGCTGATTTTGAAATGTAGCACACAAATGAGAGAGGGCGTCAAATGCTCTTCTCCCGACACTACGGGGTTGATAGAATCTTAACAAAATAGAGTTAGGTAGTTCCTAGATAATCTAAAGTAGTAGGTACATAAAAAAACCAAGTACTTATAATATACCTAACCTTCAAATTTGTATGATACGCTAATCATTATTTTGGGAGAGTTTTTCGTTGTAAAATTGCGAGGAATTACTAAGTACATATTGCGAATTAAAGTCAGGTTCAACAAATCTGGTTTCGTCACACTATGACAATGAATCGGCAAAGAGAATGATGTCCAGCAATCCAATAGGGCGTAGAAGAAGACGCAGGCCAAAGATTCGCTGGTTGGATGGAGTTGCCAGTGACTGCCGTATTCTGGGGGTACCGAATTGGAAAGCGGCCACACTGGATAGGGACAGGTGGAGGGAGCTGTTGGAGGAGGCCAGGACCCACACCGGCTTGTCGCGCCCCTGATGGTGATGATATAAGTAACACATTAGGACCTACTCGTTTTTATTTTTGACGTTTTAATTTTCGAGGTCCTAACAATAAGAATTAGGTATTAAGGTTATTGCACTTTTTTCGAGAAACCATATTATATTACCTATGCAATGTGAATAATTTTAGAAAGATAGATAAGTTTATAACATTTTTTTTGCTTAATCTAAAATTCCGAACGACGCCACTTACGAATGGGCGGGCTTGATTGCCTAATGAGATATCTAAAACTATGTATGCGTCAAACCTATCCGAATTTTCGTAATTGGAATGAACCACAGCACCGCCATCATTAGATTAATATGAGCATAACTTTTTCACAAGCAACAGTGGTCCACTTTTCAGCTGTCAAAATCAGATACCAGATTGCTTGACATATTGTTCTTTCTTGTTTCAAATTGAATTACTTATAAAAAATTCTCAAATCAAATAATATGTTAATAAATTATAAATAATATACAATCCTGTTATTCACCAGCTGTCAAAGTCAGACTAGTACTTGACACAAAAACCGGTGGTAATATCGATTTCCAAAAAATATGTAACATTGATCTATGCATTACATTTGTAGAAGGTGTGTTAATGCTAGTGTATTATTTATCATGTAACTTATCTATTCAAATCAAACCATTCCCTGTGTGAATACGACAGACGCGTCAGTATGAGCACTCTATAGAAATATGACAGGTCATCCATAGACAACTTTGGGAGGGGCGGAAAAAGTAGGACCAGTCGTTGTGAATATATCGCCTTTCTACTTGAGTCACCAATGCCCACAGCTATTAAGATGGCGCTGAATGAACGCATCTCTACCGAGCTGTCCCAGGTAGCAGATGGCACAGCAAATATCGTGATGATGGCCGACCTCTGATAGAGAAATATGTACTTTTGAGAAAATTAAAAAAAAATATCTTCTGTTACTTATAATCATAGAGGTATTAAATAAAAGAGGGGCAAGGAATCGGCTTTCTCATACAACTGAATGAAGCAGGCCAACAATAATAGCCGACAACTTACGAGAAATCGCAACGCGATAAAAAATATTCAGGGCATCACGGAGGATTTACTTTGGTCATTATAAATAACGTAGCCATATAATATAATGTCAACGTAGAAATTTTGCTGCAAATTGATTACCAGCCTGCCTCACCATACTTTTTGATCATACTAGCCTGCCTCACCATACTTTTTGATCATACTAGCCTGCCTCACCATACTTTTTGATCATACTAGCCTGCCTCACCATACTTTTTGATCATACTAGCCTGCCTCACCATACTTTTTGATCATACTAGCCTGCCTCACCATACTTTTTGACCATACTAGCCTGGTTCACCGTACTTTCATATTACTTGCCACCCTAGCTTATTATTATTGCATCTGGACACAATTACAATAAATAAAAATTAGGTAGGTAATATGAGGGTAAAAATCCTTTTTTTTAAGTTTTGTGTGTAATGTCGTAAACATTAACTTTCTTGCGATTATATGCGGTCAAACGACTTCAATCCGTGAATTGACAAAAGAGCTTACATTTAAAAAATCATTTTGTGAAACTAGTGAAATGAAAGTGGCCAGCTAATTCAGAAAGCAAATTTAAAAAAAAAATCTCAGTTGTAATAAAAAAAATTGTTCGCGATTGACTTAATCGCAACTTTGTTGAAAAAATGACTCTTTATTACACAAAAGTAAATAATTAATAAACATTTTATTAATATAAATCTTAAAACTTCTGTAAAAAATCTGTCATTAAACCATTGGGCGCCTTTAAGTTTAGAAATGCAAAGAAAGTGTGTTGTACATAAATAAATATTTCACACTAATTAAATAAAACAGAATTTAATTGAAATGTTTACTTTATTAATTTGACAACAGAAAGTTGTACAAAATAAAATGATTATTTTAAAATACAAACATATCGAGTGTGGAAAGTCAAAAAGAGTTAATCCACACTAATCAAATTTCAAAATTACTAAATCAAAATACAGGAGGCACAAAAAACGTTTTGATAATTTATTTTGGGCCAAAGTCTAAATATAAAATAGACACAAACTTAAAGTGTATGATGATTAATAATTTGGTGTTTTATCCCCCTAATCTACCTACATTTAAATAATGACGTTATTGAAGAAAAACTAATTAAAATGAGGGTTGTCATTTTACCTGACAAAAATTGTCTATCTTGAGTTAGACAGCTTAAAGCCATTTTCCTCACCTATTTGAAATGGTTTATTCACAAAATACATGACTATTTATGCAGGTAGCAACCTTCTTCCTCACTTATTTTAAATAACATTCTTAGGAGTGTATTGCATTATAATAAAAATATTATAGTGTTTCACTATAATATTTATATATTTTTTCATTTTCTACAGTTGAATAAATTAATCAAAATAAAATAATAAATAAATTTCACACAATTTTCAGATTTTTTTTTATTAAATGACATTAAAATTTAAATATAAACACAACAATTATTACTACATAAAAGGGCACAATATTTAAAAGTAAAATGAAGCCTATAAATAATATTGACGTTTAAAATTTGAATAAACATAATTTAATAATACACAAAAACGAAACATTTTAAATAAAATTGGTAATTTACAAGGGCATAATTATAATTCTATATTTTCAGAAAAAATAGAAGTATTGTAAAATAAACCTAATATTATAAATATTTTATTCTATATCCGCTGTTGATGGGCAATTATCTTCTTCATCAGTCTTTAATAAAATATCCGGAACATCTTCCGCCATGCTCATGGTCCTGTACTCCGCATGGTATCTATCTGGGATCAAAGAATGTTCTTGAATTTTGCCGGAGTTATGCAAAGGGGTTTTTAATATAGAGGACTTGGAACAGGATATTGGGCTTGGCGGCAGTTTCTTCTAGTCTTCACATCGAAGTCAATTCTTTCTTCCGTTTCGAGAAATGAATAATATATGCCAATGGTATTCCCCTTCGTCAAAGAAACTCGACGGATGTCCCTTTTACCATCATTTGATTTGGAATTTGCAGGAAACATATTACTCTTGTGTTGGTTTCTTGTTTCTGTTGGCCCATGGTTATTGCGTGCATTTTTAAGAATGGTAGGCCATTCTGACGGTGCCCAAATATTTTTTTATGGTAATTGGATTCGATGCATACATACATATGTATGGCCCGGCAACAAAAAAAATGTGTTATCTCTTGTACCTATACATTTACTTGAATTGATAAAGTAATGCAACATAGAAATGACTTGCCTATTTTTGTTTTGCCCTGCGCAGCTGTCACAATAGAGTGCCACAGTTTTTTCGTGCCACTGACGTCAATATCTTGTAAATATTTATATACAATTGAGCACACTTCATTCGATCCCCGGTTTCCATCAATTTCACCCCACAAATTAGAATGCCCTTTGCGTGTAATACTTTCATGGAATGTTAAATTATACAATGCATACTTTCTTGAATAATATAAAAGCATGCTCTCACCATGCGGGGTGTTGAAGACCTTTTGAAGGTCAAATGATGTGCACAAAAATGATGCATCTTCTTTGCCTCGATCAAAAGCAAGTTTGGTGAGCTCTTTCTCTTCTAAATGTTTTATAAATTGTATATCATAGTCTTCCGGAGTCAGCCCTTTAAATTTGTCGCAAGTCATGCATTTATCTTTCTTCGGTGTATGAATGCCAATGTTGAATTTCTCTCTAAAAATAATTCTGAAGACTTTCTTTCACTGCGCTCTGACTTTCAGATTCTTCGTGGGCTTTGTATATACGATATATGTTCGACAGATTTTTACATTCAGACGTCAGGTATTTTTTTCTGTATTGATGCGATTATAATGACACGCCACGCAGGCAGCATTTTAATAAACTGCTCCACTCGTGATGACAAACCAGCAGGGGTTTTGTTGACTGGGACCCTCTTGCCTCGTTTGTCTTCCTTAGGAGTATCAATACCCCTCTTATTTGCAGTATATTGTAACAATTTTTGTCTTATATCTAATGTTTTTAAAACAAATTGTTGACATACTTGATACCGTATCTTATCAATTTTGGGCAAAGAATAAGTAAATGTCGATTTACGTTCTTTAGCGTTAAGGCTAGTCGTCACATACCTGCGTTTGACTTCATTTCGTGTTATACACATAATCAAAAAGAAACGTAGCGCTTTACCTAGGTTCCAATACTGATCAAATATTTCTTGACGTTCCTGTTCGCTGAAATTACTGCAGCATTTATTAAAACATTTCATGTTTTGACATGCCATAGCTTTAACTCCTTTAGCTGGCACGATTATATTGTGGTTGATATATGCTGTGCAACTCAAGCCTTTTGATTTGTATTCTTTTCTGCATCTCCTAACATTTTTCTTCTGAGGTTTTTTCAAACCGTCCTTTCTAACAATATCCATTGACGTTACTGCATTTGGATCTGTAACAAATGAGACAATACATTACGCATCATAATCAGCCGGGGTCGATCCACTGCTGGATGAAGGCCTCCCCATAGCTCCTTCCACTCAAATCGGCTCCCAGTTCTTCACTGCCATACAACACCAAACGTTATAATATCCAGCGAAATTATTATAAATGAGGCATCTAATTCCAAAAAGCGATAAGTCCACATTTGGTCAAAATCGAGAAAAAAATACGCACGTATTCTTTGTATAATTTTACACAATATGAATTGATCTATAAATTCAAAAACGCGACATAACCCTACGAAAAAAAATATTTTAAGTCTACATTACAAAAAAAAGTCTGTGTTTTATATTATTTAAAGCTTGGTTGATTTCGCGCGTGTTTAAGTCAATCAATAAGGGAACGTTCAGTATTGAAAAGGGCGTCTCACATGCCGTAGCATCTGGTAAACTCATGACAGTGCCACGGAAATATGTGCCTTATGCGGAGTAAATTAAAAAATGAGGTACAAATAGCGCTACGTCAAATTTTATTTTGCCTATATTTATTACATTTAAGAGTTTATCGGCTGAAACAAATTGCCATTTGGTTCTAATTTTGACATAGAATACAACGGAAACACTCACGTTAAAACAAATAATTGAAGCTTGAAACATAAAAACGTTGTTTCCCGAAAATATTGAATTGTGGACTTGACGCTTTTTGTAATTATACGCCTCAAATACAAAAATGTATCGATTTTAATAAATTATATTAGCTATCTGTAGATCGTTCTGACTTGACTTCACTTCAAAAATCATATTATAAACAAAGTGTAATCAATTATTATAAAGTATACCTTCGTTTAGTGTTGTGTCAGGTGCAGGTAAGAGTATAATGCTTTGGCTCGTTGAACGACCATCCGGATAATAAGGCATGATTTTACAGCCTTCAGCATCAGTGAATTCCATTGTACTGATGTCTCCATAGACATTGTTCAAGGGGCTGTCGTCACAGTAGACATAAGAGCATTCATGTTGATCTGTGAAAAAGTACACACATTAAGACTGGTGACAATCATTATAATATTAGCTCTATAATACATAGATTCAGTTGCGCAACCAGGATTTAATATTGGGGGGGGGCAAGAAGGGGAATGTAAATTAGTCCCATAGGCTCTTTTTCTTCTTCACAGCTTAATTTCTCGTTTATCGGTCGTTTGTCTATTGCACTCGGTGTACCAACACCATGGTTCTCACATCAGGCTAGGATATTTGGAGGGCCCCCTACTTACCGCTAAAATTAAAGGCAGTGTGAAACACTACATTAACGTTTTTCAAATTGTTTTTTAGTTCAAATTTAGGTTACTTATACAGTGAATTATTGGCGATTTTTAATGCATCTACTTTAATAATGGAGCTGTCGAGTATCGACACATAATTATCTACATACATAATAATAAAATATGTTGCACAATTATATAATTGAAAATGTTCATGGCCATGAAGTATAATAGCGCCGCAGGCGACTTTTTTACTATTAAAGCTAATTTATGATGTGTGTTTATCTCACTTATCTGGTCAACCCGACACGCCGGGCTGCCCACAGTCCGGGCCCCCAGCCTAGAGCCTTGTCAGCCCTCCCCAGCCATGACCTACACCACTCCGGAATTTGGGTGGACACCGAGAATTTTTCGACAGTTCCATTAGGGATTGGGTTTCTAAAAAACCTGACATTAGTGTTTCGAAATTTTTGTGTTAGAAATTAAAATCTAAGAAATTTTTCTAAAAAGGGTGCTGAGAATTACAAATCATTTTTTGCCGTGTTATTTGTCTAAGCCCAAGGTATAGTTTATTGGCTTTCAATTTCAATGTTTAAAATCATTCTGATAATTTTCATGTTTGGGGGGTGCCAGAGCCCCTTGCCCCCCCTGGGTGCGCCACTGCATAGATTCAAGGTCTTCTTATTTTTCAATTATAATTCAATCTTAGTCATGTACAATGATAACACAAATTACCATTAATATTTGCAGGCGAAATTTTCTCTTGACAGTCATTCGATATGTCCAGAAGTGGTTCTCTGTCAGGCAAAGCTTCAGCATCTAAAAAATTAAAAACACGGACATGGTACTTGCGATTTATGTTATTACTATAATACGATGATACTCAACCTTTTTTTTCTTCGGGCCAAATACATATATTTGTAAAGTAACGCCGGCCGCATCACTACCTACTGCTGTGACGAAAAAAATCATGACAAAACATTTTAACGAAATATTCTTCTTCCCATTTGTCTTGAAACACTCTCTTTTCGTCGGACAATTTTCGATTGCATTTTGAAGACACTCCCGCCATTATGGGTAATTAAATTATAGCAAAACAAGTAATACTTTATAAGACAGCAGAAAATACTGTTGTATCCGTGTTCCGATTAGTGTTTACTTGAGATAAAGCCACAACACTTTGACGCGTTCAACTTTAGAGCTGTCAAACATTTATGTGTTACCACAAGCAAAATTATTTGCGCGCGTTCTTGTCTGTCAAATATTTGTTTATTGGGAATAAATCTTCGGGTGTCGCTATCGGTGCGTCAAAGTCAAAACGAATCTCAAGATATACGAAATTTAGAAAGCCAGATTTTTAAAAATCATGTTCCTGATAATAAATGTGTTTCGGGCTGCACATAAAAGCTTAAAGGGCCGCAGGTTGAGTATCGCTGCTATAATATATTAACATAAAGCAGTGCATACTAATAATATAAGTCTATTACAATGATATTAATCGTAAATTAAAGTGAATTGAAAACAATTTCAATTGAGAAGTGTTTTTGATACGTCACATAACCTATAAACCGCATGGCGGTGTTTTGCGTGAATATAGCAAATATTGTATTACTTTTCTCAGATATTATGAATAATAGATCGATAATCGACAATTAAAACACAATATAAGTTGTAACAGGCCGATTAATACCGATGTAGTTAGAATTCACAATAGCTCTTCACGTGTGAGATAAAAACTTCAAGATGTAATGTTGAACACTTACCGTTCTTTTCGGGATTATTTGTTTCGTCCATATTAACACCACACATTTTAAGAATCATTTTGCATCGTTCTGTTGCCATTTTAACTGAATGTTTAAACTTTAAATGCTTTTTTATGAAAAGACTGTCGAATTCCGTGTTATCTGTCAAACGACCGCGCGAGAAATGAACGAAATGTATGTGGCTCAAGCAGTGTTGCCATGCAGTGTTGCCTAGTCAAAATTTGAAATTTCAGTAGAATGTGTAAAAAAAATTCAGTAGATTCGATAAAATATCAGTAGGTTCCCAATTTTTCGTAGTCGGCTCATTTTTTTGGGAGAATGATTCCCAAATTTTCAAAGACGACTCTTTTTTTTCCCGGATGGTGGGAATTTTGTGGTTTTGTGGGACGAAGAAATATCAGTAGATTTCATAAAATATCAGTAGATTCAGTATATTGCCAAAAATATCAAAAAATATCAGTAGATCTACAGAAATTTCAGTAGACATGGCAACACTGTTGCCATGTTTTGAAAGTGGAATTATAGTATAGTGCCTTCAAAATTATAGTATTTCGGCAAAAAATCGTCTTTGTTCTGGCAGAACACACTAACTGGAGAATACTAGTTTTGAGTAATTTGACTTTGAAGTTGTTAAAATGTTTGAAATGGTCTATCATGTGAGTGTATTAAGTAATCGTAAACAGGATGACTTTACAATAAAGACTGTTTATTTATTAAGACGGTTTCCAGACGGTAAAGTTTGAAATAAGGAAAATTTTGGTACAATTAACTCAATATGTCATTTTTTCGAATTAGCGTCTTCTGCCAGAACAGTGACGAAATATTATAGTACTCGTTGAGTGACCGATAATTTTCTGCATTTTCAACAAATTAAACGTAGGGTAATTAACGTCTTGTTTTTTTAGACAAAAAATCCATGAAGGGTACCTAATTAACGTCTCGTTTTTTAAGATAAAATTCAAATGTTAAGTCAGTGGTTTCCAAACTTTATGTTACTACGCCTCCCTTTTAAAAAAATCTAATCTAGGCGCGTCCCCCCCTTATTTCATTAAATAATACAGATACCTTTTTTAAATAGTCAACAAGTTACCTACTTACGAATACAAAAATGAAAAAAAATAAACAGGGTATATTACATTAATTTGTGACGAATGTACTTGTTTATTAGCACAATCAATTCCAATAGTAGTCAATCCAAATAAATTCATTTTCGTTCATTGACAAAATATGGAATCTATCATGGACCCCACGTCCTGAAGCGGGCCCCCGGGTCAGAATTTTTCAACCACATATTTAAAATATTTAATAGTTCCGAAACAAAGTAACTCCGCAGCCGACTTTTTTTACTATTAATAAAATAATGTGAAAAGTACATTTGCAAACTAACCAAAATCTCAGTAAATAGATTTTTGTTTGCTTCAACATATCTGGCGTAGAAATCATTTAAAAGTGAAGATATGGCGATCTTTTTTTTGTCATTTTGATTTCCAAAGCTCCAATTTTGTATGAATGCCTTCACTTTGTCGTTTTAAATCAGTGAATGGACTAATTTGCCCTTGGACTGTTTATTCACTCATTTTTTTTAAAAATTTCAACCAAATAGACAAGTTTAACAACAAAATTATCATTCCCAAACAAATTTGCCTCAAATTTCTACATTATCATTTATTTGACCCTTTTATTTAATTTTTTACGAGGTAGCCATTGCGCTTCACAAAAGTATAGAAGTGAGGGATTATAAAATTAGTCTCCATATTTGGAGAAAGGTTTGCAAACCAACATTTTATAGGCCGTTTTATAAACTATGCATTTGCAAACTGCAAACCTGTGACTACATTAATTGTCTTAAACTTTTCGCGCCTCCCTTTGCAACACTCTGAGCCTCCAAGTTTGGAAATCGCTGTGTTAAGTAATTAACGTCACCTTTTTTCAGACATGGGTATTTTTTTTGGCTTCTCACGGATTATTTTGGCGTTGTTTTTCTTCTATTGGCAACTTTTTTTCCGATTTCTCAAAATTACAGTATTTTGGGCGTACTATACCTGTTTTATATCGTACATAGTACGCAGACGAAAATTATAGTACAAATACTATATTTATAGTACGGTTGGCAACACTGCTCAAGTCTTCTTTCTGGTTCATAACTTACCCGGTCGGCCGGCAGATACCATTATTCTCATACATTTGCGGCTTAAGATACATAACGCCTTTTACCTTTCCGTAAAAGATTACTTGATCGACTAATAATGTCATTGATGTGGAATACATCCCTTTTCCTGGACGCAAATTATTTCAAACGTCCTACTTTTTTAAAAGCTAAAATTTGATATTAATTTGGCATTTTGCAGCTTACATCCTTTAGACAGAACGTGTATTTAGTTGTGTGCAATGCTATTATTCAATAAAACCTATTTTGCAAAAACTGAAGGTTAAATCCTTTCGCCTTTCCACAGTCGATATGTTTTACAGATTAAACCTTTTCATTACAAGAAATTGAAACAAAATGCACGCTAGTAAGGTTAATTTGTTATGGACGCAGAGCTTATTATAGACTTATTGTTTGTGAAATTACTTAACTTGAAAATATCTGAAGTTTTAATGGATGAACAGAAAAAGTACAAATCTGGTTTTACGTCCAGGAAGAACCATGTTGAAATAATATGTAGAAACTGCTTTTAACTTAAGAGCGTACATAAGTGAAACAGCTATGTTTTCAACACTATTCTACTTGAAAATTCTTAAGATTTGTTTTTTGAGAATTGAAGACCTGAGAATGAGAACAGGGCAAAAACTAAAAACTCTAAACACGATTTTTCGCAAAGAGAGAGTCCAATCTCTTTGTTTTTTCGGTAATTTCACATTTAAAAAAAACCACTGTTCAAAACCACTTTAACTATCATGTTACATTCACTTTTTGAATGATAGAATCACACATATTTTTAAAATTAGTTTATAGGCTCACCTGTAAATTTCACTATTATTTGGTCTTTGTCCAGTTCTCATTCTTAGGTCTTCAATTCTACTTGGAAAAGAAAACATATCAATGAATATATATTGTTACCAATGTAATAATAAACATAACATAAAAAGGACGCATGTTGAATTTTTATGACACATTATATTTCGTTCGGTTCGCGACATTTGCACCCGCGACCCGCAATCCGCGCATCGTCTAGTCACGATCTTTTTAGACCATGCCTCAGCTGAGGTATAGCCTTAAACCGGTAACGTCTTCACTGATGAGATGTAATTTGATGAGTGAAGAGAAAATTGCAGGGGACCAGTGTTGCCATATTTTAAAAGTGGAATTATAGTACAGAGCTTTCAAAATTATAGTATTTGGGGATAAAATATAGTACGCGTTGTCATCTGTTGAAAATGTATAGGTTTTTTGTTTCTCAGAAAAAAATAACGGAGAATTTAGTAGAAAGTGTAAACTTTCACCGCGAGCCGCAGGTTCCCGATTTTTCATAGTCGGCTTGTTTTTTTTTAGGAAAAATATTTCGCTGAGGGGCCGCAGATTTCCAAATTTTCAAAAACGACTCGATTGCGAATAGGAAAATGCGAAATTATAGTACTTTTATATTAAATTATAGTACGATATTCAAAATTATAGTATTTTGAGCGTACTATGTGTACTACGTGGACCAAAATTATAGTACAAATACTATAATTATAGTACGGTTGGCAACACTGCAGGGGACTCTTTCGCTCCTTGTGACCCTTTCCCCAGCGCTCGAAATGGAAAAGTTTACGAACCGGAGCGCTTGACAAATTTTCTGAAGATATTTACATAGTCATCAAATCGTATGTGTATTTTATGAAAATAAGTGTGTCAGATTTTCTATTCTATGGCCTATCTAGCTCAGACGGTCAACATTTTTTTTCCACGAGACGGAGCGATAATTTTACAAATTTCACGAGCCGGAACGGCGCTCCGGTGCGTTCCGTTCCATTTCGAGCCCTGCCTTTCCCTTGTACTGATTATGGTGTCAGCGAAAAGGCGCCAAATCTTTTAATTGGTTGATAGTCATCGGATGTTTTTTTAAATAATTACTGGTACCTATTCAGGGCTACCCATTTTACTGGAAGGATCTGTAAAATTACTCGTTAATTATTTTTGCTACCTATTTTAACGGTACCATTCGGACATGCGTTGAAGGTTTAGGAAGACATGTGGCGTTGAAATGTCACATGACACTTCTTAACAAATTTTTATTTAAGACGTTCACAATACGAATAAATAGGTATTGCTGTGATGTAACATATTATTTAATTTGCAAGTTCTCATAAATAATAATGTGATTGTGCGTCTGATTCATTTTAATGCTAAAAACGTGTTTTGACGGATCTTTACTTTAGGATCGACCTTAGAGCATATGGACCTCCACAAAGTAAAGTGACGGATTTTTGTTTTAACGCAAAATAGATGTTAGCCACTTACCAATGACTAGCATGGTTTACCACTCAACATATTAGGTCCATACACACATTGAAAAACCATAATGTTTGAAATTCGCCAGATCCGGAAAAGATGACATTATAAGGCTGGGCGATAATTGATTGTTCAAACGTATTATTACATGTATTAAAAAAACCCGTTTGTTAAATTATCATCATCGACAGCCTGAATCTGCTGAAGACTGCTTGATGAAGGCCTCTTTAAGCTGCTTCCACTTCTCTCAGTCCTGTGCATTGCGTTGCCACGTACTTCCGCAGAACTTTATCATTTCATCGATCCAGCGGCCTCTAGGTCTACCTTGCGGACGTTTTGTACTTCTTGGATAACACTGGATGACTAGATTTGTCCAGGGATTGTCTCTTCTTCGAGCTATGTGTCCAGCCCATCTCTATTTAAGGCTTTTAATAAACTCTATTTCATCGCAAACCCTTGTCTGCTTCCTTATCCACTCATTCCTCTTTTTGTCCTTTCGCGTTATGCCCAGCATGCACCTCTCCATACCACGTTGTGCTACTCTAAGTTTATGCATCTCTCTTTTACTTCCACGGTTCACACGCATATGTGATCACGGAAAGCACACACTGGTTGAACACTTTGCACTTTAGGTACAGTGGAAAGTCACTTTTGAAGACATTATTCAGGCGGCCAAAAGCACTCCAGCCTAGCTTTACTCTGCGAACAATTTCATCAAATATACATCCATCTATAGACACTTGTTGTCCCAGATAGATGTAGCTTTTTACCTGTTCGAGCTGAGTGCTATTGATGAGGATCTCTTTTTGGACCGCAAAGCAGTTGAACAAGACTTTCGTCTTTGTTACATTTATTTTCAAACCTACTTTGTTGCTTACCTCAGCGAGTTCCTGCATTCTGCTTTGGAGGTCCTCTGAGTCTTGCGCGAAAATTACTATGTCATCGGCAAAGCGATGACTCAGGTATTCTCCATTTATTGGGATCCTTTTGTCATTTCAGTCAAGTTGCCTGAATTAGTCTTCAAGGGTGGCTGTAAATAGTTTAGGTGAGATTGTATCACCTTGTCGGACTCCTTTGCTGATAGGAAATCTGCGCGATGGTTTATGGAGTATTAATTACATTGAGTGACTGATTAAATAAAACCACATACAATCAATAAATTTAGCGACATTAGATTTATGTGGATGTGAATAAAGAAGAGGGGAGGTAAGGTTGCAATGATAAGACTCAGATAGGATGCGTGTGATTACGAGAAATATTCAGTTTATTTCCCCATAAAAATACAAATATGACAATGAAAAATTGCTAAAAGTACGATATCGGATCAAATTACGTAGATAAGAAATATTGCAGCAAGTAAGTAGTTAGAATGTAAATGACGATGCGAATTTACAAGAATTTCGTAAAGGTTGAAACAGACACAATGACGATCTGGCACACATATGCTAAGAGCGATTTAGTGTCTATGATCATATCTATGCCATTCCGACATATTATGCATACATATTATTTTATGACAGTTATGACATCGTATTTACACTTTGTGACACAGGACGCCAACATAACCAACGGTTTTTTCGGCATTTATAAACCGATCGTCATAGTCTATTTGAGCCATAACAAAGTGATGTCAGATGTACTTTTATTGAATAACTCTGAAAGATAGAGTTTGAGAATCTATGAGTGCATTAATTTATTGACTTGAAAATTTGCTACGTATGTATTTTCTTGTTATTATTTGGCAATGGCAATGAAATGCATTATCGATTCTTATGCTGCAGGTGTTCGAACTTAATGCTTTGTTAGGTGTATTAACATGAGTCCCTATTTGATGTTTTATTTCGTAATTCATTAATTAAAGTATCCTTGTGGCTAAATAATTAAGTAGGCAATGCTTAGTCATGGTGGTAAGGTATTCACTTTACAAATTAATGAAATACATTAGTTACTTCAGATTTTCTTTCAATATTTCGAATTTTACTTTACAATCCCTTGGGTCTCATCTATAGACAAAGCAGTTATCGGCCGCTAAAGTGATAAATATTATCACTTTATCATATTTATGTATAGACCTATTAGAATTGTCACAATAAGTAAGTCGTTTAAACGGTCAAAACTGTCTACCTCGCTCTAAAGTTAACACAGCCAAGAGAGGTGCTGTTAAAACATAACACTAATTTATAATTAACTATTTCTTTTATTCAACGAATAATTCACAAGATTTAAGAGTGTATCATTCTAATTATTGAAAATACATAATTTTGAAAAGCACTTTCTGAGAAAATATATTATAACCAATAGAAAAATCTTTTTGAAAAAGTAAGCCAACCCAGCAGGGAATCGAACCCTGCATCTCCTGGGTTTACGCCCCGTCCGTTGCATTACCACTATGCTACAAGGCGACGTACTTATTGCGACAAATTTTAACTATTGGCCTTTTTAATACCCACTCATCAGGACCCAAACTCAAACTATTAGCACTATTCACTATGGTATGTTTTTTTGTGTTTTTTCATGTTTCCAGATTGAATGCTCGAGAAATTACATTTGTCACATTTAAATGGCTTTTCTCCAGAATGAGTCATTTTGTGTTTTTTTAAACCGCTCGAATATTTGCACGAATAGTTACACACTTCACATTTAAATGGGGTTTCACCTGAATGACTTATTTTGTGTGCTTTCATGCTATTAGAATATATGCATGCATAGTTACACTCATTACACTTAAATGGTTTTACACCAGAGTGCGTCATTTTGTGCTTTTTTAAGCTACTAGAAAATTTGCATGCATAGTCACAGTCGCCACATTTAAATGGTTTTTCACCAGAATGACTCAGTTTGTGTGAACTCATGCTACCAGAATGTATGCATGTAAAATCGCATTGATCACATTTAAATCGTTTTTCACCTGAATGAGTCTTTTTGTGTGCTTTTACGCTGCTAGGCCATATGGAGGAAAAATCACATTCATCACATTTAAATGGTCTTTCACCCGAATGAATCATTTTATGTGATTTCATATCACTAGATCTAGCACACGAGAAATTACATTCTTCACACTTAAATGGCTTTACACCAGAATGAGTCATTTTGTGGATTTTTATGTTCGCTGGATATAAACTGGAGAAACTGCATTCGTCACATTTAAATGGCATTTCGTTTGAATGTTTAAGTTTGTGTAATTTCAAGGTATAGGATTTTATGCAGGTATAATCACACTCATCACATTTAAAAAGCCTTTCGCCAGAATGAGTCATTTTGTGTAATTTCATAAGGTTGGATCGATTGGATGAGTATTTACATTCATTACATTTAAATGGCTTTTCACCAGAGTGGACCATTTTATGTAATTTCAAACTATTAGATCTTGTGAACGAGGAACTACATTCTTCACATTTGAATGGATGTGCACCAGAATGAGTTATCTTGTGAGCTTTCATGTTAATTGAATATATGCACGAATAGTTACAACTATCACATTTTAATGGTTTTTCACCTGTATGTGTCATTTTGTGTAATTTAACGCGACTGGGTTTTATTGATGAGAAATTGCATTCATCGCATTTAAATGGTTTTTCACCAGAATGAGTCATTTCATGTTTTTTCATCGTACGAGATTGCATACATAAGTAATTGCATTCATTGCATTGAAATGGCTTCGAATGCTCAGTATTAATTATTTTATTCACTTCTGTGGTATGTGACACTCTGTGATGTTTCAGTAAGTCTAAAGATTTAAATAAATCAAAATAAATACAGCATACAAAATTGTCTTTATAAAAATTCATTTTTTGTAATTTTAAAACAGCTTCTAATAAAATAGGTATTGCTGTAAGAGATTTAACAATACCACTTTTACCAGTTCCACGTGTAATGTCATCTTTATTTGTGAACATAAAACTTTTTTCATCTACTTCTTTTTTGATGTCTTGCTCATTAATCTGTATTCCATCACATGGTGCTTGGACTTCAACAACCTTCAACGATGACTTGATGCTTTCTTCTACTTCCTTCGACTGACTTTCAACCTTCGTTAATATGATGCTTGCAGCGATAGACTAAAAAAACGAAACACGTAAGAATAATTGTTTTAATTTTATAAAACGCAATTTTTTTTTTGTAGTACTTATTCCACTTTTAATCAATAGATTAGGACCGGTTTCGTCCACCTCAGAGGGACATTTTCAACTCTTCTTAAATGTCTTTCTGAGGCAGACGAAACCGGTCCTAAACTATTGATTAAAAGTGGAATAAGTACTACAAAAAATGCGTTTTATTAAATTAAAACAAAAATACAATGTAGTTCCACTATGAATTGACAGTTAACAAAATAAAAGAAAAAAATAGAGAAAAAAAACATAAGGATAAAATTAATATATTTCTTATAAATGAAGGCTTGCGCGTTTTTTATTTTAAATAATTATTTCTAAAATCGTACGTGGATCACACGAAAGGTTACTTATTTCATATTTTTGATCTAAAAGAAATGAATTTTAGTCACTTGCTAAAGAATCACGTCCATACTTTGGGTTCAAACATTTATTGACAAACATGTGATTGTTTGACAGACCCGGGACCAACGATATTATAATTCTGACGCATAAGTGTTTATTAATTTTGAGCATCAGACCTGTGAGAATATTATAGATATATACTATAACTAATGAAACTACAACCTTTAGTGGGTTTTCTTATAAGGAATCGGTCAAAGGTCAACCAGAAACATTATGTAGCTGACTCAGAAATCTTTAAATCGACACACACACTCATCGTCTAATAAGAATTCGAGCATTACTACGAAAAATACAATCAGAGATTGGCAGTTTTAGGTACATGGAGGTTTGTGGCGCAGATAGGTTTAGAGCAGGTCTGGGCAAACTTTTTGGACGAAGGGCCACATTAGGAATATAACATGAATGGTGGGCCGCAAGTAAAATACTATTTTTAGACATTGGTATTACATTATTAATCATGAAAGAAGGAATTTCAAAAATAAAAAAAAAATAACTATAATAGCCAACAGTTTAATCAGGAGAATGAAACTGTTACACATTTTTTTAATTTCAGGTGTTAATTTTGTAGTTAAGATTATTAAAACTGTTTGTAAATGCTTGATCGCAAAGAATTTCTTGATATTGATGATTGAAAATGTTTGTTCTATGTTAAGAAGGCGTTAAAACGTAGAAAAGAATTTTTTTTTTTCATTATTACGATTAAAACTCACGGGCTACTCAAAATTATTTTGTGCGTGGCTTGCCCAGGCCTAGTGAAATTTTTGTCTGTGCACTACAAAGTAAGCCGTCAAACACTATACCCCTATGCAACGCATGATCTGCATGATCTGCCTTCTCCCATGTGACGTCACTGCAAAGGGGGTACCCTAAGCTCCTCTTCTCCCTTCGGAGGTGATACTAGCATGTATTGTATTCTTCTTCTTCTTTCACCCTGTCACGTCCCAACATTGGGGCATAGGGCAAGCACAAGTTGCCGCCAATTCCCTCGGTCCATCGCCAACTCCTGCGCCTCCCGCCATGTCAGACCTGCAGCACGTAGGTCGCTTTTGTAGCATCGCTGCAGGGTGAGGGAGGGCCGGCCACGGTGACGGAACCCTTGAGGCTGTGCCACAAGGGTACGAAGTGGCGCACTCTTTGGCGGCATCCGGAATACATGTCCCAGCCACGTAAATCGTCTTGTATTGTATACCTACCGTATATAAGTATTAAACAGTGAAAAAAATATATAATACATTCAATCACCTGATTTACTGGCTTGCATTCTGAATATGAATAACTTTGTTGAGGGTCTTCGTAATCAATTGAGTGCAATGTGACATCAACAAACTCTACCTTGAAATCAACTCCTTGAGACCCAGTCTCTGTTTTAATATTGGCAAAGTTTATTAGAGGGCCCTGAAAACAAAAATAGTACGCACTTTCAAATAATATCACACATCCGATAAAATAGAGTCATAAGTCAAAAATTTCACGATTTTGAATTAAAAATTCACAAAAAAATAATTTCCATCTGCTAAAAATAGTCATAATTTTTGCTTTACTATTTAACCACTAGATGGAATTGTGACGGTATTACATTGAGACTAATTTTGAACGTGTTCATCTCGAATAGTGTCATTTTTGACTTTACGACGCTTTGGTATGTAGATTTATTGTATACCGTATCTCAAATATAGTCACAAAGTGGAAAATAACTATATTGTAGTTGTTGTTTTAATTTAATAAAACGCAATTTTTTTGTAATACTTATTCCACTTTTAATCAATAGATTAGGACCGGTTTCGTCCGCTACAGAGGGACATTATCAACTCTGTGGCGGACGAAACCGGTCCTAATCTATTGATTAAAATTGGAATAAGTACTACGAAAAATTGCGTTTTATTAAATTAAAACAGCAATACAATGCAGTTCCATCATGAATTGACAGTTAACAAAATAAAAGAAACTATATTGTAGATCAAAGTAAGTACAGTTATTTGTCTTTATTTATCGAAAAGAGACACATTTTGATATGTGACTCTGTTTTGGTTAAGTCTCTTTTTCAGATAAATTAAATGTTTTACAAAGTTTATATTTGAGCTGTGTCCTTTTTTGCCTTAAAATATATTTCTTTATTCATGACATGTAGGGACGGATTTATCATAGGGCTAAAAAGGCCGAATTGTTAGGAGACCCGGACCATCTTCGAGGAGGAGGACATCAAGCGGGGAGGCGAAGAAGAGATGAGTTAAGGTTTTTGAATCAGGCACCCAATTCCGTGGGTAATGTGTAAATTGTGTCGCTGGATTTCAAAATCAGCCAAGTCCATAATAGATCAATAGGAGGAAAACAGCTTTTTGTTTTCCTAAATACACATTCACAAGGGTGAAAGTTTATATTATTTCGAGTATAGAATATTTAAAATTAATAAATTCCACGTTTTGATAATGCAGAAATGTTAGAAAGCAGTAGTTCTTCAGCAATTCACAAAAAAGTCAAAAATACCTAAAGGTGGACTTGGCTGATTTTGAAATGTAGCGACACAATTTGGCTCCTCAAATATTTTATTACATTTTCCAGAGAGCACATTTAGATAGACGCTTTTGAATTCGTGCTCTACACAAATATAATATTATGTTGAGTCATGGTCAATTATTTTGCAATTTCCATCAGTAAAAAGCCATTTTATATGATATATTGTATCGTAATGTTTTCAATAGGTACATGTCAGAAAACTAACCTGAAAATTGCAAATGCGATCGTCGGCGCTATCTTGTTTTATATAAGTGTTAGTATTCACTATGTTTGAATGCTCCACGGGTAAACCAAACCAATGGTCAGTTTCCACATCCGATTCACTTTCATTTGGTTCATGTTTAACGTCCATTTTCTGTAAATATCGCACGGATAACCGTGTTAAACCTATATCGAGATTACAGTGCTGCCATATTTTTATCACCGAATTGTACGTGGTCTAAAAAATTATAATATTTCCGCAAAAAATATAGTACGCATTGAAAATCTCTAGTATTTTGTTGAATAAGTATAGGTAGTTAGTTTGGTTTCTGAATTTGTATATATAAAACGTCGCTGTAGGATTGGTTTGTCGAATAGACAAAATGTTCAGGAGACGAAAAACAAATTTTATAATCCTATATTTAAATACTTGGAGATATTTAAATTGTTGTTTTTACAGCACATGAATGATGTATTCATTACAATTACAAAAGTAATTTAAAGAAAAGGATTGTTTTTGTCCATTTAGATACAAAAAAAGTCTACATTAAAAGGTCGATTTCAACAAAAACGGATATCGACAAACCAATCCTATTGCGACAAAAGTCAATACAATTTCACACTTATGACATACCTAAGTAATTAGTAAGAAATAAAAGCCCGTATAACCGCTGCAAATAAATTGTACTTCTCATTGCTGCCCATATACAAAAATCCAAAAAAATATTCACAGAAAAACTAAGACCTAGGTCTATAAAACCGTCATACGCACAGTCGTTACATACGGGTGCGAGTCATGGACGCTAAATATGAAAGGAGCTGAAATGGTGGATTGCTTTGAGAGAAAGATCCTGAGGCGGATATACAGACCCATGAATGATGATGGGGAGTGGAGAATTAGGTACAACACGGAACTATACCGCTTATATCACGATTCAAAACTCCCCACCTTCATAAAACTCCAGAGGCTTAACTGGGCAGGCCATGTCCAGCGCATGCCTGAGTCACGGATACCAAAGAAGATCTTCGAAGGAAACCGCCAGGGTGAAAAGGCCAGTGGGAAAGCCACCAACACGATGGGTGACAACATTACAAAAGATGCCAACCAGCTGCTAAAAATCATGAACTGGAAAAGACGTGCAGAGGACCGTTCCGGATGGAGGACGGTGGTGGAGGAGGCCAGGGCTCGACTTGAGCTGTATCGCTATCGAAGAAGAAGACATTTAAGTAATTATTCTGTTTCCAAATTGAGAAAATGTGGTGATAAAAATGAATATTTTCATTTTTTTGCTAATGTACTTAGGGAATAGCGTTCAACCAACTTGGAGTCGCATGGAGGTCAAGGCTGTATTCTGTGAGGACCAAATGTCCTTTGTTTAACGCGTGCGTGCTACCTGTGCTTCTGTATGGCTGTGAGACATGGCATCTTACTAAGCTTCAAGAGTCACGGCTTTTGAGCTTTGAGAATCGATGTCTCCGCAGAATCTTAGGGGTACATTGGTACGACCGCGTTACAAATATCCGAATTCGTGAGCAGACACAACAGCCTTCGGTGATTGAAGTTATCACGAAGAGACGATTCACGTGGCTGGGACATGTATTCCGGATGCCGCCAAAGAGTGCGGCACTTCGTACCCTTGTGGCACAGCCTCAAGGGTTCCGTCGCCGTGGCCGGCCCTGCCTCACCCTGCAGCGATGCTACAAAAGCGACCTACGTGCTGCAGGTCTGACATGGCGGGAGGCACAGGAGTTGGCGATGGACCGAGGGAAGTGGCGCCAACTTGTGCTTGCCCTATGCCCCAATGTTGGGACGTGACAGGGTGAAAGAAGAAGACTTAGGGAAATATAAATTGACCAACTTGTGATACCTACCTGATAGGTATTCAAAATATTTTCACCCCTAAGCAGAGCATTATTTCTAAGCCAACAGGGAAGTTTTTATAAAAACGGCAATACTCTCCATACATTTTGTCTATGGTTATGTAAAAAATATTATTCTAACGGGTGTGTATCTGTCACTATAATCCCAAAGATATTTCCAGCGTATAGACACAAAATGGACATTAAACGTGAACAAGAAGACTTCGAACCTGACGCAGAAGATCAGTGTTTTTTTGAAGTCCCCATTAATAACCAAAACAGCCCTGAACCCGTTACCGAAATAAAGCAAGAGAACGCCGACTATGCCGGAATCATTTTTGAGGTTAGTTTTTAGAAACCTTTTTATTTTATTGATTACGTTCGGGGAGTTGTACGATAAAGTTGTATATATTTGAAGGAGGCTCTCTTTTGTGCCATATAGTGACATGCCTAGGCAAAGTATCGCCCTTATCATTGCCGAATCAAGTAAATAGCCGTACATTCACAACGACTGGTCCTACTTTTTCGACCCCTCCCATTGTTGTTTAACCTTTCCCTTACCATGATAAAAAAATTACGCCCGTTCCCATGCCGTCCACTCAGTGTCCCGATAGAAATTTGGCATTTTAAGGCATTTTAAAAGCTAATTGATTGCTTCAAAAGGTAAAGTATGTTTTTAAATACTGTTTAGTCATCGTTTAACATTTTATTCTGTGTATATTACATGCAATTATCTTATAATCGTGTATAATATCGGACATCGATAAAAGTACGTCATATCTAAGCCACGGCGTGTCTCGGTCTGTTTTAAATGGAACAACCAACATACGCTGCCATTTCACGGAGAGTGAGGGTGGCTAATTCATCCGAAGCGAACGAAGGATGTTATTAGGTAGGATAACATCTGTGTGGACTTGCGTTATCACGTTCACCACATAAAATAATAGTTATAATTTTGCAATATCGATTCCCTATATAATTTTAAAACACTGTGATCTTATTGTATCATGTTATTAAGTATTTTTAAAAATCGTATTTTAAAACACATTAAAATAATATACTTACATAAGAACAATTAATCAAGAAAAATACTCCGATTGATCGTATAGTTTCCACTAAATATATTTTAATATCATGTTTCTTATGCTGAAATAATACACATTAATAAATATAAATAACTACGCTACTTGAACTTATACGCACGTATTAAGTCTATACCTCTAAGACTTTAGATATATCTTACCTACTTTTAGATAATTTCTCTAGTATATAAAAAAAATACTTATAATTTTGCAATATCGATTCCCTGATTATAATCTATAATATAAAAATGAATATTTGTTAGTTTGTTTGTTCGTTTTTTTATGCGCTGCCATACCGTTCATCCGATTGCAATAAAACTTTGTTAACTTATTGCTTGCACTTGCGCGCAGATTATAATAGACTATATCTTATACATACAAATGAAAGTCTGTCTGACATATGCGTTCCTATACCATTCATCCGATTGCGACGAAATTTTGGTGAATTGATGTGTGCACTACGGGTGCGAGTCATAGACGCTAAATGTAAAAGCAGCTGAAATGGTGGATTGCTTTGAGAGAAAGATCCTTAGGCGGATATACGGACCCATGAATGATGATGGGGAGTGGAGAATTAGGTACAACACGGAACTATACCGCTTATACCAAGATTCAAAACTCTCCAACTTCATAAAACTCCAGAGGCTAAACTGGGCAGGCCATGTCCAGCGCATGCCTGAGTCACGGATACCGAAGAAGATCCTCGAAGGAAACCCAGGAGGAAAAAGGCCAGTGGGAAAGCCACGCACACGACGGCGTGATAATGTTACAAAAGATGCCAACCAGATACTAAAAATCAGGAACTGGAAAAGACGTGCGGAGGACCGTTCCGGCTGGAGGATAGCGGTGGAGGAGGCCAGGGCTCGACTTGAGCTGTAGCGTCATCGAAGAAGAAGAAGATGTGTGCACACCCACAAAGGTTTCTGAATTAGAAAAACTATCTTCTTCTTCTTCATTATATCTTCTTTTATTCATATGGTTCCTATACCATTCATCGGATTGCGATGAAACCTTCGCCAGTTGTTGTGGCAACACCCGCAAAGGTTTCTGAATCAGTACAACCATCTTCTTCTTCGTCGTCTTCATTCTATATTCTTTTATTCTTATGATTCCTATACCATTCGTCCGATTGCAATGAAACTTGCGTCAGTTGTTGTGCCGACACCTGCGAATGTTTCTGAATTAGTACAACAATTTTCTTCAACCTTTTTTTCTATTCTATCTTCTTCTATTCGTATGCGTTCTTATACCATTCATCCGATTGCGATGAAATTTTGATCAGTTGTTGTGCGCATGCCCGCGAAGATTACTGAATTAGAAAAACCATCTTCTTCGTTATATCTTCTTTTATTCGCATGGTTCCCATACCATTCATCGGATTGCGATGAAACCTTCGTCAGTTGTTGTGGTAACACCTGCAAAGGTTTATGATTTAGTACAACTATTTTCTTCCTCTTTTATTCATATGCGTTCTTATACCATTCATCCGAATGCGATGAAATTTTGATCAGTTGTTGTGCGCATGCCCGCGAAGATCTCTGAACTAGAAAAATCATCTTCTTCTTCTTCATCATATCTTCTTTTATTCATATGGTTCCTATACCATTCATCCGATTGCGATAAAACCTTCGTTAGTTGTTGTGTTAACACCTGAAAAGGTTTCTTAATTAGAACAACCATTTTCTTTTTCTTCTTCATTCTATCTTCATTTATTTTATATAGTTCCTATACCATTCATCCGATTGCGATTAAATTTTGGTGAGTTGTTGTGTGCACACCCGCAAAGGTTTCTGAATTAGAAAAACTATCTCTTCTTCTTCATTATATCTTCTTTTATTCATATGGTTCCTATACCATTCATCGGATTGCGATGAAACCTTCGTCAGTTGTTGTGCTAACACACGCAAAGGTTTCTGAATTAGTACAACCATCTTCTTCTTCTTCATCGTCTTTATTCTATATCCTTTTATTCGTATGATTCCTATACCATTCGTCCGATTGGAATGAAACTTTCGTCAATTGTTGTGCCCACACCTACAAAGGTTTCTGAATTAGTACAACAATATTTTTCCTCTTCTTCTATTCGTATGCGTACCTATTCCATTCATCCGATTTTAATAAAACTTTCGTCAGTAATTGTGCCAACACCCGCGAAGGTTTCTAAATTAGTACAATTATCTTCTTCTTCTTCTTCTTCTATTCGTATGCGTTCTTATAACATTCATCAGATTGCGATGAAATTTTTCTCAGTTGTTGTTCGCACACCTGGGATGGTTAGTATTATATAAAATACAAAGTTTGTTGTTTGTTTGTTCCATCCAATTTTGAATTTTTTACTACATATTAATACTATTAATAACGTTTGCATATTTTGGATTCGATTTTAATTTACAGTTCTTTTGTTTGACCTTTACTCCTATTAGAATTACTTTCATATTGTATTACACAGATATTTTAATATTAAAAAGATAATTTCATTATTATTTTTTAAATATCTAAGGTAAATGTATCCACTAAGCGACCCTGTGCGAAGCCGGGTATCTCACCTATAATATAATTTCAAAACACGTTAAATATTTATATAAGAATAATTAAAAACAAAAATAATTCAATCTTATAGTTTCCACTAAAATTATTTAATGTTATGTTTATTATGCTGAAATAATTACACATAATAAAAATTAAATCACTACGCTATGTGTACCTATACGCATGTAGTAAGTCTATAATATACCCACCTTTCGAGAATTTCATAACAAGAGGTTTTCTAGTCTATGTTAAAATAAATATATTGTATCTCCATAAAAATGTACTTTCATACATATTATATATTGCCAAACTGGTAGGTGCGCAGTGTTGCGAAGGTAGGCACGAAAAGTTTTACACAAATAAAGCCACGTCATGATTGCAGTTTGCAAATAAAGTTTATAAAACAGCCGCTAGTTATAAACTACATAAAAACAGTCCTAAAAAACGTTGTTTGTTAAACTGTCTGAAGATAATATGTAGACTAATTTTTTAATACCTCACTTCTATACTATTGTTGAGTGTGCTGGCTATCTCGTGAAAAAATGATATACAAGGATCAAATCATAATATTGAAATTTGAGGCAAATTTGTTAACGAATGATAACTGTTGTTAAATTTGTCTATTTAGTTAAAATTAAAAAAAAGTGAATAAATCAATGCAAGGACCACTAATGCATTGACTGATTTAAAAAGACAAAGTGAAGGCATACATAAAAAATTGGAGCTTTGGAAATCAAAATTTAAAAAAAAAATCGTCATGTTTCCACTTTTAAATGATTTTGCGCCAGATATATTGAAGCAAACAAAAATCTATTTACTGAGCGTTATGATAGTTTGCTAATGCACTTTCCCCATTATTTATTTCACAAATTTACTCTAATAGTAAAAAAATCATTTGATTTCAAAACTATGATATATTAAATATGTAGGTAGTTGTACGTTTGATGTGATACCTATATCATGAGTGATATATGTAATGATAACTCCCGTGTATGTGTATAATTTAGGAAACACTACATTATAGTACCACACTGCCCTTAACCTCAGAGATAGGTAGGTGGGCCCGACAAATATCCTGGCCTAGGGGCTCGCTTTTCGCAAAATCTTTTTTAAACATCCATCGCATGAAAAATAAATTAATTTAAATAAGTATAAGTAGTAATATAAGTAGTAAAACCTTGTTTATTATTTATATATTTAAGTTTTCTTTATTTTTGTATTAGTGCCTACATTTTTTACTATTTAAAAAGGTGTCTGAATTATTTAATGAAATAAAGGGGGGAGGCGCCAAGTTTAATTTTTTTTTAAAAAGGAGGCGTAATAACATTAAGTTTGGAAATCACTGATGTATTTGATAGGAACCGTAATTTAATACTTGTGTATTTTTGTAGATACTCAACATTATACTTACCTACATATAATAAAACAATCATTAGATTTACTTAGGTGGAAGATAACGGTGTGAAAGACCCCTTACTTCAAAAATTGTACTGAATTCCACACCACCGTGGAGGTACAGTTAAATTGCGGGTTTTTTTAAATCTGTGGTTTTCCCATTACGACTATTTCATTGTACTACGTTTTAACTTAATTTTCTAAGCATAACATATTATACAAACTACAAATGAATATATCTACATAATATTATCTAATTAAAATTTAAATGGTGACTCATAACTTTATATTATAATATAAAACAATCGAAATAATAAAACTACCTACTATTATATTTCTAAGAAAAATACTCACTTTCTGAAATGCAAAATATTAAGAATAACATTACCTACATAATATATACAAAATACATAAAAACATTTTATACATGTGATAGAGGTATTTTTTGCAATTTACATTAAATTTAGTCAATACCATTATGTACGGACTATGTCCAAAATGGTATACCAACATAAAATGAATTGATTTTACAGACATGGGGTGCAGAGAAATAATATTATATTATGTTTATACCTACATCAGATTGAGTATGATAACATTTTTATAATAAAATAATATTATTTGGTACTTATGACATTAAAAGCAAAATTAATAATTAGTAGGTAATCTTAAATGTATTAGTCCTACCTAAATAAATTCACTGATTTCAGGGACATAATAACATGGAGTTAATGTTATAGTATAATAACTACATGTAAATGCAACAGTTTCAATATAATTAATTATTTAGACATGTACCTACTCACTAATATTATTTTTTTTAAATAAAAAAGATAAAAATAAATATCAGTAAGCACTTATTCATTAGACGTAACCAACTGAAAGAAAGCATAGTGGTTCGTACCACGAGAATGTCGTGTATACTATACTATTGAAAATACTAAAAATACTTTCTGCGACTATTGTATACCTACATACTTCATAAACAAAAGAATATCTAGTTGTATTTGAAATGCATGTCCTGACTAAATAATATTCTTTTCGGGCATAAGTTATTATTAGTAATTTATAACTACAATATAATTTATTATAGAGGTAGAATATGCAAGTACTCATATGCACAAAGGAAAACCGACCGCTTGCTGTGCGTTTTTGTGCAGGTCACTCGAGGTAGGTATATTTTCAAATGCACATGTTCCACAAACTGATGTAAACTTTACAGACCTTGTAATAAGGGTTGGTATTCTTCTAAATCTGGGTAAAAAGGTTTTTATGACATGCCCGAGATACCGGGAATTTAAGGTAAGTGTTTAGGAATAAACGTCATATGAAGCAAAGTTAACATGATAAAATAAACACTAATAACATTACATTAAGGGTTAGTTTGGCATTTATCGTCAGATGCACGGAACATTTTAAATTTCAAGGTTCGTTATATTATGGGAGGATTTATACGAGCCATCAGTCATATAATTAAATTGAACAAACACATAAATTGGTCTCGCTGTTCTAACAAATAACATTTTATAATAGTGTCTCACTTTACAAAATTATTATGTGGGTTTCTCTAACGTATATCTTTTTACATAGCCTTATCACTGTCTTATCAAAATATCGATCAGACTTTGGAAAATGATTAATTTTATATAGAAAACATTCAATTAAACTACTTGTGCATTTTTATTTTTACGCATAAGCATTTTATCTACAAATAGCTAAAAGTAGATTTTTTTGTATATAATAATAAATGGGGTATCCATGATTTAAGGGCCTAAATAAAGTGCGAGTTCTTCATGGCAACGGGAGTGTTAAAGATGACCTGTCATTGCCTGTAATTTTTCTACAGGAGCGCGTCTGTCGTATTCACACAGGGAATGATTTGATTTGAATAGATAAGTTACATGATAAATAATGCACTAGCATTAACACACCTTCTACAAATGTAATGCATATAGATCAATGCTACATATTTTTTGGAAATCGATATTACCACCGGTTTTTGTGTGAAGGACTAGTCTGACTTTTACAGCTGATGAATAACAGGATTGTATATTGTTTATAAATAATACTGATAGTTAATATATTTGATGTGAGCATTTTTTATAATTCAATTTGAAACGAGAAAGGGTGAATCAATATGTCAAGCAATCTGGGATCTGATTTTGACAGCTGAAAAGTGGACCACTCGTTGCTTGTGCAAAAAGTTATGCTCAGGCTTTATATATCTAAAGGTGGCGGTGGCTTAGCTTAAACCAATCTCCGTGGTTCTTAAGCAGGTGTTCTCTTTTTTCCGGGCCTCGCTTACAGGAAATCTTCCTTTCAATGACAATACCCAAAAGGTGATATCTCTCTAGATGCCGCACGATGTGACCATAGTGCGCCAACTGTTGTTTTTATTTCTGCTATATTTTTCAACTTCGACATTTTGTCTTTCAAGCAGATACGGATCATGTGTCTGTATACTAAAATATCTTTTAAAAAAAAAAATACGACGCCCGATGGAACTTGAACCTGTAACCACTGGATTGGAGTCAATGTGCTTTACCAAGCTATGAGCATCCTATCTAATTACGACGAAATAAACTAGTAGTTCTTACATGAAATGCTTATCAATTTGCTTTATGTTCAGCTGTCGGTTTTTGTATTTTCAAGTCCTGTCAGGTGTCGTATTTTTTTCAAAAAAGATTTATCTAGTAGGTATTGAGGATGAGGGTTTGCGTAGGGTGTTGATTTACACTTTTCCACTTATTAAAAACACTGATTTAGGAACATTAAGTATATTTCGATCGACAAATAACAATTGATTATTAATAACAATCGTAAACGCACGCTTTGGCGCAAAAAGGTTGCAAATCGTATTTACAGGTGACGTTCAAGACTCAAGGGTAGGTTACCGACTGACCGTATTACCTATTCTCGATCCTTCGTCCGCCCAGAAACAGATAACGGTAACTTTATTTTTACTTGTTTCGCCGTGCATCCTGGTCTATCCTTGACACATTTACAATTACAATAATATCATTATATTCCCAACTCTGTCGATTGGATTATTTTTGATGGGGGGTTTAGGCATTATGATATTGGGTATCAGTATATATTTGAGGTGTTTTCAAATTATGCACATTAAAAATAATGAATGATACATTTTCAAATCTTGTTAATGGTTCTTTGAATAAAAGAAACAGTTTATGTAATTTCGCTTCATTTGAAACCAGTTTAACCGGTTCTATGCCTTCAGAGAGTATGTTCTCGCTCTACGAGGCCGTAGTCGACAGGGTGGACATATAAATTTTGCGAGTGATGTCGTCTGATTTTAAATTCAAATTACTGGCCACTGTCTATTGATTTGTATTACAAATTAAACACACGGTGACATCTGTTTGAATAATTATGAAATACTAAGTCACAAAATATCGGTACCTATTACAGTGATTGTAGTAAGGGTTTCGCTCTGCAATCAACGTGTTTCGTGCGTTTCGTAAAATCTGCGGCCTGTCAGATACTGCCATAGTATTATCGTAGAGGAGGTTAAATTTACCAAATATTGTTTTTCGACTGTCTGACGTACCGAGCAGTTTCCCGTGTGGAAAAGATGTTTTTAAGAATTCTTTTTAAAATGATGATGTTCTAGATACCACCCACATAATATCACACATGTAGGTTTATCACATTTTCAATTACCTACGTCATATATTTCGGGAATGGGACAACTGGACGCCAGGAAAATTGGACGCGCACCGTCGTAGACACGTAAACAGAACGTAGACGATGAATTTTAATCAGTTTCTATCTACTACTTAGTAGTTTTAATTCATTAAGAACGTTTTTTTTATTGCGGATTGATAATTACCATGCCTAAGGCTTTATAAACGAATAAAAAACTCTTTTTTCGTTGGAACTTAAACATATTATGCAAGATTAAATCATTATTATGTGTGTATATTTAAATTCCCACCAACTATTAAATCATAATATAATAATTTAAGTATAAATAATAATATTAAATATATTTTTTAAAACTACGTATAAGTACCTAACGTCTATTTATTTTAGAATTGCGTGGCGTCCAGTTGTCCCGGCGCCAAATCGTCCTAGACCCTATATTTCGGTCCGCCAAAACTGACACAGAATTTTGAAACCTAGTTTTTGTTTCTTATTTGGTACAGCCATTTTAGTGTGTAGAAATGAAATTGTCTGTTAATGTATTACTTACTTAGTTTAGATCTTTACACACAAATTGACACCAGACTTGCACAATCAGATTAGGCATTCTCTCGATACAGTGGTCACAAGTTCTGTAAATTGATCAAAATCAAAGCTACCCCCGCCGCCTGATGAGGTGAGTGCGATAATGTTATACGTGACCCATAAATCCTAACATAACTTTACATTAAATGTAATGCTTATTTTTGATTATTTGATCCTGCTATTTTTATATAATGCGATCTGTCATTTAATAATATATAGGTATTTTTCTCTTCAAAATAAAACATTCGCGTCTTATGCAAAATCATCTCACGTGCCACTAGTGGCACGCGTGCCGTAGGTTCGCCATCACTGTCGTGGAGCATATTGTATGAGCGACGTCGCCGATCCCATATCAGGAACCTTACATAAAACAACGCCTACCGTCCCGTAAAATGACCAGCCCTGCAAAAAGTTTTCAACCCCCGATAAATATTATAAAATACAATAGATACCGCAAACGAAAGGCGCTTTACAGCTACCTGCTTGTTAGAGGCGATATAACTACATCCGACCTTGAAAGTACAGACCCTAAGCGAAAATCCCGTTAGCCAAACCCTCCTTTTGCCACTCGCCCGCATCTCACGAGCGGGAGACGCTTTTTGAGAAATCGGGCAGTCTGGAATTCACCCTGGAGGGAGAAAGATAATCGCCGTCTGGTAGGCCCCACGTGGGCGTCCGTTGCCGACGCAACGGATGCATCATCCCAAAGTAAACTCCACCCGTCTCGATTTCTCAAATCAGTATATCTCTTGTAGCATTCCCGTGTTAATAAATAATCTTATAACCCCTACCACGCAAGAGCGAAATAAATAACAAGTAAATACTGTGAAATGTGACAAAAATAAATCCACCCTTGAATTGGCAGTGCCGTGCAAAAGTGAAAGTTATCGGAGAACCGTTTTAAAATCAATGTTTGTCCTGATGTAATATTATCGATGCTTGTCCATGCTTTAGTGTAATAAAATATAATTCTGCTCCTCGGAATTATAAATTAAACGCCTCTGTTATCCATTCTTAAATTTGTGCCCGTTATACAATATCTTTCACTACCCAAACATCAAAAACGCCCGAATGAAGGACTCCACTACAACACACACGTGAGTTCTAAAAGTTATTAATACCTATTTGATCATAATTAAATGTACCTATTGTTTCAGAGAAATGCGCCGGTCATCACAAATGTACGATCGGAGATGGTTTTTCCATCAATTAGCATGAAGGAAGAGAATATCGAAAACACTGTGCCTCCATTCAATTACGACGACCCTCAACCCGGATGTTCCTATTTAGAATGGAGACCAGACAATCAGGTAGATTAGATTTTATTAATAAAATTTTGAATACCAAACAACGAGAAATGCTAACCCTGATCACTGTTGACGTTACAATGCTTGAAATAGTAAATTATTTCGGTAATTTTCTACTCCACCATTATCAATTTATTTTTTATTTTTACAACGTATACTTAGCTCTTATTCTTATTTGTCCGGTACAAATCTTGAAGTCGATTTTTAACTAACTACCCGACTATCTAGTCTCTGATAATTATCTTAGAAATAGAGACCATCAGTTGTTTATTCTCCCAAGGTGCAGAACCAACTGGTAATGCCAATTGGGAGGCGATAACTATGTTCAACCAAAATGCTTTCGATATTGATATATTCCACTTGCGTCAGGTGAGTGAGGTGGACGCTATTTCATAAATTCTTAAATTAGGTCTATTTAGCAAACTCGGTGTACTTCTTCTAACTTATATATATGTATAATTGTATTTTCACTGTTCTCAATGTTCTCTGTTTATATTTTAATTTTTATCGTTTCTATTACCTTTTTTCTTCTTTATTATAATATTTTATGTCATGTTGTGAACGTCTTAAACTTATAATTTGATATAATAAAATAAATAGAATTATTGTTTGAAGTGGCGTTTATTGCATGGTAATTAGATATAACGAATACAATGCTATGCTTACTGGGCGTCTTACGTGGGCGAAGTCGGTAAAGCGTTGAGTTGCACGCAACGCAAACCTATAACCGTATGTGAAAATGTTCGTAGACAAAGTCTTTTTTTTGTTATACGTTTATACGGTTATACGTTTGAGTTGCGCGTGCCGCTCAACGCGCCGCCAAACGTGCTTACCTAAGACGAGCCGTAACAGGTGCCAGTTTTACAGATACACCCGGTGGGATCGGCTCCGCCCGAAGCACCGCGATAGTGTGTTATGTACTGCTACTGAGATAGATAAACACGCTATTTATATGAATGCATACAGGTAGATTGCGAGAGGTATGGGTGAAGTCATTTCCAACTGAAAAATCTGCTAATTCGACATTGTTGCAATTTCGAGGCATTTTGATGACCAAGCATGAGATAGACCATTGCTATGGAGGCATTGCATTGCCTGCAGAAAGCGCTAATGCTAGCAATTGATAGTTAAATGACTTGTTGATTCTTCTTTGTCGAAATTCATGCTGACCAGGCATACACTTATTGACCGCTACAGTGTTACAAAACTTGGGGCAATCAATATTGATGATCGGTGCTTCAATGTTGTAACACAATCACTGCTGATCTATTAATTAAGATTTATTTACTACATTTATGTTAATTATATGTAATGGCCAGTCGCGGTGTCAGCAGTAAATGAGTTAAGTCTCACCTCTAAATCCAGAGGTAGTCAACCTTTTTATACCTACCGGCCACTTTTGTATCTCTGTTAGTAGTAAAATTTTCTAACCGCCTACCGGTTCCACAGTAATTGTGATTTATAAAGTAGGGAAGCAACTTTACTTTATAAAATTTATAAAGCAGAGTTACAGCAAGTAAAAGCTTATAATAATAATTACTTACCAAATACTCTATGTCAGACTTTCGTTCAGTTTGGCAGAATAAATCTTTATAAAACTGACTATAGTTAAATCTATCTTTTTATATTATATACTTTGCGTACATAGAATCATGGTGAATGAGATCCCTGAGGCTGATGCTGCGAAACTAAATACTGGATATCTGCCTCAATTTTTATGAGGAACGAACGAAGGTCTCTTACGAAAATATCGGTCTCACTGTAGCCCCATTTAGTTTCACTTGCGTAACGTGAACTGAACTTATGCTATTTTCTGAAATTTTATGAAAACATAATGAAAGTGTTTTAAAACCCCTACCGCCCACCATGAAAGCTGGAACGAGCACTAGTGGGCCGTAGGGACCAGGTTGACTAACTCTGGACTGTAAACAATAATTTAACCATTTTTTATTACTCGCTGTATCAATTTTTCAGAAATCAGGGACGGAGCCGATCAATATACATTCTGAAGTCGATTTTCAGCAAGTTTATATAAAAGACGAGTTTCCGACGAGCTCAACCAATTATGACGACGCTCAACCTGGTTATTCAGAGTGGACGCCGAATGATCAGGTAGATTCAATTTTATTCTTATATTCCAATAATGCAATTGGAGAGTTATAATATATGCTTCTGTACCACTTTCCTAGGTCAAGAACCCCAATTAAGTTTATTTATATAACGTCAAAAACTTAATTAAAGCATAAATCTGAGGGGAAAGATCTTGGTATAATTTTTGACTCTTCGTTATTCTTTTACTCGCATATAACTTCTACAATTACACGTGCAAGTAAGATAAGTATCCAAATGTCATACGTACACTCTACCTCTCGTTAGTTCGTATTATTCATGAATATTGGTCTATTATCTGGAGTAGGGATTCCAATCCCGGGATCCCGAATAATTTTCATGAATCCCGGGATTGATAAACATAATCTGACTTTCGGGATTGATTCGGGAGAACGAAAATATAGCAGAAAAAAAACTTTTAATAACATAATAAGAAATAATCTTATTATATTATCTTTTTATAAATAAATAAAACTGTTTTACTTTCACATTATTATTTATATAACCATATTATTTCTCCATTAAACTTACGTATTTCCAAGATTGACCTTCTTTTTTTCTTTCAACCATGTCCGATCTTAATAGGATCATATGGCCTTCACAGAGTAGAGGTTTGTATTGACAGATTTTGTTTTTTAGCAGAAATGGATGTTAGCCACTTGGACTATAACGTCTTGGGTCCCAGGTTCGAATCCTGGGTCTGGCAAGTACATACAGATTGAATTCACACAATATTAACAATAAATGTCTTTTATAGTATAAATTATACTAGATTTATTGTAGACCGATTTTATCAACGTTATTTGTATATATAAAAATATTATATTAACTATTGAAAAAAAAGCCAATCCCGGGACCAGTCCCGGGATTGTCAAATTGTAATCCCGAAATACCAGGATCAAGATTTTGGCTCAGGATTGAATTCCCTTAACTGGAGTCATTATAAAGTTTCCTACAAGCTTATTTTCGTACGTCCCCAAGAAGTTTCTTCGATGTGTTTATTTTAAGAAATAATATAACCATTTTTCCTTTAATAATTCGTCAAACGATTACTTTTCGACTACCTTTCTACAAACCATGCTCAGTTTTCGCTTTCTTGACTCTTGTAGATCACTTCTGCTCATGAAAAATTTTTGTTGTTAATACCAGAGATGGTTTCCAATTCTGGCGTCTTAAAGAATTTAAATGTATATGCGCCTGTCAATTACCTACGTGGTCGCAGCCATGATCTATTTTTGGTCAGAACTGTTTCCTTGAGTCAAGCCTTTCAAGCACCATTAGCAAGGGGTGCAAGACTAGTAAATGCGCTCCCTAAAGTTACACACATTTTCAATGATGTATTTTATGTATTATTATTATTATAATTTTCTTCTCTCTTGTGAGAGTAATATTTGTTATAATGTAATCTCATATTGTGAACGTCCTGGATTTTGATTTGTTATGTTCACAATGTTTTGTTTTCTTAAACACACGAATACATAATTAAAAAGGCATATATTTTCTATAAACTTGAATTTAATTGGTTATAATTTTTTAGCTTATTACTGCAAGCAGTGAATTAGTCAACATTGAAAATCTTGGATCATCGTTGAATATGATAGAAGTACAAGTCCCACAAACGAATTTACACGAAATGTCTCATTTAACGAATCAACTGAATAATTCTGATGAAAAGAAATTTAAATGTGAACAATGTAATTACGCATGCAAGAGATCTGATCATATGACTAAACACAAAAAGACTCACAATAAACCAACGAATCCAACATTAATAAATTCTGATGAAAAGAAATTCAAGTGTAATGAATGTAATTATTCATGCAAGAGATCTGATCATATGACTAAACACAAAAAGACTCATAAAAAACCACCGAAGAAAAGGATTAATTTTGATGAAAAGCGTTTTAAGTGTGGTGATTGTTATTACACATGTAAGAGATCTAATGACATAAAAAAACACAAAATGGTCCACTGTGGTGATAAGTTATTTGTATGTGATGAATGTAATTATATAAGCAAAAGATCTGATCATATGCGTAAACATAAAATGACTCATTATGGAGAAAAGCTTTTTAAATGTGATTTATGTAGTTACTCATGTAAAAGATCTAATGATATTAAAAAGCATAAAATGATTCATTCTGGTGAAAAGCCATTTAAATGTGATGAATGTAATTTCTCGTGCAACAGATCTAATAATCTAAAATTACATAAAATAACTCATTCTAGTGTAGAGCGATTTAAATGTGAAGAATGTGATTTTACATGTTTACACTTAAATGGGCTGATAACGCACAAGATGACCCATTCTGGTGAAAAACCATTTAAATGTGATGAATGTTTTTACTCATGCACTAGACCTTCCGATATGAAATCACATAAAATGACTCATTCTGTTGAAAATCCGTTTAAGTGCCAGGAATGTCATTACTCATGCAATAGATCGTCTACTATGAAAATCCACAAAATGACTCATTCCGGCGAAAAGCCTTTCAAGTGTGATAAGTGTAATTATTCATGTAACAGATCTACTCACATGAAATTACACAAGATGACTCATACTGGCGAAAAGCCATTTAAGTGTGATCAGTGTGATTATTCATGCAACAGGTCTTCTAACATGAAATTACACAAAAAAACGCACTCCGATGAAAAGCGATTTAAATGTGATAAGTGTATTTTCTCGTGTATTATATATAACAATATGAAACTACACAAAGCAACTCATTCTGGTGAAAAGCGGTTCAAATGTGATGAATGTATTTATACGTGCAATAGAGCAACTTACTTAAAATTACACAAAATGACTCATTCTGGTGAAAAGCCATTTCAGTGTGATGCGTGTAGTTTTTCATGCATAAAATCTAGTAGTATGAAACTACACAAAATGACTCATTCTGGTGAAAAGCCATTTAAATGTGATGACTGTGATTACTCGTGCAATAGGTCGCATCAAATGAAATTGCACAAAATGACGCATACTGGTGAAAAGCGATTTAAATGTGATGAATGTAATTACTCCTGTAACAGATCTAACCAAATGAACTCGCACAAAACAACTCATTTACGTGACCAGCAATTGGGTACTGTAGTTTCTACTGTCTAAAAATATGTGGGTGGATAATACATATTTATAGTTTATACTGTTTATTGAATAATGCGTCTATTTCTATGTTCTTTCATCTCAATATAATTTTGTAATAATAAGAATTTGGGTCAGTAATAAATTTTAATTTAGTGTCTATTGTCTTGAGTTAAAAATTATTAAGTACAAGATAAAAAGAACTTGTATATACAACGTTTTTAAATTTTCTGTTAAATCATATAAACCTGACTTGACTAGCTTAAACGATCAAAAGAAAATTGTAGGTACTTGATAGAAATAATACTGAAATGTCATATTGATTTCCATAGTAACGCACGTATAAATTATTAATTTAGTTAGCTAGCAACCAATAATGGTGTTGAAATAACTTTTCATACAAAACAGAATTAACTAAAAATGAATTCAATTCTACTTAAAGATGGCTAAAAGTATTAAAAAAATGCATTGGCATCGTGTTTTGATATATTCTAAAAGTTTCAAATGTCTAGCTAGTCGGGAAGTTAGTTAAAAATCGATTTCAAGATTTGTACCGGACAAAAAACCACCGGACAAATAAGAACAAGAGCTAAGAAAAACGTTGTAAAATATGTAATTATGTTATACTAATCGATAGAGGAATACAAAAACTAATATATAATTAGATACATCTTAATATAGGTTACATTGAAGTAAATTAAAAGTGTTATATAAAACTCATAATATTATGATTAATTTGAAATTAGATTACAATTTGTAAATAATTGCTCCATTTACTTACTATCATTGTAGGGGGTCACCAATTTGTATCTGTTTAAAAGAAATGAAAATATAATTAATATTAAATTCTACAGGCTTTTTATAAGGTTTGTCGAAAGCTATTTCGGTTGTAACACCATTATCAAGACTAGGGATAGTTAAATTGATTGTATCTGTTTGTTTATTAAGTTTACGTTATTAAAAATATTACGGTCAAAATTAATTAATTAATACACAAAACTCTTTTTAATGGATGTTGTTTATTGATTGACTTCTGTGACGTAACCAAAATTTCACTGTGATCTAATAAGTCTTTTCTGAGGAGTTCTGCATTACTCCGCTGTTTATATATAAAAGGTAACCTAAAAATAAATAGTGTATTAATTCATAGTGCAGCTTATTTGTACACAAAAAAATCCAGATGTATTTTGGAATTGTTAAATACTGCTCGATAGTTAAATTATTAAGTTTTTTTTCCTTCCTGAACAATTTGCTAAAATGGAGTTAGCCTGCCTGATTGCAGATTAAACAGTCGTAGCTCTCAAAATATATTTTGGGCGCCACAAAATAAAACTAACCGGATATAATAAGAATAAACCATTTTTTTTCTAAACTAGTATTCACTGATCTTTTAAAGTGTTTATATATTTTTTTTATATAGGCATGTTTTAGATTATTTTTACAATATTGAAGTAAATTACGTCTTGACTGATGGATTTGTTAACGTAAAGTAAAACTACTGATCCGGTGTTTTTAGTTGGCCGATTTGAGCTTTATATCGCCTGTACACATGCATGGGATTACTGTCGGCAATCGTGCTTATTTTAAACTGTCATGACAATAACTCTTTACACGTAAAAGTGTCGACTGTCTCTCCAATCTCATTCTTCAAGAGTAAACGAGACGCGAGGTTGTCATTTTATACTACTATCTGACAGTTCGTATTGAAAATCGGAGCTCAAAATGAGTAGTTAATTTTTTTACCGGCATGTTCTCTGTTGCTATCTCGCTCTCTATGGCTCTACTGCGCAGGCGCAGATCGAAAATAATCTAACTGGCGCGTTGAATTTTGAACCTTCCAAACTTGTTTGATTCATGCACGCAATCTTGCCAACTGCAGGATAATACATGTTTCCCCATACATTTTATTACTGTGCACAGTAAATCTATGCACGTGTAAACGGGGATAAATAGATATATTTTTTTTACTGTTGGTATTGTTTATTCAAATTCATACTATCTATTGAAGGTGACATATTTAATTGTAGTAATATATAATTCTTATAAAATAATAAACACATTATTGATTATTAAAGACTGCAGGGAGTCCGCATATATTATAATATACGTACCTACTATGCAAGTGATGTATGAACATAATCTGGTTCTATAGTGTTAACATCTTACTATTTGTATTCAGTGGCGAACGGTGGAGGTAGGCTGTTAGATCCGACATAAATAATGCACTTAACTTTATCAGGCTAACGTATGTATTTTCATACATAATTTTGAAAAACACTTCTGAGAAATATATTATAACCAATAGAAAAAAATCTTTTTGAAAAAAGTAAGCCGAATCGGCAGGGATCGAACTCTGCATCTCTTGGGTTTATGCCCCGTCCGCGCATTTATCCTTTATTATACAAGTCGACGTACTAATTGCGACAAATTGTAACTATTGGCCTTTTTAATACCTGCTCATCAGCGCTCTTCGAAATCATGCTACTTTGGCAATCGATTTTTGTTTATTAAATCAAAGTAGGTACCTACTACTAAGTAAGTGTTTTCATTTAACTAAGACTAAAAGTAATTGTAAATATTGTTTGTTTTTCAAAATTCAATTAAACCCCGAATAAACTGAGTAATAATAGATAACTGTAAAAAAATATTTATCTATCTATTATGTTTCATTTAGGAAATCCTTAGCGAACTGTTGGTTGGGCCATTTATGTTCCCATTCCACACCTTATCTCCTCACCCACCTCCTAATCCCCAGTGTTATTGTTACCAGACAATCAATAAGCAATTACGGTTCATGAGACACCGTGTTGCAAAGAGACATTGAGTTGCATCGCATTAGCGGATGCGAGCGGGCTTCTAATAGCTTTCCATCGCTTAAGTGATTGACTCAATAGATACAGACTCATTCATAATCATTATCATTCATACACCCTCTCATATAATCCATAAAACTGTCACAAAGTGCGTGAGTGTACAAACCGGGTGACCCAAAACAACAATTCCACGCAAGCAAAAGTTGAAACCAGACCACGGAGCCATCAAACATCATCACAAAGGTCAGCGTCTGGCATTCTGTTCCATCGTCTCCACCCCTAGATCCGACCTCCTCATCTTCCCTAAAAATAATAACAGTCCACTTAAAAAGCTCAACCAACTGTATTCGTAATTCAACGAAAACAAATAAGTATGACTGAATACGTCAGCACTATTATTGCACAATCGCTCAGAGCAGACATGATTTAATGGATTAAAAAAAATAATCAACACGGTCTGCAAGTTTGACTCTTAGTTCAATGAAAACATTTAGGCATGACTGACAAACTTTAGTGTGCACTATTTATGTCGGGTCTTAACAGTCTATCTTCATACCTCACCACTGTCATACATTAAATAAAGTTGAAATGATCGAACTACAAATAAATATAAATTATATTGTGTAAATTATGTCGTTTTTATTTTATTTTGTTAACTGTCAATAATTCATGGTGGAACTGCATTGTATTGTTGTTTTAATTTAGTAAAACGCATTTTTTTTTGTAGTACTTATTCCATTTTTCAGTTGAAAATGTCCCTCTGAGGCGGACGAAACCGGTCCTAATATATTGATTAAGAGTGGAATAAGTATTACAAAAAAATGCGTTTTATTAAATTAAAACAACAATAAATTATGTCGTTTTATATTTGAAAACTGTCAATTTCAGATTTATGACTGTTTGAAAAATTAGTTTGTATATTAATAAGTAATAGGAAGCATAGTTATTATTATTCTGACAATTAATCTGCGGTATATATCATTTTCATTTAAGGCTTATATGATCAATTAAAATAAAATACTATACTATGTATTGCACACTAATTATACTTTGTTGTAAAATGTTGTTGAATTGTAAAATTATTTTTAAAAAAAATATATTTTTTCTAATACGTATTGTGCCATTATTTTATCTCCTTTGCGTAGTTTTAAAGTTTTGCTTATTAGTTATGTAATAATCAACCATGGCAGCATTACAGGTGTGACACACTTCGGCTTCCACGTTTTATCAAAACTGATCGAAGTTGCGATGAGCAGTTGTCAGCAGTTTTATTTTTATTTATTTATTAATGAAACAAACAGTTATATATTGATTACAAAAAATTTAAATATAATAATGAAAAGATATTGCAACCAGCAAAGTTACCATGTATACATTATAATATAGTTAAGCCTAACAAGATAGAGAGTAAGAATAACATAAATATAAAGAAATTACATAAGAAAATTACATGAGAAAAATGAGGAAGAATAATGAATTATTAAATTATATACAAAAAAGTAACACCAAAAAATATATATATATATGTATATTATATCTATTTATACAAAATTTTGGAGATAGCGCGTTTAAATGAAATAGGTGAATTATAAAAAGGATCAACGGTGGAGAAATACATATTATAATATAAACAAGAACACCGAATAAAAGAGTTTTGTGAATAATTAGAATCGCTACGACTGATATGGTACAAAGTTTGGTTTCGCGTAAATCTTGATGGACAACGGAAACCCACCCTTTCGAGTAGGTTGGCGACTCAACAAAACCATTGATAATTTTAAAAAGAAAATATTGATCAGATATAGAACGTCGACTTTCCAGAGATGGTACCATAAAAGTTGCAGTGGTCGAAATAGAATTAGATAAATCATAACAGTATGCTTTAAAATTGACGTGCTTACGAAATCGCTTTTGTACCGCTTCGAGACGATTTATGTATGTAACGTACTGTGCTTTGTACAGAAGTAAACTTAACTATGGATCGAACATATATATATGTTACGCCGAATGTGCAAAATTGTCTATTACATGTAATGGGCAAAATTTTGGCTAATTATTGTAACAGTCAAGCCCGTTGCCTTATTCCTGAATTAGGTAAATTATCTGCCGTGTACGCGAATTCGCCAGGGTATGGAATTCTTAAACTGTCAACATGACAGTAGAAAAAGTAAATTTAATACGGATGGTTTTATTAGTTATATTTGGACATCATATAATATCATTATAATTAGGTTGGGTTAGGTTAGGTTAGGTTTTGTAATTCTGAATTCAACTGAATGTCTATTTTGAGGTTATTTAACAAGTAGGTATCAACAAACTATCACAAACATACAATTGCACGATTGATACCCAAGCACGAATCAAATCGCGAAAATACCTTTTAATAAAATTCTTCCGTTATCATATTATAGATCTAGATTTTTTTGCGCATAGTAAATGGATATGAACCATATGAATATTGTAGCTATGGATTGGTATATTTTTATATTATAATCAATGGCATTTGACACATTTGGTTAGTTTGATTAGTTGCAAAAAATACCACCGGAACGCGACCATCTATTTTGACCATAGATTATAAACGTAAATTTTGACCAATGCATGAGCATTTGATACATTTAGTTTAGTTGCAAAAAACACCACTATAGCGCTACTATCTAATTTGTCCAATGCATGAACTAGGCAGAAAAATTACTGCCGAACTCACGCACTCTGCAGATATTTTGTCTAATGCATGAATGAGTAAACGGGCTTGCATTTTTCATGATTTAGGCAAAATTTTACCCATTTCATGTAATTGTCAATTTCGCACATTCGACGTAACACATATATATATTTTTTCAATCATAACCTATATCAACAATGACTTATGATTTATTAAATTGTAACATAGATAAGCAATGACTCTTATACGTCTTAATGTATTGAATGTTAGTTGTATATATTAGCGAAAGACGATGATGGAAAGTCACTTCTCACGAGTCACTTGCCACTTGATCATAACATCTAAGTTAACTCAGCTATGTAAAATAATAAATAAAAATAGCGAATATTATATTTTCTTCTTCTTCTTCTACAATCGTTTTACATGTCAACTTGAGCCTTGATTTTCACCGTCTTCATTCTTTAGCCGGCGCGATTCTTTGCGGCAATTTGCTTACCCTTGAAGTTGAGAAGACGTGTAGGTACTTGGATTGATCTTTAATACCCCCTTCTCACAGTGCATCAGCGGTATATCGACTGATTTTCTCCTGGGTTTACATTGAATATGTACCTTTTGTCGTAGATAACATATTTATAAACTTATTTCGAAACACAATTTCGTCAATTTTAGACTGTATTGTGATTTCTTTGTATTTTTATAACGAAAACCACTCAATATCAAAACACAAGTTTCAAGTCTAAACAGACTAGGGCAAAACTGGGAAGTTTTTTAGTATTGAGTAATTAGCGAATTGTTAATTTTACTTCTTCTTTCTCAGGTTTCAAGTTTTTTAAACGGCAGCTTCTTTAGTTTATCATAAAAGAACGTCTCTCAGCTAACTGCAAGAGACGCATTGTCCAATTTTTCAATCACGTGATAGAAAGAGATCTGAGCATTTTAGTGAGAAGAGTAATCTCTGATGGCTTCGAAGGGAGGCCAATGATAGGGCATGTGCATTCTAGATGAAGCGAGCGACTAAATTAACAATATCTAAAGCTACAAGATCAGTAATTTCAGCGATCACTATCTTTAGTAACAAGGCAAAGGATATGAAGAACTTTTCAAAAATATAATGTCATGTAGTTTTGAGAGAATATGATTTTTCAACATTCTGTTTCAAATGATGTGCTAAACCTATGCGATTTACAAAGAAGATACATCGATTTGAATCGTCTCAACGTGTTTCAATTTATGATGTTTGAGAGTATCACTACGCGTGCTTTGATAAGAACAAAGGTCACATTTATAAGGTTTTTCACCAGTATGTATCAACACATGTTTTTTCAAATCGTTTGACGTTACGGATTTATAAGAGCAAGCATTGCAATTATACGGTTTTTCGCCAGAATGCTTCATTCCATGTCTTTTCAACTCATAAGAAGTTATGCACTTATAAGAGCAAATGTTACAATTATACGGCTTCTCACCAGTATGTCTCATTTTATGCACTTTGAAGTTTTGAGACGTAGTGCACGAATATGAACAATCATCGCATTTGAACGGTTTTTCGCCGGTGTGCCTCAATTGATGTCTTTTCAGCGAACGGGGGAAGTTGCAAGAAAAGGTACAAACATCGCATTTATATGGTTTTTCTTCAGTATGCATGATTTTGTGCAAATTCATTTGACTTATCTCGGAGCACTTATAGGAGCACACATCGCATTGATATTGGGTTTCTTCAATATCATGCATCATTACATGCATTTGAAAGACGTGAAACCATTCGGAGGAGAACGAACAAATGTCGCACGCATATGCATCACTTTCATTCGACATTGTTATTGTTAATAGAAATTTATTGATATCTGTAATTTCATCATTGTGACTATTTGTGTGCCTTTTCAGAGCTTTAAGAGAACCATATACCATACTACAAATACTGCAAACAAAATTTCTACGAAAATATTGTAGTCTTTTCAAGTAAATTCGAACCACTTTTGTGCAACTCATTTGTACAGTTTCTTGATCAATATTCTGTTTATCTGTAGCTATCACTGATTGCTGTTGTTTGTTGTGAATTTCTTCAACTGTAGATTTTAACCGCTCACTGGAATCACCATGGTTATTACTGTTACTGCAAGTCCTGGTAGCCAGTAAAGATGCATCTGAATTGGAAGATCCTGGGAAATGTCGCTGGGTTAAAAATAAATAAAGAAATAAGATAGGTATACGTTATCAAAGTATTTTTTTCGTTATCGTAATACCGTCGAACTTGGTTATTACGAGGAAGATGGGACCAACTGAATTTGCTCGTTATATCAGAGAAAAGTAATTTTAAATGAGCGGTCACATTACACAAAAAGTCGAAAAAAAGCCTAAAATATTTTTTTTCAAACCATCGTAAAAACACCCGAAACAAGAATGGCATTCATAAACTATAAAGGAAGTTGTTTATTGTAATGAATGCTGGTAGGCAATGTTCCCTGTAAGGTGTGCGCGTGTTCGCGCGCACACCTACCAAAATGTGTCCGCACACATGTTTTCATCCCCTGCACACTCCTCACACAAAAATAGTTTAAAATAAAATTTCCTTTGCTAGATTCTAGTTTTCTCGAATGCAAGAAACCATTACATGCACAAATCTTCGACTCATTTCTCGGAAGGAGAAGGTCAACTGCGACTAACGCGAGTACGCAAGTGAAATTTTACGTCGAGCGGGATCATTATACCCGTCCCGTTCTATCGCGTGCCAAGGCATACGAAAAGAAGATACGGATTTTAGTGTTTATAAATGACCACCTAGGAATGTGCCGGGTCCTCTACGCTAATTTCTTAGTCTTTGACATATTTCAACTTGCAAGAAACATTATCAGTACCTATATACTCATAATAGTCCCTTATTGTGAAAAAACACAGTTCTTACAATATCACTGAAAATTATAAATACCTTAAAAATATAAGTTTTAATGAAAAATTCTATGTTTGTGAGGGGGGGGGGAGTAAATTTACCGCACCGGGTGACGGCTCGTCACGGACGGGTGACTCCAACCCTAGTTACGCTACTGCTCAGATGCGTTGATGATCCGCACACACAATAGAAAAATTAGGAGGAACGTTGCAGTGGTAGGTACTTACGGACTTCACAAACCTTGGATTTTTCAATGATTTTCGCGGATACTTTGTTATTATTGTCGGCGAAACACCAATTAGATAGGTACTTAGATCCTTCAAAATCCTAACCAAACAATAATCGATCAAAATATTCTTCGATTTATAAAATATATAAAATTATGTAGGCATAGTTTAATGGCATAATTAGGTACCTACGTTTAGATATTTTATAGATAAACGAATATTTTTCTACTATTATCTACAATGGCTTGTATTAGGCAGGGTTAAATTAAATTTAAAAAAATGACAAACACTACCTAGGTACCTTTCTACACATTCATTGTAGGTAGGCTTAATTCAATGAAAACAAATACGTTCGAATGACAAAGTTTAGTGTGCAATATTTATGTCGGATCTACAGCCTACCTCAACCCTTTGCTACTGGTTATGCCGAAAGGCGAAACCCGAGCCGTAAAAATGACTCAAATGGAATAACACAAAACTCAAATCAATTATAAATTTTAAAACTTACCTCATAAATACTTATGTGTAAATGGAAACGTCAGCATTCTCTTGCTTTATAAAAGTATTTACGTCCGGATTGTTTATATAATTAATGGGCACAAACCAATTAATACTTTCCAAATCGGTTTTGAATTCGGGTTTTACATCCATTTTGCGTACCGACCTATCTAGTTTACTAGTCGTTCGTACACAAGACATTAATAAATATTATTTCGGCAAAAAAATATATTTGGCAGCCGTGACAATAGACAGAATTACTAGTGCTGTACATCAATAGAACATATATCAATACTTGGTATCGTACTGTATGGAAGTATCTTTTCTGGTTGGTTTAACACTCCCGTTGCCACGATGGTCTCGGAGTTTAGAAATGACCTTAAATCATAGATACCCCACTTATTATTATGTATATAAACGTCTACTTTTAGCTATTTGTAGATAAAATATTTAGGCATAAAAAGAAAAATATGTCGGTAGTTGAATTGAATGTCTTATATGTAAAATTAATCATTTTTCGAAAGTCTAATCAATATTTTGATAAGACAGTGACAGGGCTATCTAGAAAGATATATGTTAGAGAAACGCGCATAATAGTAATGTAAACATGAGACACTATTTTAAAATGTCATTTGTTAGTCAGAGATAGAAATTTATGTCTTTGTTCAACATAATTCTGTGAAGGATGCATTCAGCCGTAGCCTCTTACAATATATCGAACCTTGAATTATAAATGTTTCAAATGCATCTGACGATAAACGCCAAAGCAACCCTTAATGTAATGTTATAAGTGTTCATTTTAACAAGTCAACTTCGCTTTATATGCCGTTTATTCCAAAATACTGACCGGAAAGGCTCAGTTTTATTGCGCCCGTAATAAAAATAAATTTACCCGCATTTTGAATACAAACCCTTATTGCCAGGTATGTAAGAATTACATCGGTTTGTGGGCCATGTGTATTTGAAAACTTCGAGCGACCTAAAAAAACATACAATTATTTGGGTGCACAGCAGGCAGTCGAACGGTTAGATTTGTGCGTACTTCCATCATCTACACGTCGATTATCAAATTGACAAATATTTTTGAAAATATTTAATCATGCCGAGAAGATATTTAACAGAGGAAGAAATCAGGGTGGCTGCAGAGGAGTTTTGTGATGACTCTGATATTGAGTTTGAAGTGAACGACAATAATATTTCGGATAATGAAAATTTAATAGAAGTTTATAATATATAAGTATTAAATTGCGGTACCTATCATATTATCCATATGTATAAAAGTAGATTTTTCTGGGGATACAATATTACATTAAATATATGTTTATGTATTTTATTATTGACTATAAAACCTCTTGTTATGAAATTATCTAAAAGTAGGTGTGATATATCTATAGTCTAAGAGGTATAGACTTAATACGTGCATATAGGTTCAAGTAACGTAGTGATTTAATTTTTTTAATGTGTATTATTTCAACATAATAAACATAATATTAAAATATATTTAGTGGAAACTATACGATCGGAGTATTTTTGTTGTTTAATTATTCTTATGTAAGTATATTTTTAATGTGTTTTAAAATCCGATTTTTAATAAAACCTAATAACATGATACAATAAGATCACAATTTTTAAAATTATGTATACAGGGAATCGATATTGCAAAATTATAACTATTATTTTATGTGGTAAACGTGATAACGCAAGTCCATGCAGATGTAATGCTACCTAAAAACATCCCTCGTTCGCTTCGGATGAATTAGCCACCCCCACTCTCCGTGAAATGACAGCGTGTGTTGGTTGTTCCATTTAAAACAGATCGAGACATGCCGTGGTTTGGTTATGACGTACATTTATCGATGTTCGATTATTATACACGATTATAAGATAATTGCATGTGATATACACAGAATAACATATTAAACGATGACTAAATAGTATTTAAAAACATAATTTACCTTTTGAAGCAATCAATTAGCTTTTAAAATGCCTTAAAATGCCAAATTTCCATCGGGACACTGAGTGGACGGCATGGGATCGGGCGTAATTTTTTTACCATGGTAAGGGAAAGGTTAAATACCGAAATAACGACACTTGGATTATTAAGACGATACATCAGTGAAACTGCAAATAACTATAGGCGCGACGAAATTTTGGACTCGCTGATATTCGGAGAGAGAGCGTCGAGCTGTGAACACGTCAATTTGTCTCGTGATGGCGACGGGGGTATGAATTCTTAAATTGTGTAAAGATGACTAAAAACGTTAGGTACCCATTTACTTTAACAAGAAAACGTGTCAATGAATATATTATTATTATTGTTACTAATATAACAATAAACAGAACATTAAATGAATGGAAAGTCTTGGTCGCTCAAAGGATGGCGAAATTTAAATGTGGTCACGATCCTCAGCCATGAGTGCACGACCAAGAAGAAGAAATGGATGCATGTTGGATTTATATGACAAATTATATTCCGTTCGGCATGCGTCATTTGCACCCGTGACCTGCAATCCGCGCATTGCCTAGCCACGACCTTTGATCTATGATCATACCTATGCCATTCCGACATATTATACAAATACATATTGTATGACAGCTATGAATGACATCGTATTTACACTAGTGTCTATGATCATATCTATGCTATTCCGACATATTATACTTACAAATACATATTGTATGACAGATATGACATCGTATTTACACTCTGTGACACCCCGTGACACAGGACGCCAATATAAGAAACGGGTTATTCGGCATTTATATGACCAATCGTCATAGAGTCTATTTGAGCCTTAATAGATAAATAATTATTATTAGCTGATCATTTCGTTCGTTTTTCATACTACAACTACTACCACTTTAACATAATAATATATTTTATGACTCTTGTATAATATATATATGGTATATTCTATATATATCTATATACCATAATATATTTTTGCAGAAAGAGCTCACTATCCGAATGGGAATGGCTGGAGCAACATCCAACTCGATGCGGAATGTCTGGGACTCACGATTGTACTCGGTCAAAACCAAATGCGGCCTATTCGACGCTTGCATTCTGACGGTGCTGCTTTACGGTAGCGAATCATGGCACCTTACGAAGACTAAGGGCAACCGTATACTGAGCTTCGAAAACAGATGTTTGCGAAGAATACTGGGTGTGCTGTGGTATGACTTTAGGAGCAACGAAGAGATAAGAGAACGCATCAAGCAGACTCTCATCACGCTGAAAGTGAAGAGGAGACGTTGGACCTGGCTCGGCCACGTGCTGCGGATGCCAGAAGAAAACCTCAACCTGGCTTGCCTGTTCTTCAAGCCGACTGGATTCCGGCGTCCTGGAAGGCTGCTAAATACTATCTCTAGAGTGTATACGGCGGAGCTACGGGATGCTGGTTTGACCTGGAATGAAGCAAAAAGACTGGCGAGCGACAGGGATTCTTGTTGGCGCCGCGTGGTGTCCATATGCCCCAATTAAGGGGCGGATATGGCCTAAGAAGTATATCATCTTCAATGTGTTTAGACCAAATGGTTACCGTACATTTCTTGTAACCTTGTAGCGGTCGTTTTTACGGATAGGTACATGTTCAAACACGCGCATTGATATGATCTTACTCCTTACTTATTTATCGTTTGTCAAATTATGGATACGCCCGTATGTTGTAGCTTAACCACTGGGAAATACCAATAGAATTGAAGTATTTCAAAAAAATACCATCTTATTCTTAGGTCAATATTTATTATAAAAAAATCATTATTCGTAGGATGTTTTATCACATTTGAATGGTCAAAGACATTTCGTATAATCAATATCTTTAGAACTATCTTCAAACGTGTTAATCGTGCCCATTGTTTTAATAATAAAATGCCTAATACTTTTCAAATTTGGGTTCACAAGGGATTATAAATATATTTTTTTATCGTAAATATTTCACTATATTATAATCTTAACATTAATTTTACTAATGGTTTTATAAAAGCGTTTAAAACTTATTAATTTAAAAAATCCTAACACCACTGCACATGGATATACTGAAATATGACTATATTCTAAAACATTAGATCGAGAGGTTTAAAAGAATACAATTTTGGGTAATAAAAATGCTTTATGCAGTCATCAAATGTTTAAAATAAATATAAAGGATAATTAGGCTTCAAAATTATACGTCCAGGCCTATACTCTGAAAATACCATAAAAGCTCCATTTTGACCTGCGTGGGGCATGTGGGCCCTTAAGTAGGATGCCCTATTCGCCCACCTAACGCAAAATGACCATAAACTTCAAATTCAGAGTTTCGAGAAAATCGCAATCATCTCTGTTCTGGCAGAACACACTCACTCAGGGGGGGGGGGGGGCAAACTTTTTGGATGGAGGGCCAAATTCAAGAATTCAAAATGAGTGGCGGGCCGCAAGTAAAATACCATTTTTAGATATACACTATTTATTATCAGGAAAAATAAACATTACAAAAAAATTAATTAGAAGAACGAAACTGTTTTTTTTTAACATTTTTTAAATTCAGGTGTTAATTTTGTAGTTGATATTCTCAAAACTGCTTGTAAATGGGCATCGGAGATATTTGATCGTAAAGAATTTTTATTGAGGTTCATGATCGAAAATGTTTGTTCACATAATTATATAGGTTGATCCAAAAATAACGAACATTTTTCTTGCATAATCTTTAAGTTGGTCGAATTTGTCTGAATTAAGGGCTTTGTAAAATTTGGAGATTTCTTCACGACGATGCAATTCTCTTAAATCAGTGTCACACTGCAGATCAATAATCTTAAGTTGTAGCTCTGTCGGTACACCATGCCCCCCACATCTTGACGCGGGCCCCGAAGCCAGGGTCTTGGGCGGGCCCCCTACCTATCGCTATGGTTAAAGGCAGTCTGACGCTCTCCAGTATTGTTTTTCAAATGGTGTTCGAGGTCAAATAAAATTCAGTGTAATTTAGCGATTTTTTAACACAGTATTTCTCAACACGTCCCAACAACTATATGTTTTAAAATGGTAATAAGTTAGAAGTAAGCTAGCGCCGCAGGCGACTTTTTTTGCTATTAGAGCAAAATTAAGATGTGTGTTTATCTCATTTATCTGGTCGACCCGTCACGCTGGGCCCCCCCTGAGCCCGGGCCCCTAGGCTAGAGCCCTGTCAGCTCCCCCCTTATGGGGGCCATGCGGTACACTATCAATATCTATTGAAAATGGATTGCGTACTATTGCTAAACTTGTCTCAATTTTTTGGAAGTCACCAAATCTTTGTGAAAAATCGTCATTCAGAGCTTTAATAATTTTACCATATTATTCAAATTTATATTCTGGTATATTCAGCAACTTCAAAGTTGGAAAGTGGTCCACGTTGTTATTCGATATTTGTCGAAGGATTAACTTGAGTTTTAATTGAAATCCAATCAAACTTTTTACCATATCATGGGCATATATTTTTTTTCCTTGCAACGCGGAGTTAAAAGTATTTAAATATGTCACGATGTTCAACGTCGAAAATATTGGTTACATAGTGAGAGACGAGACGCAAGGAAGACGTACCTACTGAGATAACACATTTAAGAAACAACAAATTCTTCAAATTTTAATCTATTGTCAATATTTCTTAAAAAATTATAAAAAAGTTATTCGTAATCAGAAGTACAATTAATGATGGCGGGCCGCAAAAAAATACCCGGCGGGCCGCAGTTTGCCCCCCCCCCCCTGCACTAACTGGAGAATAGTAGTTTTGAGTAATTTGATTTTGAAGTTGTTAAAATGTTTGAAATGGTCTATCATTTGAGTTTATTAAGTAATCGTAAAAAGGATGGCTTTAAAATAAAGACTGTTTATTTATTAAGAAGGTTTCCAGACGGTAAAGTTTGAAATAAGGAACATTTTGGTATAACTAACTCAATATATCATTTTTTCGAATTAGTGTCTTCTGCCAGAACAGTGACGGTATCTACTTACTTAAAAGACATGTTTAACGTCATATTTCTCGAGTATGAAGATGTTTTTCTTTTGTTTTCCTAATGACTTATAGAAACTTTTTGTATTTCTACAGTAGAATTATATGAATCCTAGGGTTATTTTTGCATTTAAAACAGAAAATCAAGAATATACATAATTTTGAAAACACTCATCAGAAAAATATATATAGCCAATAAAAAAAAAATCTTTTTCGAAACAAAGTATGACACCTGGCAGGATCGAACCTACGTCTGTTGGTTTCGCGCCCTGTGCATTACCAATAAGTGTTTTCAGAATTTGTGTGTTCAATTATTAGAGTGATACTCTCTTAAATCTTGTGAATTAATCGTTGAATAAAAGAAATAGTTAATTAAGAACTACAAGAAAGTTCAAATACGTTACAACAGAAAATATTGGAGAGATTCGTCACGTCGGTTAGCAATAATCAAAGTAACAAATGCTTTGAACATACATAATTTTGAAAAACACTTTCTGAGAAAATATATTATAACCAATAGAAAAAATCTTTTTGAAAAGAGTAAGCCACCCCGGCATCCTCGGTTTACGCCCCGTCCGTCGCATTTACCTTTATGCTACGCAGTGACATACTAATTGCGACGAATTTTAACTATTGGCCTTTTTGATACCTACTCATCAGCGTTCTTCTAAATCAAGCTACTTTGGCAATCGGTTTTTGTTTTCATTAAATCAAAGTAGATACCTATTACTTCATTTACTAACCGACGTCGTGGATTTCTCCAATATTTTGTATGATGTAACTTACTTGAACTTGCTAATAATTTATAATTAACTATTTCTTTTATTCAACGAATAATTCACAAGATTTAAGAATGTTCCATTCTGATTATTGAACATACATACGGTTTTTTCGAAAATATTTTTTCTATTGGTAATTTTTTCTCTAAAATTATTTATTTTCAATAATTAGAATGGTACATTCTTAAATATTGTGAATTATTCGTTGAATAAAAGAAATAGTTAATTAGAAAATCAAGAATTTGGCACTTTTGGTCCTTCGCATTCGACGGGGGAATGTCATTCACATGGATACAGTAAAGGCTTGGTATTTCACATCAACTTAGTTGAGTATATTATATTTAGCACAACAACAATGAGAATATTTTTATAAAGGGATGTCAATTAACATTACTATGTATACATATTATATTGAGTAAATTCTAATGGATTCAAGCTCTGTATTATTCCATTTAAGTCGTTTTTGCGACCCGGGTTTCGCCTTTCGGCATCTTCAGGCGCCGTGTACACTCACCAAAGGTAAAGACACACTGACAACGAACACTCTTTACTTTTAGCTTATATAATAAATCAATACAATAAAGAAGGTAAAAATACCATTACCTATCTATCAAGTCAAAGGTCTCAAAAATACAATGAACTTGTATGGATTAGTACAGAGCTTGAATCCATTAGAATTTAAATTCAAATTCCATCAAGTACCTTCAGTCTATTGCATTAATATTATATTGAGTAATTATTATTATTGTTGTAAGTTTCATATGGGTTTCGGTTTGTTTACACGTCTCTCTTTTTTAATCACTATACTAATTGGGTATCATAGTATTACGTTATTATTGACTATTATTAAGGCTATACCTCAGTTGAGGCATGGTCTAAAAAGATCGTGGCTAGATAATTTGTCATATAAATCCAACATGCGTCCATTTAATGTTCTATTAGTAACAATATAATATATTCATTGACATGTTTTCTTTTTCAAGTAAATGGGTAATGTTTAGTCATCTTTACACGATTTAAGAATTAATACCCCCGTCGCCATCACGAAACAAATTGGCGTATTCACACCTCGACGTTTGCTCTCCGATTGCCAGCGAGTCCAAAATTTCGTCTAGCCTATAGTTGAAAATTATTTGCCGTTTCACTGATGTATCGCCTTAAGTAAGGGGATAACAAAATGTATCGTCTTAAGTATACGTCAAATATTAAAAATAACTTAATACTAAGCATTAAAAAACTAAACTACATTTGAGAGACTCCAGACGCATGGACGTAGCTGCGTTTTTACCATATATCTCGATTTGGTATATTTCTCGTACGACCTTATTAATTATTAAAAATATTAATATAATATGTGACATTTATATATTTTAGTCTTTTGCTAAACGGAATGTTTCGTTATTGTTTCTTCAATGCGTGTTGACAACGGGTGCGGGAGGGAGGGGCTCTTCCATCAGTTCGCCTGGCTCCTAGCAGGAATTGTCAACCGGAGTAGGCCAACACCGATTACCTTCACTGTATTACTGATTCTTTTCTAGACCATGTCCGATCGTAAAAATAACATATGGCTACCACAGAGTGGAGGTTTGTATTAACAGATTTTGTTTTTACGAGAAATGGATGTCAGCCACTTGCTCAACCTATTAGGTCCATACTCTGACTCATACATAAATTGAAAAACAATATGTGTAGTTGCCAAACAACGTGTGACCCACGACTCTATAGGCCGGCGCTTAAACTGTGCGGCCATTTACGTAGCTTAATTATTTATGTAGCTTTTAGGTGGTAAAAAGTAGGCATTGTTTAGAGAACCTTTACTTATATTTACTTAATATTGTTGATCTGTAATTATTTTTCTTCATAGAAACCCTCTTATCGACTGTACTGGCTATACATGATACGTAAGGGGTGTATTAGTAAATATAATTAAAAAGGTATTTTTTATCTATGCTTTTCGCTTCATACGAGTATGCGTAGTTTTGTGTGATTCCAACTGCTTCGCTCGTATGCATGAGTAATTACATACATCACATTTAAATGGTTTTTCATCAGCATGAATCATTTTATGTAATTTCAAATCAGTAGATCGAATACACGCATAACTGCATTCATCACACTTAAAAGGCTTTTCGCCAGAATGAGACATTTTATGTCTTTTCATTTGACCAGACGTAGCACATGAGAAAATACACACACTACATATAAACGGTTTCACGCCAGAATGGGTCATTTTATGCCTTTTCATGCCACTGGATGCAATGCATGAGAAACTACATTCGTCACATTTAAATGGCTTTTCACCTGAATGTGTCATTTTGTGTACTTTCATGCTAGAAGATCGTGAACATGAAAACAAACAATCATCACATTTAAATGGTTTAATGCCAGAATGCGTCATTTTGTGCGAGGTCATGTTACCAGATAGAATACACGAGAAATCACATTCATTACATTTCAATGGTTTTTCACCGGAATGTGTCATTTTGTGTAATTTCATATCTCCAAATCGAACACACGAGAATATACACTCATCACATTTTAATGGTTTGTCACCAGAATGGTTAATTTTGTGTTTTTTCATATTACTAGAATGTACACATGAGTAGTTACATTGATCACATTTAAATGGTTTTTCTCCAGAATGTGTCATTTTGTGTGATTTTAAATTACCCGATTGTTTACACGAGAAATTGCATTCATCACATTTAAATCGTTTTTCAGGATTATTAGTAGATCTGTGTGGTTGCATGGGTTTTTGCACTATTGCCGCTTTTAGGTTTGCAGTGTTAACTATTGTAGTACTGGCGACGAAAATCTAAAAAAAGAAACAAATGTCATTAAATCGGATTTAAAATGCAAAATATAAACCAAATTTAATTATACAATTAAGATTGACGTCGCTTGATAATCACAATTCATACATCTACTTCTATAACACTCACGTATCCGTGGAGTAATCACACTTTTTAATGGTCATTAATATAGGTATATCCCACGTATTATAATGAATGTTGACGTCTAATCTTAGCAACTTGTGCATAAAATACTTATGAATAATTAACTATGTCTTTTATCTAACGAACAATTCACAGGATTTTAAGAATATACCATTCTAATTATTGAATATATATAATTCTGAAAACACTCATGAGAAAATATAGCCAATAGAAAAAATCTTTTTTGAAAAAAGTAAAACACCCGGCAGGATCGAACCTGCATCTCTTGGGTATTGCGCCATGTGCATTACCACTATGGATAGGTTAAATCAATACAGCCACTTTGGCATACAGACCCCGATGTGGGTCTTGGCCTCCTCCAACAGTTTCCTCCACCTGTCCCTATCCAGTGTGGCCGCTTTCCAATTCGATACCTCCAGAATACGGCAGTCACTGGCAGCTCCATTCAACCAGCGAATCTTTAGCCTGACTCTTCTTCTACGCCCTATTGGATTCCTGGACATCACTCTCTTTGTCGGTTTATTGTCATTCATACGGTGCACATGACCTAGCAATCGCAGTCTCCCAATCTAAATTGATTGAACTGCGCTGCAATCTTCGTATAGCCAGTAGAGCTCATCATTATATCTTCTCCTGCAATTGGTGCCGTCCCTGATCGGTCCATATATACAGCGGAGAATTGTTCTTTCGAAAATGTTCAAGGCTCGTTCATTTCGCAGAGTTCATGTCCAGGTTTCCGATGCGTAGGTGATCACTGGCTTTGCAAATGTCTTGTAAAGAGTGCTTTTAGTTCGGCGAGATAGTATGCCGGACTTAAAATGTCTTAACAGGCCAAAGTAGCATTTATTCGCACACATGATTCTCTTGTTGATTTCTTCTGTAATATCATTATGTCGAGTTACAAGAGAACCAAGGTAAGTATATGAAACCGTCGACCGTGTCAAACTTGTATTCACCAATATCTAACTTTGGTGCGCCTTCTCGTGGTGTGACATAGACAGGCATGTATTTAGTTTTTGCCTCGTTTATTTGTAAGCCTATTCTTTTGGCAAAGGCTTCTAGTGCTGTGAATGCCTTTACAGCGCCAATTCTGATATGGCAATGATATCGATATCATCGACATACGCCTGTGTGTTATATGTATATTCAACGAAGAATGTCACATTTTGAAGTTGAAATAATGTAGGTATAAAATAAATTAGTATGTATTGTGAAATTACCTCATTGATAGGTTTGGATTCCGTGTACGAGCACCCAGGTTGTGGATCAGAATAATCGAAGGGACGTATTGGATCTTCAACAAATTCGTCTTTAATGACAACTGGTTGGTAATCAATTTCAGATTTTATATTTACAAAGTCCGATACAGGGTTCTGAAAAACACGACATTATTGAATATTTCGATGATGGTACAGTGTGGGGAGGTCATCACTGTGTGAGTCATGGTATGGTGGATGATTGGGTCGTGATATGGTGGTTGCTTCGATGGATGGAGGAGCGAGTTTTATTAGCAGCGTAAATAGTCGGTACAAGAGTATGTTATAGTAATTATGTTACAATAATTATGATACTGTTCCGAGGTCCGAATCTCGGTAAAATGAGATGTTGTGTGGAGTGATACAGAGATTGAGATACTAACAGACCGGGAACTTATATTCGAGTGACATGTCCCATGAAATTATGATCCGCTATTTTTTGACGTAGGTACTGTCATCTCCCTCCATTTGCGAAAGTGAAAAGATGCTGTCACTTTTATTTTTTATGGTTCCTCGTCTGGATTCAGGACTTGGAGGTGAACAAATAACACACCGGAATTCTGGTCAGAAACGACGAGTTTTATTTGCGCTAATTTCTACTAATAGTTACATTTTTTAATTTCATTTATGCGTAGCACGAGTTAATAATGTTTACTGTTTGGCTGTCTGTAGGGTTCTGTCGCGCCAAAAAAACGGCCGCTTACGAAGCGGTACCAATGCGGCGTTGCCAATATAAAATTTTGGTGCCAAACATGTACAACGTTGCCAGTTTATTATTGTTTATGTTCGTAATCAACCCTTACTATTTGTCGGCTTGGTACCGATTCAGGCTTCTCCAGATTCACAGAGACATCCCGAAATGGGGACCATTTGGGATTGTAACAGTACCTACTCACAATCAAAATAATATCTTGAAAAGACTATTTAGGAAATACTTATTCTACCTAATAGAGTCAGCTACTATATGGAGTTTTCGTCATCGGGTTTGGTATAGCTGACTATATGGAAAAATGTATATCGCGGAAACAATCAGTGCAATCAGCTATCTACTGCGTTTGCCGTAATAAGACACTACGGGAAATGGGTATTTAATATCGCCGATCAATACGCTGATACGGATTGAGAGGTGTATCACCATACATAATATTATACTCTTGAAGCTCAGCATACTGTTGCTTCGAGCCTTTGAAAGATGCCATGATATGCTACAGAAAATCAGTGGGTATCAACTAATGCACACGTCGAATCGAAGCATTTAGTTTAAACCGAGTACAGTTGTGAATCCCTGGTATACCGTATTCCGATTCAGATAGGGGTTGTGACTTTGCAGACGTGTCGCCTGTCATTACTCATGGGGAAATCTGGATTAGGACAGGTGCTATTGCACAAAACTCGAGACGAATTGTTATGCAACCTGACAATTATTGTCTCTTGAATGTCTTCAATTGAATTGTCAGGTAAAAGACAACATCTTGTTCACTCTGGATCAAACGTGAAAGTGAACCATGTACGTATGTGTTCACTGCAGTTTTAAAATTGAGATTACGTTATCAATGAAGAAAATTAGGACTTTGGATTCGTTCATAGTTATATTTGGTACAAGTCTGTTTACTGGAAGCCAGAGGGACAGTGGCAATTTTCATAGCCGATTTCGGTAAAATTCATAAATTTAAGAATGACAATCTAACATAACCTAACAAGTAATCCAGTACATCGGCTATTTTCAAATTTGTTTGCCGCTGGCTTCCACATATTAGACAATAACCTTATATTTTCTTTGCTAATTAATGTAAATACTAATATAGCGAGCAACTCTTCAAATTAATAATTTGACATTCTTAGATGATTTCGATCATATTAACTTTATGCAATCATTAATTTAATATAGGTAGGTACCTACTCACTACTACACTATACTACCTGTAAGTCCCACATACTATCTCGCCGAACTAAAAGCACTCTTTACAAGACACTTGTAAAGCTAGTGCTCACCTACGCATCGGAAACCTGGACATTAACTCTACGAAATGAACGAGCCCTGAACATCTTTGAAAGAAAAATTCTCCGCCGTATATATGGACCGATCAGGGATGGCACCAATTGGAGGAGAAGATATAATGCTGAGCTCTACGGGTTGTACGAAGATTGCAGCGCAGTTCAATCAATTAATATTGGGAGACTGCGATGGCTAGGTCATGTGCACCGTATGAATGGCGATGAACCAGCAAAGAGAGTGATGTCCAGCAATCCAATAGGAGGCCAAAGATTCGCAGGTTAGATGGAGCTACCAGTTACTGCCGTATTCTGGGGGTACCAAATTGGAAAGCGGCCACACTGGATAGGGACAGGTGGAGGGAGCTGTTGGAGGAAGCCAGGACCCACACCAGGTTGTCGGGCCCCTGATGACGATTACCTACTCACACTACACTCACACAACTGATGCTTTCATTTATCAGCATATATTTTTCTTATTCTTCTCTTGAAGTTTCAGTATTTATATTACAAACTAGAAAGAAATAGCACCTGACAATGCCACATATTATCGACAATCTTATCAATGCGCTCAATACGTATTATACTCAATACAATAATTAGTATGAAGCTGTCTCGTACGAGTGCGCTCGGTGCAAGTCAACTTGGATCGTACTTGGATCGTGTCAACAAATTTAGGTTAAATTCTAATGGATTTAAGTTTTGTACTATTCCATTTGAGTCGTTTTTAGCGTTTTTAGCATCTTCAGGTACTGTGTACACTCACCAAAGGCAAACATACACTGAGTCAGTGTCAGACTGTAGAGAATGTAGTGTAGAGAATAGTACAAAACTTAAATCCAATCGAATTTAAATTCATATTACATCAAGTACCTTCGGTCGATAGTATTAATATTAAATTTAGGTTAATAAATACGGGTCGCTTGGGATCTGGGATGATGGGACAAAAAAATACGAATCTTCCATGCTAAATAAACGATAATTATGAATGAGTGCCATCTTTAGATAATAAATCCTGAGCATCTTTTTGCACAAGCAACGAGTGGTCCACTGTTCAGCTGTCAAAATCAGATCTCAGGTTGCTTGACATATTGATTCGCCCTTTCTCGTTTCAAATTGAATTATAAAAAATTCTCAAATCAAATATATTAACTATCAGTGTTATTTATAAATAATATACAGTCCTGTTATTCATCAGCTGTCAAAGTCAGACTAGTCCTTCACACAACAACCGCTGGCAATATCGATTTCCAAAAAATATGTGGCATTGATATAATATGCATTACATTACATTCCCTGTGTCAATACAGCTGGAAATGTAGATTTGTAATAGCATTTTAAAACTAGAGAAAAAAATAGAGTAGGCTGAGGTATGAATTATTGATTTTAAAACTATCTTTTGTGTCGTAGATAATAGTAGTTTTTGCGGTAAAACTTGAATAAAAATAACTCAAACTAAATGAATTTTGGAAACTAACCTCAAAAGTGCAACCGACATCATCGGGAATCTCTTGTTTGATATAAATAGTTGGTTCTGGGGCATTTGAATTAACTACTGGTACATCAAACCACTGTTGTGTTTCTACGTCAGAATTGTATTCATCAGGTTCGCGTTTAACTTCCATTTTGTTTATTTGATACTTACATAAACGTTTGACAGATTGATAATGCCGTGACGTTAAATAGCCATTTTACCATAGACAATATTTATGACCAGTATTGCCAATTCAAAATAATATAAAAAAATATTTTATAATAGAATTCAACATATATTTGCCTATGTATTGTATTGTTTAGGTATTGAAATAACGATGTCCAACCCAGTGACGTCCCTAGATAAAATGCCGCCCCCTAGGCAGCGCCAAAATAAGTAAATTTTTTTATACATTATTTTTATCATCCTTTCATGAGTCCAATATCTAAGAAATGTGTTGTATGGATCTTTACTAACGAAATATCAAAATTTGCATTTTTGTTTCTGGTCACCAAGGAAGTCGAAGGGCAAAGGAAGTAAACTAGATATCGCGAACCCGACAAAACCAGTGAGTTAAATTTTTTAATGGAAAGATATTTTCGTTATTACTAAGTTCAGATAGCTATTTTTATATTCCAAATGATTTTCCTCGATTTGCCGCCCTTCAAGTAACTGCCGCCCCCAAGCGACGCTCAATCCGCCTACCCCCACGGGACGTCACTGTCTAACCGACAACACAAATAATAATTTAGAGACCCCTCCAGACCAAACCTCTTTGTACCACACTCGGGTTTTAATCGAGTGTTTCACGAGGCCATGCGTTTGATGTTTTGTAATCTGTCAGGAGCAGATACCCAAGTCTAAGGTTGCGATGCAACCAATGTGTTTTGACAGAGTTAGTAAATATAAAATCTTATAAAAAGTTCCCACACGAGTCAATGCAAGACAGTAACAGGATGAACTAACATACAAATAATGATTATGATTAGTTAGGTAGGTATTCATAAATTAAATAATATAGCTGATATATTACCTACCTATATACAATAAACAAAGCTTTAAAATATGGATAATATAGGTAGGTACCTAGTGCGAAACTATGTAAAGAGATCTTCACGCCCGCAATTAGACGCCGTAAAGTTTGTAAACGCAACAAAATTGGTCTTTGTGGCGAACAGGTTGGGCGGCCCGATATATTCAACAACACAAACATCGACACCTCCAAACCAAACGCCTCGCACCACATTCGGTCTCAATCGAGATAAAAGCATTTTAAGAATATATAAGAAAGGTACTAAACACAAAGCTAAAACAATATTATGTAAATAGATCTTCACGTCCTTAATAAGATACCGCAATTAATTACATTTATTCGCTTTTTATATCTATATTTAATTTTGTATGGTTTATTGGTGTATATTTTGTTAGTAATGTATGAATACAACACATTTCTTAGAGACTGGAGTCATGAAAGGGTGATAAAAATACTATATAAAAAATGGGGCGGCTTTTTGGCTCTGCCTAGTGGCATCATTTTGCCTAGGAACGTCACTGGTCAGCGCTTTCTTGAATCGATCTGTCAGAGGTTGCAGCCTACACAGCGCCTTCGTATTATTTCCGTAAAGAATTCGCTTACGGGGTGAAATTTGAAGTAGGTACATTGTAACAGGCATTCTTACGAACGTGTTGTTTGATCACAGGTCACTTTGTCTCGTAGACGACTAAAGGTGACTTTCTGGCAATGCGTGTTAAAACATGATTTTGACTTTGACAAAGGGTACATGGATGATATATTTTCATTGTATCTTTCTTAAATTCTAGTGTGAATTTGTACTTAAATAAACTATACACATAGGTCGAGATCTCATGATGACGCCCACAGTTATGTAAAAAAAATATTTTTAGAATATACCTATACATGGCCCCCACAAGGGGGTTGACAGGGCTTTAGCCTGGAGGCCCGAGCTTAGGAAGGGCCCGGTGCAGCGGGTCGACCAGTTAAGTAAGAACAACACACACCACAAATTTGCTCTATTGCTAAAAAAGTTGCCTGCGGTGCTATTTTCATTAAACATTCACAGTAAAAAAATATGCGGCTGTGCAATGCAATTTGATGCCGTATTATGATCTTTGATATAATTACAAATGATAATTCACGTGCAGAATTGTATTTTATAATTATTGTGTTTCCCGATTACAAAATGGTTATTTATCTAATATGGCGAAGGGTTGCATGTTATGATGGGCAACCACAAAAGGATATCGCGATCAGTGGCTTTATAATATGACATAAAGTGCCGATAGCTCAATAAATCAACTGGATTTATTTTAAAATCAGTATGAATATAACGAATAACTCTTAACTCAGGGATACCGCGGAAACCATTTGACGAACACTACTACCGAAAATCACAATGACCAATATCCTAGCGATAGGTAGGGGGAGGGGTCCGCCATACATCCTAGCCTGGGGGCCCGCTTTAGGATGTGGGGGCCATGTACCTATTACATCATTTTCATCCTAGAGCTGTAGTGGATTGTTATGAAGCATATCGTCGGGTTGGTGCCAAAAGTTGGTAAGTCGATAGTTTAGGTATTTTGAGTTTATAACGGATTATGTGTTTATATATAAATATGTTTGCTAGAAAAAAAAATCAAGGTCATCCGATATATTATAGAACATAGTTTTTTAGCTATTCATTACTTTAATAAAAATACGTAATTCCCGATTTTCGATTATCCAACATAAAAAAAACTGTAAAGATGCTTACAGTATTAATCTAGATACAAATCTAGCCAAATGTCAATGAAACGCGGCAGTCAAATCTTTGTAAAGGCACTAACGGTTTTATTTTAGTTCAATAGTTGAGCTAAAACTTAAAACTTCTTCCGAAATAAGTTTGTAAAAACACTAACAGTATTCTCGTAAGCCGCAGTTCAGTCAAATTCAATGTTCTAGTACTGCCAAATATTTGTAGCATTAATAACCAATTTCTTTTAGTTTTAGCGATTGCATTCACAGACTAAACAGTTCTGCCAAAGATTTGTAAAATCAGTTACAAATTGCTTTAAAGTCTATTAATCGCATATTTGTCTATGTTTTCGGCCAACTTGCGATAACTGACGCGCAGTGCTGCCAACCGTACTATAATTATAGTATTTGTACTATAATTGTCGTCTGCGTACTATGTACGATAAAAAACAGGTATAGTACGCCCAAAATACTATAATTTTGAGAAATCGGTTGCCAATAGAAGAAAAACAACGCCAAAATAATCCGTGAGAAGCAAAAAAAAAAAATCCCATTTCTTAAAAACACATTGGTGACATTAATTACACAGCGATTTCCAAACTGGGAGCGCGGAGTGTTGCAAAGGGACGCGCGAAAAGTTTAAAACAATAAATTAATGTAGCCACAGGCTTGCAGTTTCCAAATGCATAGTTTATAAAACGGCCGCTAGTTATAAACTAGACAAAAAAAAACAGTCATATAAAAAGTTGTTTCCAAACCTTTCTGCAAATAGACTAAATTTATAATCCCTTACTTCTATACTATTGTGAAGCGCAATGGCTATCTCGTAACAAAATGAAATAAAAGGGTAAAATAATCATAATGTTGAAAATTGAGGCAAATTTGTTTAGGAACGATAATTTTGTTGTGTAACTTGTCTAGTTGGTTGAAATTTTAAAAAAAATGAGTGAATAAATCAATCCAAGGACCACTAATGCATTCACCGATTTAAAACGACAAAGTGAAGGCATTCATAAAAAATTGGAGAGTAGGAAATCAAAATGACAAAAAAAAAAGTTTGCCATGTCTCCATTATTTTTAAATGATTTCTACGAGTTCTTGGTTAGTTTGCTAATGCACTTTTCACATTATTTTATTTAATAGGTAGCAAAAAAACGCTGCTTTATTTCAGAACTATTAAATATTTTATATACATATTATGTGGTTAAAAAATCCTGACTTTTTTAGAATTTTTTTTTTCATTTTTGTATTCGTAAGTAGGTACTTTGTTGACTATTTAAAAAGGTGTTTAATGAAATAAGGGGGGGAGGCGCCTAGATTAGATTTTTTTAAAAGGGAGGCGTAGTAACATAAAGTTTGGAAACCACTGACTTAACATTTGAATTTTGTCTAAAAAAAACAAGACGTGAAATTTAATACCCTTCATGGATATTTTGTCTAAAAAAAACAAAACGTTAATTATCCCACGTTTAATTTTTTGAAAATGCAGAAAATTATTGGTCACTCAACGCGTACTATATTTTTTGCCGAAATACTATAATTTTGAATGCACTGTACTATAATTCCACTTTCAAAATATGGCAACACTGCTGACGCGCCAGAATTGTCATTCATACTCCTACAACTGTTAGAATCGGTCGGTGCGTGCTCATAATTATTTGTTAAACTTTATTAAGACTTAATAGAAAATGGATAGCAAACTATTCCCAAAGTGCTTATCATCCAGAGCTGTGAGGATTTTACAATCCGTTTATAAAAATACAACGGATGACTGTCAAACTGATCAGGTATGTACTATTTTGTTGATTCTTTAAATTTGTCATTTCTCATTACTTTCGTCGTTTCGTGATTAATAATTGTTATATTTTAAGAAAGGTCACGCCAGGACCTCGTCATCCGCCTTCTTGTCCGCCATACACGCTACAGCGCCGTTTCAGCCATCTTGTCGTTTTCGAGTCGAATAACATAGATACGCGCCGCGCCCGGGCCAGCCATATTGTTCGTTGATTCGTAACGTGGTGATCGCGATATCGCTCCCAGTCTGTGTCCCGTATCGTGCCGTCTTGTGCCGCTGCAGTCTGCGCCCCTCGTGTCCACAGGGTCTGCGCCCGTGCTTGCCGCTTGGTCACCGAGCCTGCGCCCCAGCCGGCACCACGTGCTTGTCACCTCGTGGCCACCGAGTCCGCGCTCCGTACTGCTGCCTCGTGCCCTCGGGAGTCTGCGCCCCTCGTGTCCACAGGGTCTGCGCCCGTGCTTGCCGCGTGGTCCCCGAGCCTGCGCCCCAGCCGGCACCACGTGCTTGTCGTATCGTGCCGCCTTGTGTCCCGCAGCAGCCTACGCCCCCTCGTGCGCCCCAGCCGGCACCACGTGCTTGTCGCCTCGTGCCCCTTGAGTCTGCGCCCCAGCCGGCACCACGTGCCTGTCACCTCGTGACCACCGAGTCTGCGCCCCTCGCTGTCCACAGGGTCTGCGCCCCGTGCTTGCCGCTTGGTCCCTGAGTCTGCGCCTCGCCGGCACCACGTGCCTGTTACCTCGTGATCACCGAGTCTGCGCCCCTCGCTGTCCACAGGGTCTGCGCCCCGTGCTTGCCGCGTGGTCCCCCAAGCCTGCGCCCCAGCCGGCACCACGTGCTTGTCGCCTTGTGCCCGCTGCAGTCTACGCCCCGCGTGCGCCTCAGACCGTACCACGTGTCGTACCGCCTTGTGCCCGCTGCAGCCTGCGCCTTGTGTTGTGCCTCCCCGCAGCGACCGGCGCCCCCTGCCTAACCTCGGGCCACGCTTGTTTTTTTATTGACTTGTTCGCCTGTGACTTATATGTTATGTACATTATTGCTATCAATTAAATATTGTGTAACCCTGTATCAGCGTATTTACGTCCACCACCCACTCTCTTCCACTGTCAAATGTTGTCAGCTAGCGATGTTGACTATTGCGCAATATAGCCGGTATCAATAAGTATAGTAATACTACATTATTTAGCAACGTACCCTTGATAACAATTTTAATTAACTGTAAAACTATTATTGATTGCTAGTACAATAATGAATACAATAGCATTTACTTTTTGGTAATCAAGTGATAATTGACTGTTTCAGGGCCAAGAACTGTTGTCAATGCCGCCTATGGGAAACAACCAGGAAGATCATTCAACACTGAATTTTATATCTACTGATCAGAAACCATCAGTCATACAATCTATTGATGTTGCTGCTTTGTCTGCAAGTGATGTATTGGGCTAATTCACAGAACGGCAGCCTAACGAGACCACGACAAGCTTCGTTTTATCAGATATGATGATAATCGATGGTTTAAACTCATCTGATGTGTTCCACAAGGATATCATCTTTTTAGATGACGATAATACGGCATTAGAGAAAGAAGTCCCTTTGGTGTCTGCACCCTTTAGTCCACCTCAGTTACATGGATGGATGTCTCCTGTGTTGTGTTCTCCGCAGTTATTGCAACTACACTTATCAACACCATTTCATGATGCCGGGACGTCTCATGATTTTTCTTTAGATTCTGAGATTATGGTTGAGAATGATTACTATAAGGATGATAACTGCAAATCACTAAAGAAACGTGTGAGATGGACTACATCTGATCCCGCAAGCTGGAAAAAGAATGTCGCGAAAAAATTACGCCAAGACTCGCAACCATATACAACGGTGAAGGGCATTCAATCTGCAAAACTTCCAAAACCAGTGGATTGCGTTTCTTGTCGGTATAATTGTTCTTTATCTTTTACAGAGGAAGATAGGTCCTCGTTATGTGGCACTTTTTGGAAATTGTGTTATGAGAGACAAAAAGATTTTATATTAAATAACGTCGTGCAGAGCGAAACTGCCACAATGAAAATCAAAACAAATTCTGGAAGAAACCGCCAGAGCTCACGATCATATTTTTTATAAAGCATGACAGGCGAGTACGGGTGTGCCAGAAATTTTTTACAAAAACATTATCTATAACAGATGGGCCTATTATACATGCATTTCATCATGTTGATTCGGGAATTTTTATGAAGCCCTATCAAAGGGGGAAGAGAGCTCCCTCAAACAAAACTCCGGAGACAGATGTTATAAATGTAAAAGAGCATATCCAAAGGTTTCCTGTTATGGAATCCCATTATTGCAGGAAGATAACCAGGAGGATGTACCTTGATGCGGCATTAACTATATCAAAAATGTACGAGCTATACAAGACAGAGGTGGTGCCTCCTTGCAAACCTGTCTCTGCTATAACATACAGACGGATATTTTGTACTAATTATAATTATTCTTTCTATCGACCAAAGAAAGATCAGTGTCTGATATGTTCCAAATATGAAACTGCGAGTGGCGGTGAAAAGGAGGGCCTCCAAAATAGTTACTCATCACATAGAGAAAGGGTCAAAGCAGCAAATGATGCAAAAACTGCTGATAAAGAGAGGAGTCAGACTGAGGGCTCTTTTATATCGGCAACATTTGACTTGCAGAGTGTGTTGCAAATCCCATGCAACAAGTCATCGCAAATGTATTATTTGCGAAAACTTTGCGTTTATAATTTATGTGTATATGAGTCACGTTTACCAAATAACGCTTTCTGCATGGCGTGGACTGAGTTAAATGGTTAACGTGGCAGTTCAGAGATAAAACGGCACTGCTCTCATGGTTAAACCAATTGCCCGAATCGGTCAAAGAAATCTCTTTGTTTTCTGACACCTGTGGGGGTCAGAACCGTAATCATCACGTTGCATCGCTCTTCCTCCATATTGTGCAGACGACACATATTGATGTAATAGAACACAATTTCTTAGAATCGGAGCACTCATATATGGATGTAGACTCGATGCACAGTGCCATTGAACGGCAGAAAAAAAATACAGAGGTGTACTCAATGATCGACTGGTTGAACATTTTTAGAAACGCACGCTCTTCCAGGAAGAGAACGTCTTCCACTCCTTTCCAAGTGAAAGAGCTTAAGTATTCCGATATATTTGATTTATCAGAGTTATCGTCTAGGATTATAAAAAATAGAAATAAGGATGAACACGGAAAGACTGTGTCATGGCTTCTTATCAAGTGCCTGCCTTAAATATGTAAAATCAATGCCCAATGTCATTCAATATCGCTATGATCATACTGGACTGTATACTAAAATATTTATTAACCATGTGAGAGGGCGGCCTGTTGCCACCGTGTATGGTGAGTTAAAAAATGCATATACCAAGATGTTGCCGATTACGAAAGAAAAGAAAAAAGACTTGGAGAAAATGTGTCGTGCCGGAATAATTCCACAGGAATTACATGCATGGTATAAAGGACTATCTACGAGTGTATCATGCAGAAATATTATTCCTGGACCTTCGTTAAGTGACAATGAAATTGAAGAAGACGATGTAGTGTATTGTGTAATAAATTGTTTTATAGAAGATAGGGAGTTGTATTATAATCATGTTGAAACCAATTATTTGTAAAAGTTTCTCTTTATGCATGTCTTTTCATTAAATTAGTTTGTGTAGTTTTATTTTGTCCTCATTTTTCCATTGTAAACTGTTGTAAATAATATAAGTTTCTATGCCTTTTTTCTAACAAATATCAATATTTTTATGTTAAGTATGTCTTGTATTATGAATGTTTTTAAATTCAAGTGTTGATTGTCCATTAATAAATTTATTCATTATAATTGTATTAAGTACAGAAGTTTGTATGCTATTTTGGTGTACCCATGTTAATTAATACCATTTATTTAAAGTTTTTTTCTCTTTATCAGTTCATGTGTTTCTTTCATTAAATAAGTTTATGTAATTTTATTATTAATGTTCCTGATTTTCCACTGTATACTGTTTAAAATTATATAATTTCTATGTCATTTTACTATAATAAATATCGAAACTTTGTATGGTAAGAATAACTTGTATTATGCATATTTTTAATATTAACTGTTGTTTGTCCATCAAAACATTTATAAAAGCATTGAAATTGATCATTAATAATATAAAAATGCTTTCAAATTTATTTCTTTTACCAACAAACCATCCCTTCCCACAGTCCTGACAATCCTATGCACAGATAACTGTCAAAAGAGCTGATTCATTTCTGCCAAAGGTTTGTAAGTCCCACCTCACGTTACAAAATGCAATTATTTTGTATGGTTAATTAAATTTTTACGTTTTTTAACATGTGGGGATATTATTTAATACTTCAATGCATCTAAATAAATAATGCACAAAGAAATTATTATTATGCCTGATTTTAGAGGGCATGTCAAACTTTCAAATTGCGATTACTCCATAACATGATTTCGAGACTTACCAACTTTTGGCAGTATAACAACGATATACTCTCATAATAATTTATTTGAAGATACCTCCATGAATATAACATACCACTGATACCTCCACGTTTCTACGTGGATGGAGGACCCCTTTAGGGTAAAGTACGAGCGAAGATATGGATGCCACATTCATGTTTCTTATAGTCCGCCAAGCCAACCGTCCATTTATCGCCGCTAGATCACGTAGAAGTGCTCTTTACTTTTATTAATTAACAAAACGAAACATAAGGAGTACGTATTTAAAGGACACCTAAAGAAATAATTTTTGTTTTTAAACAATACCGTAACGCGAAAGGGTAAGTTAGGTAGGTATAACATTTCGACGACGCGGAAATTTAAATTTTTACAAAAATTTTGAATCGTAGGTAGTTAGTAAACCTCCCGTCGTTATTAGCAGGTTATTTTGAAACAATTTTTTCCTGGGGTAGCGATTAGGTCCAAAGTATGCAAAGTCGATAGCCGTAGGCGCATAGGCGGGTTGGGTTAACCTGCGAAAAGCACTTCTGGGAAATGCGTTGGTGACCGTTCGTCGGACGCATGTAATCTAATTATTGTAGATAAATAGTTCCGACTTTCGATCTATTAATTCTAAACGAATTATTAAAGCAACGTATCCAGCACATTAAATTTTTCTTTTAATCGAATGGCGTAAGTCCCATTTCGGGGGCATACCTACAACTAGTCTAAAATTGATGAACAAGGTTTCTTCGCCTGATGTGATCGGCCAATCAGGGAGGTGCGAGACTCGCGCCTAATCCATCTAAGGATACGAGGGGTCAAAAAGGGAGAAGGAAGTCAGTTAGCCGAAGCCTCCGATACGTGACGGGCTTCGTGTCCCGTTGATCCTTAAATTTTAATTGCCACAGCCTACGGCGCCCATCATTAACGAAAATAGGGCTGTTGCAAAATTATAACCTGTGTAAAGCTTAATAATTGTGTCCTGTGTATTGATATTGTGTATCTGTGTGTATAGCGAGTAACCTTTTTTTTGTGAACCTAAACTGTTAAAAATAAAGCTTTGTGCTACGAACAACGTGTGTTTCATTGTGAATATCCACCATAATCAACTGTCAAGACCTAACCTTACACTGAATGTGCTCTACTAACCCAAAACCCAGCTTCGATTGACCGCCCTGAACAATTCACATCACTGAGCTAGTCGAAGGGTGGAAGCTGGTCGTGTGACTCACACGTACCGACCGACGGCACGCTGTCGAGGGCGTCATTGACGCCCGGTCGACCGGAGAGTTGAGCGCGGAGGTCGGATCGGGCTGTGCGGCCCCGACTCCCTTCCCTACCCGGACTTCCGGGGTGTCAAGTTTGGCGAGCCCAACGTGGACCTTTGACAGTACTTGTCATGTTGGCAAGCATCTGTCAGAAATAGGGCTGTGAAGAACTGAAGGAGCTTCGCCGGATCCACAACTTAGGAAATAGAGTCAGTGCTAAATTCAGTGTAATAAATTTAGTGTGCTTAAAGCGTTTGACAGTTGACGTGGACAGTGACATTTTGAGATTTGTGACAGTGGGAGGACAGTTGTTGTGGTTGACAACTGTCGCTTTGACGTTTGTGGTGTTGTGATAGTCCGCCATCTTGAAATTGCTGAGTCTGTTGACATCCGCCATCTTGGATCGGCTGTGAGTATTGTCATTTGTCGCTTTTGACAGCTGTCATCTGTCAGTTGGACATATTTTTTTCAAGTTATATTTTTTTCTTAATTTTGTAATACGAACAATTGTCGATGCATACGAATGCAGTAAAAACATTTAATCATAATGGATTTTTAAAATTTAACTTTTAATATTTTCATAAAAGATTTAATTTTTCTCAATTTTTTTTTTTTTTAATTTTCGTTTTTCCATGAACCGTACGTGCTCGAGAATACGATAATAATGATAAAATAGTGAACTCCAACTTTTAATATTTTCGATTCCTTATATTAAATTATAAATGCTATTTTCTAATGAATAATCGGAATACAAACTTAACACTGGCTATTTAGCGGAACTCAGTCGGTGAAAAGTAAAAAGCTGTTGATAACCCGTTCAAAATCGGGATGCGCGGCTCCGACTCCCCTCCCTACCCGGACTTCCGGGGTGTCACCACGATAATTTATAAAAATAAAAGTGAGTTTAAGTCACCACCTTTTTTTACAAATTCTAAAAAAAAGAAACTTTGCTGACAAATAAAACTGATAAACACCTAATAAAAAACCAGATGAAAATATATTATAATTTCTATATTTACTAGTTAAAATGATTTATTAGGTTTCGTGCTATGTTTTACCAGAGTGAGTAATTTCGTGTGATTTCATATCTCTGGATCTTATACACGAGAATTCACAAATTTTACATTTAAATGGCTTTTCACTAGAATGTGTGAATTTGTGTGATTTCATAGTGGTGGAACGTATACATGAAAAATTACATTAGTCACATTTAAATGGTTTTTCACCAGAATGAGTCATTTTGTGTTGTTTCATGTTACCAGCATATATAGATGAGTAATTACAATCTTCACATTTAAACGGGGTTTCACCAGAATGCAACATGTTATGCTTCTTCATATTACCAGATGTTATACATGAGAAATCACATTGATTACATTTAAATGGCTTTTCACCTGAATGAATCATTTTGTGGGATTTCATGTTACCTAGCTGTATGCATGAGTAATTGCATTGATCACATTTAAATGGTTTTTCACCGGAATGCGTCATTTTGTGTCTTTTCACATCTCTAGATCTTACACACGAAAAATTGCATTCGTCACATTTTAACGGTCTTTCACCGGAATGAGACATTTTGTGACATTTCATATCTCCAGATTTTATACACGAAAAATTACATTTATCACATTTAAATGGTTTTTCATCAGAATGAGAAAATTTATGAATATTCATTTTACCAGATGTTATACACGAAAAATCACATTGATTACATTTAAATGGTTTTTCTCCAGTATGAGTTATTTTGTGGCATTTCATATTACGTAATTGTGTGCAAGAGTAATTGCATATGTCACATTTGCATGGCTTTTCAGTTGAATGGCTCATTTTATGTGATTTCAGAATTCCATTACTAATACATGAATAACTACATTTATCACACTTAAACGGCTTTTCGCCAGAGTGCCTCATTTTGTGTAATTTCATATCACTGGATTGAATACATGAGTAATTACAATCGTTACATTTCAATGGCTTTTCAGCAGAATGAATCAGACTATGAAGATGTAACTGACTAGGATAGTTAAAAGAGATATCACATATATCACATGGATATCGTCCGTTTACTCTTCTGTGAAGTACTTTATGACACGTCAGTAATTCTAACGACGCAAAAAAATCATAGCAAAGACTGCATGCAAAATTATTAGGATGAAAATATTTTTTTTCCAACTTTATAACAGGTACTAATAATTTTAAATTATATTGGAAAGAATAATGTTTAAAAATACGACGTATATTGGTCAAGCTTGCTTTGAATTCGTCGAGTTCTTTTTTGATGTCTTTTTCTTTAATGTGCATGTCATCGGAAGTGCAAGTAGTGGTAACCTAAAAATTAAATAATAATATTTACAAAAGATTGAAAAACTAAATTAATTTTTATTAAGTACCATGTTGGATTATATGGGTCTCAAAACATAGGTTGTATCAACAGATTCTTGTTATTACGAGCAACGAATGAATGTTAACTTCTTGATTGACATACTAAACACAAAACAACAGGTGAATTTTTGATAGACCCGTGATTCGAACCCGGGACCTACAAAATTATAAGCTTGGCGCTTGGCTGTACAAATAATTATGTAAAACCTACAAATTATATAATATGACAATATTGAGGATGCTAGGTAGTGATAATCGTCGTATTTTTCTCCTTGGCGCTATAACCATATTTGGGTCTTGGATTACTCCAGCATCTGCTTTCTTTCAGGTCAGTCCAAGCCGCTTCCCGTCAGTTTAGAGCACCAAAGATACAATTTAAAAAAGGTTAAAAACCAATCCGTTCGTCTTGTACAAGGTCGACAAGGTCTTAATTTGGCATTCGGCTTCCCGAATATAAGGCCCGTTTCAGACGAGGTAAAAAATGGGCGGCACTTTGGCGCTGCCCAGGGGCGGCATTTTGTCTTGGGACGTCACTGGTAGAGAACTTAATCAGTGGACCAGGGGTCCTTTTTTACTTCAATTTTTTTACATTAAGACTTCATCTCTATCAAAGAAGATTTTTTGAACATCTTGGTAAATAGCAAAATATTTATTAATATAATATTATATAAAGACGCTTTACGTGGCTGGGACACGTGTTCCGGATGCCGCCACAGAGTACGACACTTCGTACTCTTGTTGCACAACCTTAAGTGTTCCATCGTCGTGGCCGGCCATCCCTCACCCTGCAGAGGTGATACAGAAGCGACCTACGTGTTGCAGGACTGACGTGGCGAGAGGCGCAAGAGTTGGCGATGGACCGAGGGAAGTGACGCGAACTTGTGCTTGCCCTATGCACCAATGTTCGGACGTGACAGGATAAAGAAGAAGATATAAAAACCAAAATTACCTGATTTATAGGTTTGTATTCCGAAGATGAGCAGCTCGGTTGTGACTCTACATATTTAGATTGGGACGTTGTGTTTTCGACAAACTCTTCCTTGACAGAAAATAGCTGAGAATCAGTCTCAGATTTCATGTTGGACCAGCCTGTTACAGTTTTTTAAAATAACGATATATAATCAAGATACAATCAAGCACATTATAATAAAATTGGGTAGGATCCATGAACAGGGTGTAGAAAGGAAAGCCGTAAAGCAGGTTTAAAGATAAATGTCTCGAAGTTAAAAGTAGTGATAAACTACTTTTATGAACCAAAGACATTGCTCACCAATGGTACTCAAATTGAGCAGATCAACAACTACATGTACCTAATAATTAGTGACGGTGCTGTGTATGACAACATTGCTAGAGCCAAACTAGCATTTAGTACCAAAGAAAGGCATATTTCGGACGTGAAATAAAAATATATATAGGGATATTATTGTCAGCCGGGGTAGATCCACTGCTGGATAAAGGACTCCCCTAGCTCTGTCCTATTTTCTTGGTGTCTGGTTCTTCGCTGTCAAGGACATTCATTGAACCTTACGAGTTCGTCTATCACCGGGTTTTAGGGCGTTCCTGTGGCCGTTTAATGCTCCTTAGGTACCAGTGTATGTCTCTCGCATCTATCCAAACTCATCGCCTTATTGCTTAAGCGTCAATTACATTGAGCTTTTTTACGAGCTGTTTATTGGCGAATTTATAATCTGCCTGTAAATTCGCCCAGTGTAATCATCGAACAAGCTAATAAGCAGGTTGTAAACACTCCACCGAGAAAAGTTGAAAGCCGGTCAACTTTATAAGCTACACGCCGGCTTGTGGGCGTACCGCGTCTGCGCAGTAGAGCGTTGGTGGCGGAAAAACGAACTACTCATTTTGAAATTTACCGTTTTGACGTTTAATGAAAACATTGTTCGGCAAGCATTTTTGCTAATTTTAAATAACTACAAGCAGTTGAATACAATACATTACATACCGTATTATATAATTATTATATACAATCAGTAGTACCTTTTCAAAATGTCGACGGAAGTAATTCGCGCGGGAGTCGTTATTTTAGCTCATGCTATCAAAAAGGAATTAGAAAGGAAAGAAAAGCAGAAATTGAGGCAAAAAGATTGTGGGTAAAATCATGGATAGAAAGACGTGAGAAATATGGTGCATCGAGCAATTTACTGAAAGAGTTGAAACACGAAGATCATGTGGCTTATCGAAATATTTTGAGATTAAACTGTACTCATTTTGATAATTTACTGCAAATGGTAGATGGAATGCTCAAAAAACAAGATACGAAAATGAGGATGGCAATCCCAGTAGTCACAAAACTGGAAGTTACACTACGTTATTTAGCAACTGGTGATTCATTCAAGTCTCTGGAATACCTGTTTCGAATTCCGGAACCAACAATATCGAAGTTTTTGCCCGAAGTGCTTACACTGTCTGCGCAGTAGAGCGTAGCGACCTCCCGGTAAAAAAACGAACTACGTTCCGTCAAAATTGCTCGCTGGCTTGTAGCTTATCAGCGAATGGAAAGTTTTGTGTGTAATCATCAAATCGCAGTAGCTGAACCGCCCGCTTTTAAATTCGCCAATAAACAGCTCGTAAAAAAGCTCAATGTAATTGACGCTTTAGCGATATGATAACATACCTATTCATAATAAATGAGTTTTGGAAAACTAACCTCAAAAGTGCAACCATTATCGTCGATGTTCTCTTGTTTAATATAAGTATTTGATTTCGGTTTGTTTGAATTATCAATTGGCACGTCAAACCAATGTTGTACTTCTGCTACAGATACACATTCATCTGGTTCGCTTTTTACCTCCATTTTGGCAATTAACACGCGTGACAATAATTGATAGTTCACGATTGCCATCCAGAGTTGCCATCTTTTCAAAGTGGAATTATAGTACCTCCAAAATTACAGTAATTGGGGAAAAATATAGTACGCGTTGTCATATATTGAAAATGTATTGTTTTTTGTTTCTCAGAAAAAAATAACGGAGAATTCGAGAAATTTCATTTTAAACCAAAGTCAAGGGATTTTTTACGTATTTCGAGCAATTTTTTTCCAAATCTTCTTATATTGCGAAATTGTAGTACTTTGCACCAATTTATCGAAAGGAAATATCTGCATTTTAGTACTTTTTTACATATTTTTTCCGATATTAAAAATTATAATATTTTGGGCGTAATATGCGTGTTTTATATCATACATAGTACGCGGACCAAAATTATAGTACAAATACTATAATTAATTATTGTACGGTTGGCAGCACTGTTGCCATCTTTTACTTATGCGGCCCAATAAATTATTATCTGGAAACTTAAATAATATATTATATTTTAAATAATGTACAGTTGTTTAATAATATTATGTCAGTAAAGAATAGGATGTAAGAAGTTTAGGGGAAATAGTGTGGTGAAGTTTATTTTTTAAAAGAATCATCCTATTGAGTAGATTAAAAAAATAAACGTTATAATCTGTCAGCGTTTGCATGCTGAAGTATAATATAGATAATAATATGAATATTATGATGAACGACTCACATCATTGCCGACTCAAGTAGAAAGCCGTTACGTTCACAACGACTGTTCCTACTTTTTCGCCCCTCCCATTGTTGTATATGTATGAACTGTCATTGCCTGTCATTGTTCTGTAGAGTGCTCATACTGTGGCGTCTGTCGTGTTCACACGGGGAATGGCTTGATTTGAATAGATAAGTTTCATGATAAATAATACACTAGCATTAACACACCTTCTACAAAATAATATGTAATGCATAAATTAATGCTACATATTTTTGGAAATCGTAATTACCACCGGTTTCTGTGTGAAGGACTAGTCTAACTTTGACAGTGCTGACGAATAATAGGAATGTAAGTATATTATTTATAAATAACACTGATAGTTAATATACCTATTTGATTTGAGATTTTTTTATAATTCAATTTGAAACGAGAAAGGGCGAATCAATATGTCAAGCAATCTGGGATGTGATTTTGACAGCTGAAAATCAGACCACTCGTTGCTTGTGCAAAAAGTTATGCTCCGGCTTTATTAATCTAAAGATGGCGGTGCTCACGTAGACACATCGGAATTCTAAAGTGAGCCTTGAATATTATATGATTCGTAGGTATAGTGTGTCATGGCTCAAAAACGGTTGAGAAGCGTAGAATGAGTAAGTTAGATCATAAAATTTTGGAGAGGTCCGTGACGTCGGTTGGTACCTAATTAAAGTAGTAGGTACCTACTTTGATTTAATAAATTGATACTCGCTTTTAAAGAAAAAGAAATAATTAAATTTTACATAAAATTTAAGGAGAATTGTTGTAATAAAGAAAAACCGATCGCCAATAGTAGTTTGATTTAGAAGAGCGCTGATGAGCAGGTATTAAAGGCCAATAGTTAAAGTTTGTCGTTATAAGTATGTCACCATGTAGCATAGTGGACAATGCGCACGGGGCGTAAACCCAAGAGATGCAGGTTCGATAATATATTTTCTCAGAAGTGTTTTTCAATAATGATTTAATTATCTTCAATAATTAGAATGGTACATTCTTAAATCTTGTGAATTTTATTATTCGTTGAATAAAAGAAATAGTTAATTAGAAAATTTGAGGTTTATCATAGGTTACATAGGTACATCCATTTGGATTATGGAGTTGTCGAGTATCGGCAAACAGTTAAAAATTGTATCGTACAACCAAATATTTTTAATTACTAATATTATTTAAGTAAAATTGCGCTATAGGCGACTTTTTTACCATTAGAGCAAATTTGTGATCTGTGTTTATCTCACTTATCTGTCGACTCGTCATCCCTTCCTGAGCCCAGGCCCCCAGGCTAGAGCCCTGTCGGCCCCCCCTCGTGGGGCCCATGGGGTAAATAGATGGGCAGGGACACTGATTTTATGAATCTAGAAATTTCTGTATATTTTTTGAATAAACTATTGTTTTTTACTATAAAATACCAACATACTACCTGCAATCAATATTTATTAAAAACGGAATAATAATATATTCAACCTTCGTTTTTACACTTTTTTAAAATAAGATATATTACAACAGGCTAACATCTTTGTAATATAAATCAAGGTACCTACCATAGTATTATTATAAAGTTTTGAATTGAAAATATTTTTTATTAGCTTAATTTAAATTGCAAAGATAGTAGCCATTTTCTGACGTAATTCGTGAGTCTGGATGTGTAGTCAGGTAAGTCACAAAACAGCAAAAATGAGATATGAATGCCACTATACTAAAAAAAAAATAATCTTTCGTTGTGTGTAGTCAGGTAAGCCGTACGTCTCACCATTTGCGAGATGCAGTTTCAGTCAAAACATATTTTTTATTTTACGGGGTGTGTACACAGTTAAGTCACATGAGTAGTCAGATAAGTCAACGTTTTGTGTGACTTACCTTACTACTCATAGTTGGCTTACCTTCAAACGTCATACCTACTCAGTGTTGCTTTTGGTGAATCTAACGTATTTTTAAAGATATTTTGAGAAATTTTGAAAAAAAAATAACAACACAACCTAAGTAAAATAGTCATATTATAATAAATTATGACTTATATAAATAAGTATGTGTATTATTTGTAAATAATAAAAAATATACCAAATTTATCGAATTTGATTTATTTAAATCTATAAACACGTACACAATATCCAAACAAAAAAACAAAAAAAACAGGTTCAACCACATACTCCAATAACTTGTACCTATGTTGACGATTCATTGATAGCATAAAAGATCCTGATTTTAATATTCAAGAATTATTACAGTCTAATTTACCGACATTGAAGAACCACGCCCTTCATGCTCAAATAGTGCTTCCACGATTACACATCACAACGATGTTTTAACCTGTTACCATCGTTCTCGATTGAGAAGTAATAATCACCAAAAATTTAACTTAAGGGATGATACAAAGCCTGAGGAAATGATAAAAATGTTGCACGAAATACTGGCAAAAGTTACGCAACATGTACCTATAATGGAAGTTATAAATACGAAAAAAAGTTGTATCAGACAAAGCGAACAGGAAAACAACATTTTCGCCAAGTAACAGTTCAATATTATTTGACTGTTGAACTGTTACAGAAACCAATTTGTAAAGGATGTACACTAAAAACATTACGTGAAAGTCACATTTTTTTTAAATACGTTTTGAGAAAAAAACGTGCGACTACTTCCGCTATACTTATTCAAGAAGATGCAAGAGGAAAAATATCTCTAAAAACAAAGATAGCGAAGAAGATAGGCAAATAGCAAAGACACATATACTCTCAATTCCATCATTATGAGAGTCATTACTCTAGAAGGGACTCTCAGAAAATACTTACCGCCACATTTGACAATAACTGTGATGTATTCTCAATATTTGAAGAGTATTAGCTCTAATCCCATCAATATTCGTTTATACGCAAAAATATTCCATGGCACGAACTTAACATTCAAACGGCCAAATAAGGATACTTGTCAAAAATGCGATAAACTTAACTGAATTAAGAATTATACCAACGATGAAGAAAGAAATAAAAATCGTGAGGAATTGAAAGAGCATCATGACGAAGCTGACTTTGCATATTCAGCTAAAAGTTGTGATAAAGAGTACTTGCAAGATTCCTCTTGCCAAATTGTAACATTTGACATGCAGCAAAGTTCCTGGCCTTTTACAAACGACATTTGACAGTGCATGATTGTGATAATAACCAGGGATATTGCTATGTATGCCATGAGACTCTTGCTAATAGAGAAGCTAACGATATCGCTTCATGCCTGTTCAAATACCTAACCAAGGGAATACGTCATGATAATATTAAGCATGTAATCATGTATTCTGATAGATGTGCGGGACAAAACAAAAATAGCCACGTACCTAGCTGTAATGTGCATGATAGCAGTACTACATTCTGAGACTTTAAACAAAATTGATCACACTTTTTAGTCCCTGGCCACACACATATGGAGTGCGATAGTGACCATCGCATAATTGAGAAGAAAAAAAAAGACATTTGTGGAACGATCGAACATCCTCATGATTGGGCCAAATCAATGTGTGAGGTTGCAAAGAAAAATCCTTTTAAAGTCACTGAAATGACTCGTGCAGATTTTTTTAACTACTCGAATCGATTAAAAGGACCATTGCCACTCAAAAAAATAGACACAGATGGGAATAAGTTTGTTTGGAGAGATGTTAAGTGACTTCAATTCAACAAACACAAACCGGGAATAGTGAAATTTAAAAGAACTCTCTACGAGACGACTGCATTTTAACAAATTTCATATATAAGACGAGACAAGACGAAAGATTTCATAGACTTACTTCCATACATTTCACCGTATTATAGAGAATTTTATGAGTCACTTGAGACATCTGAGATAGTCAGTGATATTTAACCTGATACCATTGAAGAAATCCATACTGAAGTTTAATGATAACGATGAACCTTTATAATATTCAGGTTTGTGTGCCTTTTCAGTACTTAAATAACATTAAAGTAAAAAAAAAGTTATAAAAATGCAACTTTTAAATTTAAATAATATTTTGTTCAAAAAACCAATAATATTTATGTATAAAACGTGTGTTTTATTACTAATATTAGTCGGAATTACATGAAAAAATAACAATATTACTTTATGCGTAGTAAGGTAAGTCAATCATTTTTTGTACAAATCCAGTTAAGTCAATTCCCTTTTTTTTTAAACCAATTAAGTTTTAATGAAACAAAATAGTTAGAATACTTCTAGGACATATAATTGAAAGCCAATTACATGTACTTTGATTTGTTATCCATAAAAAACATAACTATAATTAGGGGAATGTGGGGAATTTTTTGAAATTTGGTTTTGCTATATCTCAAAATGACAATTTGTGACATACCTGACTTCACCCCCGAACCACGAATTGTTTGGCACGGTCTCATCTGATCGGGTCGCGTTCCATTTCACTAGGTTAGATTTGATTTCTTTTGAAATTTTTCGATTAGGTTATGTACTTTTTGGTCGGGTTAGGTTTGATTCTGTTAGTATAGGTTTCATTTGATTAGGTTATGTTCGATTTGGTCATTTTAGGTTTGAGTTAACCACGTTATCGTCGACTTTATCTGCTCGTTGTGCTCGCTCAGATACAAACGCCCGTTTTCGGACACGCCACCTTCTCTCTACGTTCATTCGTTTGGTATCGCAGTAATAGTGCGTGCGCACAGGGCTGAAGGTAGAATACAACCTTTTTCATTAATTTTCGAAACGAAAACATGATTATCTTCGTTAGTTTAATTGTTTGGCACGGTCTCATCTGATCGGGTCGCGTTCCATTTCACTAGGTTAGATTTGATTTCTTTTGAATTTTTTCGATTAGGTTATGTACTTTTTGGTCATGTTAGGTTAGATTCTGTTAGTATAGGTTTCATTTAATTAGGTTATGTTCGATTTAGTCAATTTAGGTTTGAGTTAACCTTATTATCGTCGATTTTGTCTGCTCGTTGTGGTCGCTCAGATACAAACGCCCGTTTTCGGACACGCCACCTTCTCTCTACGTTCATTCGTTTGGTATCGCAGGATAGTGCATGCGCACAGAACTGGAAGTGGAATACAACCTTTTTTATACATTTCCAAAACAAAAACATGATTATCTTCGTTAGTTTAATTGTTTGGCACGATCTCATCTGATCGGGTCGCGTTCCATTTCACTAGGTTAGATTTGATTTCTTTTGAATTTTTTCGATTTGGTTATGTACTTTTCGGTCGAGTTAGGTTTGATTCTGTTAGTATAGGTTTCATTTAATTAGATTATGTTCGATTTGGTCATTTTAGGTTTGAGTTAACTACGTTATCGTCAACTTTGTCTGCTCGTTGTGCTCGCTCAGATACAAACGCCCGTTTTCGGACACGCCACCTTCTCTCTACGTTCATTCGTTTGGTATCGCAGTAATAGTGCATGCACACAAAGCTGAAGGTGAAATACAACCTCTTTTATACATTTTAGAAACGAACACATGATTATCTTTGTAAGTTTAATTGTTTGGCACGTTCTTATCTGATTGGGTCGCGTTCCATTTCACTAGGTTAGATTTGATTTCTTTTGAATTTTTTCGATTTGGTTATGTACTTTTCGGTCGGGTTAGGTTTGATTCTGTTAGTATAGGTTTCATTTGATTAGATTATGTTCGATTAATTCATTTTAGGTTTGAGTTAACCACGTTATCGTCAACTTTGTCTGCTCGTTGTGCTCGCTCAGATACAAACGCCCGTTTTCGGACACGCCACCTTCTCTCTACGTTCATTCGTTTGGTATCGCAGGATAGTGCATGCGCACAGAACTGAAGGTGAAATACAACCTTTTTTATACATTTTCAAAACGAAAACATGATTATCTTCGTTAGTTTAATTGTTTGGCACGATCTCATCTGATCGGGTCGCGTTCCATTTCACTAGGTTAGATTTGATTTCTTTTGAATTTTTTCGATTTGGTTATGTACTTTTCGGTCGGGTTAGGTTTGATTCTGTTAGTATAGGTTTCATTTAATTAGATTATGTTCGATTTGGTCATTTTAGGTTTGAGTTAACCACGTTATCGTCAACTTTGTCTGCTCGTTGTGCTCGCTCAGATACAAACGCCCGTTTTCGGACACGCCACCTTCTCTCTACGTTCATTCGTTTGGTATCGCAGGATAGTGCATGCGCACAGAACTGAAGGTGGAATACAACCTTTTTTATACATTTTCAAAACGAAAACATGATTATCTTCGTTAGTTTATTTGTTTGGCACGATCTCATCTGATCGGGTCGCGTTCCATTTCACTAGGTTAGATTTGATTTCTTTTGAATTTTTTCGATTTGGTTATGTACTTTTCGGTCGGGTTAGGTTTGATTCTGTTAGTATAGTTTTCATTTGATTAGATTATGTTCGATTTGGTCATTTTAGGTTTGAGTTAACCACGTTATAGTCAACTTTGTCTGCTCGTTGTGCTCGCTCAGATACAAACGCCCGTTTTCGGACACGCCACCTTCTCTCTACGTTCATACGTTTGGTATCGCAGGATAGTGCATGCGCACAGAACTGAAGGTGGAATACAACCTTTTTTATACATTTTCAAAACGAAAACATGATTATCTTCGTTAGTTTAATTGTTTGGCACGATCTCATCTGATCGGGTCGCGTTCCATTTCACTAGGTTAGATTTGATTTCTTTTGAATTTTTTCGATTTGGTTATGTACTTTTCGGTCGGGTTAGGTTTGATTCTGTTAGTATAGGTTTCATTTAATTAGATTATGTTCGATTTGGTCATTTTAGGTTTGAGTTAACCACGTTATCGTCAACTTTGTCTGCTCGTTGTGCTCGCTCAGATACAAACGCCCGTTTTCGGACACGCCACCTTCTCTCTACGTTCATTCGTTTGGTATCACAGTAATAGTGCGTGCGCACGTAGCTGGAGGTGAAATACAACCTTTTTTATACATTTCCGTTACGAAAACATGATTATATCTTCGTTAGTTTAATTGTTTGGCACGGTCTCATCTAATCGGGTCGCGTTCCATTTCACTAGGTTAGATTTGATTTCTTTTAAATTATTTCGATTAGGTTATGTACTTTTTGGTCTGGTTAGGTTTGATTCTGTTTGAAAAGGTTTCATTTGATTAGGTTATGTTCGATTTGGTCATTTTAGGTTTGAGTAAACCACGCTATCGTCGACTTTGTCTGCTCGCTGTGCTTGCTCAGATACAAACGCCCGTTTTCGGACACGCCACCTTCTCTCTACGTTCATTCGTTTGGTATCGCAGTAATAGTGCGTGCGCACAAGGCTGAAGGTGGAATACAACCTTTTTTATACATTTCCGAAACAAAAACATGATTACCTTCATTAGTTTAATTGTTTGGCACGGTCTTATCTGATCGGATCGCGTTCCATTTCACTAGGTTAGATTTGATTTCTTTTGAATTTTTTCGATTAGGTTATGTACTTTTTGGTCGATTAGGTTTGATTCTGATAGTATAGGTTTTATTTGATTAGGTAATGTTCGATTTGGTCATTTTAGGTTTGAGTTAACCACGTTATCGTCGACTTTGTCTGCTCGTTGTATGTAATCGCTCAGATACAAACGCCCGTTTTCGGACACGCCACCTTCTCTCTACGTTCAATCGTTTGGTATCGCAGTAATAGTGCATGCTCACAGAGCTGGAGGTGGAATACAACCTTTTTCATACATTTCTGAAACGAAAACAAGATTATCTTCGTTAGTTTAATTGTTTGGCACGGTCTCATCTAATCGGGTCGCGTTCCATTTCACAAGGTTAGATTTGATTTCTTTTGATTTTTTTCGATTAGGTTATGTACTTTTTGGTCTGGTTAGGTTTGGTTCTGTTAGTATAGGTTTCATTTGATTAGGTTATGTTCAATTTGGTCATTTTAGGTTTGAGTTAACCACGTTATCGTCGACTTTGTCTGCTCGATGTGCTCGCTCAGATACAAACGCCCGTTTTCGGACACGCCACCTTCTCTCTACGTTCATTCGTTTGTTATCACAGTTATAGTGCGTTTACACAAGGCTGAAGGTGGAATATAACCTTTTTTTAACATTTCTGAAACAAAAACATGATTATCTTCGTTAGTTTAATTGTTTGGCACGGTCTCATCTGATCGGGTCGCGTTCCATTTCACTAGGTTAGATTTGATTTCTTTTGAATTTTTTCGAATAGGTTATGTATTTTTTGGTCGGGTTAGGTTTGATTCGGTTAGTATAGGTTTCATTTGATTAGGTTATGTTCGATTTGGTGATTTTAGGTTTGAGTTAACCACGTTATCGTCGACTATGTCTGCTCGTTGTGCTCGCTCATATACAAACGCCCGTTTTCGGACACGCCACCTTCTCTCTACGTTCATTCGTTTGGTATCGCAAAAATAGTACGTGCGCACAAGGCTGGAGGTGAAATACAACCTTTTTAATACATTTCCGAAACGAAAACATGATTATCTTTGTTAGTTTAATTGTTTGGTACGGTCTCATCTGATCGGGTCGCGTTCCATTTCACTAGGTTAGATTTGATTTCTTTTGAATTTTTTCGATTAGGTTACGTAGTTTTTGGTCGGGTTTGGTTTGATTCTCTTAGTAAAGGTTTCATTTGATTAGGTTATGTTCGATGTGGTCGATTTAGGTTTGAGTTAACCACGTTATCGTCGACTTTGTCTGCTCGTTGTGCTCGCTCAGATACAAACGCCCGTTTTTGGACACGCCACCTTCTCTCTACGTTCATTCATTTGATATCGCAGTAATAGTACGTGCGCACATGGTTGGAGGTGAAATACAACCTTTTCTATACATTTCCGAAACGAAAACATGATTATCTTTGTTAGTTTATATGTTTGGCACGGTCTCATCTGATCGGGTCGCGTTCCATTTCACTAGGTTAGATTTGATTTCTTTTGAATTTTTTCGATTAGGTTATGTACTTTTCGGTCAGGTTAGGTTTGATTCTGTTAGTATAGGTTTCATTTGATTAGGTAATGTTTTTTGGTCATTTTAGGTTTGAGTTAAGGGGGGACATGCTCGTCGAAGGTCAAAATTGAGTTTTTATTGTATTTTCAAACCATGATCCTGGACACTCCTTAAACGTTGTAGATAATCTATTTATATAATTTTGAAGCCTTATTATCCTTTATAGTTATTTTAAACATTTGATGACTGCATAAAGTATTTTTGTTACATAAAATAGTATTCTTTTAAACCTCTCGCTCTAATGTTTTAGAATATAGTCATATTTCGGTACATAACTGTGCAGTGGTGTTAAGATTTTTTACATTTATTAATTTTTAAACGCATTTATAAAACCATTAGCATAATTTATTGCGAGATAATTTTTGTAAAATATTCACGATAAAAAATTATATTGATAATCACTGTGATCCCAAATTTGACAAGAATTAGGCATTTTATTATTCAAAAAATCGGCAAGATTAACACATTTGAAGATGATTCTAAAGGTATTTATTATGAGCTATGTCCTTGACCATTCAAGTGTGATAAACATTTTATGAATAATGATTGCTTTATAATAATTATTGACCTAAGAATAAGGTAGTGTTTTTTTGAAATACGCCATTTCTTTTATCATTCCCCAGTGGTTAAGCTACAACATACGGCCGTAGCCATAAATTGACAAACTATAATTAAAGTAGGGAGTGAAATGATATTAACGCGCGTGTTTGAACATGTACCTAACCGAATTTTTTTTTATTTTTTTTTAAACGGTACATGTTCAAACACGCGCGTCAATATCATTTTACTCCCTACTTTAATTACAGTTTGTCAATTTATGGCTACGGCCGTATGTTGTAGCTTAACTACTGGGAAATGACAAAAGAAATAGCGTATTTCAAAAAAACACTACCTTATTCTTAGGTCAATAATTATTATAAAGCAATCATTATTCATAAGATGTTTATCACACTTGAATGGTCAAGAACATAGCTTATAATAAGTATCTTTAGAATCATCTTCAAATGTGTTAATCTTGCCGATTTTTTGAATAATAAAATGCCTAATTCTTGTCAAATTTGGGATCACAGAGATTATCAATATAATTTTTTATCGTGAATATTTTACAAAAATTATCTCGTAATAAATTATGCTAATGGTTTTATAAATGCGTTTAAAAACTAATAAATGTAAAAAATTTTAACACCACTGCACAGTTATGTACCGAAATATGACTATATTCTAAAACATTAGAGCGAGAGGTTTAAAAGAATTCTATTTTATGTAACAAAAATACTTTATGCAGTCATCAAATGTTTAAAATAACTATAAAGGATAATAAGGCTTCAAAATTATATAAATAGATTATCTACAACGTTTAAGGAGTGTCCAGGATCATGGTTTGAAAATACAATAAAAACTCAATTTTGACCTTCGACGAGCATGTCCCCCCTTAACCACGTTATCGTCGACTATGTCTGCTCGTTGTGCTCGCTCAGATACAAACGCCCGTTTTCGGACACGCCACCTTCTCTCTACGTTCATTCGTTTGGTATCGCAGTAATAGTGCGTGCGCACAGAGCTGGAGGTGAATTACAACCTTTTCATACATTTCCTAAACGAAAACATGATTATCTTCGTTAGTTAAATTGTTTGGCACGGTCTCATCTTATCATGTCGCATTCCATTTCACTAGGTTAGATTTGATGTCTTTTGTATTTTTTCGATTAGGTTATGTACTTTTTGGTCAGGTTAGGTTTGATTCTGTTAGTATAGGTTTCATTTAATTAGGTTATGTTCGATTTATTTATTTTAGGTTTGAGTTAACCACGTTATCGTCGACTTTGTATGCTCGTTGTGCTCGCTCAGATACAAACGCCCGTTTTCAGACACGCCACCTTCTCTCGACGTTCATTCGTTTGGTATCGCAGTAATTGTGCATGCGCACAGAGCTAGAGGTGGAATACAACCTTTTGAATACATTTCCGAAACGAAAACATGATTATCTTCGTTAGTTTATTTGTTTGGCACGGTCTCATCTGATCGGGTCGCGTTCCATTTCACTAGGTTAGATTTGATTTCTTTTGAATTTTTTCGATTAGGTTATGTACTTTTCGGTCGGGTTAGGTTTGATTCTGTTAGTATCGGTTTCATTTGATTAGGTTATGTTCGATCAGGTCGATTTAGGTTTGAGTTAACCACGTTATCATCGACTTTGTCTGCTCGTTATGCTCGCTTAGATACAAACGCCCGTTTTCGGACACGCCACCTTCTCTCTACGTTCATTAGTTTGGTTTCGCAGTAATAGTGCGTGCGCACAGGCTGGAGGTGGACTACAACCTTTTTCATACATTTCCGAAACGAAAACATAATTATCTTTGTTAGTTTAAATGTTTGGCACGGTCTCATCTGATCGGGTCGCGTTCCATTTCACAAGGTTAGATTTGATTTCTTTTGAATTTTTTGATTAGGTTATGTACTTTTTGGTCAAGTTAGGTTTGATTCTGTTAGTATAGGTTTTATTTGATTAGCTAATGTTAGATTTGGTCATTTTAGGTTTGAGTTAACCACGTTATCGTCGACTATGTCTGCTCGTTGTGCTCGCTCAGATACAAACGCCCGTTTTCGGACACGCCACCTTCTCTCTACGTTCATTCGTTTGGTATCGCAGTAATAGTGCGTGCGCACAGAACTGGAGGTGAATTACAACCTTTTTTATACATTTCCGAAACGAAAACATGATTATCTTCGTTAATTTATTTGTTTGGCACGGTCTCATCTGATCATGTCGCATTCCATTTCACTAGGTTAGATTTGATGTCTTTTGAATTTTTTCGATTAGGTTATGTACTTTTTGGTCAGGTTAGGTTTGATTCTGTTATTATAGGTTTCATTTGATTAGGTTATGTTCGATTTGGTCGTTTTAGGTTTGAGTTAACCACGTTATCGTCGACTATGTCTGCTCGTTGTGCTCGCTCAGATACAAACGCCCGTTTTCGGACACGCCACCTTCTCTCTACGTTCATTCGTTTGGTATCGCAGTAATAGTGCGTGCGCACAGAACTGGAGGTGAATTACAACCTTTTTTATACATTTCCGAAACGAAAACATGATTATCTTCGTTAGTTTAATTGTTTGGCACGGTCTCATCTGATCATGTCGCATTCTATTTCACTAGGTTAGATTTGATGTCTTTTGAATTTTTTCGATTAGGGTATGTACTTTTCGGTCGGGTTAGGTTTGATTCTGTAAGTATCGGTTTCATTTGATTAGGTTATGTTCGATGAGGTCGATGTAGGTTTGAGTTAACCACGTTATCGTCGACTTTGTCTGCTCGTTGTGCTCGCTCAGATACAAACGCCCGTTTTCGGACACGCCACCTTCTCTCTACGTTCATTCGTTGGGTATCGCAGTAATAGTGCGTGCGCACAAAACTGGAGGTGGTAGATAACCTTTTTTATAGATTTCCGAAACGAAAACATGATTATCTTCGTTAATTTATTTGTTTGGCACGGTCTCATCTGATCATGTCGCATTCCATTTCACTAGGTTAGATTTGATGTCTTTTGAATTTTTTCGATTAGGTTATGTACTTTTTGGTCAGGTTAGGTTTGATTCTGTTATTATAGGTTTCATTTGATTAGGTTATGTTCAATTTGGTCGTTTTAGGTTTGAGTTAACCACGTTATCGTCGACTTTGTCTGCTCGTTGTGCTCGCTCAGATACAAACGCCCGTTTTCGGACACGCCACCTTCTCTCTACGTTCATTCGTTGGGTATCGCAGTAATAGTGCGTGCGCACAAAACTGGAGGTGGTATATAACCTTTTTTATAGATTTCTGAAACGAAAACATGATTATCTTCGTTAATTTATTTGTTTGGCACGGTCTCATCTGATCATGTCGCATTCCATTTCACTAGGTTAGATTTGATGTCTTTTGAATTTTTTCGATTAGGTTATGTACTTTTTGGTCAGGTTAGGTTTGATTCTGTTATTATAGGTTTCATTTAATTAGGTTATGTTCGATTTGGTCGTTTTAGGTTTGAGTTAACCACGTTATCGTCGACTTTGTCTGCTCGTTGTGCTCGCTCAGATACAAACGCCCGTTTTCGGACACGCCACCTTCTCTCTACGTTCATTCGTTGGGTATCGCAGTAATAGTGCGTGCGCACAAAACTGGAGGTGGTATATAACCTTTTTTATAGATTTCCGAAATGAAAACATGATTATCTTCGTTAATTTATTTGTTTGGCACGGTCTCATCTGATCATGTCGCATTCCATTTCACTAGGTTAGATTTGATGTCTTTTGAATTTTTTCGATTAGGTTATGTACTTTTTGGTCAGGTTAGGTTTGATTCTGTTATTATAGGTTTCATTTGATTAGCTAATGTTAGATTTGGTCATTTTAGGTTTGAGTTAACCACGTTATCGTCGACTATGTCTGCTCGTTGTGCTCGCTCAGATACAAACGCCCGTTTTCGGACACGCCACCTTCTCTCTACGTTCATTCGTTGGGTATCGCAGTAATAGTGCGTGCGCACAAAACTGGAGGTGGTATATAACCTTTTTTATAGATTTCCGAAACGAAAACATGATTATCTTCGTTAATTTATTTGTTTGGCACGGTCTCATCTGATCATGTCGCATTCCATTTCACTAGGTTAGATTTGATGTCTTTTGAATTTTTTCGATTAGGTTATGTACTTTTTGGTCAGGTTAGGTTTGATTCTGTTATTATAGGTTTCATTTGATTAGGTTATGTTCGATTTGGTCGTTTTAGGTTTGAGTTAACCACGTTATCGTCGACTTTGTCTGCTCGTTGTGCTCGCTCAGATACAAACGCCCGTTTTCGGACACGCCACCTTCTCTCTACGTTCATTCGTTGGGTATCGCAGTAATAGTGCGTGCGCACAAAGCTGGAGGTGGAATATAACCTTTTTTATAGATTTCCGAAACGAAAACATGATTATCTTTGTTAATTTAATTGTTTGGCACGGTCTCATCTGATCATGTCGCATTCCATTCCACTAGGTTAGATTTGATGTCTTTTGAATTTTTTCGATTAGGTTATGTACTTTTTGGTCAGGTTAGGTTTGATTCTGTTAGTATAGGTTACATTTGATTAGGTTATGTTCGATTTGGTCATTTTAGGTTTGAGTAAACTACGTTATCGTCGACTTTGTCTGCTCGTTGTGCTCGCTCAGATACAAACGCCCGTTTTCGGACACGCCACCTTCTCTCTACGTTCATTCGTTTGGTATCGCAGTAATAGTAAGTGCGCATAGTATTGGAGGTGGAATACAACCTTTTGAATACATTTCCGAAACGAAAACATGATTATCTTAGTTAGTTTAATTGTTTGGCACGGTCTTATCTGATCGGGTCGCGTAACATTTTACTAGGTTAGATTTGATTTCTTTTGAATTTTTTCGATTAGATTATGTAATTTTTGGTCGGGTTAGGTTTGATTCTGTTAGTATTGGTTTCATTTGATTAGTTTATGTTCGATTTGGTCATTTTAGGTTTGAGTTAACCAAATTATCGTCGACTTTGTCTGCTCGTTGTGCTCGCTCAGATACAAACGCCCGTTTTCAGACACGCCACCTTCTCTCGACTTTCATTCGTTTGGTATCGCAGTAATTGTGCATGCGCACAAGGCTAGAGGTGGAATACAACCTTTTGAATACATTTCCGAAACGAAATCATGATTATCTTCGTTAGTTTAATTGTTTGGCACGGTCTCATCTGATCGGGTCGCGTTCCATTTCACTAGGTTAGATTTGATTTCTTTTGAATTTTTTCGATTAGGTTATGTACTTTTCGGTCGGGTTAGGTTTGATTCTGTTAGTATCGGTTTCATTTGATTAGGTTATGTTCGATGAGGTCGATGTAGGTTTGAGTTAACCACGTTATCGTCGACTTTGTCTGCTCGTTGTGCTCGCTCAGATACAAACGCCCGTTTTCGGACACGCCACCTTCTCTCTACGTTCATTCGTTGGGTATCGCAGTAATAGTGCGTGCGCACAAAACTGGAGGTGGTATATAACCTTTTTTATAGATTTCCGAAACGAAAACATGATTATCTTCGTTAATTTATTTGTTTGGCACGGTCTCATCTGATCATGTCGCATTCCATTTCACTAGGTTAGATTTGATGTCTTTTGAATTTTTTCGATTAGGTTATGTACTTTTTGGTCAGGTTAGGTTTGATTCCGTTAGTATAGGTTTCATTTGATTAGGTTATGTTCAATTTGGTCATTTTAGGTTTGAGTTAACTACGTTATCGTCGACTTTGTCTGCTCGATGTGCTCGCTCAGATACAAACGCCCGTTTTCGGGCACGCCACATTCTCTCTACGTTCATTCGTTGGGTATCGCAGTAATAGTGCGTGCGCACAGAGCTGGAGGTGAATTACAACCTTTTCTCTTCATTTCCATAACGAAAACATGATTATCTTCGTTAGTTTAATTGTTTGGCACGGTCTCATCTGATCATGTCGCATTCCATTTCACTAGGTTAGATTTGATGTCTTTTGAATTTTTTCGATTAGGGTATGTACTTTTTGGTCAGGTTAGATTTGATTCTGTTAGTATAGGTTTCATTTGATTAGGTTATGTTCGATTTGGTCATTTTAGGTTTGAGTTAACCACGTTATCGTCGACTTTGTCTGCTCGATGTGCTCGCTCAGATACAAACGCCCGTTTTTGGACACGCCTTCTTCTCTCTACGTTCATTCGTTGGGTATCGCAGTAATAGTGCGTGCGCACAGAGCTGGAGGTGAAATACAACCTTTTTTTATACATTTCCGAAACGAAAACATGATTATCTTCGTTACCGTAAAACCCCCTAACTTCGCCAAGTGTCCCTAACTTCACCTAAATCAATTAAACACTAAAAACTCATGTTTTTACTATTGCACCACTTTAAGTCACTGAGGCGATTTTAAAGATAATATTCGTCCTGTCACCACACAATTTTCAAACCGCCATTATTTTCGCCGTGTTTGTGTTAGTACCGTTTTTTCGAGTCCGGTTTGAAGAGATTTTTTCGGAATACCTCTGAACTTTTGCTGATTTCTACGAATCTTGTAGAGGTAGGTTCTTCATATTTTTAATATAATATAGTGATATAGTCTGCTTGCCAAATGTAACGTGCGATTTCCGATATTTATAATAAAACATCAATTATTTGAGTATGCAATGTCAGGCTATGTTTTTTGAACTACTTGTTCCTACACTTCCCCTGGCTTTAGGGTTGTCACAAAAAAACGATTTTCTTGAAATAAATGTGTTTTTTTTATTTTTATTGTTTTTAGACTAAAAACTATTCATCACTTTGAATCACCAGTTAACAATTTTTCTCATATTTCCTTTATTAAAAAATTACTATGTAAATCAACACATAAAAATGATACTATAATGCTGTGGGTTTTGGCAGCCCTAGCGTAAATTGGTAGGTTGTATGAAACAGTCATTGAAGTGATTCCTATCTTCGCCAACGTAGATATTTCTTTAAAATATGTCAAATTGTCTCTAGCATAAGACCTGAATTTGCTTAAGGCTATTTTTTAATAGATTTCGTGAGTATCCATAGACAATATTTTTTTATTGTACCTACTAAAACACATTGGGCGAAGTTAGGGAATCGTGCCGTAACTTCGTCTATATAAAAAATAGTGATTTATTGTATTATTTAGTATGAAAAGGGTATTACTTCAATATAAATAAAATTAAACACTATCATTGTGCATTTCATAAGATCTATAAGACTTCATATTGGTGGATATTTTGGTGGCAAAACGACTTTCTGTTAAAAAACCGGGCGAAGTTAGGGGGTTTTACGGTAGTTTAATTGTTTGGCACGGTCTCATCTGATAATGTTGCATTCCATTTCACTAGGTTAGATTTGATGTCTTTTGAATTTATTTGATTAGGTTATGTACTTTTTGGTCAGGTTAGGGTCGATTCTGTTAGTATAGGTTTCATTTGATTAGGTTATGTTCGATTTAGTGATTTTTGGTTTGAGTTAACTACGTTATCGTCGACTTTGTCTGCTCGTTGTGCTCGCTCAGATACAAACGCCCGTTATCGGACACGCCACCTTCTCTCTACGTTCATTCGTTGGGTATCGCAGTAATAGTGCGTGCGCACAAAGTTGAAGGTGGAATACAACCTTTTTCATACATTTCCGAAACGAAAACATGATTATCTTCGTTAGTTTAATTGTTTGGCACGGTCTCATCTGATTGGGTCGCGTTCCATTTCACTAGGTTAGATTTGATTTCTTTTGAATTTTTTCGATTAGGTTATGTACTTTTTGGTCGGGTTAGGTTTGATTCTGTTAGTATAGGTTTTATTTGATTAGGTTATGTTCAATTTGGTCATTTAAAGTTTGAGTTAACTACGTTATCGTCGACTTTGTCTGCTCGTTGTGCTCGCTCAGATTCAAACGCCCGTTTTCGGACACGCCACCGTCTCTCTACGTTCATTCGTTTGGTATCGCAGTAATAGTGCGTGCGTACAGGGCTGGAGGTTGAATACACCCTTTTTATACCTTTCCGAAACGAAAACATGATTATATTCGTTAGTTTAATTGTTTGGCACGGTCTCATCTGATCTGGTCGCGTTCCATTTCACTAGGTTAGATTTGATTTCTTTTGAATTTTTTCGATTAGGTTATGTACTTTTTGGTCAGGTTAGGTTTGATTCTGTTAGTATAGGTTTCATTTGATTAGGTTATGTTCGATGAGGTCGATTTAAGTTTGAGTTAACCACGTTATCGTCGACTTTGTCTGCTCGTTGTACTCGCTCAGATACAAACGCCCGTTTTCGGACACGCCACCTTCTCTCTACGTTCATTCGTTTGGTATCGCAGTAATAGTGCGTGCGCACAGGCTGGAGATGGAATACAACCTTTTTTATACATTTCCGAAACGAAAACATAATTATCTTTGTTAGTTTAAATGTTTGGCACGGTCTCATCTGATCGGGTCGCGTTCCATTTCACAAGGTTAGATTTGATTTCTTTTGAATTTTTTCGATTAGGTTATGTACTTTTTGGTCAAGTTAGGTAGATACAAACGCCCGTTTTCGGACACGCCACCTTCTCTCTACGTTCATTCGTTGGGTATCGCAGTAATAGTGCGTGCGCACAGGGTTGGAGGTGGAATACAACCTTTTTTATACATTTCCGAAACGAAAACATGATTATCTTCGTTAGTTTAATTGTTTTGCACGGTCTCATCTGATCGGGTCGCGTTCCATTTCACTAGGTTAGATTTGATTTCTTTTGAATTTTTTCGATTAGGTTATGTACTTTTTGGTCGGGTTAGGTTTGATTCTGTTAGTATAGGTTTCATTTGATTAGGTTATGTTCGATTTGGTCATTTTTAGTTTGAGTTAACCACGTTATCGTCGACTTTGTCTGCTCGATGTGCTCGCTCAGATACAAACGCCCGTTTTCGGACACGCCACCTTCTCTCTACGTTCATTCGTTTGGTATCGCAGTAATAGTACGTGCGCACAATTTTGGAGGTGGAATACAACCTTTTGAATAAATTTCCGAAACCAAAACATGATTATCTTCGTTAGTTTAATTGTTTGGCACGGTCTTATCTGATCGGCTCGCGTAATATTTTACTAGGTTAGATTTGATTTCTTTTGAATTTTTTCGATTAGATTATGTAATTTTTGGTCGGGTTAGGTTTGATTCTGTTAGTATTGGTTTCATTTAATTAGTTTATGTTCGATTTGGTCATTTTAGGTTTGAGTTAACCAAATTATCGTCGACTTTGTCTGCTCGTTGTTCTCGCTCAGATACAAACGCCCGTTTTCAGACACGCCACCTTCTCTCGACGTTCATTCGTTTGGTATCGCAGTAATTGTGCATGCGCACAAGGCTAGGGGTGGAATACAACCTTTTGAATACATTTCCGAAACGAAAACATGATTATCTTCGTTAGTTTAATTGTTTGGCACGGTCTCATCTGATCGGGTCGCGTTCCATTTCACTAGGTTAGATTTGATTTCTTTTGAATTTTTTCGATTAGATTATGTACTTTTCGGTCGGGTTAGGTTTGATTCTGTTAGTATTGGTTTCATTTGATTAGTTTATGTTCGATTTGGTCATTTTAGGTTTGAATTAACCAAATTATCGTCGACTTTGTCTGCTCGTTGTGCTCGCTCAGATACAAACGCCCGTTTTCAGACACGCCACCTTCTCTCGACGTTCATTCGTTTGGTATCGCAGTAATTGTGCATGCGCACAAAGCTAAAGGTGGAATACAACCTTTTGAATACATTTCCGAAACGAAAACATGATTATCTTCGTTAGTTTAATTGTTTGGCACGGTCTCATCTGATCGGGTCGCGTTCCATTTCACTAGGTTAGATTTGATTTCTTTTGAATTTTTTCGATTAGGTTATGTACTTTTCGGTCGGGTTAGGTTTGATTCTGTTAGTATCGGTTTCATTTGATTAGGTTATGTTCGATGAGGTCGATTTAGGTTTGAGTTAACCACGTTATCGTCGACTTTGTCTGCACGTTGTGCTCGCTTAGATACAAACGCCCGTTTTCGGACACGCCACCTTCTCTCTACGTTCATTCGTTGGGTATCGCAGTAATATTGCGTGCGCACAAAGCTAGAGGTGAAATACAACCTTTTTTATACATTTCAGAAACGAAAACATGATTATCTTCGTTAGTTTATTTGTTTGGCACGGTCTCATCTGATCATGTCGCATTCCATTTCACTAGGTTAGATTTGATGCCTTTTGAATTTTTTCGATTAGGTTATGTACTTTTTGGTCAGGTTAGGTTTGATTCTGTTAGTATAGGTTTCATTTGATTAGGTTATGTTCGATTTGGTCATTTTAGGTTTGAGTTAACCACGTTATCGTCGACTTTGTCTGCTCGTTGTGCTCGCTCAGATACAAACGCCCGTTTTCGGACACGCCACCTTCTCTCTACGTTCATTCGTTGGGTATCGCAGTAATAGTGCGTTCGCACAGAGCTGGAGGTGAAATATAACCTTTTTTATACATTTCCGAAACGAAAACATGATTATCTTTGTTAATTTAATTGTTTGGCACGGTCTCATCTGATCATGTCGCATTCCATTTCACTAGGTTAGATTTGATGTCTTTTGAATTTTTTCGATTAGGTTATGTCTTTTTTGGTCAGGTTAGATTTGATTCTGTTAGTATAGGTTTCATTTGATTAGGTTATGTTCGATTTGGTCATTTTAGGTTTGAGTTAACCACGTTATCGTCGACTTTGTCTGCTCGATGTGCTCGCTCAGATACAAACGCCCGTTTTCGGACACGCCACCATCTCTCTACGTTCATTCGTTGGGTATCGCAGTAATATTGCGTGCGCACAGAGCTGGAGGTGGAATACAACCTTTTTATATATTTCCGAAACGAAAACATGATTATCTTCGTTAGTTTATTTGTTTGGCACGGTCTCATCTGATCATGTCGCATTCCATTTCACTAGGTTAGATTTGATGTCTTTTGAATTTTTTCGATTAGGCTATGTACTTTTTGGTCAGGTTAGGTTTGATTCTGTTAGTATAGGTTTCATTTGATTAGGTTATGTTCGATTTGGTCATTTTAGGTTTGAGTTAACCACGTTATCGTCGACTTTGTCTGCTCGTTGTGCTTGCTCAGATACAAACGCCCGTTTTCGGACACGCCACCTTCTCTCTACGTTCATTTGTTTGGTATCGCAGTAATAGTGCGTGCGCACAGGGCTGGAGGTGGAATACACCCTTTTTATAACTTTCCGAAACGAAAACATGATTATCTTTGTTAGTTTAATTGTTTGGCACGGTCTCATCTGATCGGGTCGTGTTCCATTTCACTAGGTTAGGCTGCGCGCACACGGCAAAGCGAAGTTTCGGATTCATCCGCCAAACGACGTTTGCGTTTTGTTTGCGAGCCGATTGCGTTTTAAATGCATGTCAAATGCGTCAATATTTCGACGATGCTGTCCAAGAGAAAACACGGTTTTCAAGGGGATTCATAAACGCCTTTTTTTGAAACTGCACCCTGCTGCGAGAGTATTTATCTTTCATTACAGTGGCGTACAAGGGTAAATAAATCAATATAAAATCAGTACATAATATTGCATTATACCTACATTTATTTTCCCACTATTGCTTCTTTTGGAGCTGGACTGTTTTATATCGAAAGCGTTTTGAAAATTACCTATTGTTGAGCCTATTATATACCATCATCATCAATACTATCGACCGAAAGCCATAATATATAATAGTAAAAAAAATACGAAATCTAACATAAATTTGGATATTTTATAGATAGGATAATACAATTTATCTATTACAGTTTGGTTTAGGCATAGCTTGATGAATTAAAAAAATGAATTTACAATATGTGTGATACGTATTTTTAATCTAAAGTTAAAAAAATAAGTAAGAATGAAAAAATGTGCACAATTTTGTCATATCGCCTAAAATATACCAATACTATTATGGTTTGGTAAGACAGGGCTTAATTGATTTTTAAAATCCAACCAATACCATCTGTAAATTGTAGTCGTATTTCAATAAGAACATATACAATTGACTGAAAAAGGTTAATGTGCACTATTTATGGCGGACCTTAACAGCTTACCTGCACCCTTCGCCACTGTACCTACATTTATTTTCCCACTATTGCTTCTTTTGGAACTGGACTATTTTATATCGATAGCGTTTTTAAAATTACCTATTATTGAGCCTTGTATGTATCATCATAAACTTTGTCTGATTAATACTATCAACCGAGGGTACTTGATGGAGTTTGAATTTAAATTCTAATTAATTTAAGTTTTGTACTATTTCACTTGAGTATTTTTTTGCGATCAGGCTTTTGCCTTTCAGCATTTTGCGCACTCGCCAATGGCAAATACACATTGACATCAAATTCTAGCTACAATAAAAAAAGATTATAACTTAATACACGAAGAAAGGGTAAAAACCTTATTACCTAGATACCTACTAAGTAAATGATGAAGTATAAAAACATAATATTTTGAATAATTTGAATATTTGCAGTGTTTCTAAAAAAACCCGTTGTAAATACGATTAATACATTCGGTAGGTAAGCGTAATAAAATGTCATTTCTCGTAAACAATAGTTTTCTCGTTGTGCAATATGTTGGGAGCTTAATAATATTAACTAATGAGAGATGTCACCAACTGTAACTACTCACTAAATAAAAAAAACGAATAAACAATGTTAAGGTATAGTTCGTAATATGCAAATTTAAATAATTTTTGATGAATACCTATATACCTATACCGAAAATATTTATATAAGTACCTATAGATACGTATTGAATTACCCACCTACCTATTCATATTATTATGAAATACATATTTAAAATAACACCATTCTTTTGGGAAGAATACAAGTAGGTGTGCATTTGGTTATATTCGATATTAAATAAGTATGTATCTTTAATAGAATCATGCCTCCTTTTTATGATTGTAGAATCTTTATGTTTTTAAGCGTGAAGGCTCGCCATAACTATAAGGTAAACTAAACCATTATTATTTATTTTGTAGTAAGTATGTACTTCTTTAATTATTTTTTTTATTAGTTGACACTTTTATTTTCTATAGATACACTAAAATGGAAACGGGTGCCAATAATAACATATTGAAGTGAGAATAATGAATACCTTCCTACTACTATCGATAGGTATGTTCCTGTGTACTTGTGTAGGTACATGTATATTTATATTAATTATTGTTTTCGTGTTATAATATATTATTTGCGATTAATTGATATCAAAATTTAGATAATTTATCTATTCACCCGCTACAGAAAAATCTATAAAATATTTTAATTAAATTATATCTGTTGCTCTACATTGCATGAACGCCACTGAAGCAATGGAGTAATTAATTATTTCATACAATACGTGCCATCCTACCTACCACATGTTCTTTTAAATCTTCCCATTTAGGCCAGGACCGAACTTTTGAAAGCTGAAATTTATGGGGGCGCGTATTAAGAAATATTACTGATTAACCACATAATTATGTTCAGAAAGGCCTAATAAATTTTATTTACCAATGACAAACTCATGACCGGATGAGTGGGTATTTTTCATTAAAAACTTGGGTATAATGTAAAGGTTTAAGCCTACGCAATCTGCACCTAGCACATTGTCATATATAATAATATGAAGAATATTAAATCTCAGTTGGTTCCATGACAAAACAGGACAGTGACAAAACAGAACATGACAAAACAGAACACCTGGAGAAAACCTGGCTGTTCTGTTCTATCATGTTCTGTATTGTTATTGTTGTCGAAGTCATGATGAATTGTTTGCAACCAGAAAGATTCACTTGAATCATTAATGCTTATTTAGACTATGTCTGCATTTGCGTATAGCTAACAAAAATCCGCATGAAAGTCATTAAAAATAATTTCTACACTATGAAAATATCATCAAATTAAAAAACGCTTTCGATATAATATAACAGAATTCTATTCCAAATCAAGCAATAGTGGAAAAAATAAATATAGGTAAAATGGTAAAAAAGAAATACTTAATAATTATGTAGGTAATGTTTACATATTATATTTTTATATTTTATTTATCTTAGTTCGCCACTGGCGACAAAAAAAAGGTTTTTTTTAATTCTTCGGATAGTGCAATAAATAAATTCTTACATAATAACACTAACGGTGAAAACATAAAGTACTAATATCCATAATAGCTACAAGTTTGCCGAAGACAATAAGGCACATATTGTATGACATAATTTATTACTTTAGTCCGAAAAAATTAAAAAAATCTTCCTTCTTTCTTAATTAGTGTCATCAAGAATTTCACAGTGGCGTTGATGCAATGGGGAAAACAGATATAATTTAATTAAAATATTTTATAGGTTTTTTGTATATAATTTGTTAGAACAATGTAATATATTATTATACCTATTGTATCTTTTATTAAATAAACATTTAAAACATATTATTCATAAACATTTGAAATATCTCCCCTTAAAATCTGTTCATATTTCCAATAGAATATTATTGCTTAGAATTCAATAGCTACATATTAAAAAGATAGCTATTGTAATGAGACTATATCAGGTAATTTCGTGTTAGTGTACCTACTAATATTTCAATCTATTTTTTATGAAAGGTGTTTTGAATTCATAACTACCAACTTTTTTTGAATATGTAATTGAATAATATGGTACTGTAGCGGCTAAATAGATAAATTATCAAAATTTTATTGTCAATTAATCGCAACTAATATATTATAACAAAAAAACAATAATTAATATAAATATACTTGTACCGATACAAGTACACAAGCACATACCTATCAATAGTAGTAGGTGGGTATTCATTATTCTCACTTCAATATATTATTATTAGTACCCGTTTCCATTTTAGTGTATCTATAGAAGATGACAGTGTCAACTAATAAAAAAATTAATTAAATAAGTACATACTACAAAATAAATAATAATAGTTTAGTTTACCGTATAGATATGGCGAGCCTTTCTTCTCGTGAAATACTTCTTCTCATAGCTGTGCTGTGTCACAACTTTTTATTATATTTTGTAAAACTGCTTACCTACCGAATGTATTAATAGTATTTACAACAGGTTTTTAGAATACTGCAAATATTCAAATTATTCAAAATATTATGTTTTTGTACTTAATCCTTTTCTTAGTAGGTATCTAGGTACCCTTTTACCCTTTCTTCGTGTATTAACTTATAATCTTTTTTTATTGTATTAATAAATAATAATAGTACAAAACTTAAATCAATTAGAATTTAAATTCAAACTCCATCAAGTACCCTCGGTCGATAGTATTGATGATGATGGTATATAATAGGCTCAACAATAGGTAATTTTCAAAACGCTTTCGATATAAAACAGTCCAGCTCCAAAAGAAGCAATAGTGGGAAAATAAATGAAGGTATAATGCAATATTATGTACTGATTTTATATTGATTTATTTACCCTTGTACGCCACTGTAATGAAAGATAAATACTCTCGCAGCAGGGTGCAGTTTCAAAAAAAGGCGTTTATGAATCCCCTTGAAAACCGTGTTTTCTCTTGGACAGCATCGTCGAAATATTGACGCATTTGACACGCATTTAAAACGCAATCGGCTCGCAAACAAAACGCAAACGTCGTTTGGCGGATGAATCCGAAACTTCGCTTTGCCGTGTGCGCGCAGCCTTAGATTTGATTTCTTTTGAATTTATTCGATTAGGTTATGTACTTTTTGGTCGGGTTAGGTTTGATTCTGTTAGTATAGGTTTTATTTGATTAGGTTATGTTCGATTTGATCATTTTAGGTTTGAGTTAACCACGTTATCGTCGACTTTGTCTTCTCGTTGTGCTCGCTCAGATACAAACGCCCGTTTTCGGACACGCCACCTTCTCTCTACGTTCATTCGTTTGGTATCGCAGTAATAGTGCGTACGCACAAAGCTGGAGGTGGAATACAACCTTTTTTATACATTTCCGAAACGAAAACATGATTATTTTCGTTAGTTTAATAATTAAACTAACGAAGATAATCATGTTTTCGTTTCGGAAATGTATAAAAAAGGTTGTATTCCACCTCCAGCTTTGTGCAATTGTTTGGCACGGTCTCATCTGATCGGGTCGCGTTCCATTTCACTAGGTTAGATTTGATTTCTTTTGAATTTTTTCGATTAGGTTATGTAATTTTTGGTCGAGTTAGGTTTGATTCTGTTAGTATAGGTTTCATTTGATTAGGTTATGTTCGATTTGGTCATTTTAGGTTTGAGTTAACCACGTTATCGTCGACTTTGTCTGCTCGTTGTGCTCGCTCAGATACAAACGCCCGTTTTCGGACACGCCACCGTCTCTCTACGTTCATTCGTTTGGTATCGCAGTAATAGTGCGTGCGTACAGGGCTGGAGGTTGAATACACCCTTTTTATACTTTTCCGAAACGAAAACATGATTATATTCGTTAGTTTAATTGTTTGGCACGGTCTCATCTGATCTGGTCGCGTTCCATTTCACTAGGTTAGATTTGAATTCTTTTGAATTTTTTCGATTAGGTTATGTATTTTTTGGTCAAATTAGGTTTGATTCTGTTTGTTTAGGTTTCATTTGATTAGGTTATGTTCGATTTGACCATTTTAGGTTTGAGTTTACCACGTTATCGTCGACTTTGTCTGCTCGTTGTGCTCGCTCAGATACAAACGCCCGTTTTCGGACACGCCACCTTCTCTCTACGTTCATTCGTTGGGTATCGCAGTAATAGTGCGTGCGCACAGAGCTAGAGGTGGAATACAACCTTTTTTATACATTTCCGAAACGAAAACATGATTATCTTCGTTAGTTTAATTGTTTGGCACGGTCTCATCTGATCTGGTCGCGTTCCATTTCACTAGGTTAGATTTGAATTCTTTTGAATTTTTTCGATTAGTTTATGTATTTTTTGGTCAAATTAGGTTTGATTCTGTTTGTTTAGGTTTTATTTGATTAGGTTATGTTCGATTTGACCATTTTAGGTTTGAGTTTACCACGTTATCGTCGACTTTGTCTGCTCGTTGTGCTCGCTCAGATACAAACGCCCGTTTTTGGACACGCCACCTTCTCTCTACGTTCATTCGTTGGGTATCGCAGTAATAGTGCGTGCGCACAGAGCTTGAGGTGGAATACAACCTTTTTTATACATTTCCGAAACGAAAACATGATTATCTTCGTTAGTTTAATTGTTTGGCACGGTCTCATCTGATCGGGTCGCGTTCCATTTCACTAGGTTAGATTTGATTTCTTTTGAATTTTTTCGATTAGGTTATGTACTTTTTGGTCATGTTAGGTTAGATTCTGTTAGTATAGGTTTCATTTGATTAGGTTATGTTCGATTTGGTCATTTTAGGTTTGAGTTAACCACGTTATCGTCGACTTTGTCTGCTCGTTGTGCTCGCTCAGATACAATCGCCCGTTTTCGGACACGCCACCTTCTGTCTACGTTCATTCGTTTGGTATCTCAGTTATAGTGCGTGCGTACAGGGTTGGAGGTGGAATACAACCTTTTTAATACATTTCCGAAACGAAAACATGATTATCTTCGTTAGTTTAATTGTTTGGCACGGTCTCATCTGATCGGGTCGCGTTCCATTTCACTAGGTTAGATTTGATTTCTTTTGAATTTTTTCGATTAGGTTATGTACTTTTTGGTCGGGTTAGGTTTGATTCTGTTAGTATAGGTTTCATTTGATTAGGTTATGTTCGATTTGGTCATTTTAGGTTTGAGTTAACCACGTTATCGTCGACTTTGTCTGCTCGTTGTGCTCGCTCAGATACAAACGCCCGTTTTCGGACACGCCACCTTCTCTCTACGTTCATTTGTTTAGTATCGCAGTAATAGTGCGTGCGCACAGGGCTGGAGGTGGAATACACCCTCTTTATACCTTTCCGAAACGAAAACATGATTATCTTTGTTAGTTTAATTGTTTGGCACGGTCTCATCTGATCGGGTCGTGTTCCATTTCACTAGGTTAGATTTGATTTCTTTTGAATTTTTTCGATTAGGTTATGTACTTTTTGGTCGGGTTAGGTTTGATTCTGTTAGTATAGGTTTCATTTGATTAGGTTATGTTCGATTTGGTTATTTTAGGTTTGAGTTAACCACGTTATCGTCGACTTTGTCTTCTCGTTGTGCTCGCTCAGATACAAACGCCCGTTTTCGGACACGCCACCTTCTCTCTACGTTCATTCGTTTGGTATCGCAGTAATAGTGCGTACGCACAAAGCTGGAGGTGGAATACAACCTTCTTCATACATTTCCGAAACGAAAACATTATTATCTTCGTTAGTTTAATAATTGTTCGCAAGAAGGACAGTTGGATTTAAACATTTACCCGAAAATTGAAGTGCATTCGATTCCCATTATGTTCAGTTTTTCTAGAATTTTTTAATAGTTACGTTGTACAAAATGATTTTTCATTTTATTAATTAAAAATATTTTTGGGTTTGCAGTGTATTTGAAAATAAAATAACTATACATGACAGTCCATCTATTGAACAACGAAAATAACATAAGTTATGAATTCTACATGAGCCTTTCCGAGAGCGAAATTAGAACATAATATCAAAAGTGCCCTTTTGGAAACCCCCGTAGCGATCAAAACTGCAAAGTAAGTGGCTTGTGAAATTATTGATATATTGTATGATTGATGATTGTAGATTAACATTTAACATTCATATTGAAGCTAAATTTATTAATACTCATATATATATATATTTAAACTTATTAACTTGTCAAAGCAAAAAGAAAATAATCTTAAGTTTTTTATATTATGTTGGCTTGTATCGATGTCTATAATAATTTTATTCATAAACAACTACCTAGTTTAATATATTATCATTAACTGCAAACGGTTGATACCAGAATATACCTACCTAATCCATAGCAACAAAGTGTCATCAAAAGCATTAATATATCGTGTGTAAAAGCGTGCAATTACCAGCAATTCTTGGTCAATATATTTTACTTTTCGTTAAATTAATAATACATAACTTTAACCGAATTTTTATATGCAACAAGCGCGTTTACTTTCTACAAAAATCCATCCATTCAAAGCCGGCCATATAAAATGAGCATGTACACACGCTGTACCAGTGGCGCACCCAAGGGGGGGGCCAGGGGGCCCTGGCACCCCCCAAAATAAAAATTATTAGAATGTAGTTCACCAGCACCGTTTTCGGAAAAAATTCTTAGAATTTCTACCGCAAAAATTTCGAAATACTAATGTCGCGTTTTTTTAGAAACCCAATCCCTAATGGAACTGTCAAAAAATTATCTTAAATTAACTTAAATAGTAAAAATAGTAGCGCTCTTATACTTCATGCTTATGAACATTTTCAATTACTTATATAGTTGTGCAATATATTTTTTGATTATTATGTGTCGATACTCGACAGCTCCATTATTAAAATATATGTATTAAAAATCTCCAATAATTCACTGTATAAGTACCCTTAATTTGAACTAAAAGACAATTTGGAAAACGTTAATTTAGTATTTCACACTGCCTTTAATCTTAGCGGTAGGTAGGGGGGCCGCTAAATATCCTAGCCTGAGGGCCCGTTTCAGGATGTGGGGACCATGGTATAGGTACACCGAGTGCAATAGACAAAAGACCGATAAACGAGAAATTAGGCTGTGAAGAAGAAAAAGAGCCTATGGGACTAATTTACATTCTCCTCCTTGGGCCCCCCCCAATATTAAATCATGGGTGCGCCACTGCGCTGTACTTTATACTCTCTACATTAACCCCGGTCGGTTGTTTTCAATAAATTAATAGGTATATTGTACTCAATATACTGCCATCTCTTGTTATCATGGTGAACTTTTTTCATAGAAATTCGTGGCCCGCCGGGTACTACCATTCTAATACTTAACGATATTTAAATTACACACAAAATATTACAGAAACTACTTATATAATATTCAATGCAATTTGACTACTTTGCTTAATATTTTAACTGTATATTTTGGAAACAATAGGTACCTACTAATACCTGGAGGACGATGAACTCAGGTGGTGTGCTGAGTGAAGTCCTGGTACTTTGGTGATGACAGAGGCATACGGGAGTTTGTAGGTTCTGGGGCCTTATGTTAGAACTTGCGAGTCCCAGTCGCCCGGTCGACATGACGTCATATGACATCATTGTGACGTATTACCGGAGTGATAATAGCATTCGAGAAAATAACGCTAGTCAAATAGTGGTGTTATTCATTGTCCCCATACACAAATAGGTGTTTCATCATAATAATATCTATGGTGAGCAGTGTGTGTTGGGCGGCTTGCCTCGAGCGTGTATTGGCTTACGTCACAATTACGTCATGTCGTCAGGTGACACACGAGTCGATAGTTAGGAAATCGCAGGCCTGATGTCACATAATATTAGGCAGAAATTACAAGATTGATAACACAGTAATTTAATTTTATGGGGCTCCGCGCAGAGCTGGGTTTATTTTCTTCAATTATACAAACATTGATTTTGATACATTTGATTCGAGGGGCGAGGCTTGGGATTACACTTGTCACATGTCACTTATGGGCGGATTAGCTTGTGGTATATTACCTGATCACATTGCACTGTTCATTTGATGGTTAATTAATTGAAAGGTGGTTATAATGAATTATCATTAATTTCAATTTTCAATTTATTTACTTTTTTAATATATTGTGGACATTAAAAATTATAAGTTTAAGACGTCCACAACATGACATTTAGAAACAAAGATATATAAATATAACAGTAGTACATAAAAAAAGAGATACATCAGTAGATAAATTAGATAGGTACAAGGAAGTACACCGGATGAGTTAAGCCGACCCTATTTTAAGAATTTATAAAACAACATCCACCTAAACTCATTCTCACGTAGAAGGAATATATCAACACCCGAAGCAATTTCGTTGAACATAGTTATCGCTCTCCCAATTGGCATTACCAGTGGCAGGTTGGTTCTGCACCTTGGGAGAATAAAGAACTGATGGTCTCTATTTCTAAGATAGTTGTCAGGGACACACAGGTCAACACTGCCCAAAATGGCAGAGTTCTTATTTATACCTCGTATAAGTCGAAAAAAATACGTAGCTAAATAAAGATTTCTTCTAAATTGCAGACTGCAGTATGTAAGCATGCCTAAGAGAAAGTCAGTTGGTTAATACGACAACGATAAGGGACGCACTGATTTTTATGATAATAAAACACGCCCGGTCCACATTGTTATAGGTAAACGCCACAGTGCGGCGGGTACGAGAGCTCTAACACCCCCTTGGACGGTCGAAAATGTACTAACGTTTAAAATATTACTCATTTATCGCGGTATAGTGGCCGTTTCGGTACTGCTTTAAAATATTTCTAATTATTGCAACACGTCGAATTTTTAACATTTCATTCACAAAACACAAGTATCGTGCACATGCCGAATGTCTTTTCAAAAGGTTTACAATGAATGTACAAATTAGTGATATTTGCCAAGTTTTATAAACTGCAGTTTCCCTCTGAAAAACGTTGTTAACTAAGTATGTGTAGGTTACTAGGCTTCGGTAATATATATATATAAGGTCTATCGGTAATATATAAGCTTGTGCCTACTCTACCCCCAATAAAATAATGAACAACATTTTCAATTTATTTTCCAACATTATCAAAACATAATATTTTCAATAATGACATAATTTGAAGTAGACTTCGGTTTTAAAATATTTCATCAACTCAGTTGACTTTTGTGGAATTTCATATAAGTTTTCAAACATGTAAAATTACATACTTACACAAATTTACAAGTCTTGATCGGAATGAAAAGCTTCATGTAATATCATGATTCTAGATTTATAAGTTGAATAACTGCATTCACTACATTTAAATAGCTTGTGAACCTTTTTATGTACTATCATTCGATTAGAGAATTCACATGAAAAACCGCATATGTCACATTTAAATGGCTTATTACCACAAGAATGAGAAGCTCTATGTAATTTCATGCTTCTAGATTCTATACAGGAATAATTACAATCACTACATTTAAATAGTTTCTCACCAGAGTGTGTCATCTTATGTACTCTCATTTGACTAGGTTGTCTACATGAGTAACTGCATTCGTCACATTTCAATGGCTTTTCACCAGTATGAATCATTTTGTGTATTTTCAAGCCATTAGATTGTTTACATGAAAAACTACATGCATCACATTTGAATGGCTTGTCATCAGAGTGCGCCATTTTGTATTTTTTAATACCAACAATATGTACAGTTGATAATTTGCTTTGATCGCATTCTAATTGCTTTTCACCGTGATGAGTAATTTTGTGTAACTTCAATTTACAAGATTCTATAGACGAAAATTGACATTTATCACACTTAAAAAGCTTCACAGCATAATTAGTAAGTTTGTGTGAATTCATATTACTCGATTGTGTACAATCGTCTTCGTATTTCGATGTGTTTTCGTCGGAATGAGTCAGTATGTGTGTTTTCATATTACTTAATTGTATGCATGAGAAATTACAATCACTACATTGTAATTGTTTTTTATTCTTGTTTTTGTGATTCTCCAACAAGTCTAATGACTCAAAAAAATCAAAACAAATACTACACACAAATTTTTTTTTTCTGAAAAGAGGTTTTTTCTAACTTTATGACAGCTACTGACAATTCAGCCTGTTCAACCACAGATTTTGTAACAAGATGTTTGTCAGTATGATAAATTGACCCTGTATTTGTAAACCGTTCATTGTGTTCATCGATTTCTTTCTTGATCTGTTGCTCGTCAATCTGTATATCTTCGTATGGTTTTTGTTGTTCTGTCTTCTTCCTGGCATCAATGACTGTTACTTTGCTTGCATCTATAAACTAAAAAAAGCACAAATAATTAATAAAAAATAAATTATATACCTAGACATCATCTTTATTTATCAACTATTACGAAATATCTTGGTATCAGAAGTACCTAAAATAGATATTCTTCTTCTTTGACTATAACCACTACTCAGATATAGCATATAGCCACCATACGGTGCCTTCAAGAATCCCTGTCCTTAACCAGTGTTCTTGTCTCTTACATACTCTGTAATTTGCATTTAGCGGCTTTATATGACGGTGAAATCTGATTGGGTTAAATAACAGGCAAGCTACGTTGAAATTATTTTTAGTCAGCATTTGGCCAGATCAGATCCAACATCGCCTCTTCACTCTCAGAGTGATGGAGGCTGCATAGTCTGCCCTATTCTTTCCTCGTAACACGTAAAGTAATGTCACCGCTTATTGTATGACAACATCTTCTTGGCTAAGCTTCTATGCGCTGCTGTCTACTAAATGGGAGGAGCTTATTAGTTTATAATGGAATTCCGGGTAAAAATGGGCGGAGCATGTTAGTTCACAGTATTAACACGTAGCCAAAAAAGTGTTGTCGTACAATAGTTGGATTGATAGTCAGTCCAATGCAAGACAGATTATTATGCAGTCTGTCAACCCTCTCTTCGATGTCACCGATTGAGTTGTCGATTAGGAGAGTGCACCGCGATCTTTAAATTAATAAAGCCTGAGTATTAATTTTTGCACAAGCAACGAGTGGTCCACTTTTCAGCTGTCAAAATCAGATCCCAGATTGCTTGACATAGGTATTGATTAAGTTATAAAAACATCTCAAATCAGTGTTATTTATAAATACTACACATTCCTTTTATTCAGCTATCAAAATCAGACTAGTCCTTCACACAAAACCCGCTGGTAATATCGTTTTCCAAAAAATATGTAACATTGATCTCTGCATTACATTTGTAGAAGGTGTGTTAATGCTAGTGTATTATTTATCATGTAACTTATCTATTCAAATCGAACCATTCCCTGTGTGAACACGACATACGCGTCAGTATGAGCACTCTATAGAACAATGGCAGGCAATGACAGTTCACACATAAACAACAACGGGAGGGGCGGAAAAAGTAGGACCAGTCGTTGTGAATGTATCGGGTTTCTACTTGAGTCGGCAATGGACAGTGTCATTTCCCAAGACTCAAATCATATGACATGGATATATACCTGACTTCCTGTACTGCATTCTGAATAAGAGCATCCTGGTTGCTTATCTTCATAATTGAGTAAGTCCAATTGCGACCCGTCTTTGCTGTCAACGCGTTGAGAATCAGTCTCACATTTGATATTTTCCAAATTCGTAAGAACGTTCTGAAAAAATAATACTTTATAAGGGTCCTACCGCATAGTACCTACATAACGCGAGTACCTACAATTAGTTTGATCTAATTGAGAGTGGAACTACAGCGTATCCCGACCTTGCGCCTAGCTTAATCAAATAGCACACTTGACTCTGATAGGGTAACGGCTACCTACATTACGAGCTGTTTTTTGGCGAATTTAAAAGCGGGCAATTCAGCTACTGCGATTGTGATGATGACACACAAAACTTTCCATTCGCTGAGAAGCCAACAAGCTAGCGACTATTTTGACAGAACGTAGTTCGTTTTTTACCGGGAGGCCCACACGCCGGCGTGTAGCGTGTAAAGTTCCAGATTTCAACTTATCTCGGTAGATTGTTTACAATCTGCTTGTTAGCTGGTCGATGATGACACTAGGCGACTTTACAGGCAGATTGTAAATTCGCCAACAAACAGCTCGTAAAGTAGCTCAATATAATTGACGCATTAACAAGACTACTGTAGTGAGCAAGGTGAGTGAGGTCACTTAACTTTAGAGGTAAAATAACTATATGGCAGAAATGATTAAGGCTATAAAATACTATAGCTGGGGCACGGTCTAAAACGATCGTGACGCTAAGATTGTGCAAACGACGCGTGCAGAACAAAACATAATTTGTCATAAAAATTCAACATGCGTCCATTTAATGTTATGTGTATTGTTCTATTAGTAATAATAATAATAAATTTTCATTCTTAAACGTAGGGTGTTCAACGAATGTGTGCTACCCGTGCTCACGTATAGCTGCGAGACGTAGACTCTCAATACGAGAGATGTCCAAAGGTTAAGAGTCGCACAGCGAGGCATGGAGAGGTGTATGTTGGGCATCACGCGATGTAATAGACGTTGCCAAACCGCTGAAATGGAGATGGGCGGGGCACATTGCTCGCCGAAAGGACGGCTGCTGGATAAATACTGTCATCCAGTGGTACCCAAGGGGCACGGATCGGCCACAGGGTCGCCATAAAAGCCGCTGGATTGACGAACTGGTAAAGTTCGGCGGATATACGTGGCAGCGAACGACACAGGACGAGAGAGTTGGAAGAAGCTTGGGGAGGCCTTCATCCAGCAGTGGATTGACCCCAGCTGATGATGATATTCATAGACATGTTTTCTTTTTCAAGTAAATGGGTAACGTTTTTTAGTCATCTTTACACGATTTAAGAATTAATTCCCCCAACGCCATCACAAAACAAATTGACGTGTTCACAGCACGACTATCGCTCTCCGATTGGCAGCCAGTCCGAAATTTCGTCGCACCTATAGTTGAAAATTATTTGCCATTTCACTGACGTATGCTCTTAAGTCTATAAAATCTTACAAAGCTAAAGTACCTACAGTTTTGGATTTTTATAGCCGATTTTGGCAAAATTCAAGAATGAAAACCTAACCTAACCTAACCGAACCTAACAAATAATCAAGTATATCAGCTATTTTCAAAACAAGAACTAGTGATTGGTGAAAAAGTTTTGACCAAAACCCATTTAACACTGCGTCGCCGTAGGATTGGTTTGTCGAATAGACCAAATGTCAAATGTTCAGGAGACAAAAAATAAATTTCATTATCCTATATTTAAATACATGGAGCTATTTAAATTTTTGTTTTTACAGCATATGAATGATTCATTGCAATGTAATTTAAAGAACGGATATTCGTATATAGACAAACCAATCTTATAGCGACGACTGCTTATTTTACAAACAATAAAAATCTTGTTTTTTAGAAATCTGGCGTTTCCGTGACCGCAATAATGTTAAGACCCCTGCCCCACGCTTTTGAACAGGTAGGTGAATAAGATTGTAATCGTCTAAGCTCTAAATCACCAAATTAAAACTATATGAAAAACTAACCTTAAAAGTACAATTGTCATCGTCAGAATTCTCTTGCTTTATATAAGTGTGTTCATTCGGGAAGTTGGAGGAAACTATTGGCACTTCAAACCAATGCTGGTCTTCCGCATCAGGTTCGTATTCTACTGGTTCACGCTTCACATTCATTTTGCGTTGGTATTTAAATCTAAAATGTGAAGGGTATATTTTGACAGAATAAAATCTGTCAACGGTGACATTACAGTAGGTAGTATACTGACAAGCTTCTTCAGCATAGACAATAATATCAGAGAGAATGTAATTAAGTGTTACCATTTTATTAAAAGTGAGATTATAGTACAAAACCTCCAAAGGTATAGTATTCTGGGAGAAACAAAAAAAAAAGATATTTTTATCGAAATAAGAAAAAAATTCCACACTTTCATTCAATTTATAAGATGAAAAATATTTATTCGTTTTCGAGGAGTGTTGTCTATTTTTCATAGACTCATCACTATTGCTATTTTGTAAATAATTAGTTCCAAAAAGGACAGTAGGGGCCAGCGCCATCTTTAGATTAATTAAGCCTGAGGATATCTTTTTCCACAATAAACTCGAACCACTGTTCAGTTGTCAAAATCAAATCCCAGATTGCTTGACATATTAATTCGCCCTATCTCGTTCAAATTGAATTATAAAAAATTCTCAAAGCAAATATTATATTACACTCCCGTTGCCACGATGGTCTCGGAGTTTAGAAATGACCTTAAATCATAGATACCCCACTTATTATTATGTATATAAACGTCTACTTTTAGCTATTTGTAGATAAAATATTTAGGCATAAAAAGAAAAATATGTCGGTAGTTGAATTGAATGTCTTATATGTAAAATTAATCATTTTTCGAAAGTCTAATCAATATTTTGATAAGACAGTGACAGGGCTATCTAGAAAGATATATGTTAGAGAAACGCGCATAATAGTAATGTAAACATGAGACACTATTTTAAAATGTCATTTGTTAGTCAGAGATAGAAATTTATGTCTTTGTTCAACATAATTCTGTGAAGGATGCATTCAGCCGTAGCCTCTTACAATATATCGAACCTTGAATTATAAATGTTTCAAATGCATCTGACGATAAACGCCAAAGCAACCCTTAATGTAATGTTATAAGTGTTCATTTTAGCAAGTCAACTTCGCTTTATATGCCGTTTATTTCAAAATACTGACCGGAAAGGCTCAGTTTTATTGCGCCCGTAATAAAAATAAATTTACCCGGATTTTGAATACAAACCCTTATTGCCAGGTATGTAAGAATTACATCGGTTTGTGGGCCATGTGTATTTGAAAACTTCGAGCGACCTAAAAAAACATACTATTATTTGGGTGCACAGCAGGCAGTCGAACGGTTAGATTTGTGCGTACTCCCATCATCTACACGTCGATTATCAAATTGACAAATATTTTTGAAAATCTTTAATCATGCCGAGAAGATATTTAACAGAGGAAGAAATCAGGGTGGCTGCAGAGGAGTTTTGTGATGACTCTGATATTGAGTTTGAAGTGAACGACAATAATATTTCGGATAATGAAAATTTAATAGAAGTTTATAATATATAAGTATTAAATTGCGGTACCTATCATATTATACATATGTATAAAAGTAGATTTTTCTGGGGATACAATATTACATTACATTAAATATATGTTTATGTATTTTATTATTGACTATAAAACCTCTTGTTATGAAATTATCTAAAAGTAGGTGTGATATATCTATAGTCTAAGAGATATAGACTTAATACGTGCATATAGGTTCAAGTAACGTAGTGATTTAATTTTTTTAATGTGTATTATTTCAACATAATAAACATAATATTAAAATATATTTAGTGGAAACTATACGATCGGAGTATTTTTGTTGTTTAATTATTCTTATGTAAGTATATTTTTAATGTGTTTTAAAATCCGATTTTTAATAAAACCTAATAACATGATACAATAAGATCACAATTTTTAAAATTATGTATACAGGGAATCGATATTGCAAAATTATAACTATTATTTTATGTGGTAAACGTGATAACGCAAGTCCGTGCAGATGTTATGCTACCTAAAAACATCCCTCGTTCGCTTCGGATGAATTAGCCACCCCCACTCTCCGTGAAATGACAGCGTGTGTTGGTTGTTCCATTTAAAACAGATCGAGACATGCCGTGGTTTGGTTATGACGTACATTTATCGATGTTCGATTATTATACACGATTATAAGATAATTGCATGTGATATACACAGAATAACATGTTAAACGATGACTAAATAGTATTTAAAAACATACTTTACCTTTTGAAGCAATCAATTAGCTTTTAAAATGCCTTAAAATGCCAAATTTCCATCGGGACACTGAGTGGACGGCATGGGATCGGGCGTAATTTTTTTACCATGGTAAGGGAAAGGTTAACTAGGTACTATCAGTGTACTTATAAATAATATAGGTACATTCCTGTTATTCATCTGCTTGCTGTAAAAGTAAGACTAGTCCTTCACATGCATTGATCTACGAATTACATTATTTGTAGTAGCTGTGTAAATGCTAGTGTATTGTTTATCATGTAGGTAACTCATCTTTCCAAATCAAACCATTCCCTGTGTCAAGACAGATTAACTCCAAGGTCTCCAAGATACGTTAAAATAATCTGAAAAAAACTGAGAATACTTTGACAAATGAATACGACAGACGCGTCAGTATGAGCACTTTATAGAACAGTGACTGGCAATGACAGGTCATCCATAGACAACGGGAGAAGCGGAAAAGGTAGGACAAGGCTTTCAACTATTCACGGTACCTAGATTGTTTACAATCTGCTTGTTAGCTTTTCGATGATGACACTGGGCGACTTTACAGGCAGATTGTAAATTCGCCAACAAGCAGCTCGTAAAGTAGCTCAATGTAATTGACGCATAAAGAGACACTTTTTGAAGGTTCTTTGAATCTATACGTCACGGACCGTAAAAAGGTGATTTAAGTTTTTCTACAATCAAGGTTGTCAATAATTAATTTATCACGCCCTATACTTATTCATTATTGTTAAATAGATTTTATTGTTTTGTTTTCGTAAAAATATTTCTAACTCTAAAATAAAATATAAAAAATCTAAATAGATAGGTAGGTAACCTACCTATCTAAAATAATGAATGTCAATAACTAGTACTACAGACCTACATACTGATCTGGAGAATGTGATGGGAGAGCTACTGTCGAAAACTACCTAATCACGACTCGTAACTGGAAAAATCTGAAATTCGAATGAGGTTTTTCAATGTGGCGTCTTATTGTAGCTCGTAGTCAGTGTTGCCATGTCTTCTGAAATTTCAGTAGATCTACTGATATTTTTTGCCAATATACTGAATTTTTGATTTTTTTTCGAAATTCAAGAAATCTACTGATATTTGTGTTTCTCCATAATTGTAAGTTTACTGATGATTATTTTAATAATAAACTTGAAATGATTTACGCACGATCATTTTTAATGTGTTACACTTCTAAATTGACAAAGAAAGCATTGTAACTCTACCCAAGAGCGCCATTTTACCCATTAATATCATCATTGTTTACAATAAATAAATATTATTAGTTATTTTTATCCTTATTAGTCGTAAATTATATCTAATATACTATGTTTTCGATATTTTATGAAATCTACTGAATTTTTTGTCAAAATCTACTGAAATTTTAAATTTTGACTTGGCAACACTGCTCGTAGTTCCATTATTGGACATTCTCAAGATTAGTATGTAGGTCTGTAGCAATAAATTTTTAATAATACATTTTGATATTTCACTGGCAATACTCTACAAGGAAACAAAAAAGGTGTCATGAGTAATTACGTGTGTTTATCTAGTATCTACAGCGTCGATAGTGACACGTTTGCAAACTAATCACATAAAATGGATATAAAACGTGAACCTGATGGTGGCGAATCTGGCGAGGAAGGTCAGAGTTGGTCTGATCTAGCGATAAAAACATCGAACAGCCCGGAAGCCAGCCCTTACCCGTTGAAGCAAGAGAACATTGACCATGGCGTTTGTGAGTTTGTGGTTAGTTTTTCAGAAATTATTTTACGTGTGTTTTAGGTCGTTAGATACATGCCTCTTGAAAGTATAATGTCAAATTTGCTCATTATTTATTAATATAACCTATCTTTTTAGACAGACCGCGACTTGTATTCAGCAACGCGCAAAGAAAAGAAGGTGATACCTAACCTAACCTAACACCCAATAAAAGTTCACCTATATCTCACCACGCTCGAGAATTAAACATTGTTCAGTCTCACCCAGAAGGCAGCCCGTTTCTTATTATGTTTGAGTCCCCCAATTGTAATTAATGGTTACATGTTAATTATTGTACTTACGTAAAACATTTCTCCCTGACACAGTTCGCCGTGAGCTTTCTATCGAAAAGAGATGACCGTTTACTATACGGTCTCCAATTTTATTAGATTAAATATGAACATTAATTTAATTTTCATAGCTGATTATGTCAAAATTCATGAATTCAAGAATGAAACCTTAACCTAACCTAACAAATAATACAGTATATCAATTATTAATCCAGTATTCAAAATTTGTTTGCTGCTGGCTTCCTGTAAAATTTTATGTCAGTACCTTCTATATTATGACCCAAAGAGGTAGGACGGTCTTAAATATACTGCCATATATTTCCGATACAACATTTCACTGTGATATGTGATACGGAGAACTTCATACATACAAGTTTCCGGACACGGCTATCTATATGTCATCATCATCAGGGGCGCGACAACCCGGTGTGGGTCCTGGCCTCCTCCAACAGCTCCCTCCACCTGTCCCTATCCAGTGTGGCCGCTTTCCAATTTGGTACCCCCTGAATACGGCAGTCACTGGCAGCTCCATCCAACCAGCGAATCTTTGGCCTCCCTCTTCTTCTACGTCCTATTGGATTGCTGGACATCACTCTCTTTGCTGGTTCATTGTCATTCATACGGTGCACATGACCTAGCTATCGCAGTCTCCCTATCTAAGTTGATTGAACTGCGCTGCAATCTTCGTACAGCCCGTAGAGCTCAGCATTATATCTTCTCCTCCAATTGGTGCCATCCCTGATCGGTCCATATATACGGCGGAGATTTTTTCTTTCAAAGATGTTCAGGGCTCGTTCATTTCGCAGAGTTAATGTCCAGGTTTCCGATGCGTAGGTGAGCACTGGCTTTACAAGTGTCTTCTAAAGAGTGCTTTTAGTTCGGCGAGATAGTATGCGTGAGTTAAAATGTCTTAACAGGCCAAAGTAGCATTTATTCGCAGACATGATTCTTTTGTTGATTTCTTCTGTAATATCATTATGTCGAGTTACAAGAGATCCAAGGTATATGAAACTGTCGACCGTATCAAACTTGTATGCACCGATATCTAACTTTGGTGTGACTATATGTAACGACGTTAGTTATAATTCGAAATTATAACATCCTCATCCATTATTAACTTACCTACTTAATCGAAATCTCATCTCTATATTATCCCTGTTCGTTTATTTTCGCTAATATTTCTTGACCGCAGCCCTGTGAAAAGTTATGCTATAAAACACAATAACAATCCCGTCACGTGACCACACGTGAGCCCTCGCTAAGCTCCCGCTACAAGCAACTGTGTGCAATGTGATAACATCGATTTTCATAAAAAAATACTAAATGTGAATAGCTTGAAATCAATTTTTATTTATTTGAGCAATAGTAGAAGATGGAGGAGTCCTTCATCCATCAGTGGACTTACCTCGGTTAAAGAAGATTGCGATTTGTTACATAATACAATTATGTTGATATTTTCAGAACCCTGTAACTAAAATTAATATAAAACGCGAGATTGATAATGAAAGTGTAGATATCAATAATATCTATGTTGAAAACCAAATGCGCCAGGACAATTATTACGACCAATTGAAACCCGGATGCTCATATGGACAAGATGTATGGATAGATCAGGTTCGTTTTAATGTTTTTGGGGTATTTGCATGTTTCGAGGAGAGTTTTTTTTATCGTTATGTAGTGTTCGATGTGTGGCTTATCACTTTGGGAGTCGTCGATGTGGCGTGGGTTATGGCGTTGATGATGATAAAGAAGTCGAAGATGTATGCAGGAGTGAGTTTTATTAGGCATAACGGTTGGTACAGCAGTTATGTTACAATACTAAACCTATGATAGGTACGGATCCGAGGTCCGCATCTCGGTACAATCAGATGTTGGGCGAAGCGGTATAGAGACTGCGATAGTAACAGACTGAAATGTATATTCGAGTGACACATTGATAAATCATTATTCGTAATTTATACAGTCGAAAGTAATACCTAGACATTTGATTCTAGTATATACTTATATTGAACGAGTCAGCGGTTTAAATACGAGTAGCTGTGAATTTTATTTATTATTACCGTCATAATATAATAATATGCTACTATGGGAATGGATATTAGACTAATTTTCCATTGCGATACCGTATTTAATATCGTCAATCAATCTGCTGACACATGTAATGAGTTTTTTTTACCGGCATATGAGTCATTGGGAATTTACTATTGCGGTCGAATAATTTGATACATTAAAAATAGATATTTGATCAGTAATATACTGACAGCTACAGTTACAAGAAAAAATAAAGACAATGTTATAGATGACAGAGTAATGTTATAATCGCGGGAACGGATAAACTTGCTTGTCCCTCCACCACCCGCCACGTCTCCACACCCGTTATGCAGGCGTATACCGTAGCGTAACGAACGTTAATTGCTCTTCAAATTTGTAACGAAGTGTCTCAGGATGAACTTCCCAAGACCTTGGTTGGCGTGCACTAGAGTGTGCGTGATCCCTATTTTCATATAATATGTAACGGGTCAATTCTCAATGAGGGAAGACCTCGCTCGGCATAAAATGCCGCATTTTTTTTAAAGGCTGAAATCAGCTTGGACTAATAAAATCTCCGACTTGCTTATGTGGCGAATTGCAGGGTGCCGATCACATTATCTGGGAATGTACCCATATGTCGCTTGAAAGGGAAGAGCTTCTTAAGTCGGTCTGACCCTCAGTTGGACCGGTGGGCCACTGCGACTTGGTATCTACGAGGGTACGGATATCCTGATGTGATTAACTATAATCTATATTATTGAACTGACTGGCGATGTACTGAGATGTTAATATAATCGAAAGACTAGACTCGTGTGGAATGACGGTTGATTGTGTCGAGTGACCAAATTCTAGATGAGTGACGAGTTATGTAACGTCATTGATATTACATTTCAAAAGACATTGTCGCAATCATAATAGAGACTATTGATCTAAGTTATGATTGAGGAAATTTGACGACCGCTTCCGCTACTTTGTTTTGTTTTGACAACAAAAATATTGGAGTGTATCACACTTTTAATGCTGAGTAGTATGATTGCTATATTATGTTAATATTTTCAGAACCTTGCAACTAAAAGTAATATAAAATCTGAGATTGATAATAAGATGTTTGTTGAAAATACAATGCACCAGTACGTTTATGACAACTCGAAAGCCGGATGCTCTTATGGAAATCACATACCAATCGATCAGGTACGTTATAATGTATATACTTTATTACTGTCTATTGGCTATAAGATATTATAATAAGATAACTGTTTAATGAAATGTCAATCATTTATACGGATTTACGGAGGAAAACAGGTAGGTACCTATTGTAGGTAAATTATCAGTTATGTCCATTATGTTCTTTGTTGAGTCTTCTTTTTAATCTGTAGAACCACTGCCATCTTTAGATTAATGCAGCCTGAGCATAACTTTTTGCACAAGCAATGAGTGGTCCACTTTTCACCTGTGAAAATCTGATCCCAGATTTCATGACATATTGATTCGCTCTTTCTCGTTTCAAATTTGAATTATAAAAATTTTCAAATCAAATATAACTATCAGTGTTATTAATAAATAATATACATTCCTGTTATTCATCAGCTGTCAAAGTCAGACTAGTCCTTCACACAAAAACCGGTGGTAATATCGGTTTCTAAAAAATATGTAGCATTGATCTATGCATTGCATTTGTAAAAGGTGTGTTAATGCTAGTGTATTATTTATCATGTAACTTATCTATTCACATCAAACCATTCCCTGTGTGAACACGACAGACGCGTCAGTATGAGCACTCTATAGAAGAATGATAGGCAATGACAGTTCATACATAGACAACAGCGGAAGGGGCGGAAAAAGTAGGACCAGTTGTTGTGATTGTATCGGTTTTCTACTTGAGTCGGCAATGGCACCAATGTGCATTGTGCTTAATAGCGCCTGTATACGTGCATGAATTTACTGGCAGCAATAGTGCGGAGATTAAACTATCGTGACAATAACAGCTGTTAGCTGTAAATACGGTAAAGTGCTGACTGTCTTTCTAATTTAATTCTTCAAAAGTAAGCGAGACGGGATGTTATCATTTTATCGTACTATTTGACAAGTAGTGAAAGTCAATTAACCAAGAAATGTGTTTAGTTCGTCTTTTGCCATCAGATACGCCACTATCATTCTACTGCGCAGGCGCCGATCGAATAAATCCGTTCTGTCGCATGAAAATTTAGAAGCTTTCAAACTTTTTTGATTCATGCATGAAAACTTGCAACTGCAGTCTAATATATTTTTACCCATACATTTTATTGTTAATGCCGCGATAATACTTACTGTCAACAGTTAATCCATACATGTGTAAACGCGGTATAACTTATCGTAAATGGTATAAGTATATTGTGGGGCGACTTGTCGATGACAAATCCTACGCACATGCGATGGACCAAAATGCAATAAAATGATAATTTTTGGGGTTGGGTTTTGTTATGTATTTTTCTTTTTGAATCAAATATGTTCATAATATGTCTAATGCAATACGAATTAATATCTCTTATTCTACGCAATTGGCAAAAATAAAACAAATTATTATTACTTTTATAGATTTCTACTCAGCGACAGATTATTGGGCGCCACATTAAGTGTGAGAGTCCCTCGCCCATCGAAATTTTCGACAGAACTACGAAAGGGTGTAATCTCTCCAATGACTCAAAATCTGCATTTCAAGATGAGAAAACACAGCATCCCGCGATGACTATAGATAAACTAAACATCATAGAAAAAATACAGACAATGTATTTGTCGAAGGTGGTTCAGATTAAACTGAGAAAAGTAATATATTATCCGCGTAATTTTGTTTGTAGTGCATGTTACTTAATATTCGGGTCAACAATTGCGTTGAAAAAACACAATATTTCGTGTATAAAATCAATCTCAGATCACAAAACAAGTAAAAATGCACATACCGATGAAGAACAATATCAATGCGATGTATGCTCAAAAACATTTTCGAAGATTTACAAATTAAAAAGGCATACAATGATACATTCTGGTGAAAAACCATTTAAATGTGAAGATTGTTCCGCTAAATTTTCACTGCTAAGGTATCTAAAAGTGCATAAAATGACACATACTGGTGAAAAACCACATGAATGCGATTTATGTTCAAAAACATTCTCGAGGGCGTTCCAATTAAAAACGCACAAACTGACTCATACTAATGACAAACCATTTCACTGTGATGTTTGCCCATCCAAATTCTCTATTTTGAATTATCTAAAAATGCATAAAAAAAAACATACTGGTGAAAAACCATATCAATGCAAATTGTGCTCTTCTAAATTCTTACAGCTCTCGTCTTTGAAAGTGCATATAATGACACATACTGGTGAAAAACCATATCCGTGTGATGTTTGCCCATCCAAATTCTCTACATTGAGCAATCTAAAAATGCATAAAATAACACATACTGGTGAAAAACCATACCAATGCGATATGTGCTCGTCTAAATTCTCACAGCCCAAGTCTCTAAAACTTCATAAATTGACACATACTGCTGAAAAACTCTATCAATGCGATGTATGTTTATCAAAGTTTTATACGACAAAGACTTTAAAAAAGCATAAATTGACACATACTGAAGAAAAACCATACCAATGCGAATTGTGTTCATCTAAATTCTCACTGCTCATGTATCTAAATGTGCATAAAATGACACATGTCGTTGATAAACCATACCAATGCGATGTTTGCTTATCTAAATATTCTTCGACATACTATTTAAAAAGGCATAAATTGACACATTCTGGTGAAAAACAATTTCAATGCGACATCTGTCCAAAAAAATTCTCGCGTCTCCACGCACAAAAAATGCACAAATTGACACATACTGGTGAAAAACCATTTCAATGTGATGTGTGTTCAAAAAAATTCTCATCGCTCTGCAATTTAAAACAACATAAAATACTACACACTGGAGAAAAACCATATAAATGCGATATATGCCCGTCTGAATTTTCGCAGCGCGGCAATCTAAAATCGCATAAAATGACTCATGCTGGCAACAAACCATTTCAATGAGATTTATTTAATTACTCTTGTTTACTATTTTCTAACATGTAAGTACAAAAAATGATCATTCTGGTAATAGACCATTTAAATGTGAGGTACCTGTAGTAGAATAAAGTCAAGGGCGGATGATCTGGCAAAGGATGCTGGCCATTCAGGGGTACCATATCAGTGGATACCAGAAAACCTGGACTGGAATGAGGCTGTAAAGAAAATGGGCCAAAGTATGTGGATAGATTTTCACCATAGGGCATCATTAGAAAAGGGGAAATGGAATAAGTCTATTCTATCATCACCACGAGAGGTGCCCTGGTTTGTAGAGTCTCCTTTGACGAGAAATAAGCTTAAGTTAATACTGAGGCTAAGAACAGGGCACATATAAGCAAAAGATTTCATGTCCTCATGGGAAGAAGCGAATCGCAACTCTGCGATGAATGTCATGTTTTAGAGGACATTGTTCATATAGCAGTACAATGCCTTAAATATGAACTTCACAGAGTTTATCTGCGAATTGCGGTTATCTATGAGAATGTCGACGAATTGAAAGGTGTCCTGGCGGTGGGTAAATCGGAAGAGCTAGGCAACATTGTATAGCGATTTAACAGAATAGGAGAGAGGACCTGATCGACGGATCCTTTTCTAGAAGAGAAGAGGCGACATGACAGCGAGTCGCAGTTAAAACCTAGGTAAAATCACAAAAAAAAAGAATGAAGTCGCATAAGTTTCGTCATAATATTGTTGAAAAGTAATTTTAATGTATAAAGTGTAATTAATCTTGTTTCAGACTATTTACTTGATATCACAAAATTCAATTTTATTCAACATACATTATTATAAAACACTCATATATCCAATAGAAACGTTACGTAAACGAATGTTAAGTAATTTAATTTGGAGAGTGCTTTTGAGCAGGTAATAAATATGCCAATAGTTAAAGTTTGTCGCAATTAAGCATGGCAGTCGTAGCATAGTGGTAATGCACAGGGCGCGATACCCAAGAGACGCAGATTCGATTTCTAAATCTGTCTTAATTTTTTCGAAAAAGATTTTTCTATTGGCTATATTTTCTCATGAGTGTTCTCTTCAATACAAAAATATGATAAACTACCTTCGTTAGCCACTGATAGCAGCTTTGTGTATGGAATATATGCTTTGAAAGTAAGCAATATCTCCGCCGATGGGGATGGGTTCTGAAGCGGTCCAGAGTGGCGATAGTCACATCAGAAACTCTTGGAAGGCGGTGGGAGCCAAAATAATCTGAAAGAAAATTTTCAAAAACTGTTAGCACATATTATTTGCATGTATTGTGTAACATGCATATACCTAGTTAAAATTGTAGTGCTACTTAATATTTTCGAATAATCACAAAAAGTATTTAAATATCAGCATAAAACATTGCCAACAAGTTTTATCAAATAAAATAATGAAACCATCAAGAATTGAACATGTGAAAACGGAGAACGATATGAAATGTAATTGTTTATCTTATTTTAAGTAACATAAAAATAAAAATAATATAAAAAATACAAATAAAGAGTATTTTTGATTTCAGTCAATGATTATTAATTTCATGATATTCTCAAAACTACTACACCCAGAAGGTTACTTGCCAAAAGTGATTTAATTATTTATTAATTACTATTACTACTGAAGAAAAACAGTCAAAAGAGAGCAAAGCATGCAGCTATTCGCTGAGTAAAGGGCAGCTTTTGTATCTGACTTGGTCACATGCTGCGGATACCTACCTCGAGAAAATTTCAACCTAACTTGCATCTCCTTCAAGGTGAGGGTATCCGTCGTTCCGGAAGGCCACTGTATAATTAATGGTAATAATTATTAATTGAAATATATATCTATGTTACGCCGAATGTGCGAAATTGACTATTTCATGAAATGGGCAAAATTTTGCCTAAATCATGAAAAATGCAAGCCCGTTGCCTTATTCATGCATTAGACAAAATATTTGCCGAGTGCGTGAATTCGGCAGTAATTTTTCTGCCTAGTTCATGCATTGGACAAATGAGATAGTAGCGCTGCGGTGGTGTTTTATGCAACTAAGCTAAATGTGTCAAATACTCATGCTTTGGTCAATATTTACGTATATTATCTATTGTCAAAATAGATGGTCGCGCTCCGGTGGTGTTTTTTGCAAGTAATGAAACTAACCAAATGTGTCAAATGTCATTGATTATAATATAAAAATATACCAATCAATAGCTAAAATGACGTTCACATCCATTTACTATGCGCAAAAAAATCTATAACTATAATAATATGATAACGGAAAAATTGTATTAAAAAGTATTTTCGCGATTTGATTCGTGCTTGGGTATCAATCGTGCAATGGTCGATTGTATGTTTGTGATAGTTTGTTGATACTTGTTAGCTAACCTCAAAATGGACATTCAGTTGAATTCAGAATTACAAAACCCAACATAACCTAACCCAACCTAACCTAATAATAGTAATATTATATTATGTCCAATTATAACTAATAAAACCATCCGTATTAAATTTACTTTTTCTACTGTCATGTTGACAGTTTAAGAATTCCATACCCTGGCGAATTCACGTACTCGGCAGATAATTTACCTAATTCATGAATAAGGCAACGGGCTTGACTATTACATGAATTAGCCAAAATTTTTCCCATTTCATGTAATAGTCAATTTCGCACATTCGGCGTAACATCTATATACATTATTTTTAACACTACAACAATCCTTGAGGCCCAACGACGGTAGTGTACTGAAACAGTAGTAAATTTTAGTAATATAAGTGGAACAATCACAAACACCCAGGTTTTGAGAAAATCACATAGGTACCTAAATAGAGTGTGTCCTCATCGAGAAACGTATGTTTACATGACAAGGGAAGATGCTAGAATATTGGCAAACGATGGATTCTTGGAGGTGTCGTGTGCTTAAAGGTTTAAGGGTTTGAACCACAGCCTGCTCTACTCTAATTTATCATGCCGATACATTCGGAAACCTATCAACAACGACTGGTTCTACTTCTTCGCCCCTCCCGTTGTTGTCGATGAATGATCTGTCATTGTTCTATAGAGCAGGGATCGGCAACGCGGCGCCCTCGGAGAATAATTGATGCGCCTTTAAGATCAACTAATAAAAAATAATCATTAAATATCACATTTCCCAAATCTTAATCATATTATTGAGAATTTGGGAGAAGAAAACTCTATTTGATCATTATATAAGATTATGGATACTCTCATGTAACAGTTTTTTTCTAGATCTGAGGAATTTGTGTAAATAGAACCAGTCGTGAGATTTTTTATAAATCCTTTTAATATTACTGAAAATGATAAACCCAGTATGATTTCAACATATTTTGAAATTAGTAAAACTAAAGAGCTAGAATTAGAAATTATAAATAAGTAAGTATACAAAATGATAGGTACTTAGTAAATTAAAAGCATATTTTAATGATAAAATGTTTTGGAATTTAGTCGAAGAGAATAGTAATTCTAAATAAGGACAATGTGCATTAAAAATATCTTGATATTGTGCTACGACATTATATGCTTGCTAGTCTATGTTCTAATATAAACTACTTAAAAATGAAGTATTTCATGTTAGAAAACACACAAAAAAAGGCCATAGATTAAAAATTGTGAACGATAATAATTATTATTAATAACGAAACTTAAATGAAGTGCATAAAACACTTGGAAGTGTAACTAACATGAGTAATCTAAGAATATAAATCGACCAAAATAAAACGAGTTTCATTTAATCCTACCATGAAACAGATTACAATTTAGTTTAATTTTTGTGAATCCCGGGTCCTGCCACTTCCCGAGCTAGCCACAGGACCCGGGATATCTCAGTACCTACCTAAACCTGTGTTTCACAGAAACATTTCACAACTAGGTATCACTAAATTTATTTAAAACGAAATGTTTAAATAAAATAGCTATGTTGAAAGTTAAGTCGGTAATATAATTTATTTTTAAAATGAAAACATACCTAGGTACTTATGTAATGATATTGGATTTGAGAGTATAATGTTTATTTGAAAATCAAGTTAATATGAAAATAAATACCTTCATTGAAGTAAAAATTGATCTAATTTTTTATTTAGGTAATATTTTGAGATGCCTCGCCGCTGTGCAACGGGGTGCAAATCCTACTACGATAGTTTTTTTTAAAGAAAACTCGATAGTGTCTAAATTTCGTTTCCCATGGACGGTGAAATGATTGGAGAAAAGTGGCTTCAAGCAATACCGCGAAAAAACCGTACACTATAGAGATACTTCAGTAGTTTTTGGCAAACATTTTGCTCCTAGTGATTTGATTAGGTACTACATTCAAATTTATAAATTCTGATGGAGTCGTTTAAGATTCTCCACTAAAGAACTCCAAACATATGAAATGAGCAGTTCTTTCAATATTCATCGATTCAACGATTCACGAAGGCCCTCCTCCCACGGCGCAACTGAAATCTGACAGAACTGGTTTGTGAAGGATCTCATAAACTGGCCAATGTGATGCTTCGCACACGGCGCTACTGAAACCAAGTTGAAATAATAATCCCATCACCTCAAACTGTCAAAACTGTGTTGTACAAAAACTGACAACACGCGCGCTTATTAGGTTATTTTAATTTAAGTTAATATTTAACAAACAATGTCTTCGAGCGGGTCAAGCGACGAGGAGACTTTGGTTTTGTATCAATACAACAGATACAGGAGTCAAAATAAAAGAAGATATTGGATTCATCCTTATATAGAAAGGAACATAAACTGCAGACTATTTGTTGCTGCAAAGGAACTGCAAGAAACCGATTCCAAATTTCTGGCTTTCTATAGAATGTCCAAGGAAAGCTACCTCGAGCTTGTTAGGATCATCACTCCTGCTATTCAAAAAGAAAACACAAACATGCGGGAATGCGTGAGTGCCGAGGAGAGGATCCTAATAACTCTGAGGTAAGCCATTTTTGCATCACTTACCTTATAAAAATTATGAAATAATCCTTTTGCCACCTCATGGGAGGTTGCCTACACTACTTTAGGTAGGTAGGTAAGTGCCTACTAAAATAATACATAGTCATATTGTTTATTGTTCAAATATGAATGCTTCATCTAAGATAGTTAGGTATATTGTTTTCAAATAATGTTTAATAAAATTAAGAAGGTTCAAAAATAAAAGCTTAATTGAACATAGTCATATTGTTTGAAAATAATGTCTAATAAAAATAAGAAGGTACAATAAAATGCTTAAATTAACAGTCATATTGTATAAAAAAAAAATATTTAATTTACTCCCTCCACCAGCACTAGTCTGTTTCACAATATGTGTGTGAGGTTAACGGATCATCTCCTTGCATGCAATAATAATATGGCAACGGAGATGGTGTTTGGGCATTTGGTGGTGAAAACAAAGTTCTGGGAGTACAAATATCATCAATCAAAATTAATACTTTGCGCTTGAACAACTTCATCTCAGAATCATTCATTTCCTCGACTTCAGGCAACAAGCTCAAAAGAAACATTTTTTTACTATTTGTTTCTTGTCCAGCATCGGAAGTCGTGGCTTTGGAGGTCTTTGCATTTAAATATTTTATGAAGTGAAGTTGAAGTATGAAGTTACTTGTGCTAAATTTCCATGGGTTGTGGCCGTCACGGTTTTTATGAATGGGAAAGTGAATTGCATTGCATTTGATAAATAATACTCTTTTTTTTGCTTTGTCCCCGATCAACTTGCGGCAGGTTTCATATGACGGACGAAGACCGCACGGAGGTTTTTCCATTTTTCCTTGGACTCAGTAGCTGAAACAATATATGAATACAATTATTAAAAATAATATTCTTTTGCAGGTATTTGGCAACAGGGTGTACATTTGTCGCGCTTTCGTTGTACTTCGCTAGAGGAGACAACACAATTGGAAGGATTGTGGTGGAAACTACGAAAGTATTATTTTTGGATCATGTTAAAAGAAGCATACATGCCCATCCCAAGCGAGGATCGATGGAAATCTATCGCTCAACGTTTTAATTCGCTGTGGAATCTACCAAACTGTGTGGGTGCCATTGATGGAAAACACATACGAATCGAAAAGTTTTCCAATTCTGGTTCAAGCCATTATAACTACAAATCATACCATTCTGTAATATTAATGGCATGTTGTGACGCAGATGGGCTGTACACAACCATTGAAACTGGCTATGCCGGAAGAAACAGCGATGGTGGCATATTTCGGGCCTCCGCTGTCAAGCACTGGATCACAAATGAGGGGCTTAATATTCCATCGCCCTCCAAGCTACCTGACGATGATGGAGACAATGTGTTTCCCTATTATTTTGTAGGGGATGAAGCGTTTCCGTTGTCACGGTATTTAATGCGACCCTTCCCCCAACGAACGTTGGATAATGTCAGACGAGTTTTCAATTACAGATTAAGCCGGGGAAGGAAAACTATCGAATGTACGTTTGGGATGATGGCGGAAAAATGGCAAGTAGGTATTGAATAGCCCAATACGATGTAGAGACCCAGAAAAAGTGAATGACATCATACAAGCGGTTTGCATTCTCCATAATTATGTCCGCAAAAGGCAAGGTGTTGAATACACTGCTACAAGAGTAACTAATGCAAATCAAGTAAACGCGATACCATCGCTTCAAAACAATATTACAATAAACTGCTTAGTCGTCAGCATACGTTTTAAGAAATTATCTAGCTAACCATTTTGTTACTCCACGTGCATCACTGCCTTGGCAATGGAATTATTGTTTATAATGTGCACGATAATTTAACATACTTTCATTTATTATTATCTTATTGGGTAAAACCATTTATGTGCTCTCTCTTATATATTATAAATGTTTAATAAATAAATAAAATACATACGAATTTTGAACATACCTGTTAAATTCATTGCCTTTCCTACTTTATTCCAAGCCTTTTCCGTAATATCTCTACAGGAATATTGTGGTAGACTGTAATTATACAGACAGGGGTGTCTCTCGACTTCTGCCACAAAATTTAAATTAAACGTCTGTTCGCTCATTTTTACGATATGACGCTAGCGGCTTTACGAAGTGCTACCAATTTTGGTAAGAAAATATGATTTTTCACCGAAATCTAATGATGTTGGTACCACTGTTTTACGGTGACTGGAAACAACTGATTCCAAATTTCTGGCTTTCTATAGAATGTCCAAGGAAAGCTACCTTGAGCTTGTTAGGATCATCACTCCTGCCATTCAAAAAGAAAATACAAATATGCGTGAGTGCCGAGGAGAGGATCTTAATAACTCTGAGGTAAGCCATTTTTGCATCACTTACCTTATAAAAATTATGAAATAATCCTTTTGCCACCTCATGGGAGGTTGCCTACACTACTTTAGGTAGGTAGGTAATACATAGTCATATTATTTGAAAATAATGTTCAAATATGAATGCTTCATCTTAGATAGTTAGGTATATTGTTTTCAAATAATGTTTAATAAAATTAAGAAGGTTCAAAAATAAAAGCTTACTTGAACATAGTCATATTGTTTGAAAATAATGTCTAATAAAAATGTTCAAATATGAATGCTTCATTTAACATAGTTAGGTATATTGTTTTCAAAGAATGTTTAATAAAAATAAGAAGGTACAATAAAATGCTTAAATTAACACAGACATATTGTTTTAAAATAATGTTTAATAAAAATAAAAAGGTACAATAAAATGCTTAAATTAACAGTTATATTGTATAAAAAAAAATGATTTAATTTACTCCACTCCACCAGCACTACTCTGCTTCACAATATGTGTGTGCAGTTAATGGATCATCTCCTTGCATGCAATAATATGGCAACGGAGATGGTGTTTGGGCATTTGGCGGAGAAAACAAAGTTCGTGGAGTACAAATATCGTCAATCAACATTAATACTCTGCGCTTGAACAACTTCATCTCAGTATCATTCATTTCCTCGACTTCAGGCAACAGGCTCAAAAGAAACATTTTTTTACTGTTTGTTTCTTGTCCAGCATCAGAAGTCGTGGCTTTGGAGGTCTTTGCGTTTAAATATTTTATGAAGCTGTCGTCGACAGCACTTAGCTGTCTTCGTTTCCGAGCAAAGGTATTACTGCTTGGAGTTTCAGACTGCTCGTGCGACTGTTGGGAAAAAAGTTGTGTCTCATCTTCATGTACGGATGTTTCTTCACTTAAAATTTGTGTTAAATTTCCATGGGTTGTGGCCGTCACGGTTTTTACGAATGGGAGAGTGTATTGCATCGCATTTGCCAAATAATACTCTTTTTTTTGCTTTGTCCCCGATCCACTTGCGGCAGGTTTCATGTGACGGACGAAGACCGCACGGAGGTTTTTCCATTTTTCCTTGGACTCAATAGCTGAAACAATATATGAATACAATTATTAAAAATAATATTCTTTTGCAGGTATTTGGCAACAGGGTGTACATTTGTCGCGCTTTCGTTGTACTTCGCTAGAGGAGACAACACAATTGGAAGGATTGTGGCGGAAACTAAGAAAGTATTTTGGATCATGTTAAAAGAAGCATACATGCCCATCCCAAGCGAGGATCGATGGAAATCTATCGCTCAACGTTTTCATTCGCTGTGGAATCTACCAAACTGTGTGGGTGCCATTGATGGAAAACACATACGAATCGAAAAGTTTTCCAATTCTGGTTCAAGCCATTATAACTACAAATCATACCATTCTGTAATATTAATAGCATGTTGTGACGCAGATGGGCTGTACACAACCATTGAAACTGGCTATGCCGGAAGAAACAGCGATGGTGGCATATTTCGGGCCTCCGCTGTCGAAGCACTGGATCACAAATTAGGGGCTTAATATTCCATCGCCCTCCAAGCTACCTGACGATGATGGAGACAATGTGTTTCCCTATTATTTTGTAGGGGATGAAGCGTTTCCGTTGTCACTGTATTTAATGCGACCCTTCCCCCAACGAACGCTGGATAATATCAGACGAGTTTTTAATTATAGATTAAGCCGGGGAAGGAAAACTATCAAATGTACGTTTGGGATGATGGCGGAAAAATGGCAAGTATTGAATAGCCCAATACGATGTAGAGACCCAGAAAAAGTGAATGACATCATACAAGCTGTTTGCATCCTCCATAATTATGTCCGCAAAAGGCAAGGTGTTGAATACACTGCTACAAGAGTAACTAATGCAAATCAAGTAAACGCGATACCATCGCTTCAAAACAATATTGCAATAAACTGCTTAGTCGTCAGCATACGTTTTAAGAAATTATCTAGCTAACCATTTTGTTACTCCACGTGCATCACTGCCTTGGCAATGGAATTATTGTTTATAATGTGCACGATAATATAACATAATTTCATTTATTATTATTCTTGTTGGGTAAAGCCATTTATATGCTCTCTCTTGTATATTATAAATGTTTAATAAATAAATAAAATACATACGAATTTTGAACATACCTGTTAAATTCATTGCCTTTCCTACTTCATTCCAAGCCTTTTCCGTAATATCTCTACGGGAATATTGTGGTAGCCTGTAATTATACAGACAGGGGTGTCTCTCGACTTCTGCCACAAAATTTAAATTAAACGTCTGTTCGCTCATCTTGTACTTTTGAGTTTTGACGTCTCTGCTGGTTGTTTCGGTTTTTACGATATGACGCTAGCGGCTTTTACGAAGTGCTACCAATTTTGGTAAGAAAATATGATTTTTCACCGAAATCTAATGTTGTTGGTACCACTGTTTTACGGTGACTGGAAACTTCAGAGACCGCGCGACTAGCATGTCGCATCTCTTCACGACCGTTTTGAAGCTGAGAGATTCCGGTCTCGCCGTCAGCGAGCCGCCATTGAAATACATTAGCTAGAGACTGGCTGGAATTTTAGTTTCAGTTCCGACGGACATAAGTCGCGCCGTGGGAGGATGGCCTAAACTTGACTTCATGCCAGGGCTCGAAATGGACCGTAGCGCACCGGAGCGGCGTTTCGGTTCGTGAAATTGGTAAAATTACCGCTCCGTCTCGTAGAAAATCAATTCGACCGTCTGAGCTAGATAAGAGCTAATAGAAAATCTAACAAACTTATTTTTGTAAAATACACACACAATTTGATAACTTTACTAAGTAAGTATGTAAAATGAATATATTCAGAAAATTGTCGAGCGCTCCGGTTCGTAAAGTTTTCCATTTCGAGCGCTGCTTCAGGCTCCTTGAATAATTTATAGGTAGGTAGCATTTAAGTCTGCTACGGTTTATTGGTATTGTACGTAGGTACGGTTAAAAAACTAAAATATATTTTGTCAACATGTCAACGACAGGCCTGACATGAATGTGAGGTTGTTAAAACTAACTTATAGAAATACCAAAAAATATAGCTAAGTAGATAAATAGCTCTATTTTTTTTAATTTGAAACAGACTTAATTTTTTGAAGGCAGATAGTCAGGGTTAGATCCTTGAATCTATATGTCACGGACCGAATAAAGGTGATTTATGTTTTTCTTCAATCAAAGTTGTCAATTTATCAAATTAATTATTCATTAGGTACTAATTCCTAAATAATTACAAGATAAAAATAACTTTTTATGTACAACGTTTTTTAATTTTCTGTTGAATCATATAAACTTAACCAATTTAAACGATCAAAAAAATTTATACTTGATAAAAATAATACTGAAATGTCATATTGATTTCCATAGTAGGTAACGCACGTGAAGGTACGAGGGTGGGTCAATAATTCCTTAGAAAAAAGCATTAAAACAGGTTTTATTTTTGTATTTTTTTTTTATTTCTCAACATAATTTCCTTGGAGCTCAATACACTTGGTTAGACGTTTCTCAATTTTTTTTAAACCGTCAGAAAAATAAGTTTTCGGAAGGTCCTCAAAATAAGCATTTGTCCGATCGATGACTTCTTCATTTGAAAAAAAACGTTGTCCACTTAGCCATTTTTTTAAGTTTGGGAAAAGGAAAAAGTCACTGGGGGCTAAATCTGGCGAATACGGTGGGTGGTCGACCAATTCGAACTTCAATTCTTCAATTTTAGCCATTGATCGTAAACATGTGTGAACACGGGCATTGTCCTGATGAAAGAGGATTTTTTTCCTGTTTAAATGAGGCCGTTTTTCTTCAATTTTGTTTTTTAGCTGGTCCAATAAAGATGCATAATAATCCCCTGTTATTGTTTTTCCTTTTTCCAAATAGTCAACGAAAATAATTTCACGTGCATCCCAAAATACAGTAGCCATAACCTTACCAGCTGATTTTACGGTTTTCGCCTTCTTTGGACATGGTTTGCCTTCGCAATCCACTGCTTTGACTGTTCTTTCGTCTCGGGAGTATAGTGGTGTATCCATGTTTCATCTACAGTCACAAAGCGACGAAAAAATTCATCCGGATTGCGTTGCATGAGCGACAACAGGGCTTTAGAGGCCACCACCCTATTGCGTTTATTGTCGACTGTGAGCAAACGCGGCACCCATCTTGCAGAAATATTTTTCATGCCCAATTTGTCATGTAAAATAGAAATGACGCTACTTTTTGAGATCCCTGTAACCTCAATTATCTCACTCAACTTTAATCTTCGGTCACTTAACACCATATCGTGGATTTTATTGATCATTTCTGGTGTAGTCACCTCTACAGGACGTCCTGAGCGTGGTTCATCCTTTTTGATGTACGACCACGTTTAAATTCATTTAACCAGTTATAAATAGTTGCAAGTGAAGGAGCAGATATGCCGTGAACTAAATCCAACTCATTTTTTATTTCCTTTGCTGTTAACCCTTTTATATTAAAATGTTTAATAACAACTCTAAACTCAATTTTCTCCATTTTTCATTTTTCCATTTTCCACAAGCAAATTTTTTTTTTAAATGTACGAGAAACACACAACAACCCGACCAATCTGATTGAAACTTCGCAGCATACTGAATCGGTAGTGCCGCTGCATGAAAACAAACCGCTTGCAGTACTAGTCGCGCCACCTGTCGGCTTTTCTAAGGACTTATTGACCCACCCTCGTATATTAATAATTTAGTCGCTTAATTAACAGAAAATTAATTCAATTCTACGTAAAGATAACTAAAAGTATTAAAAAAATGCATTGGCATCGTGTTCATATATATTTTTAAAGTTTCAAATGTCTAGCTAGTCGGTAAGTTAGTTAAAAATCGATTGCAAGATCTGTACCGGATAAAGAACCACCGGACAAATACGAATACGAGCTAAGAAAAACGTTGTAATATAATAGATTTTTTTGTTTAGTATTAATAATTTGTAAAAATATATCTAACTCTAAAATAAAATATAAATCTATGTTAAATAATGAATGTCAATCACTAGCACTAGGTAATAATAGAAACATTTTGCCATTTGACTGGCAATACTCTACAGAATAATTGTTAATTGCAAACAGGATACACAAAAAGGTGTCGTGACGTGTTGTTTTTTTAGGAGCTACGTCGTCGATAGTGACACGTTTGCAAACTAATCACCTGAAATGGATATTAAACGCGAACCGAATGATGGCGAATCTGGCGAGGAAGATCAGAATTGGTTTGAACTAGCGATCAAAACATCGAACAGCCCGGAAGGCAGCCCTTATCCAACGAAGCAAAAGATCGTTGACGACGGCATTTGTACGTTTGAGGTTAGTTTGTCAGAACTTATTTCACGTGTGTTTTAGATCGTTAGATACATGCGTCGTGAAAGTATAATATCGAATTTGGTCAATATTTATTAATACTATCTATCGTTGGACAGACTCCGTATTGTATTCAACAACGGATAAGAAAAGAGTGTAATACATAACCTAACCTAACACGTAATAAAAGTTTGATAATTAAATCCACTCTACTATCCACTACTAAAGTACACTTTAAAGTAAACTTGTATGTAGAGTTTGTATATCTGGGATCGACCATCAGTGGAAAAGGCGGATGCGAAGCGGAAATAAGAAGGCGCACAAAGATTGCAAAAAATGCGATGACACGCCTTACCACTATATGGAAGGATCGGAGAATTTCGATTACCGCAAAAATGATGCTTGTTCAAACATTAGTGTTCTCGATATTTCTATACGGAGTTGAGTCGTGGACCCTGAAGGCAATGGAACGGAAGGCAATTGATGCCTTTGAGATGTGGTGTTGGCGCTGAATGCTTGCATTTATTGGACGGAGCACAGGACGAACCAGTCAATCATCCAGAGACTGAAGATAAAGGAACGGCCCTCGACAATTTGTCTGAGTAGAATTCTGCAGTTTTTTAGACATATTATCAGGCGCGGACCGGACAACCTAGAGAGACTGGTAGTTTTGGGTGGCCTCCAGGGAAGGCGAAGCAGAGGAAGAGCGTCTGCGCGCTGGAGCGACCAAGTGAAAGAGCTGACTGGGGGCACCATCCATTCTGCCCTGAGAGAAGCGGAAGATCGAGAAGGATGGAAAGAGAAATTCAAATGTGGTCACGATCCTCAGCCATGAGTGTACGGCTAAGGAGAATAATTAAATCCACGCTCGAAAATTAAACATTGTTCAGACTGACCCAGAAGACAGCCCGTTTCTCATTATTTTGTGTTCCCCCAATTATTGTTGTTAAATACTACTTTAGACAGGGAGACGGATGTAACCCTTTTTTCCGAATTAGGTTTTAAGGGATTATAACGTTGTTCACGACTAAATACAGGTGTCAAAAGGATGTAAGCTGCAAACGCTAGTTTCCCTAATTGTTATTAATATGTAAATACCTTAGCTATAATCCATAATTATAACATCCTCACCCATTATTAACTTAATGGAAAGAACTGGCGGCTCCCTTTTCATCTCGGTTAGTTTAGGCTCGTTACAGAGTCAAAGCGTGTCCGGTACACTTTTACGTCGGCCGCTACATTCTCACGCCGCCGACACACATGTTTTTATGACCGCAACCAGTTTTATGTTCTAATTTATGTCGCGAAATTATGCGTTGACACATTAGCTCTGGGCGTTCATAAACATAATACAAAGGGCCCTTTACTTGAATACAAAGGCCTCCTTATTATATACGAGAGCGACACCGGTGTCCCGCCTGAAACGGGGCTTATTGACCGCTGCCCTGTGAAAAGTTTTGCTATAAAACACATAACAATCACGTCACGTGACCACACGTGAGCCCTCGCTAAGCTCCCGCTACGAGCAACTGTGTGCAATGTGATAACATCGATTTTTATAAAAAAAACTAATTTTTTCTTACCTACTTGAAAACATTTTGATTTGTTTGAGCAATAGTATGAGATGGGGAAAGCCTTCATCCATCAGTGGACTTGCGTCGGTTGAAAATGACTGCGATGGTGTTAAATAATAATAATATGTTGATATTTTCAGATGCAGGCAACTAAAAGTAATATAAAATCAGAGATTGATAATGAAGGTGTAGATTTCAATGCGATGTTTATTGAAAAAACAATTCGCAAAGACGACGATTCGAAACCCGGTTGCTCATATGGACAAGACATGCGGATAGATCAGGTACGTTTTATGTTCAAGTACTATAAGATCCACCAGTGAGGACGCCACATGCTAACGTTTGACATTTAATCTCATACTTTTTAAACTGCAATGAGCTTTGTTCTAAATTCGAACACCTGACGATTTATGATGTTATATCTTGACCTACTTGTTGGGGTGCATTGCATTCATGGACCCCACAAGGGGGAGGGCTGACAGGGCTCTAGCCTGGGGGCCCGGCGTGGCAAGCCGACCAGTTAAATGAGAAAAACACCACAAATTTGTTCTAGTAGTATAAAAAGTCGCGCTATTTTCCTAAATGATTATTAACATTTAAAAATATGTGTGTGCGATATAATTTTATGTGATATTTTGATTGATATAATTTAATTGATAATTCACGCGTAGAATTTTGTTATATAATTATTTTATGTGTTTTCTGGCGAATATATGGCGAAGGGTTCCATGTTACTTGGGTACCACAAAATGTGGTCGCGATCAGTGCTTCATAATATGCTGAGTGCTGACAACTCAATAAATTAACTGGATTTATTTAAAAATCGGTAAAAATACACGGAATACCCTTAACCCTAGGGTTCCGTGGAAACCATTTGGGGAACATTGCTGTAAAAAATCACACTGGCCTTAACATTAGCGATAGGTAGGGGGGCCCGTCATAGATCCTAGCCTGGGGGCCCGCTTTAGGATGTGAGGGCCATGGTTGCATTTATAATTAAATTGCAGGTAAATGAGATCTGATGAATATCTAGCAATTGTACTTATTTTCTGGGTAATGCTATCGATTTTTAAAATAGTTACGTTCTAATTCGATGTAGTCCATTCTTCCATTCCAATGATTGGTGCCCTGGTTTGTGGAGTCTCCATAGAAGAGGAATGTACCGATGCTGAAAATAAGAACAGGGCACACAATGGGTAGACGACCCTCCACGTAACCTTGCAGTTTGGAATAGATTTTTTAAAAATTATTTCATGAAATCAGCCAATCAGGCGCCTGGCATTTACTAATACACTAATACGCAGTGCGTATTAAACAAAAATCTAGTCACTGTGTATAATTATTGCAAAGTTACGAGGATCATACTATAAAATATTTGATGCCCTTATGGGAAACAGCGATTCGCAGCTCTGCGTTGAATGTGATGTTCTGGAGGAAATTGTACATATAGCAGTACATTGCCCTAAATGTGAACGACACAGAGTATAGCTGGGAATTGCGGTTATCTTTGAGAACGTCGACGAATTGAAAGTGCCCTGGCGGTGGGTAAGATGGAAGAGATAGGCAAAATTCTAAAGTTCTTGAACAGAATAGGAGTGAGGACCTGGTCGGCGAACCCCTTCTAGAAGAGAAGAGGCGACATGACAGCGAGTCGCAGTCAAAGCCTCGGTAAAATCATTTTAAAAAAATCGATGTAATATTGATGAACCTAGGAATAGCTCGAAATAAAGAGATAAAGGATTGCAAATTAACTGAAATATTTGTAATTTAACGGGCTGGGTAACCGAAAAGGTGATATAACAATAACAGTCTTGAACATAGAGTCCCATTAAAATTTAGGTTTATTAAGTTATCTCTGTCTTTTAAATATTTTTAACTGATTCATAGTTATAATAGTTTTTTATATTTATTTTACAAACATCGATTTTTGTATAAAAAAAGAATGTAAATTACTTCATATGTAAATCATTTTGATATATTTGAGCATAGCCTCTACAAGGGGGGGGGCTGACAGGGCTCTAGCCTGGGGGCCCGGCGTGGCTAATCGACCACATCACAAATCCTCTCGAATAGTAAAAAAAATCTATTTATCTTCAATATTAATATTATTTAAAATTATGTGGTTCGATACAATTTTTGATTGTGTATCGATACTCGACAAATAATTCAAATAGATGGATTTAAATAAGTATACAAAAAACACTAAATATAGGTACCTACACATTAATTTTATCGCGTACACCATTTGCAAAACGCTACTCTAGAGCTTCAGACTGCCTTTATCTTTAGCGATAGGTAGGGGGGCCGTCAAAGATCCTAGCCTAGGGGCCTGCTTCAGGATGTAGGGGGCATGGATTTGAGAATTAGTGGGAGATGGGGGAAGCTTTCATCCATCAATGGATTTACCTCGGTTGAAGGTGATTGCGATAGTGTTATATAATAATATTTTCATGTTGATAATTTCAGAACCCTGCAACTAAAATTAATATAAAATCCGAGATTGATAATAAAGTTGTAGATATTAATGAGATGTTTGTTGAAAACACGATTTGCCAGGACAATGACGACCAATCGAAACCTGGATGCTCCTATGGACAACACATGCTGATAGATCAGGTACGTTTTAATGTATTTGGGCATTGCCGACTCAAGTAGAAAGCCGATACATTCACAACGACTGGTCGTACTTTTTCCGCTCCTTCCGTTGTTGTCTATGGATGACCTATCATTGTTCTATTATAGAGTGACCATACTGACGCGTCTGTCGTGTTCACACAGGGAATGGTTTGATTTGAATAGATGAGTTACATGATAAATAATACACTTGCATTAACACATCTACAATAATGTAATGCATTTGTCAATGCTATATATTTTTTGGAAATCGATATTACCACCGTTTTTGTGTGAAGGACTAGTCTGACTTTGACAGCTGATGAATAACAGGAATGTATATTATTTATAAATAACACTGATAGTTAATATATTTGATTTGAATTTTTTTTATAATTCAATTTGAAACGAGAAAGGGTGAATCAATATGTCCAGCAATCTGGGATCTGATTTTGACAGCTGAACAGTGGACCACTCGTTGCTTGTGCATGAAGATATGCTCAGGTTTTATTATTCTATAGATGGCGCTGATTTGGGGTATAATGTGTTGAGAGAAAATGTTGTATTTGTTTGGATATTTCGAGGAGAGAGTTTATTGATCGTTACAAGAATAAATACATACATTGATAAATATGACAGAGTAGGTAATGTTATAATTTTGGTTACGGCTCTACTCCTAATATTGACTATATTATTGAACTGAGAAAACTAACTATCGAGATGTTAATATAACCAAGAGACAGGGCTAGAGTGGTATGACGGTTGACTATGTCGAGTGACTGGACTCGAGATGAGTAGTGAGCCAAGTGATAGACTCAAGGTGAGTGACGAGTTATGGATTGTCTTTGGTATTTATACAAATGCAAGCCATCTTTACAATATACATTATAGCAATCACAATATACACTATTGATCTAGGTTTTTAGGAAGAAATGCTGACTTCGCTTCCGCTACTTTGTTTTGTTTTGACAACAAAACACATATTGAAGTATGTCACGCTAGTCACACTAGTCACACAAATCAAAACAAAACAATGTAGCGGAAGCGGAAGACTGCATTTCCTCCACCAAAACCTAGATCAATAGTGTATATTGTGATTGCGATAATGTGTATTGTAAAGATGGACTGCATTTATATAAATACCAAAGACAATCCATAACTCGTCACCCACCTTGAGTCTATCACTGAGTGGTATAATAGCTATATTATGTTAATATTTTCAGAACTTTGGAACTAAAAGTAATATAAAATCCGAGATTGATAATAAGATGTTCGTTGAAAATACAATGCACCAGTACGTTTATGACAATTCGAAAGCCGGATGCTCTTATGGAAATCACATACCAATCGATCAGGTACGTTATAATGTATAATTTTTTTTATTGTCTATTGGCTTTAAGTTATTATTATAAATTAACTGTTCACAATGTGACATTCATTCAAACGTATTTACGTTCCTTTCAAGGAAGGAAAACAGGTGGGTACCTATTGAGGGTAATTGTCAGTTATGTGCATTTATGTCGTTGTTGACTGCGCATTTTATTCAGTATAACACATGCTCATTGTGTATAACGCATGCTGCTCAGAAAATTGTAAAAGCATTGTGGGGCGACTTGCCTACGCACACGCGATAGAGCAAAATAATTTGAAATTTCTATTTGTTTCGTTCATATTTAAAAAAATACTGGATTCACTGTGATGTCTGCCATAACTTGATTTTATAATCACTCACATTCTTGACCCTTTCCAAGAAATCAAGGATATAAAAATGCTTTCGATAGAATATATGTTTTATTATATGTGTATTAGTTTATTATTTGCGAATGAGCGAATATTTATCAATCGTTTGCCATCTCCGCCCTTTAACTGGAGCATATGGACACTGCACGGTGCCTCCAAAAATCCATGTATTTTTGCATCATTCCAGGAAATACAAGTTTCTGTAGCTCCGCCGTACACAGTATATAGAGCAGTGGTTTCTAAACTTTATGTTACGACATCCCCTTTAAAAAATCTAATCTTGGCACCTCCCTTGTCTTTATTTAATAAAATAATACTGTCAATAAACAAATAAATGTCAAAAATATTTAAAAAAAAAAAATACGTTAGTGACAGAATATTAACAAGATTTAATATATTTGTAGTATTTTGTATTCTCTTTATGAGAATTATTGTCTTGTGTTGGTTGTGCTTTAAAAAATAAAACAAATTGTTTATTATTATTATTTTTATAGATTTCCACTCAGCGAGATATTACTGGGCGCCACATTAAGTGTGAGAGTTCCCTGCCTGTCGTGATTTTCGATAAAGTTATTGAAGGGAGTAATCTCACCAAGGACTCCAAGTCTGCATTCCACGATGAGAAAACACAGCATCCCGAGATAATTATAGATGAACTAAACATCAAACAAGAAATGCAGACAATGTATTTGCCGAAGGTGATTCGGATTAAACTGAGCAAAGTGATATATTATCCGCGTAATTTTGTTTGTAGTGTTTGTCACTCTATATTTGAATCTTCGAGTGCGCTAAAAAAACACAATGTTTCGTGTATGAATTCTTCAATTTTAGATCAAAATACAAATAAAAGTGCACGTACTGGGGAAGAACAATATCAATGCGATGTGTGTTCAAAAACATTTTCGTGGTTGTACAAATTAAAAAGGCATAAAATGATACATACTGGTGAAAAACCATTTGAATGCGAAGTATGTTCATCTAAATTCTCACAGCTCAGGTCTCTAAAAGTGCATAAAATGTCACATACTGGTGAAAAACCATATGAATGCGATTTATGTTCAAAAAAATTCTCGTGGTTGTTTAATTTAAAAACGCACAAACTGATACATACAGATGACAAGCCATTCCACTGCGATGTTTGCCCATCCAAATTCTCCAGATTAAACTATCTAAAAATGCATAAAATAACACATACTGGCGAAAAACCATATCAGTGCGAATTGTGCTCGTCTAAATTCTCACAGCTCAGGTCTCTAAAAGTGCATAAAATGACACATACTGGTGAAAAACCTCATCAATGCGATGTTTGCTCCTCTAAATTTTCTACGACGGATTCTTTAAAAAGCATAAATTGACACATACTGAAGAAAAACCATTCCAATGCGATTTATGTTCATCTAAATTTGCATTGCTCATGTATTTAAACGTGCATAAAATGACGCATGTTGTTGATAAACCATATCAATGCGATATTTGCTCGTCTAAATTCTCTACGACTTACTATTTAAAAAGGCATAAATTGACACATTCTGGTGAAAAGCCATTTCAATGCGACATCTGCCCAAAAAAATTCTCGCGTCTCCGCGATCAAAAAACGCATAAAATGACACATACTGGTGAAAAACCATTTGAATGTGAAGTATGCTCGACTAAATTCTCAGTGCTCAGCAATTTAAAAAAACATAAAATATTACACACTGGAGAAAAACCATATAAATGCGATATATGCCCGTCTAAATTTTCGCAGCGCGGTAATCTAAAGTCGCATAAAATGACTCATTCTGGTTACAAACCATTTCATTGCGATTTATGTAATTACTCTTGTTCAATGTTTTCTAATATGAAAGTACACAAAATGACACATTCTGGTGATAGACCGTTTAAATGTGATATGTGCAATTATTCATGTATTAGTTCTAGTAGAATGAAGTCGCATAAGTTGCGTCATAATATTGTTGAAAAGTCATTTTAATGTTATGAGTGTAATTACTCTTGTTCAGACTGTTCACTTGACATCATAGAAATTGAATTTCATTAATTCACTTATATACTGTTACACTCTCAAATGGTCCCCATTTGGAGAGGTCTCTGTGGATCTAGAAAAACCCGAATTGGTAGCAAGCTGACAAATAGTAAGGGTTGATTGCGAAAATAAATAATAGTAAATATTAATAAAGCTGGCAATGCTGTAAATCGCGGCCGTTTAAAAAATATCTGCAACGTCGCCATTGTAGACCGCTTTCAGCGGAAGAGGTCGCTGAAAGCACTGTCGAAAACGGTGCTTCTCGCTGAAAGCAAAATATAAAATGGCGGACAGAACGCTGCAGACAGCCAAATCGTAAACATATACATTTCGTCCTCCTTAAAAAAAAATATATATAAAATGTATTAACCTAGTATTACACTAAATAAATCACGTCGTTTCCAACCACAATTCCGGTGTGTTATTTATCCACCTCCAAGTCCCGAACCCAGACGAAAAAACATAAAAGAATAAAAGTGACAGCATCTTTTCACTTTCGTAAATGGAGGGAGATGACAATACATACATACTTCAGACAAGAAAATGTACAAAAACTCTTTCGGTTCTGCGATCTAAAAACGTATAAAATGACACATACTAGCCAAAAGAATAGCAATGCAAAGTGTACTTATCTAATTTCATACAGATCGGCTATTTATACCTGCATTAATAAATATTTGCAGTCACAGTTGATGGAAGCTTGGAAAAAAATATACTATATACATTCATTATCAGCTGGTTTCGTCACCACTATATTATATTAATCATACATAATACCTCATATATGACTGCCTTATGTGCAAACCAGCTAACTTCATTTGAGTAAAGTTTTCAGAAAGGAGAAAAAAATATAGTAATTTAACTATCGAGCGGAATTTAACAATTCCAAAAATGCATTTGATTTTTTGTTTTGCAAATAAGCTGCACTATAATTTAATACAATATTTTAGTGTTGAGCATATAAAACATGCTTTTTAACAAAATGTTATCAAATTCTCATTTTTGGTCAAAAGTGCAGTTGGCTGGTTTGGAGATTAAGCATTTGTATTGTTTATACTTAATACTGTTTCTAAAAGTGAGCATTTATAAAATTTTCATGTTGATATTTTCAGAACCCTGCAACTAAAATTGATATAAAATCCGAGATTGATAATAAAGTCGTAAATATTAATGAGATGTTTGTTGAAAACACGATTCGCCCGGACAATGACGACCAATCGAAACCCGGATGCTCCTATGGACAACACGTCATGCTGATAGATCAGGTACGTTTTAATGTATTTGGATATTGCCGACTCAAGTAGAAAGCCGATCCAGAGTGACCATAGTAACATCTCTTGGGAGGCTGTGGGAGCTAAAATAATATAGGAGAAGATTTTGAAAAACTGATCGTGCATGTTTTTTTGTGTTGTGTTACATAGCTACTATGTACTATGGCTTGTGGTGCTTACTATTTTTCTGATTAAACACAAAAAACTTTTAATAATGTCAAATGAAACAATGAAACCTTCAAGACTTAAACATTTGAAAACAAATAACGATGATAAGATATGCAATAGTTTATTTTATTCTCTAGCAAATATAGAGCAATTTTGATTTCAATTCAGGTTTAAAATTTTAATGATGATAGTCTCGAAATTACTATACCCGATTGTTTTTTGAGCTCTTGATAAAATATAACACTCTGTTATCATCTAAAATAAGATACACAGAACAGGAAAATATTACGAACCGGAGCGCTAAATGATTTTCAGAAAATATTAATGTAAGTAGGTACTTATTGATGGGTATGGGTTTACGTAGGGTGTTGATTTACACTTTTCCACTTATTAAAAACACCGATTCAGGGACATTAAGTATTTTTCGCTCGACATGTAACAATTATTAATAACATTCGTAAACGCACGTTTTGGCGCAAAAGGTGGCAAATCGTATTAACAGGCGACGTTCAAGGCTCAATGGTAGGTTACCGACTTCTCGTACCTACTCTCGATCCGTCGTCCGCCCAGAAAACAGCTAACGGTAACTTTCTTTTTGTTTGTTTCGCTGTGCGTGCATCCTGGTCTAGCCTTGACTCATTTACAGTTACAATTATATCATTATATTCCCAATTGCCGATTTTTGATGGGGGATTTAGGTATTATGGTATCATTACTATGTAATTTTATCAAAATAAGATATCAGACATATACAGCCTATCTAGCTCAAACGATCAATTTTTTCCACGAGGCAGAACTATATTGTTGGAGATTTCATGAACCGGAACGGCGCTCCGATCCATTTCGAGTGCTGGATATATTCAAAACACTACGTCAAAAACAATTAATAGTAAATTTACAGTTTGAAGATACAGGAGAGCAAACCAAACAACATGTTGCTGAGAGTAAAGAGGTGACGTTAAATCTGGCTTGTTCACGGCTGCGAATACTTCGAGAAAATTTAAACCTGACTTGCTTGTTCTTCAAGACGACGGGCGTTGTCGCGGAAGGCCACTATATAGTAAAAATTATATAGGTATCTATAATTTTAACACTACAAGAAGCCCAACGACGGTAGTGTAGAAACACAATAGTAAAATTTAGTACCTAATAGAAGTGAAACAATCACAAACACTCTGGCTTTGAGAAAATCACTTAGAGATTTCCCTCACCGGTAATTAGGATGTTTACATGACATGGGAAGATGCAAGAACATTGGCAAACGACAGGGATTCTTGGAGGTGTCGTGTGCTGTATATATGTTCCAACTGAGAAGATTTTCAAATAAACAAAAGGAAAGTTGCACATTTATTTATTGAGGAGATGATTTCAGTAATAAATTACATATTTATAAATGTATTAAACACAAATCGTCGCTATAGGATTGGTTTCCCGAATATCCGCTTTTGTCGAAATCGACCTCTTAATGCAGAATGTTTTTTTTTTTGTATCTAATTGGACGAGAACCATCCCTTTCTTTAAATTACTTTGTAATGGTAATGAATACATCATTCATATGCTGTAAAAATAACAATTTAAATATCTCCATGTATTTAAATATAGGATTATGAAATTTGTTTTTCGTCTTCTGAACATTTGGTATATTCGGGAAACCAATCCTACAGCGACGAAATATTAATTCTTTACATCCTGTAGGTCATATTGTGTGATATTGACATAAAAGATATTCGTATATTATACATGCCAAGATGGTGTATATTACGAACGTAAAGTATATAAGTAAACAATTGAACAAACATAATTTTTAAAAACAATTTCTGAGAAAATATATTATAACCAATAAAAAAAATCTTTTTGAAAAAAGTAAGCCACCCCGGCAGGGATCGAACCCTGCATCTCCCGGGTTTACGCCCCTTCCGTGCATTACCTCTATGCTACATTTGCATATTCGTTGAATAAAAGAAATATAGTTAATTATATATAAACAATGTTTATACTTACTATAATAACACGTATTAAATACGTTTAGTATTTAGAAGTTATGTATAGAATCGAATACATATAAGAAAACAATCTAGTACCTACCGTTAGTGACATTTAAAACTAAGTATTTATTTTTTTTCCAGGAAAATCATGGCAATATCAGTTTCGATACAAAATAAGAACGCATAAGAATTAAGATAGTTATTAGGCACAAGAAAAGTTGGCAGGTGGTAGTGCCACCGTCCTATCAACATTCTTGGACGTGGCTTAGTTCAGTAACATACGTTATTTTGAATAAAATCACATTTAATATAAAGTAGTATAAAGAGATTGGGTATATTTCGGCAAAACGAAGCCGTATTTTTTTCGTATAACGCGCAGTAGAACCACATTTTTTTTTAATATTATCTTAACTATAAAACGTTATACCATTAGGTTGCCTCTCAGTACGGCTAGGTACTAAATTTAAACACAACATAGTAACCATTTTTTCTACTAAATTATCTAAAAATAATTACCACTAACATTATAATAACAAAAAAAAAACAATAAAGTTCAGCAGCACGTACTCGCAGTTTTAAAAAAATGACTATAGTCATCCAAGTCAATTTACCGGCGACGTGTACAAAAAATATTAATTTTAAGCCCCGGCTAGACGCTCATGCTTTAACACTAGCTGATCTGCACAAACCGGTTGTTATCTGGAAACCCGTGTGTATGGACGGGAAAACTGTAGCTCGCGCAAACCGAAAATTGTTCCGTATTTTTTGCAAAAAACTATCCCCGCAGGCAAGTCGCTTCCATCTAACTGTCGCATTAGCCGTAGAATTTTTCTCTTTCTCTTACCTCGTTTTTCCTCAGGCCTTACATTTACACTTATTCATACACATATATTAGAATGGAGCTTATCATTATAGAAATTGTAATTTTCAAAATTGTGTCTCCTACCCGACACCAAATATTTTTTTAACCTACATGTTAATCTGTCACAAATTTATTATGTCACTTGTCTTGTTAACGACCTTTCTTTTATTTGTGTGAGCTTATTTTTCAAATTTAGAATTCGCATTTACGTCTATGACTTCACTCTACTACACGTAGTCTCGTTCTCTATTACAACTTTTCATATGTTTTATATCATGCGTTACAGACAGATAAATCAAGAAAAATATAATAATATAGAAGGAAGCCAATTGAAATGATTTATGTACTTGTCTTTATAAGAATGTCACAATAAAATAATTATATTATGACTCAATCGAACGCTGATGACTTCACTTTGGCGTAGTTTTCATAATTTGACGCGAATTTTAAATTTAATTGACATCACTCATAGATACGCCAAAAGCTCAGTTGGGTCATCGGTCACAATAAATGTAAGGAACTTATCTCACCCAAACGGATATTTTATTGATCAGCTATTGAAAAATCTATCGGCATAAAATAAAACTGTCTTGTTTGATAATAACTAAACACACTTCACCGAATTGTTCGTACAACTAGAGGTCGTACATCTGCAAATGGTGTGAAACTAATTAAATTCGTTTCGTTATAGCATAGGTTGGCAGTTGGACATATATTTATATATCGTGATGTAGTCTGAAATTACAAGCGAAGCAGTAAAGTCGATACAAAAAGTCCCGTGTGTTTTATAATGTATCGGGACCACATTGCGTCACACACGGAGATCGAACTTCCCTAGAGTATAAACTAAATATTAAAAGATGGTGGCCAGTCTGATCCTTTGACTCAGTTTAAGCCTCAGAACCCACACACCTTAGGTATTAAAAAAATAATAAATACCAAACCATTTAGATCAAGGTTTTAGCAAAAAAGATGAATTGCTACTCGAGGGAACTGCAACAATCATCCAAGCGCTGAGATCCTAAACACCGCAAGAAGACAACCTATGCTGCACAAACCCTCAAACAGACCTTCCACGACGCAGAGGTAAACTTAACCAATCCTGATGACTACCGCTGGGAAAAGAAAACCTAAGAAGACGAAAACCTGGACGAGGAGGCGGTTGAAGACTGCAGTGCCGGAAGCCAAGAGGAAGTACAAGAGCACGACGTGACTTGAACCGACGGACACCCTTGTTTTGGGCGCAAGAAAATCTTCTTAAAAAACTTACTAGAGATAAATACATAAAGACCTAGAAACTGCCCTCGGTCAGTCGCGAAGCCACCGAGGCCAGCTTTACTCAAATGCAATAAAAATCATGCAACCCTTCAGAAGGGCGATTCACGAATGAAGCACTATCGCCGGTTGCACAACATAAGCGCAAGCCTACTTCAACGAAGTACATTAAAAGTCGACCTGTAGTGTCGAGTACAGTATGCAATTGAAGTATACACGCTTTGACGGTAGAGGCTCTAGCAATTCTCCGTTTGACATTTATTAAACGTCAGAAATTCGTACGTAGTATAGAAGAGGCTTTCATTCTATTTTTTCTAACTTTTACATCACTATTACCGCTGACGAGACGTAACTAACTTGTTTAAAGATTAATTGGCTACGTACTTCAACACTGAATGGTTTAATAATGCAACGTTAATGGTAAATACTGAGTAAATATGAAGTCATTACCAAAATGGATAAAAATGTTATTTAATTTCCACGAAATTCAGAAGAGTTCCGGCATAACATGTTTACTTTCTATCTTAATCTAACGCATGGACATGAGGCATAAGCATGCTGAATGCTTTCTCACTCGCACTTAGACATTTCGTTCGAAGCTCTATACACGCAATATCTCCTGTAAAACTAAAAAAATACGTACTTCAGTTAAAGCGGTTCGGTGACGTGTTTTGCAGTGCTTCATTCGTGAATTGCCCTTCAGATAGTAACTTCATATGAAGGAGATACAGGCGCCTCATAAATGCACATATCCTAAGTAGTTTATAATGTATGCCTGGCCAAAATCAGAAGTTAGTGATTATGAAACATTGGTTTGACAACCAAGTTTTCAAACATGATAAATTACATACTTACACATATTTATGTTTACAAAACTTGATTAAAATGAGAAGCTTCATGTAGTTTCATTTTTCTAGATTGTAAACATGAGTAATTACATTGACTACATATTAATAGCTTGTGAACCATTTTATGTACTCTCATTCGATTAGATAGTTTACATGAAAAACTACACATGTCACATTTAAATGGCTTATCACCACATGAATTAGAAGCTTTATGTAATGTCATGCTTCTAGATTGTAAACATGAATAATTACAATCACTACATTTAAATAGTTTCTCACCAGAGTGTGTCATCTTATGTACTCTCATTCGATTAGTTTGTGTACATGAGTAACCGCATTCGTCACATTTCAATGGCTTTTCACCAGTATGAATCATTTTGTGTATTTTCAAGCCATTAGATTGTTTACATGAAAAATTGCATGCATCACATTTGAATTGCCTTTTATCAGAATGAGTCAATTTGTGAGATGTCAAGAGATTTCTCTGAAAAGCAGAGTAATCACATTCATCACATTTAAATGTCTTTACATTAATATGACGAAGCATATGTGACTTCATGGTACTAGACCGGATGCATGCATAGTTACAGTAATTACATTTAAATGGCATATCACCAGAATGAATCATTTTGTGTACTTTTAAATCGTAAAATTTTATGCATGAGAAACTACATGCTTTACATTTAAATGGCCTTTCGCCAGAATGAATCATTTTGTGTGTTGTCATGTTACTAAATTTCGAACAAGAGTAATCACATATATCACATTTAAATAGCTTTTCAGCAGAATGATTCATTTTGTGTGACTTAAATTTATTCAATTCTATACAGGAGAAGTTGCATTCATCACACTTAAACGGCTTTTCACCCGAATGAGTATTTTTGTGTAAAATCATATTACTGAATTGTGTACATGAATAATTACATTCATTACATTTTAATAGTTGTTCACCTATATGAGACATTTTGTGAAATTTCATTGAACGAGGCTGTGCACATTTGAAATCGCATTCATTGCATTTTATGGGATTTTCTCCAGAATGACTCAACATGTGTAGTTTCATATTACCAAATCGCTTGCATGAGAAATAGCATTCATCACATTTAAATCGTTTTTCCTTTGTATTTGTATTTATCATCGTCGTCTTTTTGTGAAAGTCTTTATGATCCTTCAACAAGTCTAATGACTCAAAAAAATTTAAGCAAATACTACAGACAAAATTTTCTTTATAAAAATATTTTTTTTCCAACATAATAACAGCTACTGGCAATTCACCCTGCGCGAACATAGATTTTGTAACAAGATGTTTGTCAGTATGATAAATTGACCCTGTATTTTTAAACCTTTTATTGTGTTCATCGAGTTCTTTCTTGATTTGTTTTTCGTCAATCTCGATGTCTTCGTAAGGTTTTCGTTCTTCTGTCTTCTTCCAGGCATCATTGACTGATACTCTGTTTGCATCGAGAAACTAAAAAAAGAACAAATAATTATTAAAAAAAAAATTATAATGTAACTCATAATTTTATATCAACTATTACGATATATCTTCGTATCAGAATAAAAACATGTTTTCTTCTTTGACTATATCTACTCCTAAGATATACCATATATATAACACAAAGCGCTTCCAAGAATCCATTATGCTCGCCAGTTTTATTGTTTCTTGCTATCATTCGGTATTTCCGACGTATATACATATACTTTGTATCTACTTTGATTTAATAAACAAAAATCGATTGCCAAAGTAGCTTGATTTAGAAGAGCGCTGATGAGTGGGTATTAAAAGTGGCAAATAGTTAAAATTTGTCGCAATTAGTATGTCACCGCGTAACATAGAGGTAATGCGCGGATGGGTCGTAAACCCGGGAGATGCAGACTCCCTGCCGGGGTGGCTTACATTTTTCAAATAAGATTTTTTCTATTGGTTATAATATATTTTCTCAGAAAGTGTTTTCAAAAAAGACGCTATGAATTGTAAATATTTTCGTCCGACCTGGTCGCCACAAAGACTAATTTAGTTGAATTTATAAAATGTACGGCATCACACTGTCAACGGGAAGATTTCGTCACTTCGAATGTTCGGCAGTTTTGCATTTATTTTGCTTTTGTTACTTACTACAATTTTTAATACTGCCTCCAAGTGCTCATCTTTCCTATAGATTAGGGATGGCCAGTGCGTCGATCGCGAAGGTATTTTTGGTCGATCGCGGACATACCTAATAATAATTTTGTACTATATCTTGTTCAAACGAGTCAAAATTACTCGATATTCCAGCTCTTCAAATTCGCTAATTCTTTTCTCTTCTCTTACATATCATTATCAAGAAATACACTCACGAAGAAAACAAGTGATAAGAACTTGGAAGAAATTCTACAGGAAAACATTAATAAAATAAGTAATGTAAATTCCAATCCTCGCAATTTGACGAATCGGTAGATTACACGGATATTGCACAACTATGTGTTTTTATTCGATTGGTTTTTAAATACTTGTTTACTTCAGAAGAATTGTCAACATTTTTACCAATGGAGGAACGATCCAAAAGAGAATATAATATATTTATTGCATTTATGTCGAATATTAATCGTACTCGATTTCCTATTCATAAACTAGTGTCGATAACGACTGATGGAGTTCCTGCTATGGTTGAGAATCACGTTGCGTTTATTACTTTATGGACAAATGAGCCAACAGTACCCACTTTTAACAGTTATCATTGCATTGTACACCAGCAGGCATGGATCCCACAAGGGGGGACTGACAGGGCTCCGGCCTGAGGGGACCCCGGCGTAGTAGGTCGACCAGTTAAGTAAAAAAACACAAGCCACAAATTTTCTCGAATAGTAAAAAAGCCGCGCTATTTTCCTAAATAAATATTTAAATTTATTTTAAGTATGTTTCCTGGCGAAGAATTGCATCTTGGCTACTACAAAATTTCTAATATTCGATATACAGGTAAATTGTGTAAATATGTCGAAAATACAGTTAATGTGTACCTACTTAATTTTTTTAGAAGTGAAAGACATAATATTATTACTTAAGTCCCTACCGATATTATTGTCGGTAATTCGATGTTTCTGTATCGTTATTTTTATATGTATAAAATATCTAAATTCAGCCAAAGCACATCTGAGTGCATGGCGAGCTAAGTCTTGGGTAACTGCTCCTGACACATTCCCAATCAAACAAATAATGATGAGTCACATTAACGTGAAAACACCCGATTAAGACCGGTTGTGATTGTGTGTGCGGCTGTGGATTACTAGGGCCATTAACTAAAAAGTATTTAGCGGACGTCGGAACAAGGCTGGCATTAATAACAGGCACGCCAGGTTGAAATTCTTTTAAGCCATCCACAGCACGTGATCAGGCCAGATACTACATAGCCTTTTCACTCTCAGCATTATGAGAGACTACTTGGTCCGTCCTACCGCAAAGCAGCACCGTCAGAATGCAACTGTCGAATACGCAGCATTTGTGTCTTAACAGAGTTGAATATTGCTTCAGCTATTCTTATTAGGATAGAGAGTACCCTTAGGATATTTAAAGATGTCAATAATGTGGATGATTTGCCAATTGATAATCAGGGGAGAATCTGAATCAGGATAGGTGCTATTGCACAAAACGTTGGTTTTCCTCGAGTTGGTTTTGAATCCAACGCAGGATGAATTGTTATTCCTCCTGTCGGTTGTGTCTTAAATGCTTTCGATTGAAATGTCAATAAGGACAGAGTGGAACAATTCACAAAGTACGCAACAATTCAAAAATATTCCAAGTAATATCTTGTCAATAGACACCATAGAATAGATTAATAAATATAATTTTGGCAATACACTACATTATGACGCAGGGTTTTGAATGTGAGTGCCCTACGAAAATGATTCATATATTATAAACGTGCTATAGTGTGTGTTGCAACTTTCAAATTCACCAATATTGAATGAGTGTCAGTGCATAAAACGAGAGTAGTTGTCAGTATGAAAAACAAGCGTATTCTTTATGCCATATTTTTCCACACTCGAGATCGGTTGCCTGTTACTCCACACCCGTTAGGTATTTCAGCTGTCACTATTGACATCCCTGATAGACATATAACAATGTAAATTGTATTTTGAACATTACAATCCGATTTTACAACGTTTTTAATAGCTCGTATTCTTATTTGTCCGGTGGTTGTTTATCAGTATAAATCTTGCAATCGTATTTTAACTAACTTCCCGACTAGCTAGACATTTGAAACTTTTAGAATATATCAGAACACGATGCCAATGCATTCTTTTAATACTTTTAGCCATCTTTAAGTAGAATTGAATTCATTTTCAGTTAATTCTGTTTCCGTAATCCATTCCAATCCACTATTATTGGTTGCTAAGTGGGTGGTCCTAGCAACTAAATTATTAATATATACGTGCGTTGCTATGGAAATCAAAATGACATTTCAGTATTCTATATTTGTTTGTTTTTTTATTACTTCATATCAAGTACAAGTTTGGGCATACTGAGCATAATAATTCAACAGAAAATTTTAAAACGTTGTATATAAAAAGTTCTTTTTATCTTGTTATTATTTATATTAAGAATAATAATACTATCGAGCGAGGGTCATTGATTGGAATTTGAATTGAAATTCTAATCGATTAGAGTTTTGTGCTATTTTATTTGGGTCAATTTTTGCCACCCGGGTTTGCCTTTCGGTATCTTTGCATACTATGCGCATTCCCCAATAGCAAATACACGCTGACAACAATCGCAAATAACTAATGTTTATATCGCAATCTAATAATATACGTACTTCAAGGAAATTAACATTGAAAAATATGTGTTTGTGCGATTTAATTATGATTACTCTGTGCACTATTTGTAAACGCTGCGATTAGTGAGGGGATGGGGGGGGGGGCGTGCCAAAGATCCAGGCCTGGGAGCCATGCCAGTTGGTATCCGGAAAGGAAACCCTTTTTTCTTGTGTACGTGGCTGACGCTGACATTATAAACAATATTATTGTACATTTTAAAAATAAATAGAATACGGCGTGGATTTGTATGTACCTGACTTTCTGGACCGCATTCTGAATAAGAGCATCCTGGTTGCTGATCTTCATAATTGAGAGAGTATCCTTGATAACTATCCTTGTAGTCAACGCGTTGAGAATCAATTTCAGTTTTTATATTAGCAAGATTCATCAGAGGGTCCTGAAAAAAGAATACCTATATCATTTAATATCCACATAATTTACCAAGTAATAAACCAAGCCGGTGTACTGAATAGCGAATTACGATGGTAGTGCTAGTTGTTGATTGTCTTCAAATGCAATTAAGTAACATGTTCGCAGTAAATGAAGATTTTTGATTGAATATTTCGTTTAAATTAATATTTACAACTTTAAAACAATTACAATTTTTTAAGAAGCATTATGTGCCAAAATAATATCCTGTGATAGAATTCTGGGCACTCAGCAAACAGGGTAAGAGAGGTATAGAACTTTGAGAAGAGAGTTTTGAGGAGAATCTTTCGGGCTGTTCAAGAAAGTAGTATTCGGAGGTCAAGGTCATGGCCCCCACAAGTGGGGGGCTGATAGCGCTCTAGCCTGGGGGGCCGGGCTCATGGAAGGCCCTGCATGGCCAGTCGACCATGTCAAAAGCGAGATTAACACACATCAAAAATTTTGTCTAAAAGTAAGAACAGTCGCCTGCGGCGCTATTTTCCTTTATTAGTGTATATATTTTAAAATATCTGATAGAACGGTGTAATTTTGAATTGTGTCATTACTTGATAATGTACTTCATAATTAGAGTAGACGTAGGTATTAAAAATACACTAAATACCATTAACCGTGAACGCCATTTGGAAAAAGCTTCTGTAGGAAGCCACACTGCCTTTAACCTTGGCGATAGGTAGGGGGGCCGACAAAGATCCTAGCCTTGAGGCCCGCTTCAGGATGTGGGGGCCATGGTCAAGGTATAATGAGCAGCTGTACCTACACAGTTTATGGTGGCGAAACGATCACGTGGCATATGAAAATGCAGAGACTGCGCTGAATCAGCTATGTGAATAGAATGCCGGTGGATAGGTATACCACCAAGGCGGGCTATGTACGCAACTGCTGATGGCAAGAGAAGACCTGGACTGCCGAAATTGAGATGGTTGGACTGCGCCAAAGGTGATTTAAAAATGCTCGGTCAAAGCAACTGTAGAGTGTCGGCACTGGATCGACCAGGATGTAGGAAGTTTTCGAAGGATTTCAGGACTCGCCAAGGGTTTTAGAGGGCTCGCACATCAGAACTCGCCGCATGCGTCTTACCACGAATTTGTCGATGTGACATCATCGTAAACCAAGAAACAAACGTTATCAAATGGAGCTTCGCAGATTGGCCGATGCAACTGCAACTCTGCGACCCTGCGACATTCGTCTAATTGCATTGGCCAAAGCCTGCATGTCGATCTCAAAAAATGTCGGCTCCGCGCAAGCGCACAGCTGCACAAACGGCCATTTCTCTCCAGACTGTCGCCGCGTTCGGAGCAGCCACGATGCGGCGAATGTCGATATCGCTAGGCAGATGTGCGAGGTTTTATCAAGGAACACCGCCTGCCCGTTCTCGGAAGCCTTGATTTATGGCGGTTAGGCACACGAGGCAAGATGTGATGTGCGAGCCGGCTTAGTGCCATAAATGATGATGAATAATATGTCATGACTGTCATTTTGAAAATAGTCAACACATCCTTTATCACACAGAGTGTTTTAAGTCCTCGTAGAAGAAAATGACTCCTCACAAGCTGACCGTATTTTACATACAGCTATAAGATGGTTAAGGCTATTCCTCAGTTGAGGCACGGTCTAAAAAAACCGTGGCTAAGCGATGCGCGGATTACGGGTCGCGGGTGCAAATGACGCATGCCAAACAAAATATAATTTGTCATATAAATCCAACACGCGTTCATTTAATGTTCTGTTTAGTGTTCTATTAGTATTTTGGACTGGCCAAAATAAAAAAAAATCTTTCTTAACTTTCTTCTTTAAGCACTACGGTACATGGTTGCAGCATCAGTCCCGTACGGCTCCGTCTCGGGACGGAATGAGCACTAAAAATCACTTCTCTCAGACACGTTTAAAGCGTCGTAGAAAGCGGCCGTGCATATCTACGGCTGTGCATATATGACGGGTGGTGGTGGGCACTTTAACGTATGTTCTATTAGTAACAATAATAATAATAATATATTCATTGACATGTTTTCTTTTTCAAGTAAATAGGTAACGTTTTTAGTCATCTTTATACGATTTAAGAATTTATACCCCCGTCGCCATCACGAAACAAATTAACGTGTTCCCAGCTCGATGTTCTCTCTCCGAATGGCAGCGAGTCCAAAATTTCGTCGTGCCTATAGTTATTTTAATTAACGCCTTAATTATTTGCCGTTTCACTGATGTATCGCCTTAAGTAAGGGTTTAACAAAATGTCAAAAATTCGAGCAAATAGATAACCTTGATAACTTCAAGGCGAAAAATAAACATATAGGTAGGTAGCAGAAATAATTAGATCTATAAAATCTTTCAAAGCTAAAATACAGTTTTGGGTAGGTAGGTAAATAATGTGTCGATAAATTCTCGCGCACAAGTCAGTTTACAGGAAGTCAGGCTGAAACCGCGCTAGGTAATTTTCATGGCCGATTTTGGCAAAATCATGAATTTAAGAATGATAACCTAACCTAATCTAACAAATAATCCAGTATATCGGTTATTTTCAAAATTCGTTTGCCACTGTCTTCCACTAAACAGACAATAACTCCATAATGTTTTTGCGATCGACGTCTTTTTAGACGAAAACCAAACAAAAACCTAACTCAACCTACTTTAATCTAAAAATAAGTAGGTTGTGATAGATTTTGGTTTGGTTTTTAGTCTCAAAACATTTTAACCAAAAAAAAGTACCTAATACTTAGGTAATAGAAAAGAAATGATACCGGCCGTAATCACAATAATGATAAGAACCCTTGCCCTATGTTATTAAACATATTGTATGTGAATATGATTGTAATCGTCGATGGACGCGCGGCTTAAGTGTTGGCCTATTGTGTCGTGGGTCCCAGATTCGAATACTGGGTCTGGCAAGTACACATATTGTTTATCAATTTGTGTATGAATCAGAGTATGGACTTAATAGGTTGAGCAAGTGGCTGACATCCATTTCTCGTAAAAACAAAATCTGTTAATACAAACCACCACTCAGTGGAGGCCCAAATGATTCTATTAGTATCGGACATGGTCAGAGAGAGAAAGAGAAACTCTAAAACTCATGATAAAATAGTTTTAAAAACTAACCTCAAAAGTGCAATTGTCATCGTCGGAATTTTCTTGCGTTATATAAATGTCATCATCTGGGATGTTGGAAGAAACTATTGGCACTTCAAACCAATGCTGATCTTCCGTATCAGAATCGGATTCTACTTCTTCACACTTTATATCCATTTTGCGTAGGTATTTAACTCGAAAATATGTACAGGAATATTGTGACAGCATACAACGTGTCATCCGTGACAGTGGTTAAATTACCATAGACAATAATATTAATATACAGAAGTTAACTGTAGGTACCTGCTAATAATTACTAAAGCGTCAATTACATTGAGCTTCTTTACGAGCTGTTTGTTGGCGAATTTAAAAGCGGGCGATTCAGCTATTGCGATTTGATAATTAGGTACACACAAAACTTTGCATTCGCTGAGAAGCCTCAAGCCAGCGACTATTTTGACAGAACGTAGTTCGTTTTTTTACCGGGAGGTTGCTACTGCGCTTTACTGCGCAGACGCAGTAGGCCCACACGCCGGCGTGTAGCGTATAAAGTTGACCGGCTTTCAACTTGTTAGCTTGTTCGATGATTACATTGGGCGACTTTACAGGCAAATTGTAAATTCGCCAATAAACAGCTCGTAAATAAGCTCAATGTAATTGACGCTTAATAACTAGGTATTGGCGAGCGGCGTTGTTTGCTTTCATCATAAGTCTACTACAAACACAACTGCGTAGGTAGGTAGGTACTTGAGAAATATAAATTGCATGCATTTGTTACACAAGTATTTAATTGACATGAGACCGAATTTCTATAAATTAATACACCTAGCGCTGTCATATTATTTAGGTACCTACCTACCTAGGTTGAAATACCTAATTATTACAATGAACACAATAATTTGGTTTTAATAGTGTGTCGATGGGAACCTGTATTTTTTTACCATGCCCGATCCTAAAAAGATCACGTGGGCCTCCACAGAGTGGCAGTTTGTATAAACAGATTTTTGTTTTGCGAGAGAATTTAGTACCCTCTTACTAGGTCCATACTCTGACTCCAAACGCACATTGAAATAATTATAATATTGTGTATTTGTTTGACTGGATTTGAACCTGGAACCCACGACATTATAAGCCGACACGTGCCATCATGGGCATGGGCTCCAGTATTTTAATATGGATCTAATATTTATTTCTTGGTCCAATTTGGGTGCGTAACAATAAATAATTACAAATATTGAAGACTCTTAGTCTATGGTTGAGCGTACCTATATTGTTGCGTTTGCCCAACTGCCCTGTCAACCACTTAACCAATTTTCGCTTTACGTACGTAAAATGGATGTGAAAAGTGAGCCAACTGACTCTGAATCTGACACAGAAGATAAGCATTGGTTTGATGTTCCAATAATCCATCCAAACGTCTCTGACACTATTTATATAAAACAAGAAACTGCCAACAATGACATTTCCACTTTTGAGGTTAGTTTTATATAATTTATTTAGGTAAATGACCATGTAAACCAAACGAATCAAAGTCATCAGACCCTTCAGTTTCCAAAACCCGCGGACTTGTTTGATATACCTACCTAATATTAAGGGCAAACATGCTCAGTGTAAGTCAAAATGGGGAATGCCAAAAGAAACGGCGTATTTCAAAAAAACACTACCTTATTCTTAGGTCAATAATTATTATAAAGCAATCATTATTCGTAGGATGTTAATCACACTTGAATGGTCAACGACATAGCTTATAATTAGTATCTTTAGAATTATATTCAAATGTGTGCCCATTTTTTAAATAATAAAATGCCTAATTCTTGTCAAATTTGGGATACCATTTTTTTTATCGTAAATATTTCACTATAATGATGTCGACATAAATTATACTGATGGTTTTATGAATGCGTTTAAAAATTAATAAATGTAAAAAATCTTAACACCACTGCACATGCATGTAATTATAAATAATTTTGTCTGTCAAACGTATTTTTTTTGTTAAACTAAGACTACAATGGGTACATTGCATTTCTTAGATTTCTTTAAATTCGATTAAACCTATATTATCTCCTATGGTTTGGATATGCTATCTACACATAAACTAAAATATCTAAAATTATGCCATTAAATCATACATAATTTTAGATATTTTATAGCGTCACTGTTCTGGCAGAAGACACTAATTCGAAAAAATTACATATTGAGTTAGTTAGGTATACCAAAATGTTCCTTATTTCAAACTTTACCGTATGGAAACCTTCTTAATAAATAAACAGTCTTTATTTTAAAGTCATCCTTTTTACGATTACTTAATAAACTCACATGATAGACCATTTCAAACATTTTAAAAGCTTCATAGTCAAATTACTCAAAACTAGTATTCTCCAGTTAGTGTGTTCTGCAGAGACGATAGATACCTAGAAGAATATTATTTATCGATTATGGTTTGGCATAGGCAGATAATGAATTTTAAAGAACTAACCGACAAGATCTAAATTATGCATTCTTAATTCAATCAAAACAATTAATTATTGTAACTCAAAAGGGTGCACTATTTTGACTAATCGCCCGTAGCATACCTAAACTATTATAATTTGGTTAGGCAGGGCTTAATTTAATTTTAAAAATTAATCAGGACCATCCGGAAATTGTATTCTTAGTTCAATTAAAACAATTGAGTATGACTGACAAAGTGTGCAATATTTATGTTAAATCTTAACAGCCTACCTCCACCCCTTTGATTCGCCCACAATTTCTATTTCTTTACAATATTTGATATGTTTACTTTGAAGGCATCTAATATATTTGTGCATCTATCTTTATATCTCTATTTACATCTCTCTTACTTTATAAAGATTTCTTGGGCTGATTATATCACCAAGAATGAGATTTAAGACTAGTTAATCACGAATAAACCTATGGAGTACATAGATACTTAGTATGCAGGAATGATGCTTACTTTGACCATATTATTATGCTCCGCTGTTCATTGCAGGTAAAGGTAAAAGCGGCAAAGGCGTAGGTAAAAGGAGTTACCTTGTATTTACGCCACCCCGTAAGTGTCTCAATGTCTATGGCGTTGGTGATCTCATACGACTACTGGCCCAGTGTGCCTCCAGCTCTGTAAGCCATGGTTAATATAATCTCCGACGTGTATATGTGTCGAATTGCTGGATGCCGATTACATCCTCTGGGAGTGTCCCTATATGTCCGTTGAAAGGGAAGAGCTTCTCAAGTCGATTCGACCCTCAGTTGGACCGGTAGGCCATTGCGACTTGGTATCTAAGAGGGAAAATTTCTTAGCTTTTAAAAAGTTTACAGCATTTTACGACGAGGGAGAAGGTCTTTTCTCATCGAAAATTAACCATAATACAACGCGCACTCTAGTGTACGCCAACCAAGGTCTTGGGAAGTTGCTCCTGAGACACTTTCGGTACAACTTTAAAAAACGCTTAACATGCGTTACGCCACAGTATACGGCTTCAAAACGGGTATGGTGACGTGGCGGGTGGTGGAGGGAAAAGCAATAAAAGGAAGGTATACGTATTCTTTAGTGCAATTGGTTTCAATAATATAATAATTTCAGAAGTACCTACTTATTATTGTCAACCTGACCGCGGAGGGCACTACTTAATCTGACTCTAGTTTTGTTCAATTTATTTTTCGGAATATGTGGCCCTCTTCAATTTTTACCCCTGGGCTATACACCTTTATCCCAAAGGCAAATCCAGCCCTATATTTAAATAATTATACATAAAAAGTTGCTTTAACAAATTGCTAACAATATAATCTATTGTTTTTAAGGACCCTGAAAGGATCATGGCAGATATAAAATCTGAGGGCGATTCCGAAAAAGTTGAAACGTTACGCAAAATCAATTACGATGATTCTCAACCCGGGTGCTCATATTCAGAATACAAACCCACGGAGAAGGTATTTATACAGTATTTAATAATTTTAAGTAGGTACCTAATTAAGCTCAAAGAAATTAAAAACAAAATCTTTTTTAAATAATATTAATGTACATCTTTAACACTCACGGTGACCGCGTGGCTTAAGCGTTGGACTATAACGCCGTGGGTCCCAGGTTCGAATCTTGGGTCTGGCAAATACACATACTTTTTTTCAATTTGTGTGTGTCAGGGTATGGACCTAATAGGTTGAGCAAGTGTCTGACATCCATTTCTCGTAAAAAACGAAATCTGTCAATACAAACCTCTACTCTGTGGAGGCCCATATGATCCTATTAGGATCGGACATGGTCGAAAGAGAAGACATCTATGTTAAAATCCTTTATTTCTAATCCAAATTTAAGTTATCTAATTTGACGATACCTCATTACAGATGCCTTTTTTCTTACAAATAAGTCCCACCATGAATTAATACACTATTTTAGCCATGCCCCCGACAAAGGGGGGGCTGACAGGGCTCTAACCCGGGGGCCCGGCGTGGCGAGTCGACCAAATAAGTGAGATAAACACACATCACAAATTTGCTCTAATAGTAAAAAAGTCACCTTCGGCGCTATTTTCCTTTAGTAAAGGTTATATTTAAAAATATGTTGTGCGATGTAATTTTTAATTGCGTCATTACTTGATAACTCCATAATTCAAGTGGGTGTAAGTTTTAAAAATACACTAAATATCTATCTTAATACCGTAAACGCCATTTGGAAGACGCTAATGTAGAGCATCACACTGCCTTTAACCTTAGCGTTAGGTAGGGGGGCCCGACAAAGATCCTAGCCTTGGGGCCCGCTTCAGGATGTGGGAGCCATGATTTTAGCTTCCCTTTTATATAGATAAAATTTATATTATATAAGAGCGGAGTTGTTCCATTTACCATATTAGAAATTTGATACCAGCAGTTCGTTGTTTTAACGATAGGAGTTTGAAATTTTGTGTGAGCATAGAGAACATGTAACTTTATAACAAAAATCTCACCATTAAAATCTTGTTCTTGGTCAAAAGTGCAGTTTATAATTTGTTATTTAAACATTTATAAATAGATTAATTTACACTTATTATTCCCTTTTATCCCGTTGTCCTCTGGATAATAAATGTATAAATTGTATACCATTATATATCGTCATTTTTCTGGCAGAACACACTAATTCGAAAAAATTACATATTGAATTAATACCAAAATGTTCCTTATTTCAAACTTTACCGTCTGGAAACCTTTTTAATAAATAAACAGTCTTTATTTTAAAATCATCCTTTTTACGATTACTTAATAAACTCACATGATAGACCATTAATTCAAATTTTTAACAATTTCAATGTCAAATTACTCAAAACTAGTATTCTCCAGTTAGTGTGTTCTGCCAGAACAAAGACGATATTTGGAAAAAATCAAACGTATTTATTTTTTAAGTTATTTGCTGCAAAAGTCGACTTGTTCAAGCATACGAGTGTTAAATCGTCGTGGAAGATGTCTGAACATACAAAGTCTCGCCACGGTATACAAATCGACCAACAAAACATTAAAAAAGAAATTGAGGAAAGTAATGAAAGTTCATTTTATACAGACGTTACAGAAGGTTACAATACTGTACTTAATGTTAATACATCAAATGATTCTAAAGGATTAATAGCTGTAATATGTCTACAGAAAACAATTTTTTTTGAAGATAATTTTGTGTGCAGTACATGTTTTGATATTTTTGCATCGTTAAACTTACTTGAGGAACACAAATTATTTCATGGTAAAACATACCAACAATTGAATGTTGAGTCATTTAATTATGATAATGTTAATTTCTCATGTACCCTATCTAGTCAAATCAAAATAGACAAGAAAACTCGTGCTGTTGAAAAGCCTTTGAAATGCAATAATTGTAATTACTCATGCATTCGATCTGTTGACATGAAATTACACCAAATGACTCATTCTGGTGAAAAACCATATAAATGCGACGTATGTAATTTTGCATGTTCACAATCCGGTCATCTAAAGTCACACAAAATGACACATTCTAGTGATAAGCCATTGAAATGTACTGAGTGTAATTATTCATGCGTTCGACCTTCGTCCATGAGATATCACAAAACAATTCATTCAGGCAAAAAGCCATTGAAATGTGAAGAGTGTGATTACTCATGCATTCGATCTTTTGACTTGAAAACACACAAAATGACGCATTCTAGTGAAAAACCATTAAAATGCGATCAATGCAATTTTGCTTGTATACAAGCTGGGCACATGAGATCACACAAAATAACGCATTCTGGTGATAACCCTTTGAAATGTAATGAATGTAGTTACTCGTGCGTTCGACCTTCTTCCATGAAATCTCACAAAATGATACATTCAAGTGATATGCCATTAAAATGTAAAGAGTGTAATTACTCATGTAAACGGTCAACTTCAATGAAATTACATAAATTGACACATTCAGGCGAAAAGCCTTTTAAATGTGATGAATGTGACTACAGATGCGTTCGATTTTTTCGTCTGAAGTCACACAAAATGACACACTCTGATGAAAAGCCATTTAATTGTGATGAATGCAATTACTCATGTATACGTTTCACTTGCCTGAGATTACACAAAATGACTCATTCAAGTAAAAAGCCATTTGAATGTGATCAGTGTAAATACTCATGTGTTCGATCTTCTGATATGAAAAAACACCAACTGACTCATTCTGGAGACATGCCGTTCAAATGTGATAATTGTAATTACTCATGTGTATCATCTGCCTACATTAAATTACATAAAATGACTCATTCCGGCGAAAAGCCATTTAAATGCGATGAATGCAGCTTCTCGTGTATACAATCTGGGAACATGAAGTTACACAAAATGAACCATTCATCTAATAAACCATTTAAATGTGATGAGTGTAATTACTCATGTGTCAGATTATTTGACATAAAAATACATAAATTGACCCATTCGGGTAAAAAACATTTTACGTGTGATGTGTGTAATTTTTCAAGTATAACATCCAGTACGATGAAAGCTCACAAAATGACTCATTCAAATGAAGACAATTAAAGCTATGGTAATATTAAAAAATAATAATTATGCATTCTGTCACAGTAAAAATAAAAATATTAGATTAACGTCACTTCAAGTTATGGCCTATTTTATGTTATATGCGTGTTCCATAGACTGTTATGTAACGGACATGACTTTGTACATCCTGAGTGTAACTGATAAAATGAGATGATCTTATTTTCAATGTAATGAGATTAGATTACTTTCTCTTTATTACAAACAAATGTAATCTTGAATACTTGCAATCATTAAGTTATTAAAAAATAGATGGACTTTTCTGTTTACAATAATGTTATTCTTTTGTGTGTCTTCCCTACTTCTTCTTCTTCCACGGCGCTACATCCCGGGGTGGGTTTTGGCCTCCTCCACAACCGCTCTCCACTCACTCCAGTCTCTCGCCACACTTCTCCATCTACCGGGTCTTCCTATATGACGCCAGTCCACTTCTACAGCGTCAGCCCATCTCCTTCTTGGACGGCCTCTGAGTCTCTTCCGCTGGGGTAGTCACTTCGTCATGATCCTTGGCGCTCTAACTTCAGGCATTCTCTCCACATGTCCCGCCCATCGTAGTTTTTGGGACTTACAGTCTTCCCTACTAGGTAGTTTTAAATTTAATTTAAATGTTTATTATTTTAGATTAATACAACAATATTATTGGACACGTGCAAATAAAATCTGAAATAATATACGATAAATTTAATAAAACATTTCGACGAGCAAACGATTGTATCGCCCGAGAAACACATTTTTTTCGACCATATCTGCCACTACATAGTTGAGGTTTGTACTAACAGAGTTTGTTTATATGGTTTTCAGATTCATGTTTTGTGTTAACGAACCATATATAATAATTTTTACACAACTACAGTTTTTAAAATACCCGAAGTTAACAGACATTAGTTTAGAAAATGTCACCCTAACTCGCCCAGGCTTAATGAATGAATGAACTAGTCGAACACATAGTTACTTAGTATGTTGGAATGCTGCATACTTGGAACATTTTATGTTCTGCAGTTAATTATGCAGGTAAAGGTACAGAGCGGCAAAGGCGTAGGTAAACGGAGTTTTCTTATGCTTACGCCACGCCCGTAAGTGCCTCAACGTACCCAGGCGTTGATGATCTCATGCGACCCCTGGTCCAGTATAATTAGGTGTACCGCTATCTGATCTCCAATCTACAATTTATAGAAGACGGGAACCGAGGGTCGTCCGGCGCACATTCTGAAACATAACGGATTTATCAACAATGTAGACTTGGGTGAAACTGTTCCGGCCCGGGTAAAGAATATATATATTTTTTTTAAATATAAATTTAGTTTATATAAACCAAACACTAGCGAATCGCTAGTAGCGGTGCGAATTGAAGGATGACCCTGCGGTGATATCAAGATAACTTTTGTCCCAGAACCTCAGAATTCCTATAAAGTTTATCCAACATATTCTCGTTACCAACGGCAGCAAACTTGTGACACGCGCGGTAGTTTTCCTGTCACGAGCAGGAATCTTTGATGAAAATCACTTTTACAAAATAAATTTGCATTTAGAAGTTATACTTCTTTAGGCGCGTTTGGAAAATCAGATCAGAGTTATTTTTTTACGTGTGATATGTTACACTTAATTTATTTTTTCACACGAAAAAAAACGCACTCGATTAGATTCGAACCACCGATTGTTCGGTTATCAGCCGAACGCACTACCTTTACGCCACAGTATGATACTGCAATTGTGACAATTAAACAGTATAATATTATAGTTTAGAATTGTTCCGTTCCTTACAAGCATTTGGTTTGCTTAAGGGAGCACATGCTCAGCGTAGGTCAAAATGGAACATTTATTGCATTTTCAAACCATGATCCTGGACATTCCTTAAACGTTATAGATAATCTATTTTTATAATTTTTAAGCCTTGTTATCCTTCATATTTATTTTAAACATTTTATGACTGCAAAATATATTTTTATTACATAAAATAGTGTTCTTTTAAACCTCTCGCTCTAATGTTTTAGAATAAAGTCATATTTCAGTACATGAATGTGCAGCGGTGTTAAGATTTTTTACATTTATTAATTTTTAAACGCATTTATAAAACTATTAGTATAATTTATGACGAGATAATTTTTGTAAAATATTTACGATAAAAAATTATATTAATAATCTCTGTGATCCCAAATTTGACAAGAATTAGGCATTTGATTATTTAAAAAATGGGCAAGATTAACACATTTGAAGATAATTCTAAAGATACTAATTATAAGATATGTTTTTGACCATTCATGTGTGATAAACATTCTACGAATAATGATTTCTTTATAATAATTATTGACCTAAGTATAAGGTAGTGTTTTTTTGAAATACGCCATTTCTTTTGTCATTCCCCTGTGGTTAAGCTACTTATATATATCATATATATAGTTAGTTATATATATAAGATATAGTTTGTCAATTTATGGCTACGGCCGTATGTTGTAGCTTAACCACTGGGGAATGACAAAAGAAATGGCGTATTTCAAAAAAACACTACCTAATTCTTAGGTCAATAATTATTATAAAGCAATCATTATTCATAAGATGTTTATCACACTTGAATGGTCAAAGACATAGCTTATAATAGGTATCTTTAAAATCATCTTGAAATGTGTTAATCTTGCCGATTTTTTGAATAATAAAATGCCTAATTCTTGTCAAATTTGGGATCACAGAGATTATCAATATATTTTTTTATCGTAAATATTTCACTACAATACTGTCAATATAAATTATACGGATGGTTTTATAAATGCGTTTAAAAATTAATAAATGTAAAAAATTCTAACACCACTGCACAGTTATGTAACGAAATATGACTATATTCTAAAACATTGGAGAGAGAGGTTTAAAAGAATACTATTTTATGTAACAAAAATACTTTATGCTGTCATCAAATGTTTAAATAACTATAAAGGATAATAAGGCTTCAAAATTATATAAATAGATTGTCTACAACGTTTAAGGAGTGTCCATGATCATGGTTTGAAAATACAATAAAAACTCAATTTTGACCTACGACGAGCATGCGGGCCGTTAACGAGACGAATCGTTTGCTTGTATAATAATATACATCGCATTTATTTGAAGTTTCAGTAAATTGCAACCTCGTTAAATTGTTTATTAAATTGATAGTCTATATATAGTGTAATAGCACCTGTCCTGATCCAGATTTCCTTCTGATTAGCGACGGACAAAACATCGAGAGCGTCGACAGCTTCAAGTAGGTACCTGGGGGTACACATCAAGGGGGATGGCATTTTGCAGAAAGACCTCGCTATCCGAATGGGAATGGCTGGAGCAACATTCAATTCGATGCGGAATGTCTGGGACTCACGATTGTCCTCGGACAAAACCAAATTCCGCCTATTCGACGCTTGCATTCTGACGGTGCTGCTTTACCGTAGCGAATAATGGCACCTTATGAAGGCTCATAGCAACCGTATACTGAGCTTCGATAACAGATGTTTGCGACGAATACTGGGTGTGCGGTATGACTTTACGAGCAACGAGGAGATTAGAGAACGCACCAAACAGCCTCTCATCACGCTAAACCTCAACCTGGCTTGCCTGTTCTTCAAGCCGACCGGATTCCGGCGTCCTGGAAGGCCGCTAAATACAATCTACACAGTGTATACGGCGGAGCTACGGAGTGCTGGTTGACCACTGGAACGAAGTAAGAAGACTGGTGAGCGACAGGGATTCTTTGAAGCCCCGCGTGGTGTCCATATGCTCCAGTTGAGAGGCGGATATGGCCAAAGAAGAAGAAGAATGTATAGTTGAATAAGAAACTTAATATTCTGTTTCATAATACCTATTCAATGGTTTTAAATAATATTATATAGTTTCGAGAAGACTTGTGTTCAACCTGATAGTCAGGAACTGGGTTTGTGGTGTAGGCTAACGTTTTAGGATAAACGACGAGATAAAAGAACAAATCACGCTGAGAGTGAAGAAGCAACGTCGACAAAGAGCTGCGGATGCCAAAGGAGCAGCTCAACCTGGCTTGCCTCTTCTTCAAACAAACCGGATTCCACCGTAATAAAAGGCCACTAAAATACTACCTATCTATGTAAATGAATACAGCGGGTCTATTCTATACACAAGGCGACTATCGACCGTTAAAGTTATAGTAACTATTTATTACATAGTATTTTGATAATCAGTTAGCCGTTTAAACAGTCAAAACTGTCTATTTCGCTTTAAATTTTATCACAGCAAAGAGAGGTGCTGGTATTGCAACAATTACAACCAACTTAGGTACCTGTTGTAATTAAATGTTACAATAAGTGCTAATATTTTGATACAAACGTACCCTAGTTTGATAATATTTATCACTTTAGCGGTCGATAATTAGTATAGAATAGGTACACCCACAGGATGACGGTAGGAATGACGCAAGAAGACTGGCTAGCGACAAAGATTCTTACAGGCACCGTGACGTATGCAGTGACGTCCCTAGACAAAATGCCGCCCCTAGGCAGCACCAAAAAGCCGCCTCATTTTTTATACAGTATTTTTATCATCCTTTCATGAGTCCAATAATTAAGAATGTGTTGTATGGATACATTACTAATAAAATATCAGACTAATTATTCACAGGTCTGCATGTGTCGTTTCTGGTCACCAAGTACGTCGAAGGGCAGCGGAAGTAAACTAGATATCGCGAACCCGAAAAAACCAGTGAGCTGATTTAATAATGGAAAGATATTTTCGTTATTACTAAGTTTCGGTAGCTATTTCTAAATATTCCATATAATTCTCCTTGATTTGCCGCCCTTCGAGTAACTTCCACCCCCAAGCGACGCTCAATCTGCCTACCCCCACGGGACGTCACTGGTCGTATGTCTATACACTCCATCTATGGGGCGGACAACGCCAAAGAATAATATTGACTTATAGACTAGGAATTGTTATTAAATCGATCTAATAGGTATGTAATTTGTCATTTTTCTGCAGTACCTACCTACCTATTCTCTACGTAAGTTAAAGTTCAAATAGACTATATTTTTATGACGATCAGGCACATATAATATGCTAAGAGCGATTTAGTATCTATGATCATATCTATGCCATTCCGACATATTTTACATACATATTGTATGACAGCAATGACATCGTATTTACAATCTGTGATAGCCTGTGACACAGACGCCAACATTACATAAGAGACGGGTTTTTCGGCATTTATATGACCGATCGTCATAGAGTCTATTTGAGCCATTATATAGGTATGTAAGTTTCACTGGAGAATAATGTCGTCGCCGTTCCATTTTTGAATAGTATGAAGTAATTTTGTCTATGGCGATGAGTCTATTCTCACGTCTGTCAACAGATCGACGATTTGCATAATAAAATACACCGTTACACAGTTTCACTTTAAATACTTACGAAAAATGGATGTGAAACGCGAACCTGACGAAAAAAAAACTGATGCGGAAAGGCAGCATTGGTTTGAGATGCCAATATTGGACGCAAACAGCCCGGGTGTCAATATACACATAAAACAAGAGACCGCCGATGGTAGCAGTTGCCAATTTTAGGTTAGACTCTTAACATTGTAAACTGCACGTTCAAATTAGTGTTTAATTCAAATGTTGGCCAATTTAGCAAGGATTCTGTGTTGAAGCGGTATAGATGTACGTCTCAGCGATCAGCTCCGCAGTCATTGTCGGTATTGCTGGGCTTAGCTTCCAGCTGTTGTTTATATGTACTTCTGGTAGGTATCACGAGAGCTGATCCTGTACTATTCTCATTTTTGGACCCATCTGTATAGATGTGGATCCATCTTACGTACCTCTCTATCAGCGTTTTTTTCGGATACGGATGCCATGTTCTGTTTTGGTTTGTTCGTTCCAACTGTCTGTGGCTTGACGGATTTCTACCAGTAGTGGGAGTTTTTGTTTCTCATAGTATGTATTGATTCAATTAGTTCGTATATGAGTTTCACCTTTGCCAATATGGAGTTACCCATTATTTATAAATTTCCACTTCATCCATGTCTTTGTAGCCAGTGCCCATCTCCTGACATTTATTGAAGGTAGGTACACTGACTTCCGCTTGTACCACGTGAATGGGTGTTGTCCTGATAAATCCTCCACATATTCTTAATGCTTTGGACTGGAAACAATATAGTCTCACCGAATTAGTTGCGGCAGCGGAGAACCATTCGCTGCGGACCTTTTAATTAATATTTAATTACCAAATTTAAATATCATGCGAATTATATCTGATGGCCACCTGATGGGCAACGCACCAGTTGCGTTGGACGCAGCGAATGGGCTAACAAATGTAATGTGCACTATTAATGGTAGATTACAACAGCCTACATCCATCCTTCGCTACTGGTGTCAACCCAATATTTAGAACAATTATTACGTACGAGTATTTTGAGTATGTAGATCAGGTATTCATACTCAAAAAAGAAGATACAGTCGACCGCCGTCTACATCATAACTTTGGTTTCTTTTTATTCAAGTAAATAACATAGTACCTACATATTGATTACCTACAGGTCTCAAAACAGCCTAGAGAGCATTGATAAAACCTTCAGAATGTCATTCCGTCTCGTTTTGGGCCGTGAAATAAATTCATTCGCTTTTTATATTAATATTTTATTATGTTCGATCCAAATAATTTCATAATAATATGGGCCTCCATAGAGTGGAAGTTTTAGATTTGCATGAAGTAACAGATTTTGTTTTTAGGAGAAATGTAGGTTAGCCACCTGCTCAACCTATTAGGACCATTCTCTGACTCATGCACATATTAAAAAACAATTTATGTGTACTTGCCAGAACCAGGATTCGAACCTGGGAGCCACTACGTTATAATATTATAACATTTTTGTATTTATTTTTCAGAAACCAGTAACTGACTTTAACATAAAATCTGAAACTAATTTTCAACAAGTAGACTTTGCTGAATCCACAATACTCCAAATCAATTATGGAGACCAACTGCCTGGTTGTTCTTATTCGGAGTCCATGCCAGAAAATCTGGTAGGTACTTAAGTATTGTGTAGTATTTTTTCAAAACTTTTTATTGATTATATTATATTTCTCAGAAGAGTTTTTAAATTATGTATAATCAACAAAAGATAGTTGTATTCTTAAATATTGTGAATTAATCGTTGAATAAAAAAATACATAATTTTGAAAAACAATTTCTGAGAAAATATAACCAATAGAAAAAATCTTTTTGAAAAAAGTAAGCCACCCCGGCAGGGAATCGAACCCTGCATTTTTTGGGTTTACGCCCCGTCCGTGCATTACATCTGTGCTATAAGGTTACGTACTTACTAATTGCGACATTTTTTTTTTCTGAAATTCAAATGAGTTTTGGGAAGAATTTTGGGAAGAACGCTGATGAGTGGGTATTAAAAAAGCCAATAGTTAAAATTTGTCGCATTTAGTACGTAATCTTGTAGAACAGAGGTAATGAACGGACGGGGCGTAAACCCAGGAGATGCAGGGTTCGATTTCCTGCCGGGGTGGCTTACTTTTTTCAAAAAGATTTTTTCCATTGGTTATAATTTATTTTCTCAGAAATTGTTTTTCAAAATGATGTATGTTCAATAATTAGAATGGTACATTCTTAAATATTGTGAATTATTCGTTGAATAAAAGAAATAGTTAATTATTAATAAAAAACTGTTTATGTGTTTACCAGTGGCGAAGGGTGGAGGTAATCTGTTAAGATCCGACGTAAATAGTGCATACTTAACGTTATCATTAAAATGTATTTGTTTTCAATGAACTTAAGCTACAATGTCTAGATTGTGTTTGTTAGATTTCAAAATTCAATTAAACCCTGCCTGATCCAAGCCATAACAGGGCTTAATGAATTTAAAAAAATACTATATGTATTCGTAATTCAACGAGCGTACATAATTGTTATGGTTTGATTTAGGCAGGGTTTAATTGAATTTAAAAAAACAACCAGCACCATCTGTAAATCGTATTATTAGTTCAATGTAAACAAAATCAAATGGAACAGTACAAAACTTAAATCCTCTAGAATTTAAATTCAAATTCCATCAAGTACCTATCTTCGGTCGATAGTATTAATGTAGAAAACAAATAAGTTCAGTTTGACTGAGATTCACCCACGGTGGCCGCGCGGCTTATGCGTTGGACCATCACGCCGTGGGTCCCGGGTTTGAATCCTGAGTCTGGCAAGTACACGTCATATTGTTTTTCAATGTGTGTGTGGGTCAGGGTTTGGACCCAATAGGTTGAGCAAGTGGCTGACATCCATTTCTCGTAAAAAACAAAATCTGTTAATACAAACCTCTACTCTGTGGAGGCCCATATTATCCTATTAGGATCGGACATGGTCGGATCTTAACAGCCTATCTCCACTCCTTTGCTCCTAATTCATATTGTTTTGTTCATGCTGGTTGGATATTAATTTGTTTTGATTAATATTTGAGGAACAGTTTCATTGATTTGATGTTGCATTTGCGAGACTGTTATTATCTGCATTGTTGTAACGCTATCAATGTAATATGTTGGTAATAAAAACGTGGAATGAAGATATTTGGTACAAACAGTATGGAAATATCGAAAAGCTTAAATTTTATTTGTATATATCTGTCAAGGCGAATCTTTGTTTATTTATTCGTTTATTTTCTTTTAGATGATCGGTAGAGGAAGTGTTGTGACAAATGTTGGAAGTCGCAAGATGGTGGAACAAAATCCTATGGGTCAAGCACATATTGATATAAAGATGGAAAAAAGAGCCATTAAAAAACAAGTGGAATATGATGATATTTCAACTAATGACACAATCCGTCGTACTAGTATACGTGGTATTAATCGATTTAAAATCATAAAGCTTCACAAAGCTTCGCATAAAAAACCAAAGCAAAAACAAAATATAGTGAAAATGAGCCATTCAGGCACAAGAATATATAACTGTGGCGACTGTGATTACTCTTGCAAGTTCTATGGTAACATGAAATCACACAAGATGACTCACTCCGGAGAAAAGCCATTTAAATGTGATCAATGCGACTACTCATGCATACAATCTGGTGCTATGAAATATCATAAAATGACACTCTGGCGAAAAGCCATTTAAATGTGACCATTGTAGTTTCTCATGTAATAAATCAGGTAATTTAAAATCACATAAAATGACCCATTCTGGAGAGAAGCCATTTAAATGCGATCAATGCAATTTCTCATGTATACAAGCTAGTGGCATGAAATCACATAAAAGAACTCATTCTGGTGAAAAACCATATATATGACCAATGTAATTTCTCATGCACTACGTCAGGTATTTTAAAATCACACAAAATGACTCATTCTGGAAAAAAGCCATTTAAATGCGATCAGTGTTATTTTTCGTGTATACAATCAGGTGGCATGAAAATTCATAAAATAAGTCATTCTGGTGAAAAGCCATTTAAATGTGACGAGTGTGACTTCTCCTGTGTAACATCTGGTAACATGAAGTTACACAAAAGAACTCATTTAAATGAAAAACCATTTAAATGTGAGGAATGTAGTTTTTCATCCATAACAGCTGCCAACTTGAAATCACACAAAATGACCCATACCGGTGAAAAGCCATTTACATGTGATCAATGTAATTACTCGTGCATACGATGTAGTGGCATGATAGATCATAAAATGACTCATTCTGGCGATAAACCTTATAAATGCGATGAATGCGATTACTCGTGCATACAATCTGGTAGCTTAAAAATACACAAAAAAAGGCATTGCGTTGAAAATTCATTATAAGTAATTTAGTTTTTACATAATCGCATTACTCCCTTGCCGTGGTATCATGACTATTTGTGCCATAGCGGAAAACTGGTATATTGTACAGTTAAAATACAGTATCCTGCCAGAGACAGTTGACGTTCTGCCATTAATATTATGATACTCTTAGCAGTCGGCCATGCCATGAAGAGTAGGCCCTGAAGAGTTTCACGTCAGGATGGCATAACTAACACAATCGTGCCATTGCACCTCCAAGAATGCCACTTTAATACACTTGCAACGTTTCACCTTAGATCTTGTCCAGATGGCGCGTGTCTCAACGTTCTTTACGCTTGATGACCAGATATGTGGTGCACCTATAGAACGTGTTTTATTTGGCAATGAACAAGAGCAGTTATTTAAGTGACGTAATTCATTTTTGAATCGGCATGACAAAAAAAGCGCGAGTGCGATAAGAAAGGTCAACAACTCAATCATGTCGAACGGTTTCTTTAAAATTGTATATGTCGCGATAACTGGCAAAATACAACCTAGGTGACGTAATTTATTTGAAATTACCATAAAACTCTCGTTTGGAATGGCCGCGTTGTTGAGAGTCCAGCGATCTCTTGCGCTTGATGCTCGACAGACGTCACTCCGTGAGTGCATGTGGATGGCTATAGAAGTCACATGCATTTGGACTGTACGCGAGTTTTTACGCACGAGTTAAATCGTGACATCTGGACAAGGTCTTACATCAGCTGCGAGCTTGGAATAAAGTAAAACATTACTAACAAACAATTCTATTTTCTGCTCTCATGGGATTGAAAATAGTGGGATCATCGCAGTAAAAACGGGAACTAAGTATCACTTAGCCCAGGAGAAACTGGTGAATGACATTCGGGTGAATACCTAAGGCAGTGAATCAGTATGGAAATTCAAAGAGCTTATGCAGCCGCCGTCTTGCTACCAGATCAAGGTTTAGAAGCCGTAAGAGTTTTAAGGGATGTAAATAGTGGTCTATTAATAATAACAATAAATAAATATTAAAATATGAATATGTCAATATGGTAATACAAATATATAACTATTTAGACACGTTAATATGAATAATAATAATAATATATTAACAAAAAATGTATATTATATTTTAAATTTATACTCACGTATTCAAGGATGGTATTAGGAGATAGGCAGGTGAGTTGACTGAGGTAGCAGTGGTGCAGAAGGATATAGATATTTATTGTCTTGATGCAGGGTACAGAGAGTTATACTGCCCCCATAAGCAAAAACACAGCTAATGGGTATATTAAGTAAGGGTAAATTAAGGGTAAATTTAAGACAAGTCATGTGTATTCAACCAATTTTATAAATACCAAAAAATCACTGGTATAGACCCTACGTGAAGGACAAGTATTGTCATTCCAATATTATTTAATAAATAAAATACCATTACATTAAAAAATAAGTATTTCATTTTTCAAAAATATCCATTACAATTTAAATTATAAGCAAAAAAATATATTTACTGTTTTTTCCTTATGAAACTGACATTATTCCATTCAAAATCATAAATAAAAAGACAATAGTGAAGTTTTATAATCAATATTTTTGTAATTTTGCAATTTTTATGTAATCAAAATATCAATTTTTAAATAATCTATCATAAACCGAAACATTTATTAAAATTGATTAACTTTTAATGAAGCAGCAATGAAAAACATGATAACCGCTCTTTTCTCTGTGTTTTTGCTTATGGGGGCAGTATAATGGTCGGAGTAAAGATTAACGGTGTGGAGTTATCGCGATGAGCTCATGCTAAGACTGAGCCGTGATCCGAGCGACGACCACCGATCTACTGTTAACAATAATACTGAGAGATGACGGATTGACGGTGATCGAGTAAGATGTGACTGAGCAGGTGACTCGAGTGACGAGTCGGAAGTGAGTTCTTCTCAATTGTTATTCGCTATTTATTTAAATCAAACCAATACATTGCAAGAGTTACTGTTTATCTAGGTACTAAATCATACTGGTCATCGTTGAACTAGGTTATGATTATTTATGTTATTCAGTTATAAAAAAGTGCTGACTAAGCACTTCAGCAACTCTGATTTGTTTTGAAAACTAAGTGTATCATAATATTTGTAATTCTGAGTGATGTGCTCAACATACGTGTTTTTTACGAAAAGGATAAAAATATAATTTTGAAAAACCTCAGAAACATACAGGGAAAAAAATATTTGGGCCTAGTAGAACTTCGGTGACCGCGCGGCTTAAGCGTTGGACTATCACGCCGTGGGTCCCAGGTTCGAATCCTGGGTCTGGCAGGTACCTACACATATTGTTTTTCAATTTGTGAGTGGTCAACGGCTGGTCGGCCCCAAGTGGACACATTGACGCCAGTAGATGTGTTCATAGCAAAAGTTGGGAAATGCCAAACTGCCAGCAAGTCCCATCTGCTGGCCTCCCCGTGGCGACCTCCGGGCAATGCAGCGTACGCTGTAGCTAACAGCAGGGGGCGAAGGGCGAGTGACCGGCGCCATAAAACTGGCCTTCTGGCTAAGGGAAGGAAATCCCCGACAGAAAAACCTGGTCGAGCCGACCTTCAGGGCCCTCGTGGCTCAGGCCTCGGGAGCGCTGGGCTAATCACCTTGCCTCCTTAAACGAAACAGATTAACAAAACACCTACACAGCAGCCTCGGACGACAACCGGCTCTGTAAAACGACGACCTTGCATGGAAATGGACAATGAAACAGGTAGAGTAATCCTCTCTAACAACTCGAGTATGCGCATTGGGACATATAATGTTCGCACCCTGCGTACCCCCGGAAAGGACCTGCACGCCACACGCATCATGCACACCTATGGTGTGGACATCCTAGGGCTGAGCGAAGTGCGCTGGAAAGGAGCCGGGAGAAAGTTGATTGAGGGTTACTCTATTGTCTACTCAGGTCAGGAGCAATACCATCGCCAGGGAGTGGCAGTGTTGATGTCAAAGAGAGCGGCCCGTTGCCTCGTGAAATGGGAACCAATCTCGGAGAGACTGATACGTGCCTCCTTCAAGACGCCTGGTAGCTCCTTGACCGTCTTTCAGTGCTACGCCCCCACTGAGGATGCCGACGCGCAGACAAAGGATGCTTTTTACGATTCTCTCCACGCGGCAGTCTCCGCCATCCCCCGAAGAGACCGCGTGATTGTAATGGGGGATTATAATGCGAGAGTAGGAGCAGACCCGGTGCTTGGCCCCACGGTGATGGGACGACACGGCCTCGGTGACCCCAACGATAATGGTGAGCGGCTCGTAGAATTCGCCACTCTGAACGAGCTTGCAATCGGAGGCACTGTTTTTCCCCACAAAGACATTCACAAATATACGTGGACGTCTCCTGATGGACGCACGAGGACGCAGATTGACCACTTCTTATACAGCTTGAAGCACCGAAAGGAACTTCTCGACGTGCGTACTTACAGAGGCGCCGATATCCATAGCGATCATGAGTTACTTATTGGAAACATCCGAGTAAAACTCAGTCGCCAGGCGAGGCCTCCAAAGTGCGAACGAATTGACGTTGAGAAGCTCCGACGCCGAAGAATTCGGACCGACTTCGAAACTGCTGTACGAGATAGTGTAGATCGTATCTACGAGCGGCACAAATCTGAATCCGACCTCATTGAGGCGGACTGGAGCCTCATAAAGAGTGCGATTGTGTCGTCGGCTCGTACCGTCCTTGGTACCAGAAGGAGTGAGCAGCCAAAGTGGATGTCTGACGAAACGTGGGTTGAAATTGGTGAACGAGCCAGGCTGAAAGCCCTGAGAGACGAGGAGAGAGACCCCGACCGAACCGAGGACCGCCGGACTGACTACCAGACCCAAGACAGGGTAGTCAAACGATCCGTGCGGTTGGACAAGCGCAATTTTATGAACCGGCAAATTGAAGCGGCAGAGGAGGCAGCAAGCAGAAATGACACCAGGAAACTCTTCCGAATCACCCGTGAAGTCTGCGGCAGGCGACCACCGACTCCCGGAGCCATTCGTGGTCCCAGTGGAGCAATAGAGTCTGACGCAGAATGCGTCAAGAAGATTTGGAAGAATCATTTCTGCGGAGTGCTGAACCGCCCACCCCCCTTGGATCCCTTTGACATATCTGCGGAAGCTTTACTTTTGGACATTCCCCGAGCGACCGACATTTCCGATTGCCCGCCCACGCACACCGAGATAAAATCGGCTGTGAAAAGGCTCAAGAACGGAAAGGCACCGGGGGGAGACGGGATTCATCCTGAATTCCTCAAGTACAGCTTGAGCGCAATCCTGCACCCTATGTTTCATCTGATGACAAAGGTGTGGGAAGAAGAGCGCTGCCCAAGGGACTGGGTGAACGGTGAAATCATCACACTTCTTAAAAAAGGTGACCCTCTAAGCTGCGACAATTACCGAGGCATTACGCTACTCAGTGTTCCGGGAAAGATTTTGGCAAACATCATTTTGATGAGAATAAGGGACCCAATAATGCACGTCCTCAGGAAAAACCAAGCCGGGTTTCTACCTGGTCGAGCGTGTGCAGACCAAATCCACAACCTTCGATGTCTTCTCCAGCAGAGCCATGAGTTGAACAGTCCGATGGCCTGCTGTTTTGTGGATTATGAGAAGGCTTTCGACAGTCCGCACCGCCCCTCCCTCTGGATGATACTGGGAGCATACGGGATCCCTCCCAAGATCATTGCCATAATCAAAAGCCTGCACGAGAATAGCGAATGCTGTGTCAGAATTGGAGACACTGTCACGGAATGGTTCGGGGTCACGACCGGAGTCAGACAGGGTTGTGTCCTTGCACCGTTTCTCTTTATCATTCTCTTTGACTTCATACTACGGAAGTCAATACCACCCGACCGAGGCATACCTGTTACCCCCACGGTGAAGCTATGCGACCTGGAATACGCCGATGATGCTGTCCTATTCGACAACTCAATCGAGGGCATTCAAGAGACAATCGACAGGTTGCATAACAACTCCTCTCGCGTTGGTTTGAAAATCAACGCGAAGAAAACCAACGTCTTGTGCAATAGCACCTGTCCTGATCCAGATTTCCCTCTGATTAGCGATGGACAGAGCATCGAGAGCGTCGACAGCTTCAAGTACCTGGGGGTACACATCACGGGAGATGGCATTTTGCAGAAAGAGCTCGCTATCCGAATGGGAATGGCTGGAGCAACATTCAACTCGATGCGAAATGTCTGGGACTCACGATTGTACTCGGTCAAAACCAAATGCCGCCTATTCGACGCTTGCATTCTGACGGTGCTGCTTTACGGTAGCGAATCATGGCACCTTACGAAGGCTCAGAGCAACCGTATACTGAGCTTCGAAAACAGATGTTTGCGACGAATACTGGGTGTGCGGTGGTATGACTTTAGGAGCAACGAGGAGATAAGAGAACGTACCAAGCAGCCTATCATCACGCTGAAAGTGAAGAGGCGACGTTGGACCTGGCTCGGCCACGTGCTGCGGATGCCAGAAGAGAACTTTAACCTGGCTTGCCTGTTCTTCATGCCGACCGGATTCCGGCGTCCTGGAAGGCCGCTAAATACAATCTACAGAGTGTATACGGCGCAGCTACGGGATGCTGGTTTGACCTGGAACGAAGCAAGAAGACTGGCGAGCGACAGGGATTCTTGGAGGCGCCGCGTGGTGTCCATATGCTCCAGTTAAGGGGCGGATATGGGCAAAGAAGAAGAGAAGTGTGAGTCAGGGTATGGACCTAATAGATTGAGCAAGTGACTTACATCCTTTTTTCATAAAAAAATCTATTAATACAAACCTCCACTCTGTGGAGGCCATATGATTCTATTAGGATCGGACATGGTCGAAAAAAAAGAACCTTAATTCACATATTTTCCAGATGAGTGTTGTCACCTTATTCATCATTGTATGAGATATGCGAATTAAATATTCCATATAACTACGTTTTTACTAAGCTACTTAGATTTGATGCTTGTCGGTTTTCAGGAAGCCAGCAGCAACCAAATTTTGAAAATAGCCGATACTGGATTATTTGTTAGATTAGGTTTTCATTATTGATTTTATGAATTTTGCCAAAATCAGCTATGAAAATTGTACTTACTCATTCAGTACAATAAAATTGGAGACCGTATAGTAAACGGTCATCTCTTTCCAATAGAAAGTTCACGGCGAACTGTGCAACGGTGAAATGTTTTATCAATTAGAAGATACTAGGAACATTACTCCTTCGTCAGAACCGCGTGACTAGTGATCGTAACTCAGATGATTGGGCTGTCGAACAGCCTTCTTTATGGAATTACCTATCTCCTTTCGGCATTCCACGACACGCAAGTCACGTGTACGTGGAACTCATGAATATTTAGTAAGTATAACCAACTGTGAGTATATTCTATAAACAATGCGGCTATCGACGGTATTTAATCTAATTTATGTATTGAGGTGGGTATTAAAAATTATTGTTACAATAAGTTAGCTGTCAAAATTGTCTATCTTGCTCTAAAATGTAACACAGCCAAGAGAGGAGATGTTGAAACATAGCACTTTTTGACTGTTAAGTTATTGTAACAATTAGCCGCCTCAATACATAAATACGATAAACAACCGTCGAGTATTAATTGAATAGGGACAATGGTAATACCGACATAACAAACTGTAAAATTGGGTTTATAAAAATACAGTTTTCTTTCACGAAACATCGCGAGTGGAGAACTACAAGGTTCTAAGTGTTTGTCCTTGGAGAAACAAAAGTAACAATGAGGTAGCTTAGAATACTACTTCTTTGTTGGGTTTGTTTTTTCAAGGACGAACACTTAGAACCTTGTAGTATTAGGCTCACGACATTTTTATGGATTTATTATCCAAATATCCTATAAGGTTATTAATTAACAGTCAATTTGGTTCGATGTCTCTTTTTCACTAGAATTTAGGTGAATAGAGACGAGGGGTTGAATAGATACAAAATGTATAGGTAGGTAAATTATTACAAACAGGCATACATTTATGGAATTTAATAAATCGAATTATAATTTTATAAGTGTAATATTTATAAAAAATCATAATTAAAATGGATCATTATAAAGAAAGTATTTCGTTTCCTTACGGAGTTTCTAAAATCAAAATATTTATAATACAATTAATGCAGCAGGCATTTTTTTTAAACATAGTTATCAATCAATTATGCAAATATTATATTTTGTAATTTTGTTAGGTTGTTGCGTTGGAAACCGTAGGTAACTAAATTTAAAATATTAACAAATTTACAGAGTTTAAGTAGGTATTAAACGAAATGATTACCTACGTATTAATTTTACAAATGCAATAATTTAAAACATACTCATAAATGATTAAAAACTTTATAATTTAACTATTAATATTAGTAGCCATTGGAAGATTTATAAGAACATCATTTAATAAAATAGATAGGTAATCATCCATGGCCTTGACAATTTTAATAAATAAAATCAAAGTAGATATTTTTTTCGTAACAAAAACAACATACCCAACTCTTACATGTCAGGCACTTTACCCTGACAATGCCTCTGTATTTCTTTATTTGGCATGAAATTAATATAGGTACGTAGCATTGGAAAGAGAAGTGGTAGATGACTGCTCTCCATTCACGGTCGGTTCTTCATTTACCAATTCTTTGATATCATTATCAATTTCCCATTAGCCAGTTCCTTGTGGGTAGGCTTACCATACGTCCCGGTTTCACACATTGGTCCCGGCGTCCCAGCCGGTTTGGCATTTTGTTCTAGTCCAATTGTCAATAATAAATTGTCATTTTTGTGAAAATATATAAATATGTTCATATCCCAAATCTAGTATGTTGACAAACGGGTCCAATTTTCAAACATTTTCAAAAACAACACATCGATGTACCCAATCAAGTAAAAATTATTTAATACGTCATGTTGTGTCTACCAGGAAAGTCCGCAACTTTGGAGGGTATTTTCTCGATCATGAAACACATTTGGTCGGATGACCGAGGCCGTATGCTGGAGTCTACGGTACGGGCGCTACTATACAAAAAAATTAACTTGTTTAGTATTACGTGCACTTTTTTTTGAGAAAGTTTAAAAACAATGATGCACTGCTGAAAAATGTTCATTCCAGCGAGAAGTACGAACGGTACAATAAATAAATTAATTAAAATTTCTGCTGCTGCAGACGTTTTGAATTTTCCTTTTGTACATACTTTAATAATAAACAATGTTTGTTGTTTAAATGTGTTTCTTTGCCCTATCTCCCGTTCCTGTCCCGGTTTAGAGTTTCATAATTATGGTAAGCCTACTTGTGGGTAAATTCTGTAAAATCAGCAGTGGGTAGGTCCTACTATCATTTAGATATTTTACGCCAGCATCAAAAATCAGAACAACCTTTTTGGTTTTCCAGTAGTCACATGTCTTGTTTAAGGGTAATTTTGACCTGTTTCCTGGCGAATTAAACTTTGTTTCAACATTTTTTCGATTTTAAACAGGTCTGGTGTCTCTGAACTATTAATTCATGTTGTCATTTTATATATTATTTGTATTCTTACCTACTTGCTTTGATAGCTAAGCACACATCTTAATGAAATGGTTTCTCTCCAGCGTGTCTTATCTAGTTTTTTTTTTTTTTTTTTTTTTTAATTGGTGAACTGTGGAAATTTAGATGAACACACTTAAACATTTAAGGGGGGACATGCTCGTCGAAGGTCAAAATTGAGTTTTTATTGTATTTTAAAAGCATGATCCTGGACACTCCTTAAACGTTGTAGATAATCTATTTATATAATTTTGAAGCCTTATTATCCTTTATAGTTATTTTAAACATTTGATGACTGCATAAAGTATTTTTGTTACATAAAATAGTATTCTTTTAAACCTCTCGCTCTAATGTTTTAGAATATGGTCATATTTCGGTACAGAACTGTGCAGTGGTGTTAAGATTTTTTACATTTATTAATTTTTAAACACATTTATAAAACCATTAGTATAATTTATTACGAGATAATTTTTGTAAAATATTCACGATAAAAAATTATTTTGATAATCTCTGTGATCCCAAATTTGACAAGAATTAGGCATTTTATTATTCAAAAAATCGGCAAGATTAACACATTTGAAGATAATTCTAAAGATACTTATTATAAGCTATGTCTTTGACCATTCAAGTGTGATAAAAATCTTATGAATAATGATTGCTTTATAATAATTATTGACCTAAGAATAAGGTAGTGTTTTTTTGAAATACGCCATTTCTTTTGTCATTCCCTAGTGGTTAAGCTACAACATACGGCCGTAGCCATAAAATGACAAACTATAATTAAAGTAGGGAGTAAAATTATGTTAACGCGCGTGTTTGAACATGTACTTAACCGATTTTTTTAAAAATTTTTTTTTAAACGGTACATGTTCAAACACGCGCGTCAATATCATTTTACTCCCTACTTCAATTATAGTTTGTCAATTTATGGCTACGGCCGTATGTTGTAGCTTAACCACTGGGGAATGACAAAAGAAATGGCGTATTTCAAAAAAACACTACCTTATTCTTAGGTCAATAATTATTATAAAGCAATCATTATTCATAAGATGTTTATCACACTTGAATGGTCAAAAACATAGCTTATAATAAATATCTTTAGAATCATCTTGAAATGTGTTAATCTTGCCGATTTTTTGAATAATAAAATGCCTAATTCTTGTCAAATTTGGGATCACAGAGATTATCAATATAATTTTTTATCGTGAATATTTTACAAAAATTATCTCGTAATAAATTATGCTAATGGTTTTATAAATGCGTTTAAAAATTAATAAATGTAAAAAATCTTAACACCACTGCACAGTTATGTACCGAAATATGACTATATTCTAAAACATTAGAGCGAGAAGTTTAAAAGAATACTATTTTATGTAACAAAAATACTTTATGCAGTCATCAAATGTTTAAAATAACTATAAAGGATAATAAGGCTTCAAAATTATATAAAGAGATTATCTACAACGTTTAAGGAGTGTCCAGGATCATGGTTTGAAAATACAATAAAAACTCAATTTTGACCTTCGACGAGCATATCCCCCCTTAATGTAATTTAATTACAATTAAATAGTTTTTCACGATTACACCATTTTGTGCGTTTTTAAATCGCTGACCAACGATAATTTCCTTGAGCAGAAAACTCAATTGATATCGTATTCTACCGTTTATTTCATTTTACGCATTTTTATAAACTCTAAGAATTTAAATGAGCACTTTTCGCAATGATATGGTTATTCACCAGTACTTATATGTCATTTTATGATTTGGTAAATATTGCGTCGTAAAAAATATAGATGAGCAAACATTGCATTCATACTGTTATTCATCAGTATGTGTCATTTTATGCGCTTTTAGATACCTGGGCTGTGAAAACTTAAGAGAGCAAACATCGCATTGATATGGTCTTTCGTCAGTATGTGAGATTTTATGCAATTTAAGATGGTACAACCGACGGAATTTAGAAGAGCAAACATCGCATTGATATGGTTTTTCATCTGTATGTGTTGTTTTATGCGTTTTTAGATACTTAAGATGTGAGGATTTGAAGGAGCATACATCGCATTGATATGGTTTTTCACCAGTATGTGACATTTTATGCAATTTTAAAGAATCCAACCGAAGAAATTTACATGAGCAAACATCGCATTGATATGGTTTTTGTCCAGTGTGTGTAATTTTATGCGTTTTAAGATTGCTAAGCTGCGAGAATTTCCTCGAGCAAACATTGCATTGATATGGTTTTTCACCGGTATGGGTCATTTTATGTGTTTTGAGAAAACAGAGCTGAGAGAATTTAGATGAGCACACTTCGCATTTAAATGGTTTTTCACCAGTATGTGTCATTTTATGCGTTTTTAGATTGTTCAGCCGCGAGAATTTCTTCGAGCATATTTCGCATTGATATGGTTTTTCACCGGTATGTGTCATTTTATGCGTTTTTAGATAACAGGGCTGAGAGAATTTAGCTGAGCACACTTCGCATTGATGTGGTGTTTCACCGGTATGTTTAATTTTATGCCTTTTTAGATTGTTTATCAGCGAGAATTTCTTCGGGCACATTTCGCATTGATATGATTTGTCACCAGGGTGTGTAAGTTTGTGCCTTTTTAGAAAGCACGGCAGTGAGAATTTCTTTGCGCACACATCGCATTCATATGGCTTGTCATCAATACGTACATTTACATTTGTTTTGTGATCTAAGATTAATTTAATCTCACGTTTTTTTAACTTTATGGACGAATACATTGTCTGTATTTCTTGTTTTATGTTTGGTTCGTCTATTGTTATCTCAAGATGCTGTGTTTTGTCATTTTCGAATGCAAATTTTGAGTCATTGGTGAGATTACTCCCTTTCATAATTCTGTCGAAAATCACGATGGGCAGTGGACTCTCACACTTAATTTGGCGCCCAGTAATCTGTTGCTGAGTAGAAATCTGTAAACATAGTAATAATTTATTTTTTATTCTTTCCAATTACGTATAATAAAGGATATCAATTCGTATGGCGAAAGAAATATTTATATAATATTATTTTAATATTTAAAAAAAAGAAAATATTTGAATCAAAAAGATAATTATATAACGAGACTAAATTTATCTTATAAACCCCAATCTCAGTGTGACCGGAAAATCAGTACTCGTGACACCTTTCCGTTTGGGCCGTTGTACGACTGAAACTATTTCAGCGAATCTATTCAATACACAAGGCTGTTATCAGCGGATATCGAGGGTAGTTTATCGTATTTACATATTAATTAAGTTAATTGTTACAATAACTGTCAAAAGATGTTGTTTTAACAGCACTTCTCTTGGTTGAGTTAACTAACTAACAGTTTCGATAGTTTAGATGAGTAACTTATTGTAATAATTATAATACCTCAACAAATAAATATGACACACGACTCTCGATAGCCGCCAATAGCTGTTGATAACATTTATTGCGCAAGGATATACATAATGCACGACTCCAGGGGGCTTATGTTGTAACTTGCGAGTTGAAGTCGCCCGGTCGACATGACGTCATATGACATCATTGTGACGTACTACCGGAGTGAGTCAATAGCATTCGAGAAATTAACGCTACTCTAATACTCCCCATACACAAATAGGTGTTTCAGCATAATACTATCTATGGTGAGCCGTGTGCTTGGGCGGCTCGCCTCGATGCGTGTATTGAGGTTACGTCACAATTACGTCATGTCGTCGGGTACAACAGTACAGAGTTTGTTGTCAGTGTGTATTTACCTTTGGTGAGTGTACACGGCACCTAAAGATGCCGAAAGGCGAAACCCGGGTCGCAAAAAACAACTTAAATGGAATAGTACAGAGCTTGAATCCATTAGAATTTAAATTCAAATTCCATCAAGTACCTTCAGTCGATAGTATTAATATTATAAAGACGATATACATTAAAACGTACCTGATCTATCGGCAAGTGTTGTTCATTGGAGCATCCTGGTTTCGAATCATCGTCACAATTGTAGTGGCCCATTTGGTTTTCAAAAAACATCTCATTGACATCTACACCATCATTATCAATCTCGGATTTTATATTATTTTTAGTTGTTTCAGGGCTCTGAAAATATCAACATAATATTATAATGTAACAATATCGCAATCATCCTCAACTGAGGTAAGTCGAGTGTAAATATTACCGAAAATAAACGAACAGAGATGTGGAGAAAGCCGCCAATTCTTTCAATTACGTTAAGACGGTACTTCAGTGAAACGGAAAATAATTTTCAACTATAGGTGCGACGAAATTTTGGACTCGCTGGCAATCGGAGAGCTAACGTCGAGCTGTGAGCACGTCAATTTATTTCGTGATGGCGACAGGGGTATTAATTCTTAAATCGTGTAAAGATGACTAAAAATGTTACCCATTTACTTAAAAAGAAAACATGCCAATGAATATATTATTATTGTCATATTAATATCATATTCATAAATATAATTCAGGTAGGCTATAACACTATATTTTGAAGCAGGGTTTTGAATGTGTGAGCGTCCTACAAACCACACATTATAGACGTGGAATAGTGTGTGTTGCAGCCTTCAAGTAGACCTATATTGAATGAGCGTCTGTGCATAAACCGAGAGCAATAAAGTTGTCAGAATGAAATACAAGCGTATTCCTGACACGTGTTTAAGACGATACATCAGTGAAACGGCAAATAATTTTCAACTACAGGCGCGACGAAATTTTGGACTCGCTGGCATTCAGAGGACAAACGTCGATGTGTGAATAAGTCAATTTGTTTCGTGATAGCGACAGGGGTATTAAATCTTAAATCGTGTGAAGATGACTAAAAAACGTTACCCATTTACTTAAAAAAGAAAACATGTCAATGAATATATTATTATTGTCATATTAATATCATATTCATAAATATAATTCAGGTAGGCTATAACACTACATTTTGAAGCAGGGTTTTGAAAGTGTGAGCGTCCTACGAAAACAAACCACACATTATAGACGTGCAATAGTGTGTGTTGCAGCCTTCATATATTCCTATATTGAATGAGCGTCTGTGCATACACCGAGAGCAATAAAGTTGTCAGAATGAAATACAAGCGTATTCCTGACACGTGTTTAAGACGACACATCAGTGAAACGGCAAATAATTTTCAACCATAGGCGCGACGAAATTTTGGACTCGCTGGCATTCGGAGGACGAACGATGGCGACGGGCGTATTAAATCTTAAATCGTGTGAAGATGACTAAAAAACGTTACACATTTAATTAAAAAAGAAAACATGTCAATGAATATATTATTATTGTTACTAATGGAACAATAAACAAAACATTAAATGGACGCATGTTGGATTTATATGACAAATTATATTTCGTTCTGCAAGCGTCATTTGCACAATCTGCGCATCGCCTAGCCACGATCTTTTTGACCATGCCTCAACTCAGGTATAGCCTTAATGATGGAAGATGATGTTATTGTGATTGTGAATTACAACTGAGGTCTTCGCATTCGACTCTATAAATGAAAAAGGAAGTATGTAATCCAAACAAATTAAATTTTACAGATGGCATACAAACTTTTTGTTGTGGTTTTCGGTCATAGTTAAAATACAAAATATTCATAAACGTGAAGTGCATTAAAATCATTAATTTGTTTTCGTCATTCTTTATCTGATATGAAGCATTGAGTTAGGTAATTAAAGAAAAACCTGAAAAATGGTCGTTTTTCCCACTTCACTTCCATCTTTTTTTTAATAAAATGCCACCTCAATTTAAATATTAAACCAGCTTTTGCAGATTACATCATTTTGACACAACCTGTATTTCGTCATGTTCAATGTTATTAGATATACAATAAAACCTATTTTGAAAAAAAAAAAACTGAGATGTACGTCCGTTTTCCTTGCTACAGTCGAATTCAATAACAATTGGCGAACACAAAAATAATGAGAAGCGGGCTGCCTTCTGGGTGAGTCTGAACAATGTTTAATTCTCGAGCGAGGATAAACATAGGTGAACTCTTAAAAACTTGGTAGGTTATGTTAGGAATTATCCCATTTTCTTATCGCGTTGCAGAAGACCATTAGCAGTCTGTACAAAGATAGGTAAATTTTATTAATATTGAGCAAATTCTACATTAATTAAATGAATTTACAACACATTAAAAGTTCTGAAAAACTAACCTCAAACGTACAAATGCGATCGTCAACGAACTCTTGCTTCAATGTACAAGGGCTGGCTTCCGGGCTGTTCCGTGTTTTGATCGCTAGTTCAGACCAATTCCTGCCTTCCTCGCCTGATTCGCTATCATTCGGCTCGCGTTTTACATCCATTATAAGTGATTAGTATGCACTACCGACGCTGTAGATAAATTGTAGTTAGTGACGTCACCAGGTTTACTGTTTGTCATTGAACGTAATTATCTATGGCCATTGACAATGTACAGTATTGCCAGTCAGCAATCAAAATGTTTGTTTACTTTCCTCATTGTTATGCAGACGGTTGAAATAGGTAGGTAGGTACACGATTTGTATTTAAAAGTAAAAATTCTTAATGATAGTTATTAGCTAAGTCCACATTTAGTCACTTCATCACCCAATTCGTCTTCAACTTTTAAATTCTGGTTTTACACCGAGAAGTTTTTTGCATGCGCAGAGGAGATGAATCCGTTTTAGTGTCTACATTCGTTCATCACAGCTTTCACTTCGTGAAGTCAGATAATATACCCGCGCTTCAGTTTGTTCGTATAATCTTTATGGGTTATAATATCCCATAATGCGCAATGTGCCTTATACTCCTCAATAAAATTCATTGTAATGATTTCAGTCGACATTTTGCAAAAAAATCGTAATATTTCAATACTAATATGCATCCAATATGGTCAATCGACTACCAATAGACAAAAATAAATATATTTATTGACAAGCAACTGCACGAACGACCCGATCTCACTGAAAAAATTTGAAGCTGGTGGGGTGTTGAACAGAAATCCAAGCTGGTCGGATCGCAGTGCGCTAGTACTTTCATCAAAGAATGGCGGTCATTTTCAAACCGATTTGAGAGCCGACGACGCATGCCCTGTGTTGGATTCATGAGACGTACGGAAAAATCGAGAGTGTAGACTTGGCTAATGATATTATTCATTATTTCAAAAGATTTATATTTTATTTCAGAGTAAGATATCGTCATTCGGCATACAATACCGCGTTAGCAACAAAAACAAAATTGTGCATGAGAAAGAAAAACGCACAGCACATTCGTGGTATTGCCTTGCAAATCATATACGCGGTGTTACAAAATGTGTAGTAAAACCTCAATTTAAACAAATATCCAGCATTCTATGAATGCACATGCGTGGAGATTTATATTTTAAATCGAATGGCGTCCAAAATACATTTCGGTAAAATGGTCGCTAACTCGATATTGCATGCCGTGCGACGATATTATTATATTTTTACGAATGTAGGTACTTAAGTTTATTAAGTAATGAGTATTAATAACTTAGTAGTGGTAATTGTGTAATATTATTAAGATAGGTAGGTATATTATTCTAATAATTCAGATTTCCAAAAAACTGAGTTCTCTGTTCAATCCGTACGCTTTTAGACTTGTGAGAGGTAACATTGTCCTGCTGAAAGAGTGCACTATACCTAATATGACCAGACGTCCCGTTTTCAGGCGACCTGTCCCGGTATCCCCGAACACAGCCTCGGGACGCCAAAATGTCCCGTTTTCGAAAAGAATTAAACTTGTGACCAAGATACAGAAATATTTGATGAGTATTCACTTTTTTCTAATAAAATTACACCGCAAAAAGTGTCTGAATAGAACAATGGGAATGTTTCAACCAAAAGTCGTTGGGTGGAGTTGTTCAAACAGTTTCGCGCCAATACTTTGTAGAACAATTTTTTTTTTATAATTATCGAATATATTGTATGTCTGCTCGGCACTAATGCACCAAAAGAAGGGGTTTTCTCTCTTATGAATAAGTTGTAGACGAGTGAAAAAACACAAGCAATGTTAATTATTATAAAAGTAAATTCGAAAAAATCCTGCCAAGAATTTCATTCGTTTTTTAAATCAACACCATATATATTTACTAAATTTGTTCTTCGGAAAAATATAACATAAGATAAATCTTCATGTTTTCATACCTGTGTATACTTTTCATTAATAAATATAATAATAATATGTAGATATACTATTAAAAATAGGTAGGAACTCAAACGTTGTATGCACTACTCAAACATACCTACCGATAAACTTCATATAAATAAATAAAATAGGTAACCAAATGAAATGAAAAAACATTATTATCTTGTCAATTATTGTATTGTACGATAGTGTGAGGCGCCTAAAATGGATAAATACCTACCTTTTTTTAGGTGTCCGGTTTGGGGGAAAAAATATATGGTCACGTTAAGGGGAGACATGCTCGTCGAAGGTCAAAATTGAGTTTTTATTGTATTTTCAAACCATGATCCTGGACACTCCTTAAACGTTGTAGATAATCTATTTATATAATTTTGAAGCCTTATTATCCTTTATAGTTATTTTAAACACTTGATGACTGCATAAAGTATTTTTGTTACATAAAATAGTATTCTTTTAAACCTCTCGCTCTAATGGTTTAGAATATAGTCATATTTCGGTACATAACTGTGCAGTGGTGTTAAGATTTTTTACATTTATTAATTTTTAGACGCATTTATAAAACCATTAGTATAATTTATTACGAGATAATTTTTGTAAAATATTCACGATAAAAAATTATATTGATAATCTCTGTGATCCCAAATTTGACAAGAATTAGGCATTTTATTATTCAAAAAATCGGCAAGATTAACACATTTGAAGATGATTCTAAAGAAACTTATTATAAGCTATGTTTTTGATCATTCAATTGTGATAAATATCTTATGAATAATAATTGCTTTATAATAATTATTGACCTAAGAATAAGGTAGTGTTTTTTTGAAATACGCCATTTCTTTTGGCATTCCCCAGTGGTTAAGCTACAACATACGACCGTAGCCATAAATTGACAAACTATAATTACTCACTACTTGAATATTTTGATAATCAAGCTTTGTTGTGTAATGCATAATTGTTTTGTAAATTATAAATAATTGATTTTAATTTAAACGATTAAGCAGTTTTAACAATTAGGCAAGATTGATTTTCATATAAACAATTTTTGTGCATATCATGATAAATCGTTGAATTATTTTGCTAAATTAGCTTTCTGTTAAAAATTGATTGATTCACATAAATCGCTTATTTTGCTATTTCAACAATATTATGTTGCAAGATACATTGTTATTATAAATTAATGGTTTCCTGCCGAGTCATGTGGATGGTAGGGTAATGACCTCCCTACAGATTAATACATAGTGAGGTGCTGCCACTGGTCGTTTTAAGAACTCTTATAATTTTGACACTCGGTCCACCCTGCCTGAGCTAGTCGAGGGCAGTGGTTGTTAACTTGGCTCCGGTGCAGAGCCGGTTCAGTCAGCGCCTTGCGTCCAGGACCCGGGGAACCGTCATCTTCCTGGCGGACTCTCCCTTTTCGGTTCGCATAATCTCTATTTAAAAACCGCTAGATATTTACTCTTACCTTTGTGTGCATAATGCATAATTTATTTATGTTCAGTAATCAATAGTTTCACCTAATATTCCTTTTAAATATATTTTTTTAGGTTTATAAAAATTCTTATCAAAAATCAAATACACATAATAGTGAAAAACTAGACAATCGACATAAGAATTTAAAGAAAAATTTTCTTTAACTAATAAAGTAGTTAACCCAAAATATCACAATGTGCTGGTATTAATCCAGTTTATAGATCCTTTAATGGCACCTATGTGGATTCAACGATAGATATTAAAAATAATAAATCTTTTATCTAAAGTGATAATATTTAATGATCGTGTTATAATTGATGAAAACACAATAATAAAGTTAAAGTTTGATGATATAAGTGAACGTACCAAGCAGCTTCCTACCTAACTTGCCTATTCTTCGGGCCAATCGGATTCTGGCGTTCAGGAAGTTCGCTAAATACCATCCAAATAGTGTACTTATATAGCAGAACTACATGATGGTTAAATGACATGGAAAGTTGATACAACATTGTCGACCGACATGGATTCATATAGGTGTTATAATATTCTGCCTAGGAACATGAACGAACTGAGGAGCGGATATGATCAAAGAAAGAATAAGAAAGGTACATAATGTATTTGTTTAACAGATCACTAATATATTACAAAAAAATATATACTAATAAAATCAACTTACAATAATAAAAATATATAATAATAATTTTCTTGCAATAACAATTGGCTTGTTATTGATGCGTTTGCATTCCATAAATTCTTATTAATAGTGAATTTAGCAAGAAAAATTATTACATGTTTTTGTGAGGCGGTTGCTCAACCGAGTTCACTGACCGCAGAATGTGCAAATGACAATTGGTTTGAGATTGATTTGAAAAAAATACTTAATACTAGTTTTTTTTACAAAGTAACATAGCTTTAGGGTATTAAAAATATGCTAACTTAAACTTTACACTCTGCCTGAAAATCTGTAAGCCACCACATGTATTATTGTCACAAGACCAGGCAACCAGCGATTACATACAGAAAGCGGTCGTGTGCGGGCCTGTTATAGCTTAGCTGTCGTTAACCACAGAGTAACTCAAACCGTATATGTATGACCTTCGTTGCGTTAAATCCAATACGGTTTGTCTGGTACGGAACTTGTAATCATCATTCATAGTGACATTCCGAACCGTCCGTTTACCAGTGTGAGTGCGTAAACACCGAACCGGCTCGAGCGCGCGCCAGCCCTCTTAACATAAAAAGGCCAATGAATGGCGTCCTGGTTAAACTTCCCCTCCTAGATCCGTGGTCTACCAACAATCACCTTAAAATTACAGTGCGCTGCTAAAAGCGCCACCAATATACTATTATAATGTTTAGTAGATTATGTGTATATTTAAAAATATATTATCACGGCAAGTAGATGTACCAAATAAAGATGAAGATGATGTAAAAAGTAATTTGTCAACATTGTTGAAACTACAATCAGACGTATTAAATACGATTAACCTTTTGTTTTTGCGTAAATAATCGAAAACACATAATAAAAAAATTTAGTATCGTTAACGGCCCACATGCGCCACACAGGACACGTTTTTACCTATAAGAGTGTATTCTAAGCAATTCAATTTATTTTATATTACATAGATTGAATTTGTCCACCCTACTCTCATTATTATTACCATAATGATGAAAACACGTAACAATAATAAATTATTACAGATAGGAACGGTCTTCAACCAGTCAGTGTCATTTTGTGTGTTTGTTGAGTATTGAGCAGCGAAAATGTAGATGAACATACATTGCACAGTATATGGTTCCTTTAAACTGATATTTTTTTTTATTTCCTAAGCATTTTTAATACTTTGGACGCGGAAGACGCACACGGTGCGTAATGACCAGGCGGCCGATCGATGTAATTAACGTGCATTTTAAAGGGGGCAATTAAAATCTCATTATCTCTTCAGCAGTGAAAGCGTTAACGACCAAGGCTGTGAAAATTTACATGAGCACACTTTGCAATCAAATGTTTTTTCAATAACATGTGATTTCATAATTTTTCATGTCATCGCCAAAAGTTTAGAAGAGAAAAATTACATTCATATAGCTAGTAAACAGAATGTGTCAATTTATGCTTTTTCAAATATTTCGTCATAGAAAATTTACTTGAGCAAACATCGCATTGATATGGTTTTTCAGCAGTAGGTATGTGTCATTTTATGCCTTTTTAGATAGTAGAGCTGTGAAAATTTCTTCACGCAAACTTCGCATTGATGCGGTGTTTCAGCAGTGGGTATGTGTCATTTTATGCCTTTTAAGATGGTAGAGCCGCAAAAATTTCTTCGAACATACTTCGCATTGATGCGGTTTTTCACTAGTATGAGTAAGTTTATGCTTTTTTAGATACCTGAGATGCGAAAATTTAGAAACGCAAACATCGCATTGATATGGTTTTTCACTAGTATGAGAAAGTTTATGCATTCTTAAATTGGTGGGATGCAAAAATTTTGTTAAGCAAACATCGCATTGATACGGCTTTTCACCAGTATGTATCATTTTATGCGTGTTTAGAGCGCCCAGCTGCGAAAATTTCTTAGAACAAACATCGCATAGATATGGTTTTTCACCGGTATGTGTCCTTTTATGAACTTTTAGAGACTTGAGCTCCAAAAATTTTGATGAGCATTCTTCACATTGATATGGTTTTTCACCAGTATGTGTCATTTTATGCTTTTTTAGATGGTTGAGCCGCAAAAATTTCTTTGAGCACACTTCGCAATGATATGGTCTTTCACCAGTATGTGTCATTTTATGCGTTTTCAGTTGGTCGATCCTCCAAAATTTGGATAAGCAAACGTCGCAAGTAAATGGTTTGTCACCAGTGTGTTTCATTTTATGTATTTTCAGAGACCTGAGTAAGAAAAATTTAGAACAGCAAACATCACACTCATATGGCTTGTTATCAGTATGTATCACATAATGCGTTAAAGTATGTCTCTTTTTATGTTTTGTTAAATAGCTCATTTTAGAAAATTTTGATGAACACAGGTCACATTCATATGGTTTCTCTCCGGTGTGAGTATTTTGGTGTGCTTTTAAATAGCTACGCTGGGAGAATTTTGATAAGCACAGTTTGCATTGATATGGTTTTTCAACAGTATGTGTCATTTTATGCTTTCTTAGAGTGCCGGGCAGTGAAAATTTTGTTGAACATATATCGCATTGATATGGTTTTTCATTAGTATGTCTCTTTTTATGTTTTGTTAAATAGTCCATGCTAGAAAATTTTGATGAACAGAGGTCACATTGATATGGTTTTTCTCCAGTGTGAGTATTTTGATGCGTTTTTAAAAAGCTACGCTGGGAGAATTTTGATGAACACAGTTTGCATTGAAATGGTTTTTCACCAGTATGTGTCATTTTATGCACTTTAAGAGTGTTCGGATGTGAAAATTTTGTTGAACATATATCGCATTTATATGGTCTTTCACCAGTATGCCTCCTTTTATGAACTTTTAGACGACTGGCATCAGAGGATTTAAAAGAGCACACATCACAATGATATGGTTTTTCACCGGTATGTGTCATTTTATGCATTTTTAATTTGCATAACGATGAAAATGATTTTGAGCATACATCGCATTGATGTTGTTTTTTAGCAGTACGTGTACTGTTATTTGTTTTGTGATCTAAGATTGATTTCATACAGAAAACAATGTGTTCTTTTAGCGAACTCAAAGATTCGAATATAGAGTAACATACACTACAAACAAAATTACGCGGATAACATATCACTTTACTCAGTTTAATCTGAACCACCTTCGGCAAATACGTGGACTGTATTTCTTGTTTAATGTTTCGTTCATCTATAGTTATCTTGGGATGCTGTGTTTTCTCAACTTGGAATGCAGATTTGGAATCGACTGTGAGATTACGCCCTTTCATAGTTCTGTCGAAAATCACGATGGGCAAGGGACTCTCACACTTAATGTGGCGCTGAGTAGAAGTCTAAAAACCAATACATTTTGTTTTATTCTATCCAATTGCGTAAAATAATGATAAATAATTCAGTATATTATGTGTTGTCTGGAGATAAGAAATATGAAAGTATTTGATTCGAAAAGAAAAATACATATCGAAACCAAACCACAAAAATCATAATATAAGTCTTATCGGTGTGATCGGTAAATCATTCCACGTGACACAATACTGCATGCATCCACGATGGACGTTTTGGTCTGATTCTTGTTACAGCATTGCATGAGAGTATCGACATAAATTACCATTACTACGACAACTAATATCGAACATACATAATTTAAAATAATAATTAAACATTTATAAATAATAAATGTAAATAAAAATATAAAAATATAACCAATAGATTTTTTTTTGAAAAAGTAAGTCAGCCGGTAGGAAGTGTTTTCAAAATTATGTATGTTCAATAATTAGAATGTTACATTTTTAAATATTGTGAATAATCCGTGTAATAAAAGAAATGATAAAAATTATTAGCAAGCTCAAGTAAGTTACAACAGAACATTTTGGAGTGATCCTTGACATCGGTAAGTAATGAAAGAAGTATCTACATTGATTTAAAATACTAACGCTGATCGCCTTCGGAGATCGGAGAGCGCTTCAGAGAATATTAAGGGCTAATAGCCAAAAACTTTCGCAATTAACGAGGAAGTATGGCAGCTGTAGCATAGTGAACTATGCGCACGGGCGCAAAACCCAAGATATGCAGGTTCGTTACCAAAACATTTCTTTAGGTTGCAATATATTTTCCGAGAAGTGTTTTCAAAATTATGCATGTTCAATAATAAAATTAGAATGTTAGATTCGTAGATCTTGTAAATTTTTCGTTGAACAAAAAAAATAGTTATTAAACGAATATCAATTCTTAATAATGATCCGATAATAAGTATTGATTGGTACTCTATGATAACATTTTCATGGTTACGTGTTAAAACTGTGAACTAACATGCTCCTCCCATTTTTAAGCGCACTTCCATTATAAACTAATAACCTCCTCCCATAAGTCGAAAACCAACAGCGCCTTCCGTCACGTAGATATTGTCACCAAGAAGATATTGTCGTACTATAGATACTTTCGTTTAAAACGTTGTAATGGAAACCTTTGTGTGGTTTAGTTTCTGCGCTTTTTATTATGTTGTCAGTCAGTCATGAAATGCGTCAATTACATTGAGATACTTTACGAGCTGTTTGCTGGCGAATTTAAAAGCGGCGATTCAGCTACTGCAATTATGATGATGACACAGAAAACTTTCCATTCGCTGAGAAGCCAACAAGCTAGCGACTAATTTGACAAATCGTAGTTCGTTTTTACCGGGAGGTCGCTACCATGCTCTACTGCGCAGAGGCAGTAGACCCAAACGCCAGCTTGTAGCGTGTAAAGTTGACCGGCTTTCAACTTTTCTCTGTAGATTATTTACAATCTGCTTGTTAGCTTGTTCAATGATGACACTGGTCTACTTTACAGGCAGATTGTAAATTCGCCAACAAGCAGCTCGTAAAGTAGCTCAATGTCATTGACGCTTTACGGTCCAAATCAGTGGAGGGATTAATAATATTAATCACAGCTCTCTAACAACTTGTAGGTACATACTGTCTGTGGCTTAATGTTAAAATGTCCAATCTCCACTGATCATCAAGTGAAGAGCACATGGAATAAAATGGCATGCAAGACGATATACAAACGAACCTGATCTATCGTCGTGTGTTGCCCATATGAGCATCCGGGTTTCGAATCGTCATAAATGTCCGGGCGCATTTGGTTTTCAACAAACATCTCATTGTTATCTCCACCTTCATTGTCAGTCTCGGATTTTATATTACTTTTAGTTGCAGGGTTCTAAAAATAAATAATAATATTATGTAACAATATAGCGATCTTCCGCAACAGATTTACTCCACTGATGGACTAAGGCCTCCCCAATCGTCTATTACCGCTCAAATAAATCAAATTGATTTCAAATAATTAATAATAAGTTTTTAACATTTATTTTTATTTACAAAAATTTATGTTTATAAAAATATATTATACTTATAAAACATAATAAGGGATGAAATAATAAATAAATACTATTCTAATAGTAACAGCCAAGGCGCAATCCGTTCTGGAGGGCCGGACATAAAATACTATCCTACTAAATTTAACATAATACTGAAGCTGCTAAATAAGTTATTTCTGATAATAAAAAAATTTGTGCAAATTAGATTTAAATCTCACAAATTGATATGCATACTGTATACTTACCAATAATTATTTAAATAATTCCCTATGCTTATTTAAATACTTCAATAGAGATTATTTTTATACCTAGTGACACGGCCCCAAAATGTAGGCCATCAGCCGGCATTTTTCCTTAATAAATTAGTGACGTCACAACTTTTCGATCCGACCGTGAATGTCGATTTTACTTGAAACTACGTGCCCCATCTCTAAACAAAGCTATAGCAATTGTGTATTGAGTCCCATAGTACAATCTGAGTGACTAATAGCTCCTCAGAATGAATTACGGATGAATTTTCTTTCAAGGGGACCAAATGGTCTTATAAGGTGGAATGTAAGTAATTGAAATGTATAGGATTAAGGTTAAAAATAGATAATAAATTGTAAACGACTTGTGGGATATCATTTGCTAAACATTGTAAATAAATGTCCATTTCTATTTAATCTGATTTTGAATTATATAAAAATAAATTTTATTTTTCCAAATTTAGCCGCGATGTTTTCGCCGCGGCCAAAGTCGAATACCTTAAATAAATAAATTATGATATCAAATATTGTCGTAATTAAAATCTAATGATTACGTTTTGTAAGTATTGATTACACACACTCAATTTAAATAATAAATTAATATTTCGAATTGTAATAAAAAGGGTACCAATTTAAGTACCTACTTTTGTAAAAGTTAAATGAAGGAATTTCGAAAATGGAAATTCTGATAATGTAAGTCTAAGGACTCGGTTGCTCTCCTAATTTACAAATAAAAATTATTCTTTAGATCTGTCAATTAAGTTGAAGTGTTCTATAAATATAATTGAATAAATTTTAATCGCAACCCTTTCCGGCTATCCGTAATTAGCCCGCAAAAGTTCTGCATAAAAGAAACGGACAAGTTTGATTTCTACCATTCTCTTTGCGAATACGTAGCCGTTCGGTAGTTTTAATGACTCACGCCGCTACTACGCATTATTTTTAGCGAAAATATTTTCATTTTTCCTTTCTGTTAGCTCGATAAACGGACTAACAGATATTTGGTCAATTTGTGTCGAAAGCACTATAAGGACTTTCACGATTGTTTTCAAACTTGTACCGTCTATAGGTATTAACTAATTATATATTCTTACTCTATTGAATGATCATAATTTTCTGGAAAAGCCGGGAAATAAACGGCTTTTCTATGATTGGTCCAAAATTTTGGCCATTAGCTCTGTGGAGGAGGTAGAACGATCTCCCATTGGTCCATATTTCGAATGACGTCAAAATCTCGGGTTTTCCCCGCTGTGGGCCTATATAACGTCCTGCATTTCATGTACCTTCAGTCGTCGATTTTTCAGTATTCCCGGAAGATTGTGCCCGGAGGCGATCCGAATTCGCTTAGTTTTTAGATATTTCTCCGACATTCATTCGGGAGATATTTCGGTCGCGTCGTAGTCTGACGTCACGGCGGATGACGTGTGTGATTCGAGTTGTCAATCGATAACGTAAATAATACTGCGTCGTATCATCGTTAGCGAGGTTATTTCCGCGATATATTTTTTTTTTTTGAAAGAGCATAGCTCCTCAAAGTTTACGGTCGGCGACTCATGGTTATAAGTGTGTGATCGTACATAAATTAAATATAAAATAATAATAATTAATTAACTTTATTTAATAATTAATCTAAATAAGATTTATAAAATAATTATGCAATTATTTGAAATTAAACTAAAGTGTATAATTGTCGATTATAATTAATTGAAAGGAAATTAAATTTAATTATCGAGAATAATTTAATAAATAATTTGAACTGAATTACCAAAAGGAGTTTTTTTTTTTATTTTGAAAAATAATCAACAAAACATTTTATGAAAAACATCTGATACTAAGAAAAGTGACAGATAGTCAGCTGTCTTTGACGTTTACGTAAATATTTACGAAAATAAGTTCGATTTGAAAGACAATCAGATAATTAATGATCTAGGCACTAACCTATCGCTAGGTAGTGGTCCTAAATAATATAAAGTTAAATAATATTTATTAAGTGTATTCCAAAAGTGTCAATCAAGAACTTTAGTTGATCACCCTCTCCCCGAATAGTATCGAGCTAGCCAAACAAAGGTTCTTAATCGGTCCGAGGGCAGGACCGGTTGAAGATAAAGTACCTTTGAGACTATTCCAGGACCGAGGTGAACGTCACTAGCAATAATCATTTTTACTTGCTGTTTTTAACAAAATACTAAATACTAGATATTAAAATATCTGTGCAATACAATATGGCAATATGAAAATAATTCTAATAGAAGTAAAGGTCAAACAAAAGACCACTAAATTATAATCAAATATAAAATATGCAAACGTTATTAATGGTATTAACATGTAGTAAAAAAAAAACAAAATTGGATGGAATAAACAAACAACAAACTCTGTATTGTATATAATACTAATTCAGAAACCTTCGGTGTGCGCACAACAACTGACAAAAAAATCATCGCAATCGGATGAATGGTATAGGATGCGAATAGAAGAAGATTATGATTTTCTTGTTTGGAAAACTTTATGGGCATGCGCACAACAACTTACTACCAAAGTTTCATTGCGATCGGATGAATGGTATAGGAACGCATACGATTAGAAGAAGAAAAAGATGGTTGTACTTATTCAGAAACCGTCACAGGTGTGCGCACAACAACTGACAAAAGAATAAATCGCAATCGGATGTACGGTATAGGAACGCATACGATTAGAGGAAGAAAAAGATGGTTGTAATAATTCAGAAATATTCGTGGGCATGCGCATGATAACTCACCAAAGTTTCATTGCAATCCGATGATCGGTATAGGAACGCATACGAATAGAAGAAGATGTTTGTAATAATTCAGAAACCTTCGCAGCGTGTGCACAACAACTGGTCAAAATTTCATCGCAATCGGATGCATGGTATAAGCACGCGTACGAATAGAAGAAAAAGAAAATAGTTGTATCAATTCAGAAACCTTTGCGGGCATGAGGACAACACTTGATCAAAATTTCATTGCAATCAGATGAATGGTATGCGGACGCATACGCATAGAAGAAGAAGAAGATGGTTGTACTAATTCAGAAACCTTCACGGGCGTGCGCACAACAACTGGTCAACATTTCATCGCAATCGGGTGAATAGTATAAGCACGCATACGAATAGAAGAAGATAGAATAGAAGAAGAAGATGGTTGTACTAATTCAGAAAGTACTAGTTAATAATGGGAGAGGACGTTATTGTGATTGTGAATTACAACTAAGGTCTTTGCATTCGGCTCTAAAAAGGAAATAGGATGGATGTAATCCACACAAATTAAATTTTACAGATGGCACAAAAACGGTTTTTGTTGTGGTTTTCGGTCAAAGTTAAAATACAAAATATACATAAACGTGAATGTGCATGATAATCAATAATTTGTTTTCGTTATTCTTAATCTGATGTTAATTATTGAGTTAATTAAAGAAAACCCAACAAAAATGTTCGTTCTTCCCACTTCACTTCCATCTTTTTTTTAAATGCCTTCTAAGTTTAGATAATCAACCAGCTTTTTCAACTTACGTCATTTGGACACAACCTGTTTTTATTCGTGGCCAATGTTACTATAAAATAAAACCATTTTTAAAAAACTGAGGGTTACGTCATGTTTCCTCACTACAGTCGAATTTAATAACAATTGGGAAACACAAAACTAAAAAGAAGCGGGTTACCGTCTGGCTGAGCTTCAACAATGTTTAATTTTCGAGCGTGTAGAGATAATGTAGGATGAAAATTTAAACACGTGTTAAGTTAGGTTAGGAATTATCCCATTTTACTTATCGCGTTGCTGAATATAATACGGAGTCGAAACAACGATAGGTACCTACCTAATTTTAATAAATATTGAGCAAATTCTAAATAAGGTATACTTTCACGAGGCATCATTGTATCTAACGGTCTAAAGACCGTAAAATAAGTTCTGAAAAACTAACCCCAAACATACAGATGGCATCGTCAACAATCTCTTGCTTCAATGGATAAGGGCTGGCTTCCGGGCTGTTCGATGTTTTGATCGTTAGATCATACAAACTCTGACTTTCTTCGCGTGATTCACTATCTTTCGGTTCGCGTTTTACCTCCAGTATAGGTGATTAGTCTGCACTAGGTACCGACGTTGTAGATAAATTGATAAGTGACGTCACATGCTATATTGGTTTTCTGTTGAACGTATACTTTCACGAGGAATGATTGTATCTAACGGTCTAAAATACACGTAAAATAAGTTCTGAAAAACTAACCTCAAACATAAAGATGGCATCGACAACAATCTCTTGCTTCAAGGGGTAAGGGCTGGCTTCCGGGCTGTTCGATGTTTTGATCGCTAGATCAGACCAACTCTGACCTTCCTCGCCTGATTCACTATCTTTCGGTTCGCGTTTTACCTCCATTATATGTGATTAGTTTGCACTAGGTACCGACGTTATAGATAAATAATTGATAAGTGACGTCACCTGCTATTTTGGTTTTCTGTTGAACGTATATTATTATCTATGGCCATTGACAATAATTCTGCACAGTATTGCCCGCCAGACGTCAAAATGTTTGTTATTTGTAAAGCAGCAGGTTGAAATAGGGACATGATTTGTGTTTAAAAGTAAAAAGTGTGTATGCTAATTATAGACATTTATTATTTTAATAGATTTATATTTTATTTCACAGTAAGATATTATATTTTTCGAATACGACACGAAAAATGTAGTTTTATGAAGTAGGTACCTAATGAGTACTTATTAATAATTAAGTAAGTACCTAGTGGTAATTGTGTAATATTGTATAGACGTCATGTAGGTATATTATTCTAATTCAGATTTCCAAAAAAATCAGTTCTTCATAAATTATTATTATGAATTGGTGCATTCGAAAGTAAGTGCCTGGTTCCATCCTTACGCTTTGGCTTTTAGACTTGTGGGAGGCTACGTTGTTCCGCTGAAAGAGTTCACAAAACCATCGATATAGTAAATTTTATGAATCTGCTTCAGGTGCGATTAATACTTGTGCTTTTTATATATACTTTTTTAAAAGTATTCCATCAGCATCTTGATAAAACTTATTTTCGGAAATTTAGAAAATCAAATTCATTTTTTTTTCAGTCAATACCAAAGATGGACGTTGACGTTTCCTTCGAGGATATGTATCGAGAAACAGCGCTCGCCCAGCGAATTCCTTCGTTTCTCCCTTTACACCTCGACTGTGTATGAAAGCATAAAATGTCTATATTACGATCAAATAAAAATAAAATTCTTCGTCGGCAGGCATTAAAAATTAATACTTTACTAGACGGATAACGAAGCTATGGCACGCGAACATTTCATTTTGAAAGAAAAATCGAGTACTAACTATTTTATATAGTAGGTAGGTACTTACTTATATTTAAAAAATATTTGTTTTTTATTTGATTGAGATTGCCTGACATATTGATTTGAAAACAAAACCAAATAATTATAAGACCTTTCTCGTTTCGAATATTAAATTATAATACTTAGCTTTCAACATTAAGGTTAATGAGTGATAGTTACGAAACGCTTTATCGTAAACATGACCTCAAACTGGCGTAAACATAATTATTTATAATTGTACGAGCATATCAACGTCTTCCTCTATACTAATATGTATTACTAATTATGATAATGGCTGAAAATACAAAAGATTTAACAACATTTATAAAATGTTTGTTTGATAATCAAATCTGCGTGACAAGGTTTGCCATTTTGAAAAGCCACACAATAAAAAAGTATTTTTAGTAAAAACGTACTAACTTTAAAATAATTTTATATATTTTTTTATCATACTTTTAATAATGTACTAACAAGCGACGTTTAATATTCTATAGTGTAGACTGAAGAGTATATAATATATAAGTTATTTGTTATTGTCGTTTAGAACTGACTGCATTTAGCAAGCTTCTTACTGTATTATGATATTATACACAGAAGAAGTTTACTAACGTTTATCATCACTTGAAATTATTAATAAACACAAAACCATCATATCACATAAACTCCAAGGTCTCAAGATTCAGTTTTTAAAGAATTCAATAAATATGCTCCAACAAGTGAACACGACAGCCACGTCAGTATAGGCACTCTATAGAATAATGATTGGTCAACCATATACAGCAAAGGGAGGGGCAGGAAAGGTAGGACCACTCGTTGTCGATAAGTTTCCGAATGCCTTGGCTTGTACTTGAGTCGGCTTTGAATGCTCCTTAGAATATCGAAGTGCAAGGCCAGATGAGCGCGCGGGTAGCGGCGCTTGAAACTCAAACGTATAACCCTGTATGTAATTCCCAAAAAAAGACACACCTGTCTATAATATACCTACGGTTATACGCTCTACCGCTGTGTTTTAACACTAACGGCGGCCATCTTGTGATTTGTTTTGTTTTTCTACATTAAAGTGGGTGAATGTGGAATGTATTTTTTGGTATTACCTACTGTAATCAACTAAAATATGTTTAACTAAAATGTTTGAAGTAAGTATTTAAAGAAAAATCTTCTTTAGTCAATAAAAGTAGTTAAGAGAAAATATTACATGCCGTGGGTTACCCAGATTTTTGACCTCAACCCTCAATCAGGTAGGGAGATATTATTCTCTTGCGTCTTGAGGTACACATATGTGGACGTATTTTAAATATTTTTTACTACTGATTTGAATGGATACTTGAACCGCATTTGAATACAATGGTATAGATAGTATATTTTTCTACCACTAGATCAAAACACTAGCCCATGTAGTTTAAAAATAAATTGCTATTTTGACTTTGAAGTGATGGATATTCGCAGAAGACAAAAATGGCGGCTAAAAAGTCAACTCTGACAAGTAAGTGCTTTTAATTAAATATTAATACTTATTTCTATTAAAAACCAATGATGTGTTTAGTTTCACTATGAATCATAGTAATATTCTGTATACTTTAAATTATTTTAACACTTTTGTAAAATATTATAATCATAGATTCAAAATTCGGTACACACATGTGTAACTCAGGTCTTGAGTGATATATTTTGACATTGGGTAGTATATTTAATTTATTGAGGTTATGTTTTTTGTTTTCATTTAGACGAATCCTTGAATGGCTAGCATATTGGTGATATTTTGAATGATAATGATGTCGATGCTGGTGGAGGATATCATCATCATCATCAGCCTGAATCTATCCACTGCTGGATGAAGGCCTCTTCAAGTTGCTTCCACTTCTCTCGGTCCTGTGCATTGCGTTGCCACGTACTTCCGCAGAACTTTATCATTTCATCGATCCAGCGGCCTCTAGGTCTACCTTGTGGACGTTTTGTACTTCTTGGATACCACTGGATGACTAGATTTGTCCAACGATTGTCTCTTCTTCGAGCTATGTGTCCAGCCCATCTCCATTTAAGGCTTTTAATAAACTCTATTACATCGCAAACCCTTGTCTGCTTCCTTATCCACTCATTCCTCTTTTTGTCCTTTCGCGTTATGCCCAGCATGCACCTCTCCATACCACGTTGTGCTACTCTAAGTTTCTGGATCTCTCTTTTACTTAGGGTCCATGTTTCACACGCATATGTCATCACGGGAAGCACACACTGGTTGAACACTTTGCGCTTTAGGCACAGTGGAAGGTCACTTTTGAAGACATTATTCAGGCGGCCAAAAGCACTCCAGCCTAGCTTTACTCTGCGAACAATTTCATCAAATATACATCCATCTATAGATACTTGTTGTCCCAGATAGATGTAGCTTTTCACCTGTTCGAGCTGAGTGCCATTGATGAGGATCTCTTTTTGGCCTGCAAAGCAGTTGAACATGACTTTCGTCTTTGTTACATTTATTTTCAAACCTACTTTGTTGCTTACTTCAGCGAGTTCCTGCATTCTGCTTTGGAGGTCTTCTGAGTCTTGCGAGAAAATTACTATGTCATCGGCAAAGCGCAGATGACTCAGGTATTCTCCATTTATGGGGATCCCTTTGTCATTCCAGTCAAGTTGCCTGAATAAGTCTTCAAGGGTAGCTGTAAATAGTTTAGGTGAGATTGTATCACCTTGTCGGACTCCTTTGCTGATAGGAAATCTGCGCGATGGTTTATGGAGATTTACAGATGCTGTTGCGCTACTGTATATATTATTGAAAATATTTATATAGCGTCCAGGGATTCCTTGTTTTCTGAGTGCGTCGAGTATTGAACATTTCTTTATCGAATCAAACGCCTTCTCATAGTCTATAAAACCCATGCATAGTGGCAGTTTGTATTCCTGGTACCGCTCTATGATTTCTCTGACGACTTGGATATGGTCCATAGTGCTGTATCCTCCTCTAAATCCGGCTTGTTCTCTCGGTTGGTTCTCGTCTAGTACATTTTGCAGACGGTTTGAGAGAATTTTTGTGAACGTCTTGTAGAGAATAGGGAGTAGACTTATTGGACGATAATTTGCTAGGTCTTCTCTGTCACCTTTTTTGTGAAGAATGACAATGCTGGCATTTTTCCATACCTCTGGGACATCCTCTTTGCATATGCAGGCTGTGAACAATTGTGCAAGTACTTCATTTGCATCCTTTCCTGCTTTTTTGAGGATATCTATCGTTAAACCGTCTTCCCCGGGGGCTTTCCCACTTTTCATGTAATTTAAAGCATGGGTTACTTCCCAGGATGTAATTTCGGGAGTATGGTCTTCCGAATTTCCATTTCTCTGAAGATCTAAGTCTATAGTCGTATTGTCAGTGTCATCACTGTAGAGATCGCTGTAGAACTCTTCAACTCGGCTTAACAAGTGTTCCCAATTTCTGACGATAGAACCATCTTTTGCTTTTAGTGCTGTGATTTGACGTTTTCCTATCGACAAGCATTGCTTGTTTTTGTTTAAACTTCTGCCTGCTTTCACAATTGCTTGTATGAGGTTTACATTGAATTTACGAAGGTCTTCTCTAATCTTCCTTCGGAGGGTTTTGCAAAGTGATGAAAACTCCATATCGTTTTGCGCCTGTCTATCGCTCTTGGTTTTCCTTCTCTGCTCCATAAGATTCAATGTTGCCTTCGAAAGCTTGGTGGAAGGTGTAACTTCTGAGCTTTTTACGCCTGTTTTTTCTGCACATTGTAGAATAATATTCGTTATATCCTCCGCGTTGGATAGGGAAACGGTTTCGTTCTCATCTAAGAAAGCCGATAGTGCATTTTTGAGTTCATTTTGGAATTCAGTATTGTTCTGCAGGTATACGCGAGCATTTGACTTCTTCTGCAGTTTGGATCTTTCTGATTTGACGTTCAATCTTATCTTACATCTCACCATCCGGTGATCACTGCCGGTGTTAAACTGATTGATCACCTTACAGTTTAAAAATGTATATTTTCTGTCAGTGAGGATGTAATCGATTTCGCTGGTCCTTCCTGTCGGGCTTCTCCACGTCCATTTACGTGTAGGTTTATGTTGAAAAAAGGAATTCATGATGTGAAGATTGTTGGTTTCAGCAAACTCCACAAGCATGTCCCCTCTACCATCCCTTGAGCCATGTCCGAAATGTCCGACCGCTACGTCATCTCTTTGGTATGATCCAATACGTGCATTGAAATCTCCCATTATGATGTTGAAGTGGCATTTACTTTTATTTTTCAAGGATGTTATTTCCTCGTAAAACTCTTCCACTTTTTCATCAGGATAGCTCTGTGTCGGAGCATATACTTGCAAAATCTGAATGCGGTACCTAGCATTGATTTTAAGTATCACGCTTGCGACCCTGTCAGAAATGCAGTTGAACTCGACTATGCGGTCCCTCCAGGCTTTGTTGACAACAAATCCAACACCGCTCGTGCGTCCTTCATCGGTTCCTTTGGAGTACAGCACATGTCCGCTTTGTAAAGTAATAATACTCTCACCTTTACGCCTTACTTCGCTGAGTCCGACAACATCCCAGTGGATATTCCGGAGCTCTTCTTGAAACTCTACAAGTTTGGCATCGCTGGACAATGTTCTTGCGTTATATGTAGCAATGGTCATCTGTTGGCAGCCTTTTCCGGGTCTCCGGGGATTTTTAGCACCCTCTGCCTTCCTTCGCTGATCGCTGCCGTGATCAGTATCAGGTTGGCCTCCGGAGAATGAGGGCCGGGTTCTAGAAGTTTTTGTTTTCATATGAAGGTTTTGGACATAACACACCACGCTGTCCAGACGGGTTGGTGTGTGGTTTTTCTGTCTGGGTGATCCTTCCCGTAGCCAAAGGTCTCTCGTTTTAAGGCGCCAGAGTTTCGCCTTGCACCCTTCTCTATTAGCTACAGATATTATGTTGCGTTATACAGCACATTATCTGCATTGCCCGGGGGACGCCACGCGGAGGCTAGAGATAGGATTTGCTGACTTTCTTGGACAGTGGCGTCTCAACATTTTTTAGAGGTATACCTATTGGCATCGGTATACATCATTGAGGCCATAGTCAGCCTTTGCCTGCCTTTGATAATGATGTCGATGCTGGTGGAGGATATAACCCTGACGATAGTAATGATGTTCACATTCATGTCCTAGGGCCAGATGATGACTTTATCCTGGAGAACCAGTGAACTTTACTCACTGCTAGAGGCTGAGATACATCCTCCAAAATCACAATCCAGGATCCTACCCTGGCTTATGAAACCATAAGGTATCAATGCTCATATTATATTACTTTATCATTTAGTCATAAATAATTTCAAACTTATCATTTTTATTAGGCAAGTGCATGCACTGCTAAAAAACAATTAAGTACCAATTAAATTGATACAGTTTGTGATGAAAGGGCTTTGTGATCTCTATATTGAGGATTCGATGTACAAAATAATATACTTACTTAATATACCTAGTGATTAATACTATTAGCCTTTAGGTAGTATTTTTATTCCTGGTGGTAAATACATAAAAAATAGGAATAAACGTATCGATTAATCCATAATATTGTATTTTCTATTGTTTCAGTACGCTGAGCCTAATAAGATGAATGATGCTGAGCTGAAGAGTTCAGTTCATGACCATATTTGGATTCTTGGGTACTGGACTCCAATTGCTCTATAAATTATTCCCCTTGTGGGGAAGTGAATTCTACCTATCTGGTGAAGATATGATACAATTCAATCTCAATGCCAGCGCTGTAATATTACTTTGGCTTCCCAACAACTGCTCTTTTACATCTACACAGATGACTTTTTTTACCAGCTTCAACCTCACCGATTTCCTCTTTCAGGCCAATACATGTTATGATTCAAAGAAGACGAAGAACGATATGCATCACTCAGTCAGCTGTTGTAAAATACTGATTACAAGTCGATGGGCCGCATTAATCTTCACAGTGGTGTGTTTGCCTTCACAGGACATCAAGCATGTAAACTGTGAGGATCTTTGACCACTGTGGACATGGACATGAAATTGTTTGCTCATTGTACATGCAAACTTATAGGCAAGAAAATATTCACTGTGATTGGAATACTTCAGTCATAGAAAATCAGACTTGCAAACCCTATGATTTGGTATGAAAGTCACTTAGCCATCATTATTATCATCGATACAAGGACATCCAAGAAACTCTTCACCATTAGCTTCAACAACACACCGAGTAAACACAGAGCTACTTCTAAAGCAAAGAACGGTTGTCCCTAAACCTATTCCCTGAAGTGCGCTAATTTGTACTATACATAATTATATGTACTATATTTTTAATTTAAATAAATAGAATTTTCCAATCACCATTATATTATTATGATTATTGTATTATTTTTCTAATAAAATCGTATCATTTATGGATATCACATTGTTTTTCTTTCATTTCATTGTTTGTATTGTATCCAATATTGTACTCTATTGTGACCTGAGATGCACTCACGTGCTCTGCGTCCAGGACCCGGGGAACCGTCATCTGCCTGGCGGACTCTCCTTTTTCGGTTCAGAAAATCTTTATTAAAAAAGCGCTATTTACTCTTATCTTTGTGTGCATAATGCGTAATTTATTTATCTTTAGCAATCAATAGTTTCACAATATATTCCTTTTTAATACATGATTTTTTGGTTTATAAAAATTCTTATCAAAAAACAAACACACATAATAGTGATAAAATAGACAATCGACATAAGCATTTAAAGAAAAAATCTTCTTTAGCCAATAAAGTAGTTAACCCAAAATATCAATATTCTGTAATTGATCCAGTTTATAGATCCTTCAATGGCACCTATGTGGATTCAATGATAGATATTAAAAATAATAAATCTTTCATCCAAAGTGATAATATTTAATGATCGTGTTATAATATAAATATTGATGAAAATACGATAATAAAGTTAAAGTTTGAAGATATAAGTGAATGTACCATGCAGCTTCCTACCTGACTTGCCTATTCTTCGGGCAAACCGGATTCTGGCGTCCAGGAAGTTCGCTAAATACCATCCAAATAGTGTACTTATACAGGAGAACTACATGATGGTTAAAGGACATGGAATTTTGATAGAACATTGTCGAGCGACATGGATTCATAGAGGTGTTATAATATGCTGTTTAGGAACATGAACGAACTGAGGAGCGGATATGATCAAAAAAAGAATAAGAAAGTTAGATAATGTATTTGTTTAACAGATCACTAATATATTACAAAGAAAATATACTAATAAAATTAGCTTACAATAATAAAAATTAGCTTTAATAGTCAAAAAAGTAGCCTGCGGCGCTATTATACTTCATGGCCATGAGCATTTTCAATTACTTATATAATTGTGCAATATTTTTTTTTATTATGTGTCGATACTCGGCAGCTCCATTATTAAAGAAAATGTATTAAAAATCGCCAATAATTCACTGTATAAGTACCCTTAATTTGAACTAAAACACAATTTGAAAAACGTTAATGTAGCGTTTCACACTGCCTTTAATCTAAGCGGTAGGTAGGGGGCCCGCCAAATATCCTAGCCTGAGGGCCCGTTTCAGGATGTGGGGACCATGTTGTAGGTACACCGGGTGCAATAGACAAAAGACCAATAAACGATAAATTAGGCTGTGAAGAAGAAAAAGAGCCTATGGGACTAATTTACATTCTCCTTCTTGGGCCCCCCCCAATGTTAAATCCTGAGTGCTCCACTGCTTTTACCAGTCAATGTCATTTTGTGTGTTTGTAGAGTATTGAGCGGCTAAAATGTAGATGAGCATACATTGCATTGTATATGGTTCCTTTACACTGATATTTTTTATTTTATTTCCTAAGCACCAAGGCTGTGAAAATTTACACGAGCAAACTTTGCAATCATATTGTTTTTCAATAGTATGTGATTTCATAATTTTTCATGTGATCGCCAAAAATTTAGAAGAAAAAAATTACATTCATATAGCTAGTAAACAGAATGTGTCAATTAATGCTTTTTCAAATATTTCGTCATAGAAAATTTACTTGAGCAAACATCGCATTGACATGGTTTTTCAGCTGTAGGTATGTGTCTTTTTATGCTGTTTTAAATAGTTGAGACGCGAAAATTTCTTCGAGCATACTTCGCATTGATGCGGTTTTTCACTAGTATGAGTGAGTTTATGCTTTTTTAGATACCTGAGATGCGAAAATTTAGAAACGCAAACATCGCATTGATATGGTTTTTCACTAGTATGAGAAAGTTTATGCATTCTTAAATTGGTGGGATGCAAAAATTTTGTTAAGCAAACATCGCATTGATACGGCTTTTCACCAGTATGTATCATTTTATGCGTGTTTAAAGCGCCCAACTGCGAAAATTTCTTAGAACAAACATCGCATAGATATGGTTTTTCACCGGTATGTGTCATTTTATGAACTTTTAGAACCCTGAGCTCCAAAAATTTTGATGAGCATTCTTCACATTGATATGGTTTTTCACCAGTGTGTGTCATTTTATGCCTTTTTAGATTGTTGAGCCGCAAAAATTTCTTTGAGCACACTTCGCAATGATATGGTCTTTCACCAGTATGTGTCATTTTATGCGATTTTAGTTGGTCGAGCCTCCAAAATTTGGATAAGCAAACGTCGCAATGAAATGGTTTGTCACCAGTGTGTTTCATTTTATGTATTTTCAGAGACCTGAGAAAGAAAAATTTCGAAGAGCAAACATCACACTCATATGGCTTGTTACCAGTATGTATCACATTATGCGTTTTTAGACGGCTAAGGCGGGAGAATTTAGATGAACACACTTTGCATTGATATGCTTTTGCATTAATATGTCTCTTTTTATGTTTTGTTAAATAGTTCATTTTAGAAAATTTTGATGAACAGAGGTCACATTGATATGGTTTTTCTCCAGTGTGGGTATTTTGATGCGTTTTTAATAAGCTACGCTGGGAGAATTTTGATAAGCACAGTTTGCATTGATATGGTTTTTCACCAGTATGTGTCAGTTTATGCATTCTAAGAGTGCTGGGCAGTGAAAATTTTGTGTAACATATATCGCAAAGATATGACCTTTCATGAGTATGTGTTTTTTTATGTATTTTAAGATGGCTGACACGTAAGAATTTTAAAGAGCAAACATCGCATTGATGTTGTTTTTCACGAGTATGTATCATTTTATGTTTTTTTAGACGTCTGGCCTCAGAGGATTTAAAAGAGCACACATCACATTGATATGGTTTTTCACCGGTATGTGTCATTTTATGCATTTTTAATTTGTACAAATACAAAAATGATTTTGAGCATACATCGCATTGATGTTGTTTTTCACCAGTACGTGAACTGTTATTTGTTTTGTAATCTAAGATTGATTTCATACAGAAAACAATGTGTTTTTTTAGCGAACTCGAGGATTCGAATATTGAGTAACAGACACTACAAACAAAATTACGCGGATAATATATCACTTTACTCAGTTTAATCTGAACCACTTTCGGCAAGTACATTGTCTGTATTTCTTGTTTAAAGTTTAGTTCATCTATAGTCATCTTGGGATGCTGTGTTTTCTCAACTTTGACTGCAGATTTGGAATCCATGGTGAGATTACTCCCTTTCATAATTTTGTCGAAAATCACGATGGGCAAGTGACTCTCACACTTAATGTGGCGCTGAGTAGAAGTCTAAAAAACAATACATTTTGTTTTATTCTATTCAATTGCGTAAATTAATGATAAATAATTCAGTTTCTTATGTTCGTATGGAGACAGAAATAAGAAAGTATTTGATTCTAAAAGAAAAATACATATCGAAACCAAGCCACAAAAATCATCATATAAGTCTCATCGGTGTGATCGGTAAATCATTCCACGTAACACAATACTGCATGCATCCACGATGGACGTTTTGGTCTGATTCTTGTTACAGCATTTTATGAGAGTACTTATCGACATTATTTACCATGACTACGACAACTAATAACGAACATACATAATTTTAAATAATAAATATAAATATAAAAATTAAAACTAGAAGATTTTTTTTTGAAAAAGTAAGTCTGCCGGTAGGAATTGCACATCTATTGGGTTTGCGCCCGTGCGCATACTAGACTGTGATACAGCTACCATTCTTAATTGCGACATTTTTTATTATTGTTCTCTAAGACCCTCTTACTTACTATTAACGCCCTCCAGTATCAGAAGTGTTTTCAAAATTATGTATGTTCAATAATTAGAAAGTTACATTTTTAAATCTTGTGAATAATCCGTTTAATAAAAGAAATGATTACAATTATTAGCAAGTAAGTTACAACAGAACATTTTGGAGTGATCCTTGACATCGGTAAAAATGAAAGAAGTATCTACTTTGATTTAAAATGATAACGCCGATCGCCAATAGTAGCTAAATTTGGAAAGCGCTTCAGAGAATATTAAGGGCTAATAGCTACAATTTTTCGCAATTAACGAGGAAGTATGGCAGGTGTAGCATAGTGGACTATTCGCACGGGCGCGAAACCCAAGATATACAGTTAGGTTATAATATATTTTCCCAGAAGTGATTTCAAAATTATGCATGTTCAATAATAAAATTAGAATGTTACATTCGTAAATCTTGTGAATTTTTCGTTAAACAAAAGAAATAGTTATTCAACAAATATAAATTCTTACTAATGATCCGATAAAAAGTATTGATAGGTACATACTTTCTTTTGAAACGTTGTAACGGAAACCTTTGTGTGGTTTTGTTTCTGCGCTTTTTATTATGTTGTCAGTCAGTCATGTAATGCGTCAACAACATTGAGATGCTTTACGTGCTGTTTGTTAGGGAATTTAAAAGCGGACGATTCAGCTACCGCGATTGTGATGATGACAGACAAAACTTTCTATTCGCTAAAAAGCCAACAAGCTAGCGACTATTTTGACAAAACGTTGTTCGTTTTTACCGGGAGGTCGCTACTACGCTCTACTGCGCAGACGCAGTAGGCCCACACGCCAGCGTGTAGCGTGTAAAGTTGACCGTCTTTCAACTTTTTTTCTGAAGATTGTTTACAATCTGCTTGTTAGCTTGTTCAATGATGACACTGGTCGACTTTACAGGCAGATTGTGAATTCGCCAACACGCAGCTCGTAAAGTAGCTCAATGTCATTGACGCTTTACGGTCCAAATCAGTGGAGGGATTAATAATATTAATCACAGCTCTCTAACAACTTGTTGGCACATACTGTCTGTGGCTAAATGCTAAAATGTCCAATGTCCACTGATCATCAAGTGAAGAGCATACTGGAATAAAATGGCATGCAAGACGATATACAAACGAACCTGATATATCGTCGTGTGTTGCCCATATGAGCATCCGGGTTTCGAATCGTCATAAATGTCCGGGCGCATTCGGTTTTCAACAAACATCTCATTGTTATCTCCACCTTCATTGTCAGTCTCGGATTTTACATTACTTTTAGTTGCAGGGTTCTAAAAATAAATAAATAATAATAATATGTAACAATATCGCAATCTTCCTCAACAGATTTAACTCCACTGATGGATTAAGGCCTCCCCCATCGTCTACTACCGCTCAAATAATTCAAATTGATTTCAAGTATTTCACATTTATTTTTATTTACAAAAATTGATGTTTATAAAAATATATTATACTTATAAAACATAATAAGGGATGAAATAATAAAGAAAAAATAAATATTATTCTAATAGTAACAGCCAAGGCGCAATCCGTATTCGTATTTAAATACTTCAATAGAGATTATTTTTATACCTACCAATAATCATTTTTACTAGCTGTTTTTAACAAAATACTTGCAAATTTTGCATATATATATAATTCTAATAGAAGTAAAGGTCAAACAAAAGAATACTAAATTAAAATCAAATATAAAATATGCAAACGTTATTAATGTTATTAACATGTAGTAAAAAAAACAAAATTGGATGGAACAAACAAACAACAAACTCTGTATTGTATATAATACTTGTTCAGAAACCTTCGGTGTGCGCACAACAACTGCCAACAAAATAATCGCAATCGGATGAATGGTATAGGATGCGAAAAGAATAAGAATATGATTTTATAGTTGCGCACGACAACTTACTAAAGTTTCATTGTATTTGGATGAATGGTATAGGAACGCATACAAATAGAAGAAGGAAAAGATGGTTGTACTAATTCAGAAACCGTCGCAGGTGTGCGCACAACAACTCACCAAAGTTTAATTGCAATCCGATGAACGGTATAGGAACGCATACGAATAGAAGAAGATGGTTGTAATAATTCAGAAACCTTCGCGGCGTGTGCACAACAACTGGTCAACATTTCATCGCAATCGGATAAATGGTATAAGCACGCATACGAATAGAAGAAGATAGAATAGAAGAAAAAGAAAATAGTTGTATCAATTCAGAAACCTTTGCGGGCGTGAGCACAACACTTGATCAAAATCTCATTGCAATCAGATGAATGGTATAGGAACGCATACGCATATAAAAAGAAGAAGATGTTTGTACTAATTTAGAAACCTTCGCGGGCGTGCGCACAACAACTGGTCAAAAATTCATCGCAATCGGATGAATGGTATAAGCACGCATACGAATAGAAGAAGAAGATGGTTGTACTAATTCAGAAAGTACTAGTTAATAATGGAAGAGGACGTTATTGTGATTGTGAATTACAACTAAGGTCTTTGCATTCGACTCTACGAAGGAGATAGGATGTATGTAATCCATACAAATAAAATTTTACAAATGGCACAAAAACGGTTTTTGTTGTGTTTTTTGGTCAAAGTTAAAATACAACATATACAAAAACATGTGAAGTGCATGATAATCAATAATTTGTTTTCGTTATTCTTAATCTGATATTAATTAAAGAAAAACCAACAAAAATTATCATTATTCCCACTTCACTTCCATCTTTTTTTAATAAAATGCCATCTAAGTTAAGAAAATAAACCAGCTTTTTCAGCTTACGTCATTTGGACACAACCTGTTTTTATTCGTGGCCAATGTTACTATAAAATAAAACCATTTTTAAAAAACTGAGGGTTACGTCATGTTTCCTCACTACAGTCGAATTTAATAACAATTGGGAAACACAAAACTAAAAAGAAGCGGGTTGCCGTCTGGCTGAGCTTCAACAATGTTTAATTTTCGAGCGTGTAGAGATAATATAGGATGCAAATTTAAACACGTGTTATGTTAGGTTAGGAATTATCCCATTTTACTTATCGCGTTGCTGAATATAATACGGAGTCGAAAGAAAGATAGGTACCTACCTAATTTAAATAAATATAGAGTAAATTCTACATTAGGTATACTTTCACGAGGCATGACTGTATCTAACGGTCTAAGGACACGTAAAATAAGTTCTGAAAAACTAACCTCAAACATACAGATGGCATCGTCAACGATCTCTTGCTTCAACGGGTAAGGGCTGGCTTCCGGGCTGTTCGATGTTTTGATCGCTAGATCAGACCAACTCTGACCTTCCTCGACTGATTCACTATCCTTCGGTTCGCGTTTTACCTCCATTATAGGTGATTAGTCTGCACTAGGTACCGATGTTGTAGATAAATAGTGACGTCACCTGCTATTTTGGTTTTCTGTTGAACGTATATTATTATCTATGGCCATTGACAATAATTCTGTACAGTATTGCCAGTCAGACGTCAAAATGTTTGTTATTTTTCATATTGTAAAGCAGGAGGTTGAAATAGGGACATGATTTGTGTTTAAAAGTAAAAAGTGTGTATGCTAATTATAGACATTAATTATTTTAATAGATTTATATTTTATTTCACAGTAAGATATTACATTTTTCGAATACGACACGAAAAATGTAGTTTTATGAAGTACCTAATGAGTACTTATCAATAATTAAGTAGGTACGTAGTGGTAATTGTGTAATATTGTATAGACGTCATGTTGGTATATTATTCTTATTCAGATTTCTAAAAAATTCAGTTCTTCATAAATTATTATGAATTGGTGCAGTCGAGAGGAAGTGCCTGGTTCCATCCTTACGCTTTTAGACTTGTGGGAGGCTACGTAGTTCCGCTGAAAGAGTTCACAAAACCATCGATATAGTAATTTTTATGAATCTACTTCAGGTGCGATTAAAACTTGTGCATTTTATATTTATGGACTTTTTTAATTCCATCAGCAGCTTGATAAAACTTTTTTTCGGAAATTTCGAAAATCAAATTCATTTTTTTTTCATTCAATGCTGAAGCTGGACGTTGACGTTTCCTTCGAGGATATGTATCGAGAAACAGAGCTCGCCCAGCATTTTCCTTCGTTTCTCCCTTTACACCTCGAATGTGTATGAAAGCATAAAATGTCTATATTACGATCGAATAAATGAAAGGAGTTTTACCTACCATTAAAACTCTTATTATTCTTGTTGACTCTGAAATCCCTTGAGATGTTGATCGTATTTTTGCCTTGTGTTCTTCTGCGCTGGCCCCTTTTTACCCCCTTTTCTTTTCGATTATTTACCTCTCTGGTTGTTCATCTTGTTTTTTACCGGCTGGCAGGACTGACGCTTGTATCGTGGCGTGCTTTGTCTTTGGTATTCAATTTGATATGTCTCAAGGAAACCAGGTAGGTGTTCTCTGGACTTCAGAGTCAACAAGAATAATAAGGGTTTTAATGGTAGGTAAAACTCCTTTCATTATTCGCTATTGACTCTGAAGTCCCTTGAGATATCTGTTTGTTATCACCTGGTAAAGCAAGATAGATCCTGCAAGATAAGGTGGATGAACCTAACATGAGAATTAGGTAGGTATAACATCTCCTTGCTTTTAGGCTCAGTGCACCGGGCTGAATAGAGAGGTCAACATATTTTGTTCCCCCGCTGTAGAAGTCTGTGTGTCTATCGGTCTCTGGTAAAATGTCTTAAAAGTAGCTTCTTGGCGCCAATTACCTCTCTGCAGGATGTCATCTATGGGGTAGTTCTCTAACCAATTTAGAGAGACGACTGCTGATCGAGTACTGCCTGGTGATTCCTGTACCCCTGCATCAGCGAGTACTGACTTCACCCAATTTCCAATGACTGCTCGAGTCGCAGGTTTTGGGGGGCCTCTTGACGAGATAAATAATGCCGGAATATTACCACCCTCTTCTCTTCTCTCATTGGAAACGCAGATAAGTTTTGGTAGCCAAAAAACTGGATCGATGTTTTGGCAACTGGAAGCGCTTAATTTCCATCCAGATTGGCGGTGCCTTGATGTGTCCGTCTTGGAACCAAACACTGGCCATAGAATTATATGGTCGCCATTATCGACTAGGCCATTATCCGCTACACTGAGTAGGGTAAGGTCATGAACCCGTCGTCCCGATACGAGTAATAATAGTATAGCTGTTCTGCGTGAAACCTCATATAGGTTGTATACTAGTGGTGTTGTTTTCTTGAGGTAGTCCACGATTATTCTAGGATCCCAAATCGGTGGTTTTGTAGGTCTAGTCTTGCGGGTGGATATGGCTTTTAACATATGACGCACTATTATGTTACTGCTGATGTCTTTACTGATCATAGGTTTGCAAAAGGTAGCTATGGCTGACTTATGTACAAGAATAGTGTTATATGAAAGACCTTCCTTATTGTATAAGTGACCCAGGTATCTAGCCACTTCAATCGGCTCGGTGGTATTATAGCTTAGGTATCGTGTTGGCCATGCACCATGTCTTCCATTTGTCCCATGCCGGTCTATAAGTCTTCAAAGTGGATGGTCGCCAGCCAGAAGTGAGAAGTGATCTGTCCTCTACCGACCAGCTAGAAACTAACTCTGCCCACCCAAAATTATCCATAACTGGAGTGATAGGTCCCGGACTTGTGGGGGTGGATGGTTTGTCACCGTATCCACTAGAAATGACTCCAAGTGCGGGATCGGGTAGGGGGGTTCCAGTGATCTTTGCTGTAGGTCTGCGCTCCAAAAACACTTCTTCCACCATGGGGCCACTAGTAAATATTTTCCCCTTGCCATGTTCAGGTGTGCCAATACTTGTGGAATTAGATTCGGTGGCGGGAATATACAGGCTAGTTTGAAGTCCCACTGTCGACTGAAGGCATCGTGGAACAGTGCAAGAGCATCGTTCGGATTTCGTGAGACATACGTTGCGACAACATGGGCTGTGTTGGACGCGAACAGGTCTACGTCTGGGAGTCCCCATCTTTGAAATAGGGGAGCTGTAGCCGCCATAACTAGGTGCCATTCTGGGATAATTTTGCTGCGTGAGAGATGGTCTGCCGCGCAGTTGTATTTTCCTGGAAGGTATTGTGCAGTCAATGATATACTGGCCTGGTTGGCGATTTCCAGGATCTGTCGGCAAAGACTTAGTAGGCTTGCGGACTTTGTGCCCCCTTCGTTGTTGATGTAGGCCACCACTGTTTTGTTGTCGGTTTGTAGGAGTAATTCTGATCCCCTGAGCGTTTGCTCCCGGAGTTGTATGGCTGAAAGTACCGCAAACAGCTCTTTTCGGTTGGAGTGCCACGTGGATTGGCGTTTTGTCCATGTACCTGATTGGTGGTACTTTCTAACTGCGCTCCCCAGCCTGAATCGGCTGCGTCTGTGGCGAGGAAGTGATTGTAGGTTGCCCTGTGAATCTTTCCTGAGGAGCCCACCGCTCGAATCCACCACATGATGTCCTCTTGAGCTTGTGGAGGAATCGATGTTGATTTGTGAGGGTGGCTCCTCGATAATTGAGCGCTCGTACGTTGTAGACGTCGGCAATGTAACCTCCCCTGTGGAGTGACGAAGGTTGCAAAGTTGAGTCGCCCGAGGAGGCGTTGGGCCTGCCTGAGCGACCAACTGCCTTTTTGGATCTGCAATTGCAGGTGGTGACGAAGTGATGTGCACTTCTCTGTTGATAGAAATTTCCGATTGTTGTGAGTATCCCACGTGATACCCAAGAACTCCCGCTGTTGGCTTGGAATCAGACAAGATTTTTTCTTGTTGATTATCCAGCCTAGAGCTTGCATGAAATCTATCATATAAGTCAGTTGCGACATTAAAGTTAAAGTCCCTCCACCAAACCCGCCTCGTACCACCCTCGGTCTTAATCGAGAGTATCACGGGACCCGTCAATTGGTGATGTGAAGCATCTAAGAATTGGCCTGGGAGTGTCCTGGGAGAAGATGCCTAAGACTTAGGTTGCTACGCTCAAAGTGAGAAAGCACATGGAAATTACTAAAAAGAAAATGAACCTACTTGTTTTTTAAATTAAAGAACGAAGCTAATCATACAGGAAGCAAAAAATTATGTGAAGAGATCTTCACGCCCGTAGTAAGACGCCGTAAATTTTTTGAAAGCAAGATAATTGGCCTTTGTAGCAACCAGGTCGGACGGGCCGATGGGTCCAACAGCTGGTTGGACCGACCTGAGCATTTCCTCCCGTTCGGAGCACATACTCAGACACTCCCATAGGATGTGGTTGGCATCCTGTATTTCCCCTCCGCATGGACATGTCGGACGGCTTGCAAGTCCAAGCTCGAAGAGCTTGCCAGCGAATCCACCATAACCAGTCACAAATTGACTGGTGTAATGGTCTGGAGTCAGATATTTGGTTATCTCCATTCGCCACTGTATGTCTGGAAAAAACATATATGTGTGCCGGCCTTTGGTCGATTAGTCCCACTTTCGCTGCCAGGTCTTAATGGCCGCATTGAGCGACATGAGTCTAATTCTGCGCCTCAATAATGCTACTCCTTCGCCAGCTAGCCGTGGGAGGGGGGGGGGGGGGGGGGACGAGGTGAAAATCACCAACGTTAGCCTCCTCGCCCTTGAGGAGCAATATTGAAGCGCCGCTGACCTGAATATGCCGGTCAAGTGGGAGAATGCCGGCCAGGACCGGGAGCGCGCCAGTTGAGATAGTACGGTAGGCCTTGGTAATGGACAGAAGCGCGATGCGCTGTCCTCTTAAAAGAGAGATTCTAAGTTTGACACTTTTGGGAATGCGCGGGCACCAAGCACTGGCGGCATAAGCCGCGATTCCCATAAAAATGGCGCCGTAGGCGATCTTGAGCGCCCTTACTTTTAAGCCCCATCCTTCACCAGCCATGCGGCCGATCCTCTGGAAGGCCACCCCAGCCTTGTGGACTTGGGTTTCGGCATGGTGTAGGAAATTTAACATTGTGTCCATTTTGACGCCTAGATAGGTGACGATCTTCGACACTTTCACTCTCGTGTCACCGAATCGGACTGTGGGTAGTCTCGAACAGCTAAGTCGTCTCGGTCCTTTGAGGACAATGGCTTCTGTCTTGGAAGGTGCGAATGATAGTCTAGTTAATCTACCCCAAGCCTCAATTGATGCTAAGGCTTCGCCAACGGTGCTCTCAATCTTCGCCCTGCTGTCGGCCTCGACCAGCAGCAGCGCATCGTCTGCGTAGGCAATGACAGTACAGTCGGTTGGAAGCGGAATTCTAAGGAGATCGTCGAAGAGTACGTTCCAGAGAAGGGGCCCGAGGACTGAGCCCTGGGGACATCCCATGCTGGTGTTCCTCTCTATTATGGTTGATCCAACTCGAAACTCGATCGATCTATTGGTGAAATAACTTTGAATTGACGCGAACAAATTTCCTGGTAGTCTCTTCAGCCGGAGCTTTTGAAGTATAAGAGGCCAGGACGCACTATCAAACGCACTTGCAATGTCCAGGAAAACTCCTAGGACGTATTTACGGCGAGAATTTTCAGCAATGGCAATCACGTTCCTTATGGCGTCGACTGTTGATTTGCCTCTTCTGAATCCAAATTGCTTATCGGAAAGCGGCGAGTGTGTCTCCAGGTGGGCTTCAATCCTGTGGCACAGTAGCTTCTCCAGCACTTTACCCAGAGCGGGCAAGAGTGTTAGAGGGCGGTAGGCTTTGGGGCTAGACGGTTCTCGGCTGCCAGCTTTGGGGATTACCTTAAGTAAGCCCCTCTTCCAGCAGTCGGGGAACGTGCCGCTTCTGATGCAGTCACTGAAGAGGGCTGTAATCTCTGGCGCGGCGATGGCCCATATGCGTTTGACAAGTAGATTGTCAATGCAGTCCGGGCCCGGGGCCTTGCCAGCAATCAACGTGCGTATGATGTGGTTGATCTCCTGTTCGGAAGGCAACGATGAGTGATCCGTGTCGATGGGAAGAGAAGCCTCAAAGCGGGCCATCCTCATGGCGTCGTCATCCCTGGATTCATCATCCAGTGGGATGAAAGCCTCGAGAAGGACCGCAGCCGTTTCAGACTCAGTACTGGTGAATCCGCCACCCGGTTTCTCGATGCCGCACAAGAGGCTCGTCGGTCTGAGTCCCAGCCTCAGTGCACGTTATGGAGGACCCCAGGGGTCCGAACCTCCCTCAATGGTGACGAAGTTACGCCAATAGTCTTTCTTGGCTTGAGTAATCGCTTTCTTGTATTCCAATAAAGCCATTTAAATGTGATCAATGCGACTACTCATGCATACAATCTGGTGCTATGAAATATCATAAAATGACACACTCTGGCGAAAAGCCATTTAAATATGACCATTGTAGTTTCTCATGTAATAAATCAGGTAATTTAAAATCACATAAAATGACCCATTCTGGAAAGAAGCCATTTAAATGCGATCAATGCAATTTCTCATGTATACAAGCTAGTGGTATGAAATCACATAAAAGGACTCATTCTGGTGAAAAACCATATATATGTAACCAATTTAATTTCTCATGCACTACGTCAGGTATTTTAAAATCACACAAAATTACTCATTCTGGAAAAAAGCCATTTAAATGCGATCAGTGCAATTTTTCGTGTATACAATCGGGAGGCATGAAAATTCATAAAATAAGTCATTCTGGTGAAAAACCATTTAAATGTGACGAGTGTGACTTCTTATGTGTAACATCTGGTAACATGAAGTTACACAAAAGAACTCATTTAAATGAAAAACCATTTAAATGTGAGGAATGTAGTTTTTCATCTATAATAGCTGCCAACTTGAAATCACACAAAATGACCCATACCGGTGAGAAGCCATTTAAATGTGATCAATGTAATTACTCGTGAATACGATCTAGTGGCATGATAGATCATAAAATGACACATTCTGGCGAAAAACCTTATAAATGCGATGAATGCGATTACTCGTGCATACAGTCTGGTAGCTTAAAATTACACAAAAAACGGCATTGCGTTGAAAATTCATTATAAGTAATATAATACACCTTACCGTGTATTATGACTATTCGTGTCATAGCGGAAAACTGGTATATTGCAAAGTTAAAACAGTTGACGTTCTGCTATTAATAATATGATGCTCTTAGCAGTCGGCCACGCCATGAAGGTTAGGCCCTCAGGAGTTTCATGTCAAAATGACATAACTAACACAATCGTGCCATTGCACCTTTGATACACTTGCAGTGTTTCACCTTAGATCTCATCCAGATGGCGCGTGTCTCACTGTTCTTTACGCCTGATGACTAAATATGTGCTGCGCCCATAGAACGCGTTTGATTTGGCAATGAACAAGTGCAGTTATTAGCAGTTATCTAAGTGACGAAATTCATTTTTGAATTGGCATGAAAAAAAAAGCGCGAGTGCGATAAGAAAGGCCAACAACTCAAAAACGTCGCACGGTTTCTTTGAAATTTTATATGTCGCGATAACTGGTAAAATGTATTCAAGTCATTGTACAACCTAGGTGACGTAATTTTTTTGCAATTACCATAAAACTGTCGCTTGGAATGGCCGCGATGTTGAGAGTCCAGCGATCGCTTGCGCTTGACGCTCGACAGACGTCACTCCGTGAGTGCACGTGGAAGGCTATGGAGGTCACATGCACTTGGACTGTACGCGAGTTTTTACGTACGTGATCGTGACATCTGGGCAAGGTCTTACTTACATCAGCTGCGAGCTTGGAATAAAGTAAAACATTACTGACAAACAATTCTATTTTCTGCTCTCATGGGATTGAAAATAGTGGGATCATCGCAGTAAAAACACCAGCGGGAACTAAGTATCATTTAGCACAGGATAAACTGGTGAATGACATTCGGGTGAATACCTAAGGCGGTGAATCAGCATGGAAATTCAAAGAGTTTATGCAGCCGCCGTCTTGCTACCAGATCAAGGTTTAGAAGCAGCAAGAGCTTTAAGGGATGTAAATGGTGGTCTATTAATAACAATAAATAAATATTAAAATATGAATTTGTCAATACGGTAATACCGATATATAACTATTTAGACACATTAATATGAATAATAATATATTAACAAAAAATGTATATTATATTTAAAATTTATACTCACGTATTCAGGGATGGTATTAGGAGATAGGCAGGTGAGTTATCTGAGGTAGCAGTGGTGCAGAAGGTTAAAGGTAGATATTTATTGTCTTGATGCAGGGTACAGAGTGTTACAACGGTAGGAGTAAAGATTAATGGTGTGGAGTAATCGCGGTGAGCTCGTGCTCAAACCGAGCCGTGGTCCGTGCGACGACCACCGATCTACTGTTAACAATAATACTGAGAGATGACGGATTGACGGTGATGGAGTAAGATGTGACTGAGCAGGTGACTTTCGAGTGACGATTCAGGAGTGAGCTCTTCTCAATTGTCATTCGCTATTTATTTAAATGAAACCAATACATTGTAAGAGTTTCTGTTTATCTAGGTACTAAATCATACTGGTCATCGTTGAACTAGGTTATGATTATTTATGTTATTCAGTTATAAAAAAAGTGCTGATTAAGCACTTCAGCAACTCTGATTTATTTTGAAAACTAAGTGTATCATAATATTTGTAATGCTGAGTGATGTGCTCAACATACGTGTTTTTTTACGAAAAGGATAAAAATATGATTTTGAAAAACCTCAGAAACATACAGGGAAAAAAATATTTGGGCCTAGTAGAACTTCAGTGGCCGCGCGGCTTAAGCGTTGGACTATCACGCCGTGGGTCCCAGGTTCGAATCCTGGGTCTGGCAGGTACACATATTGTTTTTCAATTTGTGTGTGAGTCAGGGTATGGACCTAATAAGTTGAGCAAGTGACTGACATCCATTTCTCGTATAAAAAAAAATCTGTTAATACTAACCTCTACTCTGTGGAGGCCATATTATGATCATATTAGGATTGGACATGGTCGAAAAAAAAATAACTTAAATTCACATCACTTACATATTTTCCAGATGAGTGTTGTCACCTTATTCATCATTAAATTAAATATTAAATAAATGTAATAAATGGCACTATCTCGATCTAAAAGTTAACACAGCCAAGAGAGGGGAAGTTAAAACATAGCACTTTTTGACTGATAAGTTATTGTAACAATTAACCGCCTCAATACAAAAATACGATAAACAACCGTCGAGTATTAATTGTATAGGGACAATGGTAACACAGACGTACCAACTGTAAAATTGGGTCTATAAAAATACAGTTTTCTTTCACGATACATGTTTATAAATTTATTATCCAAATATCCATTAGGTTATTAAATAACAATCAATTTGGTTCGCTGTCTCTTTTTAGCTTGAATTTGGGTCAATAGGGACGAAGGGTTGAATATATACAAAATGTATCTTCTTCTTCTTCTTCTTCTTTGCCCATATCCGTCCCTTAGCTGGAGCATATGGACACCACGCGGCGCCTCCAAGAATCCCTGTCGCTCGCCAGTCTTCTTGCTTCGTTCCAGGTCAAACCAGCATCCCGTAGCTCCGCCGTATACACTCTGTAGATTGTATTTAGCGGCCTTCCAGGACGCCGGAATCCGGTCGGCTTGAAGAACAGGCAAGCCAGGTTAAAGTTCTCTTCTGGCATCCGCAGCACGTGGCCGAGCCAGGTCCAACGTCGCCTCTTCACTTTCAGTGTGATGAGAGGCTGCTTGTTACGTTCTCTTATCTCCTCGTTGCTCCTAAAGTCATACCACCGCACACCCAGTATTCGTCGCAAACATCTGTTTTCGAAGCTCAGTATACGGTTGCTCTGAGCCTTCGTAAGGTGCCATGATTCGCTACCGTAAAGCAGCACCGTCAGAATGCAAGCGTCGAATAGGCGGCATTTGGTTTTGACCGAGTACAATCGTGAGTCCCAGACATTTCGCATCGAGTTGAATGTTGCTCCAGCCATTCCCATTCGGATAGCGAGCTCTTTCTGCAAAATGCCATCTCTCGTGATGTGTACCCCCAGATACTTGAAGCTGTCGACGCTCTCGATGCTTTGTCCATCGCTAATCAGAGGGAAATCTGGATCAGGACAAGTGCTATTGCACAAGACGTTGGTTTTCTTCGCGTTGATTTTCAAACCAACGCGAGAGGAGTTGTTATGCAACCTGTCGATTGTCTCTTGAATGCCCTTGATTGAGTTGTCGAATAGGACAGCATCATCGGCGTATTCCAGGTCGCATAGCTTCACCGTGGGGGTAACAGGTATGCCTCGGTCGGGTGGTATTGACTTCCGTAGTATGAAGTCAAAGAGAATGATAAAGAGAAACGGTGCAAGGACACAACCCTGTCTGACTCCGGTCGTGACCCCGAACCATTCCGTGACAGTGTCTCCAATTCTGACACAGCATTCGCTATTCTCGTGCAGGCTTTTGATTATGGCAATGATCTTGGGAGGGATCCCGTATGCTCCCAGTATCATCCAGAGGGAGGGGCGGTGCGGACTGTCGAAAGCCTTCTCATAATCCACAAAGCAGCAAGCCATCGGACTGTTCAACTCATGGCTCTGCTGGAGAAGACATCGAAGGTTGTGGATTTGGTCTGCACACGCTCGACCAGGTAGAAACCCGGCTTGGTTTTTCCTGAGGACGTGCATTATTGGGTCCCTTATTCTCATCAAAATGATGTTTGCCAAAATCTTTCCCGGAACACTGAGTAGCGTAATGCCTCGGTAATTGTCGCAGCTAAGAGGGTCACCTTTTTTAAGAAGTGTGATGATTTCACCGTTCACCCAGTCCCTTGGGCAGCGCTCTTCTTCCCACACCTTTGTCATCAGATGAAACATAGGGTGCAGGATTGCGCTCAAGCTGTACTTGAGGAATTCAGGATGAATCCCGTCTCCCCCCGGTGCCTTTCCGTTCTTGAGCCTTTTCACGGCCGATTTTATCTCGGTGTGCGTGGGCGGGCAATCGGAAATGTCGGTCGCTCGGGGAATGTCCAAAAGTAAAGCTTCCGCAGATATGTCAAAGGGATTCAAAGGGGGTGGACGGTTCAGCACTCCGCAGAAATGATTCTTCCAAATCTTCTTGACGCATTCTGCGTCAGACTCTATTGCTCCACTGGGACCACGAATGGCTCCGGGAGTCGGTGGTTGCCTGCCGCAGACTTCACGGGTGATTCGGAAGAGTTTCCTGGTGTCATTTCTGCTTGCTGCCTCCTCTGCCGCTTCAATTTGCCGGTTCATAAAATTGCGCTTGTCCAACCGCACGGATCGTTTGACTACCCTGTCTTGGGTCTGGTAGTCAGTCCGGCGGTCCTCGGTTCGGTCGGGGTCTCTCTCCTCGTCTCTCAGGACTTTCAGCCTGGCTCGTTCACCAATTTCAGCCCACGTTTCATCAGACATCCACTTTGGCTGCTCACTCCTTCTGGTACCAAGGAGGGTACGAGCCGACGACACAATCGCACTCTTTATGAGGCTCCAGTCCACCTCAATGAGGTCGGATTCAGATTTGTGCCGCTCGTAGATACGATCTACACTATCTCGTACAGCAGTTTCGAAGTCGGTCCAAATTCTTCGGCGTCGGAGCTTTTCAACGTCAATTCGTTCGCGCTTTGGAGGCCTCGCCTGGCGACTGAGTTTTACTCGGATGTTTCCAATAAGTAACTCATGATCGCTATGGATATCGGCGCCTCTGTAAGTGCGCACGTCGAGAAGTTCCTTTCGGTGCTTCAAGCTGTACAAGAAGTGGTCAATCTGCGTCCATCAGGAGACGTCCACGTATATTTGTGAATGTCTTTGTGGGGAAAAACAGTGCCTCCGATTGCAAGCTCGTTCAGAGTGGCGAATTCTACGAGCCGCTCACCATTATCGTTGGGGTCACCGAGGCCGTGTCGTCCCATCACCGTGGGGCCAAGCACCGGGTCTGCTCCTACTCTCGCATTATAATCCCCCATTACAATCACGCGGTCTCTTCGGGGGATGGTGGAGACTGCCGCGTGGAGCGAATCGTAAAAAGCATCCTTTGTCTGCGCGTCGGCATCCTCAGTAGGGGCGTAGCACTGAAAGACGGTCAAGGAGCTACCAGGTGTCTTGAAGGAGGCACGTATCAGTCTCTCCGAGATTGGTTCCCATTTCACGAGGCAACGGGCCGCTCTCTTTGACATCATTACTGCCAAACCCTGGCGATGGTATTGCTCCTGACCTGAGTAGACAATAGAGTAACCCTCAATCAACTTTCTCCTGGCTCCTTTCCAGCGCACTTCGCTCAGCCCTAGGATGTCCACACCATAGGTGTGCATGATGCGTGTGGCGTGCAGGTCCTTTCCGGGGGTACGCAGGGTGCGAACATTATATGTCCCAATGCGCATACTCGAGTTGTTAGAGAGGATTACTCTACCTGTTTCATTGTCCATTTCCATGCAAGGTCGTCGTTTTACAGAGCCGGTTTTCGTCCGAGGCTGCTGTGTAGGTGTTTTGTTAATCTGTTTCGTTTAAGGAGGCAAGGTGATTAGCCCAGCGCTCCCGACAAAATGTATAGGTATACAAAATGTATAGGTAGGTAAATTATTACAAACAGGCATACATTTATGGAATTTAATAAATCGAATTATAATCCTATAAGTGTAATATTTATAAAACATTAATTAAAATGCATCATTATAAAGAAAATATTATTTCGTTTCCTTACATAAATTTTATGGAGTTTATAAAATCAAAATATTTATAATACAATTAGTGCAGCAGTATTTTTTTTAAACATAGTTATCAATCAATTATGCAAATAATATATTTAGTGATTTTAAAAACGTTGGAACCTAAATTTAAAATATTGACACATTTACAGATTTTAAGTAGGTATTAAACGAAATGATTACCTACGTATTAATTTTACAAATGAAATAATTTAAACACACTCATAAATGATTAAAAGCATTATAATTTAACTATTGATATTAGTAGGTATTGGAAGATTTATTAGTAGAACAACATTCAATAAATAGATAGGTAATTAATTATTCATGGCCTTGACAAATAAATAAATAAAATCAAAGTAGATAACTCTTTCGTAACAAAAAGAACATGTCCAACCCTTACATGTCATGCACTATACCCTGACAATGCCTCTGTATTTCTTTATTTGGCAAATGCAGCATTCGTTTTGGCATGAAATTAATAAACGTAGCATTGGAAAGAGAAGTAGATGACTGTCCTCCATTCATGGTTGGTTCTTCATTTACAAATTCTTCGATATCATTATCAATTTCCATCATTTGGCTAACAGCCAGTTCCTTGTGGGTAGGTTTACCAAACGTCCCGGTTTCACTCACTCGTCCCAGCCGGTTTGGCATTTTGTCCCGGTCCAGTTGTCAATAATAAATTGTTATTTAAGTGAAACTATATAAATATATTCATATCATAAATCAAGTTGACAAACGGGTCCAATTATTCAAACATTTTCAAGAACAACACATCGATGTACCCAATCAAGTAAAAAATATTTAATACGTCATGTTGTGTCTACCAGGAACGTCCGCAGCTTTGGAGGGTGTTTTCTCGATCATGAAACACAGTTGGTCGGATGACCGAGGCCGTATGCTGGAGTCTACGGTACGGGCGCTACTATACAAAAAAATTAACTTGTTTAGTATTACGTGCAACTTTTTTTTGAGAAAATTTAAAAACAATGATGCACTGCTGAAAAATGTTCATTCCGGCGAGAAGTACGACCAATACAATAAATAAATTATTTAAAATTTCTGCTGCTGCAGACCTTTTGAATTTTCCTTTTGTACATACTTTAATAATAAACAATGTTTGTTGTTTAAATGTGTTTCTTTGCCCTATCTCCCGTTCCTGTCCCGGTTTAGAGTTTCATAATTATGGTAAGCCTACTTGCGGGTAAATTCTTTAAAATCAGCAGTGGGTAGGTCCTACTATAATTTAGATATTTTACGCCAGCATCAAAAATCTTTTTGGTTTTCCAGTTGACACATGTCTTGTTTAAGGGTAATTTCGACCTCTTTCCTGGCGAATTAAACTTTGTTTCAACATTTTTTTCGATTTTAAACAGGTCTGGTGTCTCTGAACTATTAATTCATGTTGTCATTTTATATATTATTTGTATTCTTACATACTTGCTTTGATAGCTAAGCACACATCTTAATGAAATGGTTTCTCTCCAGCGTGTCTTATCTAGTTTTTTTAAATTGGTGAACTGTGGAAATTTAGATGAACACACTTTACATTTAAATAGTTTTTCACGATTACACTATTTTGTGCGTTTTTAAATCGCTGACCACGATAATTTCCTTGAGCAGAAAACGCAATTGATATCGTATTCTACCGTTTATTTCATTTTAAGCATTTTTATAAACTTAAACTTTAAGAATTTAAATGAGCACTTTTCGCAATGATATGGTTATTCACCAGTACTTATATGTCATTTTATGATTTGGTAAATATTGCGTCGTAGAAAATATAGATGAGCAAACATTGTATTCATATGGTCATTCATCAGTATGTGTCATTTTATGCGCTTTTAGATACCTGGGCTGAGAAAACTTAAGAGAGCAAACATCGCATTGATATGGTCTTTCGTCAGTATGTGAGATTTTATGCAATTTAAGATGGTACAACCGACGGAATTTAGAAGAGCAAACATCGCATTGATATGGTTTTTCATCTGTATGTGTTGTTTTATGCGTTTTTAGATACTTAAGATGTGAGGATTTGAAGGAGCATACATCGCATTGATATGGTTTTTCACCAGTATGTGACATTTTATGCAATTTTAAAGAATCCAACCGAAGAAATTTACATGAGCAAACATCGCATTGATATGGTTTTTGTCCAGTGTGTGTAATTTTATGCGTTTTCAGATTGCTAAGCTGCGAGAATTTCCTCGAGCAAACATTGCATTGATATGGTTTTTCACCGGTATGGGTCATTTTATGTGTTTTGAGAAAACAGAGCTGAGAGAATTTAGATGAGCACACTTCGCATTTAAATGGTTTTTCACCAGTATGTGTCATTTTATGCGTTTTTAGATTGTTCAGCCGCGAGAATTTCTTCGAGCATATTTCGCATTGATATGGTTTTTCACCGGTATGTGTCATTTTATGCGTTTTTAGATAACAGGGCTGAGAGAATTTAGCTGAGCACACTTCGCATTGATGTGGTGTTTCACCGGTATGTTTAATTTTATGCCTTTTTAGATTGTTTATCAGCGAGAATTTCTTCGGGCACATTTCGCATTGATATGATTTGTCACCAGGGTGTGTAAGTTTGTGCCTTTTTAGAAAGCACGGCAGTGAGAATTTCTTTGCGCACACATCGCATTCATATGGCTTGTCATCAATACGTACATTTACATTTGTTTTGTGATCTAAGATTAATTTAATCTCACGTTTTTTTAACTTTATGGACGAATACATTGTCTGTATTTCTTGTTTTATGTTTGGTTCGTCTATTGTTATCTCAAGATGCTGTGTTTTGTCATTTTCGAATGCAGATTTTGAGTCATTGGTGAGATTACTCCCTTTCATAATTCTGTCGAAAATCACGATGGGCAGTGGACTCTCACACTTAATTTGGCGCCCAGTAATCTGTTGCTGAGTAGAAATCTGTAAACATAGTAATAATTTATTTTTTATTCTTTCCAATTACGTATAATAAAGGATATCAATTCGTATGGCGAAAGAAATATTTATATAATATTATTTTAATATTTAAAAAAAAGAAAATATTTGAATCAAAAAGATAATTATATAACGAGACTAAATTTATCTTATAAACCCCAATCTCAGTGTGACCGGAAAATCAGTACTCGTGACACCTTTCCGTTTGGGCCGTTGTACGACTGAAACTATTTCAGCGAATCTATTCAATACACAAGGCTGTTATCAGCGGATATCGAGGGTAGTTTATCGTATTTACATATTAATTAAGTTAATTGTTACAATAACTGTCAAAAGATGTTGTTTTAACAGCACTTCTCTTGGTTGAGTTAACTAACTAACAGTTTCGATAGTTTAGATGAGTAACTTATTGTAATAATTATAATACCTCAACAAATAAATATGACACACGACTCTCGATAGCCGCCAATAGCTGTTGATAACATTTATTGCGCAAGGATATACATAATGCACGACTCCAGGGGGCTTATGTTGTAACTTGCGAGTTGAAGTCGCCCGGTCGACATGACGTCATATGACATCATTGTGACGTACTACCGGAGTGAGTCAATAGCATTCGAGAAATTAACGCTACTCTAATACTCCCCATACACAAATAGGTGTTTCAGCATAATACTATCTATGGTGAGCCGTGTGCTTGGGCGGCTCGCCTCGATGCGTGTATTGAGGTTACGTCACAATTACGTCATGTCGTCGGGTACAACAGTACAGAGTTTGTTGTCAGTGTGTATTTACCTTTGGTGAGTGTACACGGCACCTAAAGATGCCGAAAGGCGAAACCCGGGTCGCAAAAAACAACTTAAATGGAATAGTACAGAGCTTGAATCCATTAGAATTTAAATTCAAATTCCATCAAGTACCTTCAGTCGATAGTATTAATATTATAAAGACGATATACATTAAAACGTACCTGATCTATCGGCAAGTGTTGTTCATTGGAGCATCCTGGTTTCGAATCATCGTCACAATTGTAGTGGCCCATTTGGTTTTCAAAAAACATCTCATTGACATCTACACCATCATTATCAATCTCGGATTTTATATTACTTTTAGTTGTTTCAGGGCTCTGAAAATATCAACATAATATTATAATGTAACAATATCGCAATCATCCTCAACTGAGGTAAGTCGAGTGAAAATAAACGAACAGAGATGTGGAGAAAGCCGCCAATTCTTTCAATTACGTTAAGACGGTACTTCAGTGAAACGGAAAATAATTTTCAACTATAGGTGCGACGAAATTTTGGACTCGCTGGCAATCGGAGAGCTAACGTCGAGCTGTGAGCACGTCAATTTATTTCGTGATGGCGACATGGGTATTAATTCTTAAATCGTGTAAAGATGACTAAAAATGTTACCCATTTACTTAAAAAGAAAACATGCCAATGAATATATTATTATTGTCATATTAATATCATATTCATAAATATAATTCAGGTAGGCTATAACACTACATTTTGAAGCAGGGTTTTGAATGTGTGAGCGTCCTACAAGCCACACATTATAGACGTGGAATAGTGTGTGTTGCAGCCTTCAAGTAGACCTATATTGAATGAGCGTCTGTGCATAAACCGAGAGCAATAAAGTTGTCAGAATGAAATACAAGCGTATTCCTGACACGTGTTTAAGACGATACATCAGTGAAACGGCAAATAATTTTCAACTACAGGCGCGACGAAATTTTGGACTCGCTGGCATTCGGAGGACAAACGTCGATGTGTGAATACGTCAATTTGTTTCGTGATAGCGACGGGGGTATTAAATCTTAAATCGTGTGAAGATGACTAAAAAACGTTACCCATTTACTTAAAAAAGAAAACATGTCAATAAATATATTATTATTGTCATATTAATATCATATTCATAAATATAATTCAGGTAGGCTATAACACTACATTTTGAAGCAGGGTTTTGAAAGTGTGAGCGTCCTACGAAAACAAACCACACATTATAGACGTGCAATAGTGTGTGTTGCAGCCTTCAAATATTCCTATATTGAATGAGAGTCTGTGCATACACCGAGAGCAATAAAGTTGTCAGAATGAAATACAAGCGTATTCCTGACACGTGTTTAAGACGACACATCAGTGAAACGGCAAATAATTTTCAACCATAGGCGCGACGAAATTTTGGACTCGCTGGCATTCGGAGGACGAACGTCGATGTGTGAATACGTCAATTTGTTTCGTGATGGCGACGGGCGTATTAAATCTTAAATCGTGTGAAGATGACTAAAAAACGTTACACATTTAATTAAAAAAGAAAACATGTCAATGAATATATTATTATTGTTACTAATGGAACAATAAACAGAACATTAAATGGACGCATGTTGGATTTATATGACAAATTATATTTCGTTCTGCAAGCGTCATTTGCACAATCTGCGCATCGCATTGCCACGATCTTTTTGACCATGCCTCAACTCAGGTATAGCCTTAATGATGGAAGATGATGTTATTGTGATTGTGAATTACAACTGAGGTCTTCGCATTCGACTCTATAAATGAAAAAGGAAGTATGTAATCCAAACAAATTAAATTTTACAGATGGCATACAAACTTTTTGTTGTGGTTTTCGGTCATAGTTAAAATACAAAATATTCATAAACGTGAAGTGCATTAAAATCATTAATTTGTTTTCGTCATTCTTTATTTGATATGAAGCATTGAGTTAGGTAATTAAAGAAAAACCTGAAAAATGGTCGTTTTTCCCACTTCACTTCCATCTTTTTTTTAATAAAATGCCACCTCAATTTAAATATTAAACCAGCTTTTGCAGATTACATCATTTTGACACAACCTGTATTTCGTCATGTTCAATGTTATTAGATATACAATAAAACCTATTTTGAAAAAAAAAAACTGAGATGTACGTCCGTTTTCCTTGCTACAGTCGAATTCAATAACAATTGGCGAACACAAAAATAATGATAAGCGGGCTGCCTTCTGGGTGAGTCTGAACAATGTTTAATTCTCGAGCGAGGATAAATATAGGTGAACTCTTAAAAACTTGGTAGGTTATGTTAGGAATTATCCCATTTTCTTATCGCGTTGCAGAAGACCATTAGCAGTCTGTACAAAGATAGGTAAATTTTATTAATATTGAGCAAATTCTACGTTAATTAAATGAATTTACAACACATTAAAAGTTCTGAAAAACTAACCTCAAACGTACAAATGCGATCGTCAACGAACTCTTGCTTCAATGTACAAGGGCTGGCTTCCGGGCTGTTCCGTGTTTTGATCGCTAGTTCAGACCAATTCCTGCCTTCCTCGCCTGATTCGCTATCATTCGGCTCGCGTTTTACATCCATTATAAGTGATTAGTATGCACTACCGACGCTGTAGATAAATTGTAGTTAGTGACGTCACCAGGTTTACTGTTTGTCATTGAACGTAATTATCTATGGCCATGTACAGTATTGCCAGTCAGCTGTCAAAATGTTTGTTTACTTTCCTCATTGTTATGCAGACGGTTGAAATAGGTAGGTAGGTACACGATTTGTATTTAAAAGTAAAAATTCTTAATGATAGTTATTAGCTAAGTCCACATTTAGTCACTTCATCACCCAATTCGTCTTCAACTTTTAAATTCTGGTTTTACACCGAGAAGTTTTTTGCATGCGCAGAGGAGATGAATCCGTTTTAGTGTCTACATTCGTTCATCACAGCTTTCACTTCGTGAAGTCAGATAATATACCCGCGCTTCAGTTTGTTCGTATAATCTTTATGGGTTATAATATCCCATAATGCGCAATGTGCCTTATACTCCTTAATAAAATTCATTGTAATGATTTCGGTCGACATTTTGCAAAAAAATCGTAATATTTCAATACTAATATGCATCCAATATGGTCAATCGACTACCAATAGACAAAAATAAATATATTTATTGACAAGCAACTGCACGAACGACCCGATCTCACTGAAAAAATTTGAAGCTGGTGGGGTGTTGAACAGAAATCCAAGCTGGTCGGATCGCAGTGCGCTAGTACTTTCATCAAAGAATGGCGGTCATTTTCAAACCGATTTGAGAGCCGACGACGCATGCCCTGTGTTCGATTCATGAGACGTACGGAAAAGTCGCGAGTGTAGACTTGGCTAATGATATTATTCATTATTTCAAAAGATTTATATTTTATTTCAGAGTAAGATATCGTCATTCGGCATACAATACCGCGTTAGCAACAAAAACAAAATTGTGCATGAGAAAGAAAAACGCACAGCACATTCGTGGTATTGCCTTGCAAATCATGTACGCGGTGTTACAAAATGTGTAGTAAAACCTCAATTTAAACAAATATCCAGCATTCTATGAATGCACATGCGTGGAGATTTATATTTTAAATCGAATGGCGTCCAAAAATACATTTCGGTAAAATGGTCGCTAACTCGATATTGCATGCCGTGCGACGATATCATTATATTTTTACGAATGTACTTAAGTTTATTAAGTAATGAGTATTAATAACTTAGTAGTGGTAATTGTGTAATATTATTAAGATAGGTAGGTATATTATTCTAATAATTCAGATTTCCAAAAAACTGAGTTCTTGGTTCCATCCGTACGCTTTTAGACTTGTGGGAGGTAACACTGTCCTGCTGAAAGAGTGCACTATACCTAATATGACCAGACGTCCCGTTTTCAGGCGACCTGTCCCGGTGTCCCCGAACACAGCCTCGGGACGCCAAAATGTCCCGTTTTCGAAAAGAATTAAACTTGTGACCAAGATACAGAAATATTTGATGAGTATTCACTTTTTTCTAATTAAATTACACCGCAAAAAGTGTCTGAATAGAACAATGGGAATGTTTCAACCAAAAGTCGTTGGGTGGAGTTGTTCAAACAGTTTCGCGCCAATACTTTGTAGAACATTTTTTTTTTTATAATTATTCAAAAAAACACTACCTTATTCTTAGGTCAATAATTATTATAAAGCAATTATTATTCATAAGATATTTATCACACTTGAATGATCAAAGACATATCTTATAATAACTATCTTTATAATCATCTTCAAATGTGTTAATCTTGCCGATTTTTTGAATAATAAAATGCCTAATTCTTGTCAAATTTGGGATTACAGAGATTATCAATATAATTTTTTATCGTGAATATTTTACAAAAATTATCTCGTAATAAATTATACTAATGGTTTTATAAATGCGTTTATAAATTAATATATGTAAAAAATCTTAACACCACTGCACAGTTATGTACCGAAATATGACTATATTCTAAAACAATAGAGCGAGAGGTTTAAAAGAATACTGTTTTATGTAACAAAAATACTTTATGCAGTCATCAAATGTTTAAAATAACTATAAAGGATAATAAGGCTTCAAAATTATATAAATAGATTATCTACAACGTTTAAGGAGTGTCCAGGATCATGGTTTGAAAATACAATAAAAACTCAATTTTGACCTACGACGAGCACGTGGGCCGTTAACTATACCATCAATATATTTATTTTATGACTCTGCTTCTGGTGCGATTAAAACTTTTTAATAGTATATCCATCACCAACTTGCATTAAACTTTTTTCGGAAATTTAGAAAATTAAATTCATTTTTGTCAGTCAATGCCAAAGATGGACGATTACGTTTCCTCCGAGGATAGGTATCGAGAAACATCGCTCGACCAACAAATTCCTTCGTTTTTTCCTATACACCTCGACTGTGTATGAAAACATTAAATTTCTATATTACGATCAAAAGTAATTAAAAATTCTTCGTCGACATGCAATATTATAGTTTATATATACCTATAAAAAGAACTATGGACTCCGTTATAAGTTTATAATATATATATATATATATATATATATATATATATATATATATATATACATATATATATATATATATATATATAGTTAATGTGGACCGTAATTAATCGGTGCCTAAATAAAGTTTTCACTTACTGGATTCTATATAGGTAGGGTATATAGGTAATTTCCGGTGACATTGACATTTAGTATGGTAGGTAACCTAGCACATGAGATTGTGGTAATGCACAACAATAAGCATTGTGCTATTACAAAGTGACTTTTTTTCGATTTATCGGAAGTGAGAAGAAATAAGGAACAGGCAGGGTAGGTTTGTTTGACTCCAATAATAAGAAGAGTGATGCGTGAATGAAATGAATCCTGGTTTTATTATCTCCTTCCAAATAAATATTAATTTAATTATTACAGGTACGTCTACAGATTATAATTTAGATGAGTGAAAACACGGTTATGCGTTCTGATGTTGCGTAGTCGATCGGGCGGAGTGGTACGATAACCTTACGGTAATATCTTTGATAACTGACTGACATTTGATTTCATGTAATTAGTATTTTTATAGTGATTCGATGCAATAGAAAATGCTGCTATCACTACTTGAATATTTTGATAATCATGCTTTGTTGTGTAATGCACAATTGTTTTGTAAATTATAAATATTTGATTTTAATTTGAACGATTAAGCAGTTTTAATAATTAGGCAAGATCGATTTTCGTATAACAATTTTTGTGCATATCATGATAAAACGTTGAATTATTTTGCTAAATTAGCTTTCTGTTAAAAATTGATTGATTCACATAAATCGCTTATTTTGCTATTTCAACAATATTATGTTGCAAGATACCTTGTTATTATAAATTCGTGGGTCGGGATGTGTAGTCAGGTAAGTCACAAAACAGCAAAAATGAGATATGAATGCCACTATACTAAAAAAAAAAAAAATCTTTCGTTGTGTGTAGTCAGGTAAGCCGTACGTCTCACCATTGGTGAGATGCAGTTTCAGTCAAAACATATTTTTTATTTTACGGGGTGTGTACACAGTTAAGTCACATGAGTAGTCAGATAAGTCAACATTTTGTGTGACTTACCTTACTACTCATAGTTGGCTTACCTTCAAACGTCATACCTACTCAGTGTTGATTTTGGTGAATTTAACGTATTTTTAAAGATATTTTGAGAAATATTTGAAAAAGAAATAACAACAGAACCTAAGTAAAATAGTCATAGGTATTATAATAAATTATGACTTATATAAATAAGTATGTGTATTATTTGTAAATAATAAAAAATATACCAAATTTATCGAATTTGATTTATTTAAATCTAAAAACACGTACATAATATCCAAATAAACAATCTTGCTTCTAGGTTCAACCACATACTCCAATAACTTGTATGTTAACGATTCATTGATAGCATAAAAGATCTTGATTTTAATATTCAAGAATTATTACAGTCTAATTTACCAACATTGAAGAACCACGCCCTTCATGCTCAAATAGTGCTTCCACGATTACACATCATAATGATGTTTTAACCTGTTACCCTCGTTCTCGATTGAGAAGTAATAATCACCAAAAATGTAACTTAAGGGATGATACAAAGCCTTCAGAAATGATAAAAAAGTTGCACGAAATACTGGAAAAAGTTACACAATAACTACCTATAATGGATGTTATGAATACGAAAAAAAGTCGTATCAGACAAAGCGAACCATGAAAACAACATTTTCGCCAACAGTTTAATATTACTTGACTGTTGACCTGTTACGGAAACCAATTTGTAAAGGTTGTACACTAAAAACATTAAGTGAAAGTCACAATTTTTTTGTTTTGGAAAAAAAAGTGCGACTACTTCCGGTATACTTATTCAAGAATATGCAAGAGGAAAAATATCTCTAAAAGATAGCGAAGAAGATAGGCAAATATCTAAGACACATATTATACTCTCAATTCCATCATTATGAGAGTCATTACTCTAGAAGGAACTGTCAGAAAATACTTACCGCCACATATGACAATAACTGTGATGTATTCTCAATATTTGAAGAGTATTAGCTCTAATCCCATCAATATTCGTTTATACGCAGAAATATTCCCTGGCATGAACTTAACATTCAAACGGCCAAATAAGGATACCTACTTGCCAAACATACGATAAACTTAACTTAATTAAGAATTCCACCAACGATGAAGAAAGAAATAAAAATCAAGAGGAATTGAAAGAGCATCATAACGAAGCTGACTTTGCATATTCAGCTAAAAAATTGTGATAAAAAGTACTTGCAAGATTCTTCTTGCCAAATTGTAACATTTGACATGCAGCAAAGTTCCCTGGCCTTTTACAAACGGCATTTGACAGTGCATGATTGTGATAATAACCAGGGATATTGCTATGTATGCCATGAAACTCTTGCTAATAGAAAAGCTAACGATATCGCTTCATGCCTGTTCAAATACTTAACCAAGGGGTACATGATAATATTAAGCATATGATCATGTATTCTGATAGATGTGCGGGTCAAAACAAAAATAGCCACGTAGCTGTAATGTGCATGATAGCAGTAAAACATTCTGAGACTTTAAACAAAATTGATCACACTTTTTAGTCCCTGGCCACACACATATAGAGTGCGATAGTGACCATCGCATAATTGAAAAAAACATTTGGTGGAACGATCGAACATCCTCATGATTGGGCCAAATCAATGTGTGAGGCTGCAAAGAAAAATCCTTTTAAAGTCACTGAAATGACTCGTGCAATTACAAATTTTTAACTACTCGGATCGATTAAAAGGACCATTGCCACTCAGCAAAATAGACACAGATGGGAATAAGTTTGTTTGGAGAGATGTTAAGTGGCTTCAATTCAACAAACACGAACCGGGAATAGAGAAATTTGAAAGAACTCTCGACGAAACGACTGCATTTTAACAAATTTCATATATAAGACGAGACAAGACGAAAGATTTGATAGACTTACTTTCATACATTTCACCGTATTATAGAGAATTTTATGAGCCACTTGAGACATCTGAGATAGTCAGCGATATTTAACCTGATACTATTGAAGAAATTCATACTGAAGTTTAATGATAACGATTAAACTTTATAATATTCAGGTTTGTGTGCCTTTTCATTACTTAAATAACATTAAAGTAAAAAAAAGTTGTAAAAATGCTAATTTTAAATTTATATAATATTTTGTTCAATAAACCAATAAGATTTATGTATAAAACGTGTGTTTTATTGCTAATTTTAGTCGGATTTACATGAAAAAATAACAATATTACTTTATGCGTAGTAAGGTAAGTCAATCATTTTTTGTGCAAATCCAGTTAAGTCAATTCCCTTTTTTTTAAACCAATTAAGTTTTAATGAAACGAAATAGTTAGAATACTTCTAGGACATATAATTGAAAGCTAATTACATGTACTTTGATTTGTTACCCATAAAAAAACATAACTATAATTAGGGGAATGTGGGGAATTTTTTGAACTTTGTTTTTGCTATATCTCAAAATGACATTTTGTGACTTACCTGACTTCACATCCCGACCCACGAATTAATGGTTTCCTGCCGAGTCATGTGGATGGTAGGGTATTGACCTCCCTACAGATTAATACATAGTGAGGTGCTGCCACTGGTCGTTTTAAGAACTCTTATAATTTTGACACCCGGTCCACCCTGCCTGAGCTAGTCGAGGGCAGTGGTTGTTAACTTGGCTCCGGTGCAGAGCCGGTTCAGTCAGCGCCTTGCGTCCAGGACCCGGGGAACCGTCATCTTCCTGGCGGACTCTCCCTTTTCGGTTCGCATAATCTCTATTTAAAAACCGCTAGGTATTTACTCTTACCTTTGTGTGCATCATTTATTTATGTTCAGTAATCAATAGTTTCACCTAATATTCCTTTTAAATATATTTTTTTTAGGTTTATAAAAATTCTTATCAAAAATCAAATACACATAATAGTGAAAAACTAGACAATCGACATAAGAATTTAAAGAAAAAATTTCTTTAACTAATAAAGTAGTTAACCCAAAATATCACAATGTGCTGGAATTAATGCAGTTTATAGATCCTTTAATGGCACCTATGTGGATTCAACGATAGATATTAAAAATAATAAATCTTTTATCTAAAGTGATAATATTTAATGATCGTGTTATAATTGATGAAAACACAATAATAAAGTTTGATGATATAAGTGAACGTACCAAGCAGCTTCCTACCTAACTTGCCTATTCTTCGGGCCAATCGGATTCTGGCGTTCAGGAAGTTCGCTAAATACCATCCAAATAGTGTACTTATACAGCAGAACTACATGATGGTTAAATGACATGGAAAGTTGATACAACATTGTCGACCGACATGGATTCATATAGGTGTTATAATATTCTGCCTAGGAACATGAACGAACTGAGGAGCGGATATGATCAAAGAAAGAATAAGAAAGGTACATAATGTATTTGTTTAACAGATCACTAATATATTACAAAAAAATATATACTAATAAAATCAACTTACAATAATAAAAATATATAATAATAATTTTCTTGCAATAACAATTGGCTTGTTATTGATGCGTTTGCATTCCATAAATTCTTATGAATAGTGAATTTCGCAAGAAAAATTATTACATGTTATTATGAGGCGGTTGCTCAACCGAGTTCACTGACCGCAGAATGTGCAAATGACAATTGGTTTGAGATTGATTTGAAAGACATACTTAATACTAGTTTTTTTTACAAAGTAACATAGCTTTAGGGTATTAAAAAGATGCTAACTTAAACTTTACACTCTGCCTGAAAATCTGTAAGCCACCACATGTATTATTGTCACAAGACCAGGCAACCAGAGATTACAGGTCATGAGACGACAAGAAAGCGGTCGTGTGCGGGCCTGTTATAGCTTAGCTGTCGTTAACCACAGAGTAACTCAAACCGTATATGTTTGACCTTCGTTGCGCTAAATCCAATACGGTTTGTCTGGTACGGAACTTGTAATCATCATTCATAGTGACATTCCGAACCGTCCGTTTACCAGTGTGAGTGCGTAAACACCGAACCGGCTCGAGCGCGCGCCAGCCCTCTTAACATAAAAAGGCCAATGAATGGCGTCCTGGTTAAACTTCCCCTCCTAGATCCGTGGTCTACCAACAATTACCTTAAAATTACAGTGCGCTGCTAAAAGCGCCACCAATATACTATTATAATGTTTAGTAGATTATGTGTATATTTAAAAATATATTATCACGGCAAGTAGATGTACCAAATAAAGATGAAGATGATGGCTATGTGCAAAAGTAATTTGTCAACATTTTTGAAACTACAATCAGACGTATGAAATACGATTAGCCGTTTGTTTTTGCGTAAATAATCGAAAACACATAATAAAAAAATTTAGTATCGTTAACGGCCCACATGCGCCACACAGGACACGTTTTTACCTATACGAGTGTATTCTAAGCAATTCAATTTATTTTATATTACATAGATTGAATTTGTCCACCCTACTCTCATTATTATTACCATAATGATGAAAACACGTAACAATAATAAATTATTACAGATAGGTACGGTCTTCTACCAGTCAGTGTCATTTTGTGTGTTTGTAGAGTATTGAGCAGCGAAAATGTAGATGAACATACATTGCACAGTATATGGTTCCTTAACATTGATATTTTTTTTTATTTCCTAAGCATTTTTAAAGACCAAGGCTGTGAAAATTTACATGAGCACACTTTGCAATCAAATGTTTTTTCAATAACATGTGATTTCATAAATTTTCATGTCATCGCCAAAAGTTTAGAAGAGAAAATTTACATTCATATAGCTAGTAAACAGAATGTGTCAATTTATGCTTTTTCAAATATTTCGTCATAGAAAATTTACTTGAGCAAACATCGCATTGATATGGTTTTTCAGCAGTAGGTATGTGTCATTTTATGCCTTTTTAGACAGTAGAGCTGTGAAAATTTCTTCACGCAAACTTCGCATTGATGCGGTTTTTCAGCAGTAGGTATGTGTCATTTTATGCCTTTTAAGATAGTAGAGCCGCAAAAATTTCTTCGAACATACTTCGCATTGATGCGGTTTTTCACTAGTATGAGTAAGTTTATGCTTTTTTAGATAGCTAATATGCGAAAAATTAGATAAGCAAACATCGCACTGATATGGTTTTTCAACAGTATGAATAAGTTTATGCATTTTTAAAGTGTTGAAGTGCAAAAATTTAGTTGAGCATACATCGCATTGATACGGCTTTTCACCAGTATGTATCATTTTATGCGTGTTAAGAGCGCCCAGTTGCGAAAATTTAGATGAGCAAACATCGCATAGATATGGTTTTTCACCGGTGTGTGTCATTTTATGAACTTTTAGAGACTTGAGCTCCAAAAATTTTGATGAGCATTCTTCACATTGATATGGTCTTTCACCAGTATGTGTCATTTTATGCATTTTTAGATGGTTGAGCCGCAAAAATTTCTTTGAGCACACTTCGCAATGATATGGTCTTTCACCAGTATGTGTCATTTTATGCGTTTTTAGTTGGTCGAGCCTCCAAAATTTGGATAAGCAATCGTCGCAATGAAATGGTTTGTCACCAGTGTGTTTCATTTTATGTGTTTTCAAAGACCTGAGAAAGAAAAATTTAGAAGAGCAAACATCACACTCATATGGTTTGTTACCAGTATGTATCACATTATGCGTTTTTAGACGGCTAAGGCGGGAGAATTTAGATGAACACACTTTGCATTTATATGCTTTTTTATAAGTATGTATCTTTTTATGTTTTGTTAAATAGTTCATACTAGAAAATTTTGATGAACAGAGGTCACATTGATATGGTTTTTCTCCAGTGTGAGTATTTTGATGCCTTTTTAAATAGCTATGCTGCGAGAATCTTGATGAACACAGTTTGCATTGATATGGTTTTTCCCCAGTATGTGTCATTTTATGCTTTCTAAGAGTGCTGGGCCGTGAAAATTTTGTTGAACATATATCGCATTGATATGATCTTTCACGAGTATGTGTTTTTTTATGTATTTTAAGATGGCTGACACGTAAGAATTTTAAAGAGCAAACATCGCATTGATGTTGTTTTTCACGAGTATGTATAATTTTATGTTTTTTAAGGGTGCTGGGCAGTGAAAATTTCGAGGAGCATATATCGCATTGGTATGGTTTTTCACCAGTATGTGTCATTTTATGCATTTTTAATTTGTACAAATACAAAAATGATTTTGAGCATACATCGCATTGATGTTGTTTTTCACCAGTACGTGAACTGTTATTTGTTTTGTGATCTAAGATTGATTTCATACAGAAAACAATGTGTTTCTTTAGCGAACTCGAGGATTCGAATAATGAGTAACAAACACTACAAACAAAATTACGCGGATAATACATCACTTTGCTTAGTTTAATCTGAACTACCTTCGGCAAATACATCTTATGTATTTCTTGTTTAATGTTTAGATCATCTATAGTCATCTTGGGATGCTGTATTTTCTCAACTTGGACAGCAGATTTGGAATCCATGGTGAGATTACTCCCTTTCATAATTTTGTCGAAAATCACGATGGGCAAGTGACTCTCACATTTAATGTGGCGCTGAGTAGAAGTCTAAAAAACAATACATTTTGTTTTATTCTATTCAATTGTGTAAATTAATGATAAATAACTCAGTTTCTTATGTTCGTATGGAGACAGAAATAAGAAAGTATTTGATTCTAAAAGAAAAATACATATCGAAACCAAGCCACAAAAATCATCATATTAGTCTCATCGGTGTGATCGGTAAATCATTCCACGTGACACAATACTGCATGCATCCACGATGGACGTTTTGGTCTGATTCTTGTTACAGCATTTTATGAGAGTACTTATCGACATTAATTAAAATTACTACGACAACTAATAACGAACATACATAATTTTAAATAATAAATATAAATAAAAAAATAAAAATTAAAACTAGAAGATTTTTTTTTTGAAAAAGTAAGTCAGCCGGTAGGAATTGAACATCTATTGGGTTTGCGCCAGTGCGCATACTAGACTGTGATACAGCTACCATACTTAATTGCGACATTTTTTATTATTGTTCTCTAAGACCCTTACTACTTACTATTAACGCCCTCCAGTATCAGAAGTGTTTTCAAAATTATGTATGTTAAATTATTAGAAAGTTACATTTTTAAATCTTTTGAATAATCCGTTTAATAAAAGAAATGATTACAATTATTAGGAAGTAAGTTACAACAGAACATTTTGGAGTCATCCTTGACATCGGTAAAAAATTAAAAAAGTATCTACTTTGATTTAAAATGATAACGCCGATCGCCAATAGTAGCTAAATTTGGAAAGCGCTTCAGAGAATATTAAGGGCTAATAGCTACAATTTTTCGCAATTAACGAGGAAGTATGGCAGGTATAGCATAGTGGACTATTCGCACGGGCGCGAAACCCAAGATATACAGGTTCGTTTCCAAAACATTTCTTTAGGTTATAATATATTTTCCCAGAAGTGATTTCAAAATTATGCATGTTCAATAATAAACTTAGAATGTTACATTCGTAAATCTTGTGAATTTTTCGTTAAACAAAAGAAATAGTTATTCAACAAATATAAATTCTAACTAATGATCCGATAACAAGTATTGATAGGTACATACTTTCTTTTGAAACGTTGTAACGGAAACCTTTGTGTGGTTTTGTTTCTGCGCTTTTTATTATGTGTTCAGTCAGTCATGAAATGCGTCAACTACATTGAGATGCTTTACGTGCTGTTTGTTAGGGAATTTAAAAGCGGGCGATTCAGCAACCGCGATTGTGATGATGACAGACAAAACTTTCTATTTGCTAAAAAGCCAACAAGCTAGAGACTATTTTGACAAAACGTTGTTCGTTTTTACCGGGAGGTCGCTACTACGCTCTACTGCGCAGACGCAGTAGGCCCACACGCCAGCGTGTAGCGTGTAAAGTTGACCGGCTTTCAACTTTTTTCTGTAGATTGTTTACAATCTGCTTATTAGCTTGTGCAATGACGACACTGGTCGACTTTACAGGCAGATTTTAAATTCGCCAACACGCAGCTCGTAAAGTAGCTCAATGTCATTGACGCTTTACGGTCCAAATCAGTGGAGGGATTAATAATATTAATCACAGCTCTCTAACAACTTGTAGGCACATACTGTCTGTGGCTAAATGCTAAAATGTCCTATGTCCACTGATCATCACGTAAAGAGCATACTGGAATAAAATGGCATGCAAGACGATATACAAACGAACCTGATATATTGTCGTGTGTTGTCCATATGAGCATCCGGGTTTCGAATCGTCATAAATCTCCGGGCGCATTTGGTTTTCAACAAACATCTCATTGTTATCTCCACCATCATTGTAAGTCTCGGATTTTATATTACTTTTAGTTGCAGGGTTCTTAAAATAAATAATAATATTATGTAACAATATCGCGATCTTCCTCAACAGATTTAACTACGCTGATGGATTAAGGCCACCCCCATCGTCTACTACCGCTCAAATAATTCAAATTGATTTGAAGTATTTCACATTTATTTTTATTTACAAAAATTGATGTTTATAAAAATATATTATACTTATAAAACATAATAAGGCATGAAATAATAAAGAAAAAAATAAATACTATTCTAATAGTAACAGCCAAGGCGCAATCCGTATTCGTATTTAAATACTTCAATAGAGATTATTTTTATACCTTACTTGCTGTTTTTAACAAAATACTTGCAAGTTTTGCATATATATACTTACCGAATAATTTGAAGCCATAATAATATTTTATGTACCCGGCTTCGCACAGGGTCACTTCGTGGTTATATTTATCTTAGATATTTAAAAAATAATAAAAGTTAATTATTTTTTTGATATTAAAATATCTGTGTAATACAATATGGCAATATGAAAATAATTCTAATAGAAGTAAAGGACAAACAAAAAAACACTAAATTAAAATCAAATATAAAATATGCAAACGTTATTAATTTTATTAACATGTAGTAAAAAAAACAAAATTGGATGGAACAAACAAACAACAAACTCTGTATTGTATATAATACTCATTCAGAAACCTTCGGTGTGCGCACAACAACTGCCAAAAAATAATCGCAATCGGATGAATGGTATAGGATGCGAAAAGAATAAGAATATGATTTTCTAGTTGAGAAATCGTCATGGGCTTGCGCACGACAACTTACTAAAGTTTCATTGCATTTGGATAAATGGTATAGGAACGCATACAAATAGTAGAAGAAAAAGATGGTTGTACTAATTCAGAAACCGTTGCAGGTGTGCGCACAACAACTCACCAAAGTTTCATTGCAATCCGATGAACGGTATAGGAACGCATACGAATAGAAGAAGATGGTTGTAATAATTCAGAAACTTTCGCGGCGTGTGCACAACAACTGGTCAACATTTCATCGCAATCGGATGAATGGTATAAGCACGAATACGAATAGAAGAAAAATAAAATAGTTGTATCAATTCAGAAACCTTTGCGGGCGTGAGCACAACACTTGATCAAAATCTCATTGCAATCAGATGAATGGTATAGGAACGCATACGCATAGAAGAAGAAGATGTTTGTACTAATTTAGAAACCTTCGCGGGCGTGCGCACAACAACTGGTCAAAATTTCATCGCAATCGGATGAATGGTATAAGCACGCATACGAATAGAAGAAGATAGAATAGAAGAAGAAGATGGTTGTACTAATTCAGAAAGTACTAGTTAATAATGGAAGAGGACGTTATTGTGATTGTGAATTACAACTAAGGTCTTTGCATTCGACTCTACGAAGTAGATAGGATGTATGTAATCCACACAAATAAAATTTTACAAATGGCACAAAAACGGTTTTTGTTGTGTTTTTCGGTCAAAGATAAAATACAACATATACAAAAACATGTGAAGTGCATGATAATCAATAATTTGTTTTCGTTATTCTTAATCTGATATTAATTAAAGAAAAACCAACAAAAATTTTCATTATTCCCACTTAACGTCCATCTTTTTTTAATAAAATGCCATCTAAGTTAAGAAAATAAACCAGCTTTTTCAGCCTACGTCATTTGGACACAACCTGTTTTTATTCGTGGCCAATGTTACTATAAAATAAAACCATTTTTAAAAAAACTCTGGGTTACGTCATGTTTCCTCACTACAGTCGAATTTAATAACAATTGGGAAACACAAAACAAAAAGAAACGGGTTGCCGTCTGGCTGAGCTTCAACAATGTTTAATTTTCGAGCGTGTAGAGATAATATAGGATGCAAATTTAAACACGTGTTATGTTAGGTTAGGAATTATCCTATTTTACTTATGCGGTGCTGAATATAATACGGAGTCGAAAGAAAGATAGGTACCTACCTAATTTAAATCTACATTAGGTATACTTTCACGAGGCATGACTGTATCTAAGTCTAAAGACACGTAAAATAAGTTCTGAAAAACTAACCTCATACATACAGATGGCATCGTCAACGATCTCTTGCTTCAACGGGTAAGGGCTGGCTTCCGGGCTGTTCGATGTTTTGATCGCTAGATCAGACCAACTCTGACCTTCCTCGACTGATTCACTATCCTTCGGTTCGCGTTTTACCTCCATTATAGGTGATTAGTCTGCACTAGGTACCGATGTTGTAGATAAATTGATAAGTGACGTCACCTGCTATTTTGGTTTTCTGTTGAACGTATATTATTATATATGGCCATTGACAATAATTCTGTACAGTATTGCCAGTCAGACGTAAAAATGTTTATTATTTTTCATATTGTAAAGCAGCAGGTTAAAATAGGGACATGATTTGTGTTTAAAAGTAAAAAGTGTGTATGCTAATTATAGACATTAATTTTTTTAATAGATTTATATTTTATTTCACAGTAAGATATTATATTTTTCGAATACGACACGAAAAATGTAGTTTTATGATGTACCTAATGAGTACTTATCAATAATAAAGTAGGTACGTAGTGGTAAATGTGTAATATTGTATAGACGTCATGTAGGTATATTATTCTAATTCAGATTTCCAAAAACTTCAGTTCTTCATAAATTATTATGAATTGGTGCAGTCGAGAGGAAGTGCCTGGTTCCATTCTTACGCTTTTAGACTTGTGGGAGGCTACGTAGTTCCGCTGAAAGAGTTCACAAAACCATCGATATAGTAAATTTTATGAATCTGCTTCAGGTGCGATTAATACTTGTGCTTTTTATATATACTTTTTTAAAGTATTCCATCAGCATCTTGATAAAACTTATTTTCGGAAATTTCGAAAATCAAATTCATTTTTTTTTCATTGAATGCTGAAGATGGACGCTGACGTTTCCTTCGAGGATATGTAGGTAGGTATCGAAAAACAGCGCTTGCCCAGCAAATTCCTTCGTTTCTCCCTTTACACCTCGACTGTGTATGAAAGCATAAAATGTCTATATTACGATCGAATAAATATAAAATTCCTTGTCGGCAGGCATTCAAAATTAATACTTTACTACACGGACAACGAAGCTATGGCACGCGTGCCGTTAGTGACACGCAAACATTTCATTTTGAAGAAAAAAAATCTAGTACTTACTATTTTTTATAGGTAGGTATTTGATTGAGATTGCCTGTCATATTGATTTGCATAACCCCATAATTAGAAGACCTTTCTCGTTTCGAATATATAATTATAATACTTAGCTTTCAACATATAAGGTGAATTGAGTGATAGTTACGAAACGCTTTTTCGTAAACATGACCTCAAACTGGCGTAAACATAATTATTTATAATTGTACGAGCATATCAACGTCTTCCTCTATACTAATATGTATTACTAAATTATGATAATGGCTGAAAATACAGAAGATTTAACAACATTTATAAAATGTTTGTTTGATAATCAAATCTGCGTGACAAGGTTTGCCATTTTGAAAAGCCACACGATAAAAAAGTATTTTTAGTAAAAACGTACTAACTCTAAAATAATTTTATATATTTTTTTATCATACTATTAATAATGTACTTACAAGCGACGTTTAATATTCTATAGTGTAGACTGAAGAATATATAAATAAGTTATTTGTTATTGTCGTTTAGAACTGACTGCATTTAGCAAGCTTCTTACTGTATTATGATATTATACACAGAAGAAGTTTACTTACGTTTATCATCACTTGAAATTATTAATAAACACAAAACCATCATATTACATGAACTCCAAGGTCTCAAGATTCAGTTTTTAAAGAATTCAATAAATATGCTCCAACAAGTGAACACGACAGCCACGTCAGTATAGGCACTCTATAGAATAATGATTGGTCAACCATATACAGCAAAGGGAGGGGCAGGAAAGGTAGGACCACTCGTTGTCGATAAGTTTCCGAATGCCTTGGCTTGTACTTGAGTCGGCTTTGAATGCTCCTAAGAATATCGAAGTGCAAGGCCAGATGAGCGCGCGGGTAGAGGCGCGTGAAACTCAAACGTATAACCAGGTATGTCATTCTCAAAAAAAGACACCTTCTGTCTATAATATACCTACGGTTATACGCTCTACCGCTGTGTTCTAACACTAACGGCGGTCATCTTGTGATTTGTTTTGTTTTTCTACATTAAAGTGGGTGAATGTGGAATATATTTTTTTTTATTACTGTCATCAACTAAAATACGTTTAACTAAAATATTATTTGAAGTAGGTACTTATTTAAAAAAAATCTTCTTTAGTCAATAAAAGTAGTTAAGAGAAAATATTACATGCCGTGGGTTACCCAGTTTTTTATAACAGAGATATTATATTCACCCTTCCTGAGCTAGTCGAGAGCAGGGCTTGTCAACTTGGTTCCGGTGCAGAGCCTGTTCAGTCACCGCTCTAAGTCCAGGACCCGGGGAACCGTAATCTTTCTGGCGGGCTCTCCTTTTTCGGATCAGAAAATCTCTATTAAAAAAGCACTATTTACCCTTACCTTTGTGTACATAATGCATAATTTATTTATGTTCCACAATCAATAGTTTCACCAAATATTTCTTTTAAATACATATTTTTTTAGTTACCCCAAAAAATCAATATTCTGTCATTGATCCAGTTTATAGATCCTTCAATGGCACCTATGCGGATTCAATGATAGATATTAAAAAATAATAAATCTTTCATCCAAAGTGATAATATTTAATGATCGTGTTATGTTATGAATATAGATGAAAATACGATAATAAAGTTAAAGTTTGAAAATATAAGTGAACGTACCAAGCAGCTTCCTACCTGACTTGCCTATTCTTCGGGACAACCGGATTCTGGCGTCCAGGAAGTTCGCTAAATACCATCCAAATAGTGTTCTTTTATACAGGAGAACTACATGATGGTTAAATGACATGGAATGTTGATAGAACATTGTCGAGCGACATGGATTCATAGAGGTGTTTAAATATGTTGTCTAGGAACATGAACGAACTGAGGAGCGGATATGATCAAAGAAAGAATAAGAAAGTTACAAAATGTATTTGTTTAAGAGATCACTAATATAAAACAAAGAAAAATATATTAATAACATGAACTTACAATATTAAAAATATATGATTGGGCCAAATATGGTAGGCGTCGTTCCTTATTTCCCCACCTACCTCACACCCTTATGTATTATTGTCACAAGACCAGGCAACCAGCAATTACAGGTCATGAGACGACCGTGATTGAGTATAACATTCAGTTACCTCGAGTAACATCAATAAAGCGGTCGTGTGCGGGATGGTTATAGCTAAGCTGTCGTTAACCACAGAGTGACTCAAAACGTATATGTTTGACATTCGTTGCGCTAATTCCAATACGGTTTGTCTGGTGATGTCGGAATGACATTCTGAACCGTCCGTTTACCAGTGTGAGTGCGTGAGCCCTGGAACCGGCTCCAGCGCGCGCCAGCCCTCTTAACATAAAAAGGCCAATGTATGGCATCCTGGTTTAACCTCCCTCCCTAGATCCGTGATCTACGAACTCTCACCTTAAAATTACAGTGCACTGCTAAAAGCGCCACCAATATACTAAGTATTGTAATACTTAATTTCCAGTATATTATGTGCATATTTAAAAATATATTATTACGGAAAGTAGGTGTACCAAATAAAGATGAAGATGATGTTTATGCGCAAAAGTAGGTAATTTGTCAACATTGTTGAAACTATAATCAGACGTATAAAATACGATTAGCCTTTCGTATTTACGTAAATAATTAAATTTGTTTTGACCATGTCCGATCCTAATAGAATCATATTTATGGGCCTTCACAGAGTAGAGGTTTTTATTTTGTATTAGAGGTTCACAAAGAACATATTTTGTTTTTACGAGAAATGGATGTCAGCCACTTGCTCAACCTATTAGGTCCATACCCTGACACTCACAAATTTAAAAACAATATGTGTACCTGCCAGACCCAGGATTCGAACCTGGGACCCACGGTATAAGAACTCTCTCGAGCCACCGAAGAATCCAGCCACTCTACACTGCAGTGGCTATGGCAGCCACTGAATTCATATCGCACCATTGCAACTAAACCGCCACATGTGCGAAATTATGTGATTTGAATTAATTATTACGTTTACCGTTTCATCACGGAACATTTAATTACTATTTAATTACCACGTTTAAATAGCATGTTTATTATATCTAATGGCCACCAAATGAGGATACAACAGCTGTGGTGTCAGCGCTGTAAGGATTAATAGTATATCATTCATAGTAGGGGAAATGTGTTCAAAGTGGCATAGTGGGGAAAATAAACTTTTGCTCTACTGGCGAAATGGTGCAGTGATGCAACTAGCTCAGGAACAATGCATGACCCTTCTTTTAAATATTCAGCCATATTGAGAAGATCATACAGTGGAAAGATTTGTGAACCAAACGAATATTTTTGCAGCTTGTCGACAAAAGGTAATATTACATGTATTTTATATTATTAAATGTATATATATATAAACCAGCTTAAGTAGCCGTGATTAGTGTTCATGTGCGATGTAAATTTATCATACTTACTGAAGTGAAAACTGCATTTTTTTAACGAATTTATTTTGGATAATAATTCGAACATTTGATTTGGGATAAAATGGCATACATTATGGTAGGCTAAAACGGCATATTATGTGATTTATGATTTTATTGTTTTTGAAAGATTATGTTCCGAAATTACCTACGTAAAACTCTGTAAGAGACATGGAATACAATGGAAATGAATCTGGCAGTTTTAGCTGTGAAAATGAAAAGGAAGCAAACAACTTTAAGAAGGCATTTTTTAAATAGAAATAAAACAATAAAAATGGAGATAAACATCTTGGATGATTTATGACTACTTTTCCAGTGGAAATTGAATGTCAAAATATGAAATTTTTATTTGATTATATATTTTTTTTCTATTTTTGCCAAATATTTATGTCGTATGCCATTTTGTACACCCGGAGGGGTGAAATGATTTTTAACTACACGTTTTTACTTCTTTTTTTTAAAGTGGTTTTACTTTATTCATGCTCCATTTTTATAATAAATTATACGTTTTGATATTCTTTTTTTCGTTAAACTAAACACTATGCCATTTTGTACACCATTCTCCTATATGTACCGAAAATTTCATATCTATAAGTCAAAAGATCGTTCAATTTCTAAATATATTTTGAAAACACAGTACAAAAATGTGAAAGGTAAAACCAATTTTGCGTTAGGTGGTTTAATTGAAAAGGTGCGGTTTCATTACGTTCGTCCAATTAATAATAATATAATAATAAACACATGTTGGTCTACGAATACAATACTATTATTATTATTACGTATTATTATTATGACGGTGAATCATAAAGGAATTACTAGCCGCAATAAAAATGTTCTTTGGTCATGCAGAAATTGGAAATGCAGCAATACCAAACCATTTATTTTATACAATGCGTATAGAATACGTTGTTTAATAATTATATTATATCTAATAGCTTTTTCGCGGGTACCTATAACTAATATAGATACATACAAATACCAACTAATATATAACTAAAGTAATACTATAACTAACTAAAATATACTAAACATTAATTTATTTAGATTTAGAATATTTTTTATAGCTACTAATCCGAAATGCCACACTATACCACTTACCGTGATTAAATTAGTTATAAGACCTTAAGTAGATAAAATGCAGGCTAACGTTCATTTCTAAAAGAACACACGCCCGTTCTATTCATTCATGTATTAAGGTATTACAGGAGCGAAGGGTGAAGGTAGGCTGTTAAGATCCGCCATAAATAGTGCACATTAAACTTTTTTAGTCATACGTATTTGTTTTTATTGAACAATTTACAGATATTATTGGTTAGATTTTTAAAATCAATTAAACCCTGCCTAAACCAAACCATACTAATTTTGGTATATTTTGGGCGATACGTCAAAATTGTGCATACCTTTTCATTCATACTTATTTGTTTTAGTTGGATTAAGAATAAATATCATTACACATTTTGTTGGTTGTTTTTTTTTTAATTCATTAAGCCTTGTCTTAACCAAACTATAAAAGATTTTAAAAAATATTAAAAGTTATGTATGGTTTAATTGCATAATTTTAGATATTTTATAGATAGGTATTTTTTTAGGTCCATTTACCTGGAACACCCAATGTTAAAACTCCAACTTTTTTTGCGTGCATTTGTTTGTGCATCGTTAGTGCACGTTTGTGCACGATTTTTTTTCGTTTGTGCACCTATAATAACCGAAAAATTCCAATTTCAAATTGGGTGTTCCAGCTAAACGTTGGGTCACCCAATGTTGAAATTTCAATTTTTTTCGAGTGCATTCGTTTGTGCATCGTTAGTGCACGTTTGTGCACGCGTTTTTTTCGTTTGTGCACGCACATTAAGGGGGTTATTCGCATTTCAATTTGGGTGACCCAGCTAAATGCTGGATACTTGTGTCATTAAACATGTGTTTTTCCTTAAATTTAAATTGTAAACACTTGTGCGTTGGTAGTGAACGTTAGTGCACGATTTTGTTTTTCTTTTTCACCTATATTCAGCGCGCTATTAAATTTTAAAGTTTGTATGCAAAACCTGACTGGGTAGGTTAAAAAAAATATTTTGTAGTTAAATCTCTTGTAGCATAGCTAGTGCGCAATTCTGCATACTTTCTTATTTTTTTTCTCATATAGTGCGAGAGTTATTCTATATGAAATATTTAATGAACGTTAAGTAGAACCACCCAACAAACTATTTTAACTTTTTATTAAATCATCAATTTGTCTATTATTGGCTTACGTTTGTGCACGTGCTTTTTTTGTTTTATCGATTATATCGTGAGAGATATTATTTTTTAAAATTTAGTGACTTGATACTTGAACCATTAAATTTGCCTAAAATTTTTTTTGTTTAGTGCATCCGATTAAATTTATTAATGTTAACTTTTAGCAGGATTTTTAAAATTTTTATCTCTTATATTAAGCTAGTAATTAGATTTTGAGTGGCCGTCAAGTTTTAAAACCAAACATTTTTCTTCCACATTTTTTAAATGCACACCATTGAGTAATTTATTTACATGATTTTTCATGAAGTTTTTATTGTTTTTCCATTTAAATTACGCGAAAAATTCGCATTTTTCCATTTTCACTAAGTAACCCGTCAAAATGTTCCGAACAAAAACAACCGCATCCGTTTGGAACATCCAGTCAAAAGAGTCTCCTCAAAATAGCCAAAAGGCTCACTAAATATGTCGGTTTATAATAGACTACCTCAAAATTGACAATTTGATTACACAAAAGTGTCAAAATTACAAAATCATTCAATTTTCTTAACATTTATCTATTTATTTTTGATTTTGAATGGATCAATGTCAGTTTCATAAGGAAAAATGCAGTAAATTATATAATTATACTTACCTACTGTTTTTTAAAATGATCTGTAATAAAAATAAATACCGTTAAGTTATTAGAATACAATTAGGTATGCATACTTTTGAAAAATGCAATATGTTTTTATGCAACGATATGTTCTTCAAAAGATAATATTGGAATGACATTTATATTTTTTTTATATAAAGGGGTTAACTTGCAGGCACTTAACTCTTCGTAATAATATTTGCATCTTCTTTATCTCTGTTTCTCCAGGTGGTGCAACGTATGCTTGTAGTTCTGGTAGGTGTTATGTTAGGAGAGAAGTGTTAGTCACTTCATATTATGCTATTCAGAATCGATATCAAATAAAGTTTTGTAGGTTCTTTAAAAAATTATTGCCTCTGACGACTTCGACAATTGTTTCACGCAAATGGTTTTCTTTTGAATGTGTGTGTTTATTAGTTCTTAAACAACGTACCTACTTACATATCTGTTAACATTTATATTTAAACTTATCACGATTATGAGTTTTTAAATGACATATTTGTTTAGGTACTACTTTCAAAATAAAATTCATCACACGCAAATGGTTTTTCTCCTGTTTCGTTTTATGAGCGTTAAGATAATTTTGTGCCGAGCCTCCGTATAAGTAGTCAATTTATTTAAAAGGTTTGTCACCATTTTATATCTTTACATATGCTTGAAGATTACTCCGTCGCGAGCATCCAAATGAACATACATTGCATTTATAAGATTTTTCACGAGTTTGTTCTATACAATATGTACATATTCATTTCATGTCTTTTAAGACAACAAAGTCGTACGCATTTATATGAATATATATCGAATTTTAAAGGTTTTTCACCAGAATTTGTCATTTGCAAGTTTTTAAGATGACTAAGTTGCGAGCATCTATATGAACATACATTGCATTTATAAGGTTTTTCACCATCCACCAAAAATGGCCGCGCGGCTTAAGCGTTGGCATATTGCGTCAAGGGTCCCTAGTTCTAATCCTCGGTCCGGCAAGTACGCATATTATTCGCAAAAATCTATATGAACAAACATTGTATTTATTAGATTTTTCATCGGAATGTGTCATTTTGTGTCTTTTAAAACTTTAATTTGCGAGCATCTATATGAACATAAACCGCATTCATTAGTGTGTTCACCAGTATTGTCATTCCACATGACTTTTTTGTCATCTTATATATTTATAAACTAGCGAGCATCTATATGTACACTGATCACATTTAGGTTCTTCGTCACAATGTGTTATTTCATGTTTTTTATACGAGTATTGCTGGCACCATTCATTCTGCTCTGCGAGAAGCGGAAGGTCGAGACGGCTTAAAAGTCTTGGTCGCTCAAAGGATGACAAAATTTAAAAGTGGTCAAGATCCTCAGCCATGAGTATACAACCAAGAAGAGAGGAGAAAACAACTAATTTGCGAGCATCTATAAGAACATTCATCGCATTTATAACGTTTTTCATTAGAATATGCCTTTGTTTTGTCTTCTAAAATATTAATTCGCGAGCATCTATATGTACACAAATCGCATTAATGAGGCTGTCCACCGTTATGTTTCATTTTATAGATTTTAATGTTTCTAGGTTGCGAGCATCTTTATAAACAATAATTGGATTTACAATGTTTTTCAACACTATTAATTATCACTTTTGTATTTTTAAACTACTATGTTGCGAGCAGCTATTTGTGCACTGATTAAATTTAGGTTCTACGAAAGAATTTGTCATATCATGTCTTTTACGATTACTGCGGCCACCATTTATTCTGCTTTGCGAGAAACTGAAGATCGAGAAGGCTTGAAAGTCTTAGTCGCTCAAAGGATAACAAAATTTAACAGTGGTCAAGATCCTCAGCCATGAGTATACAACCAAGAAAGGAATCGAAGACAACTAATTTGCGAGCATCTATATGAACTTTCATCGCATTTATAAGGTTTTTATCAGTATTGCCATTTCATATGTTTTAAGCTCATTAGGTATTTTTAAATTACATATTTGATTATATTGGAAATCACATTCATCACACGCAAATGCTTTTTCTCCTGAATGTGTAAGTTCATAAGTTCTTTCATTAAATAAGTTCATGTTTTTTGAATATGTTTCTGATAATTCTTCCATATACCTTCTGTTGAAAATAATGTAATTTCTATGCCATTTTACCATAATATTTACAAACTTATTTCGGAAGTCCTATATTATTTTAGCTCAACTATTGAAAAATAATAAAAATGTTAGGTAATAGTATTACAAAGATTTTACCACTGAGTTTCATTAGTTAGATTCTTATCTAAATTAAAACTGTAAACATCTTTACAGTCTTCTGATGTTGGTAAATCGGATGAACTTGATATTTTTATATAGCAAACGTATATAAGTATAGACATCTTATCCGTGGTAAACTCAAAATACCTAAACTATCAACTTACCAACTTTTGGCAGCATCGTATCGAATACGTTGTTTAAGAACTCATAAACTTACACATTCAGGAGAAAAACCAGTTGCGTGTAATGAGTGATGACTTTGAAATGTAATCAAATATGTCATTTAAAAAACCTAGTAGTCTTAAAACATGTGGAATGACAATACTGGTGAACACACTAACGAATGCGATTTATGTTCATATAGATGCTCGAAAATTAAAGTTTTAAAAGACACAAAATGACACATTCCCATGAAAAATCTAATAAATGCAATGTATGTTCATATAGATTTTCGCGAATAATATGCGTACTTGCCGGACCGAGGATTGGAACTAGGGACCCTTGACGCAATATGCCAACGCTTAAGCCGCGCGGCCATTTTTGGTGGATGGTGAAAAACCTTATAAATGCAATGTATGTTCATATAGATGCTCGCAACTAAGTCATCTTAAAAACTAACAAATGACAAATTCTGGTGAAAAACCTTTAAAATTCGATGTATATTCATATAAATGCGTACGACTTTGTTGTCTTAAATGAATATGTACATATTATATAGAATATACTCGTGAAAAATCTTATAAATGCAATGTATGTTCATTTGGACTCTCGCGACGGAGTAATCTTCAAAAATATGTAAAGATACAAAATGGTGAAAAACCTATTAAATAAATAAATTGACAACTTATACGGAGGCTCGGCACAAAATTATCTTAACGCTCATAAAACGAAACAGGAGAAAAACCATTTGCGTGTGATGAATTTTATTTTGAAAGTAGTACCTAAACAAATATGTCATTTAAAAACTCATAATCGTGATAAGTTTAAATATAAATGTTAACAGATATGTAAGTAGGTACGTTGTTTAAGAACTAATAAACACACACATTCAAAAGAAAACCATTTGCGTGAAACAATTGTCGAAGTCGTCAGAGGCAATAATTTTTTAAAGAACCTACAAAACTTTATTTGATATCGATTCTGAATAGCATAATATGAAGTGACTAACACTTCTCTCCTAACATAACACCTACCAGAACTACAAGCATACGTTGCACCACCTGGAGAAACAGAGATAAAGAAGATGCAAATATTATTACGAAGAGTTAAGTGCCTGCAAGTTAACCCCTTTATATAAAAAAAATATAAATGTCATTCCAATATTATCTTTTGAAGAACATATCGTTGCATAAAAACATATTGCATTTTTCAAAAGTATGCATACCTAATTGTATTCTAATAACTTAACGGTATTTATTTTTATTACAGATCATTTTAAAAAACAGTAGGTAAGTATAATTATATAATTTACTGCATTTTCCTTATGAAACTGACATTGATCCATTCAAAATCAAAAATAAATAGATAAATGTTAAGAAAATTGAATGATTTTGTAATTTTGACACTTTTGTGTAATCAAATTGTCAATTTTGAGGTAGTCTATTATAAACCGACATATTTAGTGAGCCTTTTGGCTATTTTGAGGAGACTCTTTTGACTGGATGTTCCAAACGGATGCGGTTGTTTTTGTTCGGAACATTTTGACGGGTTACTTAGTGAAAATGGAAAAATGCGAATTTTTCGCGTAATTTAAATGGAAAAACAATAAAAACTTCATGAAAAATCATGTAAATAAATTACTCAATGGTGTGCATTTAAAAAATGTGGAAGAAAAATGTTTGGTTTTAAAACTTGACGGCCACTCAAAATCTAATTACTAGCTTAATATAAGAGATAAAAATTTTAAAAATCCTGCTAAAAGTTAACATTAATAAATTTAATCGGATGCACTAAACAAAAAAAATTTTAGGCAAATTTAATGGTTCAAGTATCAAGTCACTAAATTTTAAAAAATAATATCTCTCACGATATAATCGATAAAACAAAAAAAGCACGTGCACAAACGTAAGCCAAGAATAGACAAATTGATGACCTAATAAAAAGTTAAAAAGTTTGTTGGGTGATTCTACTTAACGTTCATCAAATATTTCATATCGAATAACTGACGCACTATATGAGAAAAAAAATAAAAAATTATGCAGAATTGCGCACTAGCTATGCAACAAGATATTTTACTACAAAATATTTTTTTAAACCCACCCAGTCAGGTTTTGCATACAAACTTTAAAATTAAATAGCGCGCTGAATATACGTGAAAAAGCAAAACAAAATCGTGCACTAACGTTCACTACCAACGCACAAGTGTTTACAATTTAAATTTAAGGAAAAACACATGTTTAGTGACACAAGTATCCAGCATTTAGCTGGGTCACCCAAATTGAAATGCGAATAACCCCCTTAATGTGCGTGCACAAACGAAAAAAACGCGTGCACAAACGATGCACAAACGAATGCACTCGAAAAAAGTTGAAATTTCAACATTGGGTGACCCAACGTTTAGCTGGAACACCCAATTTGAAATTGGAATTTTTCGGTTATTATAGGTGCACAAACGAAAAAAAATCGTGCACAAACGTGCACTAACGATGCACAAACAAATGCACGCAAAAAAAGTTGGAGTTTTAACATTGGGTGTTCCAGGTAAATGGACCTTATTTTTTTACTATTATCTATTATGGCTTGGTTTCGCATGGTTTAATTGAATTAAAAAAACGAAACAACAGCATCTGTAAATTGTGGTGTTATTTCAATGAAAAAAATACTAATACCTGATTAAGTTTGAGGTATTATTATTCGATTTAAATATATATAACGTGGAAAGACACATGCTTCATGACATGCAACGGCAGGTACCTTCCTACATATTTCATTCAAAAAACACTTTTAGAAAATAAAAGGTTTATATTTTTTTACTTTTTCCACATTTTATTTCATAATTTTGATATACAAGCGCTTTTATCCTTGCGTAAATTTTCAATTGAATAACAGTAAAAATATAGGTACATATTATTGAATAAAAAAAAATTATAGAGAACGTCGGTTTCGATTGTTTACTTAAATTAATACTAACTTGTTGGTGATATTTGTACTTATTTATTAAATTACTTATTTATATACATTATGAGATTGCCTAATTTTATCATAGAAAAATTTGCTGTGTTTAAAAGTCACCTACCGTATTTAAAAAAAAAGGTTCCCTATCAATGACAAATTTTGTATTGTACATTGTAGTTATGAACGCTCGATAAATACAAACTTCATTATTCCCATCCTAACCAAATAATAAAAAAATATATTTCCTATCTATTAAATATTCAAAGTTGTGTACCTATAATTTAATCGCATAATTTTAGAGTATTTTTTACTAGTAGCTATTGTTTTCGCAGATTTCATCGAATTTAAAAAAAAAACTAAGTACAGCATCTGCAAATTGTAGTTTTTTTTTTAAATGAAAACAGAATAATATTTAATACGATTTAATAACAATAAACAATAATTCAAAATTTACAATAACCGAGTGTTAAATTATTTTCTTGAACCCATAAAAACACATTAGTGAGTACACAATAAAATTTAATTATTGGACTTTTTATTATTGGATTATTTTGAGGTATCGTTATAATCATTATGCTTTGCCTAATCAAATAATTAAAAATATTATCATATCTATAAAATAACCAAAATTATGTACCTACCTATAATTTAATCACATAATTTTAGATATTTTAGATGCCTATTAATATTAATTATGTGTCAATGATAAATTAAAATTTACAAAATAAATAGTAGCGCCGAGGAGTTCAATGAAGACAATAGGTAATTAGACCTCGCTTCAGCAATAAAAATAATTACACGACAAAGTATGGCAAATACATTTAGAGAAAAACTTGTTAGTATTTATTTCTTTACATACCTACTTAAGAAGGTATTTTGAAGATGCTCGGCCAAACTGATCTATTTGATTATAAACTATTGTCAATAATGAATTTCATCAAATCGATCGAAAATTTCTCACCAACACCATCTGTAAATTGTCTTTTTTATTGAAAACAGAATAATATAAATATTTATTTTCAAAATCTGGATCAGTATTAAACACTGTTTTCATATATGCATTTTATTTTGAAGAAATTCTTATTTAGCTAAAAAACATGCCTATTAATATTAACTAGCTGAGCCAGCTGGCTCTCGCCAGTCTGTCTCGCTAGGTCTTGCAGACAACTTTTCCTCATGCTGACATGGTGTTTATATAATATTTTAATATAATTTTAAAGTATATATAGATGGCGAAATAGTTTTCCCTTCGGGATGGATTTTTATTCACGTCAGACAGTTTGACATTTCGCTGATTTGTCAGTTTTACGATTTGCATGTCGTCACTGCCAATACAAATTTGGAGTTATATGCGTAGTCTATTCTGGAGTCAGGCCTTCACAATATCACCTGACACCACTTCAGGCTGCTAGGCCTAGCAGAACAGCTGGCAATCGCCGATTGCTACCAATGACATTTTAATTTTAATACAATATATGTGTAGGTATGTGCATTTAAATATGATAAATAATTATACATCTCATTCATTCGAATATAAAGCAATATTATGTGATTATCATTAAAAGCGATCGAATATATCCAAATATTAATCTCTTTCGGGTCCCATTTACATAATAGAAAAAGGTAAGTAGCATTATCTATAAAAAATAAATGCTTGCAGCCATAGAATAATATTTAAAAATCAAATCTTTAATTCAAAATTAACCATAACTAATATAGTTTCCCTGTGCGAGACATTTATATCGAGACAAATGTTGATAAATAAGAAAGCAATACATATCATATCTGAGAAGAATAGACCAATTTTGATAATAATAGGAATTTATAAAACCTAAAAATGTGGAATCAGCTTAAAGAGGCCTTCATCCAGCAGTGGGTTGATGACGATAATAACGATATAAATAGGTAGGTATATAAGATCATAAATTTAAAAAAATATAGCAGTTTATATGACTAAGAAGAGTAGAATTAGGTTGCGATAACCTTCATCCAGCAGTGGATTGATCTTGGTTGATGATGATAATGACGATATTATGAATGAGTAAATATAATATCAGCAATTTTGATAAATATAACAATTCATATGATCGACAGAAATACAAACAACTTAGAAAGACCTTCATTCACCAGTGGATGGATTCAGGCTCATGATGGTAAAGGCAATATAAATAGATATAATATCACCGATTTTGATAAATACAGCAATTCAAATGACATAAAGGAGTATAATCAGGCATGAGAGGCCTTTATCCAGCAGTGGATTGGTTCAGGTCGATGTTGATAAGGATGATAGAAATAGGTATAATACACAAATTCGTTAAACTGATAGTAGTAGAATCACGTTTCGGAACCCTTCATCTAGCAGTGGAGTGATGATGATGATGATGATGAAATTGAAGACTGTCAAGAATACAATCAACGTAGAGAGGCCGTCATCCAGCAGTGGAGTTATTAAGGCTCGCGATAATAATGGCATTATATAGATAGGTATAAAGTATAATAATACTGATTTCGATAAATATAATATTTCATGTGTAAGTAAGGAGTAGAATAAGGCTGAGGAGGCCTTCTTCCAGCAGTGGATAGGTCCAGATTGATGATGATAAGGTTGGTAAAAATAGGTTGCTATTATACAATATCACAATTTTTGTTAACTATTACAATTCGTATTAATTTATTTCATTGTTTGCAATGGCAACTTAATATGACTATATTGTAATCTATGGAAATTAGTAGCCTAGGTAATTATTCAATAAAAAAGTGTTCGTGAACAGCCACAAAAAAGTATTTAAAAAAAATGCTAATAGAAATGTCACATTTTTTCGATTAATTCTGCAAATTCTAAATTTGAATTCTGAGATGTAAAATGAATTTGTTTTTCGAAAGAAAACAAATGACAATCTAAGTCTATTAGTTAGACAGATAAAAAGCAGTGACATGGTTTTAGATTATATTTTCGTAGTAATTAGTGAGGAAATATGTATTTATTTTGTGTTAAAACTCAAGAATACGCCAATGTGCTGCTTACAGATTTGAATAGTTTTGCGGAATATTAATTCAGATTTCTGAAATATCGGTTACATAGAAAGAATTAAGCTACAATATAATTAATTTGCGGTAGACGGACGGCAAGATGCGAAAATGTATGGTGACAGATATAAAACGCGATTTAAAAATGATTTTATCTGTGATTGTGTCGAGTTTTATCAGATTGTGCCGGATTCAAATGGAAGTGGATTCGAGACTTCAAAAATTGAAATGAATTCCTTTAATAATTAACAAAGTGTATTTAAATAAAAAAAGTTGACGTATTTTCCAAAATCTCTTAGGATAATAATATATAGGAGATTATGTGTCAATGATAAATTCAATTTTACAACGTCACATGCTATCACGGGAAGCTGTCGCTACAGGAAAAAAAATGTGAATGTCGTTTTTATAGTAACTTTAAATCAGTGTTCGCCAAACGGTCGCTCGTGAGCTACCGGCTGCATTTTCGGTAGCTCACGTAGGATATTTTGTCATATTTATAAATTTGCCTTTAATTATTTTGAAATGAAATATTTATCGAACTGACTCACAGATGATAGAAACAGACCCACCAGATGTACATCTTGATAATTGCATTCGGACGGGAGAGACATCCCAATGAGTATTGTTTTCAAGCAAATTGACATTTTCCTCTGACTAGTGATAGACAAAACATCGAGAGCGTCGACAGCTTCAAGTAACTGGGGGTACACAACACGGGAGATGGCATTTTGAAAAATTTAGAAGAGGACAATTACATTCATATGGCTAGTCAACAGAATGTGTCAATTTATGCTTTTTCAAATATTTTGTCATAGAAAATTTACTTGAGCAAACATCGCATTGACATGGTTTTTCAGCAGTAGGTATGTGTCTTTTTATGCTTTTTTAAATAGTTGAGACGCGAAAATTTCTTCGAGCATACTTCGCATTGATGCGGTTTTTCACTAGTATGAGTGAGTTTATGCTTTTTTAGATACCTGAGATGCGAAAATTTAGATACGCAAACATCGCATTGATATGGTTTTTCACTAGTATGAGAAAGTTTATGCATTCTTAAATTGGTGGGATGCAAAAATTTTGTTAAGCAAACATCGCATTGATACGGCTTTTCACCAGTATGTATCATTTTATGCGTGTTTAGAGCGCCCAGCTGCGAAAATTTCTTAGAACAAACATCGCATAGATATGGTTTTTCACCGGTATGTGTCCTTTTATGAACTTTTAGAGACTTGAGCTCCAAAAATTTTGATGAGCATTCTTCACATTGATATGGTTTTTCACCAGTGTGTGTCATTTTATGCTTTTTTAGATGGTTGAGCCGCAAAAATTTCTTTGAGCACACTTCGCAATGATATGGTCTTTCACCAGTATGTGTCATTTTATGCGTTTTTAGTTGGTCGATCCTCCAAAATTTGGATAAGCAAACGTCGCAAGTAAATGGTTTGTCACCAGTGTGTTTCATTTTATGTATTTTCAGAGACCTGAGTAAGACAAATTTAGAACAGCAAGCATCACACTCATATGGCTTGTTATCAGTATGTATCACATAATGCGTTAAAGTATGTCTCTTTTTATGTTTTGTTAAATAGCTCATTTTAGAAAATTTTGATGAACACAGGTCACATTCATATGGTTTCTCTCCGGTGTGAGTATTTTGGTGTGCTTTTAAATAGCTACGCAGGGAGAATTTTGATAAGCACAGTTTGCATTGATATGGTTTTTCAACAGTATGTGTCATTTTATGCTTTCTTAGAGTGCCGGGCAGTGAAAATTTTGTTGAACATATATCGCATTGATATGGTTTTTCATTAGTATGTCTCTTTTTATGTTTTGTTAAATAGTCCATGCTAGAAAATTTTGATGAACAGAGGTCACATTGATGCGGTTTTTCTCCAGTGTGAGTATTTTGATGCGTTTTTAATAAGCTACGCTGGGAGAATTTTGATGAACACAGTTTGCATTGAAATGGTTTTTCACCAGTATGTGTCATTTTATGCACTTTAAGAGTGTTCGGATGTGAAAATTTTGTTGAACATATATCGCATTGATATGGTCTTTCACCAGTATGCCTCCTTTTATGAGCTTTTAGACGACTGGCACCAGAGGATTTAAAAGAGCACACATCACATTGATATGGTTTTTCACCGGTATGTGTCATTTTATGCATTTTTAATTTGCATAACGATGAAAATGATTTTGAGCATACATCGCATTGATGTTGTTTTTTAGCAGTACGTGCACTGTTATTTGTTTTGTGATCTAAGATTGATTTCATACAGAAAACAATGTGTTCTTTTAGCGAACTCAAAGATTCGAATATAGAGTAACATACACTACAAACAAAATTACGAGGATAACATATCACTTTACTCAGTTTAATCTGAACCACCTTCGGCAAATACGTGGACTGTATTTCTTGTTTAATGTTTCGTTCATCTATAGTTATCTTGGGATGCTGTGTTTTCTCAACTTGGAATGCAGATTTGGAATCGACTGTGAGATTACGCCCTTTCATAGTTCTGTCGAAAATCACGATGGGCAAGGGACTCTCACACTTAATGTGGCGCTGAGTAGAAGTCTAAAAAACAATACATTTTGTTTTATTCTATCCAATTGCGTAAAATAATGATAAATAATTCAGTATATTATGTGTTGTCTGGAGATAAGAAATATGAAAGTATTTGATTCGAAAAGAAAAATACATATCGAAACCAAACCACAAAAATCATAATATAAGTCTTATCGGTGTGATCGGTAAATCATTCCACGTGACACAATACTGCATGCATCCACGATGGACGTTTTGGTCTGATTCTTGTTACAGCATTGCATGAGAGTATCGACATAAATTACCATTACTGCGACAACTAATATCGAACATACATAATTTAAAATAATAATTAAACATTTATAAATAATAAATATA